>NC_083348.1:48181304-49573757 GCF_019175385.1 Lycium barbarum | reverse complement strand
TTGGCATGGAAATGAAGTTAGAATGATATAAGTTTGTATTGAATCGGAATGTAAACACTTATGTCGTTTTAGTATGATTTTCCGACATTAAGGAAATGAAGTTGTTTGGTTGTGAATTAAGATGATCATTGATGAATTTGGAAGTTGGAAACTTGTCATGAAGTTGTATGCCAAAGATTTGGTGTTTTGCATAAGTTATGATTTTGGCGGAAAGTTCTATATTATGTATATCGAGTGTATATCTTAAGGAAAATGATATGAAATGTCTCTAAATCTATATTGTGATGATCTTGAGTGATAATGGATGTGAAATCATGATGTTAGTCGAAAGTTTGGGTTGAATTGAAGATTATGTCAACTTGTGAGAAAAATGACTAGTTGAAGGATATTTGTGTTTTTAATGTTCATTGTTGATATTGATGTTGTCGTTTGGGTTGTTGTTGATGATTTCTAGCCGAGTTGAATTCTCGGGGTGCTATATGTATAGGGGAAGTGCTGCCGAAATTTTGGTAGACAAATATGCTTTAAGTTGGAATAATGGTATTCATAACTCACAATTGGTAAACTTGACCAATTGCATTTTTTCGACGAAACGGGAAGTGAGTTTGGAAAGGCTTAAGGAGCGTGAAAGGTATGTAAAGCAACCCCTATTCTTCCCTTGGCATGCCCCTAGTGTGTTAGGGTCGGATCCGGGCCTCGAAGGACCTCTTGGCCCTCGGAATCCGCAAGAAAAAATTTCAGTTTTTCCTTCAGTAGAATTGAACCATTTTGATACGCTTTTTCTGAAATTATGCAATGTTGCTCTAAATGATTCAGAAAGTCATAGAATGTCTGTATAACCTTTTTAGGTGATACTATATGCTTAGAGGGCACAATTTGAACCCGCCGTCTTGTTGTTCCCAAGGCGGGCCCGCTATTTACGGTTTTGCCCCTAATATGCTAAAGCTTCCTTTTTAAGCGATTTTTGAAAGAAATGTTTTAATTACCCTACTAATCGCTTAACGAATATTATTTTAAATATTCTGTTAAATATTATAAATTATTTTGACACTCGGAATTACTTCGGGAAAGTTATACTTCTATAATTTATTATGATATCCGAAATACATTTATTATGATTCCGTCCGACTCCATTTGATTTGTTTGTCTTTGCTACGCTTCATCGAGTCTTTGAAAACACTTATGATATTTTTAAATTGCATTAGTCTCTCACTACTCCATTCGTGGATGTCCCAATGTTTCCCACACTGAGCCCGGGCCAGGATATGTTGTCAAGCGTAATTCTCTGTATTGTTCGCCGCGTCCCGATGTGAGGGGGCAGGTATACGCGTACATGGGTCTGTGGAGTATGATGTGCCATGTCCGCCTATTCTGATCTGATCTGTTATGGCCATTTTGATATGACATTATATGATACGGGGCCACGCCCCTTTTTCTGATTCCTCTGTATAGTGGCACCAGCGTCGGGAGGGTGGCCACATTCTGTCTGCCGAGTCCCGTGGCAGGGACCGGATATGATATGATATGATATATGTTTCTGTACGCATTCTGTCTGTTTTGGAAATATGCATTTGACACTCTGGATTCTGTACTCATTTTCTGTAACCATTATGATTTGACTTATGTGATTCCGCTTTACATATTCAGTACATATTTCGTACTGACCCCCTTTCTTCGGGGGCTGCGTTTTCATGCCGCGCAGGTACGGACGACAGGTTTGCTGATCCATCTGTTTAGGATCCCACTTCTGCTATTTTGGGGCGCTCTCTTCTACAGAGCCCATCTTTTGGTACAGTCTGTCACTGCTATCTGGATATGTACTTTGTTCTGTGTATGACGGGGCCCTGTCCCGTCTTATGATTATGATATGTTCTGTAGAGGTCTGTGGATACATCTGTGTGGGTTCTGTACATATGTTTGGGATACTTTGTTCTATGATGGCCTTATCGGCCTATGTGTGCCAAGTCTGCTTTTTCTGATAAATTCTGTAGCATCCACTAATATTATTATATTATTATTCTGATAATATGCTAATTTGGGTATCGGGTACGTATAGGTGCCCAGCTAGGGCACTGGTCGCGGCCCACGGGGTTGGGTCGTGACAGAAGTGGTATCAGAGTAGTTCGTCCTCGGAATGTCCACAAACCGTGTCTAGTAGAGTCTTGTTTATCGGTGTGTTGTGCACCACACCTATAGACAGGAGGCTACAGGGCATTTAGGATACTACCTGGTTTATTCTCGGTCTGAGGCGGAGCACGCAGATCATCTGAGATCGGTATTAGGGGTACTCCGGCATCAGAAATTATATGCAAAATTTTCTAAATGTGAATTCTGGCTGTCTTTAGTGGCTTTCTTGGGGCATATTATCGCAGCTGATGGTGTCCGGGTGGACACACAGAAGATTGAAGCCGTGAAGAATTGGCCCAGACCTACGACGCCCACAGAGGTATTCAGTTTCCTGGGGTTAGCAGGTTATTACAGGAGGTTTGTGGAGAAGTTTGCTTCGATTTCAGCGCCTTTGACAAGGCTGACTCAGAAGGGAGCTAAGTTCCAGTGGTCTGACGCTTGTGAACGGAGCTTCCAGTTGCTGAAGGAGAAGCTGACTTCAGCCCCAGTTCTGACTCTTCCAGAGGGACCGGACGGGTATGTTATCTATTGTGACGCTTCTGGCATGGGGTTGGGCTGTGTATTGATGCAGCACGGCAGAGTTATAGCGTATGCTTCCCGGCAGCTCAAAAAGCATGAGAAGAATTATCCTACCCACGATCTGGAGCTCGCAGCGGTGATTCATGCTCTGAAGATCTGGAGACACTATTTATATGGCGTTCATGTGGATATCTATACTGATCATAAGAGTCTCCAGTATATTTTCAGGCAGAGAGAGCTTAATTTGCGACAACGGAGGTGGCTGGAGCTTCTGAAGGATTATGACGTGGATATTCTGTATCATCCGGGTAAGGCTAATGTTGTTGCAGATGCGCTCAGTCGGAAGTCGATGGGCAGTTTGGCCGATTTACAGCCAGACAGGAGAGAGATAGCCCGTGATATTCAGCAGTTGGCTAGTCTCGGGGTTCGTCTGGCCGATTCTGGAGATACACGGATTTCTGTTCGAGGGGTTTCTGAGTCATCCCTCAGGGACGATATTAAGCGGCATCAGTTCGAGGATCCTGTCTTAGCTCGGTACAGGGACACAGCCTATGATAAGGAGAGGACTCCGTTCGAGTTTTCACCAGACGGCACTATGTTATACAGAGGCAGGTTGTGTGCACCTGATATTGCAGGCCTTCGGCAGCAGGTTATGAGCGAGGCACATTATGCTCGCTATTCGGTCCATCCTGGGTCTACGAAGATGTACCATGATCTTCGATGCTTATACTGGTGGGACGGTATGAAGCGGGATATTGCAGAATTCGTCGCCCAATGTCCTAATTGTCAGCAGGTCAAGATTGAGCATCAGAAGCCGGGTGGACTATTGCAGGAAATGGAGATTCCGACTTGGAAGTGGGAGGTTATTAATATGGACTTCATTACAGGTTTTCCTCGCACTCCACGGAAGTATGATTCCATCTGGGTCGTCGTTGATAGGCTGACGAAATCATCCCACTTCCTTCCCGTCAGGACTACT
Organism: Lycium barbarum; assembly: GCF_019175385.1. Classification (NCBI taxonomy): domain Eukaryota; kingdom Viridiplantae; phylum Streptophyta; class Magnoliopsida; order Solanales; family Solanaceae; genus Lycium; species Lycium barbarum. The sequence goes on along the minus strand of NC_083348.1, from coordinate 49,570,132 downwards.
TATTCCGCCGAGGATTATGCCAGGCTCTATATTAGAGAGATTGTGAAGCTTCACGGAGTTCCTATATCTATTATTTCTGACATAGGCGCCCAGTTTACGGCGCGTTTCTGGAGGTCGTTTCAGGAGGGTCTAGGGACTCAGGTGAGTCTGAGCACAGCCTTCCATCCTCAGAGCGACGGACAGGCCGAGCGCACTATACAGACGCTGGGGGATATGTTGCGGGCCTGCGTTATTGATTTCAGAGGCAGCTGGGATGATCACTTGCCATTGATTGAGTTTGCATATAATAACAGTTACCATTCCAGCATCCAGATGGCTCCGTACGAGGCTCTATATGGCAGGAAATGCATATCGTCGATTGGCTGGTTTGATACTGGCGAGTCAGAGTTGATTGGCCCAGATATGGTCCAGCAGGCCGTGGATAAGGTAAAACTTATTCGAGAGCGACTGTTGGCAGCCCAGAGTCGACAGAAGTCATACGCGGATAAACGGCGTCGACCGTTGGAGTTTCAGGTAGGCGATTGGGTATTTCTGAAGGTATCGCCTATGAAAGGCGTGATGCGGTTCGGCAGAAAGGGTAAGCTCAGTCCGCGTTATATTGGGCCTTATCAGATTGTTCGGAAGGTTGGAAATGTCGCATATGAGTTAGATTTGCCATCTGATTTGGAAGCGGTACATCCGGTATTCCATGTGTCTATGCTCCGCAAATGCATTGGTGACCCTTCCAGAATATTTCCTGCGGATGATATTCAGGTGACGGAGCAACTATCGTACGAGGAGCAGCCCGTATCTATTTTGGATCGTCAGGTAAGGAGGCTCCTGAATAAGGATGTAGCCTCTGTTAAGGTACTGTGGCGGAACGAGAATAGGGAGGAAATGACATGGGAGGCCGAAGCGGAAATGAAGAAGAAATATCCTCATCTGTTCCCTATGCCCACAGGTAACCTTAAATTCCTGCTTAATTTCATTTCAATATCAATCGTATGTCACATGTGTCGTTTATAAGCATGAACTCCCCCAAAGTATTTTCCATCCCTATAAGATTAATTTTACATTCGAGGACGAATGTTCTAAAGGGGGGGAGGATGTTATATCCCGTGTTTTCACACGTTTGGAAAAATTCGATAAATAATGGATGCTAGAAATACGAGGTCAAATTTGATATTTTGTTGAACGTAGGAGTTATGCATGAAAGAATATAGTCATGAAAGTGTGGGACAAGGTTAAGGGTAATTTTGGAATTTTGGAAATTAGTTTCGGGAATTACAAAACGTGGACTATAAGTCATTGGGCCAAAAATAATGGAATAGAATTTAAGGCCCAATGCACTTGGAGTGGCCGGCCATGGTATGGCCCAAGCCCAAAATGTGTATTAAATTTTCATGGGATTAATTAACTTGAGGCCTTGATCCAAGCCCAATTAATTAGTCATGTGCATGGTCATGTGACAATTAATATAAGATGCCTAAAGTCTTCATTATATGCATTAGAACATTCAAGAAAACTAAGTAAGAAAGAAGTCAAGAACAAGAGCAAAAACCAAGAGGGTTTCGGGTTTGGCTAGGGAAAATAGGTACCAAAAATCTTGCTCCAAAAATTCATGTCTTGTGGTTTTCCTACTAAGTCAAGGTTCCTTTGCATCTTGGTATAGTTGGTTTGGAGTGGGAAGCATTAGATTCCTCAAAGTGAACACAAGTTCAAGTGAAGAAGACTTGAAGAAAAGGTAAGAATTTCTACCTTTTTATTGTGTTATGAAGTTTTGATTGTGTTGTAGTATATAAAAATGTGTTGATTGTATGGAAAAATGGAAGTTTGCAATGTGGGTTTGGTATATGGCTTGTATCCGTGTGTATATATATGTTGTATAGCCCAGTTGTGTTGAATTTATGTTATATTCTAGTTGTAATTGTGATGAAATGCATATGGGAATTGAAAGTTGGATGAATTTAGTTGATATGGAAAAATAAGCATATGGCCGTGTGGTATATGTGGCTTGGGAATGAAATGGATCAAGTTTGTTTAGTGTATTAGAGTGTTGTTGTAATGCTTGGCATGGAAATGAAGTTAGAATGATATAAGTTTGTATTGAATCGGAATGTAAACACTTATGTCGTTTTAGTATGATTTTCCGACATTAAGGAAATGAAGTTGTTTGGTTGTGAATTAAGATGATCATTGATGAATTTGGAAGTTGGAAACTTGTCATGAAGTTGTATGCCAAAGATTTGGTGTTTTGCATAAGTTATGATTTTGGCGGAAAGTTCTATATTATGTATATCGAGTGTATATCTTAAGGAAAATGATATGAAATGTCTCTAAATCTATATTGTGATGATCTTGAGTGATAATGGATGTGAAATCATGATGTTAGTCGAAAGTTTGGGTTGAATTGAAGATTATGTCAACTTGTGAGAAAAATGACTAGTTGAAGGATATTTGTGTTTTTAATGTTCATTGTTGATATTGATGTTGTCGTTTGGGTTGTTGTTGATGATTTCTAGCCGAGTTGAATTCTCGGGGTGCTATATGTATAGGGGAAGTGCTGCCGAAATTTCGGTAGACAAATATGCTTTAAGTTGGAATAATGGTATTCATAACTCACAATTGGTAAACTTGACCAATTGCATTTTTTCGACGAAACGGGAAGTGAGTTTGGAAAGGCTTAAGGAGCGTGAAAGGTATGTAAAGCAACCCCTATTCTTCCCTTGGCATGCCCCTAGTGTGTTAGGGTCGGATCCGGGCCTCGAAGGACCTCTTGGCCCTCGGAATCCGCAAGACAAAATTTCAGTTTTTCCTTCAGTAGAATTGAACCATTTTGATACGCTTTTTCTGAAATTATGCAATGTTGCTCTAAATGATTTAGAAAGTCATAGAATGTCTGTATAACCTTTTTAGGTGATACTATATGCTTAGAGGGCACAATTTGAACCCGCCGTCTTGTTTGTCCCAAGGCGGGCCCGCTATTTACGGTTTTGCCCCTAATATGCTAAAGCTTCCTTTTTAAGCGATATTTGAAAGAAATGTTTTAATTACCCTACTAATCGCTTAACGAATATTATTTTAAATATTCTATTAAATATTATAAATTATTTTGACACTCGGAATGACTTCGGGAAAGTTATACTTCTATAATTTATTATGATATCCGAAATACATTTATTATGATTCCGTCCGACTCCATTTGATTTGTTTGTCTTTGCTACGCTTCATCGAGTCTTTGAAAACACTTATGATATTTTTAAATTGCATTAGTCTCTCACTACTCCATTCGTGGATGTCCCAATGTTTCCCACACTGAGCCCGGGCCAGGATATGTTGTCAAGCGTAATTCTCTGTATTGTTCGCCGCGTCCCGATGTGAGGGGGCAGGTATACGCGTACATGGGTCTGTGGAGTATGATGTGCCATGTCCGCCTATTCTGATCTGATCTGTTATGGACATTTTGATATGACATTATATGATACGGGGCCACACCCCTTTTTTTGATTCCTCTGTATAGTGGCACCAGCGTCGGGAGGGTGGCCACATTCTGTCTGCCGAGTACCGTGGCAGGGACCGGATATGATATGATATGACATATGTTTCTGTACGCATTCTGTCTGTTTTGGAAATATGCATTTGACACTCTGGATTCTGTACTCATTTTCTGTAACCATTATGATTTGACTTCTGTGATTCCGCTTTACATATTCAGTACATATTTCGTACTGACCCCCTTTCTTCGGGGGCTGCGTTTTCATGCCGCGCAGGTACGGACGACAGGTTTGCTGATCCATCTGTTTAGGATCCCACTTCTGCTATTTTGGGGCGCTCTCTTCTACAGAGCCCATCTTTTGGTACAGTCTGTCACTGCTATCTGGATATGTACTTTGTTCTGGTTATGACGGGGCCCTGTCCCGTCTTATGATTATGATATGTTCTGTAGAGGTCTATGGATACATCTGTGTGGGTTCTGTACATATGTTTGGGATACTTTGTTCTATGATGGCCTTATCGGCCTATGTGTGCCAAGTCTGCTTTTTCTGATAAATTCTGTAGCATCCACTGATATTATTATATTATTATTCTGATAATATGCTAATTTGGGTATCAGGTACGTATAGGTGCCCAGCTAGGGCACTGGTCGCGGCCCACGGGGTTGGGTCGTGACACCAGCATCTTAGCTTTCCAATACCTTAAATAACATGATGGAGTCATGAAACTTACCTTAGATGATGGTGGAACAAGCCTAGGGTGGAATCCTTCCTTTTGCACCAAAACCCTACTTTACCTTTCTTGGAACTTCTTGGTTTGGATGAACTTCACTTGAGTTTCACACACTTTGTTTCATGGATTTAATGTTGTTGATCATTGATTTCCTTGTTATTCTTATGGTTGAAGTGTTTGGAGAATTTTCTAGAGAGTTCTTGAGTGGTGTAGATGAGAAATGAAATGAAAATGAATGAAAACGGTCCCTTATATTAATCACAAAATCTGATTTTTTTATGAACAGTAGTCGGATGCACAGTGGTCGTAAACCCACTTTACGGGCCGTATTCTGGTTTACGGTCCATCCTTCACGACCGTATTTAAGCATAACAGAACCATAAAGGTTTGCTAGAGTCATAGTAGTTTACGATCACAGTTTACGGGCCGTATTTCGATTTACGGTCCGTATTCTGGGTTGTATTTAGCCATTTAGACATTTGGCAGAAAGTTGAAATCTTGGAAGGTTGGAGGACGATAGCAGTTTACGGTCCATAAACTACTTTACGGGCCGTATTCCACTTTACGACCAACTGGGCCAAAGTGCAAACCTGCAACTTTTCACTGTACGTTCAGGGCGAAATTTCCGAGGTGTAACACTCTTCCCCCCATTTTGGAACATTCTTCCTCGAATGTTAAGTCATCGGGGATTCTAGAAAAATTTCGCCAGAGTTTCCCCTGTAATTTGGCACTACCAACCTGTCACAACATCCCATAATATCATCGCCTCACAGGGCTACATCACAACATCGACATATCTATGGCCACACGCGACCAAAAACATGAAAAATAAGCATAGGTACCTCATATCGTTGGCGTTTCATCTTGAATCTCTCCTGGGGGTCAAAATAAATGCGGATACTTCGACTTCATACTCTCTTCCGCTTCCCACGTCATTTCTTCCCGGTTATTGTTTCGCCACAAGACTTTAATTGAAACCACCTCTTTGTTTCGGAGTTTTCGCGCTTGCCTGTCGAGGATAGCATTAGGCACTTCTTCATAGGTCAGCTTTTCTATTACTTGCACCTCATCTAACAGAACAATCGTCGTGGGATCTCCTATGCACTTGCGGAGCATCGAAACGTGGAAAACTGGGTGGACTGATTCAAGCTCCGATGGTAGATCCAATTCATATGCTACCTGACCCACCTTGCGGATGATTTTGTTGGGTCCAATGTATCTGGGACTTAGCTTCCCTTTCTTACCAAATTTCATCACCCCTTTCATTGGTGACATTTTCAAAAATACCCAATCATTAATTTGAAATCCCAAGTCTCGTCGATGGTTGTTCGCATAGGACTTTTGGCGACTTTGAGCTGTCAACAACCGATCTTGGATCACCTTGACTTTTTCTATTGCTTGTTGGATCAATTCAGGGCCCACTAATTGTGCTTCTCCTATTTCGAACCATCCGATTGGAGATCTGCATTTCCTTCCATATAAAGCTTCATATGGAGCCATTTGTATACTAGAATGGTAGCTATTGTTGTATACGAACTCAATAAGGGGTAAGTGATCATCCCAGCTACCACCGAAATCCAACACACACGCCTGTATCATATCTTCTAAGGTTTGAATGGTACGCTCGGCCTGCCCATCAGTTTGCGGATGAAATGCCGTGCTAAACTTCACTTGCGTGCCCAAACCTTCTTGAAAAGATTTCCAGAACTTAGCTGTAAATTGTGCTCCTCTATCTGTGATAATAGATAATGGGATTCCATAGAGTCGCACAATTTCCTTGAGATACAACCTCGCATAGTCTTCGGCTGAGTACGTGGTCCTAACTGGAAGAAAATGGGTTGCTTTCGTCAATCTATCCACAATCACCCATATAGAGTCATACCTGCCACGGGAACGAGGTAATCCCACGATGAAATCCATGTTGATCACTTCCCATTTGCAGGTGGGTATCTCTATTTCTTGCAATAAGCCTCCTGGCTTCTGATGTTCAACTTTTACTTGTTGGCAATTTGGACACTGTGCTACAAATTCGGCTACGTTCTCTTCATGCCATCCTACCAATACATCATCTTGAGATCATGATACATTTTAGTTGTACCTGGATGCATGGAATACCGAGAACAATGTGCTTCTTCAAGAATTCGTCTGCGCAATTCTGCTACATTCGGCACACGTAATCTGCCTCGGTACCTAAGAATTCCGTCCGTGGAAACTTCAAATGGGGATTTTTCCTTTCCATGAGATGTGTCTTTGTAACGACACAATTGAGGATCTTCATATTGTCGTTCTTTCACTTCCATGTCCAAGGATGAAATTGTGGGATTATTGATACTAATCCTTGCATCACTCGAATCTATTACACGTACCCCAAGACTAGCTAGTTGGCGAAGTTCTTGAACCATCTCTTTCCTTTCTGGAGGGATTTCACATAAACTACCCATCGATCGTCGGCTAAGCACATCGGCTACTACATTTGCTTTCCCGGGGTGGTATAAAATGTTCACATCATAATCCTTCAATAATTCTAACCACCGCCTCTGCCGTAAATTCAACTCCTTCTGTTTGAAAATGTACTGAAGACTTTTGTGATCTATGTAGATATCAACGTGCACACCGTACAAATAATGTCTCCACATCTTTAAGGCATGAATGACTGCAGCCAATTCGAGGTCATGAGTTGGATAATTCTTCTCATGTTTCCGCAATTGCCTCGAAGCATATGCAATAACCTTACCATGCTGCATCAATACACATCCCAATCCGACACGGGAAGCGTCACAATACACAACATAACCATCTGACCCTTCTGGAAGTGTTAAAACTGGAGCTGAGGTCAATCTATCCTTCAACTCTTGGAAGCTACGTTCGCAAGCGTCATTCCATTAAAATTTGGCTGACTTCTGGGTTAGCTTCGTCAATGGGGCTGAAATAGACGAAAAGCCCTCTACGAATCTTCGATAATAACCTGCCAAACCCAGAAAACTACGAATCTCTGTAGGCATCGTAGGTCGTGGCCAAGTCTTCACCGCTTCAATTTTTTGAGTGTCAACTCGAATGCCATCATTTGAAATAACATGGCCCAGAAATGTCACGGAATTCAACCAGAACTCACACTTCGAAAACTTCGCATATAATTTTCGGGCTCGAAGAATGCCAAGAACAATTCGCCAATGATCTGTATGTTCTGATTCTGTGCGAGAGTACACCAGAATATCATCGATAAACACTATCACGAAGGAATCCAAGAGTGGCCTGAATACATTGTTCATCAAGTTCATAAACACGGTCGGAGCGTTAGTCAACCCGAACGACATCACTTGAAATTCATAGTGGCCATATCTCGTTCTGAAGGCTGTTTTAGGAATATCTGCTTCTCTAACCCTCACTTGATGGTAACCCGACCTCAAATCTATTTTGGAAAACCACTTGGCACCTTGTAGTTGATCGAACAAGTCATCAATTCTGGGAAGAGGATATTTGTTCTTTATCGTCACTTTAGTCAACTGCCTGTAGTCGATACACATTCGTAGAGATCCGTCTTTCTTTCTTACATACAAGACCGGTGCTCCCCACGGTGATGAACTGGGACTAATAAACCCCTTTTCAAGCAAGTCTTTCAACTGCGCCTTTAGCTCTTTTAATTCCACCGGAGCCATTCGATAAGGAGGAATAGAAATGGGTTCGGTGTCCGGCAACACATCAATGGCGAAATCAATTTCCTTTTCTGGAAGAAGTCCTGGAAGTTCATCTGGGAACACATCTGGGAATTCATTCACTACCGGAACTGACTGGAAAGTTGGCGGTTTTTCCTCTGTGTCATGAACGCGAACTAAGTGATGAATATAACCCTTGGCTATCATCTTCCTTGCCTTAAGATAGGAAATAAACCTACCCTTTGGCGATGCTGCATTACCTTTCCATTCAAGCACGGGCTCTCCCGAAAATTGAAATCGAACCACTTTTGTGCGGCAATCAACATTTGCATAACACGACGCCAACCAATCCATACCCATGATTATATCGAAATCTACCATTTTTAGCTCAATCAAGTCAGCTTTGGTCTGACGAACACATATCACAATGACACAATTTTTGTATACTTGTCTTGCTATCACGGGATCACCAACCGGAGTAAGTACCTCAAAGGGTCTAATTGACTCGGGTTTCACCCCAATACAACCAGCAACATATGGAGTAATATAAGAGAATGTAGAAACCGGATCTATTAATGCATACACATCACGGGAGAATATAGACAATATACCTGTAACTACATCCGGAGAGGACTCTAGATCCTGTCGTTCGGCTAAAGCATATACACGGGGCTGAGTGGCACCTGAAGTAGATGCTGCCCCTCGGCCTCTGCCTTGGCCTGCTGTCATCTGGGGAGTCTGCCCTACCGGGCGTACTGATGAAGAGCCAGCTGCTGAACCTGTAGGCTGAACTCCAACTCTGCAACTCGTCGACGGGCAATCCCTCATCGTATGCCCCACCTGACAACAAGTATAACAGGCATCCGAACCCTGACGACACTATCCGGAATGTAATCTGCCGCATTGGTTGCATCGCGGCACTGGGGGTCTCCTCTGACTATAATCTTCCTTGAACTGGGAATCTGAAGCCCTCGAACTCTGGCCTTGTCCTGAATGGAAAGAGCGATCAAATCTCTTACCTGTGAATCGAGGAGGTGCACTCGTCACTGACTGGCCTGAGTACCCAGAATATGTCTGCCTTGATCCCCCTCTATGATCACTGCTAGCTCCCATAGATCTGGCCCTCTTGCCTTGCCTTCTATCGCTACCACGGTCACCTCTCTGTTGTTGTTGTCGCCCCTCCAAATTCTGAGCATGAGCCTATATTCAGGAGATATCCATCCCGTCTTGCAAGGAAGCCGTCAAGCAATCTCTGAATAAATGTGGCCCTAGGCCACTTACAAATCTATGTACCCGATCCCCCATGTCGGCCACAATAGCCGGGGCATATCTAGCCAAAGAATTAAATTGAAGGCTATATTCCCGGGCGCTCATATTCCCTTGCCTCAAATTTAAAATCTGTCCGCTCTAGCTCGGCGGACTTCGGGTGGCAAATAGTGATGAATAAAAGCATCTACAAACTCTTGCTAAACCGGAGGAGACGCGTTCTCTCCTCTTGATAATACCCAATTGCTATACCATAACACCGCCACATCCCGGAGTCTATACGATTCCAACTCCACGGATTCGGTCTCGGAGGCATGGACAATCTTCAATGTCCTCAACATTTCATCGATGAAACCTTGTGGGTCTTCCTCCGGCTTTGACCCGAAGAACTCCGGAGGATTTAGGCTCATGAAATCACGGGCCTTGGTACTTGCTGCCCGGTCACTTGAACCCACATTTTGTTGTTGTGCCTGTGCGGCAACCAATTGTGTCAATAGCTGAATGGCCTCGGTCATTTGTTGACCCGAAGCAACCGGCGGAGGAATTGGAGATGGGGCTCCTCCTTGTTCTCCCACATCGGTCGGGTGAGAGGAAGTATTAGATGGGGCCTCGTTATGCGATTCACCTTCATCTATATTCACCGGAGGCTCTCTTTCTACCCGCCTCTTTGCCGTAGTCTTGCCCTTCTGGGCGGCTGTAGCCTTTCCCTTTGGCGGCATTCTGAAATCATAACACACCATTAGGGAGGATAAAATCTTACACATGGCTCTATCGCACGATCCCATAGAATAAAGATGGCCATCATTTTTTTTCCTAAATGCCCTGTAGCCTCTTGTTTATTGATGTGGCGCGCAACACACCATAAACAAGACTCTACTAGACACGGCTCGTAGACACTTCCTAGGACCGAACTGCCCTGATACCACTTTTGTCACAACCCAACTAGGGGCCGCGACCGGTACCCGGGGCTAACCGCCGAGCACCGCTCGTTCTGTCGCTCGTTTTACTCATTTAATGCTCTTTTTATCATCTTTATACTCTTAGCGTAGGAAAATCATATTTCATATGAAAACATAAAATACTTTCATATACATATGCCTTTAGGCTATCAAAATAATACACACACACACACAGACACACACACATATATATATATACAGTGGCGACCTCGTGAGACCATCTAACCCGCACTGCGTATCTACGAGCCTCTACTGGAGTACTGAACATAGGGACGAGACAAGACCCCGTCGTGCCCAAAACTACACATACATGGCTATATATACACAAAAGAATAATCATAAGCACCTCCGGGACAATGGAGGGCTTCCAATCAGCTAACAACTACTACGGATCTGGATCGAGCTCTCCCCCCTGTCTACCTGTGGGCATGAACACAGCGTCCAAATAAAACGGACATCAGTACGAATATTGTACGGAGTATGAGAGGCATAAACAACGAAATAAGACAATGATGTAAAGAAGATATCAGTATAGAACATCTGAATCTGACTGTCAAGTATAAGGAAAACAAGCCATGCTGTCTTACTCATGCTCATCATCATATCATATATGCATCATGTATAAACTGCCCGTCCGTATCGGATCGGTGTGATAATCATAACATTAGCCTGCGTCCAGGCCTCCCGTATCCGGGGTAACATCTCATGCCGCCCACTAGTGGTGTCTGCCCATGCCATCTGGCCATCGTGTATCGCATAGCTGCCTGCCTTGGCGGTGACTTCCCGGCCAAATAGGCATGGTGTAATAGTAATATCAGTATATGCTCATCACAATATGCTCAGCTTATCATAATACATACATAAGGCTCAAGATCAACCATACTCTATCGAGGTGACGTAAGGTCGTGATCCCCCGATTGCATTATGGAACAATCATGGACATTCTGCCTCACCTTGAAGGAATTAGCATATAAGGTGAGTGTAACCGATAAATAACATCATTAGACTTTCTATACTTTAACTCATTACCTTGTGTAGCTAATGATAGACATAGGCTCATGGATAAGAAATAAGTTACGCTGTAGGATTCATGCCATTAGAAAGAAGGGACTAGCCTCACATACCTTTGACGTTTAACTAAGCTATCATTCGCTTGTTCTCCTTCGATATCGCGTTTCTACCATCAAAAGAGAATTTGCATTTACGTTAGTTAATCGACTATAAGAACGCGCTACTATTTCTAGGGAAAATTAGGCGGAACTTCCTTTGTTTATACTACTTTTCCCATATTCTATATTAACTCCCAAACACTCGCAATATTAAAATCAACAATCATCATTTACATGCACTAACCACAATCCACCATTTCTCTCTAATTTCTCGACATTTATACTTATAACTCATTATCACGTTTCCCCATATATGATACTTATTTCATAGTCTAAGCATCCTTTTCAACATATTCATAATCATAGCGTATCAACATTTATGATTCCGTTCAACTACCATTCAATTGTGACACTATTAATCCATTTTAAGACCCATCTTCTATGTTTTCCTACCATTCCAGCATCTTAGCTTTCCAATACCTTAACCAACATGATGGAGTCATGAAACTTACCTTAGATGATGGTGGAACAAGCCTAGGGTGGAATCTTTTCTTTTGCACCAAAACCCTACTTCACCTTTCTTGGAACTTCTTTGTTTGGATGAACTTCACTTGAGTTTCACACACTTTGTTTCATGGATTTAATGTTGTTGATCATTGATTTCCTTGTTATTCTTATGGTTGAAGTGTTTTGAGAATTTTCTAGAGAGTTCTTGAGTGGTGTAGATGAGAAATGAAATGAAAATGAATGAAAAAGGTCCCTTATATTAATCATAAAATCTGATTTTTTTATAAACAGTAGTCGGGATGCACAGTGATCGTAAACCCACTTTACGGGTTGTATTCTGATTTACGGTCCGTCCTTCGCGACCGTATTTAAGCATAACAGAACCATAACGGTTTGCTAGAGTCATAGTTGTTTACGGTCACAGTTTACGGGTCGTATTTCGATTTACGGTCTGTATTCTGGGTCGTATTTAGCCATTTAGACATTTGGCAGAAAGTTGAAATCTTGGAAGGTTGGACGACGATAGCAGTTTACGGTCTGTAAACTACCTTACGGGCCGTATTCCACTTTACGACCAACTGGGCCAAAGTGCAAACCTGCAACTTTTCACTGTACGTTCACGGGGAAATTTCCGAGGTGTAACATTTACATAAGTACTTCGAAGCTACATACCATGACATTTGGACATTGGGTCATGAATATTGAAGTGTGAATAAGACATAAGTGTGACTTAAATGGAGTATAAGTTGTAGGCTTCACTCTTGAGTACTTAGAGACATAGGGATGGATAAGATATCACTTTTGGAACTTAGCTATACTTACAGAATGGGACAGGGTTAAACATAGTTTACTCTTATTACTGTAAGTCGACACCCTCATTATAAAATATGACTCATGAAGGAAAGGATCATAGGCATGAATGCTTCGTTCATCAAGCACCTAAGGCATAAGTAGAAAGCTACCTTGAACTTAAACAGGGCATAGGTACTTCGAAAAAGAAAATGGCATCCTTTGTGCCAAGCTACGAGCTGCTTTAAAACAGGAGCCAGAGGAACATAAGCATAAGTTACGTAGATTCGTGGGTAGGACGTCCATCTTGACTTACTCTTATCATTACCTACCAACCCCACTGTTATGCTATTTCTATATGTGGATGTTCAAAGAAGCCGGTCGTGGGCACGAGTACGTGAGAACGTAGGTAGCATATCTTTGGAGTTGAAATAAATCATTTACCTATGGCATTTTTCCCTTGTTCAAGGACCAGGTGGGCATTCCATAGGATTCTTAGTCTTTAAACCTTACATATCTTAGTATCATATATAGTCTTACTTCTTAGTATCTTAATCGTAGAGTGTAAAGCTCTAACATGGGCTTGATATAGGTACAAAAGGAACGAGTAGAGTACGTCTGGCCATTAGTACCACATAGTGCATGAATTATTCTGGAATTGGAAACGTTACACTCTTAAACCTTTTATTCGCCCTAAAACTTGATCTCAGTGACATGACAAAAGACGAATTCCACATACTTTATCTTAGCTACATGAAACTGTGATCCTCTGACATTATCCTCTGACGCCTATCAACATACGAAACATAACATCTATATCGACACCTTATCATATTATCTCCCCCTTAGTTCAAAAGCAGATGTCTAAAGCCTGTGTATCCCTTAAGTTAGCGATAAGTGGTCATCTAGTGGTTCCGCTAATTTCCTCTAAAATACTGATGACTAATTTATTTAGCTTACTTCAAGCAAGTCTTACTTAGTGGGAAAGTTGGATTACTTAAATGAATGGGTTTCTAATGTACATAACAGGCATAACTGTTATATCCCGTATTTTTGAACCTCGGAGCATCTGCTGGGGTGGGGCCCACATACCGAGATTTTTTTTGGAACATCTGAAAAGTCATATGAATCACATATGTAAAGTTAAACACAACTCATGAAGTACCTTTGGACCAAATCAAAGTGGAAACCCTCCAAACGAATATTTTTAAGAAAACGTTTTCGGGTGACCTGACTTTGGGGGGCAAAAACTGTATTGTAAGTTTGGAATTTCGAAAATACCTTGAAATAGAAGTTGTAGATAATTGAATCAGCTTTCCATCCATAGGTCGTGGGTTCCCAGGTGACGTCGGTACAAGGAGATATGAACGTTTTAAGGTCGAAAGGTCAGTGGGCTAGGCCCAACTCGGGACCAACCGAGTTGGCCCAAAAAAATGAAAAAATAAAATTCAGGCCCAAGTGAGGAGTCATTCGGCCATGGTCCATAAAAAGGATCCAAGCCCATGGAATTAAGTCATGTGGTCAATGAATAAAAGACCACTTAATCATCCAAATTCCATAGAACTTTCAAGAGAAAGAATAGGAGGAAAAAAAAGAGAAAAACAAGAACAAAAAGAGGGCATTTCGGGTTTGGCCATAGAAAAATCACCCCTCAAAATCTTGCCTCTAAAATTATTTTCTTGTTGAATTCCTACTAAATTAAGTGTCCTCTACAACTTGGTGTAATTGTTTTGGAAGAAGGAGCACTTATTTCTTCAAGTTGACAACTTGTTCAAGTGAAGAAGTTTGTAGAAAAAGGTAAGAATCAATTCCTTTTTCTTATGTTATGAAGGTTTGTTTATGTTGTGGTATGTGGAAATGAGTAGAAATTATGGAAATAAGGAAGTTTGCAAAGTGGGTATGTATATATATATGTAGCCATGGGTCTATATATGTTGTATACATATATGAGTTGAATTTTATGTTGCATTCTAGTTGTGGTTATGATGGAAATTATATTGGGAATGAAAGTTGAATGAATTTTGGTTGAAGTTGGAATGTAGATGATTATGTCACTTTAGAATAATTTTGTGATATTATGGAAATGAAGTTGTTAAGATGTGAATTATGATTATGGTTGATGAATTTGGAAGTTGGAAACTTGTTATGAAGTTGTATGCCAAAGATTTGATGTTTTGCATAAGTTATGATTTTGGCGGAAGATTGTATATCATGTATATCGAGTGTATATCTTAAGGAAAACGATATGAAATGTTTCTAGAACTATATGGTGATGATCATGATGGTTGTTGAATATGAAATTATTGATCTTAGTTGAAAGTTGGGTTGAATTGAAGATTATGTCAACTTGTGAGAAAAATGACTAGTTGAAGGATATTTGTGTTTTTAATGTTCATTGTTGATATTGTTGTTGTCGTTTGGGTTGTTGTTGATGATTTATAGCCGAGTTGAATTCTCGGGGTGTCATATGTATAGGGGAAGTGCTGCCGAAATTTCGGTAGCCAAATATGCTTAAAGTTGAAATAATGACATTAATAATTCACAATTGGTAAACTTGACCAATTGCAGTTTTTCGACGTAACGGGAAGTGATATTGGAAAGGCTTAAGGAGCGTGAAAGGTATGTAAAGTAAACCCAATTCTTCCCTTGGCATGCCCCTAGTGTGTTAGGGTCGGATCCGGGCCTCGAAGGACCTCTTGGCCCTCGGAATCCGCAAGACAAAATTTCAGTTTTTCCTTCAGTAGAATTGAACCATTTTGATACGCTTTTTTTTTTCTGAAATTATGCAATTTTGCTCTAAATTATTCAGAAAATCATAGAATGTTTGTATAACCTTTTTAGGTGATACTATATGCTTAGAGGACACAATTTGAGCCCGCCGCCTTGTTTGTCCCAAGGCGGGCCCGCTATTTACGGTTTTGCCCCTAATGTGTTAAAGCTTCCTTTTTAAGCGATTTTTGAAAGAAATGTTTTAATTACCCTACTAATCGCTTAACGAATATTATTTTAAATATTCTGTTAAATATTATAAATTATTTTGACACTCGGAATGACTTCGGGAAAGTTATACTTCTGTAATTTATTATGATATCCGAAATACATTTATTATGATTCCGTCCGACCCCATTGGATTTGTTTGTCTTCGATACGCTTCATCGAGTCTTTGAAAACATTTATTATATTTTTAAATTGCATTAGTCTCTCACTACTCCACTCGTGGATGTCCCAATGTTTCCCACACTGAGCCCGGGCCAGGATATGTTGTCAAGCGTAATTCTCTGCATTGTTCGCCGCGTCCCGGTGTGAGGGGGCAGGTATACGCGTACATGGGTCTGTGGAGTATGATGTGCCATGTCCGCCTATTCTGATCTGATCTGTATGGCCATTTTGATATGATATTATATGATACGGGGCCACGCCCCTTTTTCTGATTCCTCTGTATAGTGGCACCAGCGTCGGGAGGGTGGCCACATTCTGTCTGCCGAGTCCCGTGTCAGGGACCGGATATGATATGATATGATATGACATATGTTTCTGTACGCATTCTGTCTGTTTTGGAAATATGCATTTGACACTCTGGATTCTGTACTCATTTTCTGTAACCATTATGATTTGACTTCTGTGATTCCGCTTTACATATTCAGTACATATTTCGTACTGACCCCCTTTCTTCGGGGGCTGCGTTTTCATGCCGCGCAGGTACAGACGACAGGTTTGCTGATCCACACGTTTAGGATCCTATTTCTGCTATTTGGGGCGCTCTCTTCTACAGGGCCCATCTTTTGGTACAGTCTGTCACTGCTATCTGGATATGTACTTTGTTCAGGGTATGACGGGGCCCTGTCCCGTCTTATGATTATGATATGTTCTGTAGAGGTCTGTGGATACATCTGTGTGGGTTCTGTACATATGTTTGGGATATTCTGTTCTGTGATGGCCTTATCGGCCTATGTGTGCCAAGTCTGCTTTTCTGCTAAGTTCTATAGCGACCACTAATATTATTATTATATTATTATTCTGTTAATATGCTAATTTGGGGTATCGGGTACGTATAGGTGCCCAGCTCGGGCACTGGTCGCGGCCCACGGGGTTGGGTCGTGACAATAACATGGCTTTGTCAGTCTTGGGGAAAAAGTCTTTTATGATAATTCTTAAAGACTCTTCTTCTGTTGGTTGCTCTCTTACTGCTTAGATGGTTTTCTTCTTTCACCCATGTCTATACCTCGAATTTAACTTAAACCCTTTGGGTTCTAACCCGCCTTCAGTGTATTTAGACGGTTGCCCACTCATTAGTATTAACTTGACTAAGTAACTCAAATCATACTTCTACTAACTCTGCTGAAAATTTCTAATTCACTGTATTACTCAAACTTACTTACTAAGCTTCTGTTACCACTTTTTAGCATCATATTCTCTAATTCTTCTCTGAGTACTAAAGTGAAGCATAGGGTTATTTCTAACTTTCCTCCTCATCTGACTCTATTCTGGGGTTGTATACTATCCTTCTGAATTATAGACATGGATCATACTTAGGGAAATTTCATCTGTTTCAAATGAGAAATTGGAACAGCTAACCCCAAACTCCCTATACACTTTCAAAATTATATCATACTATCCTCATCGGGGATAAATACTTAATCACATAACCGAAGGGGGAATTTTCATATCTTTTATCTCATAGTAATATTTGCTTCTTGTAGTAACTTAATAACATCATTCTCTTTAGGTCTGATCTGAATAAGCTTAAATAATTTAAAACTATCCCTAAAAATTCAATGTCGTCTGCTCATGGTTTTCTTATCGCACTCAGTCCATTCTTAGTCTAGACTTTCTAATATTACAGGTGGTTGACTCTTACGCTAAGAGACCTTATTTTCATTCCAACTTCCCACACTTATTTACCCACACTTCTACAGGCTTCTTAAGAGTTCTTGAAGGTTCCCCATCACTCCACACCTTTCTATATCATCAAGAGGGAAGATCAAACATCAAAACCTCAAGATAAATCCATGGAAGGTGATTGTTCTTGCTTCCTTTCAAAGTTGTGCTGAACTTGATCTTGGAGGGAGTTGAGTGGGTTGAAATTCTTCTATTGTAAGGTATGTTCTTCATCTTATTTATACGGTTGGGTTGATGTAAAGTTTTAGTAACTCCTAGAAAGGAAAAGAATTAAAGTGGAGAAGCTATAAGTGTTGAAGTGAAGAGGATGAACTTGAAAAGGGGATTTTGGTTAAATTTGAAATTAAATTGGATATAACTTCTTGATTATGATATTATGGATGTTGTTATTGTTGTTTGGGAGTTGTTTTATAATATGGTGGAAGTTGGTAAAATAAGGAAAGTACTGCCCAAATTTCGTTAGTTCGTAATTATGTTAGTTTGGGCTTAAGAATGTTTTCAATGACTTAAACTTCGCATGAATTCTCTTGAATGTAGAGTTTGAGAGCTTTGGAGGAAAACGTTTAGTAGTTAAGAAGACGTGAAGGTATGTAAGGCTAACCCCTTTTCTTTGTAAAGGCATGATTCCATAGTTGTGAACCTCCACATGATATTCACAATATTCCTATTCCTAGAAACACTGGAAGCCCATAATTTCCATGATTCTTATGATATTGTCGACAATGTTCTTCGTGATGATAATGATGGCGATTATGATGATGATTTCAATTCTAAAAATGCCAAAGCTTAAAGTTTTTAATGTTCTCATGATGTTATTGAGTTTGTCACCTGATTATCGATTGTATCCATGGTTGTTAATCTCATCTTATAATAGTTGTTCCTCCAAGGTGAGATATAATGATGATGATGACTCCATAATAGAAATCGGAGGTTTACCGACCTTACGTCACTCCGATAGAGTAGTAACGCTTTATTTGGGATCTCATGCATGCTTTATATATTTATGTATGTATTTTCTCACTCTGTTCTGCGCTATATTCGGCCGGGTAGACACGTAGATGCGCACACAACTGTAGTGGACAGCTTATGATATCGTCCCGGACGTGGGATGCCCGGATGCGAGATAATGATGATAACACCGTGCCTATATGGCCTGGCAGTATACTATACATATGATGAGAACACCGTACCTATATGGTCGGGCAATTTACTATATACATATGGATGTTCTTTTGAAAGGAAAAGCTAAACATGCATGATATCCGCCTTGAAAGGTAATCAGATGTACAGATTATCTCTTTTATCTTATGCTTCTTATATCCCTATTATGTTGTTATTAATGCCTTACATACTCAGTACATTATTCGTACTGACGTCATTTTCTTGTGGACGCTGCATTCATGCCCGCAGGTAGGCAGGGAGACGGATCTGATCCTTAGGTGCTTCATCAGCGGATTCTCATGAGCACTCCACTTACTTTGGAGCTGCAGTTTATTGGTATTACTCTTTTCTGTACATGTTTCGGCACGATGGGGTCCTCTCCCGTCTTTGTGATTTCTTGCACTCTATATAGAGACTCGTAGACATGTGTGTATAGCTAGGCGTTTCATAGACCTCACCGGTTCATATTTTGTTTATCATTTTTGTAGCCTTGATGGCTTGTGTGTATATATATGGTACATAGTTGATGATAATTATCTAGATGAGCTTTTGTTTGAGAATTCATGCCCGTACAGATTATGATAATTGTGAGTTAGATATGTGGTCCACCGACATAAGATTAGAAGAAGCATGCTAGGGGGTGCTCGGTAGGCTAGCTCCGGGTACTCCTCACGGCCTTACGGCTGGGTCGTGACAAGCACCGTATAGTATGAAACCTATTTTGAGTATAAACTGGAAAACCTATTTCTATATAAATTTTATTATAAATGCTAACTAGACATGCATTAAAACACCAAATCCAACCCAATTTTAATTTCCTACAACTTTGAATTATTCTTTCCAACATATTTTATATATTATGGATGTTTATATCAAGTTCCTTATTGAGGAACACAGCACCTAATGTTTATTTGAATGTAACACTTATACACAATTGTCCAGAAACTACTGAATCAAAAATATGAAGGAGGGAGTAAAAGCGATGGAAGAGATATTTGGAAGCTTGCAAACGCAAAGAAAAAAAATAGTGTAATCAAACACCTTCATCATATTTCTGATTTATTCAAGCATTCATACCATAATTACTAACAAAAGAAAAGTCTTCAAATCAAAATAAAAATCATTCAAACAGGAATTGTAAAATTAGGAAATGCAACACTCTGAATACATACATTACACATTACAGGAGTACTCTAAGTAGTTAGGGAAGATTTTACTAACAAGACTAGGTAAAAAAAAAACATATTAACTTGCAGTTCCGAAAAAACACCCTTTTCAGAGATTTTAACTTTTATGTCTCCAATGTGTTCTTGATTTTGGTAAGCCTCTTGACAACATCTTTCATGGTTATCCTTGATTCTGGCTTTTTCTTTGTACAGTCTAAAGCCAACTCTATCATGGTGTCTATACAGGTTTCACATTGGGAAGTCATATGTTCTTTCTCATGAAAAAGATTAGCATTAACAACTTTGGCCTCAGTCCTTGGAAATGCTCGTCTTATCCACTGCCTCAAAACGGAATTTTCATTGAATATATCTTCATGTGTTGGTCTTCTTTTTGTCAATACCTCTATCAACATGATGCCGTAACTATAAACATCAACACTAGTGGACACCCTTCCTTCTGAGCCATATTCTTAGAAGAACAAAAATAAAACAAATTGATTACTTATTTGAACTATAAAAATAATTATGTTCTATCAAAGGCAAAATTTATTTAGTTCTAAAATTTTAAAGGGTTTAAGTAAGACAAATAAAATTCAAGAGAAAGGTTTCATTAAAAGGCATAAAAAGAAGAGACTAGTGTACCTGGTGCAATGTAACCAAGAGTGCCCAATGTCTCGGTATGTGTCATGAATTTGCTTACCGCTAAGATTTTAGAGATGCCAAAATCACCAACATGAGCCACCATATCTTCATTCAGAAGAACGTTGGCTGGCTTTAGATCGCAATGAACTATTGGAGTGTCATAACCATGGTGTAGATACTCAATTGCCACAGCCACATCAAGCATTATGATGACTCTTTGATGGAGATTCAAGTGGCACTCTTCTTTGTACAACCAATCCTGAAGACTCCCATTGGGCATATATTGCAGGACAAAGGCTCTTACGTATTTGCTAGAGCAAGTAGTAATTAATGTAATAAGATTTTTGTGTCTAACATTTCTCATCACTTCACATTCAGTGTCAAATCTTTTAGCACCTTCCTCGTTTTGCATGTCCAGAACCTTTATGGCCACCACCATTCCGTTTGATAATGTGCCTTTATACACCGAGCCAGAACCTCCCTCACCAATTAAATTTGATACATCAAAATTGTTTGTTGCTCGTTGAATCTCGTGATAAGAAATCAATGGATAAGTCGTGATACTTGGTACCTTTTCTACATCTTTTGACTCTCCTTTCCTTTGTTGTTTCATTATCCAAATTGAGACCAATAAAAATATCAGAAAGGATGAAGAAACTACCAGAGTAACGATTGGCATAAGCCTAGACTTTGCATGATGTCTAGGATTGGTGATAGCGCAAGCAGGAACTGCCAACAAGTGCATTCCACATAAACCTCTATTCCCTTTGAAAGATCGCGAAGTGAAATTCGCAAACACACCACTACTGGGTATTTCGCCTTCTAAATCATTAAATGAAACATTAATGCTTTTAAGGTGTGAAAGTTTTTCCAATGACTTAGGAATAGCGCCTGAAATGGAATTTAATGACAGATCCATAAATTCCACGCTTATCAAGTTTGCAAAACATAATGGAATTGAACCCAAAAAGGAGTTGTTTGATAGGGAGAGATATTGCATGTTTTCGAGGTCCCCTATTCTGCTTGGTATCATGCCTGAAAAGTGGTTACTAGAAAGATCTAGTACTACAATGGCCTTTAGTTCTCCGATATGTTGTTGAACTTCCCCTTGTATAGAATTCCGTGAAATGTTTAGATGAAGAAGACCGGTCATTTTCCAAAGACTCAGAGGTAACTTTGATGCAAAATTATTGGAACCCAACCAAAGTTTTTGTAGCATGCTTAGATTTCCTATATATTCTGGGATCACCCCAGAGAGCTCATTACCATACAAAGTCAATTGAACCAAATTAGATAATTGACATACTGCCTCTGGAATATTTCCTTGCAATTTATTGTTATTCAGATATAGCCCTTGGATTTTCTTAAGCTTACTAACCTCTGAAGGAATACTCCCCATCAAGTTGTTTTTCTGAAAGTCCAGCATCATTAGACTGCTCATGTTGCCTATGCCTTTGGGTATGGAGCCATTGATTCCTGCATTTGCTACTTCAAAGTATTCAATGGTTGATGACAGATTCCCAACAAAATTGGAAAAAAATCCATTTAACGGATTGTGACCAACCGATAGATATTGCAACATCCTGCAGTTCACCAATGAATTTAAGAATAATAACTCATGTTTACTTGGTTCATTGATGAGTTGATTATCTACTAGGAACAATCCTTCCAGCTCACGAAGAGATCCCAAATTATTAGGAATGTTGCCGGTGAAAATGTTTGCAGCTAGCACCAACTCAGAAAGCTTGGAAGCATTTGTTATGAATGGTGGAATTTGCCCCTCGATCTGATTGTGTGCCAAGTAAAGCTCCTTAAGGTTCGGAAGATGAAGACCTGTAGTTGCTGGAATTCTACCGGAGAGGTTGTTTAAATTCAAGGAAATAACTTCCATAGAAGAAATGTTGAAAACATCCTTTGGAATTTCACCGATAAGATTATAATTTTCTTGAAAATCTAACAACCTCAAGTTTGATAGTTTCCCTAATTCTTGAGGAATTGGCCCTTCTACGTGATTGTTTGGACAACTAAGATACTGCAGAGTTGAAATATTGCCCAATGAAAGGGGAACAATCCCATTTATTTTGTTATATCCAATATGGAATGCCTCGAGCTTGGCTAGACAACCAATATTTGTGGGTATCTCTCCAGTTATGTTGTTGAGAGATATGGATAGAACTTTGAGCTCTGTGAGTTGGCAAATGTTAGAAGGAATGTGACCAGAAATGTGATTGCCATATAATCTCATAAACTTTAGATTTGAAAAAGTGTGCCCTTCATCAAGCAAGAGAGGGCCAGACAGGCTATTTTTTTGCAGATGTAAGGCAAGGAGCGACGAAATACTAAAAAGTGTTGCAGGAATGGGACCAGATAAGTTGTTATCGGCCAATGACAACTCTGCAAGTTGGCTTAGATTACCAATCTCCTTTGGAATGTTGCCGTTGATTCTATTCCCGGACAACCTCAATTTCGTCAACTTTGTGGCATTTCCAATAGAAGGAGGAATTTGATCTGTGAGGCTATTGTTTGTGAGATCCAAGACTCTGAGCTCCAGTGCATCCCATGTCTCTTTCAACATTGAACCACTGAGTTTATTGCAAGACAATGAAATTATGCGTATTCTCTGGTGTTGAAACAGACTTGTCGGGACAGTTCCTTGGAGCTGATTGTTTTGGACATCAAGCACTCGCAAGCGAGGCAAGTGGCCAATGCCATACGGGATGCCACCATAGAAGTTGTTGTTCCCAAGGTTGAGCTCTCTAAGAAAAGACAAATTTGTCAAAGATAGGGAAATTGTGCCTTCAAGTTGCAAATTAGGAAGGGCCAAGGCCACAACCCTTTGCTTTTTCAAATTGCAAGTGACACCAAACCAAGAGCAAAAAGAAATATCCCTGGTCCAGTTCTTGGCCAAAAAGAGACTGGGACTTGTAACAAGATTTTGGAAAGCTAGTAGGAATTCTTGGTCAGTCTCATTTGAGGAAGCAACCGATATAGAAACGGAGAAATATGTAACCATAAAGAGAAGAATCATCAAGAAAATGTGCTTCTCCATATGCGGTACTATAGTATGCACTGGAAATAGAATGGTTCAAGGGAATACTTGATATTGGATTTGTGTGGTACTTGATATTGGATTTGTGTGGTCTTGCTAAAGTTCAAAGTTGATCCATTATATAGCACCAAGATTTGAAAAAAAAAAAATGAAAAGGAAATTCGATAATTTTTCACTCAAAAGATTAGGCGATGATAGCGAAAATGTGACAACTTATTAAAGTGCACCAATAAGTAGCAAAAGGTCAAAAAGAACTTGTTCCACATTCCTCAGGTAGTTGAAAAAACAGAACATAAGTCCGTCTACTTATTAGTAGTATATTAGAAAGAAATTGCCTTCCTTTATATAGTTCTTAGCAAAGTCAATACGAATCAAGCTTAGGCTATGATTGTTGCTTGACCTTTCTGCCCCACACTATTATGGGATTATTGCAATGTACAAACTGTTGCGTACGTTATTGTGAGTTATTTTTTCTTTTATAAAAGATATAGGATTAATATATTTGAATGTGATTGATAATTTTGCAAAGGGTGGAAAGTGTAGTATACGGCTTTTGGAAGACATTTATAATTTTTGTTTGGATGACTATTATGAAGAAAGTTTTAGAAAAAAATGGTTTTGTGAATAATTGTTTAACAAAAATTGTATTGGATAATTAACCTTTTATTTTGCAAAGCTTTCAATCAAACCTGTCATTGAGATGCCACTATGAATGTAGAGATTCACTCAACAATGTCTAGTTTGCCATACTGTTTTTTGAAACTGTGAGGATTTTGATTTTCCAAAATCAATTGAGTTTTCCAAATAACCTAAGATATATCTGAATCTGAAAACTCATTTATTAAGATGTTGTATTAGGACTTAAATACTAAATAATTAAGACTGTTTGTTTTCTCAACATCTGAACATATAAACTTATCTTATTTGAAATTAATAAACATAAAATTTAAATTTAAATAAAACACTAAATTAATGTTAATAAAATATTTTAAGGAAATTATATTGTAGCTGATGGCGGTGGTGACTAATGGTAGTTTGTGTGTGCCCATATGGGATTGTGTTGACTAATGATTTTGGCTGTGGATAGTAGCTAGTGGTGATAGTGGCTAACAGTAGTGATCAATAATAGTTCTTATTGGTGGCAGATGATAATTGTGGTGGATAACAATAATAGCTAATTGTGGAGGTGAATGATGACAATGATTATTTATACATAATGTTAATGGTGGTGATTGGTGGTGATGGTTGTACATTGTGGCTAATGGTAGTGACTGCTGACTATGGTGATTGGCATTGGAAGTTGTGCCTAAGGGTGGTGGTTGGTGGTGATTGGCAGTAGTGGTGGTTATGGGTGGTGTGTGGAAGTAGATGAAGTAGTGGTAAACTATCATCTTTGTAGAAGTCCTTCAATAAACATCTTAATGATATACAAACTCTTTGTTATAAATCTTAATCATTTAGTTCTATTTAGACTCATTAAGTGGTTGTAAAATAAGATAAAGAAACACACTTAGTGATTAAGATATGAATGAATAATTAAGATTCAGATCTAAAAAATAAACTGACTAGACAGAGATCTGAATGATTAAGATTAATATCTTTATTCATCGTTGTTTAATTCAATCATCGTCAAGATATCTTGGTATATCACAACTAGATCTTTACTTTTTTGTACAAACAAAAACCATTCGTTGTAAAGAAATTTTATTACATTTCTAATTCTTGGACAAATCATACGATTTTTTGGAGAAAGCTAAATATATAACTTAAATACGTATGTGTGTTTCCTGTTTTCTCTTTTAAAGAATAATTGGTTGGGTAGTGTTATGCTGGAATATAGTCATATGTGATTGGAAACATAGTGCCGTATGAAAAAATGACAAAAAACCAAATTTACCGAAAAAGCTACAAAATCAACAAAAATCAAAGCGATAAAAGACCGATTTAATTGATTTGATTAGTTCCAATATTTGAATAACCGATTTAATTGATTTATTTTTCAATTAAAAAATCGACCTAAACCGAACCATAAACGCCCCCTAATGACGATGAAAAATCACATGCAATTTATACTACAAAGGACTAAAAGGCCGGGAAATTACAAATTATTCACACTTAAATTTTTCCAAATTGGAAATTTTAATAAAGAGCGAAAATATAAAATTATTCCAACGACTTGAAAAGCAGTCATAAATAATTACCACAAATTAGCATTGGACTCGGCATTCTGGATATGCCTTTTGGTAGACTTAACAACCGGTGCTGTGTTTAGTCAATAATGTTCGGTGATTAACAACCTATAAATTGTAAACAAATTAAAGTGAGTCTTACTTAATGCTTAATGGATTCTTAACTCACCAATGTCTTTATATAATTTATCTTTCTACGCAACGAGAAAAAGACCTTTTTCGTTTTACTTCCTTCGGTTTAAAATAAGTGTCTACTTAATCTTTAGCATATCCCTTAAGAAAACACTAACTCCTAAAAAAATATTAATATGTTGATTAAATTACCTTAATATAAAATTTGTATATTACAATTAACTTTGACACATTGGGATTATGAACCGAACGGAGTATATTCTTTAATTTTTTGTTGCTCTCTTTTTGACTAGATCACTGATCATTATGACCGTGATTTGCACGAAATACATTTTTTTTTAATAAACTATATTTTTATTGACTTGACTTCATATGAAATATAATTATTGCATTATCAAGAATAGAAAAAAGTTCTTAATAGATTACTCTAATAGGGAGAATAGTGATGTTTCCATTAAAAATTGATCAGAAATAAGAAAAACACAAATTTAGCATAATTATTTAAATATGGTTCGGTTTCTCAAATATGGTGAATAGAAAATTAAGATAAAAAGACGCATTAAATGACATAATAATATTTGAAAATAGACGATTCAACATCACCATTCAGAAAAAGAAAATAAAAGAAGAGAACAAGACTTATATTTATTTATCCAAACAAAAGGGATAACATGGATACAGAAACGATGGAGTAAATTACGCAGCTAATTACATTTTAATCTCAAGAAGGAATTGTAGCTCCAGTTTTGTCCGGTTGTTGCTTTAGATGATGACAACTCATCAATATAAGATTCAAATGGCTATAACTTTTTTTTTTTTAAAGCTCGGAAAAACCCGCAGCCGCTACCATTCGGGTGCCCACTGGTAAACTGCTAACTGTGTAATGGCTCGCAAACCACACATGAGATATAAACCTCACTAGGCAACTTATTGTTCCAAAATTCCAAAGAAACACCATCAATTTTTTCTCGCACTACTAAAAAATCATTATTTTCCTACTGAAATTTTAACATTAAAAAATGTTTAGTGGCTATTCCCACTAAATGTCGGTGCTAAAAACCTAAATAGTAGTGTTTTCACATTGAAAAATCAAGAAGTTTCTCAGTGTTTCAATGAGAACATGTTTCCTACAATATATTTTTTCAGTTAATTGATTCAGTGGGAATGAGGTGAGAAAATATGTTTTATCACACAAATTTTTCAGTATTTATCAGTGGGAAAAACCTCTTTTTCTAGTGTCAATTTCAATCACCTACCCCTCTATGTTCTGTTCTTTCAAGCCAAATTTACTTGCCAAATTTATATAAGTAAATTTTACTAATTCAGTAAAACGTTCTTATACATTTCACAGAACCTGAATCCAAAAAAATATTTAGCACTGACCCAGCTAGTTATCTTTTCTAGTTGAAAGGATAAACTCTTTAATCTTTAGCTGAAAAGAAAAGGCCACTAGGAATATTTTAAGTGTTAACCTAGTGGAGTTATCTTGCACATCGACAATAATAACACGGCGTTTACATAATTGTTATATCAGCAACACCACTAATTGTCATTAATTGTTTGGATGATGGTGTAATCATCGTCTCAATATTCGTATTTGCTTGTTTTTTTGTACGTTTATTTCTGTGGTAGAATTTAATGTTCTAAATTTCATTCAAAATTATACTTCATAAAAATAATAAAACTGAAAGTTTGACACTTTATTGCACTTCAAAAGAAAGTAGAAGAGTAACACAATTGTATGAAGCAAACGAGGGAGAACATATACCGAAAAAAGGTTGACAATTAAGAACTTTAGACGGTGTTTCTTTGTAATTCTTGAACAATAAGTTATAACCATTGGATCTTATATTGATGAGTTGTCATCATTTAAAGTAACTAGGACGCTTAAAATCGAACCATAACCTTTTATCCAACCGCAAAACTAACTAGCTGTCATCATTTAAAGTAACAAGGACTGTTTTAAATTGAACCATAACCGATAACTCAACCGCAAACTAACTTATTGGGTTATCGGATTAACTGTTGGTGAATAGATTAAAAGTTTATAGTTAACGATTTATCGGTGCGGAGACGAATTACACAATTTCTTTACGGGTAAACCGCTAACCCATTATGAATTATCATATTTATATCATCACCTCGGTATATAAAGTATCTATTATAAACCCTAAAGTTAAAACCCCGTTCAGATTCAATATCTTATACACTTTTTAGGAAACAACTAGCCACTCTAGACTTCTTGTCACTTCTTAAGTCTTAACCCTAAAGCGCAATTCTCGTTAAAGATGAGGACTGAAGAAGAAAGACACACCATGAGATGGTCTTGGAATGGAAAGGGACACAATTGGTGAGAGTTTCAACTGGGATGTAGAAAAAAGACAACATAGAGAATTAGAGACTCTTTCTCTCTGTAATTTTATTTTCCATTATTTTACTTGTGTTTTTCTATGAAGTGCCAAAAGTGTATAGGGTAGATACGGGGGCGATTTTATGTAGTAATGTTGGGTCACGTGAACATGATCTTTCTGTAAAATTAGATATTTTTTGTATATAATTTTTAAAATTGATATAATATTAACTGCTGGAACACATGTTACAAGAAGGTTAAATGTGGCCTTTGGTTTAAGTTATTTACTTACAGGACTAGGGATCAATTCCACTTAATACATTTTTTTTTTGTGGTGAGTCATGTTCTAGAAATCTTAAATTCGCCTTAAAGGAAATATTAATATTAGCATGTCAGTGTACTTACGTTGTATGTAATTTTTTAAAACTACAGTTGTAATTGACAATTATATATCGTTTAGAACTTGCAATGTCCACATTATTGTGTGAAACAAATTGCATCAAAGCAAATATTATAGGCAATCTGCCTATAGTGGTTGCTTCCAAAAAAAAAAAAAAAAGGGCAATCTGCCTAGGAAAAAAGATTCAATAGGCGAGTCTCGAGTCTTGCTTCGGCAAGATAAGCTGGAAAACGCAATTCCAATGATTCATCGATGGAAGCTGAGTACATGTTGTGATTTTAATTTTCATTGACTTTTTTATTTAGTCGATGCACTTGCCTTGATAACCGCTCGATAATTGTTAACCTCATACCAGAATCAATCGATATCTTATTGGAGTTGGCTAGAGAATTAGTATATTTAAAAGTTTATAGCCGATAAAGTCGATCTGTTAAGCGTAACTATCTGCCTGATAAGTACCTCTAAATGCAACAAGAAAACTGGAGCTAAAGTTACTGGAGCAGATCCGCTCCCAAATGCAAAAGCCTACTTAATTTAGTTTTATTTTTTTGGAATAATTTCATAGACATCCCTCCACGTTTCGCTTAGTTTCACTCACCTCCCCTTTGGTTTACGTTATTACGATTACCTCCGTTATTTTAGTTTTTTTTGGTAACAATTCTTTTAATCTAATTATCATTAAAATATACCAAATTTTCCCCTACTAATAAATTTGTAAGGATGCTCTTTAGAAAATTCCCTTGAAATAAAAAAAACCATAAATATGCTAGATTTTAATTTGAATTTAGTGAAAGGAAGAAATTATGAACAGATCTTAAAGAACCAAGCGGCATGGATTTGGAAACCGAATTGTCAACAGAACCTCTGTACCAATTATTCATCTTTTAATCCCTACCCTCTCTGGCGGATTCGAATAGGACGTTCATTTTGTTCATCTTTTGCCACAAAATTGAAACTTTTTTTTCTTTATAATCTATATCATACTGTAATTGATGCAATGTAATGCATTTATCACTATCTCTAAATTTTTGAGCTTGCTCTAATTCTCTTGCACATGACACTCCAAAACTGAGGCCATTGAAAAATGAGAAAGAGGCTAAAGAACGTGGAACAAATATTAGAAGAGAAAATTAGGGAGGGCTTTGAGTAAAAAGGAGTTCCTTTTTATTTTTAAAGAACTTGTAGTAGAGAAGATTTTCCAAAAGAAATAATTAATTAAAAGGGTTTAATATTAAAGAGGGTAAACTAGTCAAAATATAACTTTTATATTAATAATAAATAAGTTAAAATAATTGTTACGAAAAAATTAATATAAGGGAGGTAAGCGTAATATCGTAAACTAAAGGAGAGATGAGTGAAACGAAGCGAAACTTTGAGGGAGGTTTCTGAAATTATCCCTATTTTTTTTTAAAAAGCGTCTCCACTCCATTACATTTTGCTCCCGTAAGTGCGGATACATCTTTTATATGAATGACACGTGTCTTTATATATTTGAAAGGCTGAGATTCTCCTTTAGCTTATTTTCTAGTTTTTCCATTACGTTCCATTAATTTTAGCATTGAAGAAAAACAAACAATTTTTTTTTTTGCGTGGATTGATCTTCATTTGGGGTGGTCTTTATTTTTTATCCTTCAAATTGGCGGTCTTGAAGTTTTGCCCTTCGCCTAATACCTGAGGTTGTGGATTCGAACCCCAGCTAAGTAAAAAATAAATAAATTCGCAAGACCGAATTTTGCAAATCTATCCATGCAAATTCTGTCTTAAGGCAAAATTTTGCAAATCTAGCCATACAAGACAAAATTTGGGCCTTAAAGGTAGAATTTGCACATGGCAAATTCTGCCTTAAGGCAAATTAAGGCTGCAAATTCTGCCTTAAGGCAGATTAAGGCCCAAATTCTGTCAGCGAATGCCTGAAGGCCAAAAGTTGAAGACCACTATTTTGAGGGGAAAAAAATTAAAGACCACCCCCTGCGAAGGGCAATCCTGCAAATTGCCCAAAAAACAAAAAGGCTAAATATGACGGTTATTTGTGGAGTCAATTTCTCGAATGCATGGTCATTCAATTTAAGTAAATTACCTAGTAAAGTCATTTATCTTTTTTTCCCCCTCATATTGAAGTTTATACATTTGTCTTGTAAAGTAACAAGGGCTAATAGTCATTTTAAAAATAAAAGAAAAAGGGTCAAAGTAGTCCCTTAAGTTTGAATTTTCAATTAAAATAGTCCTTATTCTTTAACGTAAAACACTAACAACCTATCAATACAAAATAATACAATTTTAGTTCAACTCGAACTGTGATATTAAAAATAACAAACACACAAAAAATTGTGACTAATAACTTTAGAAATGAAAAAACAAATCAATTTTCATTGCTAAAAAAAGAATATGAAATAACCTATATGTACTCTATTTGCTTGGAAACTTAGGAGTTCAACAATAAAATAATATTTTCTATTTATTCATTTTATGAGTAACCTTAATTTTAATAAAATAGTTTAAATTAGTTGTTAATTTATTCTACGGTAGAAATTATTGTTAGAAAATTCATAATTAATAAGGAAGATGATGAATTCCATCAAACAAAACACTAAGTTCTGATAAGGAAAAAATCCACATGTAAAGATTAACCATAAAGGATTTTCATAAATAAATAAAAAATATAGATACATATTGAAGGACATCATCATAATAATATAAATCATTATACATCACATAAAATGAAAGAGATTTTATATCATCATTGTATTGTGTACTATTGTTTTTTACAAGTTTTCATATTTTTTTTTATGAGTCTTGTAATATTATTTGGGTGACAATTATTTCCCCCCTCCAACCTTACTAAAAAAAATAAACATCCCTCGCACATTTCAAAAAATAGTTGTTCCTCCCTTTACTCATTAAAATTTTTAGTACCTATTTTACTGTCAGGCCCCGAACCATGGCCTGAGTGTAACACGGCACTCGGTGCCTTACTGCATGTGATCGAGCGAACCACATGACTTGGTGAGTCTATATGGGACTTGAACTGATGCGGAATATAGAGTAAACATGCGTGAATTGCTAAAACATGGAGTTCAATAATCATAAGTCTGAAAATATTATTATTATTATTATTATTATTATTATTATTATTATTATTATTATATCATGAATGCAGAATTATGGTAATGTAGCCATTAAGGCCAACTCAATTGAACATGACAACTGACTAGTCTATGAAACCTCTGACACGAATCTGTCTGCTAAACTGTTCACCGGGACAAGGCCCTCGGCATACCTTAAATGCATAACTGACATAAATAAAAGTAAAGACACAACCCCGAATGAGATGGGGCTCACCAAAAGCTGATACGAGCAATGTCCTAACGAGCAAATCTGCTGTCCTGTCAATCAATACCTGCATCGTGAAATGCAGGCTCCCGGGCAATAGAAAGGGGACGTCAGTACATTGAATGTACTGGTATGTAAAGCAACTGAAAGAAAAACATGGGACATGGAATAACATGATAAGAGGTGAAACTGAAAACCTGGACATGAACATGAGCATGAATACATATAAATAAAGTCTGAAAACAGTAAATCAATGGAAATACATGTATATATAACTGCTTGTAACATGGGGAGTGCTATAGTATAACCGACAACATGATCTGGTACTTGCGTCCTACCAGCAGAACACTCATATCTTGCCGGGAATATAAGATTTAAGTAATAATAAACATGTAAGGATCCAAACTGCATAATGAAGGTGTTGCATCCTTGCTGACAACCCTTATCCTACGGTGGCTACGTAGTTTCAGGCTATCTGAGCCTTCTCGGTTAACTAAGCAAATCCCAAAAAAACATGAACATGTAAAATAAGTGGCACTTGCTGCCAATGGTTTTCATGAATATAACTTGCTTGTACATGGATATCATGAATTATAGCTTGCTTGCATGAACTTGTAAAACATGTATAGTATTTTCTTGAAAATAGCATAATATATCATAAACTAGCATGCATGAACCCAAGGAATGAGATATATGGGGTTTTCATAGATTACGGACAGATTCTTAATAATCATAAAGAATTATTAAGAACTCAATGATGGAACTATAACAATTCATACATAATATAATGATGGACATAGACCTAGGGTTATCATGAGCATGGTATAGAAACCCTAGTTTTCGCAGAAAATCATAATTTATGGATTATGAGGCGTGGGGAAGAACAATGATGTTTCCACACGTAGATAGTAACTCTACATACCTTAATCGCTCCAAAACTTGAAGAAAAGTCTAAATCTTTGAAGAAGAATTCCAAAAGCTTTGAATTTGGAAACCTTGAGAGGATTTTCACTGATTTTCGTAGCTACTGTTCGTGGCTCAAAGGGTACTGCTCCGGACATCCAAATCCAATCTCCACCGTTCATATATTAGACTTATGTGTTATGAACAGTAATTTAAAATTTGGGCTTGATCCAACGGTTCGATTATCGGAAAACACCAAATTAATATGGCTAGTCGGAATTAAACTCAACAGAAAAATACTAGAGTTTTCTCCAACTTTTTACAACTCTTGATTTTAATAGGGTAACAGGATGGATGGATTTTATTCTAATCTTTATAAATGATAAATCTTGTAGAATACAAAGGTTCTTGATTAAAATATTTACTTTGGAGGAAATCTTAGGAAACTAGATTGCCAAACCAAATTCTTGAAGGTTTCTTGATTTTTCTTGATCGCAAGAATGAGTTTCTTGCAAGATTGAAGTGTCTAGGTTCTTTAGGGATGGAGGTAGAGAGAAAAAGAATAGTCTCTTAGGGTTTAAAATAGTGTTAGGGACGTTTTTACTTCATACAATAATAAAATAAGGAGTCCCAATTCGAGTAGGAAAGGGCTAAAAACGTAACCCAAAATCTGAAAACGTAACCCAAAATCTGAAAATTCTACTCCAACCAGTGATAGTAAAACAGGCATAACTCTTAGCACAGGGCTCCATTTGAGCTCCATAAGATACCGTTGGAAAGCTATTCCAAAGGGATACAACTTTCATGTTTAAGTTTTCTCAAATTATCAACTAATAAAGGAGTTACGGGTGCCCGAAGTAGGCTAGTCAACCACTTTCATAATACGTACAAACTTTTAAATTTTTCTCTAAAACTCCAACGTTACCAGTCTAACATGAGTTCTAAGATACGAGGTGTTACATTTACCCTATACATTAATACTCTTCATTTCTTTTTTACTTTTAAACATTATGATTTGTTTCTTTTTTTTAATCTATATTATGAACTTACCTATAGGACAAACACAATATAATTTACGAAGTAAGAAAGTGAAAATAGTTGGAGGACTATTATTGATCGGTGTTAAAAAATAAGGGATGTTTTAAATCAAAGTCCAAACTTAAGGGACTACTTTGACCCTTTTTCTTTAATTTTAAAGTGACTTTTAACCCTTGTTAATTTGTAAGGCAAATTCA
The DNA here is from genome assembly GCF_019175385.1 of Lycium barbarum. Taxonomy (NCBI): domain Eukaryota; kingdom Viridiplantae; phylum Streptophyta; class Magnoliopsida; order Solanales; family Solanaceae; genus Lycium; species Lycium barbarum. The sequence continues at coordinate 49,536,187 of NC_083348.1, read as the reverse complement.
TAAACTTGAATGACCATATGAGAAAAAAAAAGATAAATGAATTTATTAGGTAATTACTTTAAGTTGAGTGATCATATGAGGAATGACTTGTTATTTGTGTGCTTTGTTTTTAGCAAAAACCACCAAAGCTGGTGGGATTTATTGATAAAGAAAACATATACATATCAACCCAAAAAGTGGTTGATCAAACAAATAAAGGAAAAGAAGGAAACAAAATGCAGAAAGTGGAAAAGCTAGCAAATACTGAAATTTGAAACGGAAATAGACTTATAGCAACTAAATTTCCAAGAGCCTTGACTTGATAACATCTTTCACACCTTCAAAGTCTCACAGGTGGAATGTTTCAAGTCCTTTGAATCATTCTTCAGGCAAACTTAGAAGTAATTGTATCATCCTGCAAATCTCATAGTTTTGCATTACCAACTTGAATAGTCTTAGCTTTGTGCCATTTCCAAAAGAGTATAGAGCTTAGTTTTAACATTTGTAGTTTCCATATAAAGAGATGAGCATGATAAACACACTTATACCACCTTTATATAGTTTCTGCACTTGTCCTAACTAGTCCTATCCATATGTTGTACATGGCCATTTCAGTGCTGCCTTAAAGTTCAGTATGGAGCTTTGTCTTGAGTAATCCTTATTCTCAAATTTGGAAGTTCAGGCTTTTCTATGTTTAATATTTTCCTAGCCTGAGTTGGAAGATTGTGAAAATTGTTGAATTGAATTGTACCTGCAAAATAAAACTAGGTTAGTTAAAAAATTAGCAAGTCCTTTCCCTTCTCTGTATATGTGCTCAACTATCACTGTTTGGTCCCTTCTCAATCTATTTATATTATCCACCACCATTGAGACACTCCGTGGAACATTCCATCCTGCAGTGAGCATCATTTTTATAGCCATAGAATTAGTCTCCATGATCACAAGAGTAAAGTGATTGTTTATGCAATATTGAAGCCCCATTATGATAGCTTTAGCTTCAGCACCTAAGTTTGTACCATCCTGTAGTCTTCTAGTTGCAGCATGCACCAAATTCTCTTCTTTATCTCTAATGCACAAGGCAGTAGAACTTGGCCTAGATTACCTTTATCAGCCCTATCTGTGTTGCATTTGAATAATCCTGATGCAGGCCTCTTCCGTCTAATCGATTTGTAAACAATTCTTGGCTTATATCCTTCAAAATACTGTAAAATGTGATGCCACTTCTTTGGCAAGTTAATGCCAGGAAGCTGCACCTTACACAACAAGTATATGTTAAGATTGATTTCATAAATCACCTGTTAAAGGACATGGTTCCTTCATGTAACTGATTATTCCTCCATTTCCAGATTTTCCATACTATAATTGCAGGAATTTCTTTGAAAACAGATTTCAACTTGTAATGACATTCTGCTTCCCACCAAGATCTGATAGCATGTTTAACATGTACACAGTTCAAGTTCAAACTTACTGCAGAATTGAAAACTCTCCATACCTTATCAGCAAACTCAAGAAATAAATGATGCATTGTCTCCTGATGAGGAATACTACAACAACAACACTTTGAAACTACATCAATAGTAATACTTGCCACTACTTCATCAACTGGAACTTTAAATTTCCATAATCTCCATAAGAAAAAGGAGATTTTGAAAGGCAAACCTTTTATCCATCTGTTTTCAAATGGAACTGTCACTTTAGCTCTTTGCCTTAAAAGTTCTGTTACACCTCGTGGTTTTGTGCTTCGAGATTCATCGTGTGTCAATGGTTCTAGTCTTGGATACGGGGGTTATCAAAGTTAAATGAGATTAGACAAGTTTATCTTATCGTTATAGAGGGTTAAGTTCATGTTTAGCAGGTATTGGAAGGATTAAAGGTTGAACAAATCGATGCAGAACATGTTTGGGGAAAAATGGGATTTTACGGTTGGATATACGGGCCATAAAAATGCCATATAATTTTTACGGACCGTATATCTGGTTGACCTCCACCTTAAATTGACTCCAGAAAAGGGGGAACCACTGGTGGGATTTTACGGCCCAATTATACGGACCGTATAAATTTTACGGTCAGTAAAGTTGATTGTATATCCGACCTTTACTCATTTTATTTCATTCTCAATATTTCCCAAGTTCTTGAGAGCTCTAGAACCTTCTTCCAACTATATTTAACCAAACCTATGTGAAATCAAAGATCAAGAGGCAACAATCAGGAGATTCAAGTGTTAAAAACCTTACTAGGGTTTGTGAAGCTCAAGATTTCCTTTCGTGTTGATGTTGAAGGTTTCACTCTAGTGGAATAACTTGATCAAGGCTTGTTCTCATGTGATTAAGGTAAGTTTTTACATTCATTGCATATAGTTAAGGTTGGTTGATTGTTATACAATTTGGTTGAAAAAGGAAAAATGAAAGGAGAGTTCAAGTATGAGTTTGAGCTATAAATTAACTTGAGTTATAATTTTTGGTATGTTGCGAGTATAATATTGTTATGGATGTTAATAATGATGATGAGGAAGTGTTGTATACTAGCGCATATGGTGTTGTGTTGTAGTTATTGTTATGAGTTGATTATGAAAAGGAGTTTTGGGGATAGAATGGAGCATAACTTGAATGAAGTCTCTCAATTATGGTATTGTTGATAATATTATGGTTGATTGAGATTTGTTTTGGAATTTGGTAGAAGTAAATTAAATAGGGGAAATACTGCCCAATTTTCGCTAGCTCACAAATTATACTAGTTTGAACTTAAAAGTGTCTTTGAGACCTAACCTTGGTATGAACCCTCTTGAATGTAGATTCTTCGGGTTTCGGAGGAGAACGTTAAGTGGTTAAGAAGATATAAAGGTATGTAAGGCTAACCCTTCTTTCTTAAGGCATGATTCCATTGTTGTGCACCTATACATGAAATTCATAATGTCTTCCGTGATGACCCCATTCCTAGTAGTGCTAAAGCTCATAGTTCTTGATACTCTTATGATACCATTGATCTCGTCCTACAATAGTTGGTCTTTTGGGGAAAGATATCGTGATGAGGATGATGATGTTACTTTTACTTGTGCATTTATATATATATATATATATATATATATATATATATATATATATATATATATATAAATGAAGCTATGTTGTGACACCGAGCCTATATGGCCAGGTATGATATCTATTGCGCGCATTCCACTGATCAGTTAGGTACGGATAACACCGAGCCTTGATATGGTCGGGTATGGATGACACCGAACCTATATGGTCGGGTATGGTATTACTATATATATATGTATATATATATAGATGTATGTATATGTATAGATGGTCCTCTTTAGAGAAAGGGTAAGTAAGTATGATGAATGCCTCAAGAGGTATAAATGGCTCTCCTATCTTATGTTATCCTTCATGTTTTTATCATGTTACTACTTATGCCTTACATATTCAGTACATTGTTCATACTAACATCCTTTTGTTTGTGGGCGCTGCGTTCATGCCCGCAGGTAAACAGGGAGACAGACTCGCTCCTTATGCTGCTTCATCAGAGATTGCCTAGAGAAGCTCCATTTGATTCGGAGCTGCAACCGTTGGTACTGTTCTTTTGTGTATTTATACGGGCATGGCAGGGTCCTATCTTGTCTTTGTGATGTCAAATACTCTTTGTAGAGGCTCGTAGAAAGTTGTGTATAGCTAGACATCTCGCAGCCTTGTCGGCTTATATGTTGTATATCATTTTAATAGCCTTGTCGGCTTGTGTGTATATATATATGGGCATAGTTAATGATGTTGATATAAAAGTGCCTTTGTCCAATGGAATTTGTATTATCGATGCATAGAAATTATGAGTTAGCCATGTGGCTCACCTAGATATGGCTGTGGAAGTATGATGAGAGGTGCTTGGTAGGTTAGTTTCGGGTGCCCGTCATGGCCCTACTGTTAGGTCATGACAAGTTCTCATGCACTCCCAACTGTAAATTTTTCTGAACTGGTAACCATCCACCATTGTGTGTCCCAATCATTAGAGACATACTTAATATCAATTTCATGAGTTATATAATACACTAACCCTTTGTGGAAACAGTTGCATGAGTTTTTCAATATTCCAACCTCCTTCTGTCATCAATTCTGAAATATCTTCAACATTTTCATTGACGGGCCAGTTTTGAGGCACAACAAAACTGAGAGCACCTAGTTTAGTCTAATTGTCAAACCACACATTTGAACTACCATTCTTTGGTTCCCACCATATTTATTGCTCAATATTGTCTCTTGCCTCTAATATCATCTTCCAAACTTGAGAACCCCCTCTTCATTGCACCAGTTATGGAATTTATTTCTTGCAATACTTATTCCACATAAAGTTAGCCCATGAAGAACTAGAGGTCCTAAATTTCCACCAAAGTTTAGCACACAAAGCTTTGGAAATGTCAAAAATAGACCTGAATCCCAGTCCTCCTTCATGCTTTGGTAAACACATGTTTAACCATGATGACTAATGCCTGCTTCTTCCTTCTTCTTTGTTATTCCAAAAGAACTTTGCCAAAATCTTATGCAACTAAAAATCTTGTGCAACTCTTCAATAACACATTTTAGAGTCTGACGGCATATAGGAAACAAATAAGGATGCTTTCTAAGACACTTTTGATTAACACTACTTTTCCACCATAGGACAACATCTTCTCTTTCCAGTTTTGTAGCTTATCCTTGACCTTCTTTAGCAAATCAGCTAAGATATGTAAAAGGAAATTGTCCCCTGACAAAACCTGCTCCTGCTCCCACCTGTTGAATTAGCTCATTTGATGCTTTCTTGTACATATAGAAGGAGCTTTTTCTTTTATTGTTCATTTGTCCATATGCCTTTTCATATTCTTGAAGATTATCCATGATAAGCTGAAATGAAGTTTTATATGCAGATGAGAAAATTTTGGTATCATCTGCATAAACAAGAAGATTCAGTGTTGAACTCCAGTTAGGCATCCTATAACCTATAAACTCTGAATGTTCAAATAAAGCATATAATGCTCTAGACAAAACTTCTGCATATATGATGAAAAGAGCAGGAGTGTCACGACCTAAAATTGCTTAGTCATGCGGGAACCTACCACTTCCTACCTTAGTAGGCGAAACCTTTCCTTTACCCAACATACAAACTATAAATGCAGAAGAACAATGTAATTAATAATAAATTTCATTATCAATTTTAAGAGAATAGGTGCGGAATACATATTATACCCAAGGCATTTGGTATAAGTCCATACAAGAGCTACTAATAAACACATAGGTCTTAACATATAACAAGAACTATCTTAATGTTGCCCTACAAGGCTCAAAACATCAAAGGGAATACTCTCTAGAAGTAGAGGACAAGTATTCGAAGAATGGAAACCCAGGCTGCAGATCTGGCAGTAGCTCACCCTAAATCTTCAACAACACCATCTCGGGAAAACACTCTCGAGGATCAGAAATAGAACCTGTCACACACTCTACACCTCGAAAAGGAGTGTAGCAAAGTGGCATCATACAAATAACATGTACTGAGTAGGCATCATAGGCCGACAACAGTTAGCTAACATATATAATAGAAGAGACTGAAGAATAGACATGTTTTAGATCAAGTATAAACACAAACAGTCCAAGAATAACAACTCAAGTACATAGAGATCAAATAGCTGAATCATAGCCTATGGTGAAGCACCTAAACGCAAGTCTGCCGAATTCCCCACGATTTCTCAAAATAAACCACAAACACCAGTACAACCAAAAAAAGTATTCCATAACTTCAAGTCATAGTGATAAGCTCAACTACATTCATGTTTTGATGATTATCAAACTGATTCAAAACTATATAGAGACCTGATCTGTGATCTTCTCTCTGTGCATCTTGCACAGTAAGCAGAGACAGCTGTAAAGCCGAGCTACTCACTGCACACAAGTACAACATTTGAGCTAGCCCATGCTTTAGGTCAAATATTAAATGAGTGGTCTATATCCATCCCACATGCTTCCCACTATATATACAACATGCTGCAACATATTGTGTAACACTTGGAAAACCTAAAAATCACCCAAAGGTGCAGCCGTCACAAGACTCTCCAAGTGTTCAACAAAGCTAATCACAAATTAAAGGACCTGTTTCCGACACTGGCGATGCTTTATTCTCTTAGTTTGTTTTAAGCTTTGTTTCATGCGCTTTAACTTGTAAACCTACTCTTCTCTTATAAGAAGTTGTTGTAGGTATTTCAAATTCTTAGTAGTTGTTAGGCAGTTAACCTTTCAATAGATCTATTAAGTGATACTCTTGACTAGTTTAGTCTAAGGTGTATTAGTCGGGTTTGGCTAGAGATAGTAAACCTTAGTTATCTTGGCTAGAGTTAGTCAAGTGGAGGTGTTTGCAATTGGTGTATTGCAAAGATTAAGGGACTACGGGAGTTAGCTCCTAGTGTAACGACCCTCCCGGTCATTATGGAAAATATAGTATCACCTTACCAAATAAGACCTTCCCAAGGGTAGAACGAGCTAATAAAGACTCGATTGTATAAGTTTAAGAACTGAAAACTTGGTTTGTGTGTGATTATTGTATGTTGTGTTTAGCCCATTTGGCGGTGGCGTAGGAAATTAGAACTCCGTTGTGAATTTCGAGGCCACGGGTGAGTTCGTATGGTGTTTTTATGTCTGTGCATGTTTTGTTTGTGTTTGTGAGGTCTCGGATGAAGTGCTACATGGTAGAGTTGAAATACTGTGAACTTAGCGAGCATACTGGTTTAGTAGTACCACTGCAGTGGAAAGATTGTCGCTGTGGCAGGACCTCCGTAGCGACCAACCTCTCGCATCGTGGTCATTTGGGATCGGGGTGTCCGCTATAGTGGGCACTAGACCGCTATAGTAGAACTGCTGTAGCGGGACCAGGTTCGCCACTGCAGAGGGACAGGTTCGTTATGGTCCGCTACGGCGGGCACTTTCCCGCTATAGCGGGACCGCTGCTGCGACGGCCGGACCGTTGCAGCGGTCGACGGGGACAGAATCTCAATTTTTAAACACTTAGTTCTGAATTTTTTATTCATAAAACTCCAAAACAGTTACTTGATCACAAGCACCTAGGGCGAATTTCCAAGCTAGGGTAAGAATATCCTTGAGAGGTAAGTCTCAACCATTCCTTCTATTATTACGCTTTCATCTCTATGATTATCATCCCTTTCATGGGTCTACAATGGTAAATTGGGAATATTAACCCTAGAACTTAATAGACTTTCAATTATTGGTGGGTTATAAATATTATTGAATGTTATTCATCTAATATCTTGGGTTATCACTTTCTAGTCAAGAATTGAACCATTAGAGACATGAACTAAGTGATTTGAGACTTAGGGTTTCATAAAAATGGTAGCTTGAGAATAGAAATTGTTTGTATGAGATAATTTCATTAAATAACCTCATAAAATGATAATTGTGGTTGTTAAGGTCAATGTTAGGATGATTTGCACCTAGTAATCATTCACCCATTAGAAAGGAGTAAGGTGGAAAGGTGTTTATTGAATTGATAATGTTGACAAGAGTGTTTGTAACTTATTTAGCATCTTAATTGCTAGACTTTGAGCGTTCCGAGGCTTTACGGATGGAAAAGGCTATAGCGGAGTAATCTGCATTGTTCCAGCTCTACAGTTGAGGTAGGTTACGGTCTACTTGAGTTAGACTTTGATTAGTTGATTGTATGTGTTGTGAATTAATAGGAGAAAGCATGTCTAGTCTTCGAGCATAATGTGTGTGGTTGAAATTCCTATATGCTATTGATTGAGTGATTTTGTGGGCTTCATGCCACTATTCGATATTTTGGAACCTACAGGTTGATAATGTTGTGGACAGAAGCTAATATGATCTTCTTGGTGAGATTGAGGTACAAAATGATAAAATTGACTAATGAAAGCGATGTGACAATAAATATGAATCTATATAAAAAGGCTCATTTGACCGGGGGTGAGGATGAGGCCTAGTTATAAATATGCATATTTGACTGGGGGTGAGTATATGGCCTGGTTGTGAGCTCGGGTCCAAGGAGTGGATCTGGAACTAGTGGTACATGGACACCATGGGTCCCCTGCAGGTCATGACTACTGGGCAATGACATCAGTTAGCATGTGTGTACAACGTGTATTCGGTCGTTGTTGGTAGACTTATTTTTGTGTTTGTTTCTGTTGACTTGATTTGAAATCATTAGATGACTTGATTGTGTTTATCCTTAGTTGACTTGTTGTTGGGCTATTTGATGTTGTGTTGTTGACTGGTCTGTCTATTATATTGATTTTATGATTCATGCATGATACTAATCTTAATCGGCCTATGAAGTCTACCATTACATAGTGTTTGTACTAATAGTACCTTGCTGCATTCTTTTGAGTGCAGATTGTGATCCAGAGACTTCTTCCCGAACTCTTATTTAGGGTTGAGGCTGTTCGCTGACTGATTTAGGGTGAGCTTCTATCCATGCCAGGCCGTCCGGAGATCTTCTTTATCTAATGTCTATTTCTATTCCAAACATTGATTGGTATTTATTTTAGACAGTATACATTCTTTAGACATGTTTTGGATTAGAGTTCTTATACGGTGACTTTCAAATTTTGGGGTTGTAATAGCTAGGACTTCCGCATTTACATTATTATTTTATGGCATGAATAATTATTAATTTATCTTTTGTTTAACTGTTATGAATTGGTTAAATAAAAATAGATGGAATGAGTAGATGGTTAGGTGTATTGGTTTGCCTACTAGGAGTTAGTGTGGGTGCCAGTCATTGCGGGTTGGGTCGTGACAGAGTTGGTATCAGAGCTTTAGGTTTATCGATCTCGTCGTAAAAGGACATGTCTAGTAAAGTCTTACCGATCGGTACAGAGACACCTGTACCTATCTTCGAGAGGCTACCGGACACTAGGAAAATTTCCTTTTCTTTCTTTCTTTCATGCTACTTGATTCCAATTGGTATCTGGATGATTCAAATTGGTATTTGACTGTCCTTCATTCTCTCGCATAAGGCGAGAACATGTGTGGCAGCAGCCAAAGGAAGAGGTGGAGGTAGAGGCGCAAGTAGACGAGTAGCACCGGCAGTTGACCCCATCCCTCTAGTGGCTCCTAATGAGGTCGCAGAAGATGTAGCCGCAGCAGCCCAGCTAGCGGGAGTGCCAGTTCCGCCAGGGTCTGCAGCTCAAGGCATATCAGATGTGATGGCTCGGTGCTGAACTGGTTACATGGGTCAGCACAGACCGGGGCTATACTGGCCGTTCCAGTAGGTGGGGGCGCAGGGATAGCAGCCTCAGGTCTGAACAGAGTTCAGGCTCCGGGAGTTCAGCATGCCGCAGCTGTGGCTCCTTATTTGGATGAAGTTCTGGGTTTCGAGGATTTTTCAAGGCCAGTTGCAAGGCAGGTGATGACCTACGAGGAGCATGACTTATTTTGAAGGTTCACTAAAATGAAACCTCCGGTATTCTATGGTACTGAGTCAGAAAATACGTTCAAGTTCATCATAGATTGTCATGAGAGGCGCCATAAGATGGGGGCGGTGGACAAGCACCACGTTGAGTTTGTGATCTTCCAGTTCATGAGAGATGCCGAGTTATGGTAGAGGGCATATGTGTAGTTCAGGCCAGCTAGGTCACCTCCATTGACTTGGGTTCAGTTCTATTCTGTGTTTCTAGATAAGTATGTTCCACGTACTCTGAGGGACAAGATGAGGGATGAGTTTGCTAATATTGATCAAGGGAACTCATCTGTTGCTGTTTATGAGTCCCGTTTCCATTCCTTGTCCCGATATATTCTTCAGTTGTTGTCTACTGAGGAGAAGAGGATCAGGCGATTCGTGAAGGGACTGAACAATGGACTTCAGCTATCAGCTCTTCAGCTTGTAGCCACTGGGGCTTCATTTCAGGAGGTAGTGGAGCATGTCCGTGTTGTTTAGGGGATTAGACAGGAGAGTCATGCAAAACATGTAGAGAAGAAAGCCCGAATTTCAGCAACTCGTTCTCGTAGGGTCAGAGTTCACATGTGTATTCAGGTCATCTAGTTCAGTCCGCTATATAGGTGTCCGTTAGGGGTCCATCAGGGACCAATCATCAGTCTTCAGGTCAGCCTGGGGGTTATACTGCTTTATCAGTTTCTATTTAGCGACCTATGCTGGATCGTGCTTGATACGAGTGTGGAGAGCCAGGGCATATTAGGAGGTTTTGCCGCAGACTTAGACAGGGTGGTCAGGGGACTTAGTATCAGGCTCCCTGAGTTCCATTTGCACCAGATCGAGGAGGTAAAGACTATGCACCGGTAGGGCAGGGCGGCTACACCGCGGGTAGGGGTGGTACTCAACCTAATCGAGGCGGTCTTCAGGTAAGCAGAGGTGGGCAGCAGCCCGGTAGGGGCGGGGCTCAAAGTGAATTGGGTAATCGCAATGGTTTATAGGCTACAGGAGGACACAGTCACTTATACGCTTTCCCAGGTAGACCCGAGGTTGAGGCCTTTGATGCTGTCATCACAGGTATTATCTCAGTTTATGACCTGATGGCTTCTGTCTTATTTGATTCGGGTTTTACTTTTTCATGCGTGTCTTCATATTTTGTTGTGAGTTTCGATATGATATGCGATACTCTTGATGCCCCTATCCATGTATCTACTCCTGTTGGGGATTCGGTGGTGGTAGATAGGGTCTACCCTTCTTGCACAATTACATTTATGGGATATAGTACTTGGGCGGATTTAATGATCCTAGACATGGTAGATTTTGATGTCATCTTGGGCATGAGTTGGTTGTCTCCGCATTATGCAATTCTTGATTGTCACTCTAAAACAGTTACCTTAGCCATGCCCGGGACACCTAGACTTGAGTGGAAAGGTAACCTTAGTCCCCTCCTTAAGAAAATCACATGCTTAGTTCGGGCTAAGAAGCTAGTAGAGAAGGGGTATTTAGCTTATTTGGCACATATCTATGATACCAGCACAGATAATCCGTCTATTGATTTGTGTTCTAGTGGTACGCGAGTTTATAGATGTGTTCCCCGCGGACTTGCTAGGTATGCCACCCGATCTGACATTGACTTTCGTATTGATTTAGACCCAAGGACTCGTCCTATCTCTATTCCACCCTATAGGACGGCGCCAGTAGAATTAAGGGAATTGAAAGAACAGCTACAAGATCTTTTGAGTAAGGGGTTTATTTGCCCGAGTGCCTCTCCTTGGGGGTGCTCCTGTGTTATTTGTTAAAAAGAAGGGCAGGTCTATGCGTATGTACATTGATTACCGTCAGCTGAATAAGGTCACTATTCGAAACAAGTATCCAATCCCCCGTATTAATGATTTGTTTGACCAGTTACAGGGAGCTTCTGTGTTCTCTAAAATTGACTTAATGTCAGGATATCACCAGTTAAAAATTTGGGCAGAGGATGTTCCTATGACAGCCTTCACGACCAGGTATGAACACAATGAGTTCTTGGTTATGTCTTTTGGGCTTACTAATGCCCCAGGTACGTTCTTGGATTTGATGAACAGTGTTTTTAAGCCCTATTTAGATTCTTTCATGATAGTATTCATTGATGATATCTTGGTGTATTCTAGAAGTAAGGAGGAGCATGAGAAACATTTGAGGATTGCTCTTGGGGTATTGCGGGCGAAAAGGTTGTATGCTAAGTTCTCCAAGTGTGAATTTTAGTTGTCTTTTGTGTCCTTCTTAGGGCATATAATTTCGAAGGAGGGTATTATGGTGGATCCGCAGAAAATTCAAGCTGTCAGGTAATGGGCTAGGCCCACATCAGTCACCCAAATTTGTAGTTTCGTGGGTTGGGCTAGCTATTATTGTCGGTTTGTGAAAGGGTTCGCCTCTATTGCTTTTTATTTGACCCGTTTGACTCAAAAAGAGGTACCGTTTAAGTGGTCCGACGAGTGTAAGGTGAGCTTTCAAAAGCTCAAGACATTGTTGACGACAGCTCCTATTCTAGCATTGCCCGTGGAGGGCAAGGATTTTGTTGTTTATTGTGATGCTTCAAGCTCTATTTTGGGTGTTGTTTTGATGCAGGAAAAGAGGGTGATTGCTTACGTTTCTAAGCAGTTTAAGGTACATGAGAAGAACTATCCCACTCATGACTTAGAATTGGCAGCAGTGGTGTTTGCATTGAAAATCTGGAGGCACTACTTGTACGGTGTCAATTGTGAAGTGTACACTGACCACCGCAACTTGCAGCATATGTTCACCCAGAAGGATCTGAATTCTAGGCAGCGGAGATGGATGGAGCCGCTGAAGGATTATGACATCACCATTTTGTATCATCCGAGTAAGGCCAATATGGTGGCCGACGCGTTGAGCAGAAAGTCAGCAAGTATGGAAAGTCTGGCTTGTTTGATATCCTCAGAGCGTCCATTAGCTAGAGAGGTTCAGACTCTGGCTAACAGTTTTATGAGGCTGGATATTTCTAACATGGGCAGGGTATTGGCTTGTGGTGAGGCTCAATCATCGTTTCTGGAGCAGATTAAGGCTAATCAGTTTAAGGATGCTAAATTGGGTAAAATTCGTGACAAGGTTTTACGTTGTGAGGCCAAGGAGGCCGTGATTGACGCAGAGGGGGTGTTACGGATTAAAGGGGGAAGTTTGCGTGCCCCGTGTAGGTGATTTGATCAAGACTATTCTGGGAGAGGCTCACAGTTCGAGGTATTCTATTCATCCTGGCGCTACCAAGATGTATTGCAATTTAAGACAACACTACTGGTGGATTAGCATAAAGCATGATACAACGGAGTTTGTTGCTCAATGTTTGAATTGCCAACAGGTGATGTATGAGCATCAAAAACCTGGAGATACACTTTAGAGGATGTCCATTCCTGAGTGGAAGTGGGAAAGAATAGCAATGGATTTCGTGGTTGGTCTTTTGAAAGCGTTGGGGAACTCTATCTTTATTGTTGACAGGCTAACTAAGTCTGCCCACTTTATTCCGGTGCGGATAGCTTATGACGCGGAGAAATAAGCCAAGATCTACATTCGTGAGGTGGTTAGACTACATGGGGTTCCTATCTCCATCGTCTCCGACAGGGGCACAACGTTCGCATCTCGATTTTTGGAGCATTTGCATGAGGAATTGGGTACTAGGTTGGACCTTAGTAAAACTTTACCCCCGTAGAACGACGGGCGGTCCGAGCAGACTATTCAGGTTCTTGGAGATATGCTTTGGGTTTGTGTGCTAGACTTTGGTGGTCACTGGGATCAGTTCTTACCTTTGCAAGAGTTCGCATATAATAACAGCTACCACTCGAGCATCGACATGGCCCCATTGAGGTGCTATATTGGAGGTTATGTAAGTCTTTTATTGGTTAGTTTGATGCGTTTGAGGTAAGACCTTTGAGTACGGACCTTCTGAGAGAGTCCTTGGAGAAGGTGCAAATGATTCAAGCTAAGCTTCTGGCAGCACAGAGCAGGCAAAATGAGTATGCGGTCGGACTGTAAGGTCAGAGATCTTGAGTTTAGGGAAGGATAGCAAGTGTTGTTGAAAGTCTCACCCATGAAGGCTGTGATGAGGTTTGGGAAGAAGGGTAAGCTTTGTCCAAGTTACATTGGTCCATTTGAGATTCTCAAGCGTGTGGAGGAGGTGTCTTATGATTTTTCTTTACCTCCGGGCTTATCAAGCGTCCATCCGGTATTTCACATTTCGATGTTGAAGAGGTATCACGGTGATGGTTCGTACATAATCCGATGGGATTCGGTTTTGTTAGATGAAAACTTGACATATGAGGAAGAGCCTGTTGCTATCCTTGAAAGAGATGTTCGTAAGTTGAGATCAAAGGAAATAGCCTCCGTGAAGGTTCAGTGGAAGAATCGCCCAGTCGAGAAAGCTACTTGGGAGACAAAATCAGATATGCATAGCAAGTATCCTCAGCTTTTCGCCGAGACAGGTACATTTTCCTAGATTCCTCACCTTTGTCCGTTCGGGGACGAACGATGTCTTAATTGGTATCTGGTGTAACGGCCCTCCCGATCGTTATGGAAAATATAGGATCACCTTACCAAATAGGACCTTCCCAATGGTAGAACGAACTAATAGAAACTTGATTGTATAAGTCTATGAACTGAAAACTTGGCTTGTGTGTGATTATAGTTTGTTGTGTTTATACCATTTGGGGGTGGCGTAGGAAATTAGAACTCCGTTCGAAATTCTGAGGCCACGGGTGAGTTCGTATAGTGTTTTTATGTCTATGTACATGTTTTGTTTGTGTTTGTGAGGTCTCGGATGAAGTGTTGCATGATTGAGTTGAAAAATCGTGAAATTAGCGAGTATACTGGTTCAGTAGTACCGCTGCAACGGAAGGATTACCGCTACGGTAGGACCACTGTAGTGATCGACCTCTCGCCGTCGCGGTCATATAGTGGACACTGGACCGCTGCAGCTGGACCAGGCTCGCCACAACGGAGGTACAGGTTCGTTATGGTCCGTTACGACGGGCACTTGCCCGCTATAGCGAGACCGCTACAGTGACGGGGACAGAATCTCGATTTTTAAACACTTAGTTTCGAATTCTTTATTCATAAAATACTACAAAACAGTTCCCCACAAGGACCTAGGGCGAATTTCCAAGCTAGGACAACAATATCCTTGAGAGGTAAGTCTCAACCATTCTTTCCATTATTACGCTTTAATCTATATGATTATCATCCCTTTTAAGGGTCTACAATGTGAATTGGGAATAGTAATTATTGATGGGTTACGTTATGAATATTATTGAGTGTTATTCATCTAATAGCTTGGGTTATCACTTTCTAGTCAAGAATTGAACCATTAGAGGCATGAACTAAGTGATTTGAGACTTAGGGTTTCATAAAAATGGTAGCTTGACCATATAAACTGTTTGTATGAGATAATTTGATTAAATAGCCTCATAAACTGATAGTTGTGGTTGTTAAGGCCAATGTTTGGATGATTTGCACCTAGTAATCATTCACCCATTAGAAAGGGGTAAGGTGGAAGGGTGTTTATTGAATTGATAATGTTGACTAGAGTGTTTGTAACTTATTTAGCATCTTAATTGCTAGACTTTGAGCGTTTTGAGGCTTTACGGATGGAAAAGGCTATAGCGGAGTAATCTGCATTGTTTCAGCTCTACAGTTGAGGTAGGTTATGGTCTACTTAAGTTAGACTTTGATTAGTTAATTGTATGTGTTGTGAATTAATAGGAGAAATCATGTCTAGTCTTCAAGCATAATGTGTGTGGTTGAAATTCCTATATGCTATTGATTGAGTGATTTTGTGGGCTTCATGCCACTATTCGATATTTTGGAACCTACAGGTTGATGATGTTGTGGGGAGAAGCTAATATGATCTTCTTGGTGAGATTGAGGTACAAAAATGATAAAATTGTCTAATGAAAGCGATGTGACAATAAATATGAATCTATATAAAGAGGCTCATTTGACCGGGGGTGAGGATGAGGCCTAGATATGAACAGGCACATTTGACCGAGGGTGAGGATGTGGCCTGGTTGTGAGCTCAGGTCCGAGGAGAGGATCAGGAACGAGTGGTACATGGACACTATGGGTCCCCTACAGGACATGACTACTGGGCAATGACATCAGTTATCATGTGTGTACAGCGTGTATTCGGTCGTTGTTGGTAGACTTATTTCCGTGTTTGTTTCCGTTGACTTGATTTGATATCATTGGATGACTTGATTGTGTTTATCCTTAGTTGACTTGTTGTTGGGCTATTTTATATTGTGTTGTTGACTGATCTGTCTATTTTATTGATTTTGTGATTCATGCATGATACTAATCTTAGTTGGCCTATGATGTATACCAGTACATAGTGTTTGTACTAATAGTACCTCGCTGCATTCTTTTGAGTGCAGATTGTAATCCAGATACTTTTTCCCAACATCTTATTTAGTGTTGAGGCCGTTCACTGGCGGATTTAGAGTGAGCTTCTGTCCATGTCAGGCCGCCCGAAGATCTTCTTTATCTAATGTCTATTTCCATTCCAGACATTGATGGTTATTTATTTTGGACAGTATACATTCCTTAGACATATTTTGGATTAGAGTCCTTGTATGGTGACGTTCAGATTTTAGGGTTGTAATAGTTAGGTCTTCCACATTTACGTTATTATTTTATGGCATGACTAATTATTGATTTATCTTGTGTTTGACTGTTATGAATTGGTTAAATAAAAACGGATTGAATGAGTAGATGGTTAGGCGTATTGGTTCGCCCACTAGGAGTTAGTGTGGGTGCTAGTCATGGCGGGTTTGGTCGTGACACCTAGGTTGCTAACATTGTAAGGGTTGAGGGATTATGGGAGTTAGTTCATAGCTTACAATAGGTTGTATTATGAAGTGGCTCGTGCAGTGGAGTTGATATCCTACTGGTTTAGGTCGTTGTTTTTAATCCCTTGAGCAACGAGTTTTTCATGGTAAAACCAGTGCCTTCTTTACTTATTGCATTACATAAGGGAGCTGGTACTCAACCAGGTCCCTCTAGACATTATTTGGTGGACGCATAACCTTTAACAATTGTTATTAGAGCAGGTGCTTTCCAAAAGGCTAACACCTAGGAAGAATCTGTTAAATGGCAGCCCCACCAAATATGGAAGAAGGTCAATCTTTCACCAGGCCAGCCATATTTAACGAAAAATACTATGGGTGGTGGAAGACAAGAATGCATGACTTCATCATGGCTGAAGATTCAGAGTTGTGGGATATCATCTGTGATGGTGCCCATATTAGCACACACAAGTGAAGATGGTGTTAAAATCATTTCCAAAACAAGGAAAGAATACAATGATGCTGACAGAAAGGCAGTGGAGAAAAATTATAAAGCAAAGAAGATCCTTGTGTGTGGAATAGGACCTAATGAATACAATCAAGTCTCAGCGTGTTCAACTGCTAAAGATATTTGGGAAGCTCTCCAAACTGCTCATGAAGGAACAACACAGGTGAAAAACTCCAAAATTGACATGCTCACCATAGAGTATGAGGCTTTCAAAATTAAGGAGAATGAATCTTTTCATAATATGCACACCACCTCTATCATCAATGAGCTTCATTCTATAGGAGAGGACATCACAACTACTAAACTGGTGAGGAAGCTGCTTGGTGTTTTGTCAGATTCTTAGGTCAGCAAGGTAAATGCAATTTTTTAAGCCCAAGACCTCACCAAGCTGACGGTCATTGAACTCATTGGAAACCTTAAAACCTATCAGATAAAGATGACCTTGAAGAAGAATGAAAAGAATGAAGCAAAAAGAGAAAAGAGTCTTTCTCCAAAGCTGCCAGAGAAGACTCAAGTGATAATGAACTGAGCTGGCATATCTCACATGAAGATTTATAAACTGATCCGAAGAAGTGGTGGAATCTCGAAGGCCGTAAGCTCTAGTAGAAACTCCAGAGGAAATGACTATCTCTGCCATAGGTGTGGTAGACTGGTCACTTCGCCAAAGAGTGTTCTCTGAGTAAACAGGAAAATTATGATAGAACTGCAAGGAGAAACCAGCTTCCTGACAAAAGGTTTAGAAGAAAAAAAGCTACTGATGAAATAGTAAAGCTGGTACTTGTTGTATTAAGGGACTTCTCCAGTGAGTCTGAAGATGAGGACGGCATAAGGGATACATCCATGGTGGTCATTGAATATGAAGACTCCAAGTATGAGTCTATCTTTTCACTCATGTTAAAGTCAAATTCAAACGATAGTGACGAGAGTGATGACATGGAAGAGGTAAATATTTTGGAGGTAAAGAAAAACCTAAAAGCCTACTCTCTAAATAGCATTATGTCACTGTCAGGTGTGCTAATTGATTCCTATCATCCCCTTATTGTTAAAAAGGATGCACTAACTCTTGAAATCAGTAATTCCGAACTTGAAAGAGACAATCTGTTGGTGTCAATTGGAGAGATGAGAGAGCAAGTTGATGAGACCAATTAGCTGAATATTATCCTGGAAGGTCAAATAAAAGGGGATATAGGAGCGTCTCTTAAAGGGAAAGGTGAAGTTAGTAAAATTTACTTGGAGCTTAAAGATGAGATCAAAAAGGCAAAACTAAGTCTCACTACTGAAGTCGAGAGGAGCAACCAATTGAAGGAAGACTTGAACAAAATTAAGTTTGATCTTGATAAAATTCTCAAGTGGACCTGGTGCTTTGATGTAATTACCTCCATGTACAAGAGTAAAGGAAGCGGTAGGGAAGGGATTGGTTACAGGAAGACACCCTACAATCTCCAGATCAAGGATGTCTCCACCACTGAAAATTAGCCGTGCACTCATTGCGGACAAGCATGCCACTACAAGGAGTCTTACAAAGAAAGAATTGAATCTTTTCAGAGGAACATAGAATTCATCAAAAATAAAGTAAGTTTGGACACTAAAGGAACTGGTTCTCAAAAGAAAGGACCTCAGAAGAAGAAAGGGAATGTGCTTCCTTTTTGGGTGAAAAGGAACTTAATCCATCTCTTCTATAATTATAAGGGAACCAAGCTGATTTTGGTTCCTAAATCCAAACACTGACATCGTGTGCAGGTTGAAGAGAGATAAAAGAAAGGTGGGTGTGATAGACGAAGGGGTATGCACACATGGGAGGTGCAAGACAACATATGAACAAGGTACAAAACTGTTGCTCAGCACTGTCAAGACTATCCAGACCCGATCTCTATGTGACTCATGTTAGTAGTTCTTTCAGTACCTTCATATGTTCTGAACTATTTAAGTGCCAAGTTGTCAAGCGTCTTCTAATTCAAATTTCAAAACTTAAGTCTTTCAATCGATGCTTCAATTCTGACCCAATCTGTCTCGTCTCTCACACCTGTCCTAAAATGTCATCTTGGACACCTTAAATGCACGTCTCGTGTCTTTCTCTCTCTTCACTTACCAAAATCGTCAGACCATCAAACTTCTTATTCTCTCTTCTGTCATCACTGTTACCAAGTACAAATATCTCAAAACCCTCCTTCAAGCCAAATCAAAATGAACTCCCAACCATCATCCTGAGAGGACTCAATTCCTCTAACCAAAGTATATCTACATCTCTATCTGGCTTCTTCGAACTAACAGGACAGTTGAATCTTGAGGAAAGTGATGCGGATAGATACTTGATGTCATCTGTCACACCCCGACATTTTGGGGGTGTGATAGGCACCCGACCCTTACCTAGGGCCGAGCGAACCCTCAGACTCCTGCTACACAGAAAATCACATCGAACTTTTAAATCGGATAAGGTAAAATGCATAGTAAATTTTTTTTTCTTTCCGAAATATTCTTTCAAATCAAACAAACACATATAATCATACAGAATCCATAACATAACGCAGACCTACATATCGGCTGATGGAGCCGCTTACAGACGAACAACCAATACTCACGACACTGTCTGCAAAGTCTCTAACATAATCCAGAACCATAACATACGGACTCTAACTCGGCGGCACTCCAGGAGCAAATGGAGTTTGCCGACCCCGCTGGATCATCTTCTGTAACCACTTTAGCTCATCTGGGAGTACCTGCGCGGCATGAAACGCAGCCCCCAAAGAACAGGGGGTCAGTACGAAAATGTACCGAGTGTGTAAAGCAAAAATATCACAAGTATAATCATAGCCTGGACCAAAAACACATAAATATATATATGGAAATATAACAGGCATAATTGAATCCAAATCCAAGACAGACATACCGAGTTTAACTGACAGAATCATCGCACAGAGCTGGGGCACAGATGTAACTGATACCATCATAATCAGAGACAGAGGTGCAGAATAGAACAGACTGAGTCGTGGTCCGGATCAGATTACCAGAAGTACAACATACAGAAACGTAATTTAGCCGGACAGACAGAAGGGTAGCGGACAGAACCATAATCTTATCAAACAGACCGAGTGTACGAATAGAATCATAATCATATCGGACAGACCGAGGCGTTACGGACAGAATTAAAAATCCAGACGGACAGACAAAATCAAATTCCCGATGGGCAGACAAAATCATATTCCAGACGAACAGGCAGAATCAGATTCCAGACGGATAGGCAGAATCAAAATCCAGAGTTATATAGAGTCATATGCCATATCAGGATGCCGTAGCGTATCGGATCAGATGTTGCCACCTGTGAATCATATGGTGTTTACAAAGAGTGTGCCACCTCGAGCTCAGCCCAGTACAGTGGTCACACCATACACAAACATATCGTATCAGATCATAGCACATTATATCATATCAAAATACGCGTCTACAAGGGGTATGCCACCTCGAGCTCGGCCCAGTACAGTGGTCATCCCATGCAAAAACTGCCCGTTTTTCCCGCTCGAGCTCTGCCCAGTACACGGGTCACGGACCAGTCTCGGGAGCTCGAGCTCCGCCCAGTACACTCCCAACGCGTCTGCCTGGTATCAAATCACGCAGCGCAGATACTATCCGCTTTGGGGATCGAGCTCAGCCCAGACCAGCCCTCATGGTTAAATTTCAGAACACCATAGGCAACATAGGGAAATAGCGCACGACAGCATAGCTTGGTCCGGCTCAGTGAATAGACATGGTAGGGCTTGCACGAACGGAGTAGTGAGAGACCAGATACACATATTTCAGACTCGATAGATACAAACACTTATTGACATTTGAGGATTATAGACGTAATTCGGAACGATCGGAATTGATACGTGATATTTACGGACACGTTTACCACAAAATCGTCACGAACGTTTCAAAACGGATTTCGATCGACGGAGCAGTTCAAGGAATCGGACGGTAGTCATAAGGCACATACATAACTTTTTTTTTTGGAAGGCACGATGGAATGTATCAACACAGAACGTCTGGAGTCATTTCACGTGTCCAAGCATTTTATAAGACTTGTGCCAGTGATTGAACATACTATCGGAATATTCATAACGGATTACTCGAATAGATTACTCATATCCGAATACTTATCTCAAAATAATTCTAGCAGAGTACTTGTAGCGGAGCTCCTATGCCCTATCAACGGGGTTCATTTCACAAAAATATTTCCAAAATGGTCGTTGTGGTTCAAAATATAGTTTAAGATATCGTGGCGACCAAAACATTATTTTATGATAGTCAAATTCATAAACGAAAGTCCTTTACCGGCGTTATGCCAAAGTGAACCTTATAGAGCAAACAAAAGGGTTTCGGACTTAGCGGGCCCACCTCGGGTCAAGTCGAGGTGGCGGACATGATTTACGGACATTTGAGGTCTATGGAATCAAACATAAAGGTTTCGAAGTGATCCGACTATGTTTGCACAAGTTTCGGACGTTTGGTTACTTTCTAGTCAAAATAGGGTCCTTAGGTTTCAATGGAATTGAATGAATAGTAGTCATTTTCTAATTCGGATTTCGAGGAGCAGAATTGCTCCCGGGGTTCCGATATCAACCTGACATACTAAGACATGCCAAAAGAAGAAGTGGGGAGCCTTACATACCTTTCTTACTTCGTACGCTCGTTCCAAACTCGATTCCCGTTTCGTCCAGAATCTGCAATTGGTCATTGTTACCAATTAGAATTTCCAAGACTTAAGAATGCACTTAACTTCATTTTGTCTACCGAAATTTCGGCAGCATCTCCCCTATAAATATAGCACCCCCGAGAAACATCTCGGCTCAAATAATAGCGACAACAACCCAACAGCATCGACAAAGTCAACAACCATTACAATATAGCACAATATAAGGCCACTAGCTCTATTTTCCGACATAATGCACTAACGTCCATTCCGACTTCACACTTCCAAACTAAGCTCAATATTTTCATATTCATCACTAATCAAGATCATCACCATGTAGGTTAGAAGCATTTCATATCGTTTTCACAAAATATTCACTCGATATACAAGATATACAATTTTCCACCAAGATCATATTTCATCCAAAACTTCTAGTCTTTGGCATACATATCCATAACATGTTTCCACCTTCCAAATCCATCAATGATCATCATAATCATATCCTTAACAACTCCATTTTCATAATGTCATAAAACCATCATAAAACGACATAAACTTCTACTTTCCATTTCAATGCAAACTTATATCATTTCATCTTCATTTATATTGCAAGCATCACATTAACACAATTAACATATTAAACAAAAGTGATTTATTTCCATTCCAATTTCAACATCACACGGCCAACCTACACATTTCCCACTTCAACCAAATTCATTCCACTTTCATTCTCAATGCAATTTCCACAATTATCACAACTAGAATACAACATAAATTTCCATTCATCACATGCACACATTAATACACACACGGCCACACATGGGTATGTACTCCCACTTTGCAAACTTATATATTTTCATGAATTCTACTCATTTCCATACACTACAACACAAACAAGCCTTCATAACTTAATAATATGGAATGAATTCTTACCTTTTCTCTTCAACTTCTTCACTCAAATATGTTGTCCCATTGAAGAAACTAGTGCCCTTTCTTCCCAAATAATTGCACCATGTTGTAGAGGGACCTTGAATTAGTATAAATACCACAAGAAAAATATTTTTAGAACAAGATTTCCCATGGCTATTTTTCCATAGCCATGGCCGAAAGCTCCTTTCCCTTGCCCTTCGTCTTTTGTTTTGTCCTCTCTTTGTTGTTTCTTGAATATTCTAATGGATAGTGATCCTTATATAATTTTTGCACATGGAAAATTATTAAAATCATGGGTTGGGCCATAGCTTTAGCCGGCCACCCCATTTCTTTTGGGCCTAATTTTATCCCTTATTTTTTGAGCCCAATTCCAAAGAAATCTTTTTTTTTTTTATAATTCCCGAAACTAATTTTTGAAGTTCCAATTTTGTCCTTGGCCTTCCTCCGTATTCCCACACCAATATTTTTCATGAACAACACTCACCTATGTGAATTCATATCAACATATGGCCTTATTCCTTGCAAATCAAAATCATTTCGAATTTTCCCGAACATGCGAAAGTACGGGGTATAACATCCTCCCCCCCTGTAAAACATTCGTCCACGAATGTTAAATTAGCCTTACCGGCCTTACAAACGTCTCAGGGGAGGTCCAACACTTCACATCTTTCACTTGTTGTCACACTCCTCGGTTCCTTACAACGATATCACAATCCTACGTCATATCAAACAGATTCATAACTAGGGTCGGACACATAGGAGCATACCGGCCAAATTCATAGTCAGAGTCAAATGTACGGGACTGTAGCAGACAGATTCGTAGTAAAAGTCAGACGTATGGGAGTATGTCGGACAGATCCGTGATCCGAGTCAGACGTGCAAAAATTTATCAGACTGGTTCGTAACCAGAGTCAATCGTGCAGAAGCATATCAGATAAGAACGTAATTAGATTCGAAGGTACAGAGGCATAATAAACAGAGCCTCATCGAAATCAGAGGCACGAAAGTACAACAGACAAAGTTTTGATTAGAATCAGACCACTTCTACTGAGGCTTCTGTGGTTTACGAAAATTTACTTGTCGACACTTCATTACTCACCCTGATCATCATACCACGAATTATTTCATCAAAACCTGTTCACTCATTCGTAACTCGTTTGTCAAATTGTCCCACAAATAGTTTTATGTGTCATTTGTTGGCTCTCTCAAAGATCCTGCCTATTCACATTTTTTTTTTCTCATCTTTCCTGATACCCATACTCATTTTGCCTTCCAGACATCGTCACACACTAGACTAACTTGTAATATAATCAAGGTTTGTCTATTCCCGTACAACATTCCTTATCGTACTCGCGATTCCTTTGGTCTCGCTTATTTAGGTCAATTTTCAGACCTCACACATTTTTCCCTCGTTTCGTATAATCATACTTCATCCTCTTCCGGAGGTTCGGCTCGGTCATATTTCCTACCTTCCGCTTCCTCCTAATGTTTGACCTTTTTGCTTTTGCTTCACTTACTCTCTTTCCTTCCCAATATCATTATACTGGAACCTTCCAAACTTAATAGATAGGGGGAATGACAACAGCCTACCCTATAACATACGTACCATTTACCTTTGTTATTGTTACTTGGGGCTCGGTACTCTTATTCAGTTGGTGCCTCTCGCATTCTAGCACCGGTCGCGGGGACACACGTATTCACTAGTACAATCACAGATAGGGCATCATACGTATTCATATGTGCATGCATAATCATTTTCAACTAGACCACACTTTACCCCCAAACATCATTCAAACCTATTCAAATTCCAAAACTGTAGCGTTCTTTCTGTTTCCTTTCTAATCTAACTGATTGCGCGTTGTGTGGCCTTTTTATGATCTCCAACCATCTCGTATATTCTAGTCTCAATCAGTCCATTCTAGCTTTCCATTGTTCTCTTACATCAGAATACATAAAATTTTGGCATACTTCCCAGGAGGTCACCCATCCTGAAATTGCTCCCGCTTGAGCAGGCTTAACCTCGAAACTGTGGTGAAATCCGGTGCCTTTAAGCAGATATAATCGCACCAGCTTTCTCATATGGCCCTTATTACATGATTTGGGGCTAGTCGAGGTCTTACAGATTTCGAAACACTTTTCGTCACACGCCCTTCCTTTTACAATTACCGTTTTGCCCTTTTTATGACCCGTATCACCTTTACCATTTCTTACTATTCGAAATCCTACGCAACAGATACCAACAGTACTTTACAGAACATACAACTATATATCACATCCCAGCCGCTCAGAACTTCCGATTTCGGGTAACAGAACGAATATTTCCAGACTTGCCCTACTGGCTTTTCCATATCGTTATTTGCCTCTTACCGTCGTAGGTGAGGCTTACAGATAGAATCCCATTTTCCTATAACTTGGCTCTATCGCACGATCTGAGACAGAAAGAAGGTCAACAATCCCTAAATGCCCCATAGCCTCCTGTCTATAAGTGTGGCGCGCTACACACCCATAAACCAGACTCTACCGGACACGACTTTGCAGACAACCCCTAGGACAGACCTGCTCTGATACCACTCTGTCACACCCCGACATTTCGGGGGTGTGATGGGCACCCGACCCTTACCTAGGGCCGAGCGAACCCTCAGACTCCTGCTACACAGAAAATCACATCGAACTTTTAAATCGGATAAGGTAAAATGCATAGTAAATTTTTTTTTCTTTCCGAAATATTCTTTCAAATCAAACAAACACATATAATCATACAGAATCCATAACATAACGCAGACCTACATATCGGCTGATGGAGCCGCTTACAGACGAACAACCAATACTCACGACACTGTCTGCAAAGTCTCTAACATAATCCAGAACCATAACATACGGACTCTAACTCGGCGGCACTCCAGGAGCAAATGGAGTTTGCCGACCCCGCTGGATCATCTTCTGTAACCACTTTAGCTCATCTGGGAGTACCTGCGCGGCATGAAACGCCGCCCCCGAAGAACAGGGGGTCAGTACGAAAATGTACCGAGTGTGTAAAGCAAAAATATCACAAGTATAATCATAGCCTGGACCAAAAACACATAAATATATACGGAAATATAACAGGCAAAATTGAATCCAAATCCAAGACAGACCCCGAGTTTAACTGACAGAATCATCGCACAGAGCTGGGGCACAGATGTAACTGATACCATCATAATCAGAGACAGAGGTGCAGAATAGAACAGACTGAGTCGTGGTCCGGATCAGATTACCAGAAGTACAACATACAGAAACGTAATTTAGCCGGACAGACAGAAGGGTAGCGGACAGAACCATAATCTTATCAAACAGACCGAGTGTACGAATAGAATCATAATCATATCGGACAGACCGAGGCGTTACGGACATAATTAAAAATCCAGACGGACAGACAAAATCAAATTCCCGACGGGCAGACAGAATCATATTCCAGACAAACAGGCAGAATCAGATTCCAGACGGATAGGCAGAATCAAAATCCAGAGTTATATAGAGTCATATGCCATATCAGGATGCCGTAGCGTATCGGATCAGATGTTACCACCTGTGAATCATATGGTGTTTACAAAGAGTGTGCCACCTCGAGCTCAGCCCAGTACAGTGGTCACACCATACACAAACATATCGTATCAGATCATAGCACATCATATCATATCAAAATACGCGTCTACAAGGGGTACGCCACCTCGAGCTCGGCCCAGTACAGTGGTCATCCCATGCAGAAACTGCCCGTTTTTCCCGCTCGAGCTCTGCCCAGTACACGGGTCACGGACCAGTCTCGGGAGCTCGAGCTCCGCCCAGTACACTCCCAACGCGTCTGCCTGGTATCAAATCACGCAGCGCAGATACTATCCGCTTTGGGGATCGAGCTCAGCCCAGACCATCCCTCACAGTTTTATTTCAGAACACCATAGGCAACATAGGGAAATAACGCACGACATCATAGCTTGGTCCGGCTCAGTGAATAGACATGGTAGGGCTTGCACGAACGGAGTAGTGAGAGACCAGATACACATATTTCAGACTCGATAGATACAAACACTTATTGACATTTGAGGATTATAGACGTAATTCGGAACGATCGGAATTGATACGTGATATTTACGGACACGTTTACCACAAAATCGTCACGAACGTTTCAAAACGGATTTCGATCGACGGAGCAGTTCAAGGAATCAGACGGTAGTCATAAGGCACATACATAACTTTTTTTTTTGGAAGGCACGATGGAATGTATCAATACAGAACGACTGGAGTCATTTCACGTGTCCAAGCATTTTATAAGACTTGTGCCAGTGATTGAACATACTATCGGAATATTCGTAACGGATTACTCGAATAGATTACTCATATCCGAATACTTATCTCAAAATAATTCTAGCAGAGTACTTGTAACGGAGCACCTATGCCCGGATACTCGTGTCAACGAAAGGGCATGCAGTCGAATTGTAATAGTGCGCACGGTCAATAACCCGGCCCGGAGAACCGGTGAACGATATCATAATAATGGGCACGAGCGGAGTCATGAACGACTGGTACAATTTACAAATCGGAATAGCTATAGGGCCCAATATAGTCATATGTCGGCCCGTTAATCCAACTAGTCTGAACAAGTGGTCAACACGGGGTTTATTTTACAAAAGTTCTTCCAAAATTATGTTTATAGTTCAAAATGTAAGTTAGAATGTCGAAATACTTTTGTAAGCTTGATAAAATCATAGGTTGACCCAATAGTCAAAATAATTCGGATAATTAATCAACGGGGTTCATTTCACAAAAATATTTCCAAAATGGTCGTTGTGGTTCAAAATATAGTTTAAGATATCGTGGCGACCAAAACATTATTTTATGATAGTCAAATTCATAAACGAAAGTCCTTTACCGGCGTTATGCCAAAGTGAACCTTATAGAGCAAACAAAAAGGGTTTCGGACTTAGCGGGCCCACCTCGGGTCAAGTCGAGGTGGCGGACATGATTTACAGACATTTGAGGTCTATGGAATCAAACATAAAGGTTTCGAAGTGATCCGACTATGTTTGCACAAGTTTCGGACGTTTGGTTACTTTCTAGTCAAAATAGGGTCCTTAGGTTTCAATGGAATTGAATGAATAGTAGTCATTTTCTAATTCGGATTTCGAGGAGCAGAATTGCTCCCGGGGTTCCGATATCAACCTGACATACTAAGACATGCCAAAAGAAGAAGTGGGGAGCCTTACATACCTTTCTTACTTCGTACGCTCGTTCCAAACTCGATTCCCGTTTCGTCCAGAATCTGCAATTGGTCATTGTTACCAATTAGAATTTCCAAGACTTAAGAATGCACTTAATTTCATTTTGTCTACCGAAATTTCGGCAGCATCTCCCTTATAAATATACCACCCCCGAGAAACATCTCGGCTCAAATAATAGCGACAACAACCCAACAGCATCGACAAAGTCAACAACCATTACAATATAGCACAATATAAGGCCACTAGCTCTATTTTCCGACATAATGCACTAACGTCCATTCCGACTTCACACTTCCAAACTAAGCTCAATATTTTCATATTCATCACTAATCAAGATCATCACCATGTAGGTTAGAAGCATTTCATATCGTTTTCACAAAATATTCACTCGATATACAAGATATACAATTTTCCACCAAGATCATATTTCATCCAAAACTTCTAGTCTTTGGCATACATATCCATAACATGTTTCCACCTTCCAAATCCATCAATGATCATCATAATCATATCCTTAACAACTCCATTTTCATAATGTCATAAAACCATCATAAAACGACATAAACTTCTACTTTCCATTTCAATGCAAACTTATATCATTTCATCTTCATTTATATTGCAAGCATCACATTAACACAA
The DNA here is from genome assembly GCF_019175385.1 of Lycium barbarum. Taxonomy (NCBI): domain Eukaryota; kingdom Viridiplantae; phylum Streptophyta; class Magnoliopsida; order Solanales; family Solanaceae; genus Lycium; species Lycium barbarum. The sequence continues at coordinate 49,507,963 of NC_083348.1, read as the reverse complement.
TTAACATATTAAACAAAAGTGATTTATTTCCATTCCAATTTCAACATCACACGGCCAACCTACACATTTCCCACTTCAACCAAATTCATTCCACTTTCATTCTCAATGCAATTTCCACAATTATCACAACTAGAATACAACATAAATTTCCATTCATCACATGCACACATTAATACACACACGGCCACACATGGGTATGTACTCCCACTTTGCAAACTTCTATATTTTCATGAATTCTACTCATTTCCATACACTACAACACAAACAAGCCTTCATAACTTAATAATATGGAATGAATTCTTACCTTTTCTCTTCAACTTCTTCACTCAAATATGTTGTCCCATTGAAGAAACTAGTGCCCTTTCTTCCCAAATAATTGCACCATGTTGTAGAGGGACCTTGAATTAGTATAAATACCACAAGAAAAATATTTTTAGAACAAGATTTCCCATGGCTATTTTTCCATAGCCATGGCCGAAAGCTCCTTTCCCTTGCCCTTCATCTTTTGTTTTGTCCTCTCTTTGTTGTTTCTTGAATATTCTAATGGATAGTGATCCTTATATAATTTTTGAACATGGAAAATTATTAAAATCATGGGTTGGGCCATAGCTTTGGCCGGCCAACCCATTTCTTTTGGGCCTAATTTTATCCCTTATTTTTTGAGCCCAATTCCAAAGAAATCTTTTTTTTTTTTTTTATAATTCCCGAAACTAATTTTTGAAGTTCCAATTTTGTCCTTGGCCTTCCTCCGTATTCCCACACCAATATTTTTCATGAACAACACTCACCTATGTGAATTCATATCAACATATGGCCTTATTCCTTGCAAATCAAAATCATTTCGAATTTTCCCGAACATGCGAAAGTACGGGGTATAACATCATCAAACTCCTCTTCTAAAAAATCAAATGAAACAGGTGTAGAGGTTGAAATGGGAAGAGATAACATCGACAACTTTGAAGGACAAGGTCAGAAATCTTAACAGGAAAGAAAAGGCTGCAGATGTCGTTCCCGTCTCTCACCATGAGAAGAAAACTTGGTGTGGCATCTGTGCTGAAGCACCTGGTGCCTCAAAAGAAAACTCAAGAGAAAATATTGACTCTGATTGTGATATCATACTTCATTCAGTGCGTAGTCAGATCTCTGGGGGCATGAAGGAAAACAAGAAAAGGAAATCAAAGGGAATGACAGAAGAAGATAGGAGGAGAAGAAAGTGATACTCAATTTGCTTTATAAAAGAAACGGAGGACAAGTGCCATTGAGAGACATGAAAATGAACTGAGAAAGGAACATCTCCAAACACAGAAAATTCTCTTTGGGATGATAATTGATGTAAACCTGGAAGAGGAGACTAGGATAAAAGAATTGTGGGAGATGGTGGAATTACAAAAGTGGACTCATTTTCTTACTCCACTGGATCCTTGTATGTATGAAGCTGAAATAATGGAAATGTATACAAATCTACTTCATCTTGATGACAATGTTTTCGCTTTAACAGTGAATGTGATAGACTTTGTGCTGACTAAAGCAATACTAGCTGAAATCTTGGGAGTACCAACTGAAGGGCTGAGGGATGTGACTGGAAGGGCTTCCACCTCCTTAAAAAATGTGATTGTTAAGGAAGGCAGGTCAGTCCGTCCAAGAAAGATCCTCAAAAAGGATCTCGAGCCCACTTGTCAACTAGTTTACGAGTTTGTGACAAGGTGCTCATACCAAGAAGTGGAAGGGATTGCAGTGTCACTTCAGAACATATGGTACTTATGGAAGCATTGTCAACTTTTAAACCGATCAATATACCAGCAATCATGATCAATCACTTGATCATTGCAGGTGAGCATTAATGAAAATGATCTTGGTCTTCCTTATGGCTTTTCCTGACAAAGGTCCTTGGGCATTTTAATGTGAGGAATGGCAAAGCCACCTTAGGGACAAAAGAGAATATGATCTCCATGGATACTCTGAAAGATTACAAGTGTGCGCCTAAAGGAGAAGGCTCCACCATCTATGTTCTCACCAAAGCCCTGAAGGCAACACATGCAGAAATTAAGCAGCTGAAAGGTGAGAATGCTCTTCTAAGGGATCAGTTGAAGATCAAAGAGGATGATCTCAGGAAACAAATACTCCAAGATTAGGGTGCATATATTGAGAAAATTGACAATCTTCTTCAAGCCTTGGATTGCGCCCAATAATCAGTTCCTAGCTTTTCCCTCCAGTCTCTGTTCCCTTCCCTTGTCTTCCTTTGGTTGATGTCTTAACCCCCATGTTCTCTATCTTTCTTGTCTGACTGGCACATTAGTAGTTTACTTTGGCATATGCTTGTAATGTTTGGACTACTTCCTATTATTGGGCTTTTACATTTTTTTCATGCACTATTGCTTGCTTGCTCATGTTCATTCTGCTTGTAATATTCTCTGCTTGTACCTCTTACCGGCTGCAATGTGGTTGCTTTTCTGATGATGCCAAAAGGGGGAAGATGATGAATATTGTGCATATATAGTAAGAAAGAATGCAGTGGATGAAAATGTGGCGATGGGATCACTGTGTTGTGAGAAAGAATACAGTGGATATGCTGGCTGACATGATGTGACTAAGGGGGAAGAACTGGAAGATTGATATGTGCCAAAATTGAAGGGCCCTTTAGTGGGTGACCTGGTCTTTTGGTTCACAGAGAAAATGTATTTTGTTGCTAACATGTTGTAGGTGCATTGAAAATGATAGTCTGCATCGCAGGGGGAACAAGTGGGATCTGGTTCTCAGGAGGAACATTGTCTATGAGTTTTTCATCATCAAAAAGGGGGAAATAATTGATAAGCTCAAGTGCATTCGTGTTTTGATGATTGTCAAACTGATTCAAAGCCAGATAGAGACCTGGTTTGTGATCAGCTCTCTGTGCATCTTGTACGGTAAGCAGATACAACGGTAAACCCGAGCTACTCACTGTACACAAGTGCAGCAGTTGAGCTGCCTCATGCCTTAGGTCGAGTATTGAATGAGTGATCTCTATCCATCCGACATGCTTCCCATTATATATACAACATGTTGCAAAATTTGTGTAACACTTGGAAAACCTAAAAATCACCAAAAGGTGCAGCCATCACAAGACTCTCCAAGTGTTTAGTAAAGCTAATCACAAACTGAAGGACCTGCTTCCTACACTGAAGATGCTTTATTATCTTAGTTTGTTTTAAGCTTTGTTTCATGTGCTTTAACTTGTAAACCTACTCTTCTCTTATAAGAATCTATTGTAGGTATTTCAAATTCTTAGTAGTTGTTAGGCAGTTTACCTTTCAATCGGTGTATTGCAAAGGTTGAGGGACTAGGGGAGTTAGTTCCTAGGTTTCCACCATTATAAGGGTTGAGGGATTATGGGAGTTAGTTCCCAGCTTACGATAGGTTGTAATCTGAAGTTGCTCGTGTAGTGGAGTTGAAATCCTACTGGGGGAGGTCGTGGTTTTGAATCCCTTCAGCAAGGAGTTTTCCACGGTAAAGCTAGTGCCTTTTTTACTTATTGCATTGTATAAGGGAACTGGTACTTAACCAGGTCCTTCTAGACATTGTTTGGTGGATGCATAGCTTTTAACACATATCCTAGGAGAAAGTCTCTACTCCTCGAGTCTATCAATCCCCAAGTAAGTATTAATCAGGCACACAACAATCTCAAATCAGTAATTAACTAGGAAGTCAATGTCCACGCTCTATATGCAATACAATAAATAACCGTAACTAGAATCAGATGTATGAGTGAATGAAATATGAATGTACAAGAGATGCAATACAATGCAATGATACACGCATGCTTCGGGCAGAATACCTCCACACCTCGACAGTCATGGCCCATGGGGCTCGAGAAGTCCATGTACCTACTGCAACGTACAACCTAATCCAAATATGTTGCGGAACGTGCAATCTGATCCAATATATATTGCGGAACTTGCAACCCGGTCCAATATATGTGTATGAATGCATGCATGATATCAATGCCAACAAGAGTATATCAATGACAATCGTTCCACTCATGGACACATCTCTCGATATTAATAACAAGTCAATTTCTTTCCTCTATCCCAGATAATACCCAGTAAGTGAGGGATAGCAATTTCACAATCATGATAAGACGACTAAGTATCAAGTCTAATATCACACACGTGGAAAATATCCGTATAGATCACAACAAGGAAAAAAGCCATAGCAATCCATCCCAACTTCATACCTGAAGGCGTAACATGCTGTCTCCGACAATCACTAACTCTACATATGCTTTACTAATCGAAATCTAACCATAAGGTAAGTCGTAACCAACCTGGCAGCTGAGTAGGTGCCATGAACAATCACACCCTTGCCTTGCCCTTTCGTAGCACCTCTATTTATAATCGAGTTCTACATTAGAAATAAGGAAGAGCAACACCCATATTGCTATACTTATCTTTCGAATCAAATTCAACTATGGAGAAAGGGGGAAACAGACCCATAAGTGTAAAACGAGTATTTTGAAAGTAAAATATGCAATTCAACGTTCTAAGAGGTCAATCCTACTAATCAATTGCTAAAAAAATGCAAGACTGGGTCAATTTCGTTAATTAAGTCCAACCCCGAATTTGGGTATAAACCCTAACTTTTAAACATTAAGTTTCATCAACATAAATGGAAGATTTAAGCCTATTAGATATTAAATCATCAACTACTATGATTAGATTAGTCAAATCCACCAATAATTTCCATTTAGGAAGATTAGAACTCAAATAATAGGGACCAGTTTTGTCACGACCCAACCGGAGGGCTGTGATGGGCACCCAGGGCTAATCTACCGAGCACCTCTAATCATACTTTCGTAATCATAGCTAGGTGAGCCACATGGCTAACTCATAATTACCATGCATCAATAATACAAATTCCATCGGACTAAGGCACCTTTACATAAACATCATTAACTATGCCCATATATACACAAGCCGACAAAGCTATCAAAATGATATACAAAATATGAGCCAACAAAGCTGAGAGATATCTAGCTATACACGTCTATCTACGAGCCTCTACGAAGAGTATGAACTATCATGAAGATGGGACAGGACCCCGCCATGCCCATATATGTACATAAAAGAATAGTACTAACTATTACAACTCCGGATCATACAGAGCTCTTCTAAGAAATCGCTGATGAAGCAGCCTAAGGGCCGAGTGTTTCTCCCTGTCTACCTGCCGGCATGAATGTAGCGTCCACATATAAAAGGACGTCAGTACGAACAATATACCGAGTATGTAAGGCATGCATAGTAATATGATAAAAGCATGAAGATTAACATAGATAAATGAATCATTTATACCTCATAATGCCTCTTAAGACATTCATTATGCTTACTCAATCTTTCTCTAAAGAAAACATTCCATACATATACATATAATGATACCATACCCGACCATGTAGGTTCGGTGTCATCCATACCCTGCCATAACAAGGCTCGGTGTTGTCCGTACCCAACTGCGGTGGTGCGCGCGCAATAGACATCATACCCGGCCATATAAGCTCGGTGTCACAACATAGATACATACATATGTATCCGAAGGAAACATTACAACTCTATCGGGGTGACATAAAGTCGTTAAACCCCCAATATCTATTATGGAATCACCATCATCATCATCATCATCATCATCATCATTATCATCATTATCATCATTATCATCATCACTATGAAGAGATTTTACCAAAAATATCTCAAGAATATTGAAAGTCATGAACTGCTAGCATTTCCAGGAATAGGACATTGCGAATATCTTAGATGACATCTCTAGAATTGAAATCATCATCATAAGCATTATTTTTATCATCGCAAGGAACATTGTCAACATTATCATGAAAATCTCGAGAATAGGTTCACAACAAGAAAATCTTGCCTTTAGAAAGAAGGGTTATCCTTACATACTTTTTCTTCTTCTTAACTATTTAACGTTCTCCTCCAAAGTCCGCAAGATCTACATTCAAGAGGATTCATGCAAAGGTTAAGTCTTGAAAACACATCTATGTTCAAACTAGTGCAATTAACGAACTAACAAAATTTGGGTAGCATTTCCCCTATTTTCTTAACTTCCACCAAATTATAAATCAACTCCCCAACAACAATAATAACGTTTACAATACCATATTCAAGAAGTTACATTCAATTCAATCTTAAATTTATCCAAAATCCCTTTTTCCAAGTTCATCTCATAGTCATCTTCTTCACTTCAACACTTTATAACTTCACCACTTTAATTCTTTTCCTTTCCAAGAGTTACTAAACCTCTATATCAACTCAATCATGCTAATAATAGGAAGATCATACCTTATTATAGAAGAAAGTCACCTTCCCCACATCCTTTCAAGGCCAAGTCATCATAACTTTGAAGAGAAACAAGAACAATCACCTTCCATGGATTCTCTTTGGGTTTTGATATTGATTTTCTTTCGTGATGATATGGAAAGGTTTGGAATGTTATGGTACCTTCAAGAACTCTCAAGAATCCTCTAATAATGGGGAGAGTAGTGAGGTGGATATAAGAAATTGGATCTTTTGGGACTTAAAGAGGTTTTAAAAATGTCCTCCCGCTTGAGTGTGCAGTGGAGATGCGGCTCAGTATACTGAGTGTGCGACCGCACACCCCTCCTCTACCAAGGGAGGATATTAGGCAGTGATAAAATCCAATTTGGCAAGTTGGTGGCCAATATGCAGCCCAGCACACTGAGTGTGCGATCGCACATTGCCCAATTTTCCCTGATTTTGCGAAAATGTGTTGTATTCGATTCGTGTGACCTCCAATACTTATGGAACCTATCTTGGAACTTGTATAAAACTTCATTAACCATCTAAGGGGCCCTATATCTCCCCCTCTAGGCAATTCTAAGCAATGTATAACTCAAATGATATGAAACCTCCCCAAAACATGACTCAAACTCCAATTCTCCAACGAACTTACTTCCGTCGCTTCATGTGACTCTGAAACCTTAAGGTATACACTTAAGATACATACCAGGTATCTATTTGGTTTTGAAACAGTTTGACAATCATCAAAACACTAATGCACATGGAACTATCACTTTTCCCCTTTTTTATGATGACAAAATCATAGACATTCTTCCTCCTGAGACCCAGATTTCCAATTGTTCCCCCTTCGAAGCAGACCATTATTTTCAAGGCACCTGCAAACATGTTAGCAACAAAATACAGCTTCTGTGTGAACCAGAAGAACAGGTCACCCACTAACGGGTTCTTCAATTATATCACGTATCAAACTTCCCCCTTAGTTCAGCAGCATGTCTGCCCCCATAATACAATATTGCCTTCTCCCTTAGTTCAGCATTCTTCTTCCCCTTTTGGGCAATGGAAAAATTATTTTTGTGACGCCCTCTCATAAAAGAAGACCTGACGCATTATCCCAGTGCCAAAATAGAAACACATTATGACTAAGAGATAAAACAAGCAGAGGATTAGCTATTGCCTTTAATCAGAGAAATGGCCAAAATGAGCCTATGTTAATGATAGCTTAAACCAACATACATAGTAGTTCTATAGATACAACATATGATAATTAAAACACTAAAGAGAGCCAGTGTCAATAAAAAAGATCAGAAAAGGAAACTTTAAAGATATTGAGACAACAGGAGGTGGATGAAAGCATAGAGATTAGGAGGTCATGGAATTAATAGGGCTAATAGGCAGAGGCAAAGGCCTTGATAAGATTCTCCAATCGTAAGTTGGCTGCCCGCTGATCGCTAACTAGACGATCTTTGATCTCATCAATCTGCTGTTTCAACTATTCATTTTCAGCGTTCAGCCTTATGTTTGCAACTTCTTGTTCAGCGTAGGGATCAGGTTCCTCAAGCAACTGAGTCTTCAAGAAAACATTTTTAGCTCATAGCCTAGCAATTTCAGCAGTTGCTTTTTCTTGAGCATCAATTAGACTTGAAATAGTCGAAGTGGTTCTAACCCCACCCTTCTTGGGTATACACTCACAATCCTCCAATGTGGTTATTGTGACCATCTGCTTCTGGGTTCCCTTTGTAGCCTTGCCAATTGTCAGTCTAAAGTGTTTAAAGATCTTTGTTAAAAAGAAACCATATGGAAGACCATGTCTACACTTGTTGGTATGTATGACCTTAATCATGTGATCGATCATTAGAGACGGCAAGCTAAAAGATTGATAATTTGCTAGAGCTTTAAGGAGATAAAGGTCAGTGATGAAAGCTTTGCTTCTCCCCTCAGTTCTTGGCAATAACAGTTTGTGAACAAGCTCGAACAGAATTTGATATTTAGGCTTGAGTTGTTTCTTGAAGATCCGTTCTCCAGTGGTTGTTCCTTCTAGCTTGACAATCGAGTCCTTGAAAGCTTGAGTGTCTTTTCCCTCCACAAAATTCATTCCGTCTGTAAGTACATTGAGGATATTGCTCAGCTTGAATTCATCCAATTCAATCTCAGATCCATTCACGTAAGATATCATGGTGGTGTAGTCATCAGAATAGCAGAGGTTTGCATAAAATTCCCTTACTTCTCTGCCAAACATTTTTGGTCCCTGAGCAACAAAAAGATGACTCCACTATTGGACCCGACGATCTCTACTAATTTATTCATCCCATTGTACTTAGTGATCTTTTCATCAAACACTCTCCCAAGTAGTAATTTTTGCTTCCTCAGATTCTCTTACCTCTGCAGTTCTAATTCTCTGAGTCTTCGTCTTTTTACAAAGTAATCAGTTAATCCTTTTGAACTAACTTTTCTTTTTCTAGAAGATGAGGATCTCCGCTTTTCTTTGGATTGTGCATCCTCCTCTCTTTCATCCTCCTCAACTGCCTTGATTTCCTTCTCCTCAGATGCTTTCTCTTTTTCATTTCTTCTTTCTTTAGAATTTCTTTGCTATTGAGTAGGATTTTCCTCTTTCTCTCTCTTAGCTTCGGAAACCACGGTATTCTCCAGTAGATCAATTTCCTCGTCAATGAGCCTTTTTCTCAGCAGCCTTGTTCTCTTCTTTCCTCCACTCTCATTTGACTTCTTTTGAGTAGAGGGACCAGATTCCTCTGTAGGTTTCCCTCTTGACAATTGTTCTTTCTGACTTCCACCTTTGCCTTTTTACCAGTGGAACATTATCACAAGACATCCCACTCTCTGCTCCTTTCTCCACAACATCAGATATGGTTTCACCCTGTTTGAAGGAACTAACTTCCAAGATTGTGGAGGCTTCTCCACTATTTTACGTGTCTTTAAGTTTTCCTCAGAGATTTTATTTCCATCAGCAGAGATATGTTCCTTTGTACTGAGTCCTCACATTTTTCTTCATTTTCTTAGAAGTCCTCGATGTATTGAAGAGCTTCCACCATAGTCTTAGTAGGTTTGGAAGTGGAATTTTTAGAAGAGGATACAAATATTGAAGAGCTTCCACCATCAAAGGGGGCTGCCTCTGCTACACCGTCAAGCCCAAAAAGGGAAGAAACTTCCGCTGCATCTTCAAGCCCAAAAGAGGAAGGGGCTTTTACTGCGCTATCAAGCCCTATGGAAGAGCCCGTAGAGCGAATAGGGTATGTTCGACCAGCTTCGCCCGAATGGTGGGCTATCGCAATCAAGGCACTGGATTTCCCCTACCACGTCTCGCTTAAGTACATTACGAGCGAGGAAATGATGATCAAGTTTGAAGCAACGGAATAGTTAGTGTTTGCTTCGACAGGTTTCCACCATGTGCTTCGGTCTTCATACACAAGAGGTGCTATTATCACCAGGACCAGGCAGGGCACACTATCAATGAATGCTTAGCCTTCAAGAAGAGACTCATTAGGCTGATAGATGAGAAAAACATCACCAAGATGTGGGGCCCGCATTCACTTTTGGTCCACGATAATATTGTCCCGATTGAAGGGATTACACTGAATACTCGTATTTGGTGTTTTGACTTTACAGTATTTAGGCACTCTTATGCCAGCATCTTTCAGAAGTTGGTCAGCATTGGGAAGATCAGCCCCATCAAAACCGAAAGGACTCAAACTGAAGGAGTTGGCCGCCGCAAAATGTGCCTATACCATTCAGGAGCTTTGGGGCAGAACATAGAAGAGTACGATGCATTCAAGTTTGAAGTGGAGAATTTGGTCCACAAGGGCGCCATTTGGTTGGTGCTCCGATCTCAGTATTAAGATCTAGGGCCGTTAGGGCCAGAAAGGGTTGAATGCACAAACAACCTGTTGACCTCAAAAGAAAGGTCACCTTTGGGGTAGTTTTTAGGGGATCCCATTTCTTGTACCTATTTTGTGTAAATGGAACTGCGCCGACCTGATGTCCCAAGGAAGGATATGCAAGAAGCCCCTATCGGGCCTGTTCATGGGTAGGTTTTAAGATAGGGAGTCTTATCTTATGTAAATCGAACTACGGAAGGTCCTGACTTCGTGCGGAGGGATATGTAGGCAGTCTACGTAAGACTCGGTCCCTATATATTATAAATATTATATTCCCCTCACTCGACAAAAACCCAAGTACCCAAAACTCGGTACAAGAGATTAATTGAACATTTAAATCAAACATATGATTATTTATGTGCTAAGTGTTTTAAGCTGCCATTTATATGTGATATCTTGATTTTCTTTTCATTATCTGACGGACTAACTCTGTTTGCGTTTGAGTTATTCTTTTCTTATAGAAAGAGAAGTTGATTCGTGTTCACACTTGCATACTTCACAAGATCCAAAGTTGCAATAGCATCCTTATCCCAACAAGATATAGGCAAAGAAAAGATGACTGGTACCTCAGAGAATGAAACTATCCCTACTAACATTGCTCTCAGAGAATCGCCTCAGCGCAAACTGCCTGAGTCATCACCTACTGAAGACATCATGAAAATGATGTTTGAAAAACTCACCCATCTTTAAGAGGAAGTGGCACGGAACAAAGCTGCTAATGCTGCTTGGGAGGCCCCTGCTGGAGAAAGAAGGCCTCCACCATTTTTTCTATCTCTGAATTCACCATTACCCCATCACTTCTCCACCAGGCCCGTTATGACCACCATGCCATTTACCCCAATCGATGGGCACATTGGTGCCTCGAACCACACACCACGACCACTTAACGCTGACCGCTCATTCTATCCCTTCTTACCCAACACCACAAAATACTACACAACCAAGTGTCATCCTACTACCAACTGACCAAAGCACCCCTATTGCCCAAACTCGCCCTGCTATTTCTTTCCACACACCTGTCACACCAGGCACCTTTTCACCCTATCAAGAAATTGACCACTATGAGGAGATGGAAAAGGCATGGAGGTTGAGCAGGAAAAACAGGAAGAGAGGCCTGAGCAAAAAATGACCGCAATGTTGGAACGGTCCATGAGAACTACCCTCACTGGAACAGGCCTGAGCTATGACGACTTGTGTATGCATCCCAACTTGAATTTACACAAGGGCTTAAAAGTACCCCATCTTGAGTTGTTCAATGGGATGGAGAATCCTAAAGCTCATCTACAGTCCTACTGTGACCAATTGGTCGGCGTCCGAGACAACCAAGCGCTCATTATGAGGTTGTTCAGCCGAAGTTTGACCGAAGAAGCCTCAGAAGGGTTCACGGCGCAAGACATGCACCATTGGATCACATGGGAAGACATGGCTACGGATTTCATGGAAAGGTTTCGCTTTAATATGGATCGTACCAGATTGATACTATTTGGAGAAAGTAAAGCAAAAGGCCACCAAAAACTTCTGCGAGTATGCGAGCAGGTGGAGAGCAGAGGCTGCCCGAGTAAAACCCCTTATGGGCAAAGAATAACTTGTGTCGATTTTCATCCGTTAATAAGAAAAAAATTTATATGATAGAATGCTTTCAATGGCAGGAAGACCTTTCTTTGAACTGGTCAAAATGGGCGAGGCTATAGAAGATGGTCTCAAGAATGGCCGAATCATAAGTATGACCGAAAAATCCGTCGGTTCAAGCTCAATCAGGTTCGTGCGCAAAAAGAAGGAACACATGGCTAGCATATCCCACACTCCTAGCCCCAAACCAAAAAGAAGGGAAGATTTCCCAGTGGAAGCATATGTTTCACCTCCCCCAAATACCTACATTCCCACCGCTAACAACTCAGTGTCCGTATATTACGTGCAACCAACCTTCCAATCACCACCCCATAATTACCAAGCTCCACCAAATGCCTTCCAATCACCTCCCCCAAATCACCAAGCTCCACAGCCAAATTATCAAACTCCCCCACCCATTTACGGCACTCCACAAAATAACCAACCTAATACCTACCAGAATCAAACACCACCAAATACCTATAATGCGCCACGTCATAATTTCGAAAAGAAACCACCTCGGGTATTCACATTTGTAACACCCCGAATTTTTTTTAAGCTAACTCTTAAAATTTTGATTGACCTTATCTTGATAGTAAGGGTATATTTTATTTCGCACTTCCTGAATGTGAACTTGACGATATTTGAAACTTGTTTGAAGTGTTATGGTGTAGTTATATAAACTACTCCTACTATGATTATCTTAGTAATTTATTAAATGGATTAGATATATATATATAAAAGTGGGCTGCCCCCCCCCCCCCCCTTTTTGTTTCATCCTTATCCTAAAGATATATACCCTTTTGGCTCTTATCCTCTCCACCACCCCCCAATTTCATTTTTCTCCAAGGAAATAAAACACCAAAACGTATTTCCTCTCATAATATTCATCCTCTAAATCAATCATCAATACTTGCTTTGGTTGAGCCCCAAACAACTCCACACAATTGAGGTAAGTTACTAATCTGTTTTTGAACTGGACTGCGGTTAGTGTTTTCAGCATAATTCCTTGTATAAAGCTTAGTTTTAAGTGATTCAAGATTTTATAGAAAGCTATTTCATTGCCCTAAAACTTTCGTTCAGGTTCCAAAACCCAGTTTTGCTTGTATTTACTCGAAAAGGGGTGATGAAGTACAGGGCAGGTGTTGCCCAGATTTTTGTTTTGCAAACCCTACATGTACTATTGTTAGTATTTTGAGCATATCTTGTAGTAAAAAACTGCTATAGGAGTTATTTAAATTTCTTTGAAACCCCAAGACATGTATCTACAACTTTCATTAAGGCCACAAAGTCTATTTTTTCCGTTTACCCCTTTGAAACTGAGCCACAATACAAGACAATAGTACTGTCCAGAATTCCTATTTTGATAGTTTAGGGTCATTTTCACTGATTTCATGTTTAGTTTCGACGTGCTGAAACAATTGAACTTAAGTAGATATTTGATTTTGTATTTAAGGTATATATTCTCTTGTACTAGCTAAGAGGAATTGTTTGACGAAGTGGACTTTGGTTGGTATATGGCGTAGACGATTTGAACTCCTCGAGTTGTGGTAGAACTTATTGTGTGGTAAAACACAAAGGTTTGTGTATAAACTAGAACTTGGAATATATTTATTTTCTGGAAGTTTTGAAGTATCTTGATGGGTTGTTTCCTTACTCTTCACCTTATATCATTGTATGGTATTATCTCAAGTATTGCAAAACTTTCTCTAAATCGCCCACTTGTACAAATTGCTTGATCATTTTGCATTCTTGTTGGGACTTTGTCCTTCTTGTTACAGTGACTTTGTCACCGATATCGGCATGCCTCTTGATTCGGATCTTGCCCATCTTGACTTTGGATTTACATTTCGTCTTGATGATGGATTTTCGTCCATTTTCGAGTACGAGTGGAAAGCCACTTTCAACATGGCTCTTGATTCTCTTGATTATTGGGTGACGACCCTTATTGATTTGGGGCTTCGGTCCATCTTGATATTGATTGTGCTTGGTGTGATGGCATGACGTACATATTGGGCGAACTTGGTTATTTGACAAACTCTCTTGAATTGAATTATAAGCTTTCTTGACACTTGAGCCTTCAAATATTGATATCGATATTTTGAAACTCTTCAAGGTTTGGTATTTGATACTTTTGATATACTTGGTTACTTGACTTATTTTTATCTCATTGAGCTACCTACGACGGATAAGGGAATTGGATAATCTAATGGCTCCAAGCCCAAAGTTTATACACCACTAATCTTTATGCTTAGCGATAGTTGTTTTCTATCGTAGGTAATGTACGGGAAGAGATTTGAAGATGACCATTTGGAGTAGACTCTTGGGAGCCTTAGTGAAGATCACATTTGCATATGCATCTAGGTCTTGTAAAATTTTGGGGATTTGTACATGGTCCATATGTCACACTTATGTATGAAATTTTAGAGGCTTGTTGGACACAAGACCATATGCTTTTAGCTTGAACTTGGTGACTTATCTTGCTATTTTTAGGTGTGCTTTTAACCCAAGTCATGCCATGTATTGGGTTTACATTTTGCCTTGTAATTATGTACAAAGGAAGATACTAGTTTCTGTGATAATCGCAAGTTTGAGTTTCGTGTATCTTATGGACCTGCAGTGGTGTTGATTTGAAAATATAATTGCAAAACAAAGTTTCTTAAATGTGTTGACTATTTGAGAAGGGCATTTCCATTTTAAATTGATACTCTGATATTATATTTCATCTAAGAAATTTTTCGGAGGGTATAATGGAAAAAAAAATGTCGCACTTTCAACCCTTTTTCGCATGGGCCTATTTCCGCTATTAAATATTTTTGTGAATATCTTTTGGCATAAATTTCTTCTAAACGTTGTAAGTGTGAAATTAGATTTTCTTTCGTAAGTGGTATTCACTCAAAAGGGATGCTACAACCCCACTGATGGAATCCCGGACTGATTTATTCAAAAGATTAAGTGCGGCTGGGATGATCCAAGCACTTCCCCAAAAGGTCGCCGACCCAAAGAACCGATTTTACCGAACTGATCAGACATGTGTCTATCATTCCTATGGCATAGGATACAATACTGAAGATTGCATTAATCTCAAGTACAAAATATAGGACTTGATTGACCGAAAGGAAATTGTACTCCAAACAGCCCCTCCAAACGTGAACACCAATCCTTTGCCAAACCATGGCAACAATGTGATTCACATGATTGAGAGAGAGGAAGACTAGGTCGCAGGAAGGCCATCAATCCGTGATTCTGCGAAAGAACTTGAGCGCACAGTAGCGTCATTTTCCTTGCAAGAACGCCCACAATTCAAAGTATTAACCCCTGCACCAGTGGTGGTGCATATAGCTCAAGTGACTCCAACACCGCTTTGCAAAACGTTCATAGTCCAAGTTGCTGCCGCACATGGCATTACAAGATTAGGGAGATGCTACACTCCCGAAGACTTAGTCAAAAGGGCACCCAAAAGGAGGAAAATTAGAAAAGGCCTATCACTGAAGGAGAAGCTGAAGATTTCTAGCGCCGAATGCAGCCAAAGGAATACTCCATTGTTGAGCATTTAAAGAAAATGCCAGCCCAAATCTCGGTACTGGCATTGCTGCAAAGTTCACCTCAACACCGCCTGGCTTTAATGAAGGTGTTGTAAGAAGCTCACGTCACAGCTGGAACAAACAGATAAAATCTGGCCGAAATGGTCGTTGATGTTATGGAGGAACATCAAATTGCCTTCATAGAGAAAGAGTTGCCCAAAGAAGGCACAAATCATGACAAAGCGCTATACATCACTATCATATGTTGTAACAAAGTGGTAACCCGGGTATTAATCGACAACGGAGCAGGACTTAACATTTGTCTCGAGTCTACCTTGACTCAGCAAGGATATGACCTTGGAAAGGTTCGTCAGGGCTACACTAACATAAGAGCATTCGATAGGGGTCGTTGTGATGCCACTGGGGTAGTTGATTTGGACATTCAAATAGGACCAGCTGAGTTCACCACTAAATTCCACGTCATGGAAATACCTGCCAATTATAGTTTGCTTCTGGGAAGACCATGGATCCATATGGCAGGAGAAGTACCATCCCCGCTTCATCAATCTGTCAAGTTTATCTGGGAAGGGGAAGAAGTGGTGATCCACGGAGAAGCTAACATGCACAATTACCTAGACAACTCTGTACCTCTCATTGAAGTTGCACCTAAAGGAATGGATTTCCATGTCATGGAGTTAGTGGGAGCGGCCCACAAGATAGATTCCCTAAAAGCTCCCATGCCAGCAGTTTACAAAATGATTGCTTTCACTATGATCCTTAACGGGTTTGAACCTGGAAGGGGTTTGGGAAAACCCTGTAGGGCATCACCGAGCCCATTCCCATTCTCCAAGATAATTTTTGCTTCAGGCTTGGTTACGTCCCAGCAGAAGAAAAGATACCTACCAAGAAGAAACAAGAGGTTGCAGATCTTTGAAAACCCATTCCAAACCTGTACCAGTCATTTCCCCACAGAATGTCTATACCTGGAGACCCTGACATTGAAGAAGGGATAAGGATGCTATTCTAAGAAGAAGATTTCTCTGTGATTCTGGAAGATTATGCTGAAGCGCCCACCATCAGAGAGGCAGAATCGGGTAAGCAGTTGTCTAACTGGGCCTTTACCCCGCTACTGGCTCTTTGATGAAGAAAAATGAATTTATTTTGAAAATAGGGAGAATCAGTCGAGTCCCGATTGCTCATCCTTTTCACTTACATACCTCGTAATGTTTTCAATAACGAAAATGGTTTGATCCAAGCCAGGACCATAGTCCGTTCTTCTAAATATTTTTAAATTAATGAATTCCTCGGTTTATCAAAACTGTTTTATCTATTTTGTTGCACGCATGTTTTATACTAACATATTTTGCCTTGAATTTCTTTTCAGTAATAAAAAAAATAAAGCAACCTTAAATATCATGACATGTTGCGAAACGAATGAGTTAGGCAGGATAGAGGAAAAAGAGTATGAGGAATATGATGAGACCACAATGCTACCCGAGGGTCTCGCAGAGGAAGTAGAACAACTAGAGAATGAGCAGAAGCCAAACATGGACAAAACAGAAGCCATAAATCTAGGTGATGAAGAGGATGTCAAAGAAACAAGGATAAGTGCACACCTAGGGACTCCTTTTAAAGAAGAATTGATAAGTTTACTAAGGGAGTACGTGGATATCTTCGCACGGTCATACGTCGACTTGCCAGGACTACGCACCAGTAAAGCAGAAAACCCATCAATGAGGGTTTTGCTCCAGTAAAGCAGAAAACCCGACAATTCAAACAAGATCTTAGTATCCGATCAAAGACGAGGTGGAGAAACAGATTAAGTCGGGAGTGGTGGAAGTGCCTCATACCCTACATGGCTAGACAACATAGTTTCGGTACCCAAGAAAGACGGCAAAATAAAAATCTATGCGGATTACCGAGATCTTAACAAGGCTAGCCGAAAGGATAATTTTCCACTCCTGGACATCCACATACTCATAGATAATTGTGCCAAACACGAGCTACAATCGTTTGTGGATTGTTACGCTGGCTACTACCATCTCTTAATGGATTGAGAAGATGCTGAGAAAACAGCCTTCATCGCTCCATGAGGAGTGTACCATTACAGGATAATGCCTTTCGGCCTCAAGAATGCTGGCGCAACATACATGAGAGCAATGACTACCATTTTCCCCTACATAGTCCATAGAGAGATTGAAGTCTATGTAGATGATGTCATTATCAAGTCAAGGGAAAGTTCGGAGCATACCACACATTTGAGGACATCCTTCAACAGGCTACGAAAATTTTACTTGAAATTGAACCCGGCCAAATGTGCGTTCGGAGTACCGGCGGGAAAGTTACTAGGTTCATAGTCAGCCAAAGGGGCATAGAGCTAGACCCAACAAAGATCAAAACAATCCAAGCATTACCTATTCCCCAAACTAAGAAAGAAGTCATGAGTTTCCTGGGAAGGTTGAATTACATTGGGCGATTCATAGCTCAATCCGCCATCATTATGGAACCCATCCTCAAGATCATGAAAAAGGACGCTCCTACAAAATGGATAGAGGAGTGTCAAGAGGCATTCGACACTATCAAGAAATATCTGTCCAACCAGCCAGGCTTGGTACCACCAATGCCAAAGAGCCTATTGCTGCTATACTTGTCAGTTCCTGAAAAGGCCTTCAGTTGCATGCTAGGCCAACACGATGAAGAAGGGAAAAAGCAGCGTGCCATTTACTATCTGACCAAGAAATTCACAGCCTGTGAGGCAAGATATACACTAGTGGAGAAAACCTATTGTGCCTTGACTTGGGTGGCTTAAAAATTGAGGCATTATTTGTCCTCGTACACCACTCACCTTATATCCGAAATGGACCCGTTGAGGTATATATTTCGCCAGCCCATGCCCATCGGAAAGTTGGCCCAATGGCAGATGCTATTAAGTAAATTTGACATCGTGTACATAGCTCAGAAAGCCGTTAAAGGATAGGCTTTGGCTGACTTACTAGCTGCAAGGCGAGTGGATAAAGAGCTCGAGCCACTTCGCACCTATTTCCCGGACGAAGGGCGTTCGCTATAGAAGAAGGACTAACAGAATCTTATACTGGCTGGAAACTATTCTTTGATGGAGCAGTGAATTACAAAGGTTCCGGAATCGAAGCGGTTTTGATATCAGGAAATGGGAAACACTACCCCATGGCCGCAATGGTCAAATTTCATTGTACCAACAACATGGCTTAATACAAGGCCTGCATCCTAGGTCTCCGAATGGCACTGGATATGGACATCAATGAATTATTGGTCATTGGAGATTCCGACCTGCTGATTCATCAAGTATAAGGCGAATGTGCCACCAAGAATGCAAAGATCTTTCCATATGTGAACTTGGCACAAAGATTGTGCAAGAAATTCAGAAAGATCGAATTTCGACATACGTCGAGAGCTTAGAATGAATTTGCTGATGCACCAGCCACAATAGCGTCAATGATCCAGCATCCTAAAAACGGTCACATCGACCCACTAAGGATAAGCTTGAAAGAAGAGCCTGCCCACTGTTGTTATGTGGAGGCTGAGCCGGATGGCAAGCCATGGTACAACGACATCAAATGTATTTGCAAAGACAGGAGTATCCTAAAAGCATTACAAATGGACAACAGAAGACCATCTGAAGAATGGCCAATGGTTTCTTTTGGTCTGCTTCGATGAGTAGATGCCAACGAAGCCTCCAAACTTCTAGAAAAGGTCCATGCTGGGACATGTCGACCCCATATTAATGGATTTGTACTAGCGAAGAAGATTCCACGAGATGGATAGTATTGGATGACCATGGAAAGTGATCGCTGCAAATATGTGCAAAGGTGCCATCAATGCCAAATCCACGGTGATCTAATCAAGGTCCCTTCAAATTAACTTAATGCTATGAGCTTGCTATGGCCTTTCGTTTCTTGGGGCATGGATGTTATTGGACCCATTAAACCCGCAGCTTCAAATGGCCACCGGTTCATCTTAGTTGCTATTGACTACTTTACCAAGTGGGTGGAAGCAACGTCTCACAAATTAGTAACAAAGAAAGTGGTAGCTGACTTCGTGCGAAACCATATCATATGTCTATTTGGTATACCCGAGTCCATCACAACAGACAATGGAGAAAATCTGAATAGCCACCTGATGAATGATATCTATGAGCAATTCAAGATCACTCACCGAAACTCGACAGCCTACCGACCACAAATGATCGGAGCCGTAGAAGCTGCCAATAAAACTATCAAGAGGATATTGAGAAAAATGACTGATAATTATACCGGTTGGAATGAACAATTGCCTAATGCTTTACTGGGATACCGTACTACGGCCAGAACTTCAACAGGAGCAACTCCGTATCTGTTAGTCTACGGTGCTGAAGCGGTTATACCTACCGAAGTTGAGACACGTCGGAAGATGATCCTTTTTCTAACTTTGCTTCATGTGGACAAAATAGTTCGCCAAAAAACGATCAAGACCACTGTTGGGATCAGGCTTTCAAAATATATATCCAGCCACGAGGGCCGTAGGGTTTTGAATGCCACCAAGGACAAAATAGCTAGCCACAGGGGCTAGGAAAGATCAGAATGCCATGAGGGTTAAACATCTGGCCACGTGGGCTATGAAAGACTTTGAAAGCCAAAAGGACGAATATCTACCCTTAAGGGCTACGAAAGGATGAAAATGCCACAAGGGAAAAATATTAATCCCACAAAGGCTACAAAATGAGAGAAATTGCCGCAAAGGAAAATGTTTGGCCAAAGGGTCGCAATAAGAACGAATGGCATACTTGCCCAAAAGGGTCATAGCCAACATAAAGGATGAAAGAAAGACGATTTATCCAAAAGGGACATATCTGTCATTTGCATCACTTCTTCTTATTTGTTAAGAGGGCCATTGCATATCTATTTTTTCTGTTGCCGAGAGAGCCATCACTTCTTATTATTTGCCAAGAAGGCCATTCATACAAACATGCCAAGAAGGCCATTTATACAAACATGCCAAGAGGGCCATTCACACAAACATACGAAGAGGGCCATTCATACAAACATGCCAAGAGGGTCGTTCATTTCAATTACCAAAAGGGCCATACATATAAACTACCAGATATAGCAAGACGACAAAGCGATGTAAAACCGGTCATCAGATCGCAGTATTCGCCCCAAAAAGACAAAACGATGTAAAAATGGTCATGAGACCGCAGTATTTGCCCAAAAAGACAAAGTAATCTAAAATCGGTCAGAGACCGTAGTATTCGTTAAAAAAGACAAGACGATGTAAACCCGATGGGATGACTGCAGTATTCGTCACCCAAAAATAAACATTACTCAGCAAATGGAAGCAGATTTGTAGCCGCCAAACAGAGCAGGTTGATCAAGTCAAATCCAGACAGATTGCAGAGCAAACGTGGAACTTTTTCTTACGCAGCCGGTCGAGATAAGGTGCCCATGAGAGTCAAGATCTTCGGCCAGGACTTGGAAGATCACTCTTCCCAATGCTCAGCCACACAAGATTGCCTATTTGCTTATGTGTTCTTTCTTTTTTATTATTCCGCTAGCGGTCGGACACACACCAGCACACATAAAGGCACTCCCACATAAGGGATGACCTTTTTTCTCCGATCGAGTCAAACTACAAGTGACTTGATTCCCAAGAACAGGGATATGTAGGCGGACTCAATGGTAGAGAGTCAGCCACAACTCCAACCAATCACTCTAGATTTCCCAGTTTAATAACCCGAAAAATCTGAGATTACTTTTAATTTGCATTTAGAAGTCATAATGGAGACGAACTACAAACGACCTGAATTCTCATAAAACCTGAGATATGTAGGAAACCCAGAAACCAGGGTCCGACCATATATTTTGAAAAAAACAATTGCATGAAAATGAGGTGATATAAGTTGGGTTAGTCAAAAATCAGCGTTAGTCAAATTTCGTTGCTCAGGGATGGTCCCGCCATCCCCGAACACCGAAGGGGCAGTTGTTGACATCTAATTTTTGACCTCCCATAATTTATTTTAATCATCCAGAGTCCTTGAATATTAAACGGAGTGAAAAATGTATTTTGTTTAGATGCCAAAATGATTTTATAAAATTATTTAGATAATACTTTACCATTCTCACTTGGAAAATTAATCTCTATAAATATTATAAGTTATTTTGACATTAATTTACATATTATTAGAATCATATTGGTATTTTCCAGAAAAATTAAATCAATTTAGTAAGTATTTCACTTCTTTTAATTCAAGGAAATTGGTTATTTAAAATAGATTTTCAATTTTGACACTTAACTTTAAATTTTTGCACAAATAGGTCATTATGGCTAAAATAGGATTACAATTGAAATAATCAATTGAATAATCTAATTTTTACTTTAATTAAAATGGCCAAATTTATGGTTTATTTTAATTAGGGCCATATTTGCAAAGTAGAGAATTAATTTGCAAATTAATTTAAAAGTGGTCTTATTTGCAAAAATGTTCAATTAGTGGACATTCCTTTAAATACCGCTTTTGTTTAAAATAAAGGTCCTCCCAATATATATGTATACATGGATATAAACATGAATATACATATACATATGCATATCTCATGTATACACATGCCTAAATGGGCTGCCCGTTTCTTCCTTCTTCTTTTTTAAATGGCCGAGTCCAGTCCATTAAGGACCGACCCGGTCCAATGGCTTAAAAATATAAAGGGTCAAGGCTTTATGTATATATACTCATGTATACACAGATATACACGCATATATATACATGTATATTGGCATATAATATCAGGCCCCCCTCTTTAATTTTTTGTATGGCCAAGCCCAGTCCGTTAAGGACCAGACCCGGCCCAAGAGAGAATTAAAAGAAGCAACCTCGTTGTCATTTGGCATTATTGACATCAGCATCCAAGCGATGCTTTAGAGAGAGGAAAGCGTTTCCTCTCTAAAACCCTAGCACCACCCCATGTTCTTTTGCCCTCCTCGCGTCATACCTTGCCAGAAATGGCAAAAATGAAGGGCCAGTGTGTTTGATTTAGTATTTGCAGTGTCGAGAATGGCAAGAGCATTTATTGCTCTGCCATTTCTTACCCGTTTCCTCCAGGATCCAACCCAAACACGTTATAGTTCCTTTTTTTATTTACTTTTTGCGAATCAACAGTCAAAAGCTTTGAAAATCCTTGATGGATTTTGTTTGCATGCGATTTGAACCTCATATTTTTGTTGGTTTTTGAGGAAATGAATGGATTGATACATGTTTGGGTCGATTCTGACCCTTGATGCATTTTGTGGGTAAATCCTAACCCTTGATGTGTTGAAAAACAAGATTATCACGAGAACTTAGCTTTGTCCAACATCGGGGAGATGAGGATTTTGCTTGCAATTTCCCAAATCCTATTGTTGATAATCAATCAAATATCAGGCTTCATGACATATTTATTTGAACTCAAAATACTTAAGCTTTTTTTCATACATTTGAAAACCTTTAAATTTTCTGAGTTGAGTAAAATTTTTAAACGACTTCTGTGCTTGTTCTTGTGTGGTTGGGGCTGAGCGTGGAGCAAAAAGAAGCATATAATCTCCCAAGTCCATTCTCAACCAAGGCTGCGCATCAAAAAGGTATTCTTTGCCTCGCCTTAGTTAATTTTTGTTTTAGTTACGTGTTAATCATTACTTGTTTTGTGCGATCATGCTTTAGGTAATTTAATTAGCTTAATGTTGCTTACTTTAGGATTTGCTTATATTTATTGGTTATGTCCTGTAATTGTGTTAGCTTATTCATGTGGTTAAGTCATATTTAGTTATTTAGCTTAAAATAAATAACTTATGCCTATCCTGTTTTTTTTAGATAGCATCAGAAATAGGAGTTTTACTAAATCTTACCTATATGCTTAACTAGGACTACGTGTTGACAGTCCTTGATAATCCTGTCCATGTGCTTTGTTAAGATCTTGAATGTATAATTTTTGTTGATCATATCTCGTTGCTCACCTCTTTTTTAAATTAAGTTGGTTTACAGTTTCTTTGATCATGTCAAAAGTGATTACCTGCTTAAAGATCATGTGTCTCACAGTCTGTTAACTATGTTGAGGTTGATTGACTTATAATCCTTTTATATCCATGCTCCCATATTTTGGTTGATTTCTTAGGACTATTTAGACCATGCTTGTTTCATTCAAATCTGATGCTTTATGGTTTGTAGAAGATCTCTGTGTGGGAATAAAATCATGTTCTCTGGTTTGAGCTTATAATTGTGCTTAAAAGATGTCATACTTATTTCATTTAATTAACTATAAACTTTTAGCTTATTGATTTTATCTCTTGTGTGTGTGTGTGTTGTACTAGTGTCTTTTCCTCGATATATTAGTAAATATCCCGATTACACCTTGTAAACCAACAATGCACTACTGTTTTCCATTGGAATCTGGACTAACTAAAAATAAAACTAATGTCCTGTCTCACTTTGTCAAGTATTGGGGATGAGATTTTTTTTACATTTACTGGTGATTTGTCCAAATATTCATGCCCTTTCCTGTTTAAAATTTTATGTAATTTTTCCTTGAGAATCTGTTTGTTGTCTGCTACACACTAAGTTTGAACACAGTCAAGTCTGTTTACACCTGAGTAAAAAAAAAGTAGGATCTAAAGGTTATTAAACAAGAGGTATGTCACTTAAGGTATGAAGGGTTATAGGTGTGACTTACCTAGGACTAAGAAGGGAGGGAACAACTTAGAGTTTCTAGCCAAATTGAGTCAAGTCCCTTTCCATTTTGGTTGCTGGGGTTCCCCTATATGAAATCATACATTATGGGATCCTCTAGATTAATTAAAAGGGATTAATATGCTCAGATAAGTCATTTTTGTTGAAACCATCCTTTAAAATTAAAGTTTTCACCTCAAAAAGTATAGAAATCTATGGCTTTCCCTTTTCAATCTAAACTGTACATTTAAAATTGTTAAGTGTTGCCTTTGATGGGTTAGCTGCCATGGAAATCCCATTCCCTTTTCCTTTGTTTTGTTACTGATATACCTGCTGTGTATTGAATGTATACGAAATATACCTGACTTTTTTACCTCATGACGTATACAGAGAAGTATACTTTGTATACCTCACAAACAAATCTTGATGCTTGTTTTATTATACAAAGTGTTGGGTCATTTCTACTCCTTCTCTAAGTGTAGTTATATGGGCTTGTATTAAACCTGCATTCATTTATACTGGGCCTCATTTAGCCATGATCTGTTCCCTTGTATTTTGGGCCATTTATTTACACTTATTATTGAAGATTAAAATTTAGGTTCTATTTGCTCCGTATAATTTAAATCAGGGTATGTTCGTTTTTTCATTTTATGCCTTGTTTGCTTGTGCACACGAATTGTATATATTCCACTAGTTTTTTTTTACTTAGTATAAACAACTTCTAACGCTTATTATTTGATGATGCATGTGAAATGCCCCGAGCCATTTAGGCCTCCTCTGCATTGAACCTTGTTGGGCCTGAGGCGCAACACTCTTCCTTGATCTAGTCCGATGGGTGATAGTCAAAGCTAATACATTGAAGGCCCAGTCATGGATAAAAATTACACTAATGACTTTGGGTAGACCCATTAGTTAAAATTTACTTCGGCTCTCTCTTCTCTTATTTCATATGTATTTTGTATGTGTATATTTGAAACAAATGTGTAGTATATTGAAACCCATATGGATGTAGAACTTAGGAACACACTTAGTATTTAGGGAAGTCGCTCAAAAGATTTTCAAACTCGGTTAATTTTAGCTTTGCATGACCAAAATTGGTGCTTAATCTGATTTTGCAAAGTTTAACAATTAACTCAGCCTTTTGTTGGGAGGGTAAATTAATATTTTTTCTCAAATGACTAAGTAGTAAGTTTTGGGCCTTTGGCAAAAATCTGGAAACGATTTACTCGAAAGAGGTGGAAATGGTTTTGGGCCTTAAGTCCGTTGGCTTTGATTATTTGTAGGTATGATGTTGAGTTAAGGAATGAAATAAAAAATGAATTTAGGATGAAAAAATGGAAAATGTGGCTTGAGGATTATTTTGATGGAAAACTGGTGTTGAGACATATTAAATATTTGGGCAAAATTCTTGAAATGACCTAAATCCTGGAAACTAGAGGTTTGTGAAATTCAGGTTTGTGGAAATGGACTCTTTCCGACTCAAACGTTTTGACCGTTGGGCTAAACGCCCAAAAATTTATTGGACTAAAATAAAAGACTCTGTTGGGCCAAAGTTTGGGATGAGACGGTTTGGACGTAGAATATGGATGACATTATGAACTTCAAATAAGCAAAGTTGTATTTACTTATATATAAGTATAAATATTAGCAGAATACTCCATATTTTTTTATATAAAATAAAAACCCGTAAGAACTAAACTCATCTTATTTCGACTAGAATAGTAGCAACTCTATCAGGAGAAATCATGGGTGTGTCCTAGTCCGCCAATAAAGTGAGTTGAACACTTAAGTGAATTTTCAAACCCCAAAACCCCTTTTATAAGGGGACTTCTTGCCGAATTTTTTCAAAAATTATGATATGAACAAAAAATGACATTTTGCGGAAAGTTAAACACTTTTTAACAAATAAATAAAGTTAAATCACACATTGAAGCTCGTAGGTTAACCATATTCTACAAATCTTTAATACTAGGGTGCGTAAAACCTTCCCTAAGGGATCACCATAACCCTTACCTCGAACTTTGGTCCAAAAAGAGTTTTACTTATTTTGAAAAAAATTCTTTAAACCCGGTTTTCCTAGTTTTCCATAAAAAAATAGGTGGCGACTCTAAAAAAATACTAAAATCCAATTAGAGCACCAACAACCTCGTAGTAACGTTTATGCCTTACCCGCGTAAAAGAGAACCGTGATATCTGGAATAAGGCCCTACCATACCCATGCAAATGCATATGCAATCATGCTGACTCACAGAGCAAATCCGAAGCAAGTGGAGTGCCACAACTCTACCTGCTCAGCTGGTATCCTACTGAGAGAGCCGTCAACCTGTATCTCAAGACCTACGGGCATGAAATGCAGCGCCCCCAGCAAAGAGACGTTAGTATGAATAATGTACCGAGTATGTAAGGCAGAAAATGTAACAAAATAATCATATACTGAAGGGAAGAAGGATAAGAATCAACTTGGCGTTTCTAACTTTCCAATGAGAATCTAGCATCTATGTCTCTCTATACTCTCCTTTTCTTAGCCACATCTATGTACAATATTGTATCTCTAACTTACTTCTCATCCTGGTGATAACTGCCCAACTGATCAGTGGTAACTGCCCGACCGGCCGTAGCACGGTTGTAACTGCCCATCCGATTATCGCTCGATGGTAGAGCGCAACTGCCAGACTGATCAGTTGTAACTGCATAACTGGCCGTAGCTAGGTGGTAATAACTGCCTAACCAGCCGTAGCATGGTGGTAATTATAAATTTTCCCAACCGACCGTAGCTCGGTGGTAATAACTGCCCAACTGGCTGCAGACCAGTGGTAATTTTGAATACATGTGCTGCGGAACATGCAGCCCGATCCAAATTTGAATACATATGTTGTGGAACGTGCAGCCCGATCCAAATATGAATGCATGTGCTGCAGAACTTCTAGCCCAATCCAAATATCCCCTATAAGTACCCTTTATATACTTCTAGTACTCATTCTTTACCTATTATCTTCTAAGCTCTTCTCATGGTTATCACTTATCCGTTAATGCCTACATGATCACATAAGGCTTATAAGCGGATTTCTAGGCCTTTAGGTTTTCTTCCCGATTAACAAAACCTTAACCAAATCCTGAGATACATCATAAACCTCTCTTTTAGCTATAAATAGCTCATTAGGGATCTCATAACTAGCATACTATTCATGTCTTACAAAACATTCCCTGAGAACACATTTCTAAATTCATCAGAGTGATGTAAGGTCATTATACCTCCGATTTCGATTATGGAGCTAACGTCATTGGCATATCTTAGCTTAAAGGAACAATAATCATAAGGTGAGACCAATATCAATAATATCGTAAGAACATCAAGAATGTAAGCTTCTAGCATTTCTATGAGAGGAATTATTATGGATATCATTTGTGAAAGTTCATAACAACACGATCATGTCTTAAGAAAGAAAGGGACAGCCTTAATATACCTTGTCGTCTCCTTAACTACTTAACGCTTATCCTCCCGAACTTCCAAATCTGCATTCAAGATTATTCGCACCAAGGTTAAGTCGTTGAAACACTTATAAGATCAAACTACTTTAATTGGCAAGCTAACAAAAATCGGACAACTTTCCCCTATATCATCTACTTCCTCCAATTTCCAAAACAGCTCCCAAACATCACATCAACATCAATAACAACATCAACAACAATATAATCAAGATACTACATGACAAACATATACAAATCCATCTGAAACTTTCTTCGAAAATCAGTCCATAGGCCAACAACAAGAACGTGTTCAAATTACGACATTTATGCCATGTTTTCCTTTACTTTAAACCATTAAAATCCTCCAAAATTAACTCAATATCAAAGTCAAGATGAAGAACATACCTTATACTTGAAGAACTTCAAATCACACAACTTGCTTCAAGACCAAACTCACCACCACATCAAGTAGAAGCAAGAACAATCACTTTTCATGAACTAGTTTAGCGTAATCTTGTTGAATTCTTGATCAACTGGGCTATAAGTGCTTAGGGGATGTGTTGAGAGGTTTCTAGAGCTCTTGGAAGTATAGAATGATGAAAAAATAGGGTTCATGGGGGGGGGGGGGGGGGGGTATTTATACCCCTTTAAAGTCGGTTCAACTGACTCCAAGTTTGGCCTGCGTGTTCGCGAGGCCTTTGGCTCACTTTGGCGGAGAAACCTCTGGCAGCCCATCTTGAAACGCCCATAACATTCTACTCCGATGTCATAGCGACGAACGGTTTGTTGCATTGGAAACTAGACTCAATGAAATTCAATTTATAGAGGTTATGGATTTCCATAACCCTTCATATTCTAGGAGATACAACTCCCTCAAGTTGCACCAGAATTTCCTGTCCAAAATTCTGCCAAGTTTTCCAAAAATTTCAACATAATTTATTTGATTCTCTTGATCCCGAAACCTTTAGACTCTTACTCAACACTTGTTAAAAGTATTCCTTAATGTTATAAGGGTTCCATGACCTCTCCTAACTTATGTTAGTTTACTTACAATACAAACGGCGTAAAAAATTTCGAGGTGTAACATTCTCCCCCCTTTAAAACATTCGTCCTCGAATGTTAAACTCTCAGAGATCTTATGGAAATTTTAGCAGAGCTCCTCTGTAATTGTAGTACTACCAACATGTCATGCAGTAAACCAAATTATACAACGCCACACAGGACCACAACAAGAAATAACAATAATAGCCTCACACGACTTGTGGTCATAAGAAATGGAACATTACGCACCTGAAGATACTGATGTCTCTATCTGGACCTCCTTTGGGGGATAGAAAAAAGTGCACATACCTAAATCTTATACCTTCTTAACTTCTCATGTAATCTCCTTATACTATACTATCTCTTTTTACCTACAAGTCATTCATATCTTACTGATTCCTTTTAATACCCATCATTCGTAATTTTGTAGATATAGTCTCTTCATTGAACTATGTTCCCCAAACATGCCCTTCCTGATTAATCATACTTTTGCCTTATTACTACAACATATCTTTTTTGTCACGACCCAGCTAGGGGCCGTGATGGGTACTCGGGGTTAACCACTGAGCACCGCTCGTGCCATCTCTTATTAAGCTTATTTAGCAATCATTTATCCGATTCATGCTTAATTTATAATAAAATCCATTTTTATTTAGAAACGAAATGCTTTTATAAATACGAGCCCTTAGGCTAGCAAAATAATATACCCATATATATATATATATATATACACGATGACCATGCCATGAAACCACACGACCCACGTCGAGTATCTACGGGCCTCTAAGAGATGACACCTACAACTGTACACAAAAGAATCATCATAGGCACCTACGGACAATGGAAGGCTTCCAATCAGCTAGCAGCCTCTAAGAATCCGGAGCAAGATCTCCTCCCTGTCTACTGTGGGCATGAACACAACGTCCATAGAAAAAGGACATCAGTACGAATATTGTACTGAGTATGTAAGGCAGGAATGAAATAAACAAACATAATAGAAAGATCATGAGTCATGGGACAAAGATATAACCTGCACACATGTCATAGGCAATCGTATTACTATCATATTTCACATTTTACACAATCATTGTACCCATGTTATCACATCCCATACATCATCACGTACGTCATCATATACCTCATCACATCATAATCTGTATCGTTACCCGCGTCCGGGTAACGCTCATATGCCGCCCACTAGTAGTGATCATGCCCGGCCCTCTCGGCTCGGTGTAAACATTGCAACCCGTATTAGCGATACATGCCTGACCATATAGGCGCGGTGGAATCATACGCAGCCCGCATTAGCGGTGACATGCCCGGCCATATAGGCCCGGTGGAATCTTATAATCACAACATCAATCATAACCCGTCATTATTATACATCTCAAGCCATATCATCATGTTATCATTTCTTAGTGTTCCATGTATCCCATAGTGTTACAAGTTAGCATTTCTTATCATATTATTGTCATAACATACATTAGCATTAAGAGCATTCATTAGGCTTTAAGACAATCATACTATGTCGGGGTGACGTAAGGTCGTGAATCCCCGATTGTATTATGGACATTTATGAGTATCATGCCTCGCCTTGAAGGGAAGAAAACGTAAGGCGAGTGTTAACAATAATAGCATCATTAGCATTGTAAGAACATCATGCCACAATTTCTTGAGTCTCTAGACTCTAGCTCATTGTCATCACTCTTGAATGACCCATTTGCTATGTTCTTCTACAGTTTAGGTATCTTAACCTTCCAATACCCTAAACAACATAAAATGGTCATGAAACTTACCTTGGATGATGGTTGAGCAGGTCTTGAGTGGAGTTTCTCCTCTAGCAACAAAACCCTATCTCACCTCTTTTGGTTTTCTTTGAGGAGGATGAACTTTACTTGGGTTTCACACTCTTGTTTTCATGAACTTGGTGTGGTTGATCTTGATTTTCACTTGAATTCTTGTATTGGAAGAGTTTTGGAAGGTTCTAGAGAGATGTTGGGTCGTGGAGAGAAAAGATGAAATAAGATAAAATGAACTTGGGTCCTTATTTAAAAATTGAAATCTGTCCCGACATCATTATACGGTCCATTATACGGTCCGTATAATGGACCGTAAAACTATTCCAATGACTACCCTTTTCCTGTGTCAACTTGACGGTACATTATACGGGTCGTATAATTTTATACGGTCCGTATAATTGACCGTAAAATCATCCCTTCAGCAACCTCATTCTGCCTCATTCTGTGACTCTTTTACGGTTCATTATGCGGCCGTATAATGTTATACGGTCTGTGTAATTGACCGTATAACCCATCAGTTTACTGAGTCTTATTCTCGTCATTTCGTTTGATCTCCGATCCTTATGGAACCTTCTTAACAATTATTTAGCACCTCACTACCAGTCTAAAGGATGTTGTCTCTCGTCAAAACACCATATACGTCATCCCTTCATTGGCCTAATCACTGTAGGCTAGCGGGGGATATTTCCAAGGTGTAACACTCTTCCCCCCTTTGGAACATTCGTCCCCGAATGTTAAACGCTCGGGATTCTAGAAATTTTTTTCCAGAGTTTCCCCTGGAATTTGGCACTACCAACCTGTCACAACAACCCGTAATATCATTGCCTCACCGGGCTACATTACAATATCAACGTATCTATGGCCACACACGACCTAAAGAGTAAAATAAAGCATACATACCTTATACCGTTGACGTCTCAGCTTGGATCTCCCCTGGGGGTTGGAACAAATGAGGGTACTCGGATCTCATATTCTCTTCCGCCTCCCAAGTCATTTCTTCCCGATTGTTGTTCCTCCATATAACTTTGACTGAAGCTACCTCTTTATTTCGAAGCTTTCGCACTTGCCTATCCAAGATGGCAATAGGCACCTCTTCATAAGTTAGCCTTTCTGTTATCTGCACATCATCTATCGAGACAATCTTTGTGGGATCTCCAACACACTTGCGGAGCATCGAAACATGAAAGACTGGATGGACTGATTCAAGCTCTGAAGGCAATTCCAATTCATATGCTACCTGTCCCACCTTGCGAATGACTTTGTAGGGTCCGATGTACCTAGGACTTAGCTTCCACTTCTTCCCAAATCTCATTATCCTTTTCATTGGTGACACTTTCAAAAATACCCAATCGTCAGTTTGAAATTCCAAGTCTCGCCGGCAGTTATCCGCGTAAGATTTTTGGCGACTTTGGGCTGTTAACAACCGATCTCGAATCACCTTGACCTTTTCTACTGCTTGTTGGATCAATTCAGGGCCCACTAATTGTGCTTCTCCTATTTCGAACCATCCGATTGGAGATCTACATTTCCTTCCATATAACGCTTCATACAGAGCCATTTGTATACTAGAATGGTAGCTATTGTTATATGCAAACTCAATTAATGGCAAATGATCATCCCAACTACCACCGAAATCCAACACACACGCCCGTAGCATGTCTTCTAAGGTTTGAATGGTATGCTCGGCTTGCCCGTCAGTTTGTGGAAGAAATGTCGTGCTAAACTTCACTTGCGTGCCCAAACCTTCTTGAAAAGACTTCCAGAACTTAGCTGTAAACTGTGCTCCCCTATCCGTGATAATGGACAATGGAATACCATGGAGTCACACAATTTTCTTGAGATACAGCCTTGCATAGTCTTCTGCTGAGTACGTGGTTCTAACTGGAAGAAAATGGGCTGCTCTTGTCAATCTATCCACGATCGCCCATATAGAATCGTATTTACCACGGGAACGAGGTAATCCCATGATGAAATCCATGTTAATAACTTCCCATTTCCAAGTGGGTATTTCTATCGCTTGCAATAAGCCTCATGGCTTTTGATGTTCTGCTTTTACTTGTTGGCAATTTGGACATTGTGCCGCAAATTCTGCTATGTCTCTCTTCATGCCATCCCACCAATACATCATCTGGAGATCATGATACATTTTGGTTGAACCCGGGTGAATAGAATATCAAGAGCAATGTGCTTCTTCTAGAATTCGTCGGCGCAATTCCGCCACATTCGGCACACACAACCTGCCTCGGTATCTAAGAATTCCATCACTAGAAACTTCAAACGGAGACTTTTCCTTTCCATGCGACGCACCTCTATAGTGACATAACTGGGGATCTTCATACTTCCGTTCCTTCACTTCCAGATCCAAGGACGAAATTGTGGAATCTTTGATACTAATACCTACATCACCTGAATCGATTACACGCACTCCAAGATTAGCCAATCGATGGAGTTCTTGAACCATCTCTTTCCTTTCCGGAAGGATTTCACATAAACTGCCCATTGATCAGCGGCTTAGTGCATCGGCTACTACATTCGCCTTCCCAGGGTGGTACAAAATGTTAACATCATAATATTTTAATAATTCTAACCACCGCCTCTGCCACAGGTTCAACTCCCTTTGCTTGAAAATGTACTGGAGGCTCTTGTGATCTGTATAGATATCAACATGCACACCATACAAATAATGCCTCCACATTTTCAAGGCATGAATAACCGCAGCCAATTCAAGATCATGCGTCGGATAGTTCTTTTCATGTTTCCGCAATTGTCTCGAAGCATATGCAATAACTTTATCATGCTGCATCAACACGCATCCTAATCCCACACCGGAAGCATCACAAGACACAACGTAGCCATCTGGCCCTTCTGGAAGTGTTAAAACTGGAGCTGAGGTCAACCTGTTTTTCAACTCTTGGAAACTACGTTCACAAGCGTCATTCCATTGGAATTTAGCCGACTTCTGGGTTAACTTTATCAATGGGGCTGAAATGGAAGAAAATCCCTCTACAAACCTTCTATAATAGCCTACTAAACCCAGAAAACTGCGAACTTCTGTAGGCGTCGTAGGCTTTGGCCAAGTCTTCACTGCTTCAATTTTCTGAGTGTCGACTCGAATACCGTCATTGGAAATAACATGGCCCAGAAATGTCACAGAATTCAGTCAAAACTCGCACTTCGAAAATTTTGCATATAGTTCTCGGGCTCGGAGAATACCAAGAACGATCCGCAAATGATCTGCGTGTTCCAATTCCGTGCGAGAATACACCAGAATATCATCAATAAACACTATCACAAACAAGTCCAAGAGTGGCCTGAACACATTTTTCATTAAATTCATGAACACTGCCGGAGCGTTAGTCAACCCAAACGACATCACCCGAAATTCATAGTGGCCATATCTGGTTCTGAAAGCTGTTTTGGGAATATCTGCTTCTCTAACTCTCACTTTATGGTAGCCCGACCTCAGGTCTATTTTAGAAAACCACTTGGCACCTTGTAGTTGATCGAGTAAGTCATCAATCCTTGGAAGAGGATATATGTTCTTTATTGTCACTTTGTTCAGTTGCCTATAGTCGATACACATTCGTAGAGAACCGTCTTTCTTCCTCACGAACAGGACCGGTGCTCCCCACGGTGATGAACTGGGCCTAATAAACCCTTTCTTGAGCAAATCCTTCAACTGTGTCTTTAGCTCTTTCAATTCTGCCAGAGCCATTCGATAAGGAGGAATAGAAATAGGCTTGGTATCCGGCAACACATCGATGGCAAAATCAATCTCGCTTTCTGGAGGAAGACCTGGAAGTTCATCTGGAAATACGTCTGGAAATTCATTCACCACCAGAACTGACTGGAAAATTGGTGGCTTTTCCTCGGTATCATGAACCCGAACTAAGTGATAAATATAGCCCTTGGCTATCATCTTCCTTGCCTTGAGGTAGGAAATAAACCTGCCTTTCAGAGATGCTGTATTACCCTGCCATTCAAGCATGGGCTCTCCCGGAAATTGGAGTCGAACCACTTTTGTGCGACAATCCACATTTGCATAACACGAAGCCAACCAATCTATACCCATGATTATATCGAAATCTACCATTTCTAACTCAATCAAGTCAGCCCTGGTCTGTCGATCGCATATCACAATAACACAATTTTTGTACACTTGTCTTGCTATCACAGGATCACCAACTGGAGTGAGTACCTCAAAGGGTTTAATTGTCTCGGGTTTTACCCCGATGCAACCAGCAACGTATGGAGTAATATAAGAAAATGTAGAACCCGGATCTATCAACGCATACACATCACGGGAGAATATAGATAATATACCTGTGACTACATCCGGAGAGGACTCGAGATCCTGTCGTCCCGCTAAAGCATATACACGGGGCTGAGTGGCACCCGAAGTAGATGCTGCCCCTCGGCCTCTGCCTCGGCCTGCTATCATCTGAGAAGTCTGCCCTACGGGGCGTGCTGATGAGGAACCCGCTGCTGAGCCTGTGGACTGAACCCCACTTATACCATATCGCGAGGTACAATCTCGCATCAATTGTCGAGTCTTCCCACAAACATAACAACCATCAGTGTCCTGACGACACGACCCTGAATGTAATTTGCGACATCGACTACATCGTGGAACTGGCGGTCGTCTCTGACTGTAATCACCCCCAAACTGAGAACCCGGAACTCTCGAGCTCTGACCCTGTCCCGACGGAAAAGAGCGATCAAATCCCCTGTCTGCGAACCGGGGAGGTGCACTAGTCGCTGACTGGCCTGAATGTCGGGAATAAGCCTGCCTCGATCCCCCTCTATAATCACCACTTATTCCCTCAGATCTAGCCCTTTTGTTTTGCCTCCTATCATTGTCGCGATCGCCCCTTTGTTGTCGTTGTCGCCCCTCTAAATTCTGAGCATGGGCATGTATCCGGGAAATGTCCATCTCGTCTTGCAAGGAAGCCATCAAAAAATCTCTAAATAAATGCGGTCCCAGACCACTCACAAATCTATGTACCCGATCTCCCATGTCGGCCATCATAGTCGGAGCATATCTAGCCAAAGAATTGAATTGCATGCTATACTCCCGGGCACTCATGCTTCCCTGTCTCAAATTCATAAATCTATCCGCTCTAGCTCGGCGGACCTCGGGTGGAAAATAGTGGCAAATGAAAGCATCTACGAACTCTTGCCAAACCGGAGGAGGCACATTCTCCCCTCTTGATAACACCCAATTGTTGTACCATAACACCGCCACATCCCGGAGTCTATAGGATGCCAACTCCACGGATTCGGTTTCGGAGGCATGGACAATCTTCAATGTCCTCAATATTCCATCAATAAAACCTTGTGGGTCTTCCTCCGGCTTTGACCCGAAGAATTCTGGGGGATTTAGACTCATAAAATCACGGGCCTTTGTACTTGCTGCCCGATCACTTGAACCCACATTTTGTCATTGTGCCTGTGCAGTAACCAATTGGGTCAATAAATGAATAGCCTCGGTCATTTGTTGACCCGAAGCAGCCGGCGGAGGAATTAGAGTTGGGGCTCCTCCTTGCTCTCCCACATCGGGCGGGGTAGAAGAAGTATTTGACAAGGCCTCGTTGTGTGATTCGCCTTCCTCTACATTCACTGAAGGCTCTCTTTCTACCCGCCTCCTTGCCATAGTCTTACCCTTCTGGGCGGCTACAGCTTTTCCCTTTGGCGGCATTCTGAAATCATAACACACTATTAGGGAGGATAACATCGTATACACGGCTCTATCGCACGATCTCATAGAAGAAAGATGGTCATTTTTCCTAAATGCCCTGTAGCCTCCTGTTTATTGATGTGGCGCGCAACACACCATAAACAAGACTCTACTAGACACGGCTCGTAGACACTTCCTAGGACCGAACTGCTCTGATACCACTTTTGTCACGACCCAGCTAGGGGCAGTGACGGGTACCCGGGGCTAACCACCGAGCACCGCTCGTGCCATCACTTATTAAGCTTATTTAGCAATCATTTATCCGATTCATGCTTAATTTATAATAAAATCCATTTTTATTTAGAAATGAAATGCTTTTATACATACGAAACCTTAGGCTTGCAAAATAATACACACACACACACACACACATATATATATATATATATATATATATATATATATATATATATATATATATATATATACTATGACCATGCCATGAAACCACACGACCCACGTCGAGTATCTACGAGCCTCTAAGAGATAACACCTACAATTGTACACAAAAGAATCATCATAGGCACCTCCGGGACAATGGAGGGCTTCCAATCAGCTAGCAGCCTCTAAGAATCCGGAGCAAGATCTCCTCCCTGTCTACCTATGGGCATGAACACAACGTCCATAGAAAAAGGACGTCAGTACGAATATTGTACTGAGTATGTAAGGCAGGAATGAAATAAGCAAACATAATAGACAGATCATGAGTCATGGAACAAAGATATAACTTGCACACATGTCATAGGCAATCGTATTACTATCATATTTCACATTTTACACAATCATAGTACCCATGTTATCACATCCCATACATCATCACGTACGTCATCATATATCTCATCACATCATAATCTGTATCGTTACCCGCGTCCGAGTAACCCTCATATGCCGCCCACTAGTGGTGATCATGCCCGGCCCTCTCGGCTCGGTGTAAACAATGCAGCCCACATTAGCAGTGACATGCCCGGCCATATAGGCGCGGTGGAATCATACGCAGCCCGCATTAGCGGTGACATGCCCGATCATATAGGCGCGGTGCAATCTTATCATCACAACATCAATCATAACCCGTCATTATTATACATCTCAAGCCATAGCATCATGTTATCATTTCTTAGTGTTCCATGTATCCCAGAGTGTTACAAGTTAGCATTTCTTATCATCTTATTGTCATAACATACATTAGCATTAAGAGCATTCATTAGGCTTTAAGACAATCATACTATGTCAGGGTGACGTAAGGTCGTGAATCCCCGATTGTATTATGGACATTTATGAGTACCATGCCTCGCCTTGAAGGGAAGAAAACGTAAGGCGAGTGTTAACAATAATAGCATTAGAACTGTAAGAACATCATGCCACAATTTTTTGAGTCTCTAGACTCTAGCTCATTGTCATCACTATCATGCTCATAGGGGATTTAATATATAGAAGGACTCTTAAGCTTCATCTTCTTGAAGGATTCATGCCTTTTGAAAGAAGAGTTAAGCCTCACATACCTTTGTCATTTAATCAATTTAGCGTCTTCTTATTCTCCTTCAATGTCACGCCTCTACCTTCAAAAAGAGGATTCGTACGATCGTTAGTTAACCAACTATAAGAACGCACTATTATTTCTAGAGAAAATTGTGCAGCACTTCCTTTGTTTATACTACTTTTCCCATATTCCATATCAACTCCCAATCACCCACAATAAAAATCACAATATAGCAAATCACAATTATCATTCATATACAATGGCCATGATCCACCATTTCTCTTCATTTTCCCTCACATTTATGGTTTTGGGTTCGCTATCGGATTTGTTATATCCCATATTTTCATATATTGGGACGTTTTAAACTAAACGTGACAAGTTAAAGACAAGACTATTTTAAGATACGGAGTAGAGATTTTAACTTTCGGTTTCGTTTCAAGTCATAATTCAAATACAATTTCGTTTGGCATTGATATATTAATGAAAGTGGGATTAAACTAACCATTAGTGGGATTGGGAACCAAAAACAAATCTGCCCATATTGTTTTCCATGTGTAGCCTAGATTAGTGCCATGGTCAAAGGTTATTGACCCAAGATTAGTGTGGTACACATGTCCAAGTCTTGTAGGGAATACACATAATGAAAAATCAGATTTACTCCACAACTCACTACACCATTTCAACACTTACAAGTTAAGAACACATAGAGAGAGAAAAGGAAACTCTTGACCTAGAGTTAGTCGAAAGTGAGGTCCAAATTTGTTCAAAAAAAATCAGTTTTCTTCCTCAAATCAACTCCTCATTTAGTGTACAAGAATATGTAGTAGTTGTTGAAACGAAACCAAGAAGTGAAGCACCTCAATAGTGTTGAAAATTCGTCCAAAGTGAAGAACAAGATTGTAAGGTAAGAATGCTTATTGTTCTTGTGTTTCATGACGATTTGAATGTATAGTTCATGCATGATTGTTGTTGGATTGTTGTTGTAGTTGAAGTAGAGAGTTAGCCATGAGTATTGGTGAAGTCATGGTTGATTTCATTTTGCTTGTATTGTTGATGAATTGAATATGTATCAACATATGTAAATGAACAAAGGTTGTAGAAGTTTGTTTGTGATGTGGCATGTTGGATATTGGACTGTTTTTCTAAAAATTAAAGTGAGCCATGGGTTGAAGACTCTAATGAAATCATGTCTAATCTTCTTGTACATGTATTGGAAATGGATTGAATGTGTTGTAGTTTGGATAAAAGGATGAAAATCATGAAGTTGTTGGACTAGTGTTAAAGCCGTGTAAAGGGACTGTTTTAGGGGAGATTATGGACTGTTTTGTGCCACATTTTGATTGTTGTTGTTATGGACATTGTGGTGTATTGTATGCATGTTAAATATGTGAATTAAGGTGCTAAAGAAATGAATTATGTTGAAGCATACAAGCAGTCCAAAACAGTGGACTGTTTTAGTGCTAGAGGTGAAATTGTATGTGTTGAGTGTTGATTCTTGTTATGAACGTTTAGTGGAAGTGAATCATAATGATTCAAGTTGAAATTGATATGAATTGTGGGCTGTTGTAAGAATGGAAATGATGCTAAAACAGTTCCAAGAATCATGTAAGTAATGTCATTAAACATGCTGTTGTCGTTGTAAGGTTTTTGTGTCGACAAGGTAGTTGTTTGCGTACGAATTTGGTGATATATTTATCGTGTGACTGCTGGTCATATTTTACTAAAATTATATGAAATGAAGACATGAAATAATGTGTAAGAATCATATGTGGTTTGCTTGGTATGTTCGTAAACGTTTGCAAGAATTCCGGGCACCTTTATGTTGTTGGTTAGGGACTGTTTTAGGCGTGTTGTTGATTAGGGACTGTTTTGGACGTGTTGTGGTTAGGAACTGTTTTGGACATGTTGTATTCTTTAAATTGGAAATACTAATGATAGTTAAGAATATATATTGTATTTACGTTGTTTGGGTTGTTGTAAAGTTGTTACACGAAAACGTTAAGGCTACAGATTATTAGGAGTAACTTGAGAATGTAGTAGCCGTATCTGAATCGTTATGGAATGTTGTGAATGTGGGCTATTTGGAATGTTATGTGGGCTGTCCTGATTGGTATTGAACATATGATTATTGATGTTGGGGTGGTTGTATGTAGTTGATTTGAATGCGAACGAAACGTCGTCTAAATGTTTGAAAGGGATTGTTGACGTTAAAGTACGTATTGAATTCCCTCGTAGACTTATTGTAGCTCTTGATATCTTGATATAGGATAAGTGTTTTTGGGCAGCAAGTACAAGTTATAATACGACTAAACGCTAAAGGTATGTAAAGCCTATTCCTTCTTTCTTTTGGCATGTCCTAGACGTAAGTATGAAACGATATGAACCTTGGGGTAAATTCTATTCTCTAGTTCCATGTATGACTTATGATTCTATATTTTATTAAGGTTGTTGTCATGTGCCTACAATATGAGTGACTAATGAATAATACATGAAAGTTCCTATTCTTAAAGAATTGCACAACTAGAGACATACTTGACTTTTAAAAGCTACATCATGTTAAAGTGATACATGTACATGAAATCTGAAACGTTTCTTGTAATAGTTTTTTATGAGACTTAAAATGAACTGAATATGAATATTATTTTGACACTTTAGAGCTGGTTAGTTGCTTATCCATTGAGTCTAAAAAGATGAATTGCATATATGTGGTTGCTCATTATTCTGCTCGTGCTTACCGCTATATCCTTCACTGAGTCCCGGGCCAGGACACGTTTTCATGCGCATGTTTACTACATTATTCACCGAGTCCCTCATTAAAGGGCCGGGACACGTTATATATATATATGATGATATGATGATATGATAATGTGATGATATTATGATATGGAGATGGCGACCAGGAGGGCATATATTCCTTATTACCGAGTCCCTCATTAAAGGGCCGGGACACGTACATGTTTATGTTTATGATTCTATGATTATAATTACCGAGTCCCTCATTAAAGGGCCGGGACACGATATATATGTTATATACAGAATGATTATGCAGCTTTGATTACAAAACTCTATAATGACATTGATATGAAAATTATATAGATGGAATATGTTTAAAGGCAAGTTTTATGAAAATTCTGGTTGTTGCATTGAGTCCTACATACCTTGTCTCAATATAAGTCTATTATTATGTTTCAAGCTTTACATGCTCAGTACATATTCCGTACTGAACCCCTTTCTTCGGGGGGCTGCGTTCATGCCCGCAGGTACAGACGCTCGTTTTGGAGATCCGCCGGCTTAGGATACCTATTCAGCTATTTTGGACTGCTCCTTTGTTCTGGAGCCTAGCTTGTGGTATAACTTCCTTTGTTGTATATATAAGTGTTTATTCGGGTACGGCGGGGCCCTGTCCCGCCATATGATACGGTTATTACTCTTAGAGGTCTGTGGACATCGGTGTGGGTCTGTTTGTAGTTGTTGATGCGTTTTACGTCTATGACTTATGTTTGGGGCGTACCCATTCGTAATGGCAGCCTTGGCGGCTTGCATATGTATGTATGTTTGTTATTTTGTATATCGTGGCAGCCTTGTCGGCTTGCGTAGGAATATATATATATATGTTGTTGTTTAAAATGTGCAACTCCTCAGGAGACAGGTGCCTAAGACGAACAAAACTTGACAGCTTAAGAATAATGTCCTATTTTTTTTTTTATGTACAAATGAGATCATGACATGCTAATTGCAAATGACTACAGTTAATAGATAATATGAGTGTCCAACTCGGGCACTAGTCACGGCCTACGGGGTTGGGTCGTGACAAAAGTGGTGTTAGAGCGGTTCAATCCTCGGAGTGTCTACAGACCGTGTCGAGTAGAGTCTTGTTTATCGATGTGTTGTGCACCACATTTATAAACAAGAAGCTACAGGACATTTAGGATTTCATCTTTCCTTTCATTTTAGATCGTGCGATAGAGCTGTATTATCAGGATAATCTTTCCCTAACAGATTGTTATGTTTACAGCGATGCCTCCAAAGAAGGCAACAGCCGCCCAGAAGGGCAAAGCGGTAGTTGGAGAGACCAGTGGGACCCGGAGGGTCACTATAGCTTATTCCCAATATGTGCCTGAGATTAGGCTTCAGTCAGCGAGCTCCGCTACACCATCATTATCAGAGGAGCCTAGGGCAGCGGCAGCTACAGATCAGGAGATAGATTTACCACCAGCTCCTGAGGCTCCAGCACCCGAGCCTTCAGCTCCCCAGCCTGGGGCGGAGGATAGGGCTATGCGTGACGCAGTACAGTTATTGACCAGGTTGGTGTCGGGGCAGGCTCGCAGACACGGGTTAGGAGGTGATTATGCGGACAGACACGATAGTTCGAGGGTCCATGATTTCTTGACTTGTAAGCCCCCAGAGTTCTATGGGTTAAAGACAGCAGAGGATCCACAGGATTTTATCCGACAGATGTTGCGTACGTTGAGGGTAATTAGAGTTACCGAGACTGAGTCCGTTGAGTTGGCTTCATATCGGTTGCGTGATGTGGCTATTAACTGGTACGAGTCCTGGGTATTATCTAGGGCCGAGGATGCTCCTCCAGCAGTATGGGACGAGTTCGTGCAAGCCTTTTTGGGTCATTTTCTGCCTCCGGAGATGAGGCGGGCCAGTGTTGATAGATTCCTACACTTGAGACAGGATGGCAGAAGTGTTCGAGAGTATAGTCTCGAATTTGATTCATTGGCTAGGTACGCGCCCGCTATTGTAGCTGACATGGCAGACAGGGTCCATCGTTACGTAATGGGGTTGGATAATTACTTGATTGATGGCTGTATGGCAATGGCTTCTCAGCCCGGTATGGACATCGCTCGAGTGCAGGCATATGCACAGGGGGTTGAGGGTCGACAGAGAGGGCGACGATTTGATAGGGATCAGGATAGGGGTCAGCAGAAGAGAGTTAGATCAGCTGGGTATTCTGGTGAGTTTTGGGGCGGGCAGCCCCAGCCGCAGCACAATAGATATCCTTCTCAACCGGCATGGAGTGAACCTCCACGATTCACTGGTAGAGGGTTTGATAGCACAGGGTATTCAGGAGCTGGTCAAAGCTCCATGACTTCCGGTTTCCAGATGCACAGGGACTCAGGCCAGATGAGGCCATCTATACCACAGTGCCATCGGTGTGGCAGGCGCCATCCTGGGGAATGCCGCCGCATTACTGGTGCATGTTTCTCTTGCGGTCGTCAAGGCCATACTATGAGGGAGTGTCGATTTGGGGGTGGTGCAGGTGGTGCAGCTCAGCCTACGGGATTAGTTGCTGGTTCTTCTTCTTCAGTTGCCATGCGTCCTATGGGACAAGGTATTCCAATGCCAGCAGGCCGTGGCAGAGGCCGTGGAGGGGCTTCCAGTTCTGGCGGTCCTTCAAACCGCTTATATGCTTTACCTAGCAGACAGGATCAGGAAGCGTCGCCAAATGTGGTCACAGGTATACTATCGATTTTCTCCCGAGATGTATATGCATTGATAGGCACAGGCTCCACACTGTCACATATTTCTCTCTCTTTGTTGTAAATTATGACGAGTTTATAGTAAAAAGGAGTAGTAGTATGATTAAGATGAGAGTACAGAGGAAAAAGAATTGTGACGGATGCAAATGTATTGGTAGGACAAGCTGTGAGGTTGTGAAGGATAAGATTGACCAGGAAGGGTGAAAGTTTAAGTATGCTTAGGCAACACTAATGTAACATTCGAGGACGAATGTTCTAAAGGGGGGAAGAATGTTATATCCC
This sequence comes from Lycium barbarum, assembly GCF_019175385.1. Taxonomy (NCBI): domain Eukaryota; kingdom Viridiplantae; phylum Streptophyta; class Magnoliopsida; order Solanales; family Solanaceae; genus Lycium; species Lycium barbarum. The sequence goes on along the minus strand of NC_083348.1, from coordinate 49,464,642 downwards.
ATATTTTCATATATTGGGACGTTTTAAACTAAACGTGACAAGTTAAAGACAAGACTATTTTAAGATACGGAGTAGAGATTTTAACTTCCGGTTTCGTTTCAAGTCATAATTCAACTACAATTTCGTTTGTCATTGATATATTAATGAAAAGTGGGATTAAACTAACCATTAGTGGGATTGGGAACCAAAAAAAAATCTGCCCATATTGTTTTCCATGTGTAGCCTAGATTAGTGCCATGGTCAAAGGTTATTGACCCAAGAATAGTGTGGTACACATGTCCAAGTCTTGTAGGGAATACACATAATGAAAAATCAGATTTACTCCACAACTCACTACACCATTTCAACACTTACAAGTTAAGAACACAAAGAGAGAGAAAAGGAAACTCTTGACCTAGAGTTAGTCGAAAGTGAGGTCCATATTTGTTCCAAAAAAATCAGTTTTCTTCCTCAAATCAACTCCTCATTTAGTGTACAAGAATATGTAGTAGTTGTTGAAACGAAACCAAGAAGTGAAGCACCTCAATAGTGTTGAAAATTCGTCCAAAGTGAAGAACAAGATTGTAAGGTAAGAATGCTTATTGTTCTTGTGTTTCATGACGATTTGAATGTATAGTTCATGCATGATTGTTGTTGGATTGTTGTTGTAGTTTAAGTAGAGAGTTAGCCATGAGTATTGGTGAAGTCATGGTTGATTTCATTTTGCTTGTATTGTTGATGAATTGAATATGTATCAACATAAGTAAATGAACAAAGGTTGTAGAAGTTTGTTTGTGATGTGGCATATTGGATATTGGACTGTTTTTCTAAAAATTAAAGTGAGCCATGGGTTGAAGACTCTAATGAAATCATGTCTAATCTTCTTGTACATGTATTGGAAATGGATTGAATGTGTTGTAGTTTAGATAAAAGGATGAAAATCATGAAGTTGTTGGACTAGTGTTAAAGCCGTGTAAAGGGACTGTTTTAGGGGAGATTATGGACTGTTTTGTGCCACATTTTGATTGTTGTTGTTATGGACATTGTGGTGTATTGTATGCATGTTAAATATGTGAATTAAGGTGCTAAAGAAATGAATTATGTTGAAGCATACAAGCAGTCCAAAACAGTGGACTGTTTTAGTGCTAGAGGTGAAATTGTATGTGTTGAGTGTTGATTCTTGTTATGAACGTTTAGTGGAAGTGAAGCATAATGATTCAAGTTGAAATTGATATGAATTGTGGGCTGTTGTAAGAATGGAAATGATGCTAAAACAGTTCCAAGAATCATGAAAGTAATGTCATTAAACATGCTGTTGTCGTTGTAAGGTTTTTGTGTCGACAAGGTAGTTGTTTGCGTACGAATTTGGTGATATATTTATCGTGTGACTGCTGGTCGTATTTTACTAAAATTATATGAAATTAAGACATGAAATAATGTGTAAGAATCATATGTGGTTTGCTTGGTATGTTCGTAAACGTTTGCAAGAATTTCGGGCACCTTTATGTTGTTGGTTAGGGACTGTTTTAGGCGTGTTGTTGATTAGGGACTGTTTTGGACGTGTTGTGGTTAGGAACTGTTTTGGACATGTTGTATTCTTTAAATTGGAAATACTAATGATAGTTAAGAATATATATTGTATTTACGTTGTTTGGGTTGTTGTCAAGTTGTTACACGAAAACGTTAAGGCTACGGATTATTAGGAGTAACTTGAGAATGTAGTAGCCGTATGTGAATCGTTATGGAATGTTGTGAATGTGGGCTATTTGGAATGTTATGTGGGCTGTCCGGATTGGTATTGAACATATGATTGTTGATGTTGGGGTGGTTGTATGTAGTTGATTTGAATGCGAACGAAACGTCGTCTAAATGTTTGAAAGGGATTGTTGACGTTAAAGTACGTATTGAATTCCCTCGTAGACTAATTGTAGCTCTTGATATCTTGATATAGGATAAGTGTTTTTGGGCAGCAAGTACAAGTTATAATACGACTAAACGCTAAAGGTATGTAAAGCCTATTCCTTCTTTCTTTTGGCATGTCCTAGACGTAAGTATGAAACGATATGAACCTTGGGGTAAATTCTATTCTCTAGTTCCATGTATGACTTATGATTCTATATTTTATTAAGGTTGTTGTCATGTGCCTACAATATGAGTGACTAATGAATAATGCATGAAAGTTCCTATTCTTAAAGAATTGCACAACTAGAGACATACTTGACTTTTAAAAGCTACATCATGTTAAAGTGATACATGTACATGAAATCTGAAACGTTTCTTGTAATAGTTTTTTATGAGACTTAAAATGAACTGAATATGAATATTATTTTGACACTTTAGAGCTGGTTAGTTGCTTATCCATTGAGTCTAAAAAGATGAATTGCATATATGTGGTTGCTCATTATTCTGCTCGTGCTTACCGCTATATCCTTCACTGAGTCCCGGGCCAGGACACGTTTTCATGCGCATGTTTACTACATTATTCACCGAGTCCCTCATTAAAGGGCCGGGACACGTTATATATATATATGATGATATGATGATATGATAATGTGATGATATTATGATATGGAGATGGCGACCAGGAGGGCATATATTCCTTATTACCGAGTCCCTCATTAAAGGGCCGGGACACGATATATATGTTATATACAGAATGATTATGTAGCTTTGATTACAAAACTCTATAATGACATTGATATGAGAATTATATAGATGGAATATGTTTAAAGGCAAGTTTTATGAAAATTCTGGTTGTTGCATTGAGTCCTACATACCTTGTCTCAATATAAGTCTATTATTCTGTTTCAAGCTTTACATGCTCAGTACATATTCCGTACTGAAACCCTTTCTTCGGGGGGCTGCGTTCATGCCCGCAGGTACAGACGCTCGTTTTGGAGATCCGCCGGCTTAGGATACCTATTCAGCTATTTTGGACTGCTCCTTTGTTCCGGAGCCTAGCTTGTGGTATAACTTCCTTTGTTGTATATATAAGTGTTTATTCGGGTACGGCGGGGCCCTGTCCCGCCATATGATACGGTCATTACTCTTAGAGGTCTGTGGACATCGGTGTGGGTCTGTTTGTAGTTGTTGATGCGTTTTACGTCTATGACTTATGTTTGGGGCGTACCCATTCGTAATGGCAGCCTTGGCGGCTTGCATATGTATGTATGTTTGTTATTTTGTATATCGTGGCAGCCTTGTCGGCTTGCGTAGGAATATATATATATATGTTGTTGTTTAAAAAGTGCAACTCCTCAGGAGACAGGTGCCTAAGACAAACAAAACTTGTCAGCTTAAAAATAATGTCCTATTTTTTTTTTATGTACAAATGAGATCATGACATGCTAATTGCAAATGACTACAGTTAATAGATAATATGAGTGTCCAACTCGGGCACTAGTCACGGCCTACGGGGTTGGGTCGTGACAGGATTTTCCCATGTATCACACATATCTCATGGTCTTCATGTAATTTGTAACATATTCATACTCAGAACACACTAACATCCATGATTCAATTCAACTACCACTCACTCATGACACTATTCACTCTTGAATGACCCATTTGCTATGTTCTTCTACAATTCAGGTATCTTAACCTTCCATTACCTTAAACAACATAAAATGGTCATGAAACTTACCTTGGATGATGGTTGAACAAGTCTTGAGTGGAGTTTCTTCTCTAGCAACAAAACCCTATCTCACCTCTTTTGGTTTTCTTTGAGGAGGATGAACTTTACTTGGGTTTCACACACTTGTTTTCATGAACTTAGTGTGGTTGATCTTGATTTTCACTTGGATTCTTGTATTGGAAGAGTTTTGGAAGGTTCTAGAGAGATGTTGGGTCGTGGAGAGAGAAGATGAAATAAGATAAAATGAACTTAGGTCCTTATTTAAAAATTGAAATCTGTCCCGACATCATTATACGGTCCATTATATGGTCCGTATAAATTTATACGGTCCGTATATTCGACCGTAAAACTGCTCCAATGACTACCCTTTTCCTGTGTCAACTTGACGGTACATTATACGGGCCATATAATTTTATACGGTCCGTATAATTGATCGTAAAATCATCCCTTCAGCAACCTCATTCTGCCTCATTCTGTGACTCTTTTACGGTTCATTATGCAGCCGTATAATGTTATACGGTCCGTATAATTGACCGTATAACCCATCAATATACTGAGTCTTATTCTCGTCATTTCGTTTGTTCTCCAATCCTTATAGAACCTTCTTAACAATTATTTAGCACCTCAATACCAGTCTAAAGGATGTTGTCCCTCGTTAAAACACCATATACGTCATACCCTTCATTGGCCTAATAACTGTACGCTAGCGGGGGAAATTTCCAAGGTGTAACATTTTCCACCGTACTATCAATATATTCACAATTTTAACCCATTATCTAATCACAAATTCCACTCTAGGTTCCTCTTTAATATTACTCCTTCTCTTTTCCCCTGTCATCATTACAATCCTCGAATACCCCGTAGTCCTTTCTGAAGGAGTCTTCATCAAACTATAAAACAACAGAGGTCAGGGTTGAAAATTTATACCCTATGACTCAGCTCCATAGCACGATCTAGGATATAAAGAAGGGTAACCATCCTAAATGCCCTGCAGCCTCCTATTTATTAGTGTGGCATGCTTCACACCTATAAACAAGACTCTATTAGACATGGCTCGCAGGCAACCTTAGAACAGAACTGCTTTAATACCACTTCTGTCACGACCCAACCGGAGGGCCATGACGGGCACCCCGAGCTAACCTACCGAGCACCACATACATGCATCTCTTAGTCATACCTAAGTGGGCCATCATGCTAACTCATAAATATCATAAACTGTAGGGGACACAAACCTAAAAGATAATATACTTACGTCATCAAGTTAATCCCAGGTACATATGTCGGTAAGGCTATCCATAATAATGATACAACAGAATATAAACCGAGATGATCTTAAGACATCTAACTGTGCATTTCTATTTATGAGCCTCTACTGGATTACATGACATAATGTGCCTGGAACAGGGCCCCACCATACCCATACAAATGCATATGCAATCATGCTAACTCACAGAGCAACTCTGAAGCAAGTGGAGTGCCACAACTTCGCCTGATGAGCAGGTATCCTACTGAGAGATCCGTCAACCTGTATCTCAAGACCTGCAGTCATAAAACGTAGCGCCCCCAGCAAAGGAACATCAGTACGAATAATGTACCAAGTATATAAGGCAAAAAATGTAAAAAATAATCATATACTGAAGGGAAGAAGGATAAGAAACAACCTGGCGTTTCTGACTTGCCAATGAGAATCTAGCATCTATGTCTCTCTATACTCTCCTGTGCTTAGCTACATCTATGTACAACACTGTATCTCTAACTAACTTATCATCCTGTTGTTAACTGCCTAACTGATCAGTGGTAACTGCCCGACCGGCCATGGCACAGTGGCAACTGCCTATCCGATTATCGCTCGATGGTAGAGCGCAACTGCCCGACTAATCAATGGTGACTGCCCAACCAGCCATAGCTCGGCGGTAATAACTGCCCAACCAGAAGTAGCATGGTGGTAATTATAAATCTGCCCAACCGACCGTAGCTCGGTGGTAATAACTGCCCAACTGGCTACAGACCAGTGGTAAATATGAATGCATGTGCTGCGGAATGTGCAGCCCGATCCAAATATGAATACATGTGTTGCGGAACATGTAGCCCTATCCAAATATGAATGCATGTGCTGCAGAATGTACAGCCCGATACAAATATCCCCTATAAGTACCCTTAATATACTTCTAGTACTCATTCTTTACCTATTAGCTTCTAAGCTTTTCTCATGGTCATCACTTATCTGTTCATGCCTACATGATCACATAAGACTTATAAGCACATTTCTGGGCCATCTTCTTTTCGATTAACTAAACATTAACCAAATCCTAAGATACATCATAAACCTTTCTTCTAGCATTAAATACCTCATTAGGGATCTCATAACCAGCATACTATTCATGTCTTACAAAACATTCCATGAGAACACATTTCTAAATTCATCGGAGTGACGTAAGGTCGTTATACCTCCGATTTCCATTATAGATCTAACATCATTGCCATATCTAACCTTGAAGGAACAATAATCATAATGTGAGACCAACATCAATAATATCGTAAGAACTTCAAGAATGTAAGCTTCTAGCATTTCTAAGATAGGAATCTTTATGGACATCATTTGTGAAAGTTCATAACAATGGGATCATGCCTTAAGAAAGAAAGGGGCAGTCTTAACATACCTTGTCGTGTCCTTAACTACTTAACGCTTATCCTCCCGAACTTACAAATCTACATTCAAGATGATTCGCACCAAGGTTAAGTCGTTTAAACGCTTATAAGATCAAAATACTCTAGTTAGTAAGCTAACAAAAATCGAACAGCATTTCCCTTATTACATCCTCTAATTTCTAAAACAGCTCCCACACATCAATAACAACATCAACAATAACATAATCAAGATACTACATGACCAACTTATACAAATCCGTCTGAAACTTTGTTCAAAAATCAGTCCATAGGCCAACAACACCAACATATCAAATTACGACCTTTATGCCATGTTTTCCTTCACCTTAAACCATTAAAATCCTCCAAAAATAACTCAATATCAAAGTTAAGATGAAGAACATACCTTATACTTGAAGAACTTCAACCCACACAACTTTCTTCAAGACCAAACTCACCACCACATCAAGTAGAAGCAAGAACAATCACTTTTCACCAACTAGTTTAGCGTAATTTTGTTGAATTCTTGTCAATTGGGCTATAAGTGCTTAGGGGAGGTGTTGAGAGGTTTCTAGAGCTCTTGGAAGTATAGAATGATGAAAAAATAGGGTTCATGGGGGGTATTTATACCCCTTTAAAGTCGGTTCCACCGACTCCAAGTTTGGCCTTCCCGTTCGCGAGGCTTTTGGCTCGCGTAAGCAGAGAAGCCTCTGGCAGCCCATATTGAAACGCCCATAACTTTCTACTACGATGTCATATCAACGAATGGTTTATTGCATTGGAAACTAAACTCAATGAACTTCAATTTAAATAGGTTATAGATTCCACAACTCTTCATATTCTAGGAGATACACCTCCCTCAATTTGGACCAGAATTTCCTTTCTAAAATTCTGCCAAGTTTTCCAAAATTTTGACAAACCTAATTTCTTTGATTCTCTTGATCCCAAAACCTTTAAATACTTGCTTAGAACTTGTTAAAAGTATTCCTTAACCTTATAAGGGTTACATGACCTCTCCGAGCTTACGTTGGTTTATTTACAATGCAAACAACGCAAAAAAATTCGAGGTGTAACATCATCAGTGATGAATTTTTCAATTTTAGCCTTCCTCCAGTCATAATGTTCTCAACTGAATCTTAGTTGTTTTGAGGTACACTCACCCTCGTTTGGTTTGACGAGCAAGCCATGAAGAGGATCCTTTCTAGGTGTTAACCGTTTAGAAAGAACCCGCTCTGATACCAAATGATGCAAGCAATGCGTCCACCAAACACAATATATGAGGGACCTGTTGAGTACTAGTTCCCTTATGCAACGCAGTAAGTACAGAAGGCAAGATATTACCGTGAAAACTCCTTGCTCAAGGGATTAGAAATCACGACCTACCCCAGTAGGATTTCAACTCTGCTACACCGAACAACTTTAGGGTACTACTGTATCGTAAGCTAGGAATTAACTCCCAATATCCCTTACTCTTACAATAATGCTTATGTAACCTAGGAACTAACTCCCATAGTCCCTTAACCCTTGCAATATGTCAATTGCAAGCAACTTCCACTTAGCTAACTCTATCTAAGGACGCTAATACACTTAGACACATCCTAGCCTAATGTACCACTCAACAGGTTCTTCAACTTGTAGGTGAATTTGTTCTTGAGAGATCTTGAGCACTTGTGTCGGCAGTTTTTCACGATTTAGATTAGGTTTTCAGGTCTACCAAATATGTTGCCATCATGTTGTATATATAGTAGGAGCATGTGGGGAAAAAAGAGACCACTCTTCTATTTTTACCTAAAGCATGGGAATGTACTTGTGTGCAGTGAGTGGCACAACTTTAAAACTATCTCTGCCTACAGTGCAAGGTGCACAGAGAGCAGATCACAAACCAGGTCTCTATCTGGTTTAGAAACAGTTTGAAAATCATCAAAACACGAATACACTTGGAACTATCAATTACTAACCGAAGTCTAACCATACGGTACGCCGTTACCTACGTGGTAGCCGAGCAGGAGCCATGACAATCACACTCTTGCCTTGACCTTTCGTAGTTCCTCCAAATACTCTAAGTCTATTCATAGTCGAGTTCTATATTAGAAATAAAGAAGAATAACACCCGTGTTGCTATACTTATCTTTCGAATCAAATTAAACTATGGAGAAAGGGGGAAATGGGCCCACAAGGTTAAAACAGGAATTTCGAAAGTTAAATATACAATTCAACGTTCTAGGAGTTCAATCCTACTAATCAATTGCTAAAAAACTCAAGAATATGTCAATTTCGTAATCAAGTCCAACCCTAATTTGGGTATAAACCCTAACTTTCAAACTTTCAAATTCATAAACATAAATGGAAGATTCAAGCCTATTAGCTATTATATCATCAATTTCTATGATTAGATTAGTCAAATCTACCAACAATTTTCATTTAGGAAGATTAAAGCTCAAATAACAGGGAAAACATCAAACCCATCTTCCTTCTTAAGCTCTATGAATTTTCTATCATGGATTCATGCATGAGAAATGTAAATGAAAGAATTCAAGCTTAGGAAACTTACCCTTAAGAGAAATCAGCCAAGAATCTCCTCAATTCTCCTCAAAAGTGCTTATGAATAAGAGGTGAAGGAATGGGATATAAAAGGGTTTCACTTATCTTTTATTAGGTTCTGGTCAGCGTCGTCCACTGCATCAGTCACAAGTCTGCTATAGCGGGCTCGCGCTAGCGGTTCTAAGTTCGCGATCGTGCCAATCTCGAAAGTCATCATTCCGCTATAGCGGATTAAGACCTCGCTATAGCAGGTCCGCTATGGCAGATCTGGTGCCACTATAGCGGACACCAGACACCAGATTTTCTGTTTTTTTACAAACCCAATCTCAAAATCTGACAATCACCCGACTCCTCCCAGATACAAACCAGACATGAGTGCACAAATAAAAACATGCTACGAACTGACTCGTTGTCTCGGAATTTCCAACAGTGGTCTATTTGACTGGGTCAACATCCAATGGCCAAATACTACCTTTCTAACTAATAACCAAAAATTGTCCCAAGTGTCTTGGGAACTGAACCAAACATACCACCAAGTCAAAATCGACCATCCAGACCTCTCGGAATTGACGGATTTTGGAAAACGGTTCATTTACCCAAAAGTCAACTATTGGTCAAACATTTTTTACTTTAAGGTTTTATCTCACCAAAGTCATCATAAATCTCGCGCGATCATATCGGGAACCGTACCACCCATCCCCGAGTGTCAAAATGTACTAACAGGGCCCGGGAAAGGGTCAATGAGGATAAATGGGTCGAAAACACAATAACGACAAAATGGGTCGTTACATCAGATATCAATTAAATAATTGTTCGACCTCGAACAAAGAAAGAGAGAGTACGAAAGCTGATGGTAACTAAGGAATATTTATTATAATCACACGGAAGCCTCCACGGCAAGAAGCACGCCGAGATCACTACCCACTCACCTTATCAGTCAAAACTTCCTCTAACTTAGCTAAAAGACCCAATTTTCAAATTTCCATACTCAAATTTCTCTCACAAATGATCCCCAAAAATAAGAACTACTTTTGCTGGATTTCTCTGATTCAATATAACCATACCTCTGAGCGCGATCGATAGGTCCCAAAAACATTCGTCAAAACAGCACAAACTTATAGATTTAGACACAATGATAACCCACTCTGAACTGGTAAAATATTTTGATTCCATTAACCTTTCTTTCACACTTCTAAAGGCACTCTTCGCACCGCGATTTCTTAGAAACACAAAAATACAAGCCCGAAACCATGACTTTCTCTTGCCAGAAAGGAATTCCTGCTTTATCGGAGCAACTCTAAGCAATTCTATCAAACTGATCTAACTCATAGCTGACTTCGCTAGTCCTAAGTCATCTTAGACCTTCAAATCACAATACAGGAGGCATACCACTGAGTACCCCACAGGGCCAAGTCCGTAGGAAACCATCTAATTACTCTAAAGACCTCTCGCAACCATGGTTCCTCCTGGAATCCTTACCAAGTGTCGATGTAATCCATTATACCTATCAGAATAGCTGCTCTCAGTAAAATAACATCAAGTCCATTCTTAAACCTTGATAAAGATTGGTACACCTGTCATACCTCAAATCTGAACTGAAACTCATCAAACCCGTGAAGGTGATTCACTGGGAATCCATATGTCCTTTTGGAAATATAGGCACAGTCTATCAAGTTCTAATCAAACAATCCTGACTTGGAATGAATGCATAACCTCTGAATACCGTCAATAGCCACCCAAACAGATCCCAATTTTTTTAAACCAATCACAGTCCTACCACACATCAGTGGCGGTCAATTTTTATCTTTTCCTCACGTATAATCAATCATGTCTATAACCTTCGATTCCAAAAGCTGAGACCTACCCAAGTTGGCAACTTAGTACCGAAGAACTATACATTTTATTCGCAATCTTCATATTTATCAACCTTCACTTGATACACAAATCTGATACACCCCGAACCTTTCGATGCAAAACCTATAGCCTCATATAATACCCCTTTACCCATAGAATCTCCCGTTGCAACACCTCGATATGTCCATAAAAATTCTGAAAGTATCAATTCTTAGAACCACTGCTCTAAACCTCTAGCAACTGCTCCCAAGTCCTTAATACCCAACAGTGCTCAGCCAAGCTAGCAGTCAGTAATACTTGCAACAGAATACGCTACCACGAATATGGTCTCATCTAGAAAAATATGACTGTAGCCCTCACATAGATAGGATTTCCATACTCCCCTTCCCTTAAACCACACTAACTTATCCACTGAAAAGTGTTACGAATTTACCAAATTGCTTACCACACAAGCCACTTCCATAAGCCTTATCATGTTGTGTACCTAAAATTTGCTTTTCACTAGTTGCTGATCACGAACCCCTGGGGAACACTGTCATATCACTTAGTCCATTTCTGTACACTTTCTTCTTTAAGCGTACTCAACAATCACACCCTATCTGAAATATGAAAGAAAAAAACACCATAATCCATAATGACCCAAGTAATCCCGAAGATGTACCTCATTCTTGTCGATTCTCAATCAACTATACCTTTTCTTAATTTTTCAATTCCTCAACTTCTAATCAAATCACAATCATTGTCACCATTTAACCATTTCTCGAACCCACTCAATAGAATACCGCATAATCTTAAGTCTTGTAAACTAGCCGAGTCAATCATGAAGATAGTAGTAGGCCACATACTCTATGCATTAGAGCTCCCTTAACTCAAATTCTGAAATGTTCTCCACAACTCAAATTTATTCAAACCTCATCATTGAACCCTTATGTCTATTCTACCAAGTATGACCTCAACATAACACTCAAATCAACTAGCTCTTGATTCCACTATATCTTAACCATTCCTCTAACACGAAGATCCGGTGAACACACCCTTACTGAAGTACAAGGACCACAACTGCCAAATATCTTAAGTCTTCTCTCATCACAAGTAACCTTGATTTTTGATCTAGAACTGATAACTAATGTTCTAGAAGAACTCACAAACCACTACCATATAGTCACGTCGAAGCCGAACTTGACTTTTCATGACCGAATACGAAATCCACTCTCGTACAAATTGCAACCTTATCTTGACGAGCACATCAGATACCAATTGTTCCCTTCCTAATAATGGATATTAATCTATCCAAATCCTCTTCCTTATGCCTGTGTCCCATTATCACGAAAAGAACTCATACCAAAATACCTTAAGAAATCTTACTTCGCTACACGTTTCCCACAAAAGTCATCTTTCAATTCCTTATTCTCAACCTCGCATCTTATTACATGTGATCACTGTAATGTTGCCAAATACGATGATCCTTACCAAACTTACACTCGTCCCCTCATATCGACATCTAATACCCTGGCACTGATGAATCGTTGACCTGCCATATGTACAACCGTGCCACACACACCATCATATTGCCTTGACGAAGTTGAAACTTTTCCCAAAACTAATCATATAATTGACCAAGTCACTATGGTTAAGCCATAAATTCACTTTTGCCACTTCTGAGCAACCCAACGCTGAAAACATGGAGATCATTTGACCATTTGCACCATCTTTCCTATTTCACCCGAAATCCTCATAATAAACGAGTCTAACCACGATCCCACATAACTGAAACCTCAAGCTATTGCTAGAAACTGAACTTGGTAACGCATTCGAATCAGGACAACATATCTCGTATCATACCAAGCCTGGTCATAACAAAACCATTCGCATAATAACTTATGTATAAGTTTCCACCATTCATGAGAGAATAAGACAAAGACATTCAGATACCAATTGGAATCGACTAGATACCTATTCAAATGAAGTAGCACGAAGGAATGGAGGTTTTTTAAATGTCCTATAGCCTCTCGCAGATAAGTACAGAGCTCATCATACCTATTCAAATGAAGCAGCATGAAGGAGTGGAAGAAATGGAAGTTTCCTAAATGTCCTATAGCCTCTCGCAGATAAGTATGAAGCACATCATACTGATCCACAAGACTCTACTAGGCATGCTCCTGTACTTATAGACCTGGTAACCTAAGACTCTGATACTAACTTGTCACGACCCAAAATTTCTTAGTCATGTGGGCACCTACCACTTCCCACCTTGGTAGGTGAACCCTTCCTTTTACCCAACATACAAAGTATAAATGCGGAAGAAAAATATAATTAATGATAAATCTCATTATCAATTTTAAGAGAATAAGTGCAGAATACATATTCTACCCAAGGCATCTGGTCTAAGTCCGTACAACAGCTACGAATAAACATATAGGTCTGAATATATAAAAAGAACTATCTGAGTATTGCCATACAAGGATCAAAACATAAAAAGGAATACTATCAGGAAGTATAGGACAAGTATTTAAAGAATGGAAACCCGGGATGCAGATCTGACAGTAGCTCACCCTAAGTGTAACGACCCGACTAGGGGCCGTGACGGGTACCCGGGGCTAATCACCGAGCACCTCTCATTCTACTACTTATCATGCTCATTAAACATTCTTTTATCAAATTCATACTCAAATCATAAGAAAATCTTTTTCATTTGAGAACATAAATACTTTTTTATGCATAAGCCTTTTGGCTATCAAAATTGTTATGTCCCGTGCTTTCGTATAATTGGAAATCGAGAAATAAACAAGACTTGTGTGTTATAAGGAAATATTTTTGATTTTGGTGAATATGACTATGTTGGTTGTGGAATCATTAATGTTAAGACATCGGGGAAGGCCGAGGGTAAATTTGGAATTTCGGAAATTAGTTTCGGGAATTACAAAACGGGACTTTTATGAATTGGGCCAAGAATTGGACAACATAAAATTGAGGCCCAAAGTGTGAAGTGGCCGGCCAAGTGTGGTCCAAGCCCATTCTTTGCAAGTCATGTGCTATGCACATGACTTTAAGTGGATATATATCAATGCATACTTTGGAAGTTATCAAGAAATTATTCAAAACAAAAAAAAAATTGGAGAACACTCCATTGGAGCTCTCGACCGAGCAAGGAAAAAAAGGAAAAAAAAAATTCCATAGCCTTTGTTATTAATCCAAAAATCTTAGTTTCTACATAGTTGTGAAGTGCTCAAGACCCTCTTCAACGGGGTATAATTAGTTTGGCACAAGAACTACGTTTGCGACAAGTCGGGGTTTCAAGAAAAGGTGAGAATTCTTACACTTTTGTGTTATAGAATTGATATGAATGTGTTAAGGATTGAGAATAGACGAGAACCCCGTAACTTTGATGTGTGAATGAAGTCGTGGGTGTGTGTATATTTTGCAAGGTGGTCGTGTGCCCTTAGGAAGGAGAAATAAATGTGAATTGATCTTGTTTAGTTTGTTTAATGCGTCGTTGTGACCTTTATGTCGTAAGTGAATGATTAATGAATTGAAATGGCGTTGGAAAATGATTTCGGAACGTTATCGGAAAGTATATACCTTTGGTATATTTGTGTATATCATTGTATATCGTTGATGCTAAAGACTTTAAATGTGACATATAGTTGATGTTAATGAATTCGGAATGAAACGACGCAAGTTCGAATGTTCGTCGTGACTTTTGATGTTTTGAATGAAATATGGAAAATAATGAATTTCGGGAACTTTCGTATATGGTTTGGAATGTATTTGGGATGTGATTGAATAATCTTGAATGAGTAAATGAATATAGTGATGTGGGTATAGATTTGGAGTTTTGGAAGTTTAAATGAAAAGTTGCCAACTTAGGTAATAAGGTAGAACATTGAAGCTAGAGTGGTTTGATTATGATTTGTGTTGTTTGTTGATGTGTGGGCTGTTGTTGTTGATGTATTTTGAGCCGAGCTAAGTCTCGGGGATGTTAGATTTATAGGGGAAATGCTGCCGAAATTTCGGTAGGCATTTTTAAGCCTAAGAATCTCAATTGGTAACTTTGACCATTTGCAGATTTCGGACGAAACGGGACTTGACTTTTGGGAGAGCATAAGACGTCTATAAGGTATGTAAAGCTCCCTACTTCTTCGTTTGGCATGTCTTAGTATCATAGGCGAATATTGGAACTTCCGGAGCATTTCTGCTCCTCGAAACCCGATCCACAGAAAAGCTACTATTCATTCAATTCAATTGAAGCCTAAGGGCTCTATTTTGGCGAGAATGCCACCAATCGTCTGAAACCTATCCAAATGTGATCGGGTCACTTGGTAATGATTATGTATGACCCTTTTGGCCTATAAATGTTCGTAAAGTATGTTCGCCACCTCAATTCGACTCGAGGTGGGCCCGCTAACCCCGAGACGCCCTATTTGTCTTATTGGGCTGTCCTTTTGAATAAAGTTTGATATGATACTTTCGGTTTTGAAACTTCCTCCTTCGAGATATGTTTGGAATATTATGATATGCTAAGTTACGTTTTGAGCCATACGTACTATTTTGGAACCATTTTGTGAAGTGAAACTTTGTATCGACTAAGTATTCGATTATTTTGTACTATGAAATGACTTATGAGACTACTAAGTTTTTGAAAAGGCTATTTTGAAATATGAATTGCATTTGTTTGCTCACGACTCCGCTCGTGCCTTATTATGACTTCGTTCACCGGTTCCCGGGCCGGTTTTGATTCGTGCGCTTTATGATAATTCGGCCGTATGCTGTGTTACGATTCCCGAGGCTTCGCCATAGGGCCGGGTTCCGTTTGGAGTTATGCTGTGATATGGCTCGTGATGCGATACGCTCACCTATGTTTGTGTTTGTGTTCGGGGATGTACGGAGATTTGAAACTTTCTGGTGTTATGCTGTGTGTGGCGCCAGCGTCGGAGTGGCGACCACGTTCTTAAGCGTTTGCATGATTTCGTTTGCATTATGTATACGTATATGACTTTGATACGGATTTTGACATACTGATTTGTACTCCACTTTGTTATCTGATTTGCTTTCAGTTTTGATCCATATTTCTGTACTCCGTGCTTTACATACTCAGTACATATTTCGTACTGACCCCCTTTCTTCGGGGGCTGCGTTTCATGCCCGCAGGTACAGACATTGGTGATCCTCCACTGTAGGCTTCACTTTCTGCTATTTTGGAGTACTCCTTCTGATCCGGAGTCCACTTTTGGTACAGACTCCTTTTGCTATGTATATGCTCTGTATATTTGACGATTTGGGTACGGCGAGGCCCTGTCTCGCCATATGTCTTTGTTTTGAGTTCGTAGAGGCCTGTAGCCATATATGTGGGGCGAGGGTCCTATATATGTTTGTTTGATTTTGTTTTCTGGTCTTAAAGCGGTCCGTTTGTTTTGATGGCCCTAAATGGCCCTTATGCTTATGTTGGCACTTTCGACCGGCGATGTCTATTCCGCCGCTCAGTTTGTATTTGATATGGCATTTTGATTTGTGCGACCGCTTAAGACATATTTGATAAAGATTCAGTTTGATATGACTTTTATGAATTTTTGGAATATGCTCGGATTTGGTAAATGAATATGCGGTTTGGTCTGGGTACCCAGATAGGGTGCCAGTCGCGGCCCACGGGGCTGGGTCGTGACAAAAGTGGTATCAGAGTAGTTTGTCCTCGGAATGTCTACAGGCCGTGTCTTGTAGAGTCTTGTTTATCGATGTGTTGTGCACCACATCTATAAACAGGAAGCTACAGGGCATTTAGGATGTTACCTTCTTTGGAATCTTAGATCGTGCGATAGAGCTGTGCTATTAGGGTATTCTGATCTGACCCGTTATTGTGTTTGCAGCGATGCCTCCGAAGAAGGCAACGGCGGCCCAGAAGGGCAAAGCGAGGATGGGAGAGACCAGTCAGGCACAGCGAGCTACCCGGGCTCGTGTTTATGAGTTGCTTGAGGATGTGCCTCATTCTGAGGGGTCTGCTACACCCCCACTAGTACAGCCCGGAGCAGGACCTTCAGCAGCTTCAGAGGTCCGTGTACCCGCTCCTGAGGCTCCAGCTCCTCAGCCAGGGGCGGAGGATAGGACCCTGAGGGAGGTTGTACAGTTGCTGACTACACTAGTAGCAGGTCAGGCTTGCAGACGTGGGCGGAGGGACGATGACGACGATGACAGGCGGGACAGCCTGAGAGTTCGGGAGTTTCTATTATGTGGCCCTCCAGAGTTTTTCGGGTCTAAGCCCGATGAGGACCCCCATGACTTTATCCGGGGGATGCGACGCTCACTGGACTTGGTCAGGGCTTCAGAGACCGAGTCGGTCGAGCTGGCTTCGCACAGACTTCGAGATGTGGCAACCCACTGGTACGAGACTTGGGAGCTGTCTAGGGGAGAGGGTGCCCCTCCAGCCACTTTGGATCAGTTTGTGACAGCATTCACCCGCCACTTTCTGCCCCCAGAGTTACGACGGGAGCGAGCTGATCGGTTCTTACAATTGCAGCAGAGGGGTCGAAGCGTTCGTGAATATAATTTGGAGTTTGATTCCCTGGCCCGGTATGCACCTGCCGTGGTAGCTGATATGTCTGATCGGATGCATAGATATGTTATGGTGTTGGATCGTTACCTGATTGACGGTTGTATGGCGGTGTCATTGCAGACAGATATGGACATTGCCCGTCTACAGGCCTACGCCCAGGGGATGGAGAACCGGCACTGAGCAGATCGGCCCAGCAGAGAGTATGATGGGAGACGGCCCAAGAGGGCCAGATCAGTGGGGTATTCTGGAGATTCTCGGGGCGGGCAGCCTCAGTATCAGTCCAGTGGATACTTCCCTCCGTCAGGCCAGGACACACAGTCTGCTAATAAGCGATTGGATAGTGCGGGACCGGTCAGAGCCCCAGAGTGGCAGGTTCACAGGTATCCAGGGGTCCCAGCCATGCCAGACCACCCAGGCCCCGTTGTTCTCATTGCGGGAAGTCTCATCCTGGGGAATGCTATCGAGCGATTGGAGCTTATTTTTCTTGTGGTGGTCAGGGCCACTTTATGAGAGACTGTCCGTTGGCTAGCGGTTCTGGTAGTGTGGCTCAGCCGACAGGGTCAGCCGCCGGTTCATCATCTACTCCATCTGTTTCACGCCCTGGAGGGTGAGGTATGCCAGCACCGGCAGGACGCGGTCGAGGCCGCGGTGGCGGTTCAGGTTCTAGCGGTCCCTCGAACCGCATATACGCTTTGACTGGTCGGCGTGACCCAGAGGCATCACCAGACGCAGACCCAGGTATGTTACTAACCTTTTTCTGAATGAATGTGTGCATGGATAGGTCTGTATTTCAGTATAGCACGCGATGTTCTCTTTCTACGTGTCAGTAAAAGTAGGGTAAGAATTCGAATCAATGAAAATATTTGGAGGCGGAATTCGTGGGATGAAGACTTAAATCCGTGGGTTACCCGTAATCATATGTATATGTGTATGAAAGTGAATGTTTAAGATTCAGAAGGGCGACATGGTAATGGTACGACTTAACCGGGGGTGGGACCCGCTACAAAAATTTTCTGAAAAATTTGCTAAGACCCCGATCTGCCCTAAAATTACGTGACAAAGGCCGTGCGGGGCAATCGACGAAATTATATCAGCCCTAACGCGTCAAAATGCATGAAAGTTCCGGGGTTAAGCGTGCTCAAGCCAGAGCAATTCTGGGATGGGTGACCCCTGGGAAGTAATGTAAAGTTTTTCATAAGTGAGAGTGCGATAAATATAGATGGAAATTTGGGGTAACCAAAAGGTAAATAGAATGTGTGTGGAGTAATTAGCGCCCTTTCGGGAGTCGCGCAGAACGAGGCGGACTAAATGGGCAAAAAGAAAAGGGTACAACACCGCTTGGGAAATTGAACGAATTTGAATAACAGTCAGAGACGTTCGCCAGTAAGGTATTAGTAAATGTGTGTATGTGTGTGTGTGTATGATTTTCGTTTGATGCCCATGTGGGTTAAGAGCCGAGACCCGGCAACTAATGTTGTGATAGACGAAAGGTTTTAATAAACCGAATACATGAAGCGAAGCGGGGGCGACGATCCGAAAGTTGTCAAGGGATAGAAAATCCCTAAGTACATTATAACTCAGTTTAGAATGACGATGTCTGAAAGAGAAAATGAGTATGGAGGGTAGGAAAGATGAAAGATAAGCAGTGTGAATAAGTGGAATCTTTGAAAGAGTCGATCCGCGAGACGTAAGACAATTTGTGTGACAACTTGGCGAATAAGTTTGCCAATAAAAAGGAAATTCTCATGAATTATTGGAGCCTTAATAGGAGCGATTTGATTCTAATTCGACATTCTATCTGTTGTGCTTCTGCACTCCCGATTCCGATAAGGCTCTGTCTAGTACGCCTCTGTATTTCTGAGCTCGATTATGTTCCCGTTTGATGAATCCTTGTGCGTCTGATTCTGGATACGTTTCTGTCTGGCACACCTCTGTATGTCTGACTCTGGATATAAATCCGTCTGATATGCTTCTGTGCGTGTGATTTTGATCACGCGTATGTTCGATACATTTCGGTTTGTCTAATCACGACTCTGTATGATACAATTCTATACATTTGATTCTGATTTCGAATCTGTCCGATATGATCTTGTACGTCTGACTCCGATTATGAATCTGTCTGGTATATCTTCGTGTGTTTGATTCTGATTACGAATCCGTCTGATACGCCTTTGTACGTCTGACTCCGATCTCAAATTTGTCTGATATACTTCCGTACCTCTGATGTTGACTATGAATTCGTCCGATATGCTTAAACGCATCTGGCCCTAGTTCTGAATCTGTTTGGCATGAAGTGTCTGGTATGAAGTAAAGTGAGATTACGACGATGTGGTAAGAAACTCAGAAGTGTAACAAAAAAAAAATGATATTGACTATGATGTCTGGAAAGTGTTCGTCCATTACAAGAATATAGCGTATGGTTCGGTGATTACGTGGGGTATGAGAAAATATATTATGAAGGCATTTGCATTAGTGATGTGAAGAATTACCCCGTCATGTGGGTGAAAAAGCTATGTCGGAAAATCCACGAAGGACAATTATGAAGAGGACCCTCCCGGAGTAGTATGACACCCCATGAGGTCAATTTAACATTCGAGGATGAATGTTCTAAAGGGGGGGAGAATGTTATGTCCCGTGCTTTCGTATAATTGGAAATCGAGAAATAAACAAGACTTGTGTGTTATAAGGAAATATTTTTGATTTTGGTGAATATGACTATGTTAGTTGTGGAATCATTAATGTTAAGACATCGGGGAAGGCCGAGGGTAAATTTGGAATTTCGGAAATTAGTTTCGGGAATTACAAAACGGGACTTTTATGAATTGGGCCAAGAATTGGACAACATAAAATTGAGGCCCAAAGTGTGAAGTGGCCGGCCAAGTGAGGTCCAAGCCCATTCTTTGCAAGTCATGTGCTATGCACATGACTTTAAGTGGATATATATCAAAGCATACTTTGGAAGTTATCAAGAAATCATTCAAAACAAAAAAAAAATTGGAGAACACTCCATTGGAGCTCTCGGCCGAGCAAGGAAAAAAAGGAAAAAAAAAATTCCATAGCCTTTGTTATTAATCCAAAAATCTTAGTTTCTACATAGTTGTGAAGTGCTCAAGACCCTCTTCAACGGGGTATAATTAGTTTGGCACAAGAACTACGTTTGCGATAAGTCGGGGTTTCAAGAAAAGGTGAGAATTCTTACACTTTTGTGTTATAGAATTGATATGAATGTGTTAAGGATTGAGAATAGACGAGAACCCCGTAACTTTGATGTGTGAATGAAGCCGTGGGTGTGTGTATATTTTGCAAGGTGGCCGTGTGCCCTTAGGAAGGAGAAATAAATGTGAATTGATCTTGTTTAGTTTGTTTAATGCGTCGTTGTGACCTTTATGTCGTAAGTGAATGATTAATGAATTGAAATGGCGTTGGAAAATGATTTCGGAACGTTATCGGAAAGTATATACCTTTGGTATATTTGTGTATATCATTGTATATCGTTGATGCTAAAGACTTTAAATGTGACATATAGTTGATGTTAATGAATTCGGAATGAAACGACGCAAGTTCGAATGTTCGTCGTGACTTTTGATGTTTTGAATGAAATATGGAAAATAATGAATTTCGGGAACTTTCGTATATGGTTTGGAATGTATTTGGGATGTGATTGAATAATCTTGAATGAGTAAATGAATATAGTGATGTGGGTATAGATTTGGAGTTTTGGAAGTTTAAATGAAAAGTTGCCAACTTAGGTAATAAGGTAGAACATTGAAGCTAGAGTGGTTTGATTATGATTTGTGTTGTTTGTTGATGTGTGGGCTGTTGTTGTTGATGTATTTTGAGCCGAGCTAAGTCTCGGGGATGTTAGATTTATAGGGGAAATGCTGCCGAAATTTCGGTAGGCATTTTTAAGCCTAAGAATCTCAATTGGTAACTTTGACCATTTGCAGATTTCGGACGAAACAGGACTTGACTTTTGGGAGAGCATAAGACGTCTATAAGGTATGTAAAGCTCCCTACTTCTTCGTTTGGCATGTCTTAGTATCATAGGCGAATATTGGAACTTCCGGAGCATTTCTGCTCCTCGAAACCCGATCCACAGAAAAGCTACTATTCATTCAATTCAATTGAAGCCTAAGGGCTCTATTTTGGCGAGAATGCCACCAATCGTCTGAAACCTATCCAAATGTGATCGGGTCACTTGGTAATGATTATGTATGACCCTTTTGGCCTATAAATGTTCGTAAAGTATGTTCGCCACCTCAATTCGACTCGAGGTGGGCCCGCTAACCCCGAGACGCCCTATTTGTCTTATTGGGCTGTCCTTTTGAATAAAGTTTGATATGATACTTTCGGTTTTGAAACTTCCTCCTTCGAGATATGTTTGGAATATTATGATATGCTAAGTTACGTTTTGAGCCATACGTACTATTTTGGAACCATTTTGTGAAGTGAAACTTTGTATCGACTAAGTATTCGATTATTTTGTACTATGAAATGACTTATGAGACTACTAAGTTTTTGAAAAGGCTATTTTGAAATATGAGTTGCATTTGTTTGCTCACGACTCCGCTCGTGCCTTATTATGACTTCGTTCACCGGTTCCCGGGCCGGTTTTGATTCGTGCGCTTTATGATAATTCGGTCGTATGCTGTGTTACGGTTCCCGAGGCTTCGCCATAGGGCCGGGTTCCGTTTGGAGTTATGCTGTGATATGGCTCGTGATGCGATACGCTCACCTATGTTTGTGTTTGTGTTCGGGGATGTACGGAGATTTGAAACTTTCTGGTGTTATGCTGTGTGTGGCGCCAGCGTCGGAGTGGCGACCACGTTCTTAAGCGTTTGCATGATTTCGTTTGCATTATGTATACGTATATGACTTTGATACGGATTTTGACATACTGATTTGTACTCCACTTTGTTATCTGATTTGCTTTCAGTTTTGATCCATATTTCTGTACTCCGTGCTTTACATACTCAGTACATATTTCGTACTGACCCCCTTTCTTCGGGGGCTGCGTTTCATGCCCGCAGGTACAGACATTAGTGATCCTCCACTGTAGGTTTCACTTTCTGCTATTTTGGAGTACTCCTTCTGATCCGGAGTCCACTTTTGGTACAGACTCCTTTTGCTATGTATATGCTCTGTATATTTGACGATTTGGGTACGGCGAGGCCCTGTCTCGCCATATGTCTTTGTTTTGAGTTCGTAGAGGCCTGTAGTCATATATGTGGGGCGAGGGTCCTATATATGTTTGTTTGATTTTGTTTTCTGGTCTTAAAGCGGTCCGTTTGTTTTGATGGCCCTAAATGGCCCTTATGCTTATGTTTGCACTTTCGACCGGCGATGTCTATTCCGCCGCTCAGTTTGTATTTGATATGGCATTTTGATTTGTGTGACCGCTTAAGACATATTTGATAAAGATTCAGTTTGATATGACTTTTATGAATTTTTGGAATATGCTCGGATTTGGTAAATGAATATGCGGTTTGGTCTGGGTACCCAGATAGGGTGCCAGTCGCGGCCCACGGGGCTGGGTCGTGACAAAAATGATAATTTATATAGTAATAACATCGTGAGACCATCTAACCCACACTGCGTATCTACGAGCCTCTACTAGACTGCAAGACATGGGGACGGGACAGGACGCCGTCGTGCCCAGAATATATATATCTATACACAAAAGAATAATCAAAGGCACCTCCGAAACAATGGAGTGCTCTCAAATCAGCTACTAGCTTCTACGGATCTGGATCAAGATCACCTTCCTGTCTACCTGTAGGCATGAACACAGCGTCCAAAGAAAATGGACGTCAGTACGAACATTGTACTGAGTATAAGAGGCATAAATAATAATAATAATAATACGTCAATGAGATAAAGAGAGCATCAAATAAGGAGCAACTGTATCTGACTGTCAATTATAAAAGTAATAATGTATGTTGGCTTACTTCATAGTCATCATCATGTCATGTATGCATAAATATATAAGTTGCCCGTCTATATAGGTACGGTGTGATAATGTATAACTTGCGTCCAGGCCTCCCGCGTCCGGGGTATAAGCTGCCCACTATAGTGGTGTGTGTCTGCCCGTCCATATAGGTACGGTGTAATATCATCAACATATACTCATCATAATGCAGGTATAATAACCCAAAGATAGCTATATTTTATCGAGGTGACATAAGGTCGTGAACCCCCGATTCCATTATGGACTTTTATAAGCATTCTGCCTTACCTTGAAGGAAATAGTATATGAGGTGAGTGTATACGATAAACAATATCATGTCATGAACTCTAGAAGCTTTATACTTAACTCATCATCATCATTATTGGACTCATAATATATCTCTTATCTCATGTGGCTATTCATGAACATAGACCCTATTCCGGGATGTATAGGATTCATGGAAAAGAAGGAAAAATCATACCATCGGATTCATGCCATAGAAAGAAAGGACTAGCCTCACATAACTTTTTCGTTTAACTACTATATTGCTTGCTCGTTCTCCTTTAAGGTTCACGCCTTTACCTTCAAAAGAATTCGCGTTAACATTAGCTAATCCATTACTTAAATGTGCTTACTATTTCTAGGAAAATTTGGGCAGAATTTCCTTTGTTTATACCACTTTTCCCATATTCTATATCAAATCCCAAACATTCATAACAACGTTCACAATATAATAGACAACAATCGTCATCCATCTATATTATTCGCAATTCACAATCTCACTCCAATTTCCCCATAATGGTGGTTAAAGTTCACTGTCGCATTTTCTCACATATAATACTTATTCCATGTTCTAAAGGTCATTCATAACATGCTTACAATCACAACATATCCATATTCATGATTCATTCCAAACTACTAACTCAACAATAGCACTATTCCCACATTTATGACCCATTTTCTATATTCTTCAACAATCCAAGTGTTTCAACTTCTCAATATCTTAAACATCATGAAAATATCATAAAACTAACCTTAGATATTGTAGGAACAATCCTTGAGTAACAATACTCTTCTTGCACCAAAAACCCTAACTCACTTCCTTTGAAATTTCTTAGCTTAGATGACTTTAATGGGTTTCATACTCTTGATTCTTGTTGGTTTGATGAAGTTGATCATCAATTTCCTTTGAATTCTTATGGATGAATATTGGAGAGTGTTCTAGAGTTTTCTTGAAGTGTAGAGAAGTGAAATGAAATGAAATAAAATGAGGGAAAAAGGTCCTTATATTAAATTGAAACCTGTCCCGACTAAGATATACGGACCAACATACGGTTCGTACATTTTATACGGGCCGTATGTATGGCCGTATGTTTGGTCTAGAGAATGATGTCCCTCTTGGCTAATTATATGGCCTAACATACGGCCAGTATAATTTATACGGCCAGTATGTTGGGCCGTATAATGCTCAGCTGTTCCGATTTCGTTCTCGTCGACTCGTTTGATCTCCAATCCTTATGGAACCTTCTTGACACTTGTTTAGCACCTCAATTCCAATCTAAGGGACGTTACCACTCGTCTCCAAGACATCATTATTCCATCGTTAACTCGTCGTCCATGATTCCTACCCGACATATAACCTATCCTTTACTTCCTTTGTCAAACGTTTCCTTTACGTCTAATGTCTTGAATCTCGATTAGGATTGTCAAATGCTATCTCTCACTTATCCGAATCATTGTATACGTTGCGCTCTTCGCTAGCCTATTCAATGTACAGTTACGGGGAATTTTCTAAGGTGTAACACTAAGTACCCAACAACACCGTGTCAGGAAAACACTCTCGACGATTAGAAATAGAACCTATCATACACTCTACACCCTAAAAAGAAGCATAACATTATAGCATCAGTACAAATAATACGTACTCAACAGACATCATAGGCTGGCAACAGTTTACTAACATATATAAAGGATGATGCTAAAGAATATACATGCTTTCAATCAAATATAAACACCGCACAATCCAAGAATAACAACTCAAGTACATAAAGATCAAATAGATAAATCATAGCCTATGGTGAAGCACTTAAACACAAGTTTCCCACAATTCCTCAGAATAAACCACAATTACTAGTACAACCAACAATAGTACTCCGTAACTTCAAGTAATAGCCTAGGAGAAATCTCTACTCCTCGAGACCATCAATCCCCAAGTATGCATTAATCAAGCACACACCGATCTCAAATCAGTAATCAACCAGGAAGTCAATGTCCACGCGCACCGTACAATACAATAAATAACCATAACTAGAATCAGATATATGAGTGAATGAAATATGAATGTACAAGTTATGCAATGTAATGCAATAATACACACATGCTCTGGCAGAATACCTCCACACCTCGACTCTCATGATCTATGGAGGACCCGCGAAATCCATGTACCTACTGCGGCGTACATCCCGATTCTGCGAAGCGTACAACCCAGTCCAATATATGTTTGAGAACGTGAAACTCGGTCCAATAAATGTTGCGGAACATGAAACCCGGTTCAATATATGTTGCGGAACATGCAACCCGATCCAATATATGTTACAGAACGTGTAACCCGATCCAATAAATATTGCGAAACATGTAACCTGGTCTAATATATGTTGTGGAACATGCAACCCGGTCCAATATATGTGTATGAATGCATACATGATATCAATACCAACAAGAGTATATCATTGACAATCGTGCCACACATAGACACATCTCTCGATATCAGTAACAAGTCAATTTCTTTCCTCTATCCCAGATAATACCCAATAAGTGAGGGATACGAATTTCACAATCATGATAAGACAACTAAGCATGAAGTCCAATAGCACACATGTGGGAAAAAGCCAAATAGATCACAGCAAGGCAAAAGGCCAAAATCAAACAGTAGTACCAACCTAGGTAATCCATCCCAACTTCATACCCGAAGGAGTAACATGCTATCTCCAACAATCATTAACTCTACATATGCTTTACTAATTGAAGTCTAACCATAAGGTAAGCTGTAACCTATCTGGTAGCTGAGAAGGAGCCAAGGACAATCACACCCTTGCCTTGCCCTTTCGTAGCGCCTTCAAATACTCAAAGTCTATTCATAATCGAGTTCTACATTAGAAATAAGGAAGAACAACACCCATATTGCTATACTTATCTTTCAAATCAAATTCAACTATGGAGAAAGAGGGGAAATGGGCCTACAAAGGTAAAATGGATATTTAGAAAGTTAAATATGTAATTCAACATTCTAGGAGTTCAATCCTACTAATCAATTGCTAAAAAACTCAAGAATAGGTCAATTTCATTAATCAAGTCCAACCCCCAATTTGGGTATAGACCCTGACTTTCAAACCATCAATTTAATAAACATAAATGAAAGATTCAAGCTTATTAGCTATTAAATCATCAACATCTATCATTAGATTAGCCAAATCCACAAACAATTATCATTTAAAAGATTAGAACTAAAATAATAGGGAAAACATCAAACTCATCTTCCTTCTTAAGTTTTATGAATTTGCTATCATGAATTCATGCTTGAGGAATGTAAATGAAAGAGTTAAATCTTAGGGAACTTACCCTCAAGAGAAATCAGCCAAGAATCATCTCAATTCGCCTCAAAAGTGCTTATGAACAAGGGGTGAAGGAATGGGAACTAAAAGGATTTCACTTAGCTTTTATTAGGTTCTGGTCCGCGTTGTCCGCTGCAGCGGGATCGCGCCAGCGGTTCTAGGCTCACCATCGTGTATCCGCCACAGCAGAATCCGATCCGTTATGGCGCCCATCTCAGAAGTTATCATTCCGCTATAGCGGGCCAAGACCTCACTATAATGTGTCCGCTATGGTGGATCTGGTGCCAATCCCGGAATCTGACAATCACTCGAGACCTTCTAGATACAAACCAACCATGCGTTCACAAATAAAAACACGCTACGGACTCACTCGTGGTCTCATAATTTCCAACGGAGGTCTATTCGACTGGGTCAACACCCAATGGCCAAATACTACCTTTCCAACCAATAACCAAAAAAGCTCGCAAATGCCTTTCGAACCGAACCAAACATACTAGAAAGTCGCAATCGACCATCCAGACCTTTTAGAATCGACAAATTTCCGAAAATGGTTCATTTACCCAAAAGTCAACTATTGATCAAACAATTTTCACTTTAAGGTTCTATCTCACAAAAGACATCATTGATCTCGCCTGATCATCTCGCGAATCGTACCATAAATTCGTGAGAGTCAAAACATACTAACAAGGCTTGAGGAAGAGTCAATGAACGGGTCGAAAGTGCAATAAAGTACCGAGTATGAAAGACGTGAAAATGGCATAAGAAAAACATGAAAGTAATATGAGATAAAAGAAGTCAAACCTATAAATCTGAAATGCCTCTGAGAGCTATGGTATGTATAAGTGCTGCATATAAGCTTATATAACACCGTTAATACATGTATATATGCTTATATAACTCCGTCAGCCTCTATGGGCATCATCATCATGGCCAACTGATCAGTGGTGCGTTTATAACGCCATTTGTATATATATATATATATATATATATATATATATATATATGCGTATATAATGCCATCAGTCTCTATGGCCCTTATTATAATAAATATCGTACATGTGTAAATGCATAAGTACGATAAGAGTCCTTGTGAATCTATTGGAGTGACATAAGGTCGTTACACCTCCGAACACTGTTATGAGACTAACATCATTATCATTACATGACTCTATAGAACTTATGAACCATAAGAGTAGACTTTCTAAAAACAATACTATTGGGACATGAAACAACATGGATATGTCTAACTACTAAGAGTAAAGTCATTATGGCAAAGCATTTCGGTTATGGCTCATTTCATATAGATCATGCCAAAATAAGAAGGGTTAGCCTTAACATACCTTGATCCCGCTGATTCGTATATACATCTCAAGTAATTCTCCACACAACTCAACCCAATCTACAATAGCATAAAGGAGTCCATGATCGATACTAAGTCAAAGTAAAGTCCATACTTAAGCTAGTAGCCAGTTTACGTAAATTCGAGAAGAATTTCCCCTGTAATAAGGGCTTTCTCCAATACCACATCCCAACAACAACAACCAGAGAAATCCTGCAAGCATAAACATCAACAACAAGACACAATGTAACAAGAACAAGTTATCAATATCTCACGACAAGCAGCAAGCTCGGATTGAAACCCATATAACCCATGTCACCCCTTAAGAATCTCTTACTTTGACTCAAATTTACTCGTATCATGATAACAAGAATGTTCATCAGGTTTTACAACTTTAAACCATATAAAAATGACAAGAAAACCGTCCACAAGGCTCAACAACTTTAGCTAGCATTTCTAGGCACTAGTGCATGTTCCTCAAATCATTTACACCAACTAACATCGATTTGAAATCAAGCACAAGAAATATGATAGTATTTTTACCTTATACAGTATCCTCAACTCATAATCCATGCCCTTGATAGCTTACAATAACCCTCAACGTCAAAAAAAATCCTAGAAGTTCATTTCCGTACCTTAGCAAATCTTTTATGTTGGTTTAGGATAAAAGGGTTGAGGTTCACCTTAGATTTCTTCAAGAACTAGTAAAGAGAGTTTAGGGGAGTATATGGACGAAATATGCGATGGAAATGATGAAAAATGGCCCCTTAAACTCACGTATAACACCAAGTGTCAGCCACCACCTCCACTTCTGCGGTGGCTTTTATGCCCCGTAGAACCATTCTGCGGTGGTTCTGCCACCGTGAAAGATTTCACGAGCCTTTAAAGGACACCGTGTAACAGCCCCCCCAATTTAAACTTTCTGCCTCCAATTCCACAGTGAAGCCTCCACATTTCACGGGCCGTAAAACCATTCTATGCTCTGTGAAAATTACACTAATATTCAATTTTTTGACGAACTTATATCCTTCAATTCATTTAATTCTGAACCTTAAGATACATACTAAACTATTGTTAAAAGTATACCTTAACCTTATAGGGGTTTCATGGCCTCTTTGGGTTTACATTAGTTTACTTACGACGCAACCGTCGGGAACTTTTACAAGGTATAACATACTTCCCCCCTTGCGAATGTTCGTCCTCGAATGTTAAGGCCTAAATCATACAACACATCATATATATAGTCTCATGCAAAAACTACATAGGTACTCTGCTAAGAACTCACCTTAGGTATTAGAAGTTCCATCTTGGGCCACGTTATCTTTGGGATCATCGTCTAACATGATTTGTCAATTTACTATCATTTCGAACATATTGAACGGGGAAATTACTTTAGTATCAAAATCATATAGAACTTTCAGTCTGGAATAGGTATGGATACTTCGACTTCATTGCCTATTCCAAATCTCTTTGATATTCTTATTACGTCACATAACTTTTACAGAGGCAACCTCTTTAGTCCTCAACTTATGGACCTGTCTATCTAGTATAATTACCGGGACTTCCTTTTATGATAGGTCTTCCATCACCAGCACATCATCAACTGGAACTACCTGTGTCGGGTCTCCAGTGAACTTTCTCAACATGGAAATATGGAAAACTGGATGGACAGACTCTAACTCTGGAGGCAACTTAAGTTCATACGCCACGTGACCTACTCATCGAACAATACGATAGGGCCAATGTATCTCGTGCTAAGCTTTCCCTTCTTGCCTAATCTCATTACGCCTTTCCTAGGAGAGATCTTTAGAAACGCCTAATCATCTACAAGGAACGCTAAATTCCTTTATTGAACATCAGCATTTGACTTTTGATGACTTTGGGTAACATAAGATCCTGAATAGCTTTCACTTTCTCTATGGCTGATGCACCAAAACTGGTTCGTATAGTTCTGACTCTCCAACCTCAACCACCCTACAGAAGACCTACATCTTCTCCTGTACAACTCTTCATAAGGAGCCATCTTAATGCTGACATGATAGTTATTATTATATGCGAACTCAATCAGCGGTAAATGATCATCACAACTTCCTTTAAAATCCAACACACAAGGCCGTAACATTTTTTCGAGCATCTGAATAGTGCGCTCTACTTGTCCATCCATTTGAGGAAGAAAGGCAGTTCTGAGATTAACTTGTGTACCCAAACTTCTCTGAAAGGATCTCTAGAAGTTAGCTGTAAACCGGGCACCTCTCAAGGATATAATAAAAAAGAGAGTTCCATGTAATAGAACAATCTCCCTGATATAAAGCTTTGCATAGTCCTCTATTTTTTACATCGTCCTTACAGGTACGAAATATGCTGACTTCATCAACCGGTCCACGATCACACATATGGAGTCATACTTGTGATAAGAGCGGGGCAAACCTGTTACAAAATCCATATTAATCATCTGCCATTTCCACATTAGAATCTCTATATGCTGCAATAGTCCACCTAGCTTCTGGTGCTCAATCTTCACCTGTTGACAATTGGGGCATTGAGCCATGAACTCCGCAATGTTTTTCTTCATATCGTTCCACTAATACAACTCCTCAATGTCATGATACACCTGTGTTGCTCCTAAATGGATAGAATAAAGCGAGTAATTGACTTCATTTATAATCTTGTCTCAGAACGCTGCTACAGCTAGAACACACAAATGGCTCCAATAGCTTAGGACTCCCTAATCATCGAGTTCAAAGGCTGAGATACTCTTCTTCTGAATGCCCTCTCTGATTCTCCCTATAATGGGATCACTCAAGCTGATGCTCTTTCACTTTGGCCACAAGAGATGATTCTATGGTATTCTGGACCACAACATCCCCCATCATCTGAATCTATTAAGCGGACTCTCAAGCTCGCCAGTTGGTGAAGTTCTTTCATTAATTCTTTGTTCTGAGGTGGTATATTCACTCCGCTGCCCATAGACTTGCGACTAAGCGCATCTTCTACAATATTTGCCTTTCCAGGATGATATAAAATATCCACATCGTAGTCTTTCAATCCAACCACCTTTTTTGTCTCAAGTTCAACTCCTTCTGCTTAAATATATACTGGAGACTTTTGTATCAGTGAAGATATCTACATGAGCACCGTATAGATAATGCTGCCAAATCTTCAGCGCATATACTATGGCTGCTAACTCTAAATCATGAGTAGGTTAGTTCTTTTCATACTTCCTCAACTGCCTCGAAGCTAGGTAATTAATTTCCCGTGTTGCATTAATACATATCCCAAGCCTGTACCTAAAGCATCACAATAAACCACATAGCCTTCTATACTGTCTGGAAGATTAAGGAGAGGTGCAGTCATCAATTGATTCTTCAACTCCTAGAAACTACGCTTACAAGTGTCAGACCAATGAAACTTATCCCCCTTCTGAGTTAATTGTCAATGGGGCTGATATGGTAGCAAACCTTTCTACGAACTACCAATAATAGCCGGCTAAGCCCAAAATGCTACGAACCTCTGATGGAGTCGTGGGCCTTGGCCAATTCTTTATGTTTCAATATTTTGAGTATCTACCTGAATACCTTTATCGGAGATAATGTGACTAAGGAACGCCACTGAATTCAGCCAAATGTAACATTTATAGAAATTAGCATACAGCTTCTGATCTGCATACTCTGCTTATGAATAGGAGTAAGCCAGAATGTCATTAATAAATATAATCACGAACACATCCCGGAAGGGATGGAATACACTGTTAGTACCAACTGAATTTTAGCTCCGGAACAGATGGAGCACTCCTGAGCAATCACAGATGAAGAATCCAAGGGTTCAGATCCATCTCCCTTCCTACCTGCGGGCATGAACGAAGCATCCACAAATAAAAGGACGTCAGTACGAATAATGTACTGAGTATGTAAGGCATGGGTAACAACATAATGAAAATATGAAAAAAACCTGAGATAAGAAAGATAACCTGTACATCTGATTGCCTCTTAAGGCGAATATCATGCATGCTTAGCTTTTTAAAAAATCATTTTCATACATACATATATAATATGAGAGGTAGTGTTGTGAAACATACAACCTGATCCATATATCATATCATCCTGCGTCTGGGGTAACATCATAATGTACCCACGATAGTGGTGTGTACAATAGGTTCCGTACCTAGCCGACTATAATGCGGCTCGGTGTGAGAAAATAGGTACATATATATAAAGCATGCATTAGACCCCAAATGAAAGCTATAAATCTATCGGAGTGACGTAAGCTCAGTAACCTCCGATGTGTCATTATGGAGCCATTATCATTGCTATATCTCACCTTGAAGGAACAACTATCATAAGATGAGATCAACAACAATGCACAAGATGCATGCAATAAGGTCATTAATATCATGAGAACATCAAGACCTATAAGCTTTGGTATCTTTAGAGATAGAATCATCATCATGGAGAACATTTACCTACAATACCATAAGAGTCCTGGGAATCATAAACTTCTAGCATTATAGGACATTATGGATATCATGTATAGATTCACAAAAAAGGAGTCATGCCTTAAGAAAGAAAGGGTTAGCCTAAACATACCTTTACGTCTCCTTAACTACTTAACGTTATCCTCCCAAGCTCACAAATCTACATTCAAGATAATTCATACTAGAGTTAAGTCTTGAAAATATTCATAAGTTCAAATTAGAGCAACTAGTGAGCAAGTGGAATTTGGGCAACACTTCACCTATTTTATCTACTTCCACCAAATTCCAAATTAACTCCCAAACAATAATAAAAACATCAAAAATGCCATGATCAAGAGATTTTATTCAAATTATATCCAATACAAACCTAAAACCTCTTCTCATAATCAATATATAACAACAACTTCAACTTAAGCCCTTTTACACTTGTATACAACACTTCCTCATCATCATTATTATCCCTCATAACAAAATTATACTCAAAACATGCTAATAATTATAGATCAAGTTAATTTACAAATTATCAAATTCATATCTGAACTTTTCCTCCAATTTCTCCTCCCCAAATCATAGCATAATTACTAAATAAACTCCTAAGCATGAAACTAAGATGAAATCTTACCTCAAAATTCTAGAACACTTCAACTTCCCAAGTCACTTCACCTTAGAATTACCCTCCAAAGCTTTTACAAGAAGAAGGATCAAATTTGAATCTATCTTTGTAGCTCTAAGTGCTTTGATCTTCACTTTGATCCTTTATTTGGGCTTGGAAATGTATTGGGATATGTTTGGAAAAGTTTCTAGAGCTCTCTTGAACTTGGGAGTGTGTTTAGAATGACTAAATGAATAGAGGTCGTCGTACTTAAATTCTGGAAATTTTCACCGACTTAAATTATACGGTTCGTATAACTTGGCCGTATAATATAATACGGCCAACTTACTGGCCGTATAACATTATACGGTCCGTATAATTCAGTCGTATAATGTCACCATCATTTCTGCTTCTCTGTAAAATTTGATATGATTTTCATAATATTACACGACCAACTTGCTGGTCGTGTATTATTATACGGTCCGTATAATATGGCCGTATAATACCACCTGAAATTTCTACTTTTCTGCTAAATTTTTGTATTCTTAAATACGGTCCATATCATAAAATATGAATCATATCCCACTTATATGACCCATACACCATATTATCCAAAAGCAGCTTTTGACGAACCTTCCCGCTTCGATTAACTTATAAACATAAGTTAAACATGTCCAACGTAATATTTCTTTGAAACAAATCTCGGTGTCCAAAACTAAGATACCAACGTACTACAAATCTCGATTTACAAAACCACAAGGTGTAACAAGAACCGTAGCGCATTCTGAATCGATAAAATACTTTGATTGTGTTAACTCCTTCTCCCACATCTTCTAAAGCTGTTACTCGCACCGTGATTTCTTAGAAACATATGAACACACATACTAAAATTCTGAACTCATAACTTGCTCTCTCCAGAAAGAATGCTTGATTCATCTGCAATATCTACGCAATTCTATCAAAACTGATCTTACCGGCAGCCAACTTGGCCAGTTCCAATTCTTTTTGAACCTTCAAATCATAATACAGGAGCCATACCATTGAATATCTTGTCGAGCAAATAACTGATCACTATAGAGACCTCTCGCGCAACAGTCCCTCCTCAAATCTGTACTAGGCTCATTGCATACTTTTATTCTATCCCGAATAACTGTTCTCAGAAAGTATCATCAAATGCACTAGAAAACCCTTACAAAGCTCGGTAAATCTGTCATACCCCAAATCTGAGCCGAAACGCTTCGAGTCCTTAGATATCTTCCTGGAGGTGTAATCATAGACCTTTAAGCTTAACTCGAACCACGCTGACCCTGAATGAATGCACAACTCTCGAATATCACCAGTAGACATTAGAACCGACTCCGAATTTTGAAACCAATCACAGCCATACCACGCATAACAAATCCTGTCTATCACTTTCGACTCCACAAATTGAGTCCTATCCAAGTTATCAACTTAGTACTGAAGAGCTATACCTTACGATTTCAATCTTCTTATTTGTAACGGTTCGCTTTTTATATGACAGTTAAGGTATAAAAGCTACTACTAACTTGTTGGTGCTCTTTCAGACTTTGTTTTGAAAAGAGTCGCCACCTAATTTTTAGGAAATTAGAAAAGCCGATTTTGAAGGGTTTATTCAAATACCATGAAAAAAACCTTTGTAATCCAGAGTTCTAGGTAAGGGCTTTGATGATCCCCTGGGGAAGGTGTTAGGCACCCCAGTATTAAGGATCCATACTATACAGTTGACCTTCGAATTCCAAAGTATGAGTATTTGCCTGAACTGTCTATTTTGTGTTTATTCTCGCATTTAAAGAAACTATCATTTTCTGTAAATTGCATATCATTTTGGAAAGAATTTAAATATGTCCCCCATATATACAGGGTATCGTAGTTTTCAAATTTACAATATTCGTGTATAAATAGTCTCCTTTTATATATAAGGAGTATATTTCATTTCATAAATGAAGATTTTATAGTGTTACTTTTATGTCATACTAATACTTTGGTTCGTGTCGATCCGTTTTGGTACGTTCAGTCTTATCCGGAACTTTATATTTTGTTTTTTATATTATTGAAGAGTGTTTTTATGTGTCCAAAGGAGTATATCTTGGCTCTATATACTCATATTTTGTCCTTTTTCTTGGCCCAAAATTTGTAAATATGAGGAAAAAAAGCTTGAGTTCTGTTTTAATTTTCAGAAAAAGGGGTTGCATATATATTCATTTTGTCCAATTCTTGTCCTTCTTTGTTTTAAAAGGGCATAAGTATGGAATTGATCCATTTTTTCGTAGAATTTAGAATAAT
Organism: Lycium barbarum; assembly: GCF_019175385.1. Lineage (NCBI taxonomy): Eukaryota > Viridiplantae > Streptophyta > Magnoliopsida > Solanales > Solanaceae > Lycium > Lycium barbarum. The sequence goes on along the minus strand of NC_083348.1, from coordinate 49,429,180 downwards.
ACAAAGGTGTCTTTTGATTAGGGATTACTCATGGGCTGAGGCCCAAAATTTGCTTCAAGTAGTTGTAAAAATCTCCTTTTGTACAAACTTCAGAAAGACGAACTTGTTTAAAAGGGTTTGTAACTTTATTAAGTTTCTAAAAATGCTTTTGTTGTCAATAATAGCTTTTAGCCGTTTGGAGTAAAAAACCCAAAGTTCTAAAAAAGAGTTTCATATAATCTCAGTTTTTATACTTAGCCTAAAAAACCATTGAATTTGCTCAGGGTTTTGGAAATTCGTTGGGGACCTAAAGTCATCTAAACGGTATAAGCACCATTGTCCTAAGACGGCTAATTCTAACCATAATGTTTTCCACTATAATATGAGTTTGATACAAATAATAAAAAGCTTTGAACAAATAATGCAAATGAAATGAAATAGAATTAGACTAGGGGCACACCAAGCCCTTAGTTTAGCCATTTTCACCCATGGCTGGGCCTTTTTGTGCGTCTTGCTATTTGCTTTGCCTTCGCGGACTCGATTTTTGAATTAATTTCCAATTGGGCCTTTGGCCCAATAGGTAAGCTTGGACTGGACCCGAGTGGCCATGCGAGTGGGGGGGGGGGGGGGGGGGGGGGAGGGGGGGAGGGGGAAAGAAAGGGACCGGGTTAGTTTATAAACACTGAACTTATCACTAAAATAATAAAACTATACATAACATAAAAACATGAAAAGTACTCATATTATTCTATACTTACCCCGTTTCTCCTTGAGTGGATTTGCCTTGATTGGAGATTTCGCAATGGCATAGGGACTAAGTCCTTGCCTTATATTCCTGATGCCGCATAAGTTTTAAGGGGCTTATAAGAACCCTAGGTATGGCTAACACCAAGAAGGCTTGGACGACCCCGAACTACCATAGTTTATCTTCAACTAGTGCATCCCAAGCAAGGGGAAAAGGGAGTATCAAACGTGGGAGTGGAAACAGATTTCAAGCAAACTCATAAACAAAGAACAACCAAGTGCCATACTCTAAAGGGAGGCATTTATATCAAACATAGCAAATAACAACACCTAAGTGAGACTAGATAATCAGTAAGTATAGAAGTAATGAGGGGGAAACTCAGTTTCATGACTAAAGATAATGCACACAACTGTTTTAGAGGAAACACAGGCAATGGTCAGTTAAGACATGGATTTGCTAAGACAATCATGGTAACAAAAGGGATAAGCTAGGACAATTCAGACTTATCAAACCAAATACAGGAGGGTTTATGGTCAAATACAAGCTTGTGACTTTCCAGTCAATCACTTAGCCCATGGACTCCTCATAAAATAAAATAAAAGGTTCCAAATGCCCATGTTAAGATAGTCTAACCTATCCATTTATTAAGGTTCTAGTCACTTCTAGAGGAAACAAGGCCTGGTTACACTAATTCAAGTGATGGCATTCACTCTATCTTAACTAAGCTCAAGATTGCACACAACCAAGTCCAAAACAAGCACAGTATTCTCAGAAAAAAAAAGGACCTGGGAAGACGTCATAGACAACCAAGGCTCATGGCCATGTTTAGGAATTTTAGAGTACACATTCAAAACTGGCATCCTTTAAAACTACTCCATTTTATTAACTTGAGCACACCACAAGCTGGTGCATAAAGCAAGGCTATTGGTTAATAGACAAGTGAGCTTTGAAAATCTTTGTTAAAGAGAAGAAAATCCCAATGGACAAGTCATATGGACACTCAACCAAATAGCCTTACAACAGTTTTGGTTCCTAAAAGTATTCCTTCAACATATTTTAGACCAATCCAAGGCTTTTCCCAAAGAACAGAAGGGGAGGAAGAGAAAAGCAAGAAATGGATTTACAGCATGATCACAGTTTTGACAAACAAGGAAACCAAACATCACATAAAGGACAAGTGTAAACCAATAAACCAAGTGGAAAGTCTCAGACATTAGTCATGGATGAACAAGTTAGGAAAAGTGGATAGAGACACATGGCCAGCAATGAAAGTAAAATAGCACATAACGCACTTGACCCTCAGTCTGTTCATAAGTGAACTTATGCCCATGTAGTAAACTCACCAGCCCCCATTTTCCCTTACACACAAATAACTTTAAACAATAAGACTCAATGCAAGTAGATCCCTCAGATAAAGGAAGCACACTTAGAGGTCATACATAGACACACACTTAGGAGACATGGCAGAAATCTCACATTACCTAAACCTTCCAAAATTAACAGCAATGTATTTGATTTTAGATATATCCTCCCCTCCCTATTAGACATAGTTAGACTGTTCCAAACCACCTGTGGCCTTTGTGTGTCCCAAGGTCATGAAAAGGAGTTCTAAAAGAAAAGGATGGGGTCTCACAGTAAGGAAAGGGGAAGCAGGATAGGGTGGGGTCATCACCTCCCCATCTCCTCCTGAATCTCCCTTTCAGTAAAAGGATCCTGGGTTCCACTGGTCATTACCTCCAGTTCATGCCCAAGCTCTTCTTTACTCTCCCAAGACCTCTTTCCTCTCCTATATGCACTCCCCTTCATACCCTAGCGACACTACTAAGGGCCATGGGAGGATCTTGAACAACTTAACTCTACCATATAGTTTCCACAATGAACACATGGAACTAATGTCCAGATTTTAAAAGCCTTTGTTACCAAATTCACTATCAACACTAGGAACAGGCCTCTTATAAACACATAGCACACAACAACAAGCTGATTAATTCGTAAAGACTATTTCCAGATTATAAAAAATAAACCTTAGTTATCAAGTTCAAATGTGATATACTAGGAACAGGCCCACTCTGAACATATCACAAACTGCAAATAAGCTAATGTTTCCTTACAACTTCAAACTTCAAACTATGATCATAGAAAGGTCTTTGTTCTTAACTATACTATATTTCAAAAGAGAAGGGGAACATACTCCCTTTTTCATAAGGGTCGGACTACACAAAGGAACAATCAACAGACTTCAAATACCATTATTTTAGCCTTATATTCGCTCTTCTTAAAGGGACTTAGCTCTTAACATCAAAGGGAAACTCAACAGTATCCAGGAAAAGCCACACAAAGACAAGCTAAGCAAGATTTATAACAAGGATCCCATTATCCTCCCTTCCTTTTATCCTTTATCCTTACCTATTAGTATAACTTGGAGGATAAGTCTTAAAAAAAAAATGTTTTCCTTCACACAGACATGACTCATAAGTAACTTCTACACATAAAGGACCAAAGACTCACAAACATACACACACTCCTGGCCAAACTACCAGTCTTTAAATCCTTCTTTTGTGCCATTTTTATCAGAATAAACCTATTTCATTGCTAGGTGAGAACAAACATGACAATCGCCTCTTAACCAAACTGTTAGACTAGATGATTTGCCCATATTTTTTTATCAAGCATAGACCATCTTAGAACTTCTCTTGAACCTAGTTTGTTATAGCCACATCAAAAACCTTTTAGACTCCAACACATCACAACCACACACTCTACATGTTCTATTCAGAGGTAGTTTCACAAATTCCAACACTTATCACAGGCAGGACAACCAGACAAGAAGCAGAGCTAAGTGAAGCACGTTGGTCAAGTTAAAACCCTCCTCCCCCCCCCCCCCCCCCCCCCAGGATCACCTTTTAAGACTTTGTTTCAATATACATTAATGTGACTCAAAAGGCCCAGTTTTCAACCAAACAGGTATGACATAGGTAAGACAACAGGAATCAAGCCAAAGAAGTTACCAAATGAAACAAGTAGAATTCCACAAAGAGCACACAGTACACTTTTCACTTTTTAGAATCAAAATACCATTAGATAGGACTGACATGATTAGGCTAGGCCTAGCACATGAAAAAATTCAACTCCCAAACAAACACCATGTTTAAGAAAGACAAAGTGATGACTAGACTAGGTCCAATTCCTATTAGACTTTCAACCTTTCAGATAAGTACATGATCAGGTGAGACAACAATAACCAGACTAAAGTTCAACATAAGAAGACTTTACTTTCCAAACTGAAACATAACTACATATGACAAGCAATAATCAAATTAAGTTCAACATAACAAGACTTTACATTCCCATGACACATAACTACATAAGACAAGCAGTAACCAGATTAGGTATAACAAGACTTTACTTTCTCATGACACATAACCACATAGGAAAAGCAATAATTAGATTAGGTTCGATATAACTAGACCTCAACTTTTAAAGACAAATATATGATCAGGCAGGACAAACCATGATCAACCTAGGTTCAAAACTTCAAATCGCAACTAACACATAATCACATAAGACACATAGCACAAACAATGACCAGATCAGACAACTTACTTCAAATAGACCTCTTGACCCCTTCTTTAATTAACCTCCAGACCAAGACACACCTCCAAATGAACAATAACAAGACATAAGACAAATCAGTTATTCAAAGAGCTTGTAATTTCAAACCAACCCTAATGAACTAGGCTTATCACATGGGACACATAGGACTAGACCACTTATGACTTTAACAGACCTATTTTGACTCTAATCAAAACACAGGACTTACACCAAGTAACACATTAGTATAAACTACATCCCATACCCTCACATAGAGCACTTAATGGTGTTTAGATAATCATGATAGAATAGAAAATACAGAAAAGACATCCAAATTCGGATAAAACTTCCTCAAACTCAAAACCATAGTCTAAGACACACTTAAATACCTTTAGTCACAACTGAACAACCAATGGTGCAAGCAGGAAAGCTAAATCTAAGTCGAGCAAGTTCATCAGCTTAATTCTATAGTCTAGATTATATGTAAAGAAAAAAGTAGAGACAACTAGTAAAAAAGCATGAACAGAAATTCTGAATAAATGATTGAGTCAAAACAACCTATCAACTTGAAACTATCCTCTAATCCATATGAAACACCTTAAATAAGCACAATGTAGGAAGAATATATAAACAAAATAATCACAACAAGCACACCATATTTGAACTTTGTCCTAAGCCACAAATAATCATATCAATCAAGCATATTATGGACAGAAACTGAAAAGAAAGGTAATAGAACAACACATTAACTCAAACCTCTATCCTAAACCACACAAAATCACCTTGACTAGGTATAATGTAGATAGAGTCAATATATGAAGGGGTTAAGCTAATGCACTAACTTAAATCCTATCATAAACCACACAATCAAACTACTTGAGCATAACACAGACAACATCCAGGTATAAAAAGATAATAAACTACATAAACTTTATCATAAAACCCCCACATAATCTTGTTAACTAAACACAACATAAGCAGAATCTATATATGAAAGCAATGGACTAAAATACTAACTTAAACCACACATAATCTTATTAATTAAACACAACATAAACAAAATCTAAATATGAAAGCAATGGACTAAAATACTAACTTAAACCACACATAACATTATTAACTAAACATGACATAAATATAAAGCATTAAACTAAAAGGTATTTACCTTTTGTGAGTGCAACCGGGGTCAAGCGATGGATTTGGAGGCTTTTGTGCACCAATGCCAAACTCAGGCCACCGAAACACAACACAACAAATGAAAAAATAAATTTTAGAACTAGGAAACAAAAATGAACAAAAACCTTTAGGTTTGCAACTAAATATTTTGACTTTGGAACTCTTAAGACTTGAAAATAGCAATTTTCAGCCTTTTTTTGGTTTCCAACCTTTCTTTTGGAACAAATAGGGGTTTCTATTTATAGAAACCCTAGAATGCCTCCTAGACTTGCAACCAACGATGTGGGACTTGCAAATTTATGTAAGTCTCACTTACAAATCCAACACACGGTCAGATTCAAGGTGTAAAAATGAAATCAATGGCTTACAAGCCTCAATACCAATAATAATGATAGAAAAATATTAAAAGAAGGGGATTGTAACTTTAAGGGTCTGTTTCGCCTTCTCTGTTCACGCCACAAGTCAACCACAATGGGATGGGACTGAAAAGGGGGCGGGGTAGGTGGTGGAATAGGGGGAAGCGCTAGGGTTTTACCCCTAGCCGCCTCCCCTCTCTTCATTTTGCCAACAGGTCCCTGAAGGTCTCTGGGTTAGGAGGAGTATATGCTCCCTCCCTTTAATTCCTAATCGGACCGGGTCTGGTCCTTTATTTTAAAAAAAAAAAAGGTTGGGCCATTCTCATCATATATATATATATATATATATATATATATATATATATATATATATATATATATATATATATATATATATATATATGTACGCACCATGTATATTGGTATATACATGGTGTGTGTATATATATGTAGAGAGGGTCAAGGAAAAATAAAATAATAAATAAAGAAAGAAAAACTAATCATTAGTCCATTAGGACTTAGTTAATTTAAAACATGACTCAAAATAAAAATCATTTTGCAGATACTGGATTTTGGAATAAAATGGTCAATTCTTTTAATTACTCAAAATACCTTGGACAATAAAATGGAATAAAAATTACCCATTAATCTAATTTTCTTTGATATAATTAATTAAGCAAATAATTATCCAAAAGGGGGTTTTGCCCCTTTGATTAATTTCAACAAAAATATTCCTTGAATATCATCAATTTCAGCAAAAATTTAAAATATTCTGGAGGTTTCTTTATCAATTTAAAAGGGTGAAATATTATCCCAAATAATTTCATAAAATTACCTAGACCCTTTAGGGTGCACAACTGATTTTATTTATTGTCCAAGGACTCCAAGAACTTAAAATAAATTATGGGAGGTCAAAAATTAGGTGTCAATAACTGCCCTTTCGGTGTTCGGTTATGGCGGGACCATCCTTGAGGAACGAATTTTTACTAACCCTAATTTTAGATGGACCCGATGCATCTTACCCATAAATTTCAAAAAATTCACATATGTAGTTTGACTCGATCAAAGACTTCGAGTGGTTGAGTAGGAAAATCCTGGAAGTTCTGGTGTTGTGATCGGGGTTTCCCTAGACAGTGGTTAGAGTGCGGCCAACCCTTGGGTTTTGAGTCTACCTATGTATCCCTAGTCTCTGGGAATCAGGCTGCATGTAGTTCGACCTGCTGGAGAAGAGCACCCCGATTTTTGCAGGAATACCTTCTGATTTCACTGGTGTGTATCCGACTGGTCGCGATTTATTTCCTTAGTAAGATAGACAGATGGTGACTGAGTCTAATATTGGACGGCTTCTAAGTCCTGGCCGGAGAGCTTGACTCTCATGGGCACCCTAGCTTAGCCGGTTGCATAAGAAAAGTTGCACGTTTGCTCCGTAATTTGTCTGGATCCGGTTCAACAGGTTGGCTCTCTCTTGGAGGCTATGCACCTGCTTTTGAAATTCAGCAATATTGCAAATATCTTTATGATATTTGTATGAGTGGCCCTCTCGGCAGTATGTATGAATGAATGGCCTTCTGGGAAGTATGAATGAGTGAATAGCCCTCTCGGTAGTATGAATGAATGAAGGGCCCTCTCGATAGTATGGATGAGTGAATGGCCCTCTCGGCAGTATGAATGAATGAATGGCCCTCTGGGCAGTATGAATAATTAATGGCCCTCTCGGCAGTATGGATGAATGAACGGCCCTCTCGGCAGTATAAATGAATGAATGACCCTCTCGGTAGTATAAATGAATGAATGGCCCTCTCGGTAGTATGAATGAATGAATGGCCCTCTCAGCAGCAGGAAAGTAAACGTGCAATGGCCCTCTCGGTAGCAGAAAGTAAATGAACAATGGCCCTCTCGGCAACAGAAAGTAAACGTGCAATGGCCCTCTCGACAACAGAAAAGTAAATGTGCAATGTCCCTCTCGGCAGTAGAAATTAAACGTGTAATGGCACTCTCGACAGCAGAAAAGTAAACGTGCAATGGCCCTCTCGGCAGCAAAAAGTAAATGTACAAAAGCCCTCTCGGCAGTAGGAAAGTAAATAAAGGAAATGACAGATATGGCCCTTTCGGCTGGATAATGTTTCTACAGTTCGTTGTGTTGGCTGTTGACCCTTGTGGCTAGATATGCCACTTTTGCTTTTTGTCATTTTGACCCTCTCGGCCCAATATGTCTTTGTCTCTCGCTCTTGTGCGACCCTTCTGATAGGATTTGCCTTTAGGCTCATTTATTTCTTACCCTTTTGGTCGGATATGTATTTGTTTCTCACTCTTGTGCGGCCTTCATGGTCGGATATGCCTTTAGGCTCGTTCATTTCTTACCCTTTTGGTCGGATAAGTCTTTGTCTCTAGCTCTTGTGCAACCCTTCTAGTCAGATATGCCTTAGGCTCTTCATTTCTTACCCTTTTGGTCGGACGTATACTTTCCCCTTCGCTTGTGGTGTACTGATAGTCAAACGAGTTGTTCTTGCTGGACTTGGCATTCACAGTTCTGTCGCTGTCCTGTTAAAACTTGCATTCACAGAAACATTGTGAGTTTCCTAAAAGGCCGATTAGCGTTGTTGTCTTCCCGTCTGGAGGCTCCTCTTGACATCCTTCTGAACCCTCTCAGCCTCAGTATTTCTAGAGATGGTTAAAAAGAGTGCTTACGCTAACGAGTGTATATTTTTTGAAATCTATAGTACAAATTAGTAAAGCGCATTGTTATATATATATATATATATATATATATATATATATATATATATATATATATATATATATATATTTGTTATTTGGTTTTGAAAATATTTTTGTCTTGACATGTGACCTTGAGCGCGGTCTTCCGGATCCCTCGGGAGGTATGACTGCTGGTTTCCGAACTTGATGGAAGAATCTTAAGATCTTTCTCAAAAATTCTTTCTCAGTTTTGGTTTTGCCTTGAGCGGCCCCTGCTACTTCTCATCATGAGGGAATTTTTGAGGTTCCCTCAAAAACTCTTCCCCAGTGTAGGATCTTATTTTTCTATCTCCCTATTGATTGTTCCTGATAGGAATTTTTGAGATCCTCTCAAAAATTCTACCCCAGTGTTGGGTCGACTCTGGCTATTTCTTGTATTGGTCCTCGTAGTTTGAACTCGTCGCTTCTATCCTGTTTTATTATAACTGGGGTCTTCCTAATGGATTCTGAGTTTTTCTTTTATGACGACCGAGCTCGAAGAGCCTACGTATCCTGTCGCAGCAGGAATTCAAGTCGAATGTTGTTCCAGACAAAGTAATTGAGTTTTGGTTTACTAATAAAGCGATCGGGTCTGATATGGACTGCCTACGTATCCTACCACGGGGAATTCAGGTCATTGCGTACTTCATTACATAGATGATTGGTTTTTCTCCTATCCTAGTACGATTACAGGCAGGAGGTACAATTACTAGGAAATAACAATGCTATTACAAGCAAGTGGCATCCTAAATGTAGTATATTTTAAGCGCATCTGCATTGATGGCATTGGGCCACTTTTGTTCGTCCATCGCGGCTAGGCCTTCAGCTTCTCTTGATAGTACTTTCCTGACCATGTATGGTCCTTGCCAGTTCGGTTCGAATTTCCCTTTATATTCCTCTTGGTGAGGGAAGACTCACTTGAGCATAATTTGTCTGATCTGAAAAAGTCGGGTTCTGAGCCGCTTGTTGAAGGCACGAGATATTCTTTGTCTGTATAGCTGCCCGTGGCACATTTCTACCATTCTCTTTTCCTCTATCATGGCAGTTGTTCATAATGATTTCTAACCCATTTTGCATTTGCAGCTCCACCTCTTGGGTGATCCATAACGAAGGGATTTCCACTACTGCAGGTATGACAGCTTCTGTACCGTACACAAGGAGATACGGAGTTTCCCCGGTGGAAGTGTGGGTTGTCGTCCGGTACCCCAACAAGGCATAAGGCAGCTATTTGTGCCAATTCTTGTTGTTGTCGATCATCTTTCTCAGGATTCTTTTGATATTTTTGGCACCCTCTACGGCTCCATTCATCTGTGGCCGGTAGGCGGTAGAGTTCCTGTGGGTTATCTTGAATTGTTCGTAAATGTCCTTCATCAAATGACTGTTTAAATTGGCACTATTACCTGTGATGATGGATTCCGGCGCGCCAAAGCGGCATATCAGATTGTTCGACCTTCTTGGTCACTGACTTCTGTGAGGTGGCTTCCACCCATTTAGTAAAGTAGTCAATGGTAACTAAGATGAAATAATGTCCGTTGGAGGCCGGGGGATCGATGGGTCTTATGACGTCCATCCCCTATGCAACGAAAGGCCATGGTGAGCTCATCGCATATAACTCGATGGGAGGAGCCTTGATTAAATCCCCGTGTATCTGGCATTGATGGCATATCTGTATGAATTTGCACGAATCATGCTCCATGGTCATCTAGTTGTATCCTGTCCTTAGGATTTTCTTTGCAAGGATGAATACATTCATGTGAGGACCGCATGCCCCTGCGTGCACCTCTCTCAGTAGTTTTGTAACCTCTTCGGCGTTCACACATCTGACTAAGGCGAGGTCGGGTGTCCTTTTGTACAACACTTCTTTGTTCAGGAAGAAACCATTGGCCAGCTTTCTGATGGTCTTTCTCTAATTTGCTAAACTTTCTGGGGGGTATTCTCCTTTCTCTAAGTATGTCTTGATGTCAGTGTACCAGGGTTGGCCATTTAGCTTAGCCTCGATGTTGGCGCAGTGAGCCTGTTCTTCTCTTAACGTGATCTCTAGAGGGTCAATGTGAGGACTCTCGGGATGTTGGATCATGGAGGCTATCGTAGCCAATGCGTCCGCGAACTCATTTTGGCCTCTTGGAGTTTGCTTGAAATCGATGTTCTTGAATCTCCCACATAGTCTTTGCACCAGATTCACATACGGAAGTATCTTATCGTTTTTGGTCGCCCAACTTCCTTTTACCTGATTTATGCGTAAATCAGAATCCTCGATTACCAACAGCTCTGGTATGTTCATGTCCTACGCCATCCTGAGGCCGAGGACACATGCTTCGTACTCTTCCATGTTGGTGGTACACCTGAAGTTGATCTTTCGTCCATTGGATAGTGTTGTCCTGTCTCTGATATCAACACTGCCCCGATGCTTGACCCTTTGTAATCGACTGACCCGTCAAAGAAAAGTCTCCACCCTGTGTATGGTTCCATCAATTCTTCTTCCATAGCCAACACCTCCTCATCTGGGAAGAAAGTCCGTATAGGCTCAAGCTTGTTGTCGACGGGGCTTTCTGCCAGCAAGTCGGCCAGGGCTTGTCCTTTGACTACCTTTTATGCTACGTATATGATGTCGAATTCACTTAGCAACATCTGCCATTTAGCCAATTTTTCCACGGGCATCAGTTGCTTGCAAATGTATCTCAATGGATCCATTAGGGATATGAGGTGGGTGGCGAACACTGATAGGTAGTGCCTTAGATTTTGACCGATCCAAGTTAGAGTGCAACAGGTCTTCTCTACGAGCGTGTACCGTGCCTCGCAGGATGTAAAATTCTTGCTCAAATCGTAGATGACATGTTCCTTTTTGCCTTCTTCGTTATGATGTGCCAGCATACAACCGAAAGCATTCTCTGACACCAACAGGTACAGTAAGAGAGGACTCCCTTGCCTGGGTGGCACCAGTATGGGGGGATTGGAGAGATAACTTTTGATTTTGTTGAATGCCCCTTGCAATTCCTCTATCCATTTTGTGGGAGCGTCTTTCTTGAGAAATTTAAGGATTGCCTCCATGATCACAGTTGACTGGGCTATGAACCGCCCAATGTAGTTCAACCTTCCTAAGAAACTCATGACCTTCTTCTTGGTTTTAGGCGGTGGCAATTATTGAATTGCTTTGATTTTGGTGGGATCCAGTTCAATGCACCTGCGGCTGACTATGAATCTTAACAACATTGCGGATGGCACTGCGAATGCATACTTAGCAGGGTTTAGCCTCAGATTGAATTTGTGAAGCCGGTCGAAGAACTTGCGCAAGTGCGTGGTATGTTCTGAGCTTTCTTTTGATTTTATCATGACATCGTCCATATAGACTTCGATCTCTCGATGCATCATTTCATGGAGTAGGGCAGTCATGGCTCTCATGTATATGGCACCGGCATTTTTGAGTCCGAACGGCATTACCCTGTAATGGTAGACTCCCCAAAGGGTGATAAAGGTTGTCTTCTCGGCGTCTTCTTTACTCATGAGTATTTGGTGGTACCCGGCGAAACAGTCCACAAATGACTGCAACTCATGCTTGGCACAGTTATCAGTCAGGAAGTGGATGTTCGAGAGGGAAGTTATTATTCGGACTGGCCCGGTTGAGATCTTGGTAGTCTACGCAGATTTAGATCTTTCCATTCTTCTTGGGTACCAGCACTATGTTGGCTACCCAAGTGGGGTAGGATGTTACTTCCACTATCCCTAACTCGATCTATTTTTCTACTTCGTCCTTTATCCTAATACTCAAGTCTGGTTTGAATGTTCACGTCTTTTGTTTGACTGGGGAAAAACCCTCCTTGATGGGTAATATGTGGCCCACTATTTCAGTGCTTAATCCTGGCATATCCGCGTATGACCAAGTGAAGACATCCACGTATTCCTTTAACAAAGCTACGAGCTCTTCCCTTTCTGGGGCTCCTAAGTGAGCATTGATTCGTGTCTCTTTGACATCCTCTTTGTCACAAAGGTTGATCACCTCAGTTTCATCTATATTTGGCTTCTTCCTCTTTTCCAATTCTTCCAACTCTTCTACCAGCCTTTCTGGCATCATTTTTGACTCATCGAACTCTTGCTTGTTGCTTTCCTCATTTATTTCGTGACATTTCATGACATTTTTGGTCGTTTTAACGGCCATCATACTATGATCAGTTTTTTGAAATTGTCAATATTTATGATTATTACTGAAAAAGCGAGGCGATGTAAAATTAGGGTTATTATCGGTTGTTATTACCTAGTTAGTAAGAAAAATAGTTATTATTAGGTAGTGATTTGCGTGGATCGAGGCTTACATTAATTCAAAGGTAACTGATTGCAACTGTGGCCCTAGTCCAGGACAACGTCGGGCCATTTCCGCTTTAAAACACCGTAAAATAAAAAAAGGAGTTCATTCGGGCCTCAGCCGATGTCGCCACTTTTAGCAAATGGTTTCTTCAAGAAAAGTCCATCTCTCTACCAAGGAGCCAAGAGGAGGGTGGATGTCTAATTATTCAGGCGTTTTCCCAGCCTCAGACTTCGTATGCTGGGCGTCTCCTGACTTTCTTCAAGGACCGCGTAGCATCCCTCTTCTTGGAACAGTGACTCGAGACTTCCATCAGCTTCCTCTTCATTCAACATCGGCACCTTTCTAGGCAATGACTGGTACAGACTCGGGATTGGACGAGGTGGATTCCTTGTTCTGGGCTCTCTCCTGATTGCCGTCGTGGGCTCATCTTCGTTAGGGGTATACCCTAGACCGAAGCAGTAGTTTTCTTTAGGGATTGGCAAAAGCTCTATTATCCCCTCGAGGTCCCTTCCTAGACCTTTTCCTGTTTCAAATCCGTTTTTCAGCATGATAGAGGCGATCATTTTGTAAACCGCTGGCATAGGTCTACCTACTTCCTCCTCCGCATGTGTGGCCCCCACGTATTCTACTATATGAATGTTATAGCCCGTATTTTGTATGTTCGGATAATTCAAGATAATTGCGAGAAGTTAAGGGCAAAGCTATTTTTCAAAGTTATTTTAATACACAAGTTGTTATGAATATTATTTATGAATATTATTGGTATGGAAATATTGAGAAAGGCTAAGGGTGAAAAGGGAAATTTGCAAGATGGCTCATAGAAATATTGAGGAAGGCTAATGGCAAATTTGGAATTTGGAAAATAATTTTTCATGAATTACAAAAAAAAATGAGATGGGCTTGAAATAAAAGGCCATGTGGCCGTCCAAGTTAGTTGGGCCAAAGCCCACATGGATGCTTAATGTGTATAAATAAAATATGGCCCATGGATTATTAATCATCTTCTTTTTAATTCAAGACACTTGAAGAAGTTTCAAGAAGAGAGAATATATAGTAGTATTCGACCATGGCTCCAAAAATTGAGCCATGGAGAATTGACCAAGAAAAATTATTTTCTTCTAGCTTCTCTACCAATTGGGACGTCCTTAACAACATGGAGTGGTTGTTGGAGCAAGCAAACCATTTAATTGTGCAAACATATACCCCTAGCCAAGTGAAGGATGTGTGGAGAAATGTATGTGTTCAATCTTCTTTTACATGTGTTATGGATGATTTGCGGATATTGTAGTGTGTAGAAATGGATGAAATTCATGAAATATGGCTGTGGAGGTCATGGCCGAATAGGGTGTGTTATGTAGAAAAGATAAAATGATTTTATTTAGTAGTTTGATTGTTGCGTTGTGGATCCCATGATGTAAAATGAATGAAAACCATGAATTTAGTGTGTTGGAGTGGTGGCCGTGTGGTGTGGAGCTTGGCCGTGTGTGTGTGTTGTGTTGTATAGGGATGATGAATTAATTTTATCTAGTATTTTGGTTGTTGTCGTAATGAATTCTATGATGAAAATGAAAGCTTAATGATTCTAGTGAAGTTGTAATGGTTGGAGAGTTGTTTTAGAAGTTAATGTGACTTGAATATAGTCTTCTTGTATTTATGGAAGACAATGTTGTTAGTATGTGAATTGTTGGTGTAATTCATGAAGTTGGAAGAGAAGAAATGTGTTGTTATTGTTCTTGTTGAATTTGGAAGGTTTCGAGTGAAGTAGTATGTTGATTGGGTTGTTTTGAATATTATGTGAATTGTTTGAAGTATTCTTGAATCATGTTAGAATGATTTCGGATTAATACTTGAATGTGGAATCATTGGTGTTAACTTGAATATATGCGATTAAATTGAATATAAATGAAATGCCGTTGACTTGTGTGACAAGAGTTGTTAATGTTAGAATACATTTTGGGATTGATCGTTGAAGTTGTTAGCATGATTGTTAGTAATGTTGTTGGTAATTTGGCCGAGTTAAATTCTCGGATTGTTGATTGATCATTTGGCCGAGTTAGATTCTCGGGGTGGGGTATTTACAAGGGAAATGCTGCCGAAATTTCGGCAAATTATAAGTGAATTTATTTGAGAAACTAAGGCAAGTGTATGACGACGAATCTAATGATTATGTGAATCTTCTTGAATGTAGACTAGCAAGCTTGGATGAATAAGCGTAGCTAATAGGCCATGGAGCAGGTATGTAAGGCTTACCCCTTCTTTCTTTTGGCATGTCCTAGAGCTAAGTAAGGTATGACATGACACGCACCTCGGGGTAACTCTACTCTTTGATTCTGAGCTTGGTTATGATGCCTATTCTCTTTTGTCATGAGCATGTTTCGTATGGTTGAGTCTATTGTATGATTAATAAATGAATAAGCTACTTCATAAGGTTTTGATATGTATCCGTGATTCCGAAACTCTGTTTGATATGTTTCCGAGGTTGTCTATGATTCTGATTCACTTCTGTTATAAGTATGTCTGATATGATCGAGCTTATTATATGATTGTATAATGAGATGAGTATAAAGAGTTTTGTTTCTGAAAGAGTTCTGTAAGTTTTAATGTCCCTAACTTTTGTAAAAGATATTGGATTTGCTTTAAAACGTTCGTAAAAGTTCTGTGGTAAAAATGTCCGTAACTTTCATATACTAACTCCGATTGACTCGAAACGTGTTTATGATCCTTCAAACGTCGGTAAGTGTACGTATCTATCGAGTCTTGACTTATGTGCATATGCTTTCTCACGACTCTGTTCGTGCAAGCCTCAGTATGTTATTCACTGCATCCCGGGCCAGGTTCTGTTATCGTGCGCCTTCCTCTGCATTGTTCACCGCGTCCCTCTCCCTTGCGGGCCAGGTTCTGTTATATGTATATCTGTATATGATGATATGATGATATGGGGATGGCGGCCAGGATGGCATATGATGATTCTATTCACCATGTTCCTCAATAGAGGGCCGAGATCTGTTATCTGCATATATAGTATATGATTCTGACATGCATTGATAATTCTGTTCACCGCGTCCCTCCCTAAAGGGCCGGGATCTGTTATATGCATATATGATATATGATTTTGGCATATGATGACTCTGTTCACCGCGTCCCTTACTAGAGGGTCGGGATCTGTTATATGATTCTGTTCACCGTGTCCCTTAATAGAGGGCCGGGATCTGTTATACGCATATATACGATATATGATTCTGATATGCATGATTTTTGTTTGGAAAGTAAGCATTTTGGCATTCTGTACCCTCTGTACTCCTTCTGACATATGATATCAGCATACATGAGCTGTGTCTGGAAAACAAACATTCTGACATTCTGAGTCCGTACTTCTTCTGACATATGACGTCGGCATATATGATCTGTGTTTGGGAAACAAACATTCGGATATTCTGGATCTGCACTTTTTCTGACATATGACTTCTGCATACACGATTTGCGATTAGAAAATAAGAGCTTTGGTAATCTGGATAATGTACCCACTCTTGTACTGTTTGTTTTGATTATGGTTCTGTTTTCTGTATTTCATGCCTTACATGCTCAGTACATATTCCGTACTGACCCCCTTTCTTCGGGGGCTGCATTTCATGCCACGCAGGTACACCCAGAAGAGTAGAAGATTTTGTCAGAAGATGATCCAGCGGGATTGGCGAGCTCCATTTCCTCCTGGAGTGTTGCCGAGTCAGAGTATATGTATGTTCTTATTTCTGGATTGATGTTAGAGACTTAACAGACAGAGTCGTGGGTATTGGAAGTCAGTCTGTAAGCGGCTCCATCAGCCGATGTGTCATTCTGTGTTATGTGATAAATCCCATATGATTGCAGATTTTGTTTGATTTGAGAATAGCGAAAAGAATATTTCTGAAAGCTCTTATTATGTATTTCATTTAATTTAAGTTGGAAGTCCAAGCGAGTATGTATGTAATAAGAGTCAGTGGGTTCGCTCGGCTTTGAATATGGGGTCGGGTGCCTATCACACCCTAACAGGATTAGGGTGTGACAATGAATGTTGGAGAAATGAGGACTCCCTTCAATCACAGGAACAGTATTGTAACGATGCTTCTGAATATCCCTCTCAGCTGCCACTACCATTTCCTGCCCTTGCCATTCGAATCTTATGTCCTGTGTAGACTTGATGGTACCGCACCGGGGTAGTGGATCCAGGGTCTTCCCAAGAGCATGTTATAATTGGCAGTGATTGCTGTGACCTGAAATTTTACTGTAAAGGAGGCTGGTCTGACCCAGATTTGTAGATCGACCTCTCATAAAGACATCCACGTATTCCTTTAACAGAGCTACGAGGTCTTCCCTTTATGGGGCTCCTAAGTGAGCGTTGATTCACTTCTCTTTGACATCCTATTTTTCACTAAGGTTGATCACCTCAGTTTCATCCATATTTGGCTTCTTCCACTCTTCCAGTGCTTCCATCTCTTCTACCAGCCCTTCTGACATCATTTTCGACTCATCGTACTCCTGCTAGTTGCTTTCCTCATTCATTTCATGACACATTTTTGGTCATTTTATTATGATTATTACTGAAAAAGCGAGGCTAAGTGAAATTAGGCTTATTATCGGTTGTTATTACCTAGTTAGTAAGAAAAATAGTTATTATTAGGTAGTGATTTGCGTGGATTGGGGCTTTCATTAATTCAAAAGGTAACTGATTACAACTGTGGTCCTGTTCCGGGACAACGTCGGGCCATTTCCACTTTAAAACACCGCAAAATACTTCTTAGTAAAAACGGTGATCATTTGGGCCTTAGCCGATGTCGCCACTTTTAGCAAAAGGTTTTTTTCAAGAAAAGTCCATCTCTCTACCAAGGAGCCAAGAGGGGGGTGGATGTCCAATTGTTCAGGCGTTCTCCTGACCACAGACTGCGTATGCTGGGCGTCTCCTGGCTTTCTTCAAGGATCGGATAGCATCCCTCTTCTTGGAACAGTGACTCGGGACTTCCATCAGCTTCCACTTCATTCAACATCGGAACCTTTCTAGGAAATGACTGGTATAGACTCGGGATTGGACGAGGTAGATTCCTTGTTTTGGGCTCTCTCCTGATTACCCTCCTGAGCTCATCTTAGTTAGGGGTATACCCTAGACTGAAGCAGTAGTTTTCTTTAGGGATTGGCACAGGCTCCATTATCCCCTCGAGGTCCCTTCCTAGACCTTTTCCTATTTCAAATCCATTTCTCAACATGATAGAGGCGATCATTTTGTAGACCGCTGGCATAGGTCTACCTACTTCCTCCTCCGCATGTGTGGCCCCCATGCATTCCACTATATGAAAGTTGGAGAAATGAGGACTCCCTTCAATCACGGGAATAGTATTGTAACGATGCTTTTAAATATCCCTCTCAGCTGGTACTACCATTTCCTGCCCCTGCCATTCGAATCTTATGTCCTATGCAGACTTGATGGTACCGCACTGGGGGAGTGGATCCAAGGTCTTCCCAAGAGCATGTTCTAATTGGCAGTGATTGCTATGACTTGAAATTTTGCTGTAAAGGAGGCTGGTCTGACCCAGATCTGTAGATCGATCTCTCCTAAAGAATCAGTTAAGGATCCATCGAATCCCTGATGTTTGTCCCGGTCTGGCGAATCTTTCTTATGTCGTAGCCAAGCTGTGTCAGGGTGGTTATGGGGCAAATGTTGAGGCCTGATCCGTTATCAACTAGTACTCTTCCTACGACTTTGTCGCGGCATTCCAGGGTGATATAGAGGGCTTTATTGTGGGATGTCCCTTCGATTGGCAGTTCTTCCTTGGAGAAGCAGATCTTATGTTCTCCAATGATATGGGCTGCTAGCCAAGAGAAATCCTCACTACTCGTACTCGCTGGCACGTGTGCATCGTCCAGCACCCTCATAAAGGCATGCCTATGCGACGGGGAGCTAACCAGCAATGATAGCCCCGAGATTTGCGACGGTGTCTTCTTTAAGTGCTGAATAATAGAATAATCTCTGGGCTGCATCCGCCGTCAGAAATCTTCGGCCTCTCCTTCGGTTATCACCCTTTTCTGAGTATTCTCCTTCCTTGTGGCATTTTGGGCCAAATTATTCAAGAGTATAGCATCTTGCTGAATGAATCATGCCTTGGGTCATTGCAGCCTGCACATTTATTGGCTTTTTTGGGTCATGTATAACATATTGTGCTACTTGGGTTGCCACAGGTGTTGGGACCAAAATCCTGAACATGGGTATAGCCTTGGGAACTCCCGGACTGGATCAAGACCTTAAATTTGGGTTGTTCCTGGAGTGTGAGGGAAGAAACCATCTATTCAAGAGGCTCGGTAATTTTGGGAGACAAAGTTTTGTAAGATTCCCAATCTTCATCCCTTTCTATCATGTGGACCCTGCTATTTTCGTGATTCGGCAACGGGTTCGTGTTTACGTTGGGGGCGGCTGTTTCCAAGATGATTTCTCTTTTGTTGATCAGATCTTGGATTTTGTGCTTCAGGTTTATGCAATCTTCTGTGTTGTGCCCGTTCCCTCCTGAATGGTAGGCACAAGTCTGGTTGGCCTTATAGAACCTGCTCCTGGGATGTGCTATCTTTGGCGGGGCTTTCAAAATTAACCCTGCGGTCAGTAGCCTCTCCAGTAGCCTAGCCCTTGGTTCGAGGAGAGTCGTGAGTTCCCTCAAATGTCTTTTCTCAAAAACTGGGTGTGGCGTATTGTATTGGGGATGGTGGCTGATTTTGGTAATTTTGGGGTTGATAGGCTTGTGGGGGGTTATTTTGTGGTGGGTGATAGTTTTGTCAAGGTGGCGGCTGGTACGTTTGTTGTGGTGGAGGTTGATAAGCAGAGAAGGACACACGGACACTGGACGGAGCCGTGTAAGCTGGAACAGCGGTGGTAAAGGCTAGTTGTGGGCAATACACGGGTGCTGAACTGTATGGAGGGGTAGTATAATTCAAAAGGGGTGGATCCTGGTGGGAAGGGGGTGGCTCTTTTGAATTTTGGTTTGAAATGGGGGATATACTTGCCACGTCCTCTTTCTTTTATAGAAGATCCCCGCAGCAGCATGCCTAGACGCTTTGTTGAAGATACTGACGATCTTTCCAGATTTGAGGTCATCTTCTACGGCCTCTCCCATTTTTACTAATTCAGAGAACGGCCTTCCGGCCATGGACAACATCTTGTTATAGAAATCTGGCTCTTGTGACCTGAAAAATACGAAAATGAGTTCTCCCTCGCTGATTTGTGGCAGCACGCGGGCTGCTTCGGCCCTCCATCTGCTGGCGAACTCCCTATAGTTTTCGGTCGACTTTTACTTGACCTTCTCAAGGTAGTAATGGTCTGGCACAGTCTCAATATTGAATTAAAAACTTTCCATGAAGGACTCTGCCATGTCTTCCTAGCGGAACCATAGGCGCATGGGCGAACCATTCGGCGGCCTCAACGGTCAGGACTACGACTAAATAGCCGCATGATTAAGGGTTTATTCCTTTTCACCCCGACTAACTGGTCGCAGTACTAATGGAGGTGGGATTTGGGGTTTCCTATCCCGTTGAACATTTTGAATTTCAAGACTTTAAACCCCTCTAGCAGGTCCAAATCTGGGTGCATGCATAAGTCATCGTATCACAAGCCAGTGGCCTTCCGTGTGGACTTGTTAGACTTTCCCAATAACTCATCCATTTTCCTCTCTATATCTCTCTCTCGCCTGTCTTGTTCATCCTTCCAAATCCTCTCCATCTCCTCGTAATAATCTAACTCCTTGTTTCCTGGGGAAGTTTCGTTCGGGACGTTGGGAGCGAAGAATGATATTTGGGGGGTGGTATGGTTAAATAGGATGGTGGTGGTTTGCCCAACCGGTGGAGCTGGTTGCATGTGTTTTGCTTGTCTGATTGAAAAATACCGGCTGAGGGACTTGGTACGAGGGGACTGAGTGGGTGGGCCCTGGGACTTGAGCATTTTTAACTGGCGGTAGTGGTGTACAGTAAAAAGGGCCAGCATGGTTCGGGTTGGCGATTTTCAGTGGAGGGGGCATGGTTCCTGACGGGTAGACAGGAAAATGACCGGGCACTGTATAGCTTAACGAGGGAAAGGGAGGAGGGGGCCTTCTTCCTTCGGCGGAAGCATTCTTTTCTGTGTCGGCTGCCTCCCTTTTGGCTACCTTTTCCTGGAGAGTAGCGACGGTAGTTAACAATGTTGCAATCACATCCTCCTGGGATGCTGCCTTTTGCTGGTCCTGGGTGTATCCGTTGTGGAGAGCGAGCTCATTTCTTGTTTCTTAAGGGGGACCAGCCATTTTGTCCTTTCCTTTGTTAGAGAGGGATGCTAACGCGACTTTGGATCTTGTGAAATATGTCAGCTTTCAATACCACACTAATTGGCCCCTTTCTATAAGATAAGAATAACTCAACGGTAAAGAAAGTTAGTTTCCGCACACTAACTATAAAGGCAGAATATCACATATGGGTATTTAAAGCGCAAATAGCACATAAGATTGCATATTGAAGCTTGAGTATTGTCGATCCAATGTTCTAAAGTCTTGGATATCATGGGCTTTTATGTTCGGGTGGATCTTGGTTTGGTGGTCTCGCGGTTGACTTACCATGGTGAACCTTTTAGGCTTGTCATTTGGGCGAACGGGGGTATTTATAATTTGAAGCAGGAAGGGATCCAGTCTTACGTAGATTGCCTATGTATCCCACTGTGGGAAATTAGACCCTATGTAGTTCGATTATAAAGAAGGATATACATTTCTTCCTAAATATCCTTTGACTTATCCTAGCTACAGACATCCCCAGACCAGGCCTGACTAGGGCTTCCCGCGTATCCCTCCATGGGACATCAGGTTAGTGCGGTTCATTTACAATCTTATAAGGGTGGAGGTAACATTTGTGCAAAAAATAGGACACCTAATATCTATCCAAAAGCATAGCTTCTGCAAGCCGGTGTCCTTACTAGCTTGCTTTCTCATGTCGAATTTTTCTTTGTTCAGAACCATAGTGGGAGCAGGACCAAGATCTGTCTTGTCCTGATCATATTTTCGAGCTCAAGCTTGAAAGCAGGGCATCCTTCAATATCATGCCCCCTGGCTCCAGTATGGTACATGCAGAACCTGTTTCTGTTAGGCCCTAACGACGCGGGCTCGTAGATAGGTTCCACAGGCCTGATTTTGTTCAGTGAAGCTAAAGTTGAGAATAAGCGAGCGTATGAATCCTCAAAAACTATGAAATAGTATCGCCATACTTGGGTCTCGGGGGTAACTTCCTCTCCTGGGGCGATGGGGTCATGGACAAGCAAAGTATGCGACCCCCATAAAGTTCCGATGATCTTTTCGTCAATGAGACTAACAATCCTCCTTCTTAATGCAGACATTTATTCAAGGTGTGGCCTGCCTGATTGAGATGAAACGGGTATCTTTTGTAGGCGTACCCCAAGTTAGGAACCGGTAATCTAGCCCTAGTGGTGCAATCCATCCCAACGGCCATCATCTTCCTGAATACTTCTTTACAAGTGACAGGCAACAGAGCTATTCTGAATGGGGAGGACTGAGCTCTGAAGGCTATTCTCCATAGAGCCGGCGTAGGGAGATTTGCCCTTCCAAAGTTCTCTGAAGGCACAGTAGAGGTGGCAGGCATCATCATGGGTGAAGGTGCGTAGAAATTCGATCCTTCCTCAGTGGGGGCATAATAACCAGATTCTCTGTCCTCTTTATTCCCTTAAAATTCAGGGAACATCTTGAACGGGTTCTCCCCTCTTTCGGCCTCTATGTCGACAGGTTCCATTTCTTCCATGTGTTGAAGCTCTTTCTCTTCTCCTCTGGTTCCTCTTCATCTTCTTCTGACTCTTCCTCTTTCTCCGATTATTCTTCCTCAACGAGTTCGCGGTCCCTTTCTCGGGGCCCTATTCCTTCCTTTGGGTCTAGTGCGAACACCTATGGGTCTTAACCTGCCCCTTGTTCCTTGTTGGTTCTCTCTGGGTTCCTTCTCTGGGTGTTACAGGTCTTCTTTCTAGTGGTATGTAGTTCAGCACCAATTCCCTCACCTATTCAGGGATATTTTCGTAATGTTCTTGGGGTATGCCTTTCGGCGGGTTCCCAACCATGTCCAATAATCCGTCTACCTCCTCAATCATTCTCCCTATTTGTTGGAGGTGTTTCTCCATTTGCAGAACCTTGCCTCGCAGCATCTCAGCCGTCTTCCCTAGAGTTCACGCTTCCTGCCCTCCTTGGTTCGTCACCCTAAGTCAACCTTTAGTGGAGATAAGTTCGGGTAAGTTTCAAACCTCATGGTCTTTCTTTTGGGTACGTATTTTAGATTATCGGATTAATTGTACTCAAGCTCAATATACAATCATACACATAGCAGGCAAGCATGTGAAGCACGTAGCAGATAAGCACATAATTTACAAGCATTTATGCTACTCGCATTCCTAAGGCCTCTTGAGTTAAGGCATTCCTAGTCATTTGAAACATGTGGGTGCCATTTGTGAAGGTGATTCATTGCCCCGAAAAAGCCATCATAATTAATAATAAATAGTAATATATTTCCCAAAGGGATTAGAAAAGTGATGACAAAAGCCGACATGGGCTTATATAAAAAACAAATAGGAAAATCAACGATCAAGGAGGTCCTCCGGCGGCCGATGTTGAGGCTTGGCTTGTTCTAGCCTTCTTGACCCTTCTAAGGATGGTCTGGATACAGAAGAGTGCTTGATATAGCTCAATTCTGACAATCACCGGGTCAATCTCTTCCAAGATCCTAGCCAAGTACTTATCTGTACCTTCCAAGCATTCTTTCATACGCTCCTTTTCTTGGGCTTCCTAAGGCGGTGCGGGCTCTGGTGCAGGTGTGAGAGCCAAGTGTCCCTGTATCCATGCACGATACCAGGGGTCGCACCTTGCTTCGAGCCTGTCCGGAGCTAGAGTATCTGGGCGCCAGCTCACAGGCCATTCCATTCTCTGAAGATCACCCAACGTGCCTGATTTTTATTCAGTGTGCTTAATGATGAACTGCTCAGACTTTCCCTTTTGAGGTATCACTTGCCTCCTGCCAAATTGGCTTTAAAACCTGGATGGATAGTAAGGGTGGATTCCTCAAACCCCAACTAGCGGTACAAATAGGCAGTTCTCTCCTCGGGCCACCACAGTCTCGGATATAAAATCAGGGAATATCCAACGGATCCGATCTTTGATCAAGTCGGTGAAGAATTTAAGCCAGGAATTTTCGGACATTAACCCGAGATTTTTACAACAGTTCACGAGGCGATCTACTTGGTTTTTTCGACTCCGGTCCTGAACTTCTTTGTCCATGTTATGGTGTTTGATGATCCACCATTGCAGTAACATATTGCACCCTTGGAAGTATCGGAAACGAATTCGACATTTGTCTAGAGCTCGGAAGATGTCGGCCAGTATGATGTGTGCAAGGACAAAGTACCTCGTCTCTTGATCTCTGGTTATGCCGTGGAAGATTGTGTGAGCTAGGTATATCACCTTGGTATCTATGGCCAATGGCCCATCCTGTGGGAAAACCATAGTACCTAAAAAGGTTATGGCGAAGGCTATAGGTCTAGTGATTTCCCACTCTTCTCGGCTCGTGAATTCTCTTCGATATAGAGTGTACCCAGTGACATCTGTGAATCTTTAGTATATATCTCTGAAGGCTACAGTGGGCCCTTACGCCCAGGGTGCTTCGGTCAAAGAAAGAAATTTCATGATCTGGCTAACGGTGGACTTGTGCGAAAACAACAAATTGTGGTCCGACTTTTGTCACCTCCTCAGACAGGTTCCATTGCTATCTATGGCGTCTCTAATCTCTTCTAGGGTAAGAGTCATTTCAATATCACCGAAATGGAAGAGCATTTCTTTATCGTCCCAATATCCTGCCAATACCCCTATTAGCTCCGGGCGACCTTTCATTGTCATAATAGAGGGGAAGTGTCCTAAAGTGCAGTTGATCGTTCTCTAGTGAGTATCCCCCAACCATTCATACCAGGCCCTCAACATAGCACATGGGATCAATGGTTCATCACATAGGGACGAGCATGTTTCCAAATAGCATATAAATGAGATACGGTATTTTTCGGGTCACAGACCGTCCGAACACAGGGTATCCACTCTTAATAGGCCATAGGTAGGTATGAGATACCCAAGGCCCTTGTAGGTATATATGCTCTAGTTCAGTAGGGATTTGGCTCAGCTCTATCCTTGTTTTACAAAATTGGTTTTTCACGAATAGTCGGGAACCCGAGTGGATAACTGGGGTTGAACCGTTAGGGCTGTTGGATGACCGCGTACCAACCCCACTTCATAACTGTTCCAAAAGAAAATTTTGATTTTATAGTTAAAGAATGACCGCGTTGTTACACCCTGTACTTTCGGGAAAGCACTTATTAAGTTTAAGGTTAGTCCCTTTCTTTCCAAAGGCATGATTCCTTTCTTGTGAACCCATACATGTTTCCATAATCTCCTTATTCCCAAAAGCTAGAGATTCATGATTCCTAGAGTTCTTATGATGCTAACGATAAGTATGTTTTTATGATGATAATGATGATGATGATGATCATATTTCTAGAAATTCTAAAGTTTATCGTTCTGATGCTATTATGATATTGTTGAGCTTATTTCATGATTTTCTTGACTTCATTCATTATTGTTGATCTCACCTCATGATGATTGTTGCTTCAATGTGAGACATAGCGATGATGATTGTTCCATAAGATAATCGGAGGTTACCGACCTTACGTAACTCCGATAGAGTCATAGCTTTTGATTGAGCTCTCATGCATGCTTATGTTATGTATGATTACACCGGGTCTAGTTGGCCGGGCAAACACCACTTCGGTGGGCGGCTTATAGATATGATAATAACACCGTGCATATATGGCCGGGAAGTCACCACTAGTGGGCGGCGTGAGATGATTACCCTGGAAGCGGGCTAATGATTATGTTATATATGTATGAGAAATGATTTTTTTTTAAAAGAAAGCTAAGCATGCATGATATCTGCCTTATGAGGCAATCAGATATACGGGTTATCCTTATCTCATGTTATGTTCCATATTTCTTGTTACGTTGTTATTCATACCTTACATACTCAGTACACTATTCGTACTGACGTCCTTTCTTATGGACGCTGCGTTCGTGCTTGCAGGTTCCGGTAGTCAGCCAGACGATCCAGCCCAGTAGGACCTCCACTCAGCTACAGTCAGCGCGCTCTATTTGGTTGGAGCTGCGACCCTTTTTGTATGCTATCTTGACATGTAGATATACGTGTTCGACGGGGCCTTGTCTTGTCTTCTCTATAGTTCATATTCCATAGAGGTCAGTAGAGAGTTGTGTATAGTAGGAGTGACGTGTAGCTATGTCAGCTCTTATTTTGTTGTACAACATATGTAGCGGCCTAGGCGGCCTGAACTATTATCCTTGGCACGTATGACTACATATTTCTATATACATGGGTTATGAGTGTTCATTGCAAAGTTTATTGTGCTAAATTTGCATAAGATAGTATGATTCAGTTATAAGTTATGTATGGGACATTAGGTTACTCAGTGAGATGTAAGTACGAGCATATGGGTGCTTGGTCAGTAGTGGTCGGGCACTCGTCACGGTCATCCGTTTGGGTCGTGAGAAATGTTGTATCAGAGCAGTTCGTCCTAGGGTTGTCTACAGATCGTGTCCAGTATAGTCCTATTTATGGGTGTGCAGTGCACCACACTTATAAACAGGAGGCTGCGGGGCATTTAGGAATCATTAACCGTTCTTTCTATCTTAGATCGTGCGATAGAGCCAGAGTTTAGGAAATATTATTTCTGACCCTCTTTCCCTATAGGTAGGTGGAGATTGACAGAGACGAAAAGGTCGGCTTCTGATAGTAGGGGTGCAAGGAAGGCCCCCAGGGTGGATTCCAGACCACAGGTACCAGGACAAAGTAGGAGGAGTCATAGCTATTCTATTGAGACATATCCTTCCGAGGACATCGAGACGATCCCCCAGAGCCTGTGACTTCCATGGAGGAGGATCCGTCGGAAGGTAGCTATGAGACGGACCCGCCTGAGGGTTCGTATGACACGCCAGTGGATCAGGAGGCTCCTGAAGCTGCACCAGAGTTGACCCCTCCAGTTTCTCCTATGATGGAGCATTATGTTAGAGTAGCCGCGAGCGTAAGTGTTAGCGATTATTCTAGCCCGCTATCTTGGCCCTCAGTTAATCAGGAGTTGCCAGAATATTCATATCCTTCAGACTCTGATGGGGGAGGTGAGGAGGGTCAGACGAGTAGATGGCAGGAAGATGCTGAAAGAGATACTTCACTTTACAGTCCTCCAGACCAGGATCAGGATAGGCCGGCTACAGGTATATGGGTCTTTTATTGAGAGTCCTTATGTTATGTGCAATTATTACACGATATCATTTAATAGTTAACGGATGGGAATTCTAAAGGAACAGATAACTAAATTATTTATCGGTGATTGCAATCAAAATGCTTTTGCTACCAATACGAACCCCGGGATTAGGAATGAAAAGCAGTCGAGTGTGTTGGCTTGTCGCTGTGAAAGGTTTTCCAGATATTGGGAGTTCCAAAGGTTATGATAGTATTTTTCCAACCAGCAGAGTAAGGGACCTTCCCAACTTTGAGGGAAATGCAACGCTGAGTTTTATTTGAGTTTCCCATTAGAGCTTTGAATTGTTTTCCTAGGATATGTGATAAAAAGGTCGTGAGAAAGACGAATGTAAGTCTTATACGTAGGGGTACCTTGATTTTTCAGACGGAGGTGGTGAAGGTTACCTGACGATAGAAAAATGAGAGCGATGTCGGCTTATGAATAAAAAGGAATGGAGAGTAGGTGTTCGAGTTTAGATTAGTTATTAAGTTCATATGCCAGAATTTCATAATCAAGGACTTAGGAAATGTGCTAAGATTCCCTGCAAAATCAGACATACGAGAAGTATGAGAAACTAGAATAGCGCGAAGGAAATAAGAAGCATATGAGACTTACGGTTAGAATCTTAAATGATCATGAGATATGAGACGGGATAACTGGGAGAGGAGAGAATATGTATTAAAGCTACAGATTCAGAGAAATTTTAAATAGCATTGGAAGTACTTCGTAAGTAAGGTATTAGTAACGATATACACGATAACTCATGTGTGGTCGAATTAAACAGCATGTGTGCCCTGATGACCGATATTATGATATGCTAAAGGTATTGATTGAAGTAGGTATTGAAGTTTAAGAAGCAAGAGCTACAGGGCAGGTTGATATTGTTTTCCCCGAAGGCTTAAATTGGATGATCAGGGTGCAATGGTATTGGGGAGAAGGAGAATATATGTATTTAAGAGTAAAAGGATTATGATGTCATGAGAAAAAGGGAAGTGTAAGCCAAGGAAGTATGTTGCTAGTAAGGGTCAAGTAAAGCTTCCGAGGAAAGGTTTAGGATGACGGCACAGGCATAGAGCCATTCGGATGAATCTCTAAAGTAAGTACGTGGAAAGGATAGAGTATGGCGATATGGAATAAAAGACAAATGTAGAGGCTTCGAAAATGAAACTTGACAAATAGGAATAAACAGGTTTTGTGAAGATGTTAAGGGATTTCTGACTTTTGAGGGACATCTGAAGGGATGAATATGAAGTGATAGTGACGTGTTTCCTAGAAAAAGGAAAAGCTAACCCCTCCCCCCCCCCCCCCCCCCAAAGGAAAATTTTAGAAATAGAAAGGATTTGTGATTCTAATGGAATATTTTACGAACTTCAGGGCCAATACTATAGAATTGCAAGTGGAGTAGATCATTTATAAGCAAAGGAAGTCAAGGAAAGCCTTGAGGGTGGAAGTAAGAAAAGTACTAATGGATTGGTTAAAGAAAGTTGGGTAATCATTAAGGACAAGAAGAAGGATAATAAGTTAACAAGTCCGACCAAGAGGCAAAATATCCATAACATGGGATAAGAGCCTTGATAAGGAGTACAGAAATTCGGACGTAAAGGAAATAAGATGATATACGGAAGCTATGCATAAATATGAACAAGTTGTAGTGTCATCGAGGATGGTGAGGACTCGACGAAAGTCGAAAGAAAAGAGTAGATTTCGTGAAGATGTCATGATAAGAACGGGAACTAGTAGAATATTAAAAGGACTATGATGCATGACTTTGCTGCAAACAAGTAGTTAAGAGAACTACGGGACAAAATGAGCCAAGCTAATGAAAGGATGAATCGTGGGAATGAATGATATAGTATAGATATCAGTTGGAGTTAGGTCCTAAGAGCAAGAAGGATCCTAAGGATATTAGCAAAAGGATAGCCATGAGGGAAGATTAAGGCTGGAGGAGCGTTTGATACCCGGACATTCCATAAGGAGTAACAAATTCCTATGTTACCATGGATTTATTATCCTAGGGAACTGCTGGTGATAAACGGAAGAGGGGATTAATAAGGAAAGCACCTGGATAATATCCGATATATGTAAACATTTGACTTAGTACAAGAATTCAGTTGGCAAAAAGGGAATAGGTTAATCAATACGATGAAAGGACCAGTAAAGTCAGTTAGATAACTGTCAAAGACAATTAATATTCAAATGTTATGGGTATATGAGAACCTCTTTTAAAAAGGGGGGAAGAACAGATTTAGTCCGGAGATGAATTACAATATCCCAAGGAAAAAATGTATTAGCTTGAAGAAGCTAAAGTGCGGGAGGTATCGATATATCAAAAATGTATTAGAAGAAAGTGGGAACGGATTGAATATATGTATATTATGGGACAGGTATGGGAAAAGGAAGGATGGCAAGATGATTAGGGATTAACGAATCAAAGAGAATGAGTCTCGTCAGTGTGACATATGATGTTTCTAGACCATAGTTCCAATCACTCGTACCGGGGACAATTTTGTCACATTTAAATATGAAGTAACGTACCCCAAGCGGTAACAAAAGGAAGAAGAAGGGTTTGCAAGCTGACCAAGAAATAAGTACAAAGGATGATTTGAGTTGCAAAAAAGGAAATATCAGTACTAGAAGAGATAAAAGTTTTAACAAGAGAAATAAAATTTTTAACAAGAGAAATAATCATACGATGCTAAATGATCTCCAAAGAAAAGGAAGGTAGTGTGCCTATAAATAGCAATATGGTGGTGCTTCCAGGGGTTAAAATGTACCTCACAAGTCAATGGCTATGTCAAATCTAAGAGCGTAGGTGACGGAACAATATAGACAATCGTCGTGATTAAAAAGGCCAATAAAATGGTGCACGGACATTAATGAGGAATCAAGGAAGAATAAAGGTTAATTTAAGTCCTAAATGATTACCGGTACAAGAGGATCGAGGATAAGCATACTAGCGTGGAAAGGAAGTTATGACAAACTGAGATTTTACCTTAGTCCTATGCTTATGAGTTTATATTGTAAGAATTGAGGAGGAGAAATAGGAGGAAAAATTCCAAAATGAAATTGAAGATATTTTGAGTTGTAAACGAGCTTGAGCTATAATTAATAATATATTATGAGTGTAACCTTACTATTGAGAGATAAGATTGAGAATGAGGGACTGTTAAATATTACATATACGTATGTAAGAGAGTTAATTGAGGTTGTTGTTATGAATTGATGATGGCAAAAGAGTTTAGATGAATAATCTGAGGAAAATAACCCCTAAGAGTAGAGAGTTTATCTATTAGTGGAGGGATAAGGAGCAAGTAGAATGGGTATAATAGTTGAAGGTATTTAAAAATCGGCGAGGAGCTGTAGCGATTGGGAGTTAAGATCACCTTAATGGGAACAGAATGATAACTGGATATTAGTTGGCTACAGATTACATATATAACAATAGAAGGTTATGAAACTTGTGGATGAGTTCGACAAAGAGTTAGGATAAAATGAGGGGAGACTGACAAGCTCATATTATAAAGGTACGAGGATCAGGGTCTAAGAAAGGGTAATCAAGGAAACATCGTAGACTAACAGGCTATAACATTCAAGGGCGAATGTTTTAAGGGGGGAAGGATGTTACACCCCGTACTTTTGGGAACGCATTCATTATGTTTATGCATAAGCATGTTTAATTATGGATACATAAAATAACTTTGGAAGAAAATGAGTGCTACCTTGACCATCAAAGAGCCGCCTTGGAGAAGGAATAACTTCTAGCATATGATGAGCTTTGAAGTGAAGCAAAATCCCAAATTGAAGTTCATTAAGTCTAGTTTCCAACGCATCAAACCTCTTATCGATAGGACATCAAAGTAGAGAATGATGGATGTTACAGTTTAGGCTGGCAGGCCAGGGATTTGGTCTACGCGAATGCACAGAAAGGTGGCAGCCCGCAGAGATAATTGCTAGTTCGGTGGAACCGACCTTGAAAAGTATAAAGGACCCCTTGGGTCAGATTTTTGCCCATTTTTCAGCTCTAGAACACTCCACCACATACATATATGTTCCCCCAAGTCCATATATTAATTTTGATCATAAAGTATTGAAGATAGCCATTAACAAGGCTCGGGAAGCATATAGAGTTTTGTGATTCTCGCTCTAAACATCAAATCCGGACGGAACGAAGGGATCTATTAAAGCTAAACAAGATTTCAAGCTCTCCTAATCTTGATTAAGGTAAGAATACCCTTTACTATTAGTATTGTGAATCTTATTATGGAAATTTAGTTGATAAAGTCCCGTAAAGTCGATTGGTTGGTTGAGAAATTGGATAAACATCGTGTGGGATGTTTTATGGTATACTTTGGTATTGAAGATAATGTTATTGGCATTGGCGTTGTTGTTGTTGTGTTGGTTGTTGGTATTGTGATTTCAGGCTAGGGATATAAACCGGGGAGATACTGCTCGAATTTTGGTAGATTCTAAAGGAGTTTAATTTGAAGGTTTGGGATAAGTATATGACAATAGACCTAACCCTAGTATGAATGGTCTTAGATGTAGATTGCGAAACCGGAAGTAGATGGGAAGGTCAAGAAGTGAACTTTCAGGTATGTTAAGGCTAGTCCCTTTCTTTCCAAAGGCATGATTCCTTTCTAGTGAACCCATACATATTTCCATAATTTCCTTATTCCCAAAAGCTAGAGATTCATGATTCTTATAGTTCTTATGATGCTAAAGATTAGTATGTTTTTATAATGATAATGATGATGATGATGATCATATTTCTAGAAATTCCAAAGTTTATGGTTCTGATGCTATTATAATATTGTTGAGCTTATTTCATGATTTTCATGACTTCATTCATTATTGTTGATCTCACCTCATGATGATTGTTCCTTCAATGTGAGACATAGCGATGATGATTATTCCATAAGATAATCGGAGGTTACCAACCTTACGTCACTCCGATAGAGTTATAGCTTTTGATTGAGCTCTCATGCATGCTAATGTTATGTATGATTACACCGGGCCTAGTTGGCCGGGCAGACACCACTTCGGTGGGCAGCTTATGGATATAATAATAACACCGTGCCTATATGGCCGGGCAGTCACCACTAGTGGGCGGCGTGAGATGATTACCCCGGACACGGGCTAATGATTATGTTATATATGTATGAGAAATGATTATTTTTAAAATAAAGCTAAGCATGCATGATATCTGCCTTATGAGGCAATCAGATGTACGGCTTATCCTTATCTCATGTTATGTTCCATATTTCTTGTTATGTTATTATTCAAGCCTTACATACTCAGTACACTATTCGTACTGACATCCTTTCTTATGGACGCTGTGTTCATGCCGGCAGGTTCAGGTAGTCAGCTGGACGAACCAGCCCAGTAGGACCACCACTCAGCTACAGTCAGCGCGCTCTATTTGGTTGGGAGCTGCAGCCCTTTTGGTATGCTATCTTGACATGTAGATATACGGGATCGATGAGGCCTTATCCTATCTTCTCTACAGTTCATATTCCATACAGGTCTGTAGACATTTGTGTATAGTAGGAGTGCTATGTAGCTAAGTCAGCTCTTATTTTGTCGTACAACATATGTAGCGGCCTAGTTGGCCTGAACTGTTATCCTTGGCACGTCAGACTATATATATATATGCATGGGTTATGAGTTTTCATTGCAAAGTTGATTGTGCTAATTTTACAGAAGATAGTTTGATTCAGTTATAAGTTATGTATGAGCCATCTGGTTACTCAGTGAGATATAAGTAAGAGCATATGGGTGCTTCGTCAGTAGTGGTCAGGCACTCATCACGGCTCATCGGTTTGGGTCGTGACAAAAGTGGTATCAGAGCAGTTCATCCTAGGGTTGTCTATAGACCGTGTCCAGTAGAGTGTTTTTTATGGGTGTGAAGCGCGCTGTACTTATAAACAGGAGGCTGCGAGGCATTTAGGAATCATTGACGTTTCTTTATATCTTAGATCGTGCGATAGAGCCAGAGTCTAGGAAAGATTATTTCTGACCTCTTTCCCTGTAGGTAGATGCAGATTGACAGAGATGAAGAGGTCGGATTCTGATAGTGGGGGTGCAAGGAAGGCACCCAAGGTGGATTCCAGACCGCAGGAACCAGGACAGAGTAGGAGGACTCATAGCTACTCTATTGAGATAGATCCTTCTAAGGTAATCGAGACGATCTCCCCAGAGCCTGTGACTTCCATGGAGGAGGATCCGTCGGAAGGTAGCTATGAGACGGACCCGTCTGAGGGTTCGTATGAGACACCAGTGGAGCAGGAGGCTCCTGAGGCTGCACCAGAGTTGGCCCCGCTAGTTTCTCCTATGATGGAGCATTACATCAGAGCAGCCACGAGCATAAGCGTAACCGAGTATTCTCGCCACCTATCTTGGCCCTCAGTTAATCAGGAGCTGCTAGAATATTTGTATCCTTCAGACTCATATGGGGGAGATGAGGAGGGTCAGACGAGTAGATGGTGGGAGGATGATGAAAGAGATACTTCACTTTACAGTCCTCCAGACCAAGATCAGGACAGGCCGGTTACAGGTATATGTGTCTTTTATTGAAAGTCCTTATGTTTTGTGCAATTATTACAGGATATCATTTAGTAGTTAAAGGATGGGAATTCTAATGGAATAGATAACTAAAGTATTTATAGGTGGTTGCGATCAAGATTCTTTTGCTACCACTAGGAACCCCGATATTAGGAACGAAAAGCTGTCGAGGGTGTTAGCTGGTGGCTATGAAAAGTTTTCCCGATATTGGGAATTCCAAAGGTTATGATTGTATTTATTCAACTAGGAGAGTAAGGGACCTTCCCAAATTTTAGGGAAATGCATCACAAAGTTTTATTTGAGTTTCCCATTAGAGCTTCGAATTGCTTTCTTAGGATATGTGATAAAAAGGTCGTGTAGCAAGATAAATGTAAGTCTTATATGTAGGGGTACCTTGATTTTTTCGATGGAGGTGGTGAAGGTTACCTGACGAAACAAAAATGAGAGCGATGTCGGCTTATGAATAAAAAGGAAAGGAGAGTAGGTGTTCGAGTGGAGATTAGTTATTAATTTCATATTGCCAGAATTTCATAATCAAGGACTTAGGAAATGTGCTAAGAAGTCCTGCAGACTCAGACATACGAGAAGTATAAGAAACTAGAATAGCCCAAAGGAAAAAAGAAGCATATGAGACTTACAGTTAGAATCTTAAATGATCGTGAGATATGAGACGGGATAACTGGGAGAGGACAGAAGATGTATTAAAGCTACCGATTTAGAGATATTTTAAATAGCATTGGAAGTACTTTGTAAGTAAGGTATTAGTAACGATATACACGGTATCTCATGTGTGGTCTTATTAAGCAGCATGTGTACCTTCATGACCGATATTATGATATGCTAAAGGTATTGATTGAACTGGGTATTGAAGTTTAAGTAGCAAGCACTACAGGGCAGGTTGATATTGTTTTCCCCGAAGGCTAAAATTTGATGATCAGGGTGCAATGGTATTGGCAAGAAGGGGAATATATGTACGTAAGAATAAGAGGATTATGATGTCATGATAAAAAAAGAAGTGTAAGCCAAGGAACTATGTTGCTAGTAAGGGTCAAGTAAAGCTTCCGAGGAAAGGTTTAGGACGACGGCAGAGGAAGAGAGCCATTCAGATAAATCTCTAAAGAAAGTACGTGGAAAGGATAGAGTATGGAGATATGGAATAAAAGACGAATGCAGAGGCTTCAAAAATAGAACTTGACAACCAGGAATAAGCAGGTTTTGTGAAAATGTTAAGGGATTTCTGACTTTTGAGGGACATTCGAAGGGATGAATATGAAGTCATACTGACTTGTTGCCTAGAAATTGGAAAAGCTACCCCCCAAAGGATGGTTTTAGATATAGAAAGGATTTGTGCTTCTAATAAAATATTCTACGAACTTCAGGGCCGATACTATGGAATGGCAAGTGGAAAAGAGCATTTATGAGCAAAGGAAGTCAAGGAAGGCCTTGAGGGTGAAAGTAAGAGAAGTACTAATAGATTGGTTAAAGAAAGTTGGGTAACCATTAAGGACAAGAGGAAGGATTATAAGTTAACAAGTCCGGCCAAGAGGAAAAATATCAATAACATAGGAAAAGAGCCTTGATAAGGAGTACAGAAATTCGGACGTAAAGGAAATAAGATGATATACGGAAGCTATGCATAAATATGAACAAGTTGTAGTGTCATAAAGGACGGTGAGGACTCGATGAAAGGCGAAAGAAAAGAGTGGATTTCGAGAAAATCTCGTGATAAGAACGGGAACTGGTAGAATATTAGAAGGACTATGATGCATGACTGTGATGCAAACAAGTAGTTAAGAGAACTACGGGACAAAATGAGCCAAGCTAATGAAAGGATGAATCATGCGAATGAATGATATAGTATAGATATCAGTTTGATTTAGGACCTAAGAGCAAGAAGGATCCTAAGGATATTAGCAAAAGGATAGCCATGAGGGAAGATTAAGGCTGGAGGTGTGTTTGATAGCCGGACATTCCATAAGGAGTCTAACAAATTTCGATGTTACCATGGATTTATTAGCCTAGGGAACTGCTGGTGATAAAAGGAAGAGGAGATTAATAAGGAAAGCACCAGGAGAATGTCCGATATATGTAAACATTTGATTTAGTACAAGAATTCAGTTGGCAAAAACGGAATAGGTTAGTCAATGCGATGAAAGGACCAGTAAAGTCAGTTAGATAAATGTCAAAGACAATTAATATTAAAATGTTATGGGTATATGAGAACATCTTATAAATAGGGGGGAAGAACAAATTTAGTCCAGAGATGAATTACAATATCCCCAAGGAAAAAGATGTATTAGCCTGAAGAAGCTAAAGTGCGAGAGGTATCGATATATCAAAAATGTATTAGAAGAAAGAGAGAACGGATTGAATATAAGTATATTATGGGACAGGTATGGGAAAAGGAAGTATGACAAGATGATTAGGGGATTAACGAATCAGAGAGAATGAGTCTCGTTAGTGTGACATGTGATGTTTCTAGATCATAGTTCAAATCGCTCGTACCAGGGAAAATTTTGGTCACATTTAAATATGCAGTAACATACCCCAAGAGGTAACAAAAGGAAGAAGAAGGGTTCGCAAGCTGGCCAGGAGATAAGTACAAAGGATGATTTGAGGTGCGAAAAAGGAAATCTCAATACTAGAAGAGATAAAAGTTTTAACAAGAGGAATAATTATAGGATGCAAAATGATCTCCAAAGAAAAGGAAAGTAGTGTGCCTATAAATAGCAAGATGGTGGTGCTGCCAGGGTTTAAAAAGTACCTCACAAGTCACTGGCTACGTCAAATGTAAGAGGGTAGGTGGCGGAATCATATAGACAATCGTCGTGATGAAAAAGGCCAACAAAATGTTGCAAGGACAATGATAAGGAATCAAGGAAGAATAAAGGCTAATTTAAGTCCTAAATTATTACCCGTACAAGAGGATCAAGGACAAGCATACTAGCGTGGAAAGGAAGTTATGACAAACTGAGATTTTACCTTAGTCTTATGCTTATGAGTTTATATTGTAAGAATTGAGGAGGAGAAATTGGAGGAAAAGTTCCAAAATGAAATTGAAGATATTTTGAGTTGTAAACGAGCTTGAGTTGTAATTAATAGTATATTATGAGTGTAACCTTGCTAACGAGAGATAAGATTGAGAATGAGGGAGTGCAAAATATTACATATACAAATGTAAGAGATTGTATTGAGGTTGTTATTATGAATTGATGATGGAAAAAGAGTTTAGATGAATAATCTGATGAAAATAACCCTTAAGAGTAGAGAGTTTGTCTATTAGTAGAAGGATACAGAGCTAGTAAAAAGGGTACAACAGTTAAAGGTATTTACGAATTTGGCGAGGAGCCTAGCGATTGGGAGTCAATATCACCTTAATTGGAACAAAATGATAACTGGATATTAGTTTGCTACTGATTACATACATAACAACAGAAGACTATGAAACTTGTGGATGAGTTTGACAAAGAGTTAGGATAAAATGAGGGGAGACTGACAAGCTCATATTATAAAGGTACGAGGATCAGGGTCTAAGAAAGGGTAATCAAGGAAACATCGTAGACTAACAAGCTACAACATTTGAGGACGAATATTTTAAGGGGGGAAGGATGTTACACCCTGTACTTTTGGGAAGGCAGTCATTAAGTTTATGCATAAGCATGTTCAATTATGGCTAAGTAAAATAACTTTGGAAGAAAAAGAGTGCTTCCTTGATCGTCAAAGAGACGACATGGGGAAGGAATAAATTCTAGCATATGATGAGCTTTGATGTGAAGCAAAATCGCAAATTGAAGTTCATAAAGTCTAGTTTCTAATGCAACAAACCGCTCGTCGATAGGACACCGGAGTAGAGAGTTATGGATTTTACAAGTTGGACTGGCAGGCCAGGGATTTAGTCTGCATGAACGCGCCACCACAAGGCGCGAACACGCAGAGGGGTGGCAGCCAACCCAGCGTGAACGCGCCACCACAAGGCGCGAACGCGCAGAGATAGTTCCTAGTTCGGTGGAACCGACCTTGACAAGTATAAAAGGACCTCTTGGGTCAGAGTGTTTCCTATTTTTAAGCTCTAGAACACTCTACCACATACTTATATGTTCCAACAAGTCCATATATCAATTTTGATCATAAAGTATTGAAGCTAACCATTAACGAGGCTCAGGAAGCGTATAAAGTTTTGTGATTTTCTCTCTAAACATCAAATCTGGATGGAACGAAGGGATCTATCAAAGATAAACAAGATTTCAAGCTCTCCTAATCTTGATTAAGGCAAGAATACCCTTTACTATTAGTATTATGAATCTTATTATGGAAATTTAGTTGAGAAAGTCCCGTAAAGTCGATTTGTTGGTTGAGAAATTGGATAAACATCGTGTGGGATGTTTTATGGTATACTTTGGTATTCATGATGATGTTATTGGAATTGGTGTTGTTGTTGTTTTTATGTTGGTTGTTAGTATTGTGATTTCGGGCCAGGGATATAAACAGGGGAGATGCTGCCCGACTTTTGGTAGATTCTAAAGGAGTTTAATTTGAAGGTTTGAGATAAGTATATGAAAATAGACCTAATCCAAGTATAAATGGTCTTATATGTAGATTTGAAGACCGGAAGTAGGTGGGAAGGTCGAGAAGTGAACTCCAGGTATGTCAAGGCTAGTCCCTTTCTTTCCAAAGGCATGATTCCTTTCTTGTGAACCCATACATGTTTCCATAATGTCTTTACTCCCAAAATCTAGATATTCATGATTAGTAGAGCTCTTATGATGCTAAAAATGAGTATGTTTTTATGATGATAACGATGATGATGATGATCATATTTCTAGAAATTCCAAAGTTTATGGTTATGATGCTATTATGATATTGCTGAGCTTATTTCATCATTTTCTTGACTTCATTCATTATTGTTGATCTCACCTCATGATGATTGTTCCTTCAAGGTGAGACATAGTGATGATGATTGTTCCATAAGATAATCGGAGGTTACCGACCTTACGTCACTCTAATAGAATTATAACTTTTGATTGAGCTCTCATGCATGCTTGTGTTATGTATGATTACACTGGGCCTGGTTGGCCAGGCAGACACCACTTCAGTGGGCTGCTTATGGATATAAGAATAACACCGTGCCTATATGGCCAGGCAGTCACCACTAGTGGGCGGCGTGAGATGATTACCTCGGACGCGAGATAATGATTATGTTATATATGTATGAGAATTGATTTTTTTTTAAAAGAAAGCTAAGCATACATGATATCTGCGTTATGAGGCAATCAGTTGTACGAGTTATCCTTATCTCATGTTATGTTCCATATTTCTTGTTATGTTATTATTCATGACTTACATACTCAGTACACTATTCGTACTGACGTCCTTTCTTGTGGACGCTGCATTCATGCCCGCAGGTTCAGGTAGTTAGCCGGACGATCCAGCCCAGTAGGACCTCCACTCAGCTGCAGTCAGCGCGCTCCATTTGGTTCGGAGCTGCGACCCTTTTGGTATGCTATCTTGACATGTAGATATACGGGTTTGACGAGTCCTTGTCCTGTCTTCTCTACAGTTCATATTCCATACAGGTCTATAGACATTTGTGTTATATCCCACATTTTGTACGTTCGGATGATTCAAGGTAATCGCGAAAAGTTAGAAGCAAGGCCATATTTTTATTTCATTTAGCACACAAATTTCTTATGAAAATTTTTGAAGTGGAAATATTAAGAAAGGCTAGGGGAAAAAAGAGAAATTCGCAATATGACTCGTGGAAATATGGAGGAAGGCGGAGGGCAAATTTGGAATTTAAAAAAAAATCATGAAGTGCAAAACAAAAAAATGGGCTTGGAAATTAAAAGGGGCCATTTGGGCCGTCCCATTTGGAGTGGGCTTAGGCCCACCTAGAAGTTTAATGGACAAATAAAAAGATGACTAAGTCATCTTATTCATTTTATTCCCTAGAAATTTCAAGAACTTTAAAGAACAAAAGAGAAGGAGAAAGAACAAGAGGCCATTCGGCCCTATGCAATCCAACAAGAACCTTGGAAAAAAAAGTTCATCAAAAATTATTTTCTTCTAGCTAAACAATCCATTGAAGGGTCCTTAGAAAAGTGAAGTGGTTATTGGAGCAAGAAAAACATATATTCATACAAGTGAAGAATCAAGGAAAAAGGTAAGGTTTAATCCTTTTCTTATATGTTATGGATGACTATGTATGTTGTAGTATGTGAAAGTTGATGAAATTCATGGAAATATGGACAATTGTTGTGGCCGTGCATGTATGTGTGTGTGTAGGAATAATGATTTAATTATTTTATCTAGTGTTTGGTTGTTGTTGTTGTGGATGCTATGTTGATAATGAAAGTTGGTTGATTCTAGTGGGGTTGTGATGGTTGGGGAGTTGTTTTAGAAAATTAATGCGATTTGAAAATAGTCTTCTTGTATTTATGGAAGATAATGTTGTTAGCATGTAAATTGTTGGGTTGTTGTGATTGAATTTGAAAGAAGGAATTAGGTTGTTATTGTTCTTATTGGAGTTGGAAGGTCTCGGGGAAAATAGTATGTTGATTGGGTTGTTTGGAATGTTATGTGAATTGTTGAAGTATTTTTGAATCATGTTAGAAAGATTTCGGATTAATACTTGAATGTGGGATCATTGGTGTTAGTTGGATTATATGTGATTGAATTGAATATAA
Organism: Lycium barbarum; assembly: GCF_019175385.1. Taxonomy (NCBI): domain Eukaryota; kingdom Viridiplantae; phylum Streptophyta; class Magnoliopsida; order Solanales; family Solanaceae; genus Lycium; species Lycium barbarum. The sequence goes on along the minus strand of NC_083348.1, from coordinate 49,388,679 downwards.
ATGAATTGCCGATGAATTGTGTAACGAAGGTTGCTAATGTTAGAATATATTTTGGATTGATTGTTGAAGTTGTTAGTATGATTGTTGGTATTGTTGTTGATAGTTTGGCCGAGTTAAATTCTCGGATTGTTGTTGATAAGAATTGGCCAAGTTAGATTCTCGGGGATGGTGTATTTACAGGGGAAATGCTGCCGAAATTTCGGTAGACAAAGTGTTAGTCTAGGATGAGATTCTTGGATATCTATAGCTAATGTTCGTATTCATTAATATTGTTATAGATTCTGGGAAGGCCAAGAGTTAAGTCGGATTGACTACGGAAGCGGACAAGGTATGTTAAGGCTCGTCCCTTTCTTTCAAAGGCATGATCCCGATGTTATGATTTCATAATTGTTTCCATATTCTCCTTGTTTTCAAAAGATAGATGTTTATGATTTTAAGACATGATTCCTTTCTGATAACCCGTCAATGTTTTCCAAAAATGTTCGTCTTTTTCCAAAACAAAGGTCTATGGTATTGTAAGCTTTTATGACAAAAAAAAAACAAACGATGGATATGTTTTACGATGATATTGATGATGTCGAGGATGAGAATATTTCTATGATGGCTATGATAAGAATGGTTTCATGTTTGAAAGGTACTTGATGTGACCATTGCTTGATTTTCCAAAAATGGCTTCTGAAAAGTTCGTAGAAAGTTCTGTACTTCAAACGTCCATAACTTTTTCATACTAACTCGGATTAACTCAAAACATGGTTATGATCTTATTCTATGTCCTCTTAACGCTGTTATTCGTTGCTAGTCTCATCTTATGGTAATCGTTCCTTCAACGTGAGACAAAGTCATGATGATTGTTCCATAATATATTCGGAGGTTACCGACCTTACGTCACTCTGATAGATACATGACTTTCTCTGGGCTCTCATGCATGCTGCTTATATGATATATGTATATGACACATGGACATGATATATGTATATGTATATGGGGGATATGGGGAAAGGGACACATGTTGCGCTATAGACGTGTTGCCACCTGGTCAGCTGGCGTAACTCATCCCGGACGCGGGACATATGTGGGGGAGCCGACGTTATTCGGCGCTATGACATGATGATATGTTCTATTTTCTATATATGGACAAGAAATGTTTTTTTTTCAAAGGAAAGATAAGCATGCATGGCATCCGTCCTAAAAGGCACTCATATGTACAAGTTACTCTCTTATCTCACTATATGCTCTGTGACCCTATGATATTGTTATTCATACTTTATGTTCCTTACTATGCTGCTTTTCATGCCTTACATACTCGGTACATTACTCGTACTGACGTCCCTTCTTGCGGACGCTGCGTTTCATGCCACGCAGGTAAGCAGGTAGACGGGTTCGATTCCTAGGAGCTCCACCAGCGGTACATTGAGAGCGCTCCAGTTGTTCCAGCGCTTCAGTTTATGGGTACTACTTTTGTGTACATACTCGGGCACGGCAGAATCCGGCCCTCCTTGTGATTATATGTATCTGGTTTAGAGGCTCGTAGACAGATATGTACAGTCAGATGTTTCGCAACCTTGTTAGTCCTTGACGCTGTATAATATATTAGTAAAGTTTATTACCACTTGTTTATGAGTATGCTATTAATGATGGTGTCGAGTAAAGAAATGACGATATTGTTCATACAGCCCACTCAGTAGTAAGAATAAGATGCGAAGTAAGAGGTGCTCGGTATAGTAATATCGGGTACCCGTCGCGGCCCCTAGTTGGGTTGTGACAATTTGTGTATAGTAGGAGTGTCGTGTAGCTACGTCAGCTCTTATTTTGTCGTATAACATATGTAGCGGCCTAGTCGGCCTGAACTGTTATCCTTGGCACGTCTGACTATATATATATGCATGGGTTATGAGTTTTCATTGGAAAGTTGATTATGCTAATTTTACAGAAGATAGTATGATTCAGTTATAAGTTATGTATGGGCTATCAGGTTACTCAGTGAGATGTAAGTACGAGCATATGGGTGTTTGGTCAGCAGTGGTCGGGCACTCATCATGGCTCATCGGTTTGAGTCGTGACACGTGTGCTTCGCGAAGTCACCCTTGGAACAAAGTGTAAAATAAATGCCAAGAGTGGCGGATTTAATGATATGCATGCAATAACAATTAATAATTGCGAAGAAGTAAACACATAGACAGTTAAGGGAAGTAAAACTCATAGTATTTTGGAATCCTTATGCTTAGAACCAGTCAGTCCCTAGCAGAGTCGCCATCTGTAACGATTCGCTTTTTACGCGGCAGTTAAGACATAAAAGGTTACTACGAACTCGTTGGTGCTCTTTCGGACTTTGTTTTGAAAAGACTCGCCACCTAATTTTTAGGAAATTAGGAAAACCGGTTTTGAAGGGTTTATTCAAATACCATGAAAAAAACCTTTGTAATATAGAGCTCTAGGTAAGGGTTCTGATGATCCCCTGGGGAAGGTGTTAGGTACCCCAGTATTAAGGATCCGTACTATACGGTTGACCTTAGAATTCCAAAGTATGAGTATTTGCCTGAACTGTCCATTTTGTGTTTATTCTCGCATTTAAAGAAACTATCATTTTATGTAAATTGCATATCATTTTCGAAAGAATTTAAATATACCCCCCTTATATACAGGGTATCGTAGTTTTCAGATTTCAATATCCGTGTATAAATAGTCTCCTTATATATATAAGGAGTATATTTCATTTCATAAATGAAGAGAAAGGAGAGGTTTTTGATATTATAGCGTTAAGTTTATGTCATACTCATACTTTGGCTCGTGTCAATCCGTTTTAGTACATTCAGTCTTATCCGGAACTTTATATTACAATTTGGTTTTTTATGTTATTAAAGAGTATTTTTATGTGTCCAAAGGAGTATATCTTGGTTGTATATACTCATCTTTTGCCTTTCTCTTGGCCCAAAATTTGTAACTATAAAGAAAAAAAACTTGATTTCTGTTTTAATTTTCAGAAAAAGGGGTTGCATATATATTCCTTTTATCCAATTCTGGTCCTTGTTAATTTTAAAAAGGCTTAAGTATGGAATTGATCCATTTTCGCCTAAAATTTAAAATAATACAAAGTTGGCTTTTGATTAGGGATTACCCGTGGGCTGAGGCCCAAAATTTGCTTCAAGTAATTGTAAAAATCTTCTTTTGTACAAACTTCAGAAAGACGAACTTGTTTAAAAAGGTTTGTAACTTTATTAAGTTTCTAAAAATGCTTTTGTTTGCAATAATCGCTTTTACCTATTTGGAGTTTAAAAACCCCAAGTTCTAAAAAAGAGTTTCATAAAATCTCATTTTTTATACTTAGCCTCAAAAATTGTTGAATTTCCTCGGGGTTTTGGAAATTCGTCAGGGACCTACAGTCATCTAAACGGTATAAGCATCGTTGTCCTAAGACGACTAATTCTAACCATAACGTTTTCCACTATAATATGAGTTTGATACAAATTACAAATACATCAAAAGCTTTGAACAAATAATGCAAATGAAATGAAATAGAATTAGACTAGGGGTCTATCAGGCCCTTAGTTTAGCCATTTTCACCCATGGTCGGGCCTTCTGCGCGCCTTGCTATTTGCTTTGCCTTCGGGGACTCGATTTTTGAATTAAATTCCTATTAGACTTGAGTGGCCATGTGAGTGAGGAGAGGGGGGATAAAGAAAGGGACCCGGTTAGTTTATAAACACTGAACTTATCACTAAAGTATTAAAACTATACATAGTATAAAAACATGAAAAGTACTCATATTATTCTATGCTTACTCCGTTTCTCCTTGAGTGGATTTTCCTTGGTTGGAGATTTTGCAATCGCATGGGGACTAAGTCCTTGCCTTATATTCCTGATGTCACACAAGTTCCAAGGGGCTTCTAGGAACCCCAGGCATGGCTAACACCACGAAGGGCTGGACGACCCCGAAACTACCATAGTTTATCTTCAACCAGTGCATCCAAAGCAAGAGGAAAAGGGAGTATAGAACTTGTGAGTGTCAACAGATTTCAAGCAAACTCATAAACAAACAACAGCCAAGTGCCATACTCTAAAGGGAGGCATTTATATCAAACATAGCAAATAACAACACTTAAGTGAGACTAGATAATCAGCAAGTATCGACGTAATGAGGGGGAAACTCAGTTTCTTGACTAAAGATAATGCACACAACTGTTTTAGAGGAAACACAGGTAATGGTTAGCCAAGACATGGACTTGCTAAGACAATCATGGTAATAGAAAGGGTAAGCTGGGATAATTCGGGCATATCAAACGAAATGCAGGAGGGTTTATGGTCAGATACAAGCTTGTCCCTTTCCAGACAATCACTTAGCCCATGGACTCCTCATAAAATAAAAAATAGTTCCAAATGCCCATGTTCAGACTGCCTAACCTATCCATCTATTAAGGTTCTAGTCACTTCTTAGACGAAACAAAGCCTATTTACACTAATTCAAGTGATGACATTCACCCTATCTCAACTAATCTCAAGATTGCAAACAACCAAGTCCAAAACAAGCACAGTATTCTCAGAAAAAAGGGACCTGGGAAGACCTCACATACAGCCAAGGCTCATGGCCATGTTTAGGACTTTCAGAGTGCACATTCAGGACTAGTATCCTTTAAAACTACTCCTCTTTATTAACTTGAACACATCATAAGCTGGTGCATAAAGCAAGGCTATTGGTTAATAGACAAGTGAGCTTTGAAAATCATTGTTAAAGAGAGGGAAATCCCAATGGGCAAGTCATATGGACACTTAACCAAACAGCCTTACAATAGTTTTGGTTCCTAAAAGTATTCCTTCAACATATTTTAGACTAATCCAAGGATTTTTTCCCAAAGAACAGAAGGGGAGGAAGAGAAAAGCAAGAAATGGATTTACAGCATGATCACAGTTTTGACAAACAAGGAAACCAAACATCACATAAAGGACAAGTCTAAACCAATAAACCAAGTGGCAAGTCTCAGACATTAGTCATGGATGAACAAGTTAGGAAAAGTGGATAAAGACACATGGCCAACAATGAAAGTAAAATGGCACATAACACACTTGACCCTCAGTCTGTTCATAGGTGAACTTATGCCCATGTAATACACTCACCAGCCCCCATTTTCCCTTACACACAACTAACTTTAAACAATCAGACTCAATGCAAGTAGATCCCCCAGTTAAAGGAAGCACACTTAGAGGTCATATATAGGCACACACTTAGGAGACATGGCAGAAATCTCACATTACCTAAGCCTTCCAATATTAACAGCAATCTATTTGATTTTAGATATATCCTCCCCTCCCTATTAGACATAGTTAAACTGTTCCAAAAAACCTGCGGCCTTTATGTGTCCCAAGGACATGAAAAGGAGTTCTAAAAGAAAATGATGGGGTATCAGGGTAAGGAAAGGGGAAGCGGGATAGGGTGGGGTCATCACCTCCCCATCTCCTCCTCCTGAATCTCACTTTCAGCAAAGGGATCCTAGGTTTCACTGGTCATTACCTCTAGTTCATGCCCAGGCTCACCTTTACTCTCCCAAGACCTCTTTCCTCTCCTGTATGCACTCCCCCTCATACCCCAGTGACACCACTAAGGGCCATGGGAGGATCTAGAACAATTTAACTCTACCATGCAGTTTCCACAATGAACCCATGGAACTAATGTCCAGATTTTAAAAGCCTTTATTACCAAATTCACTATAAACACTAGGAACAGACCCCTTATAAACACATAGCACACAGTAACAAGCTGATTAATTCATAAAGACTATGTCCAGATTATAGAAAATAAACCTTAGTTATCAAGTTCAAAGGTGATATACTAGGAACAGGCCCACTCAAAACATATGACAAATTGCAAACAAGCTAGTGTTTCCTTACAACATCAAACTGAAAACTATGATCATAGAAAGGTCTTTGTTCTTAACTACACTATATTTCAAAAGAGAAGGGGAGCATACTCCCTTTTACATAAGGGTCAGACCACACAAAGGAACAATCAACAGACTTCAAATACCATTATTTTAGCCTTATCATCACTCTTCTTAAAGGGACTTAGCTCTTAACATCCAAGGGAAACTCAACAATATCAAGGAAAAGCCACACAAAGACAAGCCAAGCAAGATTTATAACAAGGATCCCATTATCCTCCCTTCCTTTTATCTTTTATCATTACCTATTAGTATAACTTGGAGGATAAGTCTTCAAAAAAAAAAAAAAAAAACAAAACAAAACAAGGTTTTCCTTCACACAGACATGACTCATAAGCAACTTCTACATATGAGGGACCAAAGACTCACACACGTACACGCCCTTCTGGCAAAACTACCAGTCTTTAAATCCTTCTTTTGTGCCATTTTTATCAGAATAGACCTATTTCATTGCTAGGTGAGAACAAACATGACAATCACCTCTTAACCAAACTGTTAGACTAGATGATTTGCCCATATTTTTTATCAAACATAGACCATCTTAGAACTGCTCTTGAAACTAGTTTGTTATAGCCACATCAGAAACCTTTTAAACTCCAACACATCACAACCACACACTCCACATGTTCTATTAAGAGGTAGTTTAACAAATTCCCACACTTACCACAAACAGGACAACCAGACAAGAAGCAGAGCTAAGTGAAGCACTTTGGTCAAGTTAAAACCCTCCCTCCCAGGATCACCTTTTAAGACCTTCGTTTCAAAATACGTTATTGTGACTCAAAATGCCCAGTTTTCAACCAAATAGGTATGACTTAGGTGAGACAATAGAAATCAGGCCAAATAATTTACCAAATGAAACAAGTGAAATTCCACAAAGAGCACACAATACACTTTTTACCTTTTAGAATCAAAATACCATTAGATAGGGCAGACATGATTAGGCTAGGCCTAGCACATCACAAACTTCAACTCCTAAACAAACAACAAATTTAAAAAAGACAAAGTGATGACCAAGTTAGGTGAGACAACAATAACCAGACTAAAGTTCAACATAACAAGACTTTACTTTCCCAATTGAAACATAACTACATATGACAAGCAATAATCAGATTACGTTCAACATAACAAGACTTTAATTTCCCATGACACATAACCACATAAGACAAGCAGTAACCAGATTAGGTATAACAAGACTTTACTTTCTCATGACACATAACCACATAAGACAAGCAATAATCAGATTAGGTTCAACATAACCCGACCTTAACTTTCAAAGACAGGCATATAATCAGGCTTGACAAACTATGATCAACCTAGGTTCAAGACTTCAACTCCCAACTAACACATAATCACATAATACACATAGCACAAACAATGACTAGATCAGATAACTTACTTCAAACAGACCTCTTGAACCCTTCCTAAATTAACCTCCAGACCTAGACACACCTCCAAATGAACAATAACAAGACATAAGGCAAATCAATCATTCAAAGAGCTTGTAATTTCAAACTAACCCTCATGAACCAGGCTTATCACATGGGACACATAGGACTAGACCACTTATGACTTTAACAAACCTATTTTGACGCTAATCAAAACACAGGACTTACACCAAGCAACACATTAGTATAAACTACATCCTAGACCCTCACATAGAGTAATTAATGGTGTTTAGACAATCATGATAGAATAGAAAATACAGAAAGGACATCCAAATTAAGATAAAACTTCCTCAAACTCAAAGCCATAGTCTAAGCCACACTTAAATACCTTTAGTCACAACTGAACAGCCAATGATGCAAGCAGGAAAGCTAAATGGAAGTCTAAGTCAAGCAAGTTCATCAGCTTAATGCTATAGTCTAGATTGTATGTAAAGAAAAAAGAAGAGACAAGTAGTCACAAAGCATGAACAGAAATTCTGAATAACAAATTGAGTCAAAACAACCTATTAGCTTGAAACTATCCTCTAATCCACATGAAACACCTTAAATAAGCACAATGTAGGTAGAATCTCAAAAAAAAAAAAAAGGAATGAAAACAAGCACACCAGATTTGAACTTTGTCCTAAGCTATAAATAATCATATCAATCAAGCATATTACAGACATGAACTGAAAAGAAAGGTAATATACCAACACATTACCTCAAACCTCTATCCTAAACCACACATAATCACCTTGACTAGGTATAACGTAGACAAAATCAAGATATGAAGGGGTTAAGCTAATGTACTAACTTAAATACTATCATAAACCACACAATCATACTACATGAGCATAACACATACAACATCTAAGTATAAAAAGGCAATAAACTACTTAAACTTTATCATAAAAACTCCACATAATCTTATTAGCTAAACACAATATAAGCAGAATTTAAATATGAAAGCAATGGACTAAAATACTAACTTAAACCACACATAATCTTATTAACTAAACACAGCATAAACAAAATCTAAATATGAAAGCAATGGACAAAAATACTAACTTAAACCACACATAATCTTATTAACTAAATATGACATAAATATAAAGCATTACACTAAAAGGTATTTACCTTTTGTGAGTGCAACCGGGGTCAAGCGATGGATTTGGAGGCTTTTATATGCCAATGACAAACTCAGGCCACCAAAACACCAAACAACAAATGAAAAAATAAATTTTAGAACTAGGAAACTAAAAAGAACAAAAACCCTAAGGTTCAAAACTAAAATTTTTGGCTTTGGAACTCTTAAGACTTAAAAATAGCAATTTTCAACCACTTTTTGGTTTTCTACCTCTCTTTTCAAACAAATGTGGGTTTCTATTTATAGAAAGTCCAGAATGCCTCCTAGACTTGCAACCAACGATTTGGGACTTGCAAATTTATGCAAGTCTCACTTACAAATCCAACACACGGTCAGATTCAAGGTGTAAAAATGAAATCACCGGCTTACAAGCCTCAATACCAATAATAATGATAGAAAATATAAAAAGAAAGGGGTTGTACCTTTAAGGGTTTGTTTGGCCAGATTTCATGGAGAGAAGGTTGAAGCATTAATGGCTTTGTCTTCTCTCTTCACGCCACAAATAAACCACGATGGGATAGGACTAAAAAAGAGGCGGGGTAGGTGGTGGAACAAAGGCGGTACTAGGGTTTTACCCCTAGTCGCCTTCCCTCTCTTCTTTTTGCCAACAGACCCCTAAGGTTCTCTAAAATGACGTGTTGGGAGGAGTATATACTCCCTCCCTTTAATTCCCAATTGGACCGGGTCATGGTCTATATTGGACTGGGCCTAGTCCTTTATTTTTATAAAAATGTCACGACCCGATTTGGGGGCCGCGACGGGCACCCAGTGCTAGCCACCCGAGCACCCCTTGGCTTACACATACACTTACATTTATGTGAGCCACATAATTAAACATATATTTCTATTTATCCGTCATGCTAGTCCCATTGGACAACAACACCTTTATATCAACATTGGCATCTATGCCATATCAATGTACATAAGCCGACAAGGCCAACAAAATGATGTACAAAATATAGGCCGACAAGGCCAAACATATCTAACCATATACACATGTCTACGAGCCTCTAAGGAGAGTATAACATATCATATAAGCGGGACAGGACCCCGCTATGCCCATAATTACGTACACAAAAGAATAAGTACCCAAAAGCTAGAGCTCCGAATGAAATGGAGCCCCGTTATATAGTCCCTGAGAATGAAGCTATGGATCAAGTCTGTCTCCCTGTGCACCTGCGGGCATGACGCAGCGTCCACAAATAAAAGGACGTCAGTACGAAGGATGTACTGAGTATGTAAAGCATGATCAATATCAACATAGAAGCATAATATACAACATAAGAAATGGCATAAGATGGGAGGTAGTAATATCATCGTCATAGGCACTTGCTTGCGTTACATAGGATCTTTCCATTTCGATCGCGTGATTGGGTACACACATCTGTACTCATTTACGTATCCATATTCACATTTATATCATGTACATATCCAATTTCGTAATCATATCATATTCGTATTCATACTCATATCTATATCATATATCTACCCATAGCATATACATAAGCATATTATACACATCTCATCCACATAGCCTACCCGACCACGAAGGTTCGGTGTTTCACGTACCCGACCATAACTAGGCTCGGTGATCATACACACCTGGCCAACCAAGGCTCAGTGTTACACATACCTGGCCCTACCAAGGCTCAGTGTTGTCCGTACCCAACTGCAGTGGTGCGCGCGCATCGTCATACACACACACACACACATATATATATATATATATCTATAAATATAAACATACATACATATTCTACTCGGCCTTATAAGCTCGGGGTTTCATAATAGCCATACATAGGCACATATACATATTAGCTCATAAGCATCTTTACTATTATCATTACCATCATCATTGTCATCGTTATCGTCATCGCTATTACCATTATAGTCATCATCGATATCATTTTCACTATTATCGTCATTCATTACATCTACATTTATAGGCTTACTCGTCATATGAGGAACTTAGTACAATCATAGCATATCAAGAATCGCGAGCTTACTAGTTCGAAAGATCGAATCATTTGATGGACATCGTAGTCTTATAGAAGGTTTAGATGATTGGCCAAAGAACCATGCCTTATGAAAGAAGGGTTAACCTCACATACCTTTCCGTTCAACTATTTACCACTTGCACGTTCCCCTCCGAAGCTCACGTTTCTACCTTCATTAAAGTCATACTATTATTAGAATCGATAGCTAGCATACATGACTAAAACTAGAGGAAATCAGAAAGCATCTCCTTTATTTATACGACATTCCTCCATAGCGTATATCAACTCCCAAACGTCAATAATACATTCACAATACTATAACAATAGTCATTATTCATCCACATTACCCACATTTCTCAATTTACTTTCAATCACCCACATCCATGGTCGTAACACACGACTACGTTCATTCACATACATTGCCTATCCCATGTTTTCAACGTCATTTATATCATGGTTATATCACAACACATCAAGAATCATGACTTAATTCAAGCTTTTACTCAAAACTGACACTATTCCCACATTGATGACCCATTTCCTATTTCCTCATAGAATCCAAGTGTTTCAACTTTCAAATATCTTAAACAACAAGGAAATATCATAAAATTACCTTAAATGGTGTAGGAATGAACCTTGGGTGAAAACACTTCACTTGAGAAGAACCCTAGTTTCACCTTCACTTGGATTTCTTACTTTGGATGAACTTTAATGGGTTCTTTACACTTGATTCACTTAGCTTGATGTAGAAGATCACTAATATCTCTTAAATTTGTGTGAAATAAATGTAGAGAGAGGTGTTAGAGAGAAGGGGTGAAATGTGGAAATGAAATAATGAACTTTGTCCCCTTTCTAATAACCCAAAATCTGATCTGTCGATGACATTATAGGGGCCGTATAAATTTATACGGTCCATGTAAGGGACCGTGAGATGGACCTTTTGTTCACTCTTCTCTGTGACCATTATACGGGCCTTATAAATTTATACGGTCCGTATAATTGACCGTATAATCCCACCAGTGAGTGATCTCTACTGTGATGGTTCTGCGGTCCATTATACGGTCTGTATAACATTATACGGTCTGTATAATGAGCCGTACAACCCATCAGTCACTGAACTTGTTCCCGCCACTTCGTTTGATCTCCAATCCTTATGGGATCTTCTTAACGCTTGTTCAACACTTCATTAACAACCTAGGGGATGTTATAACGCTTCCCCACAACATCATTATGCCGTCATCAACTTGTTACTCATAATTCTCATCCGATACCTATCGTGTGCCTTGCCTTATCTTGGAAACTCTCTTGTCTAACATCGGATGTCTTTGAAATCTTACTTAGGGTCATCAAATATCATTATTTATTTATTGAAATACCATACACTTCGTGCTCTTTGTTAGTCCATTCACTGTGCATCAACGGGAAATTTTTCGAGGTGTAACATTCTTCCCCCCTTAGGAACATTCGTCCTCAAATGTTAAGCACTCGGGGATTCTACAACAATTTCGGCAGAGTTTCCCCTATAATATGGCACTACCATCCTGTCACAACAACCCACAATAACAATGCCTCACAGGGCCATAACATAATAGCAATGGAATTTGGCCACACACGACCCAAATGCATAAAAAGGAAAACATACATTCCTTATGATCTTGATGTCTCATCTTGGCCCTCTTCCGGGGGTTGAAATAAGTGCGGGTACTTGGATCGCATGATTTATTCTGCTTCGCATGTCATTTCTTCTCGTTTACTGCTTCTCCATAAAACCTTAACTGAGGCCACTTCTTTGTTTCTAAGCCTCCGTACTTGCCTATCTAGTATGGCAATGGGTACCTCTTTATAAGTCAACTTCTCTATCACTTGTACATTACCTATTGGCACGATCCTGGTAGGATCTCCAACGCATTTTCGGAGCATCGAGACATGGAAAACTAGATGGACTGACTCCAAATCCGGAGGTAGATCTAACTCATAGGCCACTTTGCCTACTTTGTGCACAATCTCATAAGGTCCAATGTACCGAGGACTAAGCTTCCCCTTTTTGCCAAATCTCATAACACCTTTCATTGGCGATACTTTCAAGAATAACCAATCTTTCACTTGGAACTCTAATTCCCTTCGACGATTATTCGCATAGGACTTTTGACGACTTCGAGCCGCTAACAACCGATCTCGTATGAGCTTCACTTTCTCTGTGGCTTGCTGGACTGAGTCTGGTCCTATCAATTTAGTCTCTCCTGTTTCAAACTACCCAATTAGAGATCTACACTTTCGCCCATATAACGCTTCATACGGTGCCATTTTAATGCTAGAATGATAACTATTATTGTAAGCAAAATCAATAAGTGGTAAGTGATCATCCCAGTTACCTCCAAAATCTAACATACATGCCCGTAACATATCCTCAAGAGTCAGAATGGTACGTTCGGCTTGTCCATCAGTCTGCGGGTGAAATGCCGTGCTAAGGCTCACCTGAGTCCCCAAACCCTCTTGGGAGGACTTCCAGAAATTAGCCGTAAACTGGGTTCCTCTGTCTGAGATAATAGATACTGGAACACCATGAAGTCGTACTATCTCTTTAACATTGAGCTTCGCATAGTCTTTTGCCACATACGTCGTTCTGACAGGTAAGAAATAAGCTGACTTAGTGAGTCTATCCACAATCACCCATATGGAATCATACTTACGTCGAGAACGGGGTAAGCCTGTAATAAAGTCCATGTTAGTCACTTCCCACTTCCAAGTTGGGATTTCTATAGCTTGCAACAATCCGCCCGACTTTTGGTGCTCGATTTTTACTTGTTGACAGTTGGGACATTGAGCTACAAATTCTGCTATATCCTTCTTCATCTCATTCCACCAGTATATAGACATAAGATCATGATACATTTTTTTTGCTCTGGGGTGGATAGAATAACGGGAACAATGAGCTTCTCTCAATATTTGATGGCGTAGACCTGCCACATCTGGGACAAATAATTGCCCTGGCATCGAAGAACTCTGTCTTCTGAAATATCAAATGATGACTCCTCTTTCTGAGCGAGTGTATCTCTGTAATGCATTAGCATGGAATCTTCATATTGCCGCCCTTTCACTTCCGCTACTAGCGACAAGACTGCTGAATTCTGAATATTAGTCCCCCTGCTACTTGAGTCCACTACCAGAACTCCTAGGCTAGCTAACTGCTGGAGCTCACGAGCCATTTCTCTTTTCTCTGGCTGAACATCACACAAACTTCCCATAGATCTACAACTAAGAGCATCAGCCACAACATTTGATTTCCCAGGGTGGTACAAGATATCAACATCATACTCCTTTAGCAGTTCTAACCATCGTCGTTGCCGCAAATTCAACTCTTTCTGCTTGAAGATATACTGAAGGCTCCTATGATTTGTATAAATATCCACATGAACGCCATATAAATAATGTCTCCATATCTTTAATGCATGAACCACGGCAGCCAATTCTAGATCGTGGGTTGGATAATTCTTCTCATGTTTCCGCAACTGCCTTGAAGCATACGCAATCGCCTTGCCATGTTGCATCAATACACAGCCTAGCCCAACGCCTAAAGCATCACAATAGACAACATATCCTTCCAATCCTTCTGGAAGTGTCAGGACACGGGTAGAAGTCAATCTACCTTTTAGCTCTTGGAAGCTACATTCACAAGCATCTGTCCATTGAAACTTTGCTGATTTCTGGGTCAATTTTGTGAGTGGTGCAGAAATAGAGGAAAAACCTTCCACAAATCTCCTGTAATAACCTGCTAAGCCTAGAAAGATACGAACCTCCGTAGGGGTTGTGGGCCTTGGCCAAGTCTTCACGGCCTCAATCTTTGGCTATCCACTTGAATACCATCCAACAACGTGCCCCAAAAATGTCACTGAGTTCAACCAAAACTCACATTTAGAAAATTTTGCAAACAACTCTCGAGTTTGAAGAACTCTGAGGACAGTATGCAAATGTTCCGCATGTTCCACCTCGGACCTAGAATACACCAAGATATGGTCGATGAATACAATCACAAATAAATCTAGGAAGGGCCTGAACACATTGTTCATCAAATCCATGAATACCGCTGGTGTATTAGTTAGCCCAAATGATATTACCCGGAACTCAAAATGACTATATCTTGTTCTGAAGGCTGTCTTAGGAATATCTTTCTCCCTAACTCTCACTTGGTGATACCCGGAACCATTTGGCACCTTGTAACTGATCAAACAAGTCATCAATCCTCGGAAGAGGATATTTATTCTTAATCGTCACCTTATTCAATTGCCGATAATCAATGCACATTCTCAAGGAGCCATCTTTCTTTCGGACAAACAATACGGGTGCTCCCCACAGGGATGAACTAGGCCTAATAAAGCCTTTCTCAAGCAAGTCTTTCAATTGCTCCTTCAATTCATTCAATTCTGCGGGAGCCATTCTATAAAGAGGAATAGATAGATATAGGCTTAGTGCCTGGCAGCACATCAATGGAAAAATCAATCTCCCGCTCAGGAGGGAGACCTGGAAGCTCTTCCGGGAACACATCCGGAAATTCATTTACTACAGGAACTGACTAAAGAGTTGGCGATTCAGCTTCTACATCTTGAACCCGAACTAGGTGATAAATGCAACCTTTTGTGATCATTTTCCTCGCCCTTAGATAGGAAATAAACCTACCTTTCGGTGACACAGTATTCCCTTTCCATTCTAAAACTGGTTCTCCCGGAAATTGAAAACGAACCATTTTCATTCTACAATCGACATTGGCATAGTAAGAATCCAACCAATCCATGCCCATAATAATATCAAAGTCTACCATTTTTAGCTCATGCAAGTCAACCATAGTACGACGGTCACAAATCACAACTATACAGTTTTTATATACTCGACTAAATATTACCGATTCACCAATGGGTGTAGACACCTCAAAAGGTTTGATAGACTCCGGTTTAACTCTAAAACAACCCGCAATATATGGAGTAACATATGATAATGTGGATCCCGGATCAATCAAAGCATATACAGCATGAGAGAATACCGATAATATACCTGTGACCACATCGGGAGAAGACTCAAGATCTTAGCGTCCAGCCAAAGCATAAACACGGTGCTGAGGACCGCTAGAACTGGGGACTCTCCCTCTGCCTCTACTATGGCGGACTGGCGCATGTGAACTTGGCCCCATAGGGCGCACAGATGCTGAAGATCCGGCTAACGACCCTGAAGGCTGGGTCCTACCTCTACCATGAATCGAGGGGCAATCTGTCACGACCCAACTAGGGGGCCGCGACTAGCACCCGGTGCTAGCCCACCTGGGAACCCCTTAGCTTACACTTATGCTTACATTTAGGTGAGCCCCATAATTAGACATACATTTCCTTTCATCCATCAAACTAGTCCCATTGGACTACAACATTTCTTATATCATCATAGGAGTCGATGCCACATCAATGTACATGATCCGACAAGGCTAACAAAATGACATACAAAATATAGGCCGACAAGACCAAACACATCTAACTACATATACATGTCTAAAAGCCTCTAAGAAGGTTGTAACATATCACATGAGCGGGACAGGGCCCCGCTGTGCCCATAAATATGTACACAAAAGAATCTATACCAAAAGTTGCGGCTCCGGATGAGATGGAGCTCCGCAATGTAGTCCTTGAATAATGAAGCTATGGATCAAGTCTATCTCCCTGTGCACCTGCGGGCATGAAGCAGCGTCCACAAACAAAAGGACGTAAGTACGAAGAATGTACTGAGTATGTAAAGCATGATCAACAACGATATAAAAGCATTATATACAACATATGGGACAACATGGGATGGGAGATAATAATATCGTCGTCATGGCACTTACTTGCTTTCCACAAGGACACTCCATTTCTATTGCGTATCCGTATACATCCATATCCGTACTTAGTTACCTTCACATTCATTTTCGTATTCATATTCATGTTTCCATTCATATTCATATTCATAACATATTCGTACTCATATTGATGTCATATACATATCATATACATATATACATATATAGCATGCCCGACCCTGGAGGTTCGGTGTTTCATACATACTTGGCTAGCCAAGGATCAAGGTCATGCATACCTGGCCCTACCAAGGCATCAGGGTTATCCGTACCATCTGCAGAGGTGTGCGCGCGTTACGTAATCATATACATACTCTATACATATTCATATACATATATTCTGCCCGGCATCATAAGCTCGGGGTCTTATTATAGCCCTTCATAGGCACACATACATATAATAGCTCATGAACAACTTTAGCATCGTTTCATTCTCATCATCATTTCTATCATCATCATTATCGTTATGTCTACCTTATGGGCTTATTCGTCATCCGAGGAACTTAGTACAATCATAGCGTATCTAGCATCGTGAGCTTACTAACTCGGAAGATCAGTCATTTGAAGAAGACGTAGGCTTACAGAAGATTTAGACGTTTGGCCAAAGAACCATGTCTTATGAAAGAAGGGTTAGCCTTACATACCTTTTCTTTCGACTATATAACACTTGCACGTCCCCTATCGACGCTTGCATTTATACCTTCATCAAGGTCATACTATCGTTAGAATCGACAACTAGCATAAATGGCTAAAGCTAGAGAAAATCGGACAACATCTCCTTTATTTATACAACATTCCTCCATATCGTAATTCAACTCCCAAACGTCAACAATACATTTACAATATCATAACAATAGCCTTTAGTCATCTACATTATCCATATTCTCAATTCACTTCCAATTTTCCATATTCAAGACCATAACACACGATTTCGTCCATTCATATGCAATGCCTATTTCGTGATCTTAACGTCATTTATAACCCATTCATGTCACAACACAACAACAATCATGATTCAATTCAAACTATTTCTCAAAACGTCACTATTAATCATTCATGACCCACTTTACCATATTCTTCTAATGACCAAGAATTTCAACTCACAAATACCTTAAACAACATATAAACATTATGAATCTTACCTTCGATGTTGTAGGAACAAGCCTTAGTTGATAATACTCCACTTGATCAAAAACCCTAGTTTATCTCCAATGAGATCTCTTGACTTGAATGATCGTTAATGGGTTTGCTTACACTTGATTCACTTGTTTTGTGTTGTTGATCACTAAAAACCCTTGAAAACTTGTGGAATATATGTAGAGAGATGTTTTAGAGAAAAGGGGTGTGATGTAGAAGTGAAATGAAATAAGCCTTGGTCCCCTTATTTAATGACTTGAAAATCTAATTTGAAGTGCACACTGGTCGTAAACATGGTTTACGGTCCGTATTCCAGTTTATGGGCCGTCCTTCATGGTCGTATTTAATCATAACAGAACCAGAAACTCAGGCTGAAGCATGGTGATTTACGATCACGGCTTACGGGCCGTAATCCACTTTATGATCCGTATTTTGGGTCGTATTTAACCATTGATCAATTGTTAGAAAGTTGAAGTTTTGGAAGCCAAAATACGACATGGAAGTTTACGGACCGTATACCACTTTATGGTCCGTATTTCACTTTACGACCAACTGGCCAGAATGCAAGCCTGCAACTTTTCACATTTCCAAAACCTATAATTAGTCATTGTGGAGCATAACCTATCTCTTATCGCTATTTCCCTTGGAATCTTATTTAGGGTCATCAAGTGTCGTTTCTTACTCATGGAAACATCATACACTTGTGCTCATCACTAGGTCATTTACTTGCGTACCAACGGAAGATTTTCCGAGGTGTAACACAATCACGCATAATATGGCCTGGTCGACCACATCTAAACCCAGTCGGCACTGACCCCAATGTAACTTCCCACACTGGGAACATCATGGTATGGGTGGCCTCGCCTGACTCGAATCACCTCTGAACTGAGACCCCAAAAAACTCTGACTCGGCCCGGAACGAGTAGATCTATCGAATCTCTGGCCTAAAAACCGTGGAGGTGCACTGGTCATAGAAAGACCTGAGTGCCTGGAAAACTGCTGCTTGTGCCCACCTCTGAACTCGCTCATCAGACCCGAAGATCTGGCCCTCTTGCTATGTCCCCTATCATCCTCACACCCACTTCTTTGCTGTTGCAGACTTTCTTCTACGTTCTGAGCATGGGCTTGAATGCGTGCAGTATCCATATTGTCCTGAAGGGATGCGGTCAAGCACCTATCCATCAAATGTGGCCCTAGGACTTTCACAAATCGGTGCACTCGGTCCCCCATATCCGCTACCATGGCCGAAGCATACCTAGCTAAAGAATTGAAGCGGAGACTATACTCTAAAGCACTCATGCTACCTTGCCTTAAATTCAAGAACTTATCGGCTCTAGGTCGCCGAACTTCCGGAGGCATATAGTGTCGGAGGAAAGCATCAACAAACTCTTGCCATACCAGGGGAGGTGCATTGGCTCCCCATGAAGCCATCCAAACCGTGTACCAATGGATCGAGACATCTCTCAATCTATATGATGCTAACTCCACCGCTTCGGTGTCCGAAGCATGTATCAACCGAAGCGTCCTTAACATACCATCAATAAAGTCTTGAGGGTCCTCATCCGACTTTGATCCAAAGAATTCCGTAGGGTTCGAGGTAATGAAGTCACGGGCCCTTGCACTAACAGCCCTATCACACTTCCCTGTACTTTGCCGCTGAGTCTGGGCAGCAACCAACTGAGTAAGCAAATGTATGGCCTCTTTTACATCTTGGCCTGAAGCATCCGGTGGAGGAGTTGGAGGTGCGGGAACTGGGGCTGAGGCTCCCTCACGCTCCTCTAATATAGGTACTGAACGGGAGGACTGAGATTGAGCCGCACTCTGGGACTCACTTTCCTCTACTACCGGTGGCGGTGCTCTTTCAGCCCGTTTTTCTGCCAACGTCTTGCCCTTTTGGGCTGCTGTAGTCGTTTTTTTACAGGCATTTATGAAATACACAACACACGGTTAAGGAACAAGAAGTTCTTATATCATAGCTCTATCGCATGATTCTTACGAAGAAACAAGGTCATTTATTCCAAAAATGCCTGCAGCTTCTTGTTTATAAGTGTGGCGCGCAACACACCCATAATCAGGACTCTACTAGACACGGCTCGTAGACACACCCTAGGACTGAACTGCTCTGATACCACTTTTGTCACGACCTGACTAGGGGGCCGCGACGGGTACCCAGTGCTAGCCCACCCGGGCACCCCTTGGCTTACACTTACACTTACATTTAGGTGAGCCACATAATTAAACATATATTTCTATTTATCCGTCATGCTAGTCCCATTGGACAACAACACCTTTATATCAACATTGGCATCTATGTCATATCAATGTACATAAGCCGACAAGGCCAACAAAACGATGTACAAAATATAGGCCGACAAGGCCAAACATATCTAACCATATACACATGTCTACGAGCCTCTAAGGAGAGTATAACATATCATATAAGCGGGACAGGACCCCGCTATGCCCATAATTATGTACACACAAGAATAAGTACCTAAAAGCTAGAGCTCCGAATGAAATAGAGCCCCGTTTTATAGTCCCTGAGAATGAAGCTATGGATCAAGTCTGTCTCCCTGTGCACCTGCGGGCATGACGCAGCGTCCACAAACAAAAGTACGTCAGTACGAAGGATGTACTGAGTATGTAAAGCATGATCAATATCAACATAGAAGCATAATATACAACATAAGAAATGGCATAAGATGAGAGGTAGTAATATCATCGTCATAGGCACTTACTTGCCTTACATAGGATCTTTCCATTTCGATCGTGTGATTGGGTACACACATCCGTACTCATTTACGTATCCTTATTCACATTCATATCATGTACATATTCTATTTCGTAATCACATCATATTCGTATTCATACTCATATCTATATCATATATCTACCCATAGAATATACATATTCATATCATATATATCTCATCCACATATCCTACCCGACCACGAAGGTTCGGTGTTTCACGTACCCGACCATAACTAGGCTCGGTGATCATACATACATGGCCAACCAAGGCTCAGTGTTACACATACCTGGCCCTACCAAGGCTCAG
This sequence comes from Lycium barbarum, assembly GCF_019175385.1. Lineage (NCBI taxonomy): Eukaryota > Viridiplantae > Streptophyta > Magnoliopsida > Solanales > Solanaceae > Lycium > Lycium barbarum. The sequence goes on along the minus strand of NC_083348.1, from coordinate 49,368,111 downwards.
TGTTGTCCGTACCCAACTGCAGTGGTGTGCGCGCATCGTCATATACATATATATATATATATATATATATCAAAACATACATACATATTCTACCCGGCCTTATAAGCTCGGGGTTTCATAATAGCCCTACATAGGCACACATACATATTAGCTCATAAGCATCTTTACTATTATCATTACCATCATCATTGTCATCGTTATCATCATCGCTATTACCATTATAGTCATCATTAATATCATTTTCACTATTATCGTCATTCATTACATCTACCTTTATAGCCTTACTCGTCATATGAGGAACTTAGTACAATCATAGCATATCAAGAATCGCGAGCTTACTAGCTCGAAAGATCGAATCATTTGAAGGACATCATAGTCTTATAGAAGATTTAAATGATTGGCCAAAGAACCATGCCTTATGAAAGAAGGGTTACCCTCACATACCTTTCCGTTCAACTATTTACAACTTGCACGTTCTCCTCCGAAGCTCACGTTTCTACCTTCATTAAAGTCATACTATTATTAGAATCGATAGCTAGCATACATGACTAAAACTAGAGGAAATCGAACATCATCTCCTTTATTTATACGACATTCCTCCATAGCGTATATCAACTCCCAAATGTCAATAATACATTCACAATACTATAACAATAGTCATTATTCATCCACATTACCCACATTTCTCAATTTACTTTCAGTCACCCACATCCATGGTCATAACACACGACTACGTTCATTCACATACATTGCCTATCCCATGTTCTCAACGTCATTTATATCATGGTTATATCACAACACATCAAGAATCATGACTCAATTCAAGCTATTACTCAAAAGTGACACTATTCCCACATTGATGACCCATTTCCTATTTCCTCATATAATCCAAGTGTTTCAACTTTCAAATATCTTAAACAACAAGAAAATGTCATAAAACTTACCTTAAATGGTGTAGGAATGAACCTTGGGTGCAAACACTTCACTTGAGAAGAACCCTACTTTCACCTTCACTTGGATTTCTTACTTTGGACGAACTTTAATGGGTTTTTTACACTTGATTCACTTAGCTTGATGTAGAAGATCACTAATATCTCTTGAATTTGTGTGAAAGAAATGTAGTGAGAGGTTTTAGAGAGAAGGGGTGAAATGTGAAAATGAAATAATGAACTTGGTCCCTTTTTTAATAACCAAAAATCTGATATGTCGGGGACATTATACGGTCCATTACACGGACCATATAAATTTATACGGTCCGTGTAAGGGACCGTGAAATAGACCTTTTGTTCACTCTTCTCTGTGACCATTATACGGTCAATTAAACGGGCCGTATAAATTCATTTGGTCCGTATAACTGACCGTATAATCCCACCAGTGAGTGATCTTCACTGTGATGGTTCTGCGGTCCATTATACGGTCCGTATAACATTATACGGTTCGTAAAATGAGCCGTATAACCCATCAGTCCACTGAACTTGTTTTCGCCACTTCGTTTGATCTCCAATCCTTATGGGATCTTCTTAACACTTGTTCAACACTTCATTAACAACCTAGGGGATGTTATAACTCTTCCCCACAACATCATTAAGCCGTCATCAACTTGTTACTCATAATTCTCGTCTGATACCTATCGTGTGCCTTGCCTTATCTTGGCAACTCTCTTGTCTAACATCGGATGTTTTTGAAATCTTACTTAGGGTCATCAAATATCATTATTTACTTATTCAAATACCATAAACTTTGTTCTCTTTGTTAGCCCATTCACTATGTATCAACGGGAAATTTTCCGAGGTGTAACAAAAAAAAACGTTGGGCCCATTTCTCATTATATATATCTATATATATATATATATATATATATATATATATATATATACCACTATGTATAGAGGGTTGGGGAAAAATAAAATAATAAATAAATAAAGAAAAACTAATCATTAGTCCATTAGGATTTAATTAATTTAAAACAAGACTCAAAATAAAAATCATTTTGCAGATAGTGGGTTTCGAATTAATTAACCAGATAAACTTAATCAGCTATGTAAACGCACTCTAAATCAAGATTTAAAGGGTAAAATGGTCAATTCTTTTAATTACTCAAAATACCTTGGACACTAAAATGGAATATAAATTACCCATTAATCTAATTTTCTTTGATCTAATTAATTAAGGAAATAATTATCCGAAAGGGGTTTTTGCCCCTTTGATTAATTTCAACAAAAATATCCCTTGAATATCATCAATTTCCACAAAAATTTAAAATACTTTGGAGGTTTCTTTCTCAATTTAAAAAGGTTAAATATTATCCCGAATAATTTCGTGAAAATTATCTAGACCCTTTTGGGTGCATAGCTAATTTTATTTATTGTCCAAGGACTCCAAGCACTTAAAATAAATTACGGGAGGTCAAAAATTAGGTGTCAACAACTGCCTCTTTGGTGTTCAGGGATGGCGGGACCATCCTTGAGCAATGTATTTTAACTAATCCTATTTGTTTATGGACTCGACTCATCTTGCCTTTAAATTTCAAAAAATCCACATCTATACTTTGACTCGATCAAAGACTTTGAGTGGTTCAGCAGGAAAACCCTGGGACTCCCGAAGTTGTGATTGGGGTTTCCATAGACAGTGGTTAGAGTGCGGCCGGCCCTTGGGTTTTGAGTCTGCCTACATATCCTTGGTCTCTGGGAATCAGACAGTATGTAGTTCGACTTGCTGGAGAAGAGCACCCCGCTTTTTACAGGAATACCTTCGGATTTCACCGGTGTGTATCCGACCGGTCGTGGTTTATTTTTCTTAGTAAAATAGACAGATGGTGACTGAGTCTAAGATTGGACGGCTTCCAAGTCCTGGCCAGAGAGCTTGACTCTCATGGGCACCCTATCTTGGCCGGTTGCATAAGAAAAGTTCCACGTTTGCTCCGCAATTTGTCTGAATCCGGTTCAATAGGTTGGCTCTCTCTTGGAGGCTATGCACCTGCTTTTGAAATTCAATAATATTGTAGATATATTTATGATATTTGTATAAGTGGCCCTCTCAGCAGTTTGTATGTATGAATGAATGGCCTTCTCGGCAGTATGAATGAATGAATGGCCCTCTTGGCAGTATGGATAAATGAATGGCCCTCTCGGAAGTATGAATGAATAAATGGCCCTCTCGGTTGTATGAATGAATTAATGGCCTTCTCGGCAGTATGGATAAATGAATGACCCTCTCAGCAGTATGAATGAATGAATGGCCCTCTCGGTAGTATGGATGAATGAATGGACCTTTCGGCAGTATGAATGAATGACGTGAAATGGCCCTCTCAGCAGCAGTAAAGTAAACGTGAAATGGCCCTCTCGGCAGCAGAAATTAAACGTGCAATGGCCCTCTCTGCAGCACAAAGTAAACATACAATAGCCCTCTCGGCAGCAGAAAGTAAACGTCTAATAGCCCTCTCAGCATCAGAAAACTAAACGTGAAATGGCCCTCTCGGCAGCAGAAAGTAAACATGTAATGGCCTTCTCGGCTGTAGAAAATTAAATGTGCAATGGCCCTCTCGACATGGCCCTCTCGGTTTCAGAAAGTAAACGTGCAATGGCCCTCTAGGCAGCAGGAAAGTAAGTAAAAGAAATGACAGATATGGCCCTTTCAGCTAGATAATGTTTCTGCAGTTCGTTGTGTTAGTTGTTGACCCATGTGGCCAGATATGCCTCTTTTGCTTTTTGTCATTTTGACCCTCTCGGCTAGATATGTCTTTGTCTCTCCCTCTTGTGCGACCCTTTTGGTCGGATATGTCTTTGTCTCTCGCTCTTGTGCGACCCTTCTAGTCAGATATGCCTTTAGGCTCGTTCATTTCTTACCTTTTTGGCTGGATATGTCTATGTCTCTGATTCTTGTATGACCCTTCTGGTTGGATATGCCTTTAGGCTCGTTCATTTCTTATCTTTTTGGCCGGACGTATCCTTTCCCCTTCACTTGTGGTGTACCCGATAGTCAAACGAGTTGTTCTTGCTTGACTTGGCTTTCACAGTTCTGTCGTTTTTCTTTTAAAACCTGCATCCACAAAAAAAATTTGAGTTTCCTAAAAGACCGATTAGCGTTGTTGTCCTCCCGTCTGGTGGCTCCTCTTGACATCCTTCTAAACCCTCTCGGCCTCGGCATTTCTAGAGATAGTTTTAGAGAGTGCTTACACTAACGGGTGCATATTTTTTGAAATCTATAGTACAAATTAGTAAAGCGCATGACATGTGACCTTGAGCACAGTCTCCCAGATCTCTCGGGAGGTATGACTGCTGGTTTCCAAGCTTGATGGAAGAATCTTAAGACCTTTCTCAAAAATTCTATGTCAGTTTTGGGTTTGCCTTGAGCGGCCCCTTCTACTACTCATCATGCGGGAATTTTTGAGGTTCCCTCAAAAACTCTACCCCAGTGTAAGGTCTTATTTTGCTACCTCCCTGTTGATTGTTCCTGATAGAAATTTTTGACATCCTCTCAAAAATTCTACCCAGTGTGGGGTCGACGCTAGCTATTTCTTGTATTAGTCCTCGCAGTTTGATCTCATCGCTTCTATCCTGCTTTATTATCTCTAGGGTTTTCCTAATGGCTTCTGAGTTTTTCTTTTATGACGACCGAGCTCGAAGATCCTATGTATCCTGCCGCAATAGGAATTCAGGTCAAACGTTGTTCGGGACAAAGTGATTGAGTTTTGATTTTACTAATAAAGCGACTGGGTCCAATATGGACTGTCTACGTATCCCACTGTGGGGAAGTCTGGTCATTGCGTAGTTCATTATATAGATGATTTGTTTTTCTCCTATCCTAGGATGATTACAGGCAGGAGGTACGATTACAAGGAAATAACAATGCTATTATAAGCAACTGGCATCCTAAATGTAGTATCTTTTAAGCATGTCTGCATTGATGGCCTTAGGCCACTCTTGACCGTCCATCTCGGCTAGGACTACAACTTCTACTGAGAGTACTTTCCTGACCATGTATGGTCCTTGCCAGTTCAGCGCGAATTTCCCTTTATCTTCATTTTGGTGAGGGAAGACTCGCTTGAGCACAAGTTGTCCGATCTGGAAAAGTCGGGTTCTGACCCTCTTGTTGAAGGCTCGAGACATTCTTTGTTTGTATAGCTTCCCGTGGCACATTGCCACCATTCTCTTTTCCTCTATCATGGCCAGTTGTTCATAATGATTTCTAACCCATTCTGTATCTTGCAGCTCCGCCACTTGCATGATCTGGAGTGAGGGGATTTTCATTTCGGCAGGTATGACCGCTTCTGTACCGAAGACAAGGAGATACGGAGTTGCCCCAGTGGAAGTGCAGGTTGTTGTCCGGTACCCCAACGGGGCATAAGGCAACTGTTCGTGCCAATTCCTATAGTTTTCGATCATCTTCCTCAGGATTCTTTTGATGTTTTTATTGGCGGCCTCTACATCTCCATTCATCTATGGCCGGTAGGCGGTAGAGTTCCTGTGGGTTATCTTGAATTGTTCACAAATGTCCTTCATCAAATGACTGCTTAAATTGGCACTATTGTGTGTGATGATGGATTTCAGTGAGCTAAAGCGGCATATCAGATTGGTTTTGACAAAAGCTGCCACGACCTTTTTGGTCACTGACTGGTGTGAGGTGGCTTCCACCCATTTAGTAAAGTAGTTGATGGCGACTAAGATGAAACGATATGTGTTGGAGGCCGGAGGATAAATGGGTCCTATGACATCCATCCCCTATCCCACGAGCGGCTATGGCGAGCTCATCGCATGTAACTCGGTGGGAGGAACCTTGATTAAATGCCCGTGTATCTGGCATTGATGGCATTTCTGTATGAATTTGCACAAATCATGCTCCATGTTCATCCAGCAGTATCCTGTCCTTAGGATTTTCGTTGCAAGGACGAATCCGTTCATATGAGGACCACATGCCCCTATGTGCACCTCTCCTAATAATTTTGTAGCCTCTTCAGCGTCCACACACCTGACTAAGCTGTGGTCAGGTGTCCTTTTTTACAACACTTCTATGTTCATGAAGAAACCATTGGCCAACCCTCTGACAATCTTTCTCTGATTTGCTGAACTCTCTGGAGGGGTATTCTCCCTTTTCTAAGTATGTCTTGATGTTAGCGTACCATGGTTGGCCATCCGGCATGGCCTCGACGTGGGCGCAGTGAGCCTGTTCTTCTCTTAACGTGATCTCCAGAGGGTCAATGTGAGCACTCTCGAGATGCTGGATCATGGAGGCGATCGTAGCCAATGCGTTCGTAAACTCATTTTTGCCTCTCGGAGTATGCTTGAAATTGATGTTCTTGAATCTCTCACATAGTCTTTGCACCAGATTCACATACGGAAGTATCTTATCATTTTTGGTCGCCCAACTTCCTTTTACCTGATTTATGAGTAAATCGAAATCCCTGATTACCAACAGCTCTGGTATGTTCATGTCTAACGCCATCCTGAAGTCGAGGACACATTCTTCGTACTCTGCCATGTTGTTAGTACACCTGAAGTTGAGCTTTGTGGCCAACGGATAGTGTTGTCCTGTCTCTGATATCAACACCGCCCCGATGCCTGATCCTTTGTAATTGACTACCCCGTCAAAGAAAAGTCTCCACCCTGTGTATGGTCCGTTAATTCTTCTCCTCATCTGGGAAGAAAGTCCATAGAGGCTTAAGCTCGTTATCGACGGGGTTTTCTGCCAGCAAGTCGGCCAGGGCTTGTCCTTTGGCTGCCTTTTGTGCTATGTATATGATGTCGAATTCACTTAGCAGCATCTTTCATTTAGCCAATTTTCCCACGGGTATCGATTGCCTGAAAATGTATCTCAATGGATCCATTCGGGATATGAGATGGGTGGTGAACACTGATAGGTAGTGCCTTATCTTTTGAGCGATCCAAGTTAGAGAGCAACAAGTCTTCTATATGAGCGTGTACCACGCCTCGTAGGATGTAAACTTCTTGCTCAAATAGTAGATGGCATGTTCTTTTTTGCCTTCTTGGTCATGCTGGGCCATCATACAACCGAAAGCATTCTCTGACACCAACAGGTACAATAAGAGAGGACTCCCTTGCCAGGGTGGCACCAGAATAGGGGGATTGGAGACATATCTTTTGATTTTGTCGAATACCCCTTGGCATTCCTCTGTCTAGTTCGTGGGAGCGTCTTTCTTGAGAAATTTAAGGATTGGCTCAATGATCACAGTTGACTGGGCTATGAACCGCCCAATGTAGTTCAACCTTCCCAAGAAACTCGTGACCTTCTTCATGTTTCTGGGCGGTGGTAATTCTTGAATTCCTTTGATTTTGGTGGGATCCAGTTCAATGCCCCTATGGCTGACTATGAATCCTAACAACATTCCGGCAGGCACTCCGAATGTGCACTTAGCAGGGTACTTGCATAGCCTGTTGAAGAACTTGCGCAAGTGCGTGGTATGTTCTGAGCTTTCTTTTGACTTTATGATGTTATCGTCTACATAGACTTTGATATCTCGATGCATCATATCATGGAATAGGGTAGTCATGGCTCTCATGTATGTGGCATCGGCATTTTTGAGGCCGAACGGCATTACCGTGTAATGGTACACTCCCCATGGGGTGATAAAGGTTGTCTTCTCGGCGTCTTCTTTACTCATGAGTATTTGGTGGTACCCGGCGAAACAGTCCAAGAAGCAGCTCATACTTGGAACAGTTATCAGTCAGGAAATGGATGTTCGAGAGGGAAGTTACCTTTCGGACTGGCCCGGTTGAGATCTCGATAGTTTATGCAGATTCGGGTCTTTCTGTCCTTCTTAGATACCGGCACTATGTTGGCTACCCAAGTGGGGTAGGATGTTACTTCCACTATCCCCGACTCGATCTATTTTCCTACTTCGTCCTTTATCCTGATACGCAAGTCTGGTTTGAATGTTCACGTCTTTTCTTTGACTGGGGCAAAACCCTCCTTGATGGGTAATATGTGGCCCAGTATTTCAATGCTTAATCCTGGCATATCCGTGTATGACCAAGCGAAGACATCCACGTATTCCTTTAACAAAGCTATGAGCTCTTCCCTTTGTGGGGCTCCTATGTGAGTGTTGATTCGTGTCTCTTTGACATGCTCTTTGTCACCAAGGTTGATCACCTCAGTTTCATCCATGTTTGGCTTCTTCCTCTCTTCCAGTTCTTCCAGTTCTTCCAAATCTTCTATCAGGCCTTCTGGCATCATTTTCGACTCATCGTACCCCTCGTACTCCTGCTAGTTGCTTTCCTCATTCATTTCGTGACATGTCATGACATTTTTGGTTTTTTTTATTGTGATTATTACTGAAAAAGTGAGGCGAAGTAAAATTAGGCTTATTATCAGTTGTTATTACCTAGTTAGTAAGAAAAATTATTATTAGTAGGTAGTGATTTGCGTGGATCGAGGCTTGCATTAATTCAAAAGGTAACTGATTACAACTGTGGCCCTGTTCCGGGACAACATCGGGCCATTTCTTCTTTAAAACACTACAAGAAAAAAAAAAGGAGTTCATTCGGGCCGCAGCTGATGTCGCCACTTTTAGCAAAATGTTTTTTCAAGAAAAGTCCATCTCTTTACCAAGGAGCCATGAGAAGGGTAGATGTCTAATTGTTCAGGCATTTTCCCGGCCTTAGACTTCATATGCTGGGCGTCTCTTGACTTTCTTCAAGGACCGCGTAGTATCCCTCTTCTTGGAACAGTGACTCTAGACTTCCATCATCTTTCACTTCATTCAACATTGGCACCTTTCTAGGGAATGACTAGTACAGACCCGGGATTAGACGAGGAAGATTCCTTGTTCTGGCTTTCTCTAGATTTCCCTCCTGAGCTCATCTTCGTTAGGCGTATACCCTAGACCAAAGCAGTAGTTTTGTTTTGGATTGGCACAGGCTCTGTTATCCCCTCGAGGTCCCTTCCTTGACCTTTCCCTGTTTCAAATCTGTTTCTTACCATGGTAGAGGCAATCATTTTGTAGACTGCTAGCATAGGTCTACCTACTTCCTCCTCCACATGTGTGGCCCCCATGTATTCCACTATATAAAAGTTTGAGAAATGAGGAATCCCTTCAATCACGGGAACAATATTGTAACGATGCTTTTGAATATCCCTCTCAGCTACTACTACAATTTCCTGCACGTGCCATTCGAATCTTATGGCATGGTGCAGACGTAATGGTACCGCACTGGATGAGTGGATCCAGGATCTTCCCCAGAGCATGTTGTAATTGGCAGTGATAGCCATGACCTGAAATTATGCTGTAAAGGAGGCAGGTCCGACCCTGATTTGCAGATCAACCTCTCCTAAAGAATCAATTAAGGATCCATCGAATCCCATGATGATCATCCCGCTCTGGCGAATCTTTCCTATGTTATAACCAAGCAGTGTTAGGGTGGTTACAGGGCAAATGTTGTGGCCTGATCCGTTATCCATAAGTACTCTTCTTATGACCTTGTCGCGGCATTCCAGGGTGATATTGAGAGCTTTGTTGTGGGATGTCCCTTCGACGGGCAGTTCGTCCTTGGAGAAGCAGATCTTATGTTGCCCAATGATATAGGCTACTAGCTTGGCCAAATCCTCACTACTCATACCTACTGGTATGTGTGCATCATCCAGCACCCTAATGAGGGCATGCCTACGCGACGGGGAGCTACCCAGCACTGATAGCACCGACATTTACGCTGGTGTCTTCTTTAAGTGCTCAACAATAGAATAATCTTTAGGCTGTATGCGCCACCAGAAATATTCAACCCCTCCTTCGGTTATCGCCCTTTTCTTAGTATTCTCCTTCCTTGTGGCATTTTGGGCTAATTCTTCAAGAGTATAGCATCTTCCTAAATGAGTCATGCCTTGGGTCATTGCCGCCTGCACAGTTATTAGCTTTTTAGGGTAATGTATAACGTGTTGTGCTACCTGGGCTACCACAGGTGTTGGGACCAAAATCCTGAACATAGGTATAGCCTTGGGAACTCCCGGACTGAGGATCAAGACCTTGAATTTGGGCAGTTCCTATAGTGTGAGGGAAGGAACCGTCTGTTCAAGAGGCTCGGTAATTTTGGGAGACAAAGTTTTGCAAGCTTCCCAGTCTCCATCCCTTTCTATCATGTGGACCACGCTGTTTTTGTGATTCGGCAATAGGTTTTTGTTTACGTTGGGAGCGGCTGTTTCAAAGATGATTTCCTTTTTTTTCATCAGATCCTGGATTTTGTGCTTCAGGTAGATGCAATCTTTCGTGCTGTGCCCGTTTCCTCCTGAATAGTAGGCACAAGTCTGGTCGGCCCTGTAGAACGTGCTCCCGGGCTATGCCAACATTGGCGGGGCTTTTTGAATCAACCCTGCGGTCAGTAGCCTCTCCAGTAGTCTAGCCGTTGGTTCGAGGAGCGTCGTGAGTTCCCTCACAGGTCTTTTCTTAAAAGCTGTACGTGGCATATTATATGTTGGGGGTGGCGGCTGATTTTTTTAATTCTGGGGTTAAAAGGCTTGTAAGGGGTTATTTTGTGGTAGGCGATAGTTTTCCAGAGGTGGTGTCTGGTACATTTGTTGCGGTGGAGGTTGATAAGGAGGTGCGGATACACGGACACTGGGCAGAGCCATGTAAGCTGGCACAGCGGCGGTAAAGGCTGGTTGTGTGTAATACATGGGTGCTGAACTGTACGGAGAGGTAGAGTAATTCAAAAGGGGTGGAGCCTGGTCAGAACGGGGTGGTCCTTTTGGATTTTGGTTTGAAATGTTGGGATATACTTGCCACATCCTTTTTCTTTTTGCGGAAGATCCCCACAGCAGCCTGCCCAGACGCTTTGTTGAAGATACTGAGGATCTTTCCAGACTTGAGGCCATCTTCTATGGCCCCTCCCATTTTTACTAATTCAGAGAACGGCCTTCCGGCCATGGACAAAATCCTGTCATAGAAATCCGGCTCCTGGGACATGATAAATACGGAAACGAGTTCTCCCTCGCTCATTGGTGGGTGCACGCAGGCTGCTTCGGCCCTCCATTTTCTGGCGAACTCCCTATAGCTTTCCGTCTACTTTTGTTTGACCTTCTCAAGGTAGTAACGGTCTGGCACGATCTCGATATTGAACCGAAACCTTTCCATGAAAGATTCTGCCATATCTTCCCAGCGGAGCCATTGACGCATATCCTATGTGGCGAACCATTCGGCGGCCTCCCCGATCAGGCTACGACGACTAAATAGCCTCATGATTAAAGGTTCATTCCTATTCACCTCGACTAATTGGTCGCAGTACGAATAGAGGTGGGCTTTGGGGGTTTCTTTTCCTGTTGAACATTTTGAATTTTGGGACTTTAAACCCCTCTAGCAGGTTCAAATCTGGATGCATGCATAAGTAGTCGTATCTCAAGCCTGTGGCCTTCCTGGGGAGGATTCATTCGGGACGTTGGGAGCGAAGAATGATACTTGGAGGATGGTATGGTTAAATGGGATAGTGGTGGATTGCCCAGCCGATAGAGTTGGTGCGTGTGTTTGGCTTGTCTGATTGAAGAATACCGACTGAGGGACTTGGTACGAGGGGACTGAATGGGTGGGCCTTGGGACTTGAGCAATTTTAACCGGCGATGGTGTACAGTAAGAGAGGCCAGCATGGTTCGGGTTGGCGATATTCAGTGGAGGGGGCATGGTTCCTGGTGGGTAGACGGGAATATGGCCGAGCACTGTAGATCTTAACGAGAGAAAGGGAGGAGGGGGCTTTCTTCCTTCGGCGGAAGCATTCTTTTCTGTGTCGGCTGCCTCTCTTTTGGCTACCTTTTCTTGGAGAGTAGCAACGGTATTTGACAATGTTGCAATCACATCCTCCTAGGATGCTTCCTCTTGCGGGTCCTGGGTGTCTCCATTGGGGAGAGCGAGCTCATTTCTTGTTTCTTCAAGGGTACCAGTCATTTTGTCCTTTCCTTTGTCAGAGAGGGATGCCAACGCGGCCTTGGATCTTGTGAAATATGCCAGCTTTCAATACCACACTAATTGGCCCCTTTCTATAAGATAAGAATAACTCAACGGTAAAGAAAGTTTCTGCACACCAAATATAAAGGCAGAATATCACATATGGGTATTTAAAGAGCAAATAGCATATAAGATCGCATATTGAAGCTTGAGTACTCTCGCTCCGACGTTTTAAATTCCGGTCCTGATCATACTTTCGAGCTCAAAGCATGGCATCCTTCAATATCATGCCCCCTGGCTCTAGTATGGTACAGGCAGAACTTGTTTCTGTTGGGCCCTAACGGCGCAGGCTCGGAGACAGGTTCCATAGGCCTAATTTTGTTCAATGAAGCCAAAGTTAAGAAGAGGCGAGCGTATGACTCTTCAAAAACTGTGAAATTGTACCGCTATACTTGGGTCTCGGGGGTAACTCCCTTTCTTGGGGCGATGGGGTCATGGACCAGCAAAGCATGCGGCCCCCATAAAGTTCCGATGATCTTGTCGTCAATGAGACTAACAATCCTCCTTCTTAATGCCAGACACTAATTCAAGGTGTGGCCTGCCTGATTGAGATTAAATAGGCATCTTTTGTAGGCGTACACCAAGTCAGGGACCGGTAATCTATCCCTAGTGGTGCAATCCATCCAAGCGGACATCATCTTCCTTAATACTTCTTTACAAGTGACCGGCAACGAAGCTACTCTGAATGGGGAGGACCGAGCTCTGAAGGCTATGCTCCATGGAGCCGACATAGGGAAATTTGCCTTTCCAAAGTTCTCTGAAGCCACAGCAGAGACGGCAGGCATCACCGTGGGTGAAGGTGCGTAGAAATCCGTTCCTTCCTCAGTGGTGGCATAATAACCAGATTTTGCATCCACTTTATTCCCTTGAAATTCGGGGAACATTTCGAATGGGTTCTCCCCTTCTTCGGCCTCTATGTCGACAAGCTGCGTTTCTTCCATATCTTGAAGCTCTTCTTCTTCTCCTCCGGTTCCTCTTCTTCTTCTTCCGGCTCTTCTTCTTCCTCCAGCTGTTCTTTCTCAATGGGTTTGGGGTCCCTTTTTCGGGGATCTGTTCCTTCCTGTGGGTCTGGTGCGAACACCCATAGGTCTGAACCTGCCCTTTGTTCCTCGTTGGTTCCTTCCGGGGTTCCTTCTCTGGGTGTTACAGGTCTTCTTGCTAGAGGTATGTAGTTCAGCACCAATTCCCTCTCCTCTTTAGGGATATTTTCGTAATACTATTCTTGGGTATGCCTTCCTGCGGGTTCCTAACCATGTCCAGTAATCCATCTACCTCCTCAATCTTTCTACCTATTTCTTGGAGGTGTTTCTCCATTTGCAGTACCTTGCCTCGCAGCATCTCAGCTGTTTCCCCTAGAGTCTGCGCTTCTTGCCCTCGTTGGTTCGTTATTATAAGTCAACCTTTAGTGGAGATAAGTTCGGGTAAGTTTCAAACCTCGTGGTCTTTATTTTAGGTACATAGTTTAGTTTATCGGATCAATTTTACTCAAGCTCAATATACAATCACACACATAGCAGGTTAGCATGCAAATCACGAAGTAGATAAGCACGTAATTTACAAGCATTTATGCTACTCGCGTCCCTAAGGCTTGTTGAGTTAAGGCTTTCCTTATCGTTTGAAACATGTAAGTGCCATTGGTGAAGGTGACCATTGCACCAAAAAAGGCATCATAATTAATAATAAATAGTAATATCTTTACCAAAAGGATTAAAAAAGTGATGACAGAAGCCGACATGGGGCTTATATAAAAAACAGGAAAATTAGCGATCAAGGAGGTCCTCCGGCGGCCGACGTCGAGGCTTGGCTCGTTCTGGACTTCTTGACCCTTCGAAGGGTGGTCTGGATACAGAGGCGTGCTTGATATAGCTCCATTCCGACAATCATCGGGTCTGTCTCTTCCAAGATCCTAGCGAAATGCTCGTCTGTACCTTCCAAGCATTCTTTCATACGCTCCTCTTCTTGGGCTTCCTAGGGAGGTGCGGGCTCCAGTGCAGGTGTGAGGGACCAAAGACTCGCACACGTACACGCACTTCTGGCCAAACTACCAGTCTCCTTCTTTTGTGCCATTTTTATCAGAATAGACCTATTTCATTGCTAGGTGAGAACAAAAATGACAATCACCTCTTAACCAAACTGTTAGACTAGATGATTTACCAACATTTTTTTATCAAACATAAGACCATCTTAGAACTGCTCTTGAACCTAGTTTGTTATAGCCACATCAGAAACCTTTAAGACTCCAACACATCACAACCACACACTCCACATGTTCTATTTAGAGGTAGTTTAACAAATTCCCACACTTATCACAAACAGGACAACCAGACAAGAAGCAGAGCTAAAGTGAAGCACTTTGGTCAAGTTAAAACCCTCCCCCCCCCCCCCCCCCCCAGGATCACCTTTTAAGACCTTTGTTTCAATATATATTAATGTGACTCAAAATGCCCATTTTCAACCAAACAGGTATGACATAGGTAAGACAACAGGAATCAAGCCAAAGAAGTTACCAAATGAAACAAGTAGAATTCCACAAAGAGCACACAGTACACTTTTCGCTTTTTAGAATCAAAATACCATTAGATAGGACTGACATGATTAGGCTAGGCCTAGCACATGAAAAACTTCAACTCCCAAACAAACAACATGTTTAAGAAAGACAAAGTGATGACCAGACTAGGTCTAATTCCTATTAGACTTTCAACTTTTCAAACAAGTACATGATCAGGTGAGACAACAATAACCAGACTAAAGTTCAACATAACAAGACTTTACTTTCCCAATTGAAACATAACTACATATGACAACCAATAATCAGACTAGGTTCAACATAACAAGACTTTACTTTCCCATGACACATAACCACATAAGACAAGCAGTAACCAGATTAGGTATAACAAGACTTTACTTTCTCATGACACATAACCACATAAGACAAGCAATAATCAGATTAGGTTCAACATAACCAGACCTTAACTTTCAAAGACAGGCATATGATCAGGCAGGACAAACCATGATCAACCTAGGTTCAAGACTTCAACTCCCAACTAACACATAATCACATAAGACATATAGCGCAAACAATGACCAGATCAGACAACCTACTTCAAATAAACCTCTTGACCCCTTCCTTAATTAACCTCCAGACCAAGACACACCTCCAAATGAACAATAACAAGACATAAGGCAAATCAGTCATTCAAAGAGCTTGTAATTTCAAGCTAACCCTCATGAACCAGGCTTATCACATGGGACACATAGGACTAGACCACTTATGACTTTAAGAGACCTATTTTGACTCTGATTAAATCACAGGACTTACACCAAGCAACACATTAGTATAAACTACATCCCAGACCCTTACATAGAGCACTTAATGGTGTTTAGACAATCATGATGGAACAAGAAACATAGAAAGGACATCCAAATTAAGATAAAACTTCCTCAAACTCAAAACCATAGTTTAAGCCACACTTAAATATCTTTAGTCACAACTGAACAACCAATGGTGCAAGCAGGAAAGCTAAATGGAAGTCTAAGTCAAGCAAGTTCATCAGCTTAATGCTATAGTCTAGATTATATGTAAAGAAAAAAGTACAGACAACTAGTCACAAAGCATGAACAGAAATTCTGAATAAAAGATTGAGTCAAAACAACCTATCAACTTAAAATTATCCTTTAATCCACATGAAACACCTTAAATAAGCACAATGTAGGCAGAATCTATAAACAAAAGAATCAGAACAAGCACAAGCACACCAGATTTGAACCTTGTCCTAAGCCACAAATAATCATATCAATCAAGCATAGTATGGACATGAATTGAAAAGAAAGGTAATGGACCAACACATTAACCAAAACCTCTATCCTAAACCACACACAATCACCTTAACTAGGTATCATGTAGATAGAATCAAGATATGAAGGGGTTAAGCTAATGCACTAACCTAAATCCTATCATAAAACACACAATCATACTACCTGAGCATAAAACAGACAGCATCTAAGTATAAAAAGGCAATAAACTACTTTAACTTATCATAAAAACCCCCCACATAATCTTATTAACTAAACACAACATAAGCAGAATCTAATTATGAAAGAAATGGACTAAAACACTAACTTAAACCACACATAATCTTATTAACTAAACAACATAAACATAATCTAAATATGAAAGCAGTGGACCAAAATACTAACTTAAACCACACATAATCTTATTAACTAAACATGACATAAATATAAAGCACTAAACTTAAAGGCACTTAGAAAGCATTAAATATAAAGTTATTTTACTTTGGAACTCTTAAGACTTAAAAATAGAAATTTACAGCCCTCTTTTGGTTTCCAACCTCTCTTAGCGAACAAAAATGCCTCCTAGACTTGCTACCAACAATGTGAGACTTGCAAATTTATGCAAGTCTCACTTACAAATCCAACACACGGTCAGATTCAAGGTGTAAAAATGAAATCAACAGCTTACAAGCCTCAATAACAATAATAATGATAGAAAAATATGAAAAGAAGGGGATTGTACCTATAAGGGCCTGTTTGGCTTGATTTCATAGAGAGAAGGACGAAGCATTAATGGCTTCGCCTTCTCTCTTCACACCACAAGTCAACCACAATAAGATGGGACTGAAACCTCTAGCCGCCTCCCCTCTCTTCTTTTTGCCAACAGACCCCTAAGGGTCTCTAAAATGATGGGTTGGGAGGAGTATATACTCCATCCCTTTAATTCCTAATTGAACCGGGTCCTGGTCTATATTGGACTGGGCCTGGTCCTTTATTTTTTTTTTAAAAAATGATGGGCCCATTTCTCATTATATATATATATATATATATATACACACACACACACCATGTATATTGGTATAAACATGGTGTATATTTATATGTATAGAGGTTCGGGGAAAAATAAAATTATAAATAAAGAAAGAAAAACTAATTATTAGTCCATTTGGACTTAATTAATTTAAAACATGACTCAAAATAAAAATCATTTTGCAGATACTAGATTTTGAATTAATTAACCAGATAAAATTAATCATCTACGCAAACGCACACAGAATCAAGATTTGAAGGATAAAATGGTCAATTCTTTTAATTACTCAAAATACCTTGGAAAATAAAATGGAATAAAAATTACCCATTAATATAATTTTCTTTGATCTAATTAATTAAGCAACTAATTATCCAAAATTTTGCCCCTTTGATTAATTTCAACAAAAAAATTCCTTGAAATCATCAGTTTCCAAAATAAATTTAAAATACCCTGGAGGTTTCTTTATCAATTTTAAAGGGTGAAATATTATCCCAAATAATTTCATAAAAATTACCTAGACCCTTTAGGGTGCACAACTAATTTTATTTATTGTCCAAGGAATCCAAGCACTTAAAATAAATTATGGGACATCAAAAATTAGGTGTCAACAATATTTCTCAACCTTTACCCAATACGCAATTTCGACACAACCCCGAACCTTTCGACGCGAAACCTGAAACCTCATATAGTAATTATATAACAATCGAACCTCTCATAGTATCACCTCGATATGCTCATAAATTCTCCAAATGTATCCAGTCTTACACTGCCGCTCTGAAGCTCACACAATCACCCCCAAGTCTTTAATAACCAAAAGCGCTAACCCAAACTGTCCAGTCAATACTACTTGCAACATAAAATATCACCACGAGTAGGGTCTCACCTCGAAAATATAACTCTAGTCCTCACATGATAGGATTCCTCAATCTTCTCTCTTAAGGCATACAAACTCATCCACTGTAGAATGTTACGAAACTTATCCGACGGTGTACCACCAAGCCACTTCTTATAAACTTCAACATGTCGGTTCACTGAAATTTGTTTCTCACTAGTCGCTGATCACGAACCTCGCGGAGCTCTGTCATATCACATAGTCCATTCCTATAGATTTCCTTCTTAAGCTTACGCAATAATCACATCTCAACTGGAGTATGCAAGAAAACGACACCACAATCCATACTGACCCATGAAATCCCCAAGATGTACCTTTTTCTTATTGATTCATAATCAACCATACCTTTTCTCGACTCATCAATTTTCCAATTTCTAATCAATTCACGATCATCAATACTGCAGTCAATCCTCAAATCCACTCAATAGAATACCACATAATCATAAGTTCTACAAGCTAGCCGAATCAATCCGGGAGATAGGATCATACCACACACTCTGCACATTAGAATTTTCTTAACGCTTACAACTCAAAATTGAACACTCTCTAAATCCAGCGTATCACACAACAATCTCACTAATATCCTCATGTATCTCACTGAAACGTCCTTGCCCAAATTACCTTACTCAATTTTCGAAATGTTATCCGGACCTCAACTCAGTTAACCCATCATCGATCTACCATTTTAAGTATCCATGTTCACTAATCCCTTACTCAAATCCTTAACATTACTGGTCCTCGAAGAATCAACTTTTACCTCAATTACAAATCTGAACACCTCTAACCCCTTGCATGCCAATCCCTCTTCTAACATCGCTAGCAGTGGCATCTAGACAATTTTACACGACGAATACAAGATTCCCAACCTTAGTCCACCACTGAGCTTTATTAGTCTATGACATAACGGAACATACCGACTCATCCATAAATTCTCAAGCCCACTCTGGATTGTACAATCGCAACCAAGCCCTCATATCATAACTCTGGCAACCACCTCTATCGGTACAGTTCTATCATGCCAAAATCCCCTTTACCTTTCACAACCGAAAAAGAAATTCGTCCTCGCATTAATTGCAACCTTATCCTGACAACCATGTCAGATACCAATTTTTCCTTTCCCAATATCACGCAAAGTACTCATATCCAAGATATTCTAAGAAGTCTTACTTCGCTACACACTTGCACAAAAGCTTCCTTCATATCCTTATTGTCAACTTCTTTTCTTTATTATCCGCGATCACAATACATTTGCCCGCATTCGATGGTTATCATCGAACTTACACTTGCTCTCGCATACCGAAGTCTAATACTCTACAATTACTGAATCGTCGACCCGCCATTGGTTCATCAGTGTCACGTACACCATCATAAAGCCCTGACAAAGCTGAAGTCAAACCGATCATATCATCGAGCAACCCACTATTGTTAAGCCATAATTGCACTTTGTCACTTCCGAGCAACCCAACGTGGAAACATGGAGACCCTACAACCCCCTGAACTATCTTCCTATTTCTCACGAACTCTCACAATACACGAGTCTAATCACATCTCCACACAGCAATCGAGTCTAATCGCGACTCCACACAATCGAAACCTCAGGCCATAACTAGACACTAAACTTGATCACTTTCCCGAATCAGAATAACACATCTCGCTCAAACCACGACGTCATATATCAACCATTCGTATAAGAATTTAAGGACAAGTGTCCACCCTCCGTGGGTGACTAAGATAAGAAAGTTCAGATACCAATTGGAATCTACTAGATACCAATTTGACTAAAGTCGCACGAGAGAATGAAAGACTTTGAAGTTTCCTAAATGTCTTATAGCCTTTCGCAGATAAGTACGAAGCTCATCGTACCGATCCACGAGACTCTACTAGACACACTCTTGTATTATAGAACGGGTAATCTAGGTCTCTGATACCAACTTGTCACGACCCAATTTAGCTATGTCGTGCGGGCACTTGCCTTTTCCACCTCTGTAAGCAAACCCTCAACCCAACGATAGTAAAAACTTAAATAAATAACTAAATAAGCGAAAGAAAATAAACCATGTAAGTCTGACGATAATAATATAATTCAAGTGCAGAAATAAGAAAATACACCCCAGGGTCTGGTCTAATCCATACAAGAGCATTTAGCAAGAAATATACAAGTCTGGAAATATAATAATACATCAAGTCTGAATATGTCTCAGAATGGAAAAAGAGACATAGATAAGAGGAGTCTTCAAGGCAGCAAATGTGTCGTGCTCACCCTGTAAACTCTAAGTTGTACTGATAGCGACTATCAGCCACGGGAGACGGAAGCAGATCCAACCTGAAACTCTGCATTCATAAAAGAATGCAGCAAGTGTAGGTCAATACAAAATCACAGTACTAGTAGGTATCATAGGCCCACTAAGTATAGGTAACATAATTCAGACAATAAAGCAAGATAGGCAGATAAATCAATAAGTATAAGTCAAACACAAGTCAGAATCGACTACCCGTCATCACCTAGGTTAAAGCATCTAAACCCAAGTGTGCCAGTCTCAATAGGACCAATCCTAAACCAACAACACAAGTAAACCACCTGATCATTGTAACGGTTCGCTTTTTACGCGGTGTTAAGGCATAAAAGGCTACTACAAACTCGTTGGTGCTCTTTCGGACTTTGTTTTAAAGAGTCCCGACACCTAATTTTTAGAAAATTAGGAAAATCGGTTTTGAAGGGTTCATTCAAATATCATGAAAAAAACCTTCGTAATCCAGAGTTCTAGGTAAGGGTTCTGATAATCCCTTGGGGAAGGTGTTAGGCACCCCAGTATTAAGGATCCCTACTGTACGGTTGACCTTCGAATTCCAAAGTATGAGTATTTTCCTGAACTGTCTATTTTGTGTTTATTCTCGCATTTAAAGAAACTGTCATTTTTTGTAAATTGCATATCATTTTGGAAAGAATTTAACTATGTCCCCCTTATATACAGGGTATAGTAGTTTTCAGATTTACAATATCCGTGTATACATAGTCTCCTTTTATATATAAGGAGTATATTTCATTTCATAAATGAAGAGAAAGGAGAGGTTTTTGATTTTATAGCGTTAAGTTACGTCATACTAATACTTTGGCTCGTGTCGATCCTTTTTGGTACGTTCAGTCTTATCCTGAACTTTATATTACAATTTGGTTTTTTATGTTATTAAAGAGCATTTTTATGTGTCCAAAGGAGTATATCTTGGTTGTATATACTCATCTTTTGGCCTTTTTCTTGGCCCAAAATTTGTAAGTATGAAGAAAAAAAGCTTTATTTTTGTTTTAATTTTCAGAGAAAGGGGTTGCATATATGTTCCTTTTATCGAATTCTGGTCCTTGTTAGTTTTAAAAAGGCTTAAGTATGGAATTGATCCATTTTTGCATAGAATTTAAAATAATACAAAGTTGGCTTTTGATTAGGGATTACCCCTGGGCTGAGGCCCAAAATTTGCTTCAAGTAATTGTAAAAATCTCCTTTTGTACAAACTTCAGAAAGACGAACTTGTTTAAAAGGGTTTGTAACTTTATTAAGTTTCTAAAAATGCTTTTGTTTGCAATAATCGCTTTTACCTGTTTGGAGCTTAAAAACCCCATGTTCTAAAAAAGAGTTTCATAAAATCTCATTTTTTATACTTAGCCTAAAAAACCGTTGAATTTCGTCGGGGTTTTGGAAATTCGTTGGGGACCTAAAGTCATCTAAACGGTATAAGCATCGTTGTGCTAAGACGACTAATTCTAACCATAACTTGCCGCCTCCCCTATCTTATTTTTGCCAACGGACCCCTAAGGGTCTCTAAAATGACCGGTTGCGAAGAGTATATACTCCCTCCCTTTAATTCCTAATTGGACCAGGTCCTGGTCCATATTAGACTGGGCCTGGTCCTTTTTTTTTTTTTAAATGCTGGGCCCATTTCTCATTATACATGTATAGAGGGTCGAGGAAAAATAAAATAAAAAATAAATAATGATAAACTAATTATTAGTCCATTAGGACTTAATTAATTTACAACATGACTCAAAATAAAAATCATTTTGCAGATACTGGATTTTGAATGAATTAACCAGATAAAATTAATAAGCTACGAAAACGCACACAGAATCAAAATGTAAAGGGCAAAATGGTTAATTCTTTTAATTACTCAAAATACCTTGGACAGTAAAATGGAATAAAATTTACCCATTAATGTAATTTTCTTTGATCAAATTAATTAAGCAAATAATTATCCAAAAGGGTTTTTTTTTCCCCTTTGATTAATTTGAACAAAAATATTCGTTGAATATTATTAATTTCCACAAAAATTTAAAATACCCTGGAGGTTTCTTCATCAATTTAAAAGGGTGAAATATTATCTCAAATAATTCCATAAAAATTACCTAGACCCTTTAGGGTGCAAAGTTGATTTTATTTATTGTCCAAGGACTTCAAGCACTTTAAATAAATTACGGAAGGTCAAAAATTAGGTGTCAACAATCATCAGAATATCAACCATGATGCAATGCAATGCAATAATGTAAGAATGCAAATGCAATGCAATGTTATGTACACATGTACTCCGAACAGAAGTATCGACGTCCCGGTAGCACAACCCATGGGGGACCTGTGAAGTCCATGTACCTCACGGTTCCGGCACAAACTTTGATATTCGTGTCACTCAATTCACGATTCTGGGACAACCATCAAATATCGGACTCTCATGTCACTCTCATGCAAACTGAGCCCAGCTCAACACAGTGTCACGACCTATTTTACCTAGGTCATGTGGGCACTTACCTTCCCACCTCGATAAGCGAACCTTCAACCCAACACATGAATACATACATAAAAGAATAAAAATTAAGCAACGGAATAGAATAAATACATAAGTCTCACTATATATATATATATATATGTAGTAGAAAAGTGCTGAATGACGATAAACACCCCCAGGGTCTAGTCTGAATAACACAAGAGCATCTACAGGAAAATAATACAATCTAGAATACTAATACATGAACTGTCTATGTCTCTGAATAGAATAGGACATAACGATAGAAAGTCTTCAAGGTAGCGGACGGCCATGCTCACCCTAGAAAATCAAAAGAAGGCTGAAGCGACAATTAGCCACATGACACGGAAGTGGATCCGACCTGATACTCTGTATTCATAAAAAAATGCAAAAAGTGCGGGTCAGTACAAACAACTGTACCGGTAGGCATCATCGACCGACTAAGCATAGCTAACACAATTAAGATAATAAAGCAGGTAAGCAAATAAACCAAAGAGTATAAGACAATACAATCAATTTCAAATATCCATCGTCACCTATGTGAACCATCTAATCCCAAATGTGTCAAATCTGAATATATTCAATCCAATTCAGCACCACAATACAATAGCAAATATCTCAATAAAGTCATAATGCAATGCCAAGCAATGCAATGATGGGATGAATGCAATGTGATGTCATGCAGATGCGGTGTACACAGGTACTCCAGACGAAAATATCGACGTTTTGGTAGCACAACCCAGTGTGACTCCCGAAGTCTAAGTGCCACCCATTCCAGATCTTTATCCAATAGACTGACGGGTGATATGATCCTACTTGGCACACTTCACTTCAAGACATCCACTCGAGGCCAAGTCATGGAACTTCAAACTCTACAAGAGGGGTGGATGAAAATGATGGAATGGAAGGCCTTTGGAGGCTCCTACAAGCCACACAAGATGGGTTACGAAGTGTAGAATGTGGCTTGGGAGTTGATGGAAGAAGAAGCTAGTAGAAATGGAGGCCAAAGGCGCAAGTGGCTTGAAGTGCAGGAAGTGCATAAATGCAAAGTTGCCAAACATGCAAATAGGGACATTTCTGCATATTGGCTACACTTGCAAACATGGACAAAACCGGGAGTTGGCTATTTGTGCAAGGAAGGTTATGCTTGCAAGAAGGCCATGCATTCAAGGTTGATTAGAGGACCCTATATGCAAGGAGGGGCGTGTTTGGCCATCGAAGGCCAATCTTTGAATTGAAGACTACATTAAGAGGAATAGCCAAACAAGGCCCTTATTTCATTAAGGGTAGCATTGTAATTGCCTATTAGTCTTTTTTACTTAGCTTGTATATATAGTTTGTCCTTTCATTTTATTAGGGGACTTTTGATGTATGATGAAATATGATACTCTTAATTGAGTGATAGATTGTTAGGTAGATTTTAGGGTTATTTTAGTCATTATGATGGTGGAATCCATTGTTAGTTTGTGAACCTTTTATGTCCATTGATATTCATGAAGAGATTTTCATTTGTGGATTCAAATTGAATCTCTTGCCTTGAGTGTAAAATAGTAGTGGTTCTTTTAGGATCGGATTCAATTGGACGGGTCTAAGTTTAATATACTTAGGTTTATCGATAAATTCGCCCTAATTGGGCCTTACTTTTATCCTCTATTTCTCATCCCTTTTTCTTCCTATCTTTAATTTTTCGCGTTGTTGGATTAAGCTGGTTCTTCTCCAATTCGATTAGTATCATTTGGTATCAGAGCAAGGTAGAGGAATCATTCCATTGATTCTTCAATCCTTGGTTGAACAAAAAAAAAAGGGGGGGGGGGGGGGGTTCGAAAATCAAAAAATTCATAAAAATTGTTGGTTTTTAGTGGATTTGAAGTTAGAATCAAGTTTCTTATGGTCAAATCCATCTAGATCTCGAATTTGGGAGTGTTTGGAGGTGTTTTGGAAAATCACCATTGAAGACCTTCAAGCTTTTTGAAGAACTCCAAATGGGTCTTGGTGATTGAGGTTAAATTGGAGGTTAATTCTTATTGGGTTTTGTTCTCCTTGTTGAAGGGAGCTTAGACTCGAAATTTAGGGAAAATTAGAGTTGATTTGAGCATAGTTGGAAATTTGGGTGTTATTGTGTTCTCGAGTAATCTTCATATCTTTTTTTTCTGGGGGGAGGGGGGGCAGGGGAACCACCCAGTTCTAAAATCATAACCTGGGTGGTAATTTATTAATAAGCAAAAAATGTACAAGAAGGGGAGGGCATAAAACCTTACCCCTATGCAAAATGAAACTGGACAGTCCAGTTTTGATGCATGTCGGCCATATCCTTAATACAATTATCTATAGCTAGAATGATGCATTCTTACAGGAGGGGAATACAATTCTTATGCAGGGGTACTAAAGTGATGCATGAAATACCTATGCCCAGAAAACAGATCACACTTATTGTTAGTTAGTGCAATCTTTCTTCTAAGTTACAAAAGTTCTAATGCAAACCTACACTATAAGACAATTTCTCCTTCTATTCAAGGAGGATCAAAGCAGTAATTGCTATTGCTGATAGGTCTAGTTCTGATGCTTGGCAATCCCATTCTATCAATATTTAGCATAGCTCTCACTTATGTTGGCAGTTCCTGAATTTCCTTGTAAGTGACAATATCATTATGTGAATGCCCTACTTGAGCTAGTTTATCAGCAACCTTGTTGGTTTCCTTTAGACAGTGATTAATCTGTACCTGATAAGATAATAATAAGCTCTGTATCCAAGTAATAAGTTGAGCTATGTTCCATGGTATTTTTATCTTTCCTTGTATGGCTTGTGCTACCAGCAAAGAATCACATTCCACAATGATTTTCCTCCAACCCACACTGATACACCACTCAATACCCTGTTGCAAAGCCTTTGCTTCAGCCCAATTGCTAGTGCATTTGCCCAGATTCGTACTATAAGCCTGTATCAGCTTTCTTTTATCAGTTCTGATGACCCCACCTCCTCCACATATTTCACCTCTGAAACTTCCATCACTATTCAATATAATGAAGTTAGGTGGTGGTGGAGTCCATTTGACTATTCTTATGCTTTTTCTGAAAGAGTTGTTGAGTTTGTTGCAAAAACTGAGCCAATCTATTTCCTCTTTAATCAAGGGGAACTACAGCCTGGTGATCTAAAAGATATGACTGATAATGTTCTTCATAGAGTGCCAACTATTGAAGCTGATGTAGCTGAATCTAGTGTTGCATCTTGCCTTCCATATTTCCCAGCATATTACTTGGGGAAGAATCTCCTTGATTAGTTTTGCAACAGGAGTTTTAGACTGAAAATTCCAGCAGTTAACTAGAATTTATCTTAGAGAAAATGTTGGACTTTAATACCCAGTGGTTGACATATCAAGGTCCATAATTTTTGTGCCAAATCACTTTGACCAAATAAATGTTCCACAGTCTCAATTTTGTGACTGGAGCAGCAGCAACATATTGAGGGACCATGTATCTTGAATCTGCCAATATTATTGTCTGTAGCTAGCCTGTTCTTGATTATCCTCCACATGTGAAAATTTACTTTGAGTGAGCAGCTTTTGTGCCAGGTTCTCCTTTCATGCCAATCACCAGTTGCTTTCTTTCTTAGTAGATTCCATGCAGAGGACACTGTAAACCTTCCTTCTAGATTAGGACCCCATATTGCTTTGTCCTCTTTGTTTTCAGTGAAGTGAATAGTGATGTGCTGTACTTCCCACCTTATAATTTCTGGAACTCTATAACCTGCTCTATCCCATTGCCATGTGCCATCTTCATGAACTTCACTTAATCTGATATTGTTAGGAGAATAATCCTCAGGCAGTAGCTTATACAGTGCTCCTTCTCCTGACCAGTTGTCATACCAGAAGGACACCCTTCCTTGACCAATCTGCCATGCTATGTTGTCTTCTAATTGATGTTTGACCTTGCCTAGGGCCCTCCAGGTCTGAGAATGAACCCCAACTGTCTTCCTGATAATAGGATTTACTCTTGAGCAATACTTTGCCATCATATACTCCTTCCGCATTGACTCTTTTGTCCTGAAATTCCACCACTGTTTAGCAATAAATGCTTCACTGACATCTCTCAGACACCTGAAACCTTCTCCACCTTCTTCATATGGAAGACACATGCTTTCCGATTTTCTCCAGTGGTATTTCCTCTTTGTGTCATTATCATTCCATAGGAAACTACTTATAGCCCCTTCCAGCTGTTCAAAGGTGCCCTTAGTTGGTTTCATTACAGCCAACAAGTGTACTGGCATTGAAAGCAATACATACTTGATTAAGACTATTTTCCCTCCCTTATATAGAAATCTGGCATGCCAAGTATGAATTCTCCTTGCAATATTAAGGACCATTTCTGAAAAATGGATAATTTTCATCCTTCCCACAAAGAGTGGACATCCATGATATTTGATAGGTCGTTCCTTTCTATGCATTCTTGTCAAATGGCATGTTCTATGAATCAACTCTATACTTGTTGTTGGTGCCACTGCTACACAACTTTTGCTCTTATTAACCTGTTGACCTGAAACATTCTCATAAACTGTCAAAATTTTCATAGCTTTCTTTATATAAGATGGCTTACCTAAGGTGAGGAGTATCACATCATCTGCAAATGCTAGATGTGTAATACTTGGACCATTCCTGGGCCTATAATAACCTGTGTAGTTCTCATCCAAAGAAAAGTTATTAAGTAGTCTAGAAAGCAGTTCAGCACAAATAACAAATAAGGCAAGGGACAAGGGGTCACCTTGCCTTAGCCCCATGTTAGATTTAAAGAAACTATTTCTTGTACCATTTGGCACCATAGAGTACCA
Source organism: Lycium barbarum (assembly GCF_019175385.1). NCBI lineage: Eukaryota > Viridiplantae > Streptophyta > Magnoliopsida > Solanales > Solanaceae > Lycium > Lycium barbarum. The sequence goes on along the minus strand of NC_083348.1, from coordinate 49,340,852 downwards.
ATTATTGGATATATTCCTGTAAATAATGTCAACCCATTGGTCATTGAAACACATTTTTCTCATGGCCCTGCATAGATAAGGCAAGGATACCTTATCATATGCTTTGGCCATGTAAAGTTTGAGAACAATATTAGCATGATCATTAGGCTTAAAAATATCCTGAACAAGTTCTTGAGCAAGTAAAATGTTATCAGTCATTGACCTTCCTTGAATAAAACCACTCTGGTTGGGTGATATTATTGAAGGAAGTATCTGGCCTATTCTGTTAATCAAAATTTTTTAAATGATTTTGCTGAAGGTATTACAAAGACTTATAGGCCTAATGTCAGAAAAGGATTGGGTTGGGGGAACATTGGAAGCATAACCAAACAAGTATGAGAAACATACCTGGGGACTGGTGCACCATCAAAGAATTCATAAATGGCCTTTTAAAGATCTGGTATGATTATGTCAATACAAACCTAGTAGAACATGGCACCAAATCCATCAGGGCCTGGTGCACTATCTGGGTCAATGCTTTTGATGGCATTCCTTATTTCTAGTGTGGATGGTTTAGCAATGAGCATGCAGTTCATGTCTTCAGTAACTAGCTTAGCGAGTTGGTCCAGGATTTTGAAACTTCCCTTGATTTCCTGGTAGGTGAACAATTCCTCAAAGTGCTTTATTGCTGCTTTGGCTATACCATCATGTCCCATAATATTGAGTCCTTCATTGTCCTGAATGTCATGAATATTCATCCTTCTTCTCCTATCTTTAATAACCTTATGGAAATAAGATGTGTTCTTCTCTCCATCCTTCAGCCATTGAGCCTTAGCTTTCTGTCTATATATTTCATCCTAGTTTTTTAAGAGCCTTATGAACTCAGCTTTTGCTTTGTTAAGAGCAGTCCTGTTCTCATCATTGTTGTCTTCATTATGATTTATTTTCCAATCTTTAACCTCCTTCTCAGTTTCCTTGGCATTTCTGAAAATATCTCCATAGGCTTCCCTTGACCAGTAACTTAGCTTCTTGGTCACAACTTTCATTTTGTTGTGGAATTGCCACATTGCTGTCCCTTGAGTAGGAGTATCCCAAGCTTCCTTGACTATCTTGGTGAAGTCCTTGTAACCACACCATATGTTTAGAAACATGAAGTATTTAACAGCTTTCAAACTTTCTTTTTCTATATTGACCAATAATGGGGCATTATCTGAGCCTGTTCTAGACAGGTGAGATACCCTTGTGTCATTAAAGCTGTCTAACCATTGTTCATTGAAAAGGTGTCTATCAAGCCTTTTTGAAATTGTTTTAGGGTGTCCTCATGTCACGACCCGTCTAGGGGCCGTGACGAGTACCCGATACTTGTACCGAGCACCCCTTGTCTATCGTTTTACCTTTACCTCTTAGCAAGCCATGTAAACAGAGCCATTTTTTTTTTGAACATTAACATTAGCGGCGTCATTCTGAACATAGACTAATAAACTTCGTTATCACTTATACATCAACATTAGCATGCCAAAACACCATATACCTAACTATACTTAACTGATTGTACATATCTGTCTACGAGCCTCTAGACATAGTACGTTTATACATAGAAAGGGCTGAGTACTGCCGTGCCCGAATATATATACACAAAATAGTACCAAGGAAGTGAGGCTCCGGAATAACTGGAGCACTGTCAACACTGCTGGTAGAGCTTCTAAGGATCAAATCCGCCTGTCTGCTGACCTGCGCGGCATGAAACGCAGCGTCCACAAGAAGGGACGTCAGTACGAATAGTGTACCGAGTATGTAAGGCATGAATAGTAGCATACGGAAAGTATAAAACAGAAATAACGACATAAGAGAATAATAGCACATGTCCTGAGGTAGAAACATAACCTGTATATATATATACCCTTGGCAGGTGCTATGCGTACTTAGCTTTCCTTTAAGAATCTTTCCTTGTTCATATACATATACATATAAAATAGGACATCTCATATTGCCGAGGCGTCGGCAGCCGATCCATTTAACCATAAATATACACATCCCGCGTCCGGGACGATATCATATCATGTAATGCCAACTGATCAGGTGGATATGCGTTCATAACGCTCTGCCCTTACCTCCATTTTCCCCGTATACACATGCATATATCATGTACATATATCAGCGTCTATAGCGCTCTAGCTCTTTTATCATATACATATACGTGTGTCGTGTAGGTACATCAGCGTCTATAGCGCTCTGGTGCTTTTATCATATACATATACGTGTATCATGTGCATGTATCAGCGTCTATAGCGCTCTAGCTCTTTCGTCATGTGCATGTTTTAAAAATATATACACATATCTTACATACATTTACATGTCTTATATGCATTTACGTATCCTATATACATATGTCTCATAGGCACGCAGGAAAGCCCAAAGAAGAATCATGTAGTCATCGGAGTGACGTAAGCTCGGTGACCTCCAATTATATTATAGAATACTCGTGATCGCTTTGTCTCACCTTGAAGGAACGAGTATTTTAAGGTGAGACTACCAACGGGGAATAATATTAAAGTAAACGTAGAATGAAATCGGGGCATCATAGATGACAGTTCATAGACTTTGAAATCTTTTAGAAAATAAAGTCATAGCTAGGAAATATAAATAAGATTCAAAAATTAGTTTATCATTTTCATGTTTACATAAGATACTTAGCTTAGTCATCTTAGTCATAGAGTCGTTCCGGTAGTACGTATCATAGGCATATTCTCTTATCTAACATCATTGTTATCATTATCGTCATGGAAGTGCCCTCGTTAGAGGAGTCATAGTATTTATCATTTGGTAACGAAATCGGGATCAAAGGTTCCCTTTGGATTCACTTCAAGTAAGTCAAGCAAGACTGTAAGGAAAAATCCGAGAGTAGCGGGCCCACCTCGGGCCGGATGGGGTGACGTATATGATTTACATATATTACGTGTCATGTCATTACTTGTGAGGGTCCTAGGGTAATCGGGTCCCACTTATGCAAGTTCTAGGGGTTTAAGAGGTCTTTCCATCATTTGCACACTTTCTATTTCAATTCTATTGAACAAAAAGTGGAAAACTTTGGATGCGGATTCCGGGGAAGAGAGTTGTCCCCGAGGCGCGTACCCAACTTATTCCGTCTAAGACATGCCATAGAAAGAAGGGTGAAACCTTACATACCTCTTTCCGCTTCTTTTGCTATTCCGAATTCACGTTGCAATCTCGTCAAAATCTGCAAATTGGTCATGTTTACCAAAACTCTTATTAGGATACTTAGAGTTGAATTCTTAAGGAAACATTTGGCTACCGAAATTTCGGCAGCACTTCCCCTATAAATACTCCATCCCACCAAGTTCAACTTGGCTAATTTCAATCAACAACAATCCCAGGAATTCAAACCCGGCCAAAATATCAACCACAATTCCAACAACAACAATACTAACAACTTCCATATTCAATAAACTTACTACTTCTTCCAAAAACTTTCTAACTTTAATGAAAACAATCACAACCTCATGATCTATATTCCAACAACATCATACTAACCACATTACCTTCCATGCATGCAAGAACATTACATTCAATTCACATAACTTCTAAAACAAACCTCCACCTACTTCAATTCACAAGATTATTATGCATTCATTAGCAATCTAGCATCCACAATTCAACTACAATCAAAATATTAAATAGAATTGACTCATTTTCTTCCATATTACTCTACAACTACACGGCCAACATCAAGCATACACACTACAACCTCTCCAAATTTATTCAACTTCCATTTTCCACATATCATTCACAACAATAACAACCAAACACTAGATAAATTAATTAAAACACAATTTCTACACACATATACGTGTTCCATACCTCACGGCCACACCCCTATTTTTATCTCTTTCATGAATTTCATCCATTTTAACATACTACAACACATATAAACCATTCATAACACATAAAGAAAGATCAAAACTCACCTTTCTTCTTCAACTTCTCACTTGACTACAACTTGGCAACTTGTATGATTTTGAATCTTTCTTGCTCCAACAACAACTCCACCTTGTTAAGCACCCTTTACTTGGTAGGGATTGATTTTTGAAGAATTTTTATCAATTTTTCTCATGGACTTTCTCTATGGCCGAAATGGCCTTAAGCTTTTCTCTCTTCTTTCTCTTGTTCTTCTTTTCTTGAAACCTCTAGAACTTATTGTGATAAGGATGACTTAGTCATCCTTTTATTGACCAAATGTTACTTAATATTGGCTTGGGCCATAACCATGGCCGGTTGGGCCTCACAAATTTGGGCCTTATTATTTGTTTTGATTTTTTTTTGGGCCAACTCGGTTTGGTCCCGAGTTGGGCCTAGCCCACTGACCGTTCGACCTTAAAACGTTCATATCTCCTTGTACCGACGTCACCTAGGGACCCACGACCTATGGTTGGAAAGCTAATTCAATTATCTACAACTTCTATTTCTTCGTACTTTTCCAAATTCCAAACTTATAATACCGTTTTTGCCCCTTGAAGTCAGATCACCCGAAAACGTTTTCTTAAAAATATTCGTTTGGAGGACATCCACTTTGATTTGGCCCAAGGGTCCTTCTTGAGTCGTGTTTAACTTCTCATATGTGATTCATATGAATTTTTAGATGTCCCAAAAAAAAATCTCGATGTGTGGGTCCCACCTCAGCAAATAATCTGACGTTCAAAAATACGGGATATAACATTCTCCCCCCCTTTAGAACATTCGTCCTCGAATGTTAAACTGGCCTCATAGTGTATCATAATACTTCGGGGAGGTCTCCTTCGTAGACATCTCACATGTCGCTTAGGTCGCTTTTATGTCGTAAGTCCATTGAGTAAGCTCCGAACGTTGGCCCTACGTTAATAAGTCCCCTTTCTGTCACGCTTTCTCCTCTTCCGTTAGTCTTGTCCGTCTCAGCCTACATGACTTTTATAGGGTTTGTAACCACTCCACACACTCTAATTTACATTGGACTACCTAGCTTCACATTCGTCTCTTGTTCCCACATTTGTGAAAATTTCAGCATATTTCCCAGGGGGTCACTCATCATGAAATTACTCTCACCCTAGCACGCTTAACCTTGAAACTTTAGTGCATTTCAGCGTCTTAGCGTTAGTATTTTTGCCCCCACTCCCTCGCACTACTTATATCACATATTATGGAACGAGTTGGGGTCTTAGCAGTTTTCGAAACGCCGCGTAACACATCTCTTCTTTTATTTACAGTTCTAACCTCCTCAATCTCTAGTATTCGTCTTTTTACCTGTGCGTATGGCTACCTTTCATCCTAATTTCTGAATTCTTAATATGATCAGCAATATAAAGGCAACGTAGGATAGGATAGAATCCGAATCAATTAACATACATATCATAGAAGGTGCCGAAAAAGTACCTGTGGCCGCATCTGCGGAAGGCTCAGGGTCCTGTCGTCCTGTCAATGCATATAGGCGGTGCGGAGGACCAGCTGAACTAGGTGTCCCTCCTCTACCTCGGCCGCAGCCTGCTGGAGCTTGGGAAGTCTGTCCAAGAGGGCGTATGGTCGACGATGAACCAACCGCGGACCCGGCGGGCTGGGCTCGGCCAAGCAACAACGATTCCGAAATTGATCATCGGACATCGTCCATTTCATGTCATTCAAGTAAAAGAGTTTTATCAAGTATCAATTTCACTCAATCAACGATTCCGAGATGAACATCGGACATCGGCCATCTCACGTCACTCAAGTAAAACTGAGATCAGCTCATCAAGTGTTTCATCAAATTTCATCAATATCTCAACAATGTATCATGAAAATGAGAGTGCGTGCAATGCATGAATCACATCAACAATCATGTCAATATCACAAGTACCAACAATGGGTACGCTAACAATATATCCGAATCAAGTGTACCAACAGTGGGTATGCCAATAATATAACCAAATCACAAGTACCAATAGTGGATACGCCAAAAATATATCCAAGTACAAATACCAACAATGGGTGTGCCAACTATATCATAATCAAGATGATAAAACATAATCCAATATCTACCAACGAATCATGGCATCAAGCCGACACAATAGAACAATCAAATCACACATAACAGGGTGGCTACCCTACTTCACACCCGAATGTTCACATGCTGTCTCCGAGAATAAAATCCAAATATGTGCTTCGCTATATGGAGTCTCACCAAAGGTAAGCCATAACCTACCTAGATGGTCGAACCGCAGCACCAACAACTCACTCCTTTAACTTTCCTTTCCGCTGAACATTAGAACCAAAGTAGTCTAAGCATAATCAAATTCTAGATTAGAAATCACGAAGAATGATACTAATATCGCTACTATTCAAATTAGTTCTATTCTAGTCCTAGAAATTGGGGAAACGGGCCCACAAGGGCAAAACGGGAAATTCAAAAGCAAAATATCAAATTAAGCACTAGGTGATCATAACCCAACCACTAATTGCTGATTTAAATCAAGGATTAGCCTAGTTTCTTATTTCAAGCAAAACCCCCAATTTGGGTATAAACCCTAAGTCTTCGATTCCGAAATTCAACACTAGAAATGGAAGATATATGATTAATAAGCTTAGATTCGTCAAAAGTCTAACAAAGACATCATCAATTTCCTCATACATAAGCCGAAGGAAAAGTTCATCAAAACCCTCTTTCAACTTCCATCATGAAGTATTTATTAAAGGGAAGGGGAAAATCTAGGATGATTGTTATTAAGGAAGAGTAAAGGAATAGGCAAGATTTACCTCCAAGAATGTCTCAAAAATATCTCCAAGAACTGTTCCCCCAAGCTCTAATTTCGAAATGGAAATAATGAGGGTCTAAGGGCTTATTTAAATCACAGTTAATGAAAACACCTGGCCCGTCACCGCCACGATGGCAAAGGGGCCGCTATTGTCACACCCTACCCTTACTAGGGTGTGATGGGCACCCGACCCCATATTTGGAGCCGAGCGAACTCGCGGACTCTTATTACGTACATAATCTTTTGGACTTTTTAAATCAAATAAAGATGAAATGCATAGCACAACTTTCAGAAATATTCTTTTTCGTTGCTTCCAAATCAAACAAAATCTGTAATCATATAGAAACTTTATCATAACACAAAGTGACACATCGGTTGATGGAGCCGCTTACAGAACTGACAACCAATACCCATGACTCTGTCTGCAAAGTCTCTAACTTCGAACGAAACATCATAGCATAATACTCTGAACCGGCAACACTCAAGGGCAAATTGAGCTTGCCAATCCAGCTGAAGCATCTTCTAGCAATGTGCTTTACTCATCTGGGTGTACATGCGTGGCATGAAACGCAGCCCCCGAAGAAAAGGGGTCAGTACGGAAAATGTACTGAGTATGTAAGGCATTAAATACAGAAGGTAGAACCATAACCGAAACAACCAGTACCAGAGTAAGTACACTATCCAGAATACCAAAATGTTTACCTTCGAGACACAAATCATGCATGCCGATGTCGTATGTCAGAAGAAATACAGAAAATAAGTGAATCATCCAGAGTGCCAAAAGAGCTTACTTTTCAAACACGGATCATGCATGTCAGAATCATATATCACATATGCATATAACGTGTCCCGGCCCTCCAGTGAGGGACGCGATAAGTCATATATCATGTATGCATATAACATGCCCCGACCCTCTAGTGAGGGACGCGGTGAATCAAACCATGTATGTCATCATCATGTATCATATTTTCATATAACGTACCCCGACCCTCCATTGAGGGACGCGGTGAATGAAATCATGTATGCCAATGTCATGTATTATATATGCATATAACGTGCCCCGGCCCTCTATTGTGGGACGCGGTGAATGGAGGAATCATATGCCATCCTGGCCGCCATCCCCGTGCCATCATATCATCATGTACATATACATATAACGTGCCCCGGCCCGCAAGTGAGAGGGACGCGGTGAACAATGCAGTGGAGTGCGCACGAGAACGTATCCTGGCCCGGGACGCAGTGAAGGATATATTGAGGAATGCACGAGCAGAGTAGTGAGAAACTATATGCACATAAATCAATTTTTAAGACTCGATAGATAAGTACACAAAACGACACTTGAAGGATTGTAAACACGTTTCGGGTCAATCCGACTTAGTATAAGAGAGTTATGAGTGTTTGAAGTACAGAACCTTCTACAAGCATTTCAGAAGCCATTTTTGGAAAATTAAAGCCACTATCATGTTAGGTTCCTTTCGAATATCGTTATGGATCAAATCAATATACCCACATCATATATCATATATACATATAACAGGTTCATGCATGCATACTCATAGAACATCATACAGTGTATTGCTGCGGAATGTGCAACCCGATCCATAAATATATTGTGTTACTGCCGAGGAACCTTCGGCCCGATCCAAGACTATATGCAAAAGTTAGAAACATTAATACTTACAGAACCATTTTAAGGACATGAACTCTTATACTTGGCTCGTTATCCAATCACGCAACAAACTCAACCGTACTACGTATATTCATATCGATAGGCAAATAAGAATCAGAGACAAACTCGGAAACATATCCAATAGAACTTTGGAAATCATGGATCCGTATCACAACCATATGAAATGGTTCATGGAGGTCAAGAATATTAACCATCCTAGTGGCTTTAAGAATAGGAGTTGCTTTGGAATCATACATATACGTCATATGTTCGTTTCATAAGGATCATGCCAAAAGAAAGAAAGGGTAAGCCTTACATACCTGCTCCACGGCCTATTAGCTACGCTTACTTGTCCAACTTGCTAGTCTACATTCAAAAGAGGTTACACAATCATTAGATTTGTCGTCACACTTGCCTTAGTTTCTCAAATAAATTCACTTATAATCTGCCGAAATTTCGGCAGCATTTCCCCTATAAATACAACAACCCCGAGAATTCAACTCGGCCAAATCATCAACAACAAATCCGAGAATTCAACTCGGCCAAATTATCAACAACAATACCAACAACCTATTTTCTTCTGCTTTACTGGATGCTGGTTTTCTTCAATCCCAGGCAGTCCCTAACAACTTCAACAATCAATCCAAATATATTCTAACATTACAACCCTCGTCACAAAATTCCACGACATTTCACTCATATTCAATTCAATCACATATAGTCAAGCTAACATCAATGATCTCACCTCCAAGTATTAATCTGAAATCATCCTAACATGGTTCAAGAATACTTCAAACGATTCTCATAATTTTCCAAACAACCCAATCAACATATTACTTCGTCCGAAACCTTCCAAATTCAATAAGAATAATAACGACACATTTCATTCATTCAAATTCAAACACAACAACCCAACTTACAATATTCCAAACACCTGTCTCACTTCCAAATTCATGAGTTATATTTACAACCTACACATTAGCAACTCTATTCTTATAATTATAAGGAACCATACTAATATCACATTAGTTTCTTCCGTAATCCACAAACGATTACAACTTCACTTCAAACCATTAAATCCTTATTTCATATCATGGAATTCACAACTACAACAATCAAATACTAAATAAAAATTAGTTCATCATTCCTACAACATAGCATGAACACGGCCAACACCCCAACAAACCAAATTCATGATTTTCATTCATTTCTACACACTACAACATGTACAAATCACCCATAACACATGTAAAAGAAGATTAAACACATACCTTTCTCCACTTATCTCTTCTTTCTCGGCTAGGTTCACAAATTGCAACAACATATTGCACCCTTTGAAGTATTGGAAACGAATTCGACATTTGTCTAGAGCTCGGAAGATGTCGGCCAGTATGATGGGCGCAAGGTCAAAGTACCTCATTTCTTGATCTTTGGTTGTGCCGTGGAAGATTGCGTGAGCTAGGTATGTCACCTTGGTATCATTGCCAATGACCCGTCCTGTGGGAAAATCATAGTGCCTAAAAAGGTTATGGCGAAAGCTACAGGTATAGTGATTTCCTACTCTTCTCGGCTCCTGAATTTTATTTGATATAGAGTGTACCCAGTGACATCTCTGAATCTTCGGTATAGATATCTGAAGGCTACAGTGGGCCCTTGCGCCCAGGGAGTTTCGGTCAAAGCAAAAAATCTCATAATCTGGCTGACGGTGGACTTGTCCGAAAATAACAAATTGTGGTCCGACTTTTGTCGCCTCCTCAGACAGGTTCTATTGCTGTCTATGGCGTCTCTAATTTCTTCTAGGGTAGGAGTCATTTCAATATCACCGAAACGGAAGAGCATTTCTTTATCGTCCCAATATCTTGCCAATACCTCTATCAGCTCCGGGCGACCTTTCATTGTAATAATAGAGGGCAAGTGTCCTAAAGTGCAGTTGATCGTTCTCTAGTGAGTATCCCCCAACCATTCATACCAGGCCCTCAACAATTCTGGAGCCTTAGTGACGATGTCAAAACGGATTCTTCGTTCCATCACAAAACAAAACACGATTAAGATTCCCCTGTCCCATAGGATCAATGGTTCTTCACATAGGCACGAACATGTTTCCACATAGTACATAAATGTGATGTGGTGTTTTTCGCGTTACAGACCGTCCGAATACAGGGTAGTCACTCTTAATGGGCCTTAGGTAGGTCTGACCACACAAAGGAACAATCAACAGACTTCAAATGCCATTATTTTAGCCTTATCATCACTCTTCTTAAAGGGATTTAGCTCTCAAATCAAAGGGAAACTCAACAGTATCCAGGAAAAGCCACACAAAGACTAGCTAAGAAAGATTTATAACAAGGATCCCATTATCCTCCCTTCCTTTTATCTTTTATCCGTACCTATTAGTATAACTTGGAGGATAAGTCTTCAAAAAAAAAAACAAGGTTTTCCTTCACACAGATATGACTCATAAGGAACTTCTACACATGAGGGACCAAAGACTCGCACACGTACACGCACTTCTGGCCAAACTACCAGTCTCCTTCTTTTGTGCCATTTTTATCAGAATAGACCTATTTCATTGCTAGGTGAGAACAAAAATGACAATCACCTCTTAACCAAACTGTTAGACTAGATGATTTACCAACATTTTTTTATCAAACATAAGACCATCTTAGAACTGCTCTTGAACCTAGTTTGTTATAGCCACATCAGAAACCTTTAAGACTCCAACACATCACAACCACACACTCCACATGTTCTATTTAGAGGTAGTTTAACAAATTCCCACACTTATCACAAACAGGACAACCAGACAAGAAGCAGAGCTAAAGTGAAGCACTTTGGTCAAGTTAAAACCCTCCCCCCCCCCCCCCCCCCCAGGATCACCTTTTAAGACCTTTGTTTCAATATATATTAATGTGACTCAAAATGCCCATTTTCAACCAAACAGGTATGACATAGGTAAGACAACAGGAATCAAGCCAAAGAAGTTACCAAATGAAACAAGTAGAATTCCACAAAGAGCACACAGTACACTTTTCGCTTTTTAGAATCAAAATACCATTAGATAGGACTGACATGATTAGGCTAGGCCTAGCACATGAAAAACTTCAACTCCCAAACAAACAACATGTTTAAGAAAGACAAAGTGATGACCAGACTAGGTCTAATTCCTATTAGACTTTCAACTTTTCAAACAAGTACATGATCAGGTGAGACAACAATAACCAGACTAAAGTTCAACATAACAAGACTTTACTTTCCCAATTGAAACATAACTACATATGACAACCAATAATCAGACTAGGTTCAACATAACAAGACTTTACTTTCCCATGACACATAACCACATAAGACAAGCAGTAACCAGATTAGGTATAACAAGACTTTACTTTCTCATGACACATAACCACATAAGACAAGCAATAATCAGATTAGGTTCAACATAACCAGACCTTAACTTTCAAAGACAGGCATATGATCAGGCAGGACAAACCATGATCAACCTAGGTTCAAGACTTCAACTCCCAACTAACACATAATCACATAAGACATATAGCGCAAACAATGACCAGATCAGACAACCTACTTCAAATAAACCTCTTGACCCCTTCCTTAATTAACCTCCAGACCAAGACACACCTCCAAATGAACAATAACAAGACATAAGGCAAATCAGTCATTCAAAGAGCTTGTAATTTCAAGCTAACCCTCATGAACCAGGCTTATCACATGGGACACATAGGACTAGACCACTTATGACTTTAAGAGACCTATTTTGACTCTGATTAAATCACAGGACTTACACCAAGCAACACATTAGTATAAACTACATCCCAGACCCTTACATAGAGCACTTAATGGTGTTTAGACAATCATGATGGAACAAGAAACATAGAAAGGACATCCAAATTAAGATAAAACTTCCTCAAACTCAAAACCATAGTTTAAGCCACACTTAAATATCTTTAGTCACAACTGAACAACCAATGGTGCAAGCAGGAAAGCTAAATGGAAGTCTAAGTCAAGCAAGTTCATCAGCTTAATGCTATAGTCTAGATTATATGTAAAGAACAAAGTACAGACAACTAGTCACAAAGCATGAACAGAAATTCTGAATAAAAGATTGAGTCAAAACAACCTATCAACTTAAAATTATCCTTTAATCCACATGAAACACCTTAAATAAGCACAATGTAGGCAGAATCTATAAACAAAAGAATCAGAACAAGCACAAGCACACCAGATTTGAACCTTGTCCTAAGCCACAAATAATCATATCAATCAAGCATAGTATGGACATGAATTGAAAAGAAAGGTAATGGACCAACACATTAACCAAAACCTCTATCCTAAACCACACACAATCACCTTAACTAGGTATCATGTAGATAGAATCAAGATATGAAGGGGTTAAGCTAATGCACTAACCTAAATCCTATCATAAAACACACAATCATACTACCTGAGCATAAAACAGACAGCATCTAAGTATAAAAAGGCAATAAACTACTTTAACTTATCATAAAAACCCCCCACATAATCTTATTAACTAAACACAACATAAGCAGAATCTAATTATGAAAGAAATGGACTAAAACACTAACTTAAACCACACATAATCTTATTAACTAAACAACATAAACATAATCTAAATATGAAAGCAGTGGACCAAAATACTAACTTAAACCACACATAATCTTATTAACTAAACATGACATAAATATAAAGCACTAAACTTAAAGGCACTTAGAAAGCATTAAATATAAAGTTATTTTACTTTGGAACTCTTAAGACTTAAAAATAGAAATTTACAGCCCTCTTTTGGTTTCCAACCACTCTTAGCGAACAAAAATGCCTCCTAGACTTGCTACCAACAATGTGAGACTTGCAAATTTATGCAAGTCTCACTTACAAATCCAACACACGGTCAGATTCAAGGTGTAAAAATGAAATCAACAGCTTACAAGCCTCAATAACAATAATAATGATAGAAAAATATGAAAAGAAGGGGATTGTACCTATAAGGGCCTGTTTGGCTTGATTTCATAGAGAGAAGGACGAAGCATTAATGGCTTCGCCTTCTCTCTTCACACCACAAGTCAACCACAATAAGATGGGACTGAAACCTCTAGCCGCCTCCCCTCTCTTCTTTTTGCCAACAGACCCCTAAGGGTCTCTAAAATGATGGGTTGGGAGGAGTATATACTCCATCCCTTTAATTCCTAATTGAACCGGGTCCTGGTCTATATTGGACTGGGCCTGGTCCTTTATTTTTTTAAAAAAAAAATGATGGGCCCATTTCTCATTATATATATATATATATATATATATATATATATATATATATATATATATATATATATATATATATATATATATATATATATATACACACACACACCATGTATATTGGTATAAACATGGTGTATATTTATATGTATAGAGGTTCGGGGAAAAATAAAATTATAAATAAAGAAAGAAAAACTAATTATTAGTCCATTTGGACTTAATTAATTTAAAACATGACTCAAAATAAAAATCATTTTGCAGATACTAGATTTTGAATTAATTAACCAGATAAAATTAATCATCTACGCAAACGCACACAGAATCAAGATTTGAAGGATAAAATGGTCAATTCTTTTAATTACTCAAAATACCTTGGAAAATAAAATGGAATAAAAATTACCCATTAATCTAATTTTCTTTGATCTAATTAATTAAGCAACTAATTATCCAAAATTTTGCCCCTTTGATTAATTTCAACAAAAAAATTCCTTGAAATCATCAGTTTCCAAAATAAATTTAAAATACCCTGGAGGTTTCTTTATCAATTTTAAAGGGTGAAATATTATCCCAAATAATTTCATAAAAATTACCTAGACCCTTTAGGGTGCACAACTAATTTTATTTATTGTCCAAGGAATCCAAGCACTTAAAATAAATTATGGGACATCAAAAATTAGGTGTCAACAATATTTCTCAACCTTTACCCAATACGCAATTTCGACACAACCCCGAACCTTTCGACGCGAAACCTGAAACCTCATATAGTAATTATATAACAATCGAACCTCTCATAGTATCACCTCGATATGCTCATAAATTCTCCAAATGTATCCAGTCTTACACTGCCGCTCTGAAGCTCACACAATCACCCCCAAGTCTTTAATAACCAAAAGCGCTAACCCAAACTGTCCAGTCAATACTACTTGCAACATAAAATATCACCACGAGTAGGGTCTCACCTCGAAAATATAACTCTAGTCCTCACATGATAGGATTCCTCAATCTTCTCTCTTAAGGCATACAAACTCATCCACTGTAGAATGTTACGAAACTTATCCGACGGTGTACCACCAAGCCACTTCTTATAAACTTCAACATGTCGGTTCACTGAAATTTGTTTCTCACTAGTCGCTGATCACGAACCTCGCGGAGCTCTGTCATATCACATAGTCCATTCCTATAGATTTCCTTCTTAAGCTTACGCAATAATCACATCTCAACTGGAGTATGCAAGAAAACGACACCACAATCCATACTGACCCATGAAATCCCCAAGATGTACCTTTTTCTTATTGATTCATAATCAACCATACCTTTTCTCGACTCATCAATTTTCCAATTTCTAATCAATTCACGATCATCAATACTGCAGTCAATCCTCAAATCCACTCAATAGAATACCACATAATCATAAGTTCTACAAGCTAGCCGAATCAATCCGGGAGATAGGATCATACCACACACTCTGCACATTAGAATTTTCTTAACGCTTACAACTCAAAATTGAACACTCTCTAAATCCAGCGTATCACACAACAATCTCACTAATATCCTCATGTATCTCACTGAAACGTCCTTGCCCAAATTACCTTACTCAATTTTCGAAATGTTATCCGGACCTCAACTCAGTTAACCCATCATCGATCTACCATTTTAAGTATCCATGTTCACTAATCCCTTACTCAAATCCTTAACATTACTGGTCCTCGAAGAATCAACTTTTACCTCAATTACAAATCTGAACACCTCTAACCCCTTGCATGCCAATCCCTCTTCTAACATCGCTAGCAGTGGCATCTAGACAATTTTACACGACGAATACAAGATTCCCAACCTTAGTCCACCACTGAGCTTTATTAGTCTATGACATAACGGAACATACCGACTCATCCATAAATTCTCAAGCCCACTCTGGATTGTACAATCGCAACCAAGCCCTCATATCATAACTCTGGCAACCACCTCTATCGGTACAGTTCTATCATGCCAAAATCCCCTTTACCTTTCACAACCGAAAAAGAAATTCGTCCTCGCATTAATTGCAACCTTATCCTGACAACCATGTCAGATACCAATTTTTCCTTTCCCAATATCACGCAAAGTACTCATATCCAAGATATTCTAAGAAGTCTTACTTCGCTACACACTTGCACAAAAGCTTCCTTCATATCCTTATTGTCAACTTCTTTTCTTTATTATCCGCGATCACAATACATTTGCCCGCATTCGATGGTTATCATCGAACTTACACTTGCTCTCGCATACCGAAGTCTAATACTCTACAATTACTGAATCGTCGACCCGCCATTGGTTCATCAGTGTCACGTACACCATCATAAAGCCCTGACAAAGCTGAAGTCAAACCGATCATATCATCGAGCAACCCACTATTGTTAAGCCATAATTGCACTTTGTCACTTCCGAGCAACCCAACGTGGAAACATGGAGACCCTACAACCCCCTGAACTATCTTCCTATTTCTCACGAACTCTCACAATACACGAGTCTAATCACATCTCCACACAGCAATCGAGTCTAATCGCGACTCCACACAATCGAAACCTCAGGCCATAACTAGACACTAAACTTGATCACTTTCCCGAATCAGAATAACACATCTCGCTCAAACCACGACGTCATATATCAACCATTCGTATAAGAATTTAAGGACAAGTGTCCACCCTCCGTGGGTGACTAAGATAAGAAAGTTCAGATACCAATTGGAATCTACTAGATACCAATTTGACTAAAGTCGCACGAGAGAATGAAAGACTTTGAAGTTTCCTAAATGTCTTATAGCCTTTCGCAGATAAGTACGAAGCTCATCGTACCGATCCACGAGACTCTACTAGACACACTCTTGTATTATAGAACGGGTAATCTAGGTCTCTGATACCAACTTGTCACGACCCAATTTAGCTATGTCGTGCGGGCACTTGCCTTTTCCACCTCTGTAAGCAAACCCTCAACCCAACGATAGTAAAAACTTAAATAAATAACTAAATAAGCGAAAGAAAATAAACCATGTAAGTCTGACGATAATAATATAATTCAAGTGCAGAAATAAGAAAATACACCCCAGGGTCTGGTCTAATCCATACAAGAGCATTTAGCAAGAAATATACAAGTCTGGAAATATAATAATACATCAAGTCTGAATATGTCTCAGAATGGAAAAAGAGACATAGATAAGAGGAGTCTTCAAGGCAGCAAATGTGTCGTGCTCACCCTGTAAACTCTAAGTTGTACTGATAGCGACTATCAGCCACGGGAGACGGAAGCAGATCCAACCTGAAACTCTGCATTCATAAAAGAATGCAGCAAGTGTAGGTCAATACAAAATCACAGTACTAGTAGGTATCATAGGCCCACTAAGTATAGGTAACATAATTCAGACAATAAAGCAAGATAGGCAGATAAATCAATAAGTATAAGTCAAACACAAGTCAGAATCGACTACCCGTCATCACCTAGGTTAAAGCATCTAAACCCAAGTGTGCCAGTCTCAATAGGACCAATCCTAAACCAACAACACAAGTAAACCACCTGATCATTGTAACGGTTCGCTTTTTACGCGGTGTTAAGGCATAAAAGGCTACTACAAACTCGTTGGTGCTCTTTCGGACTTTGTTTTAAAGAGTCCCGACACCTAATTTTTAGAAAATTAGGAAAATCGGTTTTGAAGGGTTCATTCAAATATCATGAAAAAAACCTTCGTAATCCAGAGTTCTAGGTAAGGGTTCTGATAATCCCTTGGGGAAGGTGTTAGGCACCCCAGTATTAAGGATCCCTACTGTACGGTTGACCTTCGAATTCCAAAGTATGAGTATTTTCCTGAACTGTCTATTTTGTGTTTATTCTCGCATTTAAAGAAACTGTCATTTTTTGTAAATTGCATATCATTTTGGAAAGAATTTAACTATGTCCCCCTTATATACAGGGTATAGTAGTTTTCAGATTTACAATATCCGTGTATACATAGTCTCCTTTTATATATAAGGAGTATATTTCATTTCATAAATGAAGAGAAAGGAGAGGTTTTTGATTTTATAGCGTTAAGTTACGTCATACTAATACTTTGGCTCGTGTCGATCCTTTTTGGTACGTTCAGTCTTATCCGGAACTTTATATTACAATTTGATTTTTTATGTTATTAAAGAGCATTTTTATGTGTCCAAAGGAGTATATCTTGGTTGTATATACTCATCTTTTGGCCTTTTTCTTGGCCCAAAATTTGTAAGTATGAAGAAAAAAAGCTTTATTTTTGTTTTAATTTTCAGAGAAAGGGGTTGCATATATGTTCCTTTTATCGAATTCTGGTCCTTGTTAGTTTTAAAAAGGCTTAAGTATGGAATTGATCCATTTTTGCATAGAATTTAAAATAATACAAAGTTGGCTTTTGATTAGGGATTACCCCTGGGCTGAGGCCCAAAATTTGCTTCAAGTAATTGTAAAAATCTCCTTTTGTACAAACTTCAGAAAGACGAACTTGTTTAAAAGGGTTTGTAACTTTATTAAGTTTCTAAAAATGCTTTTGTTTGCAATAATCGCTTTTACCTGTTTGGAGCTTAAAAACCCCATGTTCTAAAAAAGAGTTTCATAAAATCTCATTTTTTATACTTAGCCTAAAAAACCGTTGAATTTCGTCGGGGTTTTGGAAATTCGTTGGGGACCTAAAGTCATCTAAACGGTATAAGCATCGTTGTGCTAAGACGGCTAATTCTAACCATAACTTGCCGCCTCCCCTATCTTATTTTTGCCAACGGACCCCTAAGGGTCTCTAAAATGACCGGTTGCGAAGAGTATATACTCCCTCCCTTTAATTCCTAATTGGACCAGGTCCTGGTCCATATTAGACTGGGCCTGGTCCTTTTTTTTTTTTTAAATGTTGGGCCCATTTCTCATTATACATGTATAGAGGGTCGAGGAAAAATAAAATAAAAAATAAATAATGATAAACTAATTATTAGTCCATTAGGACTTAATTAATTTACAACATGACTCAAAATAAAAATCATTTTGCAGATACTGGATTTTGAATGAATTAACCAGATAAAATTAATAAGCTACGAAAACGCACACAGAATCAAAATGTAAAGGGCAAAATGGTTAATTCTTTTAATTACTCAAAATACCTTGGACAGTAAAATGGAATAAAATTTACCCATTAATGTAATTTTCTTTGATCAAATTAATTAAGCAAATAATTATCCAAAAGGGTTTTTTTTCCCCTTTGATTAATTTGAACAAAAATATTCGTTGAATATTATTAATTTCCACAAAAATTTAAAATACCCTGGAGGTTTCTTCATCAATTTAAAAGGGTGAAATATTATCTCAAATAATTCCATAAAAATTACCTAGACCCTTTAGGGTGCAAAGTTGATTTTATTTATTGTCCAAGGACTTCAAGCACTTCAAATAAATTACGGAAGGTCAAAAATTAGGTGTCAACAATCATCAGAATATCAACCATGATGCAATGCAATGCAATAATGTAAGAATGCAAATGCAATGCAATGTTATGTACACATGTACTCCGAACAGAAGTATCGACGTCCCGGTAGCACAACCCATGGGGGACCTGTGAAGTCCATGTACCTCACGGTTCCGGCACAAACTTTGATATTCGTGTCACTCAATTCACGATTCTGGGACAACCATCAAATATCGGACTCTCATGTCACTCTCATGCAAACTGAGCCCAGCTCAACACAGTGTCACGACCTATTTTACCTAGGTCATGTGGGCACTTACCTTCCCACCTCGATAAGCGAACCTTCAACCCAACACATGAATACATACATAAAATAATAAAAATTAAGCAACGGAATAGAATAAATACATAAGTCTCACTATATATATATATATATATATATATATATATATATATATGTAGTAGAAAAGTGCTGAATGACGATAAACACCCCCAGGGTCTAGTCTGAATAACACAAGAGCATCTACAGGAAAATAATACAATCTAGAATACTAATACATGAACTGTCTATGTCTCTGAATAGAATAGGACATAACGATAGAAAGTCTTCAAGGTAGCGGACGGCCATGCTCACCCTAGAAAATCAAAAGAAGGCTGAAGCGACAATTAGCCACATGACACGGAAGTGGATCCGACCTGATACTCTGTATTCATAAAAAAATGCAAAAAGTGCGGGTCAGTACAAACAACTGTACCGGTAGGCATCATCGACCGACTAAGCATAGCTAACACAATTAAGATAATAAAGCAGGTAAGCAAATAAACCAAAGAGTATAAGACAATACAATCAATTTCAAATATCCATCGTCACCTATGTGAACCATCTAATCCCAAATGTGTCAAATCTGAATATATTCAATCCAATTCAGCACCACAATACAATAGCAAATATCTCAATCAAGTCATAATGCAATGCCAAGCAATGCAATGATGGGATGAATGCAATGTGATGTCATGCAGATGCGGTGTACACAGGTACTCCGGACGAAAATATCGACGTTTTGGTAGCACAACCCAGTGTGACTCCCGAAGTCTAAGTGCCACCCATTCCAGATCTTTATCCAATAGACTGACGGGTGATATGATCCTACTTGGCACACTTCACTTCAAGACATCCACTCGAGGCCAAGTCATGGAACTTCAAACTCTACAAGAGGGGTGGATGAAAAGGATGGAATGGAAGGCCTTTGGAGGCTCCTACAAGCCACACAAGATGGGTTACGAAGTGTAGAATGTGGCTTGGGAGTTGATGTAAGAAGAAGCTAGTAGAAATGGAGGCCAAAGGCGCAAGTGGCTTGAAGTGCAAGAAGTGTATAAATGCAAAGTTGCCAAACATGCAAATAGGGACATTTCTGCATATTGGCTACACTTGCAAACTTGGACAAAACCGGGAGTTGGCTATTTGTGCAAGGAAGGTTATGCTTGCAAGAAGTCCATGCATTCAAGGTTGATTAGAGGACCCTATATGCAAGGAGGGGCGTGTTTGGCCATGGAAGGCCAATCTTTGAATTGAAGACTACATTAAGAGGAATAGCCAAACAAGGCCCTTATTTCATTAAGGGTAGCATTGTAATTGCCTATTAGTCTTTTTTACTTAGCTTGTATATATAGTTTGTCCTTTCATTTTATTAGGGGACTTTTGATGTATGATGAAATATGATACTCTTAATTGAGTGATAGATTGTTAGGTAGATTTTAGGGTTATTTTAGTCATTATGATGGTGGAATCCATTGTTAGTTTGTGAACCTTTTATGTCCATTGATATTCATGAAGAGATTTTCATTTGTGGATTCAAATTGAATCTCTTGCCTTGAGTGTAAAATAGTAGTGGTTCTTTTAGGATCGGATTCAATTGGACGGGTCTAAGTTTAATATACTTAGGTTTATCGATAAATTCGCCCTAATTGGGCCTTACTTTTATCCTCTATTTCTCATCCCTTTTTCTTCCTATCTTTAATTTTTCGCGTTGTTGGATTAAGCTGGTTCTTCTCCAATTCGATTAGTATCATTTGGTATCAGAGCAAGGTAGAGGAATCATTCCATTGATTCTTCAATCCTTGGTTGAACAAAAAACAAGGGGGGGGGGGGGGGGGTTCGAAAATCAAAACATTCATAAAAATTGTTGGTTTTTAGTGGATTTGAAGTTAGAATCAAGTTTCTTATGGTCAAATCCATCTAGATCTCGAATTTGGGAGTGTTTGGAGGTGTTTTGGAAAATCACCATTGAAGACCTTCAAGCTTTTTGAAGAACTCCAAATGGGTCTTGGTGATTGAGGTTAAATTGGAGGTTAATTCTTATTGGGTTTTGTTCTCCTTGTTGAAGGGAGCTTAGAGTCGAAATTTAGGGAAAATTAGAGTTGATTTGAGCATAGTTGGAAATTTGGGTGTTATTGTGTTCTCGAGTAATCTTCATATCTTTTTTTCCTAGGGGGAGGGGGGGCAGGGGAACCACCCAGTTCTAAAATCATAACATGGGTGGTAATTTATTAATAAGCAAAAAATGTACAAGAAGGGGAGGGCATAAAACCTTACCCCTATGCAAAATGAAACTGGACAGTCCAGTTTTGATGCATGTCGGCCATATCCTTAATACAATTATCTATAGCTAGAATGATGCATTCTTACAGGAGGGGAATACAATTCTTATGCAGGGGTACTAAAGTGATGCATGAAATACCTATGCCCAGAAAACAGATCACACTTATTGTTAGTTAGTGCAATCTTTCTTCTAAGTTACAAAAGTTCTAATGCAAACCTACACTATAAGACAATTTCTCCTTCTATTCAAGGAGGATCAAAGCAGTAATTGCTATTGCTGATAGGTCTAGTTCTGATGCTTGGCAATCCCATTCTATCAATATTTAGCATAGCTCTCACTTATGTTGGCAGTTCCTGAATTTCCTTGTAAGTGACAATATCATTATGTGAATGCCCTACTTGAGATAGTTTATCAGCAACCTTGTTGGTTTCCTTTAGACAGTGATTAATCTGTACCTGATAAGATAATAATAAGCTCTGTATCCAAGTAATAAGTTGAGCTATGTTCCATGGTATTTTTATCTTTCCTTGTATGGCTTGTGCTACCAGCAAAGAATCACATTCCACAATGATTTTCCTCCAACCCACACTGATACACCACTCAATACCCTGTTGCAAAGCCTTTGCTTCAGCCCAATTGCTAGTGCATTTGCCCAGATTCGTACTATAAGTCTGTATCAGCTTTCTTTTATCAGTTCTGATGACCCCACCTCCTCCACATATTTCACCTCTGAAACTTCCATCACTATTCAATATAATGAAGTTAGGTGGTGGTGGAGTCCATTTGACTATTCTTATGCTTTTTCTGAAAGAGTTGTTGAGTTTGTTGCAAAAACTGAGCCAATCTATTTCCTCTTTAATCAAGGGGAACTGCAGCCTGGTGATCTAAAAGATATGACTGATAATGTTCTTCATAGAGTGCCAACTATTGAAGCTGATGTAGCTGAATCTAGTGTTGCATCTTGCCTTCCATATTTCCCAGCATATTACTTGGGGAAGAATCTCCTTGATTAGTTTTGCAACAAGAGTTTTAGACTGAAAATTCCAGCAGTTAACTAGAATTTATCTTAGAGAAAATGTTGGACTTTAATACCCAGTGGTTGACATATCAAGGTCCATAATTTTTGTGCCAAATCACTTTGACCAAATAAATGTTCCATAGTCTCAATTTTGTGACTGGAGCAGCAGCAACATATTGAGGGACCATGTATCTTGAATCTGCCAATATTATTGTCTGTAGCTAGCCTGTTCTTGATTATCCTCCACATGTGAAAATTTACTTTGAGTGAGCAGCTTTTGTGCCAGGTTCTCCTTTCATGCCAATCACCAGTTGCTTTCTTTCTTAGTAGATTCCATGCAGAGGACACTGTAAACCTTCCTTCTAGATTAGGACCCCATATTGCTTTGTCCTCTTTGTTTTCAGTGAAGTGAATAGTGATGTGCTGTACTTCCCACCTTATAATTTCTGGAACTCTATACCCTGCTCTATCCCATTGCCATGTGCCATCTTCATGAACTTCACTTAATATGATATTGTTAGGAGAATAATCCTCAGGCAGTAGCTTATACAGTGCTCCTTCTCCTGACCAGTTGTCATACCAGAAGGACACCCTTCCTTGACCAATCTGCCATGCTATGTTGTCTTCTAATTGATGTTTGACCTTGCCTAGGGCCCTCCAGGTCTGAGAATGAACCCCAACTGTCTTCCTGATAATAGGATTTACTCTTGAGCAATACTTTGCCATCATATACTCCTTCCGCATTGACTCTTTTGTCCTGAAATTCCACCACTGTTTAGCAATAAATGCTTCACTGACATCTCTCAGACACCTGAAACCTTCTCCACCTTCTTCATATGGAAGACACATGCTTTCCGATTTTCTCCAGTGGTATTTCCTCTTTGTGTCATTATCATTCCATAGGAAACTACTTATAGCCCCTTCCAGCTGTTCAAAGGTGCCCTTAGTTGGTTTCATTACAGCCAACAAGTGTACTGGCATTGAAAGCAATACATACTTGATTAAGACTATTTTCCCTCCCTTATATAGAAATCTGGCATGCCAAGTATGAATTCTCCTTGCAATATTAAGGACCATTTCTGAAAAATGGATAATTTTCATCCTTCCCACAAAGAGTGGACATCCATGATATTTGATAGGCCGTTCCTTTCTATGCATTCTTGTCAAATGGCATGTTCTATGAATCAACTCTATACTTGTTGCTGGTGCCACTGCTACACAACTTTTGCTCTTATTAACCTGTTGACCTGAAACATTCTCATAAACTGTCAAAATTTTCATAGCTTTCTTTATATAAGATGGCTTACCTAAGGTGAGAAGTATCACATCATCTGCAAATGCTAGATGTGTAATACTTGGACCATTCCTGGGCCTATAATAACCTGTGTAGTTCTCATCCAAAGAAAAGTTATTAAGTAGTCTAGAAAGCAGTTCAGCACAAATAACAAATAAGGCAAGGGACAAGGGGTCACCTTGCCTTAGCCCCATGTTAGATTTAAAGAAACTATTTCTTGTACCATTTGGCACCATAGAGTACCAATTATTGGATATATTCCTGTAAATAATGTCAACCCATTGGTCATTGAAACACATTTTTCTCATGGCCCTGCATAGATAAGGCAAGGATACCTTATCATATGCTTTGGCCATGTAAAGTTTGAGAACAATATTAGCATGATCATTAGGCTTAAAAATATCCTGAACAAGTTCTTGAGCAAGTAAAATGTTATCAGTCATTGACCTTCCTTGAATAAAACCACTCTGGTTGGGTGATATTATTGAAGGAAGTATCTGGCCTATTCTGTTAATCAAAATTTTTTAAATGATTTTGCTGAAGGTATTACAAAGACTTATAGGCCTAATGTCAGAAAAGGATTGGGTTGGGGGAACATTGGAAGCATAACCAAACAAGTATGAGAAACATACCTGGGGACTGGTGCACCATCAAAGAATTCATAAATGGCCTTTTAAAGATCTGGTATGATTATGTCAATACAAACCTAGTAGAACATGGCACCAAATCCATCAGGGCCTGGTGCACTAT
The DNA here is from genome assembly GCF_019175385.1 of Lycium barbarum. Taxonomy (NCBI): domain Eukaryota; kingdom Viridiplantae; phylum Streptophyta; class Magnoliopsida; order Solanales; family Solanaceae; genus Lycium; species Lycium barbarum. The sequence continues at coordinate 49,316,046 of NC_083348.1, read as the reverse complement.
CTGGGTCAATGCTTTTGATGGCATTCCTTATTTCTAGTGTGGATGGTTTAGCAATGAGCATGCAGTTCATGTCTTCAGTAACTAGCTTAGCGAGTTGGTCCAGGATTTTGAAACTTCCCTTGATTTCCTGGTAGGTGAACAATTCCTCAAAGTGCTTTATTGCTGCTTTGGCTATACCATCATGTCCCATAATATTGAGTCCTTCATTGTCCTGAATGTCATGAATATTCATCCTTCTTCTCCTATCTTTAATAACCTTATGGAAATAAGATGTGTTCTTCTCTCCATCCTTCAGCCATTGAGCCTTAGCTTTCTGTCTATATATTTCATCCTAGTTTTTTAAGAGCCTTATGAACTCAGCTTTTGCTTTGTTAAGAGCAGTCCTGTTCTCATCATTGTTGTCTTCATTATGATTTATTTTCCAATCTTTAACCTCCTTCTCAGTTTCCTTGGCATTTCTGAAAATATCTCCATAGGCTTCCCTTGACCAGTAACTTAGCTTCTTGGTCACAACTTTCATTTTGTTGTGGAATTGCCACATTGCTGTCCCTTGAGTAGGAGTATCCCAAGCTTCCTTGACTATCTTGGTGAAGTCCTTGTAACCACACCATATGTTTAGAAACATGAAGTATTTAACAGCTTTCAAACTTTCTTTTTCTATATTGACCAATAATGGGGCATTATCTGAGCCTGTTCTAGACAGGTGAGATACCCTTGTGTCATTAAAGCTGTCTAACCATTGTTCATTGAAAAGGTGTCTATCAAGCCTTTTTGAAATTGTTTTAGGGTGTCCTCATGTCACGACCCGTCTAGGGGCCGTGACGAGTACCCGATACTTGTACCGAGCACCCCTTGTCTATCGTTTTACCTTTACCTCTTAGCAAGCCATGTAAACAGAGCCATTTTTTTTTTGAACATTAACATTAGCGGCGTCATTCTGAACATAGACTAATAAACTTCGTTATCACTTATACATCAACATTAGCATGCCAAAACACCATATACCTAACTATACTTAACTGATTGTACATATCTGTCTACGAGCCTCTAGACATAGTACGTTTATACATAGAAAGGGCTGAGTACTGCCGTGCCCGAATATATATACACAAAATAGTACCAAGGAAGTGAGGCTCCGGAATAACTGGAGCACTGTCAACACTGCTGGTAGAGCTTCTAAGGATCAAATCCGCCTGTCTGCTGACCTGCGCGGCATGAAACGCAGCGTCCACAAGAAGGGACGTCAGTACGAATAGTGTACCGAGTATGTAAGGCATGAATAGTAGCATACGGAAAGTATAAAACAGAAATAACGACATAAGAGAATAATAGCACATGTCCTGAGGTAGAAACATAACCTGTATATATATATACCCTTGGCAGGTGCTATGCGTACTTAGCTTTCCTTTAAGAATCTTTCCTTGTTCATATACATATACATATAAAATAGGACATCTCATATTGCCGAGGCGTCGGCAGCCGATCCATTTAACCATAAATATACACATCCCGCGTCCGGGACGATATCATATCATGTAATGCCAACTGATCAGGTGGATATGCGTTCATAACGCTCTGCCCTTACCTCCATTTTCCCCGTATACACATGCATATATCATGTACATATATCAGCGTCTATAGAGCTCTAGCTCTTTTATCATATACATATACGTGTGTCGTGTAGGTACATCAGCGTCTATAGCGCTCTGGTGCTTTTATCATATACATATACGTGTATCATGTGCATGTATCAGCGTCTATAGCGCTCTAGCCCTTTCGTCATGTGCATGTTTTAAAAATATATACACATATCTTACATACATTTACATGTCTTATATGCATTTACGTATCCTATATACATATGTCTCATAGGCACGCAGGAAAGCCCAAAGAAGAATCATGTAGTCATCGGAGTGACGTAAGCTCGGTGACCTCCAATTATATTATAGAATACTCGTGATCGCTTTGTCTCACCTTGAAGGAACGAGTATTTTAAGGTGAGACTACCAACGGGGAATAATATTAAAGTAAACGTAGAATGAAATCGGGGCATCATAGATGACAGTTCATAGACTTTGAAATCTTTTAGAAAATAAAGTCATAGCTAGGAAATATAAATAAGATTCAAAAATTAGTTTATCATTTTCATGTTTACATAAGATACTTAGCTTAGTCATCTTAGTCATAGAGTCGTTCCGGTAGTACGTATCATAGGCATATTCTCTTATCTAACATCATTGTTATCATTATCGTCATGGAAGTGCCCTCGTTAGAGGAGTCATAGTATTTATCATTTGGTAACGAAATCGGGATCAAAGGTTCCCTTTGGATTCACTTCAAGTAAGTCAAGCAAGACTGTAAGGAAAACTCCGAGAGTAGCGGGCCCACCTCGGGCCGGATGGGGTGACGTATATGATTTACATATATTACGTGTCATGTCATTACTTGTGAGGGTCCTAGGGTAATCGGGTCCCACTTATGCAAGTTCTAGGGGTTTAAGAGGTCTTTCCATCATTTGCACACTTTCTATTTCAATTCTATTGAACAAAAAGTGGAAAACTTTGGATGCGGATTCCGGGGAAGAGAGTTGTCCCCGAGGCGCGTACCCAACTTATTCCGTCTAAGACATGCCATAGAAAGAAGGGTGAAACCTTACATACCTCTTTCCGCTTCTTTTGCTATTCCGAATTCACGTTGCAATCTCGTCAAAATCTGCAAATTGGTCATGTTTACCAAAACTCTTATTAGGATACTTAGAGTTGAATTCTTAAGGAAACATTTGGCTACCGAAATTTCGGCAGCACTTCCCCTATAAATACTCCATCCCACCAAGTTCAACTTGGCTAATTTCAATCAACAACAATCCCGGGAATTCAAACCCGGCCAAAATATCAACCACAATTCCAACAACAACAGTACTAACAACTTCCATATTCAATAAACTTACTACTTCTTCCAAAAACTTTCTAACTTTAATGAAAACAATCACAACCTCATGATCTATATTCCAACAACATCATACTAACCACATTACCTTCCATGCATGCAAGAACATTACATTCAATTCACATAACTTCTAAAACAAACCTCCACCTACTTCAATTCACAAGATTATTATGCATTCATTAGCAATCTAGCATCCACAATTCAACTACAATCAAAATATTAAATAGAATTGACTCCTTTTCTTCCATATTACTCTACAACTACACGGCCAACATCAAGCATACACACTACAACCTCTCCAAATTTATTCAACTTCCATTTTCCACATATCATTCACAACAATAACAACCAAACACTAGATAAATTAATTAAAACACAATTTCTACACACATATACGTGTTCCATACCTCACGGCCACACCCCTATTTTTATCTCTTTCATGAATTTCATCCATTTTAACATACTACAACACATATAAACCATTCATAACACATAAAGAAAGATCAAAACTCACCTTTCTTCTTCAACTTCTCACTTGACTACAACTTGGCAACTTGTATGATTTTGAATCTTTCTTGCTCCAACAACAACTCCACCTTGTTAAGCACCCTTTACTTGGTAGGGATTGATTTTTGAAGAATTTTTATCAATTTTTCTCATGGACTTTCTCTATGGCCGAAATGGCCTTAAGCTTTTCTCTCTTCTTTCTCTTGTTCTTCTTTTCTTGAAACCTCTAGAACTTATTGTGATAAGGATGACTTAGTCATCCTTTTATTGACCAAATGTTACTTAATATTGGCTTGGGCCATAACCATGGCCGGTTGGGCCTCACAAATTTGGGCCTTATTATTTGTTTTGATTTTTTTTTGGGCCAACTCGGTTTGGTCCCGAGTTGGGCCTAGCCCACTGACCGTTCGACCTTAAAACGTTCATATCTCCTTGTACCGACGTCACCTAGGGACCCACGACCTATGGTTGGAAAGCTAATTCAATTATCTACAACTTCTATTTCTTGGTACTTTTCCAAATTCCAAACTTATAATACCGTTTTTGCCCCTTGAAGTCAGATCACCCGAAAACGTTTTCTTAAAAATATTCGTTTGGAGGACATCCACTTTGATTTGGCCCAAGGGTCCTTCTTGAGTCGTGTTTAACTTCTCATATGTGATTCATATGAATTTTTAGATGTCCCAAAAAAAAATCTCGATGTGTGGGTCCCACCTCAGCAAATAATCTGACGTTCAAAAATACGGGATATAACATTCTCCCCCCCTTTAGAACATTCGTCCTCGAATGTTAAACTGGCCTCATAGTGTATCATAATACTTCGGGGAGGTCTCCTTCGTAGACATCTCACATGTCGCTTAGGTCGCTTTTATGTCGTAAGTCCATTGAGTAAGCTCCGAACGTTGGCCCTACGTTAATAAGTCCCCTTTCTGTCACGCTTTCTCCTCTTCCGTTAGTCTTGTCCGTCTCAGCCTACATGACTTTTATAGGGTTTGTAACCACTCCACACACTCTAATTTACATTGGACTACCTAGCTTCACATTCGTCTCTTGTTCCCACATTTGTGAAAATTTCAGCATATTTCCCAGGGGGTCACTCATCATGAAATTACTCTCACCCTAGCACGCTTAACCTTGAAACTTTAGTGCATTTCAGCGTCTTAGCGTTAGTATTTTTGCCCCCACTCCCTCGCACTACTTATATCACATATTATGGAACGAGTTGGGGTCTTAGCAGTTTTCGAAACGCCACGTAACACATCTCTTCTTTTATTTACAGTTCTAACCTCCTCAATCTCTAGTATTCGTCTTTTTACCTGTGCGTATGGCTACCTTTCATCCTAATTTCTGAATTCTTAATATGATCAGCAATATAAAGGCAACGTAGGATAGGATAGAATCCGAATCAATTAACATACATATCATAGAAGGTGCCGAAAAAGTACCTGTGGCCGCATCTGCGGAAGGCTCAGGGTCCTGTCGTCCTGTCAATGCATATAGGCGGTGCGGAGGACCAGCTGAACTAGGTGTCCCTCCTCTACCTCGGCCGCAGCCCGCTGGAGCTTGGGAAGTCTGTCCAAGAGGGCGTATGGTCGACGATGAACCAACCGCGGACCCGGCGGGCTGGGCTCGGCCAAGCAACAACGATTCCGAAATTGATCATCGGACATCGTCCATTTCATGTCATTCAAGTAAAAGAGTTTTATCAAGTATCAATTTCACTCAATCAACGATTCCGAGATGAACATCGGACATCGGCCATCTCACGTCACTCAAGTAAAACTGAGATCAGCTCATCAAGTGTTTCATCAAATTTCATCAATATCTCAACAATGTATCATGAAAATGAGAGTGCGTGCAATGCATGAATCACATCAACAATCATGTCAATATCACAAGTACCAACAATGGGTACGCTAACAATATATCCGAATCAAGTGTACCAACAGTGGGTATGCCAATAATATAACCAAATCACAAGTACCAATAGTGGATACGCCAAAAATATATCCAAGTACAAATACCAACAATGGGTGTGCCAACTATATCATAATCAAGATGATAAAACATAATCCAATATCTACCAACGAATCATGGCATCAAGCCGACACAATAGAACAATCAAATCACACATAACAGGGTGGCTACCCTACTTCATACCCGAATGTTCACATGCTGTCTCCGAGAATAAAATCCAAATATGTGCTTCGCTATATGGAGTCTCACCAAAGGTAAGCCATAACCTACCTAGATGGTCGAACCGCAGCACCAACAACTCACTCCTTTAACTTTCCTTTCCGCTGAACATTAGAACCAAAGTAGTCTAAGCATAATCAAATTCTAGATTAGAAATCACGAAGAATGATACTAATATCGCTACTATTCAAATTAGTTCTATTCTAGTCCTAGAAATTGGGGAAACGGGCCCACAAGGGCAAAACGGGAAATTCAAAAGCAAAATATCAAATTAAGCACTAGGTGATCATAACCCAACCACTAATTGCTGATTTAAATCAAGGATTAGCCTAGTTTCTTATTTCAAGCAAAACCCCCAATTTGGGTATAAACCCATAAGTCTTCGATTCCGAAATTCAACACTAGAAATGGAAGATATATGATTAATAAGCTTAGATTCGTCAAAAGTCTAACAAAGACATCATCAATTTCCTCATACATAAGCCGAAGGAAAAGTTCATCAAAACCCTCTTTCAACTTCCATCATGAAGTATTTATTAAAGGGAAGGGGAAAATCTAGGATGATTGTTATTAAGGAAGAGTAAAGGAATAGGCAAGATTTACCTCCAAGAATGTCTCAAAAATATCTCCAAGAACTGTTCCCCCAAGCTCTAATTTCGAAATGGAAATAATGAGGGTCTAAGGGCTTATTTAAATCACAGTTAATGAAAACACCTGGCCCGTCACCGCCACGATGGCAAAGGGGCCGCTATTGTCACACCCTACCCTTACTAGGGTGTGATGGGCACCCGACCCCATATTTGGAGCCGAGCGAACCCGCGGACTCTTATTACGTACATAATCTTTTGGACTTTTTAAATCAAATAAAGATGAAATGCATAGCACACCTTTCAGAAATATTCTTTTTCGTTGCTTCCAAATCAAACAAAATCTGTAATCATATAGAAACTTTATCATAACACAAAGTGACACATCGGTTGATGGAGCCGCTTACAGAACTGACAACCAATACCCATGACTCTGTCTGCAAAGTCTCTAACTTCGAACGAAACATCATAGCATAATACTCTGAACCGGCAACACTCAAGGGCAAATTGAGCTTGCCAATCCAGCTGAAGCATCTTCTAGCAATGTGCTTTACTCAACTGGGTGTACATGCGTGGCATGAAACGCAGCCCCCGAAGAAAAGGGGTCAGTACGGAAAATGTACTGAGTATGTAAGGCATTAAAGACAGAAGGTAGAACCATAACCGAAACAACCAGTACCAGAGTAAGTACACTATCCAGAATACCAAAATGTTTACCTTCGAGACACAAATCATGCATGCCGATGTCGTATGTCAGAAGAAATACAGAAAATAAGTGAATCATCCAGAGTGCCAAAAGAGCTTACTTTTCAAACACGGATCATGCATGTCAGAATCATATATCACATATGCATATAACGTGTCCCGGCCCTCCAGTGAGGGACGCGATAAGTCATATATCATGTATGCATATAACATGCCCCGACCCTCTAGTGAGGGACGCGGTGAATCAAACCATGTATGTCATCATCATGTATCATATTTTCATATAACGTACCCCGACCCTCCATTGAGGGACGCGGTGAATGAAATCATGTATGCCAATGTCATGTATTATATATGCATATAACGTGCCCCGGCCCTCTATTGCGGGACGCGGTGAATGGAGTAATCATATGCCATCCTGGCCGCCATCCCCGTGCCATCATATCATCATGTACATATACATATAACGTGCCCCGGCCCGCAAGTGAGAGGGACGCGGTGAACAATGCAGTGGAGTGCGCACGAGAACGTATCCTGGCCCGGGACGCAGTGAAGGATATATTGAGGAATGCACGAGCAGAGTAGTGAGAAACTATATGCACATAAATCAATTTTTAAGACTCGATAGATAAGTACACAAAACGACACTTGAAGGATTGTAAACACGTTTCGGGTCAATCCGACTTAGTATAAGAGAGTTATGAGCGTTTGAAGTACAGAACCTTCTACAAGCATTTCAGAAGCCATTTTTGGAAAATTAAAGCCACTATCATGTTAGGTTCCTTTCGAATATCGTTATGGATCAAATCAATATACCCACATCATATATCATATATACATATAACAGGTTCATGCATGCATACTCATAGAACATCATACAGTGTATTGCTGCGGAATGTGCAACCCGATCCATAAATATATTGTGTTACTGCCGAGGAACCTTCGGCCCGATCCAAGACTATATGCAAAAGTTAGAAACATTAATACTTACAGAACCATTTTAAGGACATGAACTCTTATACTTGGCTCGTTATCCAATCACGCAACAAACTCAACCGTACTACGTATATTCATATCGATAGGCAAATAAGAATCAGAGACAAACTCGGAAACATATCCAATAGAACTTTGGAAATCATGGATCCGTATCACAACCATATGAAATGGTTCATGGAGGTCAAGAATATTAACCATCCTAGTGGCTTTAAGAATAGGAGTTGCTTTGGAATCATACATATACGTCATATGTTCGTTTCATAAGGATCATGCCAAAAGAAAGAAAGGGTAAGCCTTACATACCTGCTCCACGGCCTATTAGCTACGCTTACTTGTCCAACTTGCTAGTCTACATTCAAAAGAGGTTACACAATCATTAGATTTGTCGTCACACTTGCCTTAGTTTCTCAAATAAATTCACTTATAATCTGCCGAAATTTCGGCAGCATTTCCCCTATAAATACAACAACCCCGAGAATTCAACTCGGCCAAATCATCAACAACAAATCCGAGAATTCAACTCGGCCAAATTATCAACAATAATACCAACAACCTATTTTCTTCTGCTTTACTGGATGCTGGTTTTCTTCAATCCCAGGCAGTCCCTAACAACTTCAACAATCAATCCAAATATATTCTAACATTACAACCCTCGTCACAAAATTCCACGACATTTCACTCATATTCAATTCAATCACATATAGTCAAGCTAACATCAATGATCTCACCTCCAAGTATTAATCTGAAATCATCCTAACATGGTTCAAGAATACTTCAAACGATTCTCATAATTTTCCAAACAACCCAATCAACATATTACTTCGTCCGAAACCTTCCAAATTCAATAAGAATAATAACGACACATTTCATTCATTCAAATTCAAACACAACAACCCAACTTACAATATTCCAAACACCTGTCTCACTTCCAAATTCATGAGTTATATTTACAACCTACACATTAGCAACTCTATTCTTATAATTATAAGGAACCATACTAATATCACATTAGCTTCTTCCGTAATCCACAAACGATTACAACTTCACTTCAAACCATTAAATCCTTATTTCATATCATGGAATTCACAACTACAACAATCAAATACTAAATAAAAATTAGTTCATCATTCCTACAACATAGCATGAACACGGCCAACACCCCAACAAACCAAATTCATGATTTTCATTCATTTCTACACACTACAACATGTACAAATCACCCATAACACATGTAAAAGAAGATTAAACACATACCTTTCTCCACTTATCTCTTCTTTCTCGGCTAGGTTCACAACTTGCACAACTATTGCTTTACTTACTCCAACAATCACTCCACGTTAAAGAGGACCTTCCAATTAGTAGAAAAGCTAGAAGAAAATAATTTTTCTTGATCAATTTCCATGGCTTCAATTTTGGCCATGGTGGCCGAATGCTTCTCTGTTTTTTCTTCTTCTTGAAGTTTCATGAACTTGTGAGGGAATATTATATCTTATTATTTTCTCCACCACTTATTTATATTTATAATTAAGTCCCTCAAATAAAATATGGGCACATGGTCATGGGTGGGGCCCCCATCTATGGTACACGGCCAAAGTGGCCTTTTTCAAGAATTTTCTTGAATGTTGTTTTTGTGAAATTCCCATTTTACCCCTAGCCTTCCACAATATTACCATGAACCTCTTTGCGAATTTCCCTTTTTTCCCTTAGCCTTTCTCAATATTTCCATACTAATAATATTCATAACAACTTGTACATTAAAATAATTTTTGAAAATGGTCTTGCCCCCAACTTATCACAACTATCTCGAATTATCCGAACATACAAAATACGGGCTATAACAGCTATAGAGGTGCCGCTACAGCGCCTGTGAAGCCGCCATAGCAGTATCGCCAACAATACACATGGCCGCCCCAGCGGCCAACCCACCGCAACAACGGTGCCGCCACTTCGGGCACTAGGTACCAGAATTCCTCCCAATTTTCTAAGTTTCAATCGAAATCCTGAGCCATTCCCAAGGCCATCTGGTTACAAACTACATACACAGACCCAAACAAAAATACGCTACGAACGCGCTCCAGGCCTCGGAATTTCCAAGGGAGGTCTCGTTGATCGGGTCAACCCCCGACGCCTTAGTTCCAATTTCCAACCTAAGTCCCAAAATGCATCCAAGTGCATTGGGAACCAAACCAAATATACAGACAAGTCATAAGCCACCATCCGGGCCTCTCGAAATTGTCGAATTTTCGAAAAAGGTCCGTTTACCCAGAAGTCAACTTCGGGTCAAAATGCGCTTGTCAATGCTCGAAAAAGGCGAAAATACTGAAAAGACTATAACGACCAAACAAGTCGTTACATCTGATACAAATTGAACTGTCGCTCGTCCTCGAGTGAATAAAAGAAAGAAAGCGGGAAAATACCGGAATCAGTAAACAACTGAGGATATCGACTACGCATGTCGGACTCGGTCTCCCAAGTAGCTTCCTCAACAGGACGGTGCTTCCATTGTACTTTCACCAAAGTAATCTCTTTCGACCTCAACTTTCGAACCTGCCTATCCAAGATCGCAATAGGCTCCTCCTCATAAGTCAAGTTCTCATCAAGCAATATAGAATCCCAACGGACAATGTAGGTACCGTCGGCATGGTACTTCTTTAGCATCGAAACATGAAAAATCGGATGAACTCCCGCCAAGTCTGGCGGCAATGCCAACTCATAAGCTATATCACCGATACAGTCCACAATCTCAAACTGGCTAATATACTTGGGGCTCAACTTGCCCCTCTTACCAAACCTCATAACACCCTTTATGGGTGAAACCTTCAATAGAACCTGATCACCAATAGCAAACTTCAAATCCCGAACCTTCCGGTCCGCATGCATATTTTGCCGACTCTGAGCTGCAAAGAGCTTGGCCTGAATAACTCTCACTCTATCAAGGGACTCTCTCAATAGATCCGAGCTCCAAGGTTGAGCCTTGAACCCATCAAACCAACCAATTGGAGATCTACATCTTCTACCATATAAGGCCTCAAAAGGCGCCATACCAATACTCGAATGATAACTGTTATTATACGCAAACTCAACCAATGGTAAGTGCCGATCCCAATGACCGCCAAAGTCAATAACACAAGATCTCAACATGTCCTCGAGCACCTGAATAGTCCGCTCGGACTGACCATTGGTCTGGAGATGAAAAGCCGTACTGAGATCCAACCGGGTACCCAACTCCTCATGAAACCCCTCCACAATCGGAAAGTAAAAATGGTAACCCGATCAGATATAACAGAAATAGGAACCCCATGTAACCTCACAATATCCCGAATGTACATCTTAGCTAAGTTCTCCACGGTATAGAAAACTTGAACTGGAACAAAGTGAGCGAACTTAGTCAACCGATCAAGTATCACCTAAATAGAATCAAATTTGCCAAGGGTTTTCGGAAGACCCGTGACAAAATCCATGGCAATACTCTCCCACTTTCACTCGAGAATGGGCATTCTCTAAAGCACCCCACCGGGTCGCTGGTGCTCACACTTTACCTACTGACAATTCCCACACTTAGCCACAAAGTCAACTATATCTCTCTCCATCCGACGCCACCAATAGTGTTGTCTCAAGTCACGGTACATCTTAGTCACCCCCGGATAAATGGATTAGCGAGAGCTATGGGCCACAAATAAGATCAACTGAATTAGATCACCAACACGAGGAACGCACACGCGTCCTCTAATCCTCAGAATGCCCTCAGAATCAATCACGGCCTCCTTGGCCTCACCTCTCAAAACCCTATCTCGGATCTTGCTCAATTGAGCATCATCAAACTGATAAGCCCTGATCCAATCCAATAAAGACGACCTCGCCTCTATACAAGCCAAAATCCTACTCGAGGCTTAAATATCAAGACGGATGAAACTGTTGGCCAGAGTCTGAACCTCCATGGCCAACGGACGCTTGTAAATAATCAATCGAGCTAAACTCCCCATACTCACCGCCTTCCTACCCAAGGCATCAGCTACCATATTTTCTTTCCCAGGATGATACAGAATAGAGATGTCATAGTCCTTCAGGAGATCCATCCATCTGCGCTGCCTGGAATTGTCACGACCCAAACCGGAGGGCCGCGACTGACACCCAAGACCCTACTCGGCTGAGTGCCATACTACTATTCCCTTCAGGAGTCACAACTTTTTATGAACCCTTAATCTACAAAATGACGCTTCCGTCAGGTAAAAAAAATCTTTTCAATAAAACTCTTTCTTCAAATCAGGGACATCTTCCTTATCGTTAATTCAAAGAAAACCTTTAGTCACAATAAAATCTTTAAAAATAAAGCATAAATACACATCGACCTATATGGTCGCTTTACACAACTGTCGATATCTCGACGCGCTATCCATAGGACACTGTCTACAAAAGTCTCTAACATACACGAGATACCATAACATAAGTACTCTGACTCGGCAACACTCTGAACTAAGATGGAGCTCACCAATCCAGCTAATAGCCTGGGAACATCCTATAGCCAATGTCTTCTACTCATCTGTATACACCTGTGTGGCATGAAACGCAGCGTCCACAAGAAGGGACGTCAGTACAAACAGTGTACTGAGTATCTAAGGCATGAATAACAACAGAAAAAGAAGTATAGAACATAACAGGGGATAAATATGACCTGTACATTCGATTGCCCCTTAAGGCGGATAACATCCATGTGACTTTAACCTTTTTAAATCAATATGTACATAAATTCATGGAAGACATCTGAGACACTTCAATGAATGTGCAAAGATAAATAAATCATTATAGCTATATCAACAAAACACATATGTCTATAGAAATGCCACAACATAGGCCACATCGTCACCCCTAAAAACATCACAACATAGGCCACAACGTCACTCCCTGTATACTGTGCCTTATATATATAAAAATCACATCATAGGCCACGGATTCACCCCCTGTCAACTGTGCCTTATATATATAAACATCACATCATAGGCAACAGCGTCACCCCCTGTCAACTGTGCCTTATATATATAAACATCACATCATAGGCTACTGCATCACCCCCTTTAAACTGTGCCTTATACATATACATCACAACTTCACAGCGTCACCCCCTGTCAGCTGTGCCTTATATATATACATCACAACAAAGGCCACAACATCACCCCTTGTCAACTATGCCTTATATATGTACATGAAGAATGAGAATGAGTGCATTGCATAAGCAAAATGAAATAACAGAACTTGGTAATGTAACAAAATAACTTTACACACATATTATACTCATAGCATGCATGGGAGTTCAAATAAAAGCTACTACTTTAGCGGAGTGACGTAAGGTCGGTAACCTCAGATTATATTATGGGACAATCATCATCGCTCTATCTCACCTTGAAGAACAATTATTATAAGGTGAGACCGACAACAATGAATAAAATCGAGAAAATCATGAAATAAGGTCAATAATCTCATAAAAGCATTGATCTCATAACTTGAGACTTTTAACCGTAAAATTATCATCATCATAATCATCATAGAAAATATTCTCATTTTTGACATCATCATTATCATCGTAAAAACATGTTCATCGTTGTTATCATAAGAGCTCACAGAATCATAAATCTCTGGTTTGGAAAATACAGGCATTTTGGAAAACATTTATGGATTATCGGGAAAGGAATCATGCCTTGGAGTCATAAACTTCTATCTTTTGAAAACAAAGAAGTTATGGAAGCATTTATGAAATCGTACCATAGGGATCATGCCTTTGAAATAAAGGGACGAGCCTTAACATACCTGTTCAGCCTCCAACTACCTACGCTTATCCGTCCAAGCCCGCAAGTCTACATATAAGACTATTCGTACTATGATTAAGCCCATTGTTATATACTTATCCTAAGCCTTCAAATAAATCTTTCTAGAATCTGCCGAAATTTCGGCAGCATCTCCTCTGTTTATATGCCTAGCCAAAAATTACAATTCAGCAACCAATCAACAACAACAACAGTACCAACATCAACAACACTATTATCCATACAAATATATTCCATAAACATCCCACACGATGTTTTTCAACATACAACAATAATATACACTTCCTTTCTTCCCAATCAAGGAGCATAATCTCATCAACACACCAACAACATTAGATACCATCTCTATACATGCAAATCAGTCCAGCCACACAGCCACAACATACTCAAAACAGTCCATAAACACAACAACTACAACACGACACTTTATGACCTTTCCTCCATAACTATTTTCACTTTTAAGACTTGCCAAACCTTCAAATCAACTCAACATAACAGATAGGATGAAGAACATACCTTATACTTGAATAAATTCAGCCAAACCAACTTTATTTAAGACAAAACGTACCACAACATCGAGTAGAAGCAAGAACAATTACCTTTCATGGACTAGTTTGGTGTAATCTTGTTAAATTCTTGATTTAATGGGTTATAAATGTTTGGGGGTTGTGTTGAGAAGTTTATAGGACTATTGAGAATGTAAAAATGCTGAAACAATGGAGCTAATGGGGTATTTATACCCCTCATAGGTCGGTTCCACCGACCTTCTCAAGTGGGACCCGCGGAAGCCATTTGGCAGCTTGGAGTCTTTATCATAAAATGACCATAATTATTGATCCTGATTTCGTATGAGGGCCCACGACCTATGGTTGGAAAGCTCTTTCAATTATCTACAACTTTTATTTTTTGTATATTTTCAAATTCCAAACATATAATAGCTTTTTGGCCCCTCCAAGTGAGATCATCCGAAAATGTATCCTTAAATCATCCTTTTGGAGGGCTTATGCCCATATTTGGCTTAAGGGTCCTTCTTAAAATTTGCTCAACTTCTCATGTACTACTAATATCACTTTTCATATGTCTTTTATAAAACCCCAACATGTGGGCCCCACCTTAACTTACGGTTATGAGGGCTATTCATCAAGTAACGTGTTAACTGACTTACCTCATACAGTCTCAAAATGCCATATATATATTCTTATACTCAAATAGTATAATCTTCATCCCTGATCCTTGTATAACCTTGCTCTCACTTGAGCTCATACTAAGCCGTCTACAGTCTTGGTAACACGAAATTTTTTGGGGTGTAACATCTTTCCCCCTTTAGAACCATTCGTCCTCGAATGTTTAAACTAGTCTTGTACTCTGTCCCTGATCCCATTCTCTGGTACATCCCCTTATCGAATTATTCTTCCCGTTAACATACCGCATTTAATCGTACCATCGCCATAACAGGTCTCCATTGGTTATTTACTTCCTCTTTCCTATGCTTACCTCTGTCCTTCCCGAAATCTTGTCATCCATTCCCGACTTTTAACCTGTTTAGATCCGCTCATACCCTTCATAACCTTCTACTAAATTTACTAACATCATAGGTTTACAAACCTTTCTCTATTCTTGTAGCTAATCTCTTTTCTCTTGAAACTCATAAGTCGGAAAACATGCTTCTGAAGAAATCACTAACATACCTGGATACCGAACCACAGCGCTTCTGGTCTCTTAACTGAGGTCTGAACCATATCTTCCTCATTTTTACCTTACTGACCTCTAAATCTCATAGCTTGCCTCTTGATACTCTCGTAACCCTCGCTCTGCAATTGTGTTAACTCTCTAACTAGTCGTAGCTCTACTTAACGTAATCATATCTGCATCAATGGCAAACATAAGTTCTGACTATACTTCGTTTTACTGACAACTCCCGATCTGTAGGAACTAAGTAACCCCAAATCACTAATATAACTTATATAAAATCATCTTAATATCTCCAGCATCCTAAAGTATAACAGGAACAACCCATATGACATTCTTTAACTCAGCCTTAACATATAATCAGTTCCATAATCCTTTCTATAAATCATTTCTTGTGAGTTAGTCATGAAAACCTTCTCTTTATATTAAGCCACAACAGAACTCATTTGTCAACTTTCCCTAAATCCCCCAATAGACATTGTTCCTACAAAACCTCGAATGTAACCCATTTTAATCCTTTGGACTACTAATCATCTTCCTCATAAACCATTCTTCATGCACACCAACACCATCTTAAAACTCCCATTCATTACCTTATATTTTCTTGTCATATCCTTCCCATTTTGTGGACATTAAGATCCCCATTGGAATGTCGCTCAATTTCTTTTCTTCCCCACGAATTATTTTCAGTCCAGTCTCAAAAGATACTCTTTAGTTACTCTATTCATTTACTGGCTTGCCTTCATATTTTATTAATCTTATTTCCACAACAATTCTTACTTCGAACTATCTCTATAATCCATTCCTAATACAACATCTATCACATATTATTTCAATCCTTGTGCTCGTACCCAAGCTTACTCGCTTCCCCCCTTAAAGGCTTTACATTATGGTGTTGTATTCCATTGCCATTCTTGATCGAAGTTTCATCCCATAATAATCCTTTCATCATCGTTGTTGTTCTTTCACTTACGAATCCTTCAAGTTCCCTACTTGTCATTACCCAAAAATACTACTTTAAATCTCAATTCTTGCCTATAATAATCCCTAGGGATACTCGAAATAATGATGTACTAACTATCTGTCCTACCGGAATAGTACTTTTTATTCCAATAATTAATGCCCAATGTCCACTTGTAGTGTCATCTTCATCTCATCATTCCATATCATCTTGCCCCATACTTTCCCATTAATCAATTTGTAACCATCATAGACGTATAATCTTCGTGATCTCCTAAATCTTTGGTCCTTGTCCTTAAATTTTTTGGAGAATTTTGGCAGAGTGCCCATTATCTACAACCTTCTTAATTTTTGTTATAAGGACATAAAGGTTGGTTCCGGAGTCCTCACATTCATCCTTTGTCACGTACAACCTTACTCTATCTCCCGTTGATTTATTTAAACTCGATCCTAGCGTGTGCTTTCCTGCTTTCATCCTAACCTTTTCCTCAATTATATATTATCTTACCCTCAATGAGTATACGTTGTTCCTTGTCCAAGTTTCTCCCTCCTTCATGATATCATAACCTTCTTTTTCCTAATGCTCCTTCTTATATTGTTAGTCGAGTTACCGTTATCTGACTTTAATTCTCGAGAAACCCAATCCTGATTCTTTCCGTAGCGCTTGCTACCTCAATTTTAACATACAGCACAATCAATACTTTTAACATAGCGTAACATCAATCATAAAGGTATACATAATACTCGATGTAGCCACTCATGACTTATCTTTTTATCACTTTTCAACACCTTTTCTTGCGAGATACCCTGTTGGCATTTGATTTTGTCCTGAATCTGTAGCTTTAATACATCTCCCCTCCTTTGACCAACTAGCCAGACTCACAATCATTTTGAAATTCTAATTGCAAAGCTCATATGCTCCTAATTTTCCTCGGGCTATTCTGGTTTCTCATATTCCCTTTTTCGTATGTCTAAATCTGTAGGTCTTCCTAGCATATCTTTCTACATCCTAACTGTAAATCCTGGCGATATAACTTTACTTAGAAATCTTTACTCGTACTTGTACCCTGTCTCCTTGTCTAAAAGAATCAGCCTCACATCCTTTACCTTTCTGTAGCAACTAAATCGATCCTTGCGATATTTTATCTTCACTTGTACACTCACTCTCTTCTCTCTTTACACATAAATCGACATCGCACCTAATTTCTCTATCGTCAAATAACCTTCACAATACCCGTCTGAAAAAAAATTGAGGTGAAGCCTTCTTATAAGGGTTAGCTAGAAATATACCACATATTCCTAAGTTTGATACAGTTTCTACTTCCTTCATCGGCCAAGCAACATCACATTTAGAAGTTGTATAAGCAATCCAGAAAACAATCATAAATGCAAACCAACTTACCTCTTGCGTCACGACTCGGAATATACCTGAACCTTTATCGATCGTCCTTTTGTACATTCCTAGTCACTTTCTCTTCCATTCATTAGCTATACATTTCAATCATACTTGCAACATTCTTACCATATCTGACTCATAATCCTTTTTACCAATACTTACCTCTGTACTGATTTCTTTAACTTATATTATCCCTGCAATCCCAATATCATCATTCAGTCCCTTTGCCAGTACCATTCTTCCATTGAAATCAAGGGTTAGTGCAAGGAATTTCACTTCCTATGACTTGACTCTTATCGCACGATCTTAGATATGAAAGAAGGGTAACCATCCTAAATGCCCTGTAGCCTCCTGTTCATAAATGTGGCATGCAACCCACCATAAACAAGACTCTACTGGACACGACTTTGCAGACAACCCCCAGGACGAACTGCTTTGATACCACTTCTGTCACGACCCAAACCGGAGGGCCGCGACTGACACCCAAGACCCTATTCGGCTGAGTGCCATACTACTATTCCATTCAGGAGTCACAACTTTTTGTGAACCCTTAATCTACGAAATGACGCTTCCGTCAGGTAAAAAAAAAAAACTTTTCAATAAAACTCTTTCGTCAAATCAGGGACTTCCCCTTTATCGTTAATTCAAAGAAAACCTTTAGTCACAATAAAATCTTTAAAAATAAAGCATAAAAACAAATCGACCTATATCATCGCTTTACACAACTGTCGACATATCGACGCGCTATCCACAGGACACTGTCTGCAAAAGTCTCTAGCATACATGAGATACCATAAGTACTCAGACTCGGCAACACTCTGAACTGAGATGGAGCTCACTAATCCAGCTGATAGCCTGGGAACATCCTATAGCCAATGTGTTCTACTCATCTGTATACACCTGTGTGGCATGAAACGCAGCGTCCATTAGAAGGGACGTCAGTACGAACTATGTACTGAGTATGTAAGGCATGAATAACAACATAATAAGAAGTATAGAACATAATAGGGGATAAATATGACCTGTACATTTGATTGCCTCTTAAGGTGGATACCATATATGTGACTTTAACCTTTTTAAATCAATATGTACTTAAAATCATGGAAGACATCTGAGTCATTTCAATGAATGTGCAAAGATAAAAAAATCATTATAGCTATATCAACAAAACACATATATCTATATAAATGCCACAACATAGGCCACATCGTCACTCCTAAAAACATCACAACATAGGCCACAGCGACACCCCCTATCAACTGTGCCTTATATATATAAACATCACATCAAAGGCCACAGATTCACCCCCTATCAACTGTGCCTTATATATAAACATCACATCATAGGCCACAGCGTCACCCCCTGTCAACTGTACCTTATATATATAAACATCACATCATAGGCTACAGCGTCACCCCCTTTCAACTGTGCCTTATATATATACATCACAACAAAGGTCACAGCGTCACCCCCTATCAACTGTGCCTTATATATATACATCACAACAAAGGCCACAACATCACCCCCTGTCAACTATGCCTTATGTATGTACATGAAGAATGAGAATGAGTGTAGTGCATAAGCAAAATGAAATAACATAACTTGGTAATGTCACAAAATAACTTTACACACATATTATACTCATAGCATGCATGGGAGTTCAAATAAAAGCTACTACTTTAGCGGAGTGACGTAAGGTCAGTAACCTCTGATCATAATATGGAATAATCATTATCGCTCTATCTCAACTTGAAGGAATAATTATTATAAGGTGAGACCAACAACAATGAATAAAATCGAGAAAATCATGAAATAAGCTCAATAATCTCATAAAAGCATTGATCTCATAACTTGAGACTTTTAACCATAAAATTATCATCATCATAATCATCATAGAAAATATTCTCATTTTTGACATCATCATTATCATCGTAAAAAACATGTTCATCGTTGTTATCATAAGAGCTCACAGAATCATAAATCATTGGTTTGGAAAATACAGGCATTTTGGAAAACATTTATGGATTATCGGGAAAGGAATCATGCCTTAGAGTCACAAACTTCTATCTTTTGAAAACAAAGAAGTTATGGAAGCATTTATGAAATCGTACCATAGGGATCATCCCTTTGAAATAAAGGGACGAGCCTTAACATACCTGTTCAGCCTCCAACTACCTACGCTTATCCATCCGAGCCCGCAAGTCCACATATAAGACCATTCATACTATGATTAAGCCCATTGTTATATACTTATCTTAAGCCTTCAAACAAATCTTTCTAGAATCTGTCGAAATATCGGCAGCATCTCCTCTGTTTATATGCCTCGCCCAAAATTACAATTCAGCAACCAATCAACAACAACAACAACAATACCAACATCAGCAACACTATTATCCATACCAATATATTCCATAAACATCCCACACGATGTTTTTCAACATACAACAACAATATACACTTCCTTTCTTCCTAATTAAGGAGCATAATCTCATCAACACGCCAACAACATTAGATACCATCTCTATACATGTAAATCAGCCCAGCCACACAGGCAAAACATGCTCAAAATAGTCCATAAACACAACAACTACAACACCACACTTTATGACCTTTCCTCCATAACTATTTTCATTTTAAGACTTGCTAAACCTTCAAATCAGCTCAACATAAGAGATAGGATGAAGAACATACCTTATACTTGAATATATTCAGCCACACCAACTTCCTTCAAGACCAGACTTACCACAACATCAAGTAGAAGCTAGAACAATCACCTTTCATGGACTAGTTTGGTGTAATCTTTTTAAATTCTTGATTTAATGGGCTATAAATGTTTGGGGGTTGTGTTGAGAAGTTTCTAGAACTATTGAGAATGTAAAAATGCTGAAAAATGGAGTTAATGAGGGGTATATACCCCTCATAGGTCGGTTCCACCGACCTTCTCAAGTGGGACCCGCGAAAGCCATTTGGCAGCTTGGAGTGTTTATCACAAAATGGCCATAATTATTGATCCCGATTTCGTATGAGGGCCCACGACCTATGGTTGGAAAGCTCTTTCATTTATCTACAACTTTCATTTTTGGTGTGTTTCCAAGTTCCAAACTTATAATAGCGTTTTGGCCATTCCAAATCAGATCATGCGAAAACGTATCCTTAAATCATTCTTTTGGAGGGCTTATGCCCATATTTGGCTTAAGGGTCCTTCTTAAGAGTTGCTCAACTTCCCATGTACTACTCATATCACTTTTCATATGTCCTTTATAAAACCCCGACATGTGGGCCCCACCTTAACTTACGGTTACGAGGGCTATTCATCATGTAACGTGTTAACTGACTTACCTCATACGGACTCCAAATGTCATATATATATATATATATATATATATATATAGATATATATATATATATATTCTTATACTCAGATCATATAATATTCATCCCTGATCCTTGTATAACCTTGCTCTCCCTTGAGCTCATACTAAGCCGTCTACAGTCTTGGTAACACGAAATTTTTTGGGGTGTAACAGGAATTTAGATCTCTCTGGGTAAACATATACTGAAGGCTACAGTGATCGGTGAAAACCTCATAATGGACACCGTACAAATAATGCCTCCAAAACTTCAACGCGAAGACTATGGCCAACAACTTCAAATCATGGGTAGGGTAATTCTCTGAACCTTTAACTGTCGGGAAGTATAAGCTATCACTCTACCCTCCTGCATCAACACCGCACCCAAACCCATAGTCAAAAGAAGCTTGAGCCTTTGAAAGCTCTCCTCACAATCATCCGTCCACTAGAAGGGAACATCCTTCTGAGTCAATCTGGTCAAGGATGAAGCAATGGCAGCAAAACTCTTCACAAAAGCGACGGTAATAACTGGCCAAACCCACAAAGCTACGAATCTCAGTCACTGTAGTGGGCCTCGCCCAACCCCTCACGTCCTCAATATTCTGTGGATCAATTATAATCCCATCTTTAGACACCACATGGCCCAAGAATGCTACAGACTCCAATCAGAACTCACATTAAGAAAACTTAGCAAACATTCTATGTTTCTTCAACAACCTAAGAACAGTACGGAGATGGCTCTTATGCATCTCTCTACTCTTTGAATACACCAAGATGTCATTAATAAACACAATCACAAAGGAATCAAGGAACATCCTAAAGATTGCATTCATCAAAGTTATAAATGCAGCCGAGGCATTGGTAAGCCCAAAAGACATCACTAGAAACTCATAGTGGTCATATCTCGTTAGAAAGGCTGTCTTCCGAATATCCTCCGCCCTGATCTTCAACTGGTGATAGCCGGAACACAAATCAATTTTTGAAAACACCGAAGATCCCTAAAGTTGGTCAAACAGATCATCAATACGAGGCATAGGGCAATCATTTCGAATAGTGACCTTGTTTAACTGGTGGTAATCAATACACATCCTCATGGTCCCATCTTTCTTCTTCACGAATAATACAAGAGCACCCCAAGGGGAGACGCTAGGTCTAATGAACCCTTGCTCAACAAAACCTGTAACTGCTCCTTAGGCTCCCTCAACTCAGCAGGTGCCATCCGATATGGTGGAATGCAAATAGGACAAGTGCCTGGATCCACGTCGATACAGAAATCAATGTCGCGATCGGGTGGCATACCCGACAGATCCGATGGAAATACCTCCGCGAACTCGCTCACAATAGGGATAGACTCAAGGGGTGGAGATGCAACAGTCATATCATGAACATGCACCATATACGCTAAACACTCCTTACTTACTAATTTCTTCACCTGAAGGTAGGAAATGATCTTCTTCGGGGCGGGACTAGGAGTACCTCTCCACTCAAGCCTTGGGATGCCCCGCATGTCTAAGGTGACTGTCTTGGCATGACAGTCCAAAATCGCATGATAGGAAGAATGCCAGGACATACCCAATATAATATCAAAGTCCACCATATCGAGCATCATCAAATCTACCCAAATGTCATACCCAATAAAAGTAACCAAACAAGACCAGTAGACTTCATTAACAATCGCAGAATCTCCGACCGGAGTAGACACATAAACAGGTATATCTATGCTATCACAAGGAAAATCCCAACCAACGGCATGAAATGTAGATACATACGAATAGGTGGATCAAGGATCAAATAATACAGATGCTACTTTATGACGGGCAGAAATGGTACCTGTTGTCGCTGTATCGAGGATCTCTACCTAGGGTCCAGCTGCTCCAGCCCTCGCAGCCTCAACTCTCGCTGCACAGTAAAAAATGGCCTGAAACTAAATCCCCTCGGCCTCAAGCTGGACACAAGGCAGCTGGAGAGGACCATCCAACCCACGATTAAACCACCGGATCCTGCCAGCCTCGGTCGGAATCAAGGGGTAGGAGTAACGAGCCAGATAGGAGAAGGATGATGCATAGGTAGCAACTGGCATACCCTCCTGACGGAGATCAAGGAACTAACCTCGACGCTCGTCTCTCCGCAAACGAGGCACTACCTCTCCAGGAATACCTCATAGAACTGCTCCCAAGTAAGTGGACGCGCACCCGCTGGTCTGCTAGCAAGGTAGTCTCCCCACCATGCCCTTGCGCCACCGCAGAGTTGATGGGTAACATAGACGATTCCGAGAGTGTCCGTAATCCCTACCATGTGAAGTAGCTCGTGCGTGATCACAATAAACTCGTAGGCATCCTCACCTGGTGCGCCAGTAAAAATCGGTGGAGCCAACCACATATACATCCTCCATGCGGGCGTGTCGCGAATCCTCACAATTGTTTAGGGAAGAGATAAGAGTCAGATACCAATTTGATCCTTCCAGATCCCAAATTGAACTAAGTAGCACGAAGAATGAAAAAAAAGTGAGATTTCCTAAATGTCTTGTGGCCTCCCTCAGATAAGTACGGAGCTCATCGTACCGATCCACGAGACTCTACTTGACACGCTCTTGTATTAAGGACCGGGTAACCTAGGGCTCTGATACGAACTTTGTCACGACCTATTTTGCCTAGGTCGTGCAGGCACTTACCTTCCTACCTCGGTGTGCGAACCCTCAACCAAACACTTGAATACATACATAAAAGAATGAATATTAAGCAACGAAATAGAATAAATACGTAAGTCTCACGATATATATATATATATATATATATATATATATATATAAGTAGTAGTAGAAGAGTGCGGAATGACGACAAACACCCCCAGGAGTAGTTTGATTAACACAAGAGTATCTAAAGGGAAATAATACAATCTGAAATACTAATACATGAACTTTCTATGTCTCTGAATAGAATAGGACATAAAGATAGAAAGTCTTCAAGGCAGCAGACGGCCATGCTCACCCTGGAAACTCAAAAGAAGGCTGAAGCAACGATCAACCACGCGTCACGGAAGTGGATCTGACCTGATACTCTACATTCATAAAAGAATGCAGCAAGCGCAGGTCAGTACAAACAACAGTACTAGCAGGCATCATCGGCCGACAAAGCATAGCTAACACAATTCAGATAATAAAGTAGGTAAGCAAATAAACCAATAAGTATAAGACAATACAATCAATTCCAAATATCCGTCATCACCTATGTGAAGCATCTAATCCCAAATATGTCAAATATGAATATATCCAATCTAATCCAGCATCACAATACAACACCAATCAACTATATCAAGTCATAATGCAATGCAATGCAATGATGGGATGAATGCAATTCGATGCCATGCGGATGCGGTGTACACATGTACTCCGGATGGAAATATCGACGTCTCGGTAGCACAACCCAGCGTGACTCGTGAAGTCTAAGTGCCATCTGTCTCGGATATTTGCCCAACAGACAGACGAGACCCCGAATTTTTGCCCACTGGGGGTTGTCACCCGCACCACTCTGGGGGACCCTCGGAGTCTATGTACTAACAACGATTCCGGAACTAACATCGGATATCGGCCATGCAACAAAAATTTTGGAATTTATCATTGGACATCGGCCATCTCACGTCACTCAAGTAAAAGAGTTTTATCAAGTATCAATTTCACTCAATCAATGATTCCAGGATGAACATCGGACATCGGCCATCTCACATCACTCAAGTAAAACTGAGACCAGCTCATCAAGTGTTTCATCAAATTTCATCAATATCTCAACAGTGTATCATGAAAATGAGAGTGCGTACAATGCATGAATCACATCAATAATAATGCCAATATCACAAGTACCAACAATGGGTACGCCAACAGTATATCTGAATCAGAAGAACCAATAGTAGGTATGCCAATAATATAACTGAATCACAAGTACCAACAATGGGTACGCCAATAATATATCCAAGTACAAATACTAACAATAGGTATGCCAACTATATCATAATCAAGATGATAAAATAGAATCCAATATCTACCAACGACTTATGGCATCAAGCCGACACAATAGAAAAATCAAATCACACATAACGGGGTGGCTAGCCCCAACACACAACAGGGCCCAAACTAAGGTAATATCCAACCCGACTTCATGCCCGAAGGTTCACATGCTGTCTCCGATAATAAAATCTAAATATGTGCTTCGCTATATGAAGTCTCACTAAAGGTAAGTCATAACCTACCTGGATGGCCGAACCACAGCACCAACAACTAACTCTTTTGCCTTGCCTTTCCGCTGAACCTCAGAACTAAAGTAGTCTAAGAATAATCGAATCTAGATTAGAAATCATGAAGAATGATACTAATATCGCTACTATTCAAATTAGGTCTATTCTAGTCCTAGAAATTGGGGAAACATGCCCACAAGGGAAAAACGGGAAATTCGGAAGCAAAATATCAAATTAAGCACTAGATGATCATAACTCAACCTCTAATTGCTGATTTAACTCAAGGATTAGCCTAATTTCTGATTTCAAACAAAATCCCCAATTTGGGTATAAACCCTAAGTCTTCGATTCTGAAATTCAATACTAGAAATGGAAGATATATGATTAATAAGCTTAGATTCGTCAAAAATCTAACATAAACATCATCAATTTCCTAAGACATGAGCCTAAGGAAAGTTCATGAAAACCCTCTTTCAACTTCCATCACTAAGGGATTATTAAAGGGAAGGGGAAAATCTAGGTTGATTGTGATTAAGGAAGAGTATAGGAATAGGCAAGAGTTACCTCCAAGAATGTCTCCAAAATATCTCCAAGAACTGTTCCCCCAAGCTTTAATATCAAAATGGGAAATAATGAGGGTCTAAGTGCTTATTTAAATCACACTTAATGAAAACACCTAGCCCGTCACTGCCACGACGGCAACGGGGCCGCTATAGCACCTGTGAGACCGCCATAGCGGTATGGCCAACAATACACATGGCCGCCTAAGCGGCCAACACACTGCAACAATGGTGCTGCTGGGGCGGCACAGGTGCCGCCATTTCGGGCACCAGGTACTAGAATTCCTCCCAATTTTCTAAGTCTCAATCGAAATCCCGAGCCATTCCCGAGGCCATCTGCTCACAAACCACATACACAGAGTCACACAAAAATGCGCTGCGAACACGCTCGTGGCCTCAAAATTTCTAACGGAGGTCTCGTTGACCAGATCAACGTCCGATGCCTTAGTTCTAATTTCCAACCCAAGTCCCAAAATGCATCCAAGTGCATTGGGAACCGAACCAAATATACACACAAGTCATAAGCCACCATCCGGACCTCTCGAAATCGTTGGATTTTTGAAAAAGGTTTGTTTACCCAGAATCAACTTCGGGTAAAAAATGCTTTCATCAATGCTCGGAAAAGGCGAAAATACCGAAAAGACTATAACTCTCCTTAAGTATCATCAATGTATCAACAGTATATCATGAAGGATAAGAATGCGTGCAATGTATGAATCAACATCAATAATTAGATCAAATTCACAAGTACCAAGCATGGGTACGCCAACCATATCATGAAAGACTACACAAGTCATATAGAATACTATCCCCGTATCAACATCAACAAGTAAGGTACCACAATATCATGAACAAGATATATCAGTAGTCTCCAATATCTACTATTAGCATGCAGCATCAAGCCAAATAACCATAGAGCAATCAAGTCACAACACAACGGGTGGCTAGCCCCAATCACACAACAGGGCCCAACCTAAGACAATATCTAACCCAACTTCATACCCGAAGGTTTACATTTTTTCTCCAACAATATCATCTAAATATATGCTTCGCTGCACGAAGTCTCACCAAGGGTAAGCCATAACCTACCTGGATGGCCGAACATCAGTAACGCCAACAATTACTCCTTAGCCTTCCCTTTCCGCTGAGCCTCAAGATCAAGCAAGTCTAGGCATATTCAAAATCTAGGTTAGAGATCAGGAAGATCGATACCTATATTGCTATCATTCAAATTATATCAAAAACCAACCCTAGAATTTGGGGAAACGGGGCCCACAGGGTTAAGATGGGAAATTCAGGGGTAAATATCCAGTTAAACAGTAGGTGATCAAAACCCATCAACTAATTGCTAAAGTAACTCAAAGATTCATCCCATTTCGAAATCCATGCAAAACCCCCAATTTTGGGTATAAACCCTAACTCTTAAATTCAAGAATCCAACACTAATAATGGAAGATATATGATTAACACCCTTAGATACAACATAATCTTGCAAAAACCCAACCAATAAATCTTGATTTAGAAGCCTAGATAAAATAACCATTAAACCCACTTGAATCTTCCATTACTAATGAACTAATAAGGAAAATGGAATTCTAAGATGATTAGGGATTATGAAATAGCAAAGGGATTAGAAGGACTTACCACCACGAATCTTCTCCAAGAATTCTCTAGAATTGTTCCCAAGAGCTCAATTTTCGGAATGAAAATAAATGAGGGACTTAAGGCATTTAACACTTCATTTAATGAATATAACAGGCCCAATAATGATACAGTGGCATTGGGACCGCTACTACTGTACCGCCCCGACGTCCACTCAGACCGTCGGGACGGTCAGGCCACCAAGAACTCGGCCGCCCCAGCGGCCATCCCACCGCTATGGCGGTGCCGCTCGGACTATACTGGTGCTGCCCTGGCTGACATCAGTACTAGAAATCCCCAAAAATTATCTCAATCTCAACTGAAATCCCGACCAATGCTCAAGGCCACCTGCTCACAAATCACATACACAGACACATAAAAACACACTACGAATGTACCCGTGGCCTCAAAATTCCCAATGGAAGTCTCGTTTACCAAGTTAACCCCCGATACCTCAATTCCAACTTCCAACCCAAATCTTAAAATGCATCCGAGTGCATTAGGAACCGAACCAAATATACACGCAAGTTCTAATAGACTATCTGGACCTCTCGGAATCGATGGATTTTTTAAAAAGGTCCGTTCACCCAAAAGTCAACTTTGAGTCAACTCTTTTTCGTTTTAAGCCCAAATTTCACAAAAAGTCGGCCGAATCTAATCTATATACCTCGGGAAGCGTGCCAACGGTTTTCTCGGGTCAAAAGTGAGCTAACCAAGCTTGAAAAGGGGCGAAAGTGCCGAAAAGACTATAATGACCAAGCGGGTCATTGCAATTACTCCCACAACTTTTTATTATCATAACCCCTTAATAATTAATAGTCATGTTCATGACATCATTTGTTATTCCATATTGTAGTCTTACAATAGAGTTTTCATTCACATTCATATAATACGGATCACGTTTGTTTGGCATTTTAGTGTGTATCTTGATTAAATTCTAAAAACAAGAAAATTATTTTTTTCAATGACCGCACGAAGCATTGATAAATTTACTAGTATTTAATATATGAGGCCTTTTTAATCAATTTAGGTAGTACGTTGTGTGGAAAAATAAAGGAAAACTACCAAAATTAAACAAAAAGAAAGTAAAAGCAAGTAGTTTCTGATCTTGGGAAAGTAACATACATGGGTATATAATTAATTTAAGAGTAAAGAATGAGGTAACTGTTTGGGTATAAAAGAAATGACTTTTCAGTTCTTTTGACATAGCACATTAAACATAATAATTAAGAGAATTAACTTTGTGACTTTTGAGTTTTATTAATATACCACATAAATGCGATAAAATAAAATAAAAAATCAAAAAAGTAGAAAAAAGATAAATGTGAATGGTGACAGAGCTGTCACATTGTCTATGCCTAGCTTTATATTATTATATATAAATATAAATTATTTACAACCAGTGTTGAGGACTAATAAAGGAATAATCTGTATCTCCATTTAATTAAAGGCTGTCCTTAAATTTTATAATTAATTAAAGATTAACCATATTTTATCATATTTATTGAGTTTCTTTAACTATTAATCAATAACATCATTTAATTTCTTATCAGTTACATATATTTTTTGTTCTCACGTGAACGTCAAATCTATTCATCTTCTTAGATCTTATCTAAACTGCTACCCTATTATAAGATCTCAAAAATCTCTTTTATAAGAAAAAGACAAGCAAGCACTTCTGCAACAAACTTTGAAGCATAGACTTTTTTTGGTAGATATCTCTCGCTGTTGCAGAAGAGCTAGCTTGGATTTTTCTTATATAAAATATTTTTGGGTTGTTCTAATAGGATCAAAGTTTAGATAAGATCAAAGAAGATGAATAGATTTGAAGTTAACGTGGACAACAAAAAGTATGTGTAACTTCAAATTGATCTTCTTAAATCTTATGTAAACTTCTATTCCATTAGAACAACCCAAAAATCTCTTACACAAGAAAAGGTCAAGCAAACTCTTCTGCAACAGTGAGAGATGATCAACCAAAAAAATTCATGCTTCAGAGTTTGTTGTAGGTTTGTCTAAAAAAATTTCTATCATTTCTCACGCAAGCCTATAGACTATAAAATTCGAGTCGAGAATATAATAACCAAGACAGGAAAATATCGCAACAATCTTAGTATTTGATTTCAAATATGAGTGTTACAATCACTATGATTCCTCTGTTTGTTCTTCCTTTTAATAGTACATTCAAGGGCTTTTGAGCTTGATCTTAAACTTGATGGATTGATTATGACTTGTACTTTAATTCAAGTGCTTGAATGCTTTTAGCTTGAATCTTAGTTGTAGAATGGACGAGTTGTGATAAGGACATACCCTTTTCGATTAATCAGAATGAAGTAACATGGCCATATATATTTGATTGGGCAGAATATGTCATAGTACACATGGTACATCTTCATTGGCCTTCGATTTGACTAAGCATATGTTGCATCATTTTAACACGTGGAGTGATCTCATTGGCTCCTTTGTTTGGCGTGCCATGCCATTTGACACGTGGTACCACTTCTAGAATAAGATGATATCTTGAGCTTGGCAAAGTGCGCTCATCAGTTATAGCTCAATTAAATGAGTTAGCCCAATACATTTGGACCTTTTTAATTAAATCCATATTTATTGGACTTAAATAATTAATCCAATTATATTAGCCACATAATATTTATTTGGATTAGTATATCTTGAATTTAATAAAATCCAAACTTGTTGTGGATTTAAGTAAAATTTTATTATCCACATGCCCTACTTCGGGGTTTGTCCGAACTTGAAAAATATCAATTCCAAATTTGAAAAAAAAAAAAAAGATGAGGCCTGAAGTATTTACACCTCTTCAGCCAATTACAATTTACTCGTCAATAGAATAAAAGCTACTAAACTTTAAACTTTCCAACATTTTCTTTTGGAAAGTTTATATATTTATAAAGCTGAGTAACAATTCAAATATGATAAGTGACCAAGAATCAATATTCTCTGTGATAAAGACACAAATATTGACCAACTGAATTTTGAATTGTTGCCAAAAGTACTTTATTACTTATGACAGGCCACGCATGGATAGTTGGAATTTCAATTTATTCCTATTCACTTTTGATTTTGATTCTCAGTCACTTTCCACAGTCTCTTTTACGTGGCTTGATATTGTCTCTTAGCATTCATGCTTCGGTGGAGTAGAACTCCAATTCATTCATAGAGCCGGAAGGAAAAAAAACTCCACTTCAATAATGGAAAGCAATAATAACCAGCCTACAGGCTCCCAAGTAGATTAGAATACAATTGTTTAGTTCTTTTCAGACTCTAAGTGCGGTATCCATTAGGAGAATGACACTGCCATTAATTATCTATAAATAGATATTCAAAATTCTTGTTTGTTTCGGTCGTTGGCTAAGCTTCAATCGAGTTTGGAGTATTTTTGAGGCAAAACTTCTTAGGCATGTTCTATCATTCTCTGCACTAAAGTCACTGATTACAGCGGTTTATTATAAGTATAATAGCGGTTTTAAACTAGCATAACCAGCTGAAATGACGGTTTCCAACACTGCCACAATCCCTACTACTATTAATACTATTACGTGGGTTTTGGGAAAACCTCCTAATTTGTATATTGCGGCGGTTTTAACCGCCGTTAGTTTTAGGCAAAAATTACAGCTGTTTCAAACTTTCATAAATGCTGTTAGTTCTAGGAGAAATTTCGGTTTCAAACCGCCCTAAATGCTGTTAAAACCGCCATCAAATGCCCTTTTTAATACTGCCTTTTATAATTTTATAAAATAATATTTTGGCAGCTTTCGCCAGCCTAAACAGTTTAACAATTCTGTAATACCAAATTAAGATCCTATTTCTGCATCTTTTATGAAATCAAACACCATTCATAATAATTTTAACACTTGAAAGGATTAGATGAGAAAGATATACAATGTCTAAAACAAAAGTATCCCAAAATTAAAGCTAGATTCAAGTTAGAGTTTCAAAGTTATTCATCAACAATACCCCAAAAAACATAGTTTTGATCCTAAATGGAAATAAATTAGCAATTTAACTTTGGTAATTTTAACTATAGTAATGGGGTTGGGTGTGGAGCTTGAGGAGAGTGTAAGTAGAAACATCTAATGAGTAATTTGGACCTAAAGGCTTTATTCTGCTTAAAACTTATTTTAGCTATATGTTTTAACTGTCAAGTCTCAACCCTCCATACATATATGCAAATGCTAGCCATTCAAAATCTACACAACAGTTAGTGAACCAATAGTGCACTACCTCATTTCCTCAACCAAACAAGAAACAGAAACATGTACTAAATGTTAAATGCTAAATGCAACACAATCCATAGGTTAGCGAGTTTTCAGAAATGAGCAACATTTAAATCAACACAACAGTTGGTGAACCAATAGTGCACTACCTCATTTCCTCAGCCAAACAAGAAGCAGAAACATGTATAAAATGCTAAATGCAACACAATTCATAGCTTAACGATTTTTCAAAAAACGAGCAACATTTAAATCTACACAAAAGTTGGTGAGGTAATATTGCACTACCTCATTTCCTCAACCAAAGAGAAACAGGTCATAAACAAAATACGTAGCTTAGAGATCCAACATTTGGTCTTCAATAGTCAAGCATTGTACAAATTTCTTAGTATACAGGTCTACTAAAAAAACAGTTCGTAAAAGTTAAACTCAACAAATAAGCATTGTGATGCATGTTTATAAGTTATGGTTCTCATATTCAATGGAAAACATAAAATCAACAAATAAGCAATTTGTAAATGTATTCCTGTTGAACAAAAATTTGATACCTATCAAATGGTTTACCGTTGACGTTGATCCCAATTGCTTCACCCGCAGTTTTTGATCCCTTGGCTACCTATATGATATTTAGGTTAATATTAGCTAAAAATTAATTGCATAAAATCCAAATACACCAATTGAACTAAAAAATAACAAAAAATAGACTGAACACTAAAAGAAACAAAAAATGAAAGCATTAGAGCAATAATTGGGAAAATCGCTATAATCCCAAACATGCATGAATCCTAACAAAGAGAAAAGAGAAAGTGACTTTTATATACCTTCATATTAAGGCTTCTACAGATTATTATTCTCACTGTTGACACCTAATTTTTGACCTTCCATAATTTATTTTAATTACCCAGAGTCCTTTGATATTAAACAAAGTGAAATATGTATTTTTTGAAGTCAAAATGACTTTATAAAAAAATTATTTAGATAATGTTTTACCATTCTTATTTGGTAAAATAATTTCTATAAAATTATAAATCATTTAGAAATAAATTTGCATATTTTTACATATTATTGCAACAATTATGATATATTTGCTGAATTTAACCAAGGCAAACGCAATTTACAACAAACTATTCAATTGTTTAAATTGTTAAATTGTCAATTAGCAAGTATTTTACTCTGTTTAATTCAAGGAATTTGATTAATTAAATGAATTAATCATTTTACTCCTCAATTCTCAATTTTTACATTTTCAATTTTTTAGAATTTTATCATAATTAACTGAGTATTTAATTGTGATTAATTCTATAAATTGTTCACTATGTAGCAAATAATGGCTACAATTGAAATAACTAATTGTTAGTTAAATTATGGCCTTAATTGAAATAGCCAAATTCATTGGTGTACGTTAAATTAAGGTCATTAGCCTCTAATTTGTTTGATTATGTCAATTACGACCTTAAATGAAATAACCAAATTTATGGTTTAAGTTTAACTAAGGTCATTCTTGCAAATTAGCGTTTAGTTGATTAATTGGTTAGTATCGGGTCATAATTGAAATGTTTAATTAATGGGCATTACTTCAATTTGGCTACTAGTTAAATGTTACGTATGTACCCTCCTTGCATATATGTATACACAGATGTACACATGTGTATACATGATACACACATGTATATCATGTATACATATGTATATTGAACCAGGCCCCCCTTTGCTTATTTTTAATCGGCCGAGCCCAGCCCAACAAAGGCCAGACCCGCCCCAAATCAACGCAAAATTGGGCAATACCCCCCACCACACTCACATTTCGTGCCAAACACCCTTTAACCCATTATCCCTTTCTTCTCCTAAAAACCCTTCTCGTCATTCATGCCAGAAATGGCAATGTTTGTGGGCCAACGAGGCCTGTGTAGTCTTGGTATGGCTTTTTGGGGCAAAGCAATCAATTCTTACCCACTTTCCATCGCGATTCAACAACAAATACGGTATAACCCTCTCATTCTCTCCATTTCTTTGCTTTTTCTGAGTATCAACGGTCAAAACTCTGTAAATCTTTAATTATTTTTTGTTTGCATTTGTTTGAAATCGTGAGTTTTAATTGGTTCATGAGAAACCAAAGGGTTGACCCAGTTTTAGGTCGATCGCGACCATTGATGTGTTTGTGAGTGAATCCTGACCTTTGAATGTTGAAACAAAGGCTGATTCTCAAAGATTTGTGAAAGTCCCACATCGTTTGGGATCTAATTTTAGGGTTTTTTGGGGTTCTATAAAAACAACCCCCAATCCTTCATTTTGGGAGACTTGGCAATTGAAATATCACTTGGACACTAGAAAATTGGAATACCTAGGTTTTCTAGCAAATCTTGCTTAAGAGCTTTAATTTTCCAATTTAGTAAAAGTTTTTATGTTTAATTATTTGTTTTCTGGGTGCGTCTGAGCATTTGGGGTGAAGCATTGAAGCTTTCAAGTTCAATCTCTTCCAAGGCTGCACTAGTAAGAGGTAATCCCCTCTACCTTTTTTTTTTTTTTTTAGTAGTTTTTAGCTATCTGTATTTCTATGTTTATGTGTTAGTATTAGTTTAGCCTAGTTAAACATATTTTCTCTATTAGCTTTGTTTAGTTTGTGTAGTTAAAGCATGTTTTTGTATGTTAAATTTAGCTTAGTTTTTTTTGTCTTGTATGTTAGTTCAGTCTAATCTGTTTTAGTTAAGTACATTAGCTTATGCTAAGCATGTCTTTATGTGTTGGTTAAGCATATTTATATGATGTTTAGTGGGGTTTGATTGATTTAAATCATTATGTAGTAGCACTTAGATGTTATTTTGAAACCTACTATAAAGTACACACCAGTCTGATTCCTGCCTATTAGCCGCCTAAGTATATGATATAGTCTTGTTTATTGATCTTGTTAATCCATTGCTGTGATAGATGTAGTTAGCCTACGTGATTAAATGTACTCTAATCTATGATCCACCTTAAACATGCCTTCTCAAATTGATTTTATTTGCTTTGAATGTGATTGTATAGGCCGTTAATAACACCGTGGTCTAATCTAGTTGCATACATGTTGAAATACTAGACTTACTGGGATTTGTGTGATTCATTTGCTATTCTTTGTCATGTTTAAAGGTGTTTTAGTCATCATAAGTGTGTCACTAGCTGGTGTAAGTTCGTCAGTCCACATTCATCATGCTTAGATAACCATCATACCTGATTTAACATGTTAATTAGTCCAAGCTTTGCATGGTTAACTGTTTGATTAAAGAACTTGTCCTCAGCATGCTAGAATATAGTGACTATGGTCTTAAAACTACATTCTGATAATGGCTTGGCTGCTTGAGTTCCGTACATGACTATGAACTCTGTTATATGGTCCTCAGTCTTTGTTAAAAAGAAATTCTAAGCTCTGTGACAAAAGAATGTGGCCTGCTTTACCTACTGTGAGGTTTACTTGATTAAAGGAAACAAACTCTGTGCTTGTGACTAGTTTAAATTCACTATGAGAATTCTATGTATAGCCTACCAAACCTAAAATGGAACCCTGTACACTACTATAATAAGAGGTCTTAGATCACCTAAGGTTAGCCTAAAGGTCAATTTATATACTGTTTGGAGTCATATATAGCAAAAATATAAAGCAGTCATGTGGTTATTAGACCTGGAATTCTATGACCCTGATATGGCCTATGGAACAAGAGTTATTTGAGTTTAATGTGAAGTCTCTGTATTACCGTCCCATTATGTGATGTTGTTTGGTCACTTGCATGCTTAGTATTGATTAGTTGGCCCTAAAGTAGGTCTATTTTTGGTCCTAAATGATGCCCTATCTGCCTATATCAAGCATTCCTACCTTTTGATCATCTGTGCATTTGAAAACTTGATATCTCTGGTTATGCCTATCAGTCCCTATTTAAATATACCATATGAAACCACCTAACATGCTTATAGATGCCATAAAAAGAACTTTTGAACCTATAGGTTGTATGGTCATTAGCATTAAAATGCATGTTGTTTGTAATTGTGTTTGGATCTATCTAGTTTAGCCCTTCCCCTCCTCTGAACCTTTAGTGTATTCCTTTGTTTTGTTGAGAATCTGGTATACACTATGATAAGTACAAACTCCCTACATGTGTATGTTTGTTTATCTCTGATGATTGCTATATTGTTTCTGGGAATTAACTTGTATGCCTAAGGAATATTCTACATGTATGTCAAAATATATATTGTTTGCAATAAAAATGGAAGTCTATATCTGATAATGTGTGAAGATACATTCAAAGTATGCCTAGGCTACACAGCTTCTGTATACCTTGGTATACAAGGGTTGTATGTTAAGGTATATGGGAAGCGTATGCCCTGTAATTATCTTTGAAATTCCCTATTAATATAACATGATAGATTAGGTCTCATTTTTTGAAAATTGAATGGTAATCTATCTAAGTATAAACTGAATATGCAAGGAATATACTCATATACACTTGTTACATACACTTTTTATATGCCTTCTTTATATATAAAGGACTTGTATACTTAGAGTAAATATGGTATATCACCTTGGGGAATTAAATTTGTTGTTGAATGTATGTTGGGCCTGGTCCCCATTTGTTTGAATATGTTTGGGCCTTTCTTCTCCGTTATTGCTCCTTTATTTAACTGGGCCAACCTGTATGATTTTAAATGGTCTGTTGGATTCTAGATTCTGTGCACATTTATTTAATAGAAACCCGAGGTCTTCTTTTCTATTCCTGTTCCTTGTTCCTTCTTTTGTTTGTTTTACTTGCCTGTATGCTTAATTGCTTAAATAAAGTCTGTCATATTTAGTTTAATTAATGGGTCCTGGATAGATTCTAATCCTTTCCTTTTTATGCCTTATGTGATCTGTGCTTCGGGCCATTTGGGCCACTCTTCCGCCTCCTAAAATCTGTTGGGCAGACGCCCAATAGTGTTTCTTCATCGAGTCCGATTATGAAAAAAAATGGCAAGGGAAGCTAATATTGTTTAAAGGCCAAACAATGGGTTAAAATAGCTAACTGGTGGGCTTAGGTAGGCCTACTAGCCTAAACTCCCTTTTTTCATTCATTTAGGTGCAAAAATGTATTTGTAAAAACATTTGTGAATTATTGCAACCCTTATGCATGTTAGAACTAGGAAAAACACATAGCACTTTAGGAAATTCGCCAAAATATTGATTTCAAACTCGGACAAATAATCATTTTTTGCATGTCACGACCTAATTTAGCTAAGTCGTGTGGGCATCTACCTTTTTCACCTCGGTAAGCGAACCCTCAACCCAACGGTAGTAAAAACGTAAATAAGCGGAAGAAAATAAATCACATACGTCTAACGATAATAATATAGAACAAGTGCGGAAATAAGAAAATACACCCCAGAGTCTGGTCTAATCCATACAAGAGCATCCAACTAGAATCTACAAGTCTGGAATATCAATAATACATCAACACTGAATATGTCTCGGAATAGAAATAAGACATAAATAAAATAGAATCTTCAAGTCGGCGGACATCTCGTGCTCACCCTATAGACTCTAAGCAAATCTCAGAGCGACTATCAGCCACGAGAACAGAAATAGATCCAACCTGGAATTCTTCATTCATAAAAAAATGCAGCAACTGCGGGTCAGTACAAAACCACAGTACGGGTAGGTATTATCGGCCGATTAAGATTAGCTAACATAATCCAGACAATAAAGCAAGATAAGCAGATAAATAACCAAGTATAAGTCAAACACAAGTCAAAACCAAGTACACATCATCACCTAGGTTGAAGCATCTAAACCCAAGTGTGCCAAGTCTCAATATGTCCAATCCGAAACCAAACAACAAAAGAAAATCACCATATCATCACAATAAAAGTCATAATGCAATGCAATGATGTATGAATGCAAATGCAATGCAATGCTGTGTACACATGTACTCCGGACAGAAACCTCCACGTCTCGGTAGCACAACCCAGGGTGACTCGCGAAGTCTAAGCGCTACTCGTTCGGGATATTTGCCCAACAGAAAGACGAGACTCTAGATCTTTGCCCACAGAGGATTTTAATCAGCACCACCCAGGGGGACCCGCGGAGTCCATGTACCTCACGGCTCCGGCACAAGCCTCGGCAACCGCTACTACTCAATCCGCGATTTCAAGACAACCATTGGATATCGGACTCTCACGTCACTCTCATCCAAATCGAGCCCAGTTCATCAAAGTATTTCCTCAAGTGTCATCAATGTATCAACAGTATATCATGAAGGATGAGAATGCGTGCAATGTATGAGCCAACATCAATAATAAGATCAATAACACAAGTACCAAGCATGGATATGCCAACAATATCATGAAAGACTACACAAGTTATAAAAAATACTATCCTCGTATCAAACATCAACAAGAGAGGTACCAAAATATCATGAAAAAGATAGATCAATAGTCTCCAATATCTACTATCACTACGCGACATCAAGCCCACAATAATAGAACAAATCAAGTCACAACACAACAGGGTGGCTAGCCTCAATCACACAACAGGGCCCAACCTAAGATAAAATCCAACCCAACTTCATACTCGAAGGTTTATATGCTTTCTCCGACAATATCATCTAAATATATGCTTCGCTAAATGAAGTCTCACCATAGGGTAAGCCATAACCTACCTGGAAGGCCGAGCAGCAATAACACCAACAATCACTCCTTAGCCTTTCCTTTCATTCGAGCCTCGAGATCAAGAAAGTCTAGTCATATTCAAAATCTAGATTAGAAATCATGAGGATCGATGCCTATATTTCTATCACTCAAATTGGGTCAAAACCAACCCTAGAATTTAGGGAAACGGGGCCCACAAGGTCAAAATGGAAATTCGGGGGTAAATTATCCAATTAAACACTAGGTGATCAAAACCCATCAAATAATTGCTAAATTAACTCAAGGATTCATCCAATTTCTAAATCCAAGCAAAATCCCCAATTTTGGGTATAAACCCTAACTCTTAAATTCAAGAATTCATTATTAATAATGCAAGGTATATGATTAACAACCTTAGATATATCATAATCTAGCATAAACCTAATCAATTTCATCATTTAATGCAACTTAGGAAGTCTAACAAATTTTATGAACTTCTCAAGAAAGACCCATTAAACCTTCTTTCATGAAAAACCCCAATTTCCTACTTCAGAAATCATAGATTAAAGCTTAAACCAAGGAACGAATCAAAGGGAAATACTTAGATTATGACTTAGACCTTACCCCATCGAAGAAACTTGAAGAACATCCTTGAATTCTCCCAAACCCAAGCTTTCAAGATGAGAGAAACCTAAACAACATTAAATAGCAAAAACGCCCAGCTGTTCTGTCTCGTTTTTTGTGCCAATCCCAAAACTTGTTTTAGATGCCTCCAATGGATTCCTTGTGAAACTCCAGTCAATTTAGGCTTTTGAATCACTTCATTTCACCTTATAATGAAGGTTAAAATAATGGTGTCAATATTTTGAAAAATGTAGATTTTTAAATACGAATTCAGTGGCAATTTCGTAATTAATCTGAAAAAAATCTGGCAACCCAATTCTTAGTAAAATGACATTAATCCCCTCATACGATGTCGAAAATTGATGATTTCAGTTGCTATGGTTCCAAAATTACAATATGGATATAATGGTTCAGTCGAAACATGAATCAAAGGCCGTTTGCTCAATATGGTACCCTTTATGCTCAAATCGACGTCGAAACCGAAAACAATCACTGTACAACCCAAACTTATCCAAAACTCATCGGAATCTAACCAATCTTTGTGGACATGTCCAAAATCATCATACAAACTTATTGGAACTTTCAAAACATGGACACGGGATCATCTTAACCTGATGTTGACTGTGGTCAACTCCAATTTTAACTTAACCAGTTTCTCAACCAATGACCCAAATCACACATAAACCCTTCGGGAACCAAAACAATGACACCACTAAATCATAAATCACCCTCTGGACCTAATGGAACTATCAAAATTCGATTACAGGCACGTTAACCCAAAAGTCAACTTCGAGTCAAACGGTTTTCACTTTAAGACCATTGTTTTTAAATGTCATTCCAAAACCTAAAATGATGCCTAAGGAACTGTGCCATCTGTCCTAGCAGATTATAATAGTACTAAAAAGGCTCGAGGACGATTCAATGGGGGTAAAACGGTAAAAACACAATAACAACCAAGCGGGTCGTTACATCAGATACCAATTAACCAATCGCTCGTCCTCGAGCAATAAGGGAATGAAACGAGGGAAGAGTACCTCACTCAAAAAATAACTGGGGATATCTCTCGCGTATCTCAGACTCTGTCTCCTAATTAGCCCCCTCAATCGGACGGTGCTTCCACTGACTTCCACTGACGCAATCTCCTTAGATCTCAATTTTCTAACCTTCCTATCCAATATTGCAATAGACTCCTCCTCACAAGACAAGTTCTCATCACGCAATGCTGAGTCCCAAAGAATAATGTAAGACCCATCGGAATGGTACTTCCTCAACATAGGCACATGGAAAATCAGAGGAATACCAAATATCTTCAACTCTACGAAGAACCTCTAATGCATCAAACCAATTCCATGAGAGAATGACACCTCCTGCCATATATAGCCTAACTCGAACCATGCTGACTTGGAATGAATGCACAACTCTCGAATATCACCACTAGTCGTTTGAGCTGACTCCAAATTCCCGAAACCAATCACAGTCCTATCGTACCTCTGTGGCGGTTAATTCTCATCTTTTCCTCATGCATAACAAATCATATCTATCACCTTCGACTCTACAAGTTGAGTCCTATCCGAGTTATCAACTTAGTACCGAAGAGCTATACCTTACGGCTTCAATCTTCATGTTTATCAACCTTTACCCGATATGCAAATTCGATACAAACCCAAACTTTTCGATGCAAACCTAAAGCCTCATATAGTAAATATATAACTATCGAACCTCTCATAGTGTCACCTCGATATGCTCGAAATTTCTCCGAATGTATCCAGTCTTACACTGCCGCTCTAAATCTCACACAATTTTGTCATGACCCATTTCGACTAAGTCGTGTGGGCACTTACCTTTTCCATCTCGGTAAGCGAACCCTCAACCCAATAATAAGTAAAGACATAAATAATTAAATCAATTAAGAGGAAGAGAATAATCACTTAAGTCTTACGATATTATAATATAAATAGTGCGGAAATAAGAAAATACACCCAAGGTCTGGTCTAATGCATACAAGAGCATCTAATGGAAAATATACAAGTCTGGAATATAATAATACATCAAATTTGTCTATGTCTCCAAATGGAAAAGTAAGACATAATAAGAGGAGTCTTCAAGGCAGCGGATGACTCGTGCTCACCCTGGAAACTCAATGCTATGCTGACGGCGACTATCAGCCATGGGAGATGGAAGCAGACCCAACCTGGAACTCTGCATTCATAAAAGAATGCAACAAGTGCAGGTAAGTACAAAACCATAGTACTGGTAGGTATAATCGGCCGACTAAGTATAGCTAACATAATTCAGACAATAAAGCAGGATAGACAGATAAATCGACAAGTATAAGTCAAACACATTCAGAAACAAGTATCTGTCATCACCTAGGTTGAAGTATCTAAACCCAAATATGCCAAGTCTCAATATATATATATACAATCTGTAATCAATCAACGCAATTACAACACCGGATCATCACAATATAAGCCAAGATGCAATGATGTAAGAATGCCAATGCAATGCAATGCAGTGTACACATGTACTCCGGACAGAAGTATCGACGTTCTGGTAGATCAACCCATGCGGACCTGCGAAGTCCATGTACTCACTCATCCATGATTCCAGGACCATCATCAGACATCGAACTCTCACATCACACAATCCACAATTTCGGGACAACCATCAGACATTGACCACTCGCATCACTCGCACACAATCCACGATTCCGAGACAACCATCGGATATCGGACTAGTCACATCACTCTCATGCAAACTGAGCTCCGCTCATCACAGTGTTTCATCAAGTATCAACAATGTATCATGAGAGATGTGAATACGTGCAATGTATGAGTCAACATGAATAATCAAATCAATATCACGAGTACCAAATATGAGTACGCCAACAATATCATGAAAGACTACACAAGTCATCTAGAATGCTATCCTCATAATCAAATGCCAACAAGTACGGCACCACAATATCATGAACAAGCTATCACAACCATCTCCAATATCCACTATCACTATGCTGCATCAAGCCCACAACAATAGGACAACTCAATCACAAAACAACGGGGTGGCTAGTCCCAAACACATAACAGGGCCCAACCTAATACAATATCAGACCCAACTTCATACTCGAAGGTTTACATGCTTTCTTCGACAATATAATCTAAATATATGATTCACTGCATGAAGTCTCACTAAGGATAAGCCATAACTTACCTGGATGGCCGAACAGCAAACACCAACAATCACTCCTTCGCTTCCCCCTTCCGCTGACCCTCAAGATCAATAAAGTCTAGCTATATTCGAAATCCAGATTAGAAATCATGAAGATCGATACCTATATTGCTATCATTCAATTTAGGTCAAAACCAACCTTAGAATTTGGGAGAATGGGGCCCACAAGGTCAAAACAGGAAATTCGGAAGTAAAATATCAAATTAAGCATTAGGTGATCACAACCCAATAACTAATTGCTAAATTAACTCAAAGATTCACGTAACTTCGAATTTCAAGTAAAATCCCAATTTTGAGTATAAACCCTAACTCTTAGATTCAAGAATTCAATACTAATAATGGAAGATATATGATTAACAACCTTAGATAGATCATAATCTAGCATAAACCGAATCAATTTCATCATTAATAAGCCTAGATAGAAAATCCATCAAAATACACTTTTAATCTTCCATTACCAAGGGACTAAGAAGGAAAGGGGAATTTCTAAGGTGATTAGGAACAATGAAATAGCAAGAGGGTTAGGAGAACTTACCACCAAGAATCTTTGCCAATAATCCCGAAGAATAGTTCCTAAGAGCTCAATTTTTGGAATAATATTAAATGATAGACTAAGGGCTTTTAACTCTTTATTAAATAAACTCACTGCCCGTGACCGGTACAGCGGTCAAGCCCAAATGCCCAGGACCTCTCCAGCTGTAGGGTGACCGCTTCAGCAGTACCGCTGCCGCGGTGCTGGTTCCGCCATAGCGGGCACTAGACACCAGAAACTTGACTAAGTTTCACACTTCAACCCGAATTTCCGACTAATTCCCAGGCCATCTGCTCACAAACCACATACACGGGCACACATAAAAACACGCTACGAACGCGCTCGTGGCCTCGGAATTCCTAACGGAGGTCTCGTTGACCGAGTCAACTCCCGATACCTTAATTTCAATTTCCCAACCCAAGTCCCGAAATGCATCCGAGTGCATGGGGGAACCGAACCAGATATACACACAAGTTTCAAAAGACCATCTGGACCTCTCAGAATCGACGGATTTTCGAAAAAGATATGTTTACCCAAAAGTCAACTTTGAGTTAACTCTTTTTCGCTTAAAGCCCGTATTTAACAAAAAGTCGCTTGGATCAAGTCTAGACACCTCAGGAACCGTGCCAACAGTCCCCTCTGGTCAAAAGTTAGCTAACTAAACTCGAAAAGGGGTGGATATGCTGGAAAGACTATAACGACCAAACGAGTCGTTACATCAGATACGAATTAAACCATCGCTCGTCCTCGAGCGAAGAAAGAAAAAGGACAGGGAAATACCTGAATCAGCGAACAACTGGTGATATCGACTGCGCATGTCAGACTCAGTCTCCTAAGTAACCTCTTCAACAGGACGATGCTTCCATTGCACCTTCATAGAAGCAATCTCCTTCGACCTCAACTTCTTAACCTGCCTATCCAAAATCGCAATAGGCTCCTCCTCATAGGTCAAATGCTCATCAAGTAATATCGAATCCCAACGAACAATGTAGGTAACGTCGGCATGGTACTTCTTCAGCATCGAAACATGAAAAATCGGATGAACTCCCGCAAGCC
The DNA here is from genome assembly GCF_019175385.1 of Lycium barbarum. NCBI lineage: Eukaryota > Viridiplantae > Streptophyta > Magnoliopsida > Solanales > Solanaceae > Lycium > Lycium barbarum. The sequence goes on along the minus strand of NC_083348.1, from coordinate 49,272,165 downwards.
TGGTGGCAATGCCAACTCATAAGCTACATCGCCCACACGGTCAACAATCTTAAATGGACTAATATACCTGGGGCTCAACTTGCCCCTCTTCCCGAACCTCATAACACCCTTCATGGGTGAAACCATCAATAGAACCTGGTCACCAACCTCAAACTCCAAATCCCGAACCTTCCGGCCCGCATACATCTTTTGCCGACTCTGAGCTGCCAAAAGCTTGGCCTAAATAACTCTCACTCTATCAAGGGACTCTCTCAACAAATTTGTACTCCAAGGTCGAGTCTCGAACCCATCAAACCAGCCAACTGGAGATCTACATCTCCTACCATATAAAGCCTCAAAAGGCGCCATGCCAATACTCAAATGATAGCTATTATTGCACGCAAAATCTACCAATGGTAATTGCTGATCCCAATGACCACCAAAATCAATAATGCGTGCTCTCAACATCTCCTAGAGCACCTGCATGGTCCGCTCGTACTGGCCATCCGTCTGGGCATGAAAAGATGTACTAAAATCCAATCGGGTACCCAACTCCTCATGCAAAGACCTCCAGAATCGGGAAGTGAAGATAGTACCCTGATCAGATATAATAGAAATAGGAACCCCATGTAATCTTATAATATCCTGAATGTACAACTTGGCTAACTTCTCCGCGGTATAGGAAGCCTGAACTGGAACAAAGTGAGTAGACTTAGTCAACCGATCAACTATCACCCAAATAGAATCAAACTTTCCCAGGGTTTTTGGAAGATCCACATCAAAATCTGTGGTAATCCTTTCCCAGTTCCACTCGGGAATGGGCATCCTTTGAAGCACACCGCCGGGTCACTAGAGCTCATACTTTACCTGCTGAGAATTCCCACAGTTACCCACGAAATCAACTATATCTCTCTTCATCCAACGCCACCAATAGTGCTGTCTTAAATCACGGTACATCTTAGTCGCCCCCGGATTAATGGAATAACGAGAGCTATGAGCCTCAAACAGAATTAACTGAATCAAATCACCAACACGAGGAATACATACGCGTCTCTTAATCCTCAAAATGCCCTCAGAATCAATCACGGCCTCCTTAGCCTCACCCATTAAAACTCTATCTCGAATCTTGCTCAACTGAGTATTCTCAAACCGATGAGTCCTGATCTGATCCAACAAAGACGACCTCGCCTCTACACATGCCAAAATCATACATGGTACTGGAATATCAAGGCGAACAAAACTGTTGGCCAGAGTCTGAACCTCCATGGCCAACAGATGCTAGAAAGTAATCAAATGAGCTAGACTCCCCATACTTACCGCCTTACGACTCAAGGCATCAGCCACCACATTGGCTTTCCCGGGATGATAAAGAAAAGAGATGTCATAGTCCTTTCGGAGCTCCATCCATCGGCGCTGATTGGAATTAAGATCTCTCTGGGTAAACATATTCTGAAGACTACGGTGATCGGTGAAAACCTCACAGTGGACACCGTACAAATAATGCCTCAAGATCTTCAAAGCAAAGACCACGGCCAACAACTTCAAATCATGGGTAGGGTAATTTTTCTCATGACTCTTCAACTGACGGGAAGCATAAGCTATCACTCTACCCTCCTGTATCAACACAACACCCAAACCCATACGGGGGCCATCACAATAGACCACGAAATCCTTACCCTCCATGGGTAATGCAAAGATCGGGGCTAAAGTCAAAAGTAGCTTGAGCTTTTGAAAGCTCTCCTCACAATCATCTGACCACTGGAAGGGAACATCCTTCTGAGTCAGTCTGGTCAAGGATGAAGCAATGGCAGCAAAACCCTTCACAAAGCGACGGTAATAGCTGGTCAAACCAATAAAACTACGAACCTCAGTAATAGTAGTGGGCCTCGTCCAACCCCTCACAACCTCAATCTTCTGTGGGTCCACCATAATCCTATCCTTGGACACAACATGGCCCAAGAATGCCACAGACTCCAACCAGAACTCACACTTAAAAAACTTAGCAAACAGGCTATGCTTCTTCAACAACCCACAAACAGAACTAAAATGGCCCTCATGCTCCTCTCTACTCTTAGAATATACCAAGATATCATCAATAAACACAATCACGAAGGAATCAAAGAATGGCCTTAAGAATCCATTCATCAAAGTCATAAAGGCAGCCGGGGCATTGGTAAACCGAAAATATATCACTAGAAACTCATAGTGGCCATATCTCGTTCGAAAGGCTGTGTTCGAAATATCCTCCGCCCTGATCTTCAGCTGGTGGTAGCCTGAACGGAAATCAATCTTCGAAAACACTGAAGCACCCTGAAGCTAGTCAAATAGATCATCAATATGAGGCATCAGGCACTTGTTCCAAATAGTAACCTTGTTCAGCTGGCGATAATCAATGCACATCCTCATGGTCCCATCTTTCTTCTTCACAAATAACACAGGAGCACCCCAAGGGGAGACACTTGGTCTAATGAACCCCTTGCTCAATAAATCTTGTAACTGCTCCTTAAGCTCTCTCAACTCGGTAGGTGCCATCCGATATGGCAAAATAGAAATAGGGCGAGTGCCTGGATCCAAGTCAATATAGAAATCAATGTCGCGATCAGGTGACAAACCCGGTAGATCCGACGGGAATACCTCCGCAAACTCGCTCACAATAGGAATGGACTAAAGGGGTGGAGATGCAACAGTCGTGTCATGAACATGAGCCAGATAGGCTAAACACCTATTATTTAATAACTTCTTCGTCTAAAGGAAGGAAATGATCTTCTTCGGAGCGGGACTAGGAGTACCCCTCTACTCTAGCCTTGGCATGCCCGACATGGCTAAGGTAACAGTCTTGGCGTGACAGTCCAAGATCGCGTGATAAGGAGAAAGCCAGGACATACCTAAGATAATATAAAAGTCCACCATATCATGAATTATCAAATCTACCCAAGTGTCATACCCCATAAAAGTAACCAAACATGACAGATAAACTTGATCGACAATAACAAAATCTCCAACCGGAGTAGACACATGAATAGGTATATCTATGGTATCGCAAGGAAAATCCCAACCAACGACATGATATGAAGATATATATGAATAAGTGGATCCAGGATCAAACAACACAGATACTACTCTATGACGGACATAAATGGTACCTGAAATCACAGTATCTGAGGCCTCTGCCTCGGACCTATCCGGAAGTGAGTAACAATGGGGCCCACTACGTCCAGTCTGAGATCCCCTTCTCACACCCTGGGAACTACCTCTAACTGCATGGGATCCACTTCTAGAACAATGAGAACCACCACGGCCTGACTGAGCACTGCCCCTCTGAGCAGCACCACCTCGATGACGAGATGATGTCGGAGTCCTCGGTGGATAATAATCTCGCCTGGGTCGGGGAAATCTCCTAGAAACAAGCCCAACCTCTCCATAAGAATAACAGGTTAAAGAAGTTAAAGGATGATAAACTAAAGCTGAAGACCCGGATGAAACAACCCTGTCTACTTGTCGAGAAAATAAACTCTCGGGAGCTCTCTGTCTGGGTGGCTCGCTGGGGGGAAGCCTACAAGGATGAATGCATAGGGCAGCCGAAATATGGATTGTACTACCTAGATGACTGACCGATGGCTCTCGTACCAGAACCACCATAACTCCCAGTCTGACACGGTCTCTTGTCACCACCATCAGAAGCACGAGCCTAAGCGCCGTTAACAAAAGAAGCATGCTCGACGATGGACTAGAAGGAAGCCCCCATAGCCTCTATCTGAAGGCACGGAATCAGAAGAGAACAGACTAGCCCACTAACAAAATGCCTGATCATGTTAGCCTCAATAGGGATCAAATGAGTGGAATAATGGGCCAGATACTGATAGCGAGTAAATAGGCCTCCACCAACATACCTCTCTACTGAAGATGTAGAAAATCCTCCCCACGTGTTTCTCTCAAAGACCATGGCACATACTTTTCAAGGAAGGCCCGATAGAATTGAGTCCAAGTCAGGAGAGGGGAACCCTCTAGTCTGCAAGAAACAAAATACCTCCACCAAGTCTTCGCATCGCCGCGAAACTGGCAGGACATGTAGTCAACTCCATTTGTCTCCACGATTACCATCCTATGCAGCAACTCATGCATATCCAGGATGAACTCGTAAGCATCCTCAGAAGAAGTACCTGAAAGCCTCGGCGACTCTAATTTCCTGAACCTCCCAACAAGATCCCGATCAGACACGGTTATAACAACCCCCTCCATGGGCCTAAGATCATCACCAAGAGCGGGTATCGCATCAATATTATGAGCCATAGCTGCAGTGGGGTGTGCTACCCGAGTAGGTCTCTGCTCAGTGGTCTGCGCCCCAACTCTGGTCTGTGAACTTCCGCCAGGAGTAGTAACACCAGCTGTAGCCTACTGGGTATCTTTATGAAGTAAGACTCTGGACATATTGTCATGCATATCCTGATCAGAAGTAACCTCGGGCTGTGTCCGTACTGGGGCCACACCATCCTCTGCTACCTTGCCTCGATCATGCTGATACTCAGGCTCGTAAGACGAGATCTCTCGAATCGCTGTCCTACCACGGGAGCCCTGCTACTGGCTGGGGTAGCCCCATGGCCTCTAGCTCTGCCACGCCCTCTGGTTGTCGCTCGCCCTCTGATGCCAGCCATAGCTGTTGGCTCTTGTGCCTGACCTTGGGTGATAGTATCTCGAGTCCTCACTATCTGTGAGAGAATGGATAAGAGACAGATGACAATTTAATTTTTCCAAATACCAATTAGAATAAAATAGCATGAAAGATTAAAAGAAAGCGAGATTTCCTAAATGTCCTATAGCCTCTCGCAGAAAACTTCGGAGCTCATCGTACCGATCCATGAGACTCTACTAGACACTTGTATAATAGATCAGGTAACCTAGAGCTCTTGATGCATATTTCTTGATGTTGTCCTTGAATGAGTCAGCAGGTTTCAGATACAAGTCATGGGCCACCCAGTTATACAGTGATGTTCGGATACGAGTAAAAGGGTGCTTGGTCAATAGAGGTCAGGCATTCATTATGACTCATCAGTTGGGTCGTGACAGAAGTGGTAGCAGCGCGGTTCCATCCTAGGGTTGTCTACAGACCGTGTCTAGTAGAGTCCTATTTATGGGTGTGTCGTGCACTATACTTATAAACAGGAAACTGCAGGACATTTAGGAAATTGTCATTTTTTCTCTCTTAGATCGTGCGATAAAGCCATGTGGTAAGAATTCGCCTTTTAATAATTTATTTTGATTTCAGCGATGCATCGGAAGAAAGCTACAGCTGCCCAGAAGGGCAAGGGAGTGACGGGTGAGGCCACTAGCCGTACTTAGCGAGCTATCAGGGATCGGGGCGAGTCTCAGAGTGATATCCCACCTCAGACTTCGCATACCCTACCTCAAGCACCTGCCCTAGTGCCCCCAATTCCTCAGCCAGATGCTCCGGGCCAGTATATGCGGGCTGCTATACAGCTATTGACCAGATTGGTAGCTACTCAAGTTCAGCGTTAGGGAGTTGGTGTTGATCAGGTAGACTGAGCTGGTAGTGCGAGAGTTACGACATTTCTTTGGTTAGATCCACCAATGTTTTCTATGTTGAAGCAAAATATAGATCCTCAGGACTTTATTGATAGTATACAGAGGACTTTAAGGGTTATGCACGCTGATAAGGTCGTGTCAGTGGAGCTGGCTTCTTATAGGCTCTGTGATGTTGCAGTGTAGTTGTATCAGACATTGTTGAAGAGTTCAGGGGAGGACAGAGACAGTAGTATTCCTAGTATCCATTCCATTCAGCAGGGAGTGCACCTCCATGATTTTCAGTCCAGAGATTTGGTCGGTCTTCTTATTCCGGAGTAGGTCAGAGTTATAGAACTCCAGGTTCTCAGTACAGACCAGAGTTAGGACAGGTGAGACCACCTTTGCCACAGTGTGCCCAGTGTGGTAAATTACACGCTGGAAAGTGTCGACTGGGATCGTATGCTTGTTATTCTTGTGGTCAGCCAAGCCATAAGATGAGGGAATATCCGATGAGGGGTGGTGCAGGCATCGTTCAGCCTACAGGGTCTATAGCTGGTTCTTCTTTATTTGTACACCTTCCAGGGCAAGGTTTGCAGACTTCAGCAGGACGAGGTAGAGGGAAGTGAAGTATCTAGTTCGAGTGGGCCTTAACACCACGTTTATGCCTTAGCTGGTGGACAGGATCGTGAGTCGTCTCCTGATGTTGTCACAAGTATATTATTAGTTTCCTCCTATGATGTATACACACTGATTGATCTAGGTTCCATCTTATCATATGTTACTCAATTTGTTGCTGGCAAGCTTGGGATAGAGCCTGAATTGATTGAACTGTTTGAGGTATCTATGCCAGTTGGTGATCCAGTTATAGCTAGGTGATTATATCGAGGCTGTGTAGTGATAGTTTGTGACTGCCATACCCTAGCAGATTTGATTGAGTTAGACATGATTGATTTCGATGTTATTATGAGCATGGATTGATTGTCTTCTTGTTATGCTAATGTTGATTGTAGAACAAAGATAGTTCAATTCCAGTTTCTCGATGAGCCAGTCCTAGAGTGGAAGGGTAATGTTGCTTCGCCGAGGAGTAGGTTTATTTCCTACCTTAAGGCATGAAAGATGATCAGGAAAGATTATATTTATCACCTAGTTCGGGTCCAGGATGTGCAAGAAGAGTCACCGACCCTTCAATCTGTTCCCGTGGTCAATGAGCTTCCAGAGGTGTTTCCAGATGAGCTTCCAGGCATTTCGCCGGAAAGGGAGATTGATTTTACCATTGATCTATTGCCAGATACTCAGCCCATATCTATTTCTCCTTATAGAATGGCACCTGCGGAGTTGAAACCATTGAAGGAACAATGCGGGATTTACTCGAGAAAGACTTTATTAGGCCCAGTACATCACCGTAGGGAGTGCCAGTGTTATTTGTAAGAAAGAAGGATGGCTCTTTGCGAATATGTATTGATTACAAGCAATTGAATAAAGTGACTGCAAAGAATAAGTATCCGCTTTCGAGGATTGATGATTTATTTGATCAGCTGCAGGGTGCTAAATATTTCTCGAAGATAGATTTGTGATCGGGATATCATCAGGTTAGGGTGAAAGAGGAAGACATTCCGAAGACGACATTCAGGACTAGATATGGGCACTATGAGTTTCAGGTTATGTCATTTCGGTTAACTAATGCTCCAGTTGTATTCATTGACTTGATGAATCGTGTATTTAGACCTTTCTTAGATTTGTTCGTGATTGTGTTTATAGATGATATTCTGCTTTACTCACCATCAGAGGTTGAGAATACGGATCATCTACGTGTAATGGTTAGAATTCTTCGAGATAGAGAATTATATGCGATGTTTTCCAAATGTGAGTTTTGGTTGAACTCTGTGGCTTTTCTTGGTCATATTATTTCAGATGAAGGCATTACAGTGGATACTCAAAAAATTGAAGCTATGAAGAATTGGTCGAGGCTCACGACACCAATAGAGATACGTAGTTTCTTGGGCCTAGCAGGATATTATAGAAGGTTCGTGGAAGGATTCTCGTCCCTTTCAGCTACATTGACCAAGCTGACTCAGAAATCAGCTAAGTTCCAGTGGACGGATGCTTGTGAGCAGAGTTTTCAGATACTGAAGGACAAGTTGACCTCAGCACCCGTCTTGACTATTCCAGAGGGAACAGACGGCTATGTGATATCTTGTGATGCTTCAGGTATTGGTTTGGGCTGTGTATTAATGCAGCACAGCAAGGTTGTCGCTTATGCTTCTAGACAGCTGAAAAAGCACGAGAAGAATTATCCAACCCATGATCTTGAGTTAGCTGCAGTGATCTATGCCTTGAAGATGTGGATACACTACTTATATGGTGTCCATGTTGATATCTATACTAATCATAAGAGCCTCCAGTATATCTTTAAGTAGAAGGACTTGATTTTACGTCAGAGGCGATGGCTAGAGTTGCTGAAAGATTACAACGTTGATATTCCTTACCATCCTTGAGAGGCTAATTGTCACACCCTAATCTTGATAGGGCATGATGGGCACCCGACCCCATACTCAGAGCCGAGCGAACCCCGTTAGTTCCCGTTATGTTCATAACCTCACTAGACTCTTAAGTTACGAAATGAAATGCATAATAAAAACTTGTCAAAACCATTCTTTTCGCCGTTCTCAAGTCAAGTAAAATTTGTAATCATATGGAATTTGTAACATAATGCATAATGGTACGTCGGCTTGCAGAGCCGCTTACAAGACTGACATCCTATATACGTGACTCCGTCTGCAAAGTCTCTAACATGCTATATACCATAACGTAGATACTCTGACTCGGCAATACTCCGGAAAGAAATGGAGCTCGTCAATCCAGCTGAATCATCTTCTAGCAATACCCTCTACTCATCTGTATACACCCGCGCGGCATGAAACGCAGCCGCCCGAAGAAAGGGGGTCAGTACGGAATATGTACTGAGCATGTAAGGCATGAAATACAGTAAAGAGGATCATAACTAAAATGGAGATTTACCAGAAACAATTATGACTGTTCAAAACATCAATACACTTGCCTTATGAAATGAAAATCATACATATCATATATCATATATATATATATATATATAACGTGTCCCGGCCCTCTAGTGAGGGCCTCGATAGATAAAATCATGCATGCCAACATCATGTATCATATATATATAACGTGTCCCGGCCCTCTAGTGAGGGACTCTGTGAATAAAGTCATCATAGGCCGTCCTGGCCGCCATCCCCGTATCATCATATCGTCATGTCATCATATCATCATATACATATACATATAACGTGTCCCGGCCCTCTAGTGAGGGACTCGGTGAACAATGCAGTGGAGTACGCACGAGAACGTGTCTTGGCCCGAGACTCAGTGAAGGAAGTATTGACAGCATGCACGAGCAGAGTAGTGAGAAACCATATGCATATAAATCAATTTTTTTGGACTCAATAGGTAAGTACACTAATCGACACTTGAAGGATCATAAACACATTTCGAGTCAATCCGAGTTAGCATAAGAAAGTTATGGACGTTATTCATTACAGAAACCTCTATGAACGTTTCAAAGCAATCCGAGACCGCCTATGAAAGTTAGGGACATTAATCCTTATAGAACCCTTTTAGGAACAGGAACTCTTTATGCTTTGCTCGTTATTCAATCATACAATAAGCTCGATTATATTAAGTATACTCATGTCAAGAAGTGAATAAGAATCGTAAATAAGCTCGGAATTAAAGAATAGAGTTACCCCAAGGTGCGTGTCATACCTTACTTAGCTCTAGGACATGCCAAAAGAAAGAAAGGGTAAGCCTTACATACCTTGTCTGCTTCCTAAGCTAATTCAAACTTAAGTCTCGGCTTTCCCAAGATCTACAACAACGTTAGAAGATAGCAAACATTAGCTATAGGTATTTAGGAATACGATTCCAAGCTAGCAATTCTCCTACAGAAATTTGGGCAGCATTTCCCCTGTAAATTCAACCAACCCCGAGAATTCAACTCGGCCAAATCATCAACAACAATACCAACAACCACATTAACAACTTCAACTATTAATTCAAAATGCATTCTAACGTTAACAACCCTTGCTACATAATTCGACAACATTTCATTTACCTTCAAGTTAACCACAACAACCCAACTTACAATCTTCCAAACTCAATAAAAACAACAACAACACATTCCTCGCTTCCAAGTTCATGAATTATACCAACAACCACACGTTAACAACATCATTCATGAAAACATAAGAAACCATACTAACGTCACATTAACTTCTACAACAACCCACAACGATTACAACTTCATTTTCATCATGGAATCCACAACAACAACAACCAAAAATATTAAATAAAATCACTTCATCACATCTTACCAAGGCAGCCCCTACACGGCCACAACCACACACACATATTTCATGAATTTCATCCATTTCTACATACTACAACACTCACAAACCATCCCTATCACATAGAAAAGGAGATTAAACCTTACCTTTACCCTTTCACTTCTCAACTTGGCTAGGGTTGGTAAATTGCACAAATGAATGCTTTGCTTGCTCCAACAACTACTCCACGTTAATAAGGGCCTTCCAATTGGTTGAAATACTAGAATAAAATTATTTTTTTTGATCAACTTTTATGGCCTCAAATTCGGCTACCCATGGCCGAATATGGCTCCTCTTTTTCTTGAAGTTTCTCCAAGTTTCTTGAGTTGTGAAGATGAATATGTCTTGTAGTTGTCATCACTATCTATATATATATATATATATATATATATAGCTCCTAAAAATATAAGGTGGACACATGCCCCCACTCATGGCTTGAGTTAATTGGCCAAGCCATGGGTGGGACCCACATAGCCACACGACCACTTGTAGCTATTGGCATGAACCTTCTTGAATTTTCCCCTTTTTACCCCTAGCCTTTCTCAATATTTCCATACCACTAATAAACAACTTGTGCACTAAATAAAATCGGAAAAAGTAGCCTTGCCTTAACCTATCACGATTATCTTGAAATATCCGAATGTGCAAAATACGGGATATAACACTAATGCAATAGTTGATGCTCTTAGTCATAAATCCACAGGTAGCCTGTCATATGTACAACCACAGAAAAGGGAGATAGTCCGCAAAGTTCGTCAATTAACTAGCCTTGGAGTTCGGTTGTTAGGTTCAGGTGATGCAGGAATTACTGTTCAAGATACAGCAGTGTCATCTTGTCACGACCCGACTAGGGGCCGCGACGAGCACCCGGTGACCATCCTATCCGAGCACCCCTTGACATACTTTTATACTTAAATCTAGGTGAGCCACATAATTTAACATACATTTCTATTCATTAATCACACTAGTCCCAATTGGATGATAACATTGCTTATATCATCATAGGCATCTATGCCACATCAATGTACATAGGCCAACAAGGCCAACAAAATGATATACAAAATATAGGCCGACAAGGCCACACACATCTAACCACATACCCATGTCTACGAGCCTCTAAGAAGAGTATAACACTCACATCAGCGGGACAGGACCCCGCTATGCCCATAATTATATACACAAAAGAATCTATACCAAAAGCTACGGCTCCGGATGAGATGGAGCTCTGTAATGTAGTCCCTGAATAATGAAGCTATGGATCGAGTCTATCTCCCCGTGCACCTGCGGGCATGACGCAGCGTCCACAAACAAAAGGACGTCAGTACGAAGAATGTACTGAGTATGTAAAGCATGATCAACATCGATATAGAAGCATAATGAATAACATGTGAAGTTGCATAGGGGAGGAGACAATAATATCATCATCATGACACTTGCTTACTTTCCATAGAGACATTCCGTTTCTACTGCGTATCCGCATACATATACCCATATTCGTACTTGGTTACCCTCATGATCATGTACATCTCATATTCATAACATATTCGTACTCTTAATGATGTCATATACATAGCATATATATATATATATATATATATATATATATATACAGGCATACATAGCGTACCTGACCATAGAGGTTCGGTGTTTCATACATACTTGGCCAACCAAGGCTCAAGTAGGTCTATCTTATAGGCTTACTCGTCACATGAGGAGCGTAGTACAATCGTAGTACATATCAAGGATTATGAGTTTACGAGCTTGGAAGATCAATCATTTGAAGGCAACATACTCGTATAGAGGATTTAGAAATTTGGCCAAAGAACCATGCCTTATGAAAGAAGGGTTAGCCTTACATACCTTTTCGTTCTACTATATAGCACTTGCACGTTCTCTTTCAATACTTGCGTTTATACCTTCATTAAGGTCATACTATCGTTAGAATCGACAACTAGCATAAATGGCTAAAGCTAGGAAAAATTGGACAACATTTCCTTTATTTATACAACATTCCTCCATATCGTAATTCAACTCCCAAACGTCAACAATACATTTACAATATCATAACAATAGCCTTTAGTCATCTACATTATCCATATTCTCAATTCACTTCCCATTTTCCATATTCGAGACCATAACACACGATTTCGTCCATTCACGTACAATGCCTATTTCATGATCTTAACGTTATTTATAACCCATTCAGGTCACAACACAACAACAATCATGATTCAATTCAAACTATTTCACAAAACGTCACTATTCATCTTTCATGACCCATTTTGCTATACTCTTCTAAAATCCAAGCATTTTAACTTCCAAAGACCTTAAAAAACATATAAATACCATAAATCTTACCTTAGATCTTGTAGGAACAAGCCTTAGTCGAAATACTCCTCTTGAGCAAAAACCCTAATTTTCCTCCATTTGGATTTCTTGACTTGAATGATCTTTAATGGGTTGGCTTACACTTGATTCACTTGATTTATGTTGTTGATGGCTTATAATCCTTGATAACTTGTGTAATAAATGTAGAGAGATGTTTTAGAGAGAAGGGATGAAATGTGGAAATGATTTTATGAACTTGGTCCCTATTAAATAACCCATTCACTGATCAGTCGGGTCCATTATACGGTCCGTATAATCGTTATACGGTCCGTCTAATTGATCGTAAAACGTGCCTTTCCTTCACCCTTCACTGTGACCATTTGACGGTTCATTATACGGGCCGTAAGAATTTATACGGTCCATATAATTGACCGTAAAATTGCACCAGTGAGCAACCTTTGCTGTGATGGTTTTACGGTCCATTATACGGTCCGTAAAACATTATACGGTCCGTATAATGTGCCGTAAAACTCACCAGTCCACTGAACTTGTTCTCATCACTTCGTTGATCTCCAATCCTTGTGCAACCTTCTTAACACTTGTTTAACACTTCATTACCAATCTAAGGGACGTTATAACTCTTTCCCAAAATGCCCTTAAGTCATCATTAACCCGATACTCGTATTTCACTAGTTCATTCACTTGCGTACCAACGAAAGATTTTCCGAGGTATAACATTCTTCCCCCCTTAAGAACATTCGTCCTCGAATTTTAAGCACTCGGGGTTTCTACAGAAATTTCGCCAGAGTTTCCCCTATAATATGACACTACCAACCTGTCACAACAACCCATAATATCGATGCCTCACAGGGCCACAACACAATAGCATTTAAAATTTGGCCACACACGACCCAAAAGCATAAAAAGGAAATCATACATACCTTATGATTTTGATGTCTCATCTTGGCTCTCGTCCAAAGGGTGAAATAAATGTGGGTATTTGGATCGCATATTTTCTTCCGCTTCCCATGTCATTTCCTCTCGTTTACTGCTTCTCCATAGAACCTTAACTGAGGCTACTTCTTTGTTTCTAAGCCTCCGTACTTGCCTATCTAATATGACAATGGGTATTTCTTCATAAGTTAGCTTTTTGGTCACTTGAACATCATTTACTGGGACGATCCTCGGAGGATCTCCAACGCATTTACGAAGCATCGAGACATGGAAAACTGGATGAACTGACTCCAAATCTGGAGGTAAATCTAACTCATAGGCCACCTTGCCTATCTTGCGCACAATCTCATAAGGCCTATATATCGGGGACTAAGCTTCCCCTTTTTGACAAATCTCATCACGCCTTTCATTGGCGACACTTTCAAGAATACCCAATCCTTAACTTGGAACTCTAAGTCTCTTCGACGATTATCTACATAGGACTTCTGACGACTTTGAGCCGCTAACAACCGATCTTGTATGAGCTTGACTTTGTCTATATCTTGTTGGACCAAATATGGCCCTATCAACTGAGCCTCTCCTATTTCAAACCACCCAATTGGGGACCAACATTTTCGCCTATATAAAGCCTCGTACGGTGCCATTTGAATGCTAGAATGATAACTATTATTGCAAGCAAATTCAATGAGTGGCAAATGATCATCCCAACTACCTCCAAAATCTATCATACATGCCCGTAACATATCTTCAAGAGTCTGAATAGTACGTTCGGCTTGTCCATCGGTCTGTGGGTGGAATGCCGTGCTAAGGATCACTTGGGTCCCTAAACCCGCTTGGAAAGACTACCAAAATTTGGCTGTAAACTGAGTTCCTCTGTCTGAGATAATCGATACTGGAACACCATGTAGTCTTACTATCTCTTTAACATACAATTTTGCATAATCTTCAGCCGCATACGTCGTTCTGACCGGTAAGAAATGAGCTGACTTTGTGAGCCTATCAACAATCACCCATATGGAATCATACTTACGTCGAGAACGGGGTAAGCCTGTAATGAAATCCATGTTAATCACTTCCCACTTCCAAGTTGGGATTTCTATAGCTTGCAACAATCCGCTCGGCTTTTGGTGCTCGATTTTCACTTGTTGGCAATTAGGACATTGAGCCACAAATTCCACGACATCTCTCTTCATCCCATTCCACCAATATACAGACTTGAGATCATGATACATTTTCGTCGCTCCGGGGTGGATAGAATAACGCGAACAATGAGCTTCTCTCAATATTTGGTGGCGTAGCCCCGCCACATCGGGAACACATAATCTGCCTCGACATCGAAGGACTCCGTCTCCTGAAACATCAAATGATGACTCCTCTTTCTGATGGAGTGTATCTCTGTACTGCATTAGCATGGGATCCTCATATTGTCGCTCCTTCACCTCTGCTACTAGCGACGAGACTGCAAAATTCTGAATAGTGGTCCCCCGGCTACCTGAGTCCATCACTCGGACTCCTAGGCTAGCTAGCTATTGGAGCTCACGGGCCATTTCTCTCTTCTCTTATCGCACTTCACATAGACTTCCCATGGATCTGCGGCTAAGAGCATCAACCACAACGTTGGCCTTTCCGGGGTGATACAAGATATCAAAATCATAATCTTTTAGCAACTCCAACCATCATCGTTGCCGCAAATTCAACTCTTTCTACTTGAAGATATACTGGAGACTCATATGATCTGTATAAATATCCACATGGAAACCATATAAATAATGTCTCCATATCTTTAATGCATGAACCACTGCATCCAATTCTAAATCATGGGTCGGATAATTCTGCTCATGTTTCCGTAATTACCTTGAAGCATACGCAATCACCTTACCATTTTGCATCAATACACAGCCTAGCCCGGCGCCTGAAGCATCGCAATAAACAACATATCCTTCCAATCCCTCTAGAAGTGTCAAGACTGGTACAGAAGTCAATCTATCTTTCAACTCTTGGAACCTACGTTCACAAGCATCTGTCCATTGAAACTTAGCTGACTTCTGGGTCAACTTTGTGAGTGGTGCTGAAATCGAAGAGAAACCTTCAACAAATCTCCTGTAATAACCTGCTAAGCCAAGAAACCTACGAACCTCGTAGATCAACCGTATTATACGGATCTTTAATACTAGGGTGTGTAAAACCTTTCCTAGGGAATCACCAGAACCCTTACCTCGAACTTTGTTCCGAAAGGCTTTTTCTCTTGCTTGAACAAACCCTTTTAACCCGGTTTTCCTAATTTCCCTTAATAAATTTGGTGGCGACTCTAAAAATACTAAAATCCAATTTATAGCACCAACAACCTCTTAGTAACTTTTATGCACGCGCGTAAAAGTGAACCGTAATAGTCACGACCCAAATCACTAGTCTGCAGGCACCTACCATTTCCCACTTGGTAAGCGAACCCGTCCCTTAATCATTAATCCAAACAACAATTAAATAGATAGAAGCAATAGAAGTCTAAATCATAAATAAACATAAGTGCGAAATCTAAATACAATCCCCAAATCTGGTTTGAATCATACAAGAGCATCTAAGTAAATGTCTAGAAATATATGTCCAAAATGATAAAATATATGTCTGAATGGGAGAAAATAAAGACAGAGATAGATGAGTCTGGGGGCAGCAGCTCGTCAGATGCTCACCGTAGACACTCGAAAGTAGTGCCTCGGGATCACTCGCGAGGGGTAGAAGTAGAGCCCGACATGAACTATGCACTCAGAAAAGAATGCAGCAAGGTAGTATCAGCACAAACACTATGTACTTGTAGGCATCATAGGCCGAATACATTTAGATAACATATATAAAGAAAGGAATTGAAGAATAGACATGCTCGCAATCAATTACAACCACCACACAGTCTAAGAACAATTACCACAAGTGATAGGAATATCAAGACAAAATCCAAGAAATATGCGAATGAAGTAATGAATGCATATGCAATGCAATGACATGCACTGGCCAAATGTAAGTCTCCGTACACACATGCTACGGACATGATACCTCCACGTCTCGATAGTTATGACCCATAGGGGACCCGCGAAGTCCAGGTACTAGTCACTCCTCACACAGCCCAGAGATAACTCCACAACACCAACCACTCTGCACACAGCCCAGAGGTGGTTCTATATCACTAGCCATTCCGCACACAGCCTAGAGATGGCTACTATATCAAGTATGTCCAAAGAATCTCGAATGTTCCCTACTCACTTATCATCATCAGCACCAATCACAAATAATGTATCATGGAAATGAGGATGAACGCGATGCATAATAACAATATCAAGTGAATCATATCAATCCCAATCATTCCACACAGGGACACATATCACAATATCAATATCAAGTCAAGTCCCTTCCTTTATCCATGAAAATGTCAAGATAAGTGAGAGACAACCGTAACGCAATCGCAATATGGCAACTAAGTATCAAGTCCGATATCACATGCATGGCAACAAGCCAATACACAACAAAGAGGCAACAAGCCCACTAATCAGTCAACAATACCAATCCTAAGTAATCCATCCCAACTTCATACCCGAATGTGTAACATGATTTCTCCAATAATAACTAACTCTACATATGCTTCGCAAACCGTAGTCTAAACAAAAGGTCAGTCGTAACCTACCTCGCTGCCGAGCTGGACCCACGAATAATCAAATCTGAGCGTTGCCTTTCTAAAGAGCCTCCAAATACTCAAAGTATAGCCATTATCGAATTCTAAGTTACAAATGAGTCACAACGGTAGCCATATTGCTATAGATTCATTTGAATCAAAATCAACTTAGTAAAAGAGGGACTGTAACAGTTCGCATTTCAGGGTTGGGGTTAGCCCTCGGAAAAGCTACTTCAATCTCGTTGGTGCTTTTTCAGACTTTGTTTTAAAAGGGTTTTTAGGAAATTAGAAAAACCAGTTTTGAAGGGTTTATTCATATACCATGAAAAATCCTTCGTAATCCAAAGTTCTAGGTAAGGGTTCTAGTGATCCCCTAGGGAAGGTGTTAGGCACTCTAGTATTTGTCACGACCCGACTCGGGGCCGCGACGAGCACCCGGTGCTAGCCCACCCGAGCACCCTCTTAGCTTACTCTTATACTTACATCTAGGTGAGCCACATAATTATACATACATTTCCATTCATTCGTCAATGAGCCCAATTGGACAACAGTTGTCACGACCCGGCTAGGGGGCCGCGACGAGCACCCGGTGTTACCCCACCCGAGCACCCCCTTATCGTACCTAACATAACATCTAGGTGAACCATAAGTCAATTCGTGCTTTTCTTATCGTTAATCATATTGATCCCATTAGACGACCATCATCATTTAACATATCATAGGCACCTATGCCACACCATAAGTACAAGGACGACGTGTCTAACAAAAGATATACCAAACATGGGCTGACATGGCCGAACATCTCTACCCACATACATATGACTACGAGCCTCTAAGAGTATGACATATCATATGAGCGGGACAGGACCCCGCTATGCCCATAATTATATACACAAAATAATAAGTACCCAAAAACTACGGCTCCGAAAGAAATGGAGCTCTACTATGCAATCTCTGAATAAGCAGCTATGGATCAAGTCTGTCTCCCTGTGCACCTGCGGACATGACGCAACGTCCACAAACAAAAGGGCGTCAGTACGAAGAATGTACTGAGTATGTAAAGCATGATCAACATCAATATAGAAGCATAATAGATATCATATGAAATAGCATAGGAGGGGAGACAGTAATATCATCATCATCATGTCGCTTACTTGCATACATCGTCGTTCGTATCCCATAATAATACTCGTACCATACTTGTGCTTATATTCGTATACATGTCCTTATTCGTATTCTTATACATAGTCTTATCACATTCATATTCATATTATATACATAGTCATTTCATATACATAGCATTTACATAGCATACCCAACCTCATAGGATCGGTGTCTTATACATGCTTGGCCAACCAAGGCTCAAGGTCATACATACCTGGCCCTACCAAGGCATCAGGGTTATCCGTACCCTCTGCAGAGGTGTGCACGCGTTTCGTAATCATATACATAATTTATACATAGTCATATACATATAGTCTTACCCGGCATCATAAGCTCGTGGTCTTATCATAGCCCTTCATAGGCATACATATACATATGTCATAGCTCGTAAGCATCTCTAATCTCATTTTACTCTCATCATCATTACTATCCTCATCGTTGTCGTTACATCTACATTATGGACTTACTCGTCATACGAGGAACATAGTATAATCATAGTCCATATCAAGGGTCGTGAGCCTATGAGCTCGGAATGTCAACCATGTGAAGACAACATACTCATATAGAGAAATTAGGGATTTGGCCAAGAACCATGCCGTATGAAAGAAGGGTTAGCCTTACATACCTTTCCGTCGAACTATTCTACACTTGCACGTTCCCTTGCAATGCTAGCGTTTATACCTTCATTAATATCATAACAATGGCCATTAGTCATTCACATTATCTAGATTCCTTAATTTGCCTCTCATTCACCCACATTCATGGTCATAACACCCATCTTCGTCCGTTCGTCTAAAGTGTTTAGTTCATGATCTTAATACCATTTATAACACATTCATATCACAACACAACAACATTCATAACTCAATTCGAACTATTTCTCAAAATGTCACTATTCATCATTCATGACCTAGTTGACCACATTTTCTACAATCCATGTATTTTAATTCTCCAATACCTTAAACATCTTGTAAAAATCATGAATCTTACCTTAGAAGTTGTAGGAACAAGCTTTGGTTGATAATACTCTTCTTTGAGCAAAACCCTAGTTTTTCTTCATTTGGATTTCTTGACTTGGATGATCCTTGATGATTCCCTTATCCTTGATTCACTTGTCTTAATGTTATTGATGGCTTATAATCCTTGAAAAGTCATATAATAAATGTAGAGAGAAGTTTTAGAGAGAAGTGGTGTAATGTTGTAATGAAATAAAATTAGTCTTGATCCTCATATTTAATGAATTGGAAAATCTGTGCTGGGTGAACAGTGGTCGTCCATGGAGATTTACGGACCCTATTCCACTATACGGCTCGTCGTCCATAGGCGTATTTAGCCATTTCCAGAACCAGAAGCTGGGCTGCCTTCATGGTGGTTTACAACCATGGTTTATGGGCCGTAAATCACTTTACGGTCCGTCCACCATGTCATATTTAACCATTTCCGCGGCTGGCAGAAAGTTGAAGTTTGGCATGCCAGTTTACGACCTGGCAGTTTACAGACCGTATACCAGTTTACGGTCCGTATTTGCACTTTACGACCACTGGCAGAAAGCTGAAGCTTTTGCATGGCAGTTTACGACTGCCAGTTTACGGACCGTATTGCACTTTACGGTCCGTATTTTGCAATATACGACCACTGGGCAGTTTTGCCAACTTTCAATTTTTTCTCATTTCTTAACTTTTCATTCTAATCATCCACATCCCTTTACATACATTTCCCATGAAACATTATACACTCCCACTCCTCGCACACATCATTAGTTCATTTACTTGCGTACCAACGGGAAATTTTCTGAGGTGTGACATTCTACCCCCCTTAGGAACATTCGTCCTCGAATGTTAAAGGCTTGGGGAATTCTATAAAAACTTCGCCAGAGTTTCCTCTGTAATGTGGCACTACCACCCTGCCACAACAACCCACAATAACAATTCCTCACAGGGCAATAATACAACAGCACTAGAAATTTGGCCACACACGAGCTGAATGTATAAAAGGGAAAACATGCATACCTTATGATTTTGACGTCTCATCTTGGACTTCTTCCAAGGGCTGAAATAAATGTGGGTATTTGGATCGCATATTCTCTTCCGTTTCCCATGTCATTTCCTCTCGATTGTTATTTCTCCACAGAACTTTAATTGAGGCCACTTCTTTGTTTCTAAGCCTCCGTTCTTGCCTATCTAATATGGCAATGGGTATTTTATCATAAGTTAACTTTTCTGTCACTTGAATATCATTCACTGGGACGATCCTCGTAGGATCTCCAACACACTTCCGAAGCATCGAGACATGAAATACTGGATGGACTGACTCCAAATCTGGAGGTAGATCTAGCTCATAGGCCACTTTGCCTATTTTGCGCACAATTTCGTATGGCCCAATATACCGGGGACTGAGCTTCCCCTTTTTTGCCAAATCTCATCACGCCCTTCATCGGTGACACTTTCAAGAATACCCAATCTTTCACTTCGAACTCTAAGTCTCTTTGACGATTATCCGCATAGGACTTCTCACGACTTTGAGCCGCTAGCAACCGATCTTGTATGAGCTTAACTTTCTCTATTGCTTGCTGGACCAAGTCTGGCCCTATCAACTTAGCTTCTCCGGTTTCAAACCACCCAATTGGGGATCTACACTTTCGCCCATATAGAGCTTCATACGGTGCCATTTGAATGCTAGAATGGTAACTGTTATTGTAACCAAACTCAATGAGTGGCAATTGGTCATCCCAATTTCCTCCAAAATCTATCATACCCGAATGTGTAACATGATTTCTCCAATAATAACTAACTCTACATATGCTTCGCTAACCGTAGTCCAAACAAAAGGTCAGTCGTAACCTACCTCGCTGCCGAGCTGGACCCACAAATAATCAAATCTGAGCGTTGCCTTTCTAAAGAGACTCCAAATACTCAAAGTATAGCCATTATCGAATTCTAAGTTACAAATGAGTCACAACGGTAGCCATATTGCTATAGATTCATTTGAATCAAAATCAACTTAGTAAAAGAGGGACTGTAACAGTTCGCATTTCAGGGTTGGGGTTAGCCCTCGGAAAAGCTACTTCAATCTCGTTGGTGCTTTTTCAGACTTTGTTTTAAAAGGGTTTTTAGGAAATTAGAAAAACCAGTTTTGAAGGGTTTATTCATATACCATGAAAAATCCTTCGTAATCCAAAGTTCTAGGTAAGGGTTCTAGTGATCCCCTAGGGAAGGTGTTAGGCACCCTAGTATTTGTCACGACCCGACTCGGGGCCGCGACGAGCACCCGGTGCTAGCCCACCCGAGCACCCTCTTAGCTTACTCTTATACTTACATCTAGGTGAGCCACATAATTATACATACATTTCCATTCATTCGTCAATGAGCCCAATTGGACAACAGTTGTCACGACCCGGCTAGGGGGCCGCGACGAGCACCCGGTGTTACCCCACCCGAGCACCCCCTTATCGTACCTAACATAACATCTAGGTGAACCATAAGTAAATTCGTGCTTTTCTTATCGTTAATCATATTGATCCCATTAGACGACCATCATCATTTAACATATCATAGGCACCTATGCCACACCATAAGTACAAGACCGACGTGGCTAACAAAAGATATACAAAACATGGGCTGACATGGCCGAACATCTCTACCCACATACATATGACTACGAGCCTCTAAGAGTATGACATATCATATGAGCGGGACAGGACCCCGCTATGCCCATAATTATATACACAAAAGAATAAGTACCCAAAAGCTACGGCTCCGAAAGAAATGGAGCTCTACTATGCAATCTCTGAATAAGCAGCTATGGATCAAGTCTGTCTCCCTGTGCACCTGCGGGCATGACGCAACGTCCACAAACAAAAGGGCGTCAGCACGAAGAATGTACTGAGTATGTAAAGCATGATCAACATCAATATAGAAGCATAATAGATATCATATGAAATAGCATAGGAGGGGAGACGGTAATATCATCATCATCATGTCGCTTACTTGCATACATCGTCGTTCGTATCCCATAATAATACTCGTACCATACTTGTGCTTATATTCGTATACATGTCCTTATTCGTATTCTTATACATAGTCTTATCACATTCATATTCATATTATATACATATTTATTTCATATACATAACATTTACATAGCATACCCGACCTCATAGGATCGGTGTCTTATACATGCTTGGCCAACCAAGGCATCAGGGTTATCCGTACCCTCTGCAGAGGTGTGCGCGCGTTTCGTAATCATATACATACTTTATACATAGTCATATACATATAGTCTTACCCGGCATCATAAGCTCGTGGTCTTATCATAGCCCTTCATAGGCATACATATACATATGTCATAGCTCGTAAGCATCTCTAATCTCATTTTACTCTCATCATCATTACTATCCTCATCGTTGTCGTTACATCTACATTATGGACTTACTCGTCATACGAGGAACATAGTATAATCATAGTACATATCAAGGGTCGTGAGCCTATGAGCTCGGAATGTCAAACATGTGAAGACAACATACTCATATAGAGAAATTAGGGATTTGGCCAAGAACCATGCCGTATGAAAGAAGGGTTAGCCTTACATACCTTTCCGTCGAACTATTCTACACTTGCACGTTCCCTTGCAATGCTAGCGTTTATACCTTCATTAATATCATAACAATGGCCATTAGTCATTCACATTATCTAGATTCCTTAATTTGCCTCTCATTCACCCACATTCATGGTCGTAACACCCATCTTCGTCCGTTCGTCTAAAGTGTTTAGTTCATGATCTTAATACCATTTATAACACATTCATATCACAACACAACAACATTCATAACTCAATTCGAACTATTTCTCAAAATGTCACTATTCATCATTCATGACCTAGTTGACCACATTTTCTACAATCCATGTATTTTAATTCTCCAATACCTTAAACATCTTGTAAAAATCATTAATCTTACCTTAGAAGTTGTAGGAACAAGCTTTGGTTGATAATACTCTTCTTTGAGCAAAACCCTAGTTTTTCTCCATTTGGATTTCTTGACTTGGATGATCCTTGATGATTCCCTTATCCTTGATTCACTTGTCTTAATGTTATTGATGGCTTATAATCCTTGAAAAGTCATATAATAAATGTAGAGAGAAGTTTTAGAGAGAAGTGGTGTAATGTTGTAATGAAATAAAATAAGTCTTGATCCTCATATTTAATGAATTGGAAAATCTGTGCTGGGTGAACAGTGGTCGTCCATGGAGATTTACGGACCCTATTCCACTATACGGCTCGTCCTCCATAGGCGTATTTAGCCATTTCCAGAACCAGAAGCTGGGTTGCCTTCATGGTGGTTTACAACCATGGTTTATGGGCCGTAAATCACTTTACGGTCCGTCCACCATGTCGTATTTAACCATTTCCGCGGCTGGCAGAAAGTTGAAGTTTGGCATGCCAGTTTACGACCTAGCAGTTTACAGACCGTATACCAGTTTACGGTCCGTATTTGCACTTTACGACCACTGGCAGAAAGCTGAAGCTTTTGCATGGCATTTTACGACTGCCAGTTTACGGACCGTATTGCACTTTACGGTCCGTATTTTGCAATATACGACCACTGGGCAGTTTTGCCAACTTTCAATTTTTTCTCATTTCTCGACTTTTCATTCTAATCATCCACATCCCTTTACATACATTTCCCATGAAACATTATACACTCGCACTCCTCGCACACATCATTAGTTCATTTACTTGCGTACCAACGGGAAATTTTCCGAGGTTTGACATTCTACCCCCCTTAGGAACATTCGTCCTCGAATGTTAAAGGCTTGGGGAATTCTATAAAAACTTCGCCAGAGTTTCCTCTGTAATGTGGCACTACCACCCTGCCACAACAACCCACAATAACAATTCCCCACAGGGCAATAATACAACAGCACTAGAAATTTGGCCACACACGAGCTGAATGTATAAAAGGGAAAACATGCATACCTTATGATTTTGACGTCTCATCTTGGACTTCTTCCAAGGGCTGAAATAAATGTGGGTATTTGGATCGCATATTCTCTTCCGTTTCCCATGTCATTTACTCTCGATTGTTATTTCTCCACAGAACTTTAATTGAGGCCACTTCTTTGTTTCTAAGCCTCCGTACTTGCCTATCTAATATGGCAATGGGTATTTTATCATAAGTTAACTTTTCTGTCACTTGAATATCATTCACTGGGACGATCCTCGTAGGATCTCCAACACACTTCCGAAGCATCGAGACATGAAATACTGGATGGACTGACTCCAAATCTGGAGGTAGATCTAGCTCATAGGCCACTTTGCCTATTTTGCGCACAATTTCGTATGGCCCAATATACCGGGGACTGAGCTTCCCCTTTTTGCCAAATCTCATCACGCCCTTCATCGGCGACACTTTCAAGAATACCCAATCTTTCACTTCGAACTCTAAGTCTCTTTGACGATTATCCGCATAGGACTTCTCACGACTTTGAGCCGCTAGAAACCGATCTTGTATGAGCTTAACTTTCTCTATTGCTTGCTGGACCAAGTCTGGCCCTATCAACTTAGCTTCTCCGGTTTCAAACCACCCAATTGGGGATCTACACTTTCGCCCATATAGAGCTTCATACGGTGCCATTTGAATGCTAGAATGGTAACTGTTATTGTAACCAAACTCAATGAGTGGCAATTGGTCATCCCAATTTCCTCCAAAATCTATCATACATGCCCGTAACATATCTTCAAGAGTCTGAATAGTACGTTCAGCTTGCCCATCGGTCTTTGGGTGAAATGCCGTGCTTAGGCGCACTTTGGTCCCTAAATCTTCTTGGAAAGACCCCCAAAACTTGGCTGTAAACTGAGTTCCTCTATCGGAGATAATAGATACCGGAACGCCATGGAGTCTCACTATCTCTTGAAGATAAAGCTTGGCATAATCTTCTGCCATATAGGTCGTTCTGACCAGTAAGAAATGAGCTGACTTTGTGAGTCTATCCACAATCACCCATATGGAATCATACTTACGTCGAGAACGGGGTAACCCTGTAATGAAATCCATATTAATCACTTCCCACTTCCATGTTGGGATTTCTATAGCTTGCAATAAGCCACCCGGCTTTTGGTGTTCTATCTTCACTTGTTGGCAATTAGGACACTGAGCTACGAATTCCGCTACGTCTTTCTTCATCCCATTCCACCAATATATAGTCTTAAGATCATGATACATTTTCGTCGCTCCGGGGTGAACGGAGTAACGGGAACAATGAGCTTCTCTCAAAATCTGATGGCGTAGACCTGCCACATCGGGAACACATAACCTGCCTCGACATCGGAGAACTCCGTCTTCCGAAATGTCAAATGATGACTCCTCCTTCTGAGGGAGTGTATCTCTGTACTGCATTAGCATGGGATGCTCATATTGTCGCTTTTTTACTTCCGCTACTAACGATGAAACTGCTGAGTTCTGAATAGTAGCTCCGCTGCTACCTGAGTCCACCACTCGGACTCCTAGGCTAGCTAACTGCTGAAGATCACGGGCCATCTCTTTCTTTTCTGGTCGTACATCACTTAGACTTCCCATTGACCTACGGCTAAGAGCATCAGCCACAACATTTGTCTTTCCGGGGTGGTACAGGATTTCAACATCATAGTCATTTAGCAACTCTAGC
Organism: Lycium barbarum; assembly: GCF_019175385.1. Classification (NCBI taxonomy): domain Eukaryota; kingdom Viridiplantae; phylum Streptophyta; class Magnoliopsida; order Solanales; family Solanaceae; genus Lycium; species Lycium barbarum. The sequence continues at coordinate 49,246,498 of NC_083348.1, read as the reverse complement.
CATCGTCGTTGCCGCAAATTCAACTCTTTCTGGTTGAAGATGTACTGGAGACTCTTATGATCTGTATAAATATCCACGTGGACACCATATAAGTAATGTCTCAATATCTTTAAAGCATGGACCACCGCGGCCTATTCTAAGTCATGGGTAGGATAATTCTGCTCATGTTTCCGTAATTGTCTAGAAGTATACGCAATCACCTTACCCTTTTGCATCAATACACAGCCTAGCCCGACTCCTGAAACATCACAGTAAATAACATATCCTCCCAATCCCTCTGGAAGTGTCAAGACTGGGGCTGAAGTCAGTCGGTCTTTCAACTCTTGGAAACTACGCTCGCAAGCATCTGTCCATTGAAACTTAGCTGACTTCTGAGTCAACTTGGTGGGCGGTGCAGAAATAGAAGAGAAATTCTTAACAAATCTTCTGTAATAACCTGCTAAGCCCAAAAAGCTACGAACCTTCGTAGGGGTCGTGGGCCTTGGCCAAGTCTTCACTACCTCAATCTTTTGGCTATCCACTCGAATACCGTCAGCTGCACCAATGTGGCCCTGAAATGCCACTGAGTTCGTCCAAAACTCGCATTTGGAAAACTTCACGAATAACTCTCTGGTTCGAAGAACTCCAAGGACAATACGCAAGTGATCCGCATGTTCAGCCTCGGATCTAGAATACACTAGGATATCATCGATGAATACAATCACGAATAGATCCAGAAAAGGACTGAATACATTGTTCATTAAGTCCATAAACACTGCCGGTGCATTAGTTAGCCCAAACGACATTACGCGGAACTCGAAATAGCCATATCTTGTTCTGAAAGTTGTCTTAGGGATATCTTTCTCCCTAACTCTTACTTGGTGATACCCGGACCTCAAATCAATCTTTGAAAACCATTTGGCACCTTGCAATTGATCAAATAAATCATCAATCCTTGGGAGGGGATACTTGTTCTTAATTGTCACTTTATTCAATTGCCGATAATCAATGCACATTCTCAAGGAGCCATCCTTCTTCCGGACGAACAATACGGGTGCTCCCCACGGGGATGAACTAGGCCTAATGAAGCCTTTTCCAAGCAAGTCATTCAATTGCTCCTTCAACTCTTTCAACTCCGCGGGTGCCATCCTATAGAGAGGAATAGATATGGGATTTGTGTCTGGAAACACATCAATTGCAAAATCGATCTCTCGCTCGGGAGGAAGGCCTAGAAGCTCTTCCGGGAACACATCCGAAAATTCGTTCACTACCGGAACTGACTGAAGAGTCGGCGATTCAGCTTCTACATCTTGAACTCGTACTAGGTGATAAATGCACCCTTTCGTGATCATCTTCCTTGCCTTTAGATAGGAAATAAACCTACCTTTTGGTGACGCCGTATTTCCTTTCCATTCTAACACTGGTTCTCCCAGAACCTGGAAGCGAACCATTTTCATTCTACAATCAACATTGGCGTAGCAAGAAGCCAACCAATCCATGCCCATAATGACATCAAAATCTACCATTTTTAGTTCATGCAAGTCAGCTATAGTACGGTGGCCACATATCACGACTACACAATCTCTACACACTCAACTAGCTATCACCGATTCGCCAACGGGCGTAGACACCTCAAAAGGTTTGATTGACTCCGGCTCAACTATAAACCGACCCGCAATATTCTGAGTAACATAAGACAATGTGGAGCCCGGGTCAATCAAAGCATATACATCATGAGAGAGTACCGATAATATACCTGTGACTACATCAGGAGAAGACTCAAGATCATGGCGTCCAACCAAAGCATAAACACGGTGCTGGGAGCCGCTAGTACTAGGAGCTCTCCCTCTGCCTCTACCATGGCCAGCTGGGGCATGTGAACCTGGCCCCGTAGGGCGTACAGATGCCGAAGATCCGGCTACCGACCCTGATGGCTGGGTCCTACCTCTACCATGTACTGAGGGGCAATCACGCATAATATGGCCTGGCAGACCACATGAATAGCAAGCATCTGAACCTGATCGGCACTGACCCCAATGCAACTTTCCACACTGAGAACATCGTGGTACGGGTAGCCTTGGCTGGCCTGAATCACCTCTAAATTGAGACCCTGAATAACCCTGACTCGGCTCGGAACGAGTAGATCTGTCAAATCTCTGCCCCGTGAACTGTGGAGGTGTAATGGTCATAGAATAGCCTGAATGGCTGGGAAACTGCTGTCTGTGTCCGCCCCTGGACTTGCTCCTCGAACCCGAAGGTCTGGCCCTCTTGTTATGGCATCTATCCTGCTCACGTTCATTTCTCCGCTGCTGTAGGTGTTCCTCTAATTCCTGAGCATGTGGCTGAATGTGTGCAATATCTATGCCATCCTGAAGGGACGCAGTCAAGCATTTATCCATCAAGTGTGGCCCTAGGCCTTTCACAAACCGGTGCACCCGATCGCCCATATCCGCTACCATGGCCGAAGCATACCTAGCCAAGGAATTGAAGCGGAGACTATACTCTGTAGCACTTATGCTACCTTACCTCAGATTCAAGAATTTATCGGCCCTAGCTCGCCGAACTTCCGGAGGCATATAATGACGGAGAAAAGCATCAACAAACTCTTGCCATACCGGTGGACGTGCATTGGCTCCCCGCGAAGCCATCCAAACCGTACACCACTGGATTGAGACATCCCTCAATCTATATGACGCTAGCTCCACCGATTCGGTGTCTGAAGCATGTATCAACCGGAGCGTCCTTAGCATACCATCAATAAAGTCCTGGGGATCCTCCTCCAGTTTCGACCAAAAGAATTCCGGGGGTTTCAAAGCAATGAAGTCACGGGCCCTTGCACTAACAGCCCTGTCACCTTGCCCTGCGCTTAGCCTCTGAGTCTGAGCCGCAACCAACTGAGTCAACAAATTAATGGCCTCTCTCACGTCTTGGCCCGAAGCATTCGGTGGAGGAGCTGGAGCTGGGGCTGAGGCTCCCACGTGCTCCTCGATAATAGGCACTGTCTGGGAGGACTGTGATTGAGCCGCACTCTGGGATTCATCTTCCTCTACTACCGGTGGCGGTGCTCTTTCAGCCCGCTTTTCTGCCACCGTCTTGCACTTTTGGGCTGCTGTAGCCTTTTTCTTTTTAGGCATCTCTGAAATACACAACACACGATTTAGGAACAAGAATTTCTTACATCATAGCTCTATCACACGATTCTTATGAAGAAAGAAGGTCATATATTCCTAAAATATCCGCAGCTTCTCGTTTATAAGTGTGGCGCGCAACACACCCATAACCAAGACTCTACTAGACACGGCTCGTAGACACATCCTAGGACTGAACTGCTCTGATACCACTTTTGTCACGACCCAACTCGGGGCCGCGACGAGCACCCGGTGCTAGCCCACCCGAGCACCTTCTTAGCTTACTCTTATACTTACATCTAGGTGAGCCACATAATTATACATACATTTCCATTCATTCGTCAACGAGTCCCAATTGGACAACAGTTGTCACGACCCGGCTAGGGGGCCGCGACGAGCACCCAGTGTTACCCTACCCGAGCACTCCCTTATCGTACCTAACATAACATCTAGGTGAACCATAAGTCAATTCGTGCTTTTCTTATCGTTAATCATATTGCTCCCATTAGACGACCATCATCATTTAACATATCATATGCACCTATGCCACATCATAAGTACAAGGCCGACGTGGCTAACAAAAGATATACAAAACATGGGCCGACATGGCCGAACATCTCTACCCACATACACATGACTACGAGCCTCTAAGAGTATGACATATCGTATGAGCGGGACAGGACCCCGCTATGCCCATAATTATATACACAAAAGAATAAGTACCAAAAAGCTACGGCTCCGAAAGAAATGGAGCTCTGCTATGCAATCTCTGAATAAGCAACTACGGATCAAGTCTGTCTCCCTGTGCACCTGGCGGCATAACGCAGCGTCCACAAACAACAGGGCGTCAGTACGAAGAATGTACTAAGTATGTAAAGCATGATCAACATCAATACAGAAGCATAATAGATATCATATGAAATAGCATAGGAGGGGAGACGGTAATATCATCATCATCATGTCTCTTACTTGCATACATCGTCGTTCGTATCCCATAATAATACTCGTACCATACTTGTGCTCATAATCGTATACATGTCCTTATTCGTATTCTTATACATAGTCTTATAACATTCATATTCTTATTATATACATAGTCATTTCATATACATAGCATTTACATAGCATACCCGACCTCATAGGATCGGTGTCTTATACATGCTTGGCCAACCAAGGCTCAAGGTCATACATACCTAGCCCTACCAAGGCATCAGGGTTATCCGTACCCTCTGCAGAGGTGTGCGCGCGTTTCATAATCGTATACATACTTTATACATAGTCATATACATATAGTCTTACCCGGCATCATAAGCTCGGGGTCTTATCATAGCCCTTCATAGGCATACATATACATATATCATAACTCGTAAGCATCTCTAATCTAATTTTACTCTCATCATCATTACTATCCTCATCGTTATCGTTACATATACATTATGGACATACTCGTCATACGAGGAACATAGTATAATCATAGTACATATCAAGGGTCGTGAGCCTATGAGCTCGGAATGTCAACCATGTGAAGACAACATACTCATATAGAGAAATTAAGGATTTGGCCAAGAACCATGCCTTATGAAAGAAGGGTTAGCCTTACATACCTATCCGTCGAACTATTCTACACTTGCACGTTCCCTTCCAATGCTAGCGTTTATACCTTCATTAATATCATAACAATGGCCATTAGTCATGCACATTATCCACATTATCTAGATTCCTTAATTTGCCTCTAATTCACCCACATTCATGGTAATAACACCCATCTTCGTCCGTTCGTCTAAAGTGTTTAGTTCATGATCTTAATACCATTTATAACACATTCATATCACAACACAACAACATTCATAACTCAATTCGAACTATTTCTCAAAATGTCACTATTCATCATTCATGACCTAGTTGACCACATTTTCTACAATCCATGTATTTTAATTCTCCAATACCTTAAACATCTTGTAAAAATCATGAATCTTACCTTAGAAGTTGTAGGAACAAGCTTTGGTTCATAATACTCTTCTTTGAGCAAAACCCTAGTTTTTCTCCATTTGAATTTCTTGACTTGGATGATCCTTGATGATTCCCTTATCCTTGATTCACTTGTCTTAATGTTATTGATGGCTTATAATCCTTGAAAACTCATATAATAAATGTAGAGAGAAGTTTTAGAGAGAAGTGGTGTAATGTTGTAATGAAATAAAATAAGTCTTGATCCTCATATTTAATGAATTGGAAAATCTGTGCTGGGTGAACTGTGGTCGTCCATGGAGATTTACGGACCGTATTCCACTATACGGCTCGTCCTCCATGGTCGTATTTAGCCATTTCCAGAACCAGAAGCTGGGCTGCCTTCATGGTGGTTTACGACTATGGTTTACGGGCCGTAAATCACTTTACGGTCCGTCCACCAGGTCGTATTTAACCATTTCTGCGGCTGGCAGAAAGTTAAAGTTTGGCATGCCAGTTTACGACCTGGCAGTTTACGGACCGTATACCAGTTTACGGTCCGTATTTGCACTTTACGACCACTGGCAGAAAGCTGAAGCTTTTGCATGGCAGTTTACGACTGCCAGTTTACGGACCGTATTGCACTTTACGGTCCGTATTTTGCAATATACGACCTCTGGGCAGTTTTGCCAACTTTCAATTTTTTCTCATTTCTCGACTTTTCATTCTAATCATCCACATCCCTTTACATACATTTCCCATGAAACATTATACACTCGCACTCCTCGCACACATCATTAGTTCATTTACTTGCGTACCAACGGGAAATTTTCTGAGGTTTGACAGTATTAAGGATCCATACTATACGGTTGACCTTCGAATTTCAATTTATGAGTATTCGCATGAACTGTTTATTGGGTGTTTATTTCCCGCATTATAAAAATCTGTCATTTTGCATATCATTTTTTAAAATAATTTGAGTATATATCCTTTACATATAGGGTATTTAGGTTCGGATTTGTATTATCCGGATACAGCTAGTTCCTTTTATATATAAGGATAGTAGTAGTTTTGTAAAGATTAAAAAGTTCATTTATTTAAAGTATGGGACAAATGAGTTTTGTTCATGCTTGACTCATACATGGCCCGGGTTAATTTGTTTAACATGTTTTTAGAATGTCCTTATCTAAAACTTTTATGTCCTCAAATTATTTATACAGATTTAATTTATAAGAAGTTTGCTTTTATATAACAAAACTAACTTTTCTTGGTCCTGGAATTTCAAAATTAAGGCTCAATATTTGTAAATAAAAGGTGATACATTTTTTATGTAGGCTTGGCCCAAATTTTATTCTTTTTCTGAAAAAGTAATTAAGTGTCTAGAACTATTGATTTTTGTTGGGCCTTAGCCCAAAATTCTATTTTTTCTGTTGCTGGGCTCAGCCCAAAATATTACTTCCACCTTTTCCTAAAAATTTTGTTAAGTGGGGCTTAAAAATGTGGTTTTAATTGGGCTTTAAACCCCAAAATTCCCATTTTTGAGTGGGCTTAGTCCAAAGAGAAGACTTATTTTTGGTGCTTCAATGCACTACATATATATACAATTTGAAATCACTTTTCTTGACTGGGCTTAAAAGAAATCTTTTTAGGAAAAACTGAGTTTTAAGGATAAAAGTCCTTTTTGTTTTAAAAAAACGTCAATTTGGTTTTTCTTCATTAGGAAGATGGTAGCAGTATTCCATAATGATGTAATCCTTTTCACTGATTTACTTACTTAGCCATTTTTATTTTTTCAAAATCGCTTATACTAAGCTTGGGTTTTGAAAATCGTGTGGGGACCTAAAGTCGAACTAAATGGCATAGGTGCTATTGTCCTAAGATGACTAATTCTTGACCATAATGATTCCAATAACCATACATGAGTTTTACAATCTTTACAAATACATGATACAATCAGTTGCATATGATAAAAATACATAAGTAGGAGAAAGGCAAGACTAGGGGCGTACCAAGCCCCTAATTGGCCATTTTCACCCATGGTTGCTTCTTTTTTTTAACAATATTTGCTTCCATTTCTTCTCTTGAACTCAATAATATGTGAAAGAACTTGCTATTGGGCCTTGGCTGGACTCGACCCAAGTGACCATGCAGTGAACAGGAGGAAAAGGAAAAGGGACCCGGTTAGTTTATATTTTTTAAACCTATCATATGTATATATCAAATTTTTACAAGTTACACAATTAAGGCACTCGATTGTATGCTATTGGCCTCATTGATCGGGATTTACACAACGCAAGGTGAAAATTTGTCACCATCCGTATTCCCGATACCGCACAAGATCCAAGGGGTTTCAAGAACCCCACCCATGCCTGGACATCGGGGAATGGCTAAGACCTATCCCCTAAATCACCTCAACTCCCCAAATCAGTATAGCCATAGAATAAATCAGAGTCCCATAATCATACACAGGTATCACTATATGTGGAAATAATTTAATTACAAACAACACTGAAAATAAACTCAAGGTCATAGTAGGGGAACCAAAGTAGCTACTGCAATATGATGACATAAGATAAAATAATAACTAAAAAAAACACTTAATCATGAGATGGACAAAAATAGAATCATCATTTTTTTCGCTTACCTTTGGGACTTTATGAAATCTGGTCTAGTTTGAATTAAGTCTGAATTGGGCTAGGCCCAACCGCCTTCTAAATGGAGTTAAAAGTTTAGGGCTTAAATGAGGTCTATATCACCTTTACTCATTTATATACACCCAACATATGACCAACTTATTCATTTATATGCACATAGCATACTATAATATGCACATATGATGTGTATATCAAGTGTATACAATATGTATACCCCTCCCCCTTTTCACTAACCTGTGTATATTCTATGTATATTTACACTCTTTGTGTTTAAATCTTAGACTCGTGATCACCTTGTTCACCTAGTTAGTCCCAACTTCTTAGAGCAGTGTTCAGATCCAAGACTAAAGCTAGTTCAAGTTCAACTTAATCCCTGTACATGTCAGGTAAATGATTCACACTAGCTTTACACATCAGCAATCCTTATAGCAACAAGTGTGATAACTAATTAATGCATATTCAGGATGCTAGTCAATAACAATGCACAGTAGAGGGATGCAGGTAAAAAAAAAAAAGAATCAAACACATTACAACTTATGATTTGGAACACCAAGAAGTCTGAGTTGAAACAACACTAAATAAATTGAGACTGAGCAGATTTAAATTACCAAAAAACATACAGGGATGAGCCTTTATTTTATTCATTAACAGTAATAGGAGCATGTTTATAACAAGATTCATGTGAGTTTCCACTTAAGTAAAAAAAAACGTATAAAGAAAATCTATGTATATTACAAGACCTCACAGAAAGAGGAATAACACAAGGTCCCAGCCAAAACTAAGTGATTTTAGTTGCTTTAGTATCCTCTTCAAGGCACAACCTCACTAATCAGCCTCTCAACTCAACCAACACCCTTCTGTTCCAAAATCAATCAACTAACGATAGCTAAGCATCCTTATTTATTTCAAACACAATCATTTATACCAAGTAGCCCCAATGACTCAAAAAAATGTTTAGCATTTCATATCCCAATAAGACTTGGACATTATGGCTTCTACCAGATCCATTTTTAGGAGTTAGCAACCTACAGTGAACAGTTTCTTCTTCTTTTTTTAACAGCTTGTTCAGACACTTAACCAATTCATTTTTTGGTTCCCTTTCCTCTTTGGTTTACTGATAGCAGTTGGAAGACTAGGAGTATGGACATTGTGAATATACACTCTATAGGCAGGTAGGAAATACCATGGCACCTCTTATTCGAGGGAAGTGCTATGATCCAAGTTATACTTTGTTCATGCTTAACCCTCTCCTTAAGGTGCCTTTTAAAAAGGTTTCCTTATACAAAGTGCCTTATAGCTCACTCATACATACTTAAGCCTCTCCAAATACCATTCTTAAACCAAATCCAGTTAAGCATTTGACCCAACCAATGACATAGATTTTAACATTCTTCAAGTACCCTTATTCTAGTATTCTAGTCAAGAAGTGATTTTATCTCTTTATGATCATGAAAATCCCAACAAAATCATATACACCTCATCTTAAAGTTGGTTTTAAGAAAGGACAGACCAAGAATAGGGCTAGAACAGTACATTTCACTCTCAAGGAAAAACCCAGATTGCATCATCTATCTCTTCTTCTCTATGGCCATTTCCTACTCAATATCCAAAAACCAACTCATACAATGATTCAAACAACAATTTCATAAAAAGATTTAGGCAGATTCAAATTGGACTCCTCTCCCCATTATAGGCAAATGAATGTTAAAGAAAAGTCATCCAGGGTCAAAAACAAGGTTTAGGATACACAAAATCACAAGGATCAAGAGGATCACCTGAAACTAGATCATTCATTCAAGCAAGCAAACCCTGCTCATAGCATCAAAACCTTTTCAAACCTCAGAATACTGTTAACTTCAAACTAAAGTTACTAGCTAGGTTATTTAGACATATTGAAACTGATATGATTATAGCATATTGATCCTCAGAGACTCTAGTTTTGACCAGAACCTTTGTATTAACACTAATTCTCATTTAAACAATCATGGGGATGACCTTGATAGATCCCATAGTTATATGAGAAAATAAGATTTAGAAGGAAGGGCTTCCAGGTCCTGAAGAAAAGACTGTGCAGGGTGAGGCCATTACCCCCACCCTTTCCTAGACTTTCCTTTCAGTGAAAGGGGAGCAAAGGCTCCACTGGTCATCACCTCTAGTTCCAACCTAAGCTCATCCTTTACTCTCCAGAAGAAACTCCCATTCTACACCTCTAGCCTAAACCAAGTGACACACCACCAGGGGTCCCCCCAAAGATTAAGTAGTTAATGTCTTTGTTTTAGGCAACTCCTTAATAGGTGACTCTTCATTTTTTATGGACTAAGTGATACATAAACAAACGAAAGTTAGATGAAACAACACCTATGTGCTTAAACTCAAAAGGGTCAAAACTACCCTTCTTTTATGTCTATTTCTAGTTATGACCATGACAACAACACAGCCAGCTCATCATAGGGAACTTTGACAAATTATAACACAGATTTACCATTTTTTGTTTCATTTTTCCCATTTTCATCTCTCAGAATTAGGGAACTATTCTCAAGAAATAGTTAAGACAAGGTAGGGGTCCCTAGTTTTAAGTTTACATCAAATGAAGGATAGATTAGATCAAACCTTCCCTCTATGAGAATGGCACATAATCATTCAAGGTCAGACAAAGCTTCACAACACATTCAATCTCGCCAGTTCAAGAAATGACATAGATGGATCATCCATATTTAAGTAAGTTGGCTCTTGGTACAAGATCAGTTAACTATAGTTCACAAGGTTTATCCTACCTCTAATTAATGATTAACAAGCAATTTAGTTCAAATATCTAATGACCAAACAAGGTATTCACATTAAAACTGGACTAATAACAGATGTCATTTATAATTCAGTTATTATATTTTTTCAAATGACAAATGACTCAAGACCTATTTTCAGCAATCACGACCAATCCTGAATTTTAACTCCAAGCAGTATCTTTCTAAACTTAAGCTTACTTCAGCATTTTTCTCCCATTTTCTCTTAATTTAGTCTTACTCAAGTAAATAATCAAGACAAAAAAAGAATTATAAAACTAGTGGCCTTAAGCAAAGCAGAACTACATTTAAACTTGATTTGTAAAGTACTACTGACTAATCATGATCATATGTTTGCTACAAATAACCACAAACCAACACAACATCATTAAGATATCAACTTAAGTTAAGCATGTTCACATTAGTGACTTCAACAAATAATTATTCAACTAAACAAGGACGGTTACAGGAGAATGGTCACAAAATAACTTCAGACTAAACATGGCTCAAATCAGTAATACTGAACAATTAAGATAATCAAGAGAAAACTAAAGAAAACAATATTAAGGTAGATTAACTAAGCATAACAACATTCCTAAATCAAATAGATCATTCAAAGCTCAAACAAATGAAAATACAAGGAAGTAATAACAAGATAAAAATGTTACCTTTTTTATGCGCAGCCGTGTCAAGAGTTGAACTTGGAGCCTTTAGTGCTTCCAACTCCCACACCCAGCCACACCAACACAAAACCACAAAGAAAACAAATTTTAGAACTAAGGAAACTCCAACTTTTTAAGTCAAAGCTTAAAATTTTATAATGAGAAGGTTTAAACCCGAAGTTCTAGCCTCTTAAGGTTGTTTTTAACTTTTTTCCAACCTCCTTCATGGTGAGGGTAGGGGTTCTATTTATAAAATCCCAAAACTGCTCAAAACCCTCAAAATACCAATTGCAAAATGACATATGTGGCTTAAAATGATTGCAACAACAGGCAAATGGTAAGATCTGAGCCTCGTTTGACTCGATCCAACCCATTCGTCCTCAATCAATGAGGTTTGAGTAAATATGAACACAGTACAACAAATAAGACAACAAAAATCAACTTTTGACTAAATAATTTCAAGACAAAACCAAAGGAAAAAAGGCTATTACCTCATTTGGGAGAGATCTAGGTGAAAACAAACCTTGAAATTAATTATTTCATGTAAATGATTCGGCAAAAACTGCGTGTCTTACATCTACTCTGTGATTTTAGCACTTTTAGATGAGAGAGAAAGAGAGAGTAGGCGGCGACTCCTAGGGTTTTTGAAAAGAAAGGGAAAGAGAGAGAAGAGGGTGAGGGATAGGGGACGTTTGGTGTAAATTAAATGAAAAAAAGGGGTGTATCCCTTAAGTTGTTGCGGACTGGGCCGGGTCTTGGTCCATTTTGGGCTGGACTCGGTCCAAGTCATAAAGAAAATGTATGGCCCTTTTATGTATATAACATGTATACCTATATATGTATATCTAAAGTATACACGCATATATATGGTAGGGTGGGTAATTTAATAAACGGGCAAAACAAAAATATTGATTATTGATCATAATATTTCAATTATAATCAAATGAGGAAATAATGAACGTATTAAATAATTTTAAAAGTGACCAACTATGTAAATGGGCTTAATTTTGCGAATATAGCCTTAATTGATTTTAATCTAACTAATTATTTCAATTATGGCCATATTTGGCCTGGTTAGCCAATTTTAATATTAAATTACACTAATGACCTTAATTAATTTGAGCCAATGAATTTGGTCATTTCAATCAAGGCCATTAAGAGGTTAATTTTATAAAAATGACCCCAATTTCCTTAAATCCATGAATTAGTTAATTTGATTGTGGCCACAAAAAAAAAAAATTAAACAATTAAAAGTCAATTTGCAATAATGACCATCTATTTGATTAATTAACCTAATTAAAACATCTATAGGAAATTATAAATAATTTTGACAAATTATATAATTATACAATTATTAGAGATTAAGTGGTGAAACGGTCAATTATTTTAATTACTCAAAACTCCTTGAATTGAAGGGAATAATGTATTTGCTAATTTTGATTTTTGACAATTTAAACAATTAAACAAATGATTATTTTAAAAAAATACTTTTTCTTTCATTAGATCTAGCAAGTATCTCCTAAATGTCATAAAAAGTACCAATTAATTTCTAAATAATTTTTAATGTCATAAAAAACATTTTTATCAATTTAGAGGAGTAAGATATTGACTTGAACAATTTATATAAAAAATATTTAAACCCTATAAGGTGCATAGCTCATTTTATATATTATCCAAGGACTCTGAGTGATTAAAATAAATTATGGGAGGTCAATTAGGTGTCAACAACTGCCCCTTAGGTGTTCAGGGATGGTGGGACCATCCCTGAGCAACAAAATTTAAGTAACCCGACTCATTCAACCCTTCTTCTTCCATGCAATTTTCAAATACATATGGTGGGACCCTGGTTTCTGGGTTTCTTACATACCTCGAGTTGTACGAGAATTCACACCATTTATAGTTCGACTCAACTAAGGACTTTTAAGTGAGACGACAAGAGAGTCCTGAAATCCCTGGTGAAGTGATCGGGATTTCTCTGGACAGTTGTTAGATTTTGACCGACTCTCTGGTCTTGAGCCCACTTACATATCCCTGGTTTTTGGGAATCAGGTCACATGTAGTTCGACATGCTGGAGAAGAGTGTATCCTTTATGTGGGAATACAGTCACGACCCAACCCCGTAGGCCGTGACTAGTGCCCGAGTTGGACACTCATATTGTCTGTTAACTATAGTCATTTACAATTAGCATGTCATGATCTCGTTTGTATATAAAAAGATAGGGAGTATTTTAAATCTGTCAAAGTTTTGTGTGTCTTAGGCACCTGTCTTCTAAGGAGTTGCATTTTTAAATAACCACATGGATATATATATTACTACGCAAGCCGACAAGGCTGCCACGATACACAAAATACCAAACATACATATATATGCAAGCCGACAAGGCTGCCATTACGAATGGGTACGCCCCAAACATAAGTCATAGACATAAAACGCATCAACAACTACAACCAGACCCACACCGATGTCCACAGACCTCTAAGAGTAATGACCGTATCATATGGCGGGACAGGGCCCCGCCGTACCCAAACTAACACACATGAATACAACTTAAGGGAGTTATATCACAAGCTAGGCTCCGGAACAAGGGAGCAGTCTAAAATAGCTGAATAGGTATCCTAAGCTGGCGGATCTCCGAAACGAGCGTCTGTACCTGCGGGCATGAACGCAGCCCCCCGAAGAAAGGGGGTCAGTACGGAATACCTACTGAGCATGTAAAGCATGAAATGTAGTAATAGACTCATAAAGAGACAAAGTATGTAGGACTCGGTGCAACAACCAGAATTTCTTAAAACTTGCCTATGAGCATAATTCATCTGTATCATTCTCATATCATTATCATTATAGAGTTTTGTAATCAAAGCTGCCTAATCATTCTGTATATAACGTATATAACGTGTCCCGGCCCTTTAATGAGGGACTCGGTAATCTAAAATCATAGCATCATAACATAAACATAGACATGTCCCGGCCCTTTCCTGAGGGACTCGGTAATAAGGAATATGCCCTCTTGGCCACCATCATCTCCATATCATCATATCATCATATCATCATATCATCACATCATCATCATATATATATATATAACGTGTCCCGGCCCTTTAATGAGGGACTCGGTAATAATATAGTAAACATGCACATAAAAACGTATCCTGGCCCGGGACTCAGTGAAGGGTATAGCGATAAGCACGAGCAGAATAATAAGCAACCACATATATGCAATTCATCTTTTGAGACTCAATGGATAAGCAACTGACCAGCTCTAAAGTGTTAAAATAATATTCATTTTCAGTTCATTTCAAGTCTCATAACAACCTATCACAAGAAACGTTTCAGATTTCATGTACGTATATCGCTTCAACATGGTATAGCTTTTGAAAGTCAAGTATGTCTCTAGTTGTGCAACTCTTTAAGTATAGGAACTTTCATGCATTATTCATTAGTCAATCATATTGTAGGCACATGACAATAACCTTAAGGAAATATAGAATCATAAGTCATACATGAACTAGAGAATAGAATTTACCCCAAGGTTCATATCGTTTCACACTTACGTCTAGGACATGCCAAAAGAAAGAAGGAATAGGCTTTACATACCTTTTGCGTTTAGTTGTATTCTAACTTGTACTTGCTGCCCAAAAACACTTATCCTATATCAAGATGTGAAGAACTACAATTAGTCCACAAGGGCATTCAATACGTATTGTGACACTCACAATTCCTTTCTAACAATTTAACGACGTTTCGTTCGCATTCAAACCAACTAGCGTTACAAGCTAACATTGCTAATCGTTCTTTCATATATTAATCAAGACTTGTTTAAACATGACTTAGGGAACTTGGGCAGTCCATACACCATCCAAAACTGTTTCATACACACGGCTAATCAACACACATAGCATTTCCATTCTTACTTAGCAAATTTCTAGTTTTAACTTGCAACAACACAACACGTTTAATGACATTACTTTCATGATTCTTGGAACTGTTTTAGCATCATTTTCACTCTTACAACAGCCCACAATCATTTCAGTTTTAACTTGAGTCATGGCACTTTACATTCACTAAACGTTTGCAACAAGAATCAACGTTCAACACACACAAATTTACTTCTAACCTCAAAAACTGTCCACGGTTTTGGACTTCCTTTACCCCTCAACATAATTCATTTCTTTAACACCTCAATTCACATATTCAACATGCATACCATACACCACAATGTCCATAACAACAACAATCGAAATGTGACCCAAAACAGTCCCTAATTCTCCCTAAAACAGTCCCTACTACACGGCTACAACACCCTTCCACCATTTCATGATTTTCATCCGTTTATCCAACTACAATGCATTCAATACATTTCCAATACATGTTCAACAAGATTAAGCATGACTTCATTAGAATCTTCAACACATGATTCATTTTAAATTCGAGCAAAAACAGTCCAATATCCAACATGCAACATCACAGCCAAACTCCTACAATCTTTGTTCATTTACATATGTTGATACATATTCAATTCACCAACAATACATGCACAATGAAATCAGTCATGAACTCACCTCACACACGGCTCACTCCCTACTTCAACTACAACCACAATCCAACAACAACTTGCATGAACTATACATTCAAATCATCATGCAACACAAGAAACAACAAACATTCTTACCTTTCAATCTTGTGCTTCACTTGGCCGAAACTTCAATCTATTTGGGTGCTTCACTTTCTTGTTTCTCTTCAACAACTAACACACCTTCTTATACACTAGATGAGGAGTAAATTTGATGGAGAAAAACTGGAATTTTTGGGCACAATTTCACCTCACTCTCTCGGCTAGCTCTTAGCCGAGAGCACCTCTCTCTACACTCTTCTTTCTCTAACTTTGGGTGTTGAAATGAATTGATAAAGTGGAGTGAATCAGAATTTTGTGTCTATATGTCCCCCCTCCTTGACTTGGACATGTGGATCACACTAAATTGAGTCAAGATTCCTTGACCACAACCTTGAAAGGCACGGCCAAACATGGTCCAAAAGTGGACTGATTTTTGGTCTTTCCAATCCCACTTATTAATCCAATTATGGTTAGTTTAATCCCAATTTTCCATTAATAGTTTAATGCCACACGAAAATTGTGGATAAATTGTGACTCGACACGAAACCGGAAGTTAAAATCTCTACTTCATATCTTAAGATAGTCTTGCCTTTAACTTGTCGCGCTTATTTTTAAAACGTCCCGACGTATGAAAATACGGGACATAACATCCTCCCCCCCTTTAGAACATTCTTCCTCGAATGTCGATATTTTTTTTTCCCGTTAGGTTCTATAAGGGTTTTGGGAAGGGTTTTCCTTATTGCTAACATATAAATTGAGCAGACAATTAACACAATCAAGTAAAGGAGTTTAAATTACCTGTAGATATGGAAAACAAGTGAGGATATTTCTATTTCATCTCCTCTTCAGCCTCCCAAGTCATCTCCTCCCTATTATTGTTCTGCCACAACACTTTAACCGACGCCACATCTTTTGTTCGTAACCTCCTGATTTGTCGATCAAGTATGGCAATAGGCTGCTCTTCGTATGATAGCTCCCCTGTTACTTGAATATCATCTGTAGGGAACACCCTGGAAGGATCGCCTATATACTTCCGAAGCATTGACACATGGAATACCGGATGTACTGCTTCTAAATCCGCTGGTAGATCCAACTCATAGGCAACTTTTCCTACCTTACGAATAACCTGATAAGGATCAATGTACCTTGGGCTCAACTTCCCTTTCTTTCTGAATCTCATAACACC
Source organism: Lycium barbarum (assembly GCF_019175385.1). NCBI lineage: Eukaryota > Viridiplantae > Streptophyta > Magnoliopsida > Solanales > Solanaceae > Lycium > Lycium barbarum. Next base: position 49,229,549 of record NC_083348.1, on the reverse strand, counting down.
CTTCATGGGTGACACTCTCAAGAACACCCAATCGCCAACCTGAAATTCCAAGTGTCGACGTCGATTATCCGCATACGCCTTCTGCCGACTCTGAGCTGCCAGTAATCTTTCCTGAATAAGTTTCACCTTATCGACAGCCTGCTGAACCATATCTGGTCCGATCAGCTTGGTCTCGCCAACATCAAACCAGCCTATAGGGGATCTGCATTTCCTGCCATACAGGGCTTCGTACAGTGCCATCTGAATGCTAGAGTGGTAACTGTTATTGTAAGCAAACTCGATAAGCGGCAGGTGATCCTCCCAGCTGCCTTTGAAATCAATAACACAGGCTGTGGGAACTCCATGAAGTCTCACTATCTCCTTAAGATACAATCGGGCATAATCCTCAGCTGAGTACGTAGTCCTGACTGGAAGAAAGTGGGCTGATTTTGTCAATCTATCAACAATAACCCAGATAGAGTCATACTTCCGCGGGGTGCGAGTGAAACCTGTGACGAAATCCATATTAATTACCTCCCATTTCCAGGTTGGAATTTCCATCTCCTGCAATAGCCCTCCAGGTTTCTGGTGCTCTATCTTGACCTGTTGGCAATTCGGACACTGAGCCACGAATTTTGCTATGTCCTTTTTCATACCATCCCACCAGTACAAACACCTAAGATCATGATACATTTTTGTCGATCCCGGGTGAATAGAATAACGAGCACAGTGTGCTTCCCTCATTACCTGCTGCCGTAACCCTGCAACCTCAGGTACACATAATCTGTCTCTGTATCGTAGTACTCCATCGGCTGACATCTTAAATGGGGTCTCCTCCTTCTGAAGTGTTGTATCTCTATAATGTACCAGAACAGGGTCCTCATATTGATGCTTCTTTACCTCTTCTACAATAGAGGGCTCAGCAACACCTCGCACCAAAACGCTACCATTATCAGAATCGGCCAAAGGAACTCCAAGACTAGCTAGCTGATGAACCTCACGGACTACCCCTTTCTTTCCTGGCTGTACGCTTGCTAAACTAGCCATAGATTTACGGGTGAGTGCATCTGCTACAACATTAGCCTTCCCTGGGTGATATAGAATATCGACATCATAATCTTTCAGCAACTCTAGCCATCTCCTTTGCCGCAAATTCAGCTCCTTCTGCTTAAAGATATACTGAAGACTTTTATGATCTGTATAAATATCAACATGCACGCCATATAGATAATGTTTCCATATCTTCAAAGCATGTATCACCGCTGCCAACTCCAGGTCATGTGTAGGATAATTTCTTTCATGCTTCCTGAGCTATCGGGAGGCATAGGCTATCACTCTGCCGTGCTGCATCAACACGCAACCCAACCCAACACCGGAGGCATCACAATAAACAACATAACCATCTGGCCCTTCAGGAAGAGTTAGAACTGGAGCTGTAGTCAACTTATCTTTCAATAATTGGAAACTCCGTTCACAAGCATCGGTCCACTGAAATTTAGCCGCCTTCTGTGTTAGCCTTGTTAAAGGCGCTGAAATAGAAGCGAACTTTTCTACAAATCTCCTGTAATACCCTGCCAGCCCCAGAAAGCTAAGTACCTCAGTAGGCGTCGTAGGTCTAGGCCAAGTCTTGACGGCCTCAATTTCTGCGAGTCTACTCGAATACCATCTGCTCCAACAATATGCCCCAGAAATGCTACTGAAGTCTACCAGAATTCACATTTAGAGAATTTAGCATATAGTTTCTGATGCTGGAGGACCTTAAGTACTGTCCTCAAGTGATCTGCATGCTCTTCTCTCGATCGTGAATAGACCAGGATATCATCAATAAATACAATCACAAACAGATCAAGAAATGGCTTGAACACTCTGTTCATCAAGTCCATAAACACGGCTGGAGCATTGGTCAGCCCAAAAGACATCACTTTAAACTCGTAATGCCCGTATCGGGTCCTGAATACAGTCTTTGGAATGTCTGCTTCCTTTACCCGCACCTGGTGATAACCTGACCGCAAGTCTATCTTTGAAAAACACTTAGCACCATGCAACTGGTCAAATAAATCATCAATCCTGGGGAGGGGATATCTGTCCCTTATTGTTACCTTGCTCACCTGCCTATAATCAATACACATCCGCAGCGACCCATCCTTCTTTCTTCTATTAATTCCTTCTCTTCCTGTGCTCGCTTTCAGTTTCGTTACCACTTGATCTCTATTCCGAACTTTCCCTGTAGGACTTGTAGGTCTTTCTTCTTTGTTCTGTACCCCACCTTTCCATTTCATAATTTCGTTTATACCTTAGTCGCGTAGATCACGTATTATCTTTTAGTCAATTCCTTGCCGGACTTTACTCATTCCTATAAATATCCTCCAAACAATGATCAGGAGGGGAACTTGTTATGTCCCGTGTTTTCGTATAATTGGAAATCGAGAAAATAATTACGACTTGTGTGTTATAAGGACATAATTTGATTTTAGTGAATATGACTATGTTGGTTATGAAATCTTTAATGTTAAGACATCGGGAAAGGCCGAGGGTAAATTTGGAGTTTCGGAAATTAGTTTCGGGAATTGCAAAACGGGACTTTTAATGAATTGGGCCATGAAAAATGGAACAAGAATTTAGGCCCAAAGTTAATAGGGTGGCCGGCCTTAGCAAGGCCCAAACCCACTATGTTGATGTCATGTGCATAGCACATAACTCTCTAAAGGATATATATCATGTATACTTGGTAATTATCTAGAACAAGAACAAAAAATTGAAGAACACCAAACAAATAAGGCTCTCGGCCGAAGGAGAAAAGAGAAAAAAAAAATTCCCAAGCTTTGTTGTTGATCCAAAAATCCTAATTTCTACATAGTTGTGAAGTACTCAAGGCCCTCTTCAACGGGGTATAATTAGTTTGGCACAAGAACCTCGTTTGCGACAAGTCGGGTTTTCAAGAAAAGGTAAGAATTTTGCCCCTTTAATGTTATAGAATTGATATGAATATGCTAAGGATTGGAAATAGACGAGAATCCCGTAACTTGGATGTAAATAGAAAGTCGTGGGTGTGTGTGTATATTGTATGTTGGCCGTGAGTTATATGTAGTGCAAAGGTATGGGAATCTTATCTTGTTTAGTTGGTTTGTGGCGTCGTTATAACATTTAGGACGTAAATGATTGGTTAGTGAGTTAAATGGGCATTGGAAAATGATTTTGGATATTATCGGAAAGCGTATACCTTCGGTATCATTATGTATATCATTGTATATTTAGGGTGCTAGAGACTTTAGATATGAACTTATAATGATGTTAATGAATTCGGAATGAAACGACGTGAGTTAGAATGTTCGTCGTGAATTTTTTATTGTTTTGAAGAATTATGGAAAATAATGGATTTTGGTGCAATTTCGGGTATGGCTTGGATTGTAGTTAGGTTGTGATTGTATAAGTTTGAATGTGGAAATGAATACAATTATGTAGATGTAGAATTGGAGTTTTGAAAGTTTGAATGGAAGTTGCCAACTTAGGTAATAAAGTAGATCTTTGAAGCTAGAATGGTTTGATTGTTGCTTGTGTTGTTTGTTGATGTGTGGGCTGTTGTGGTTGATGTATTTTGAGCCGAGCTACGCCTCGGGGATGTTATATTTATAGGGGAAAAGCTGCCGAAATTTCGGTAGGCAAAAATTGAAGTTAAAGGCATTTTTTAGCCTAAGAATCTCAATTGGTAACTTTGACCATTTGCAGATTTTTGACGAAACGGGACTGGACTTTCGGGAGAGATTACGACATCTGTGAGGTATGTAAAGCTTCCCACTCCTTCATTTGGCATATCCTAGTATGTTAGTCGAATATGAGACCTTCCGGAGCATTTCTGTTCCTCGAAACCCGATCCACAGAAAAGTTACTATTCATTCAATTCAATTGAAGCCTAAGGGCTCTATTTTGGCTAGAATGCCACCATTCGTCCGAAACCTATCGAAATGTGGTCGGGTAACTTAGAAATGATTGTGTATGACCCCTGGCATATAAATGTTCGTAAAAAAATATGTTCGCCACCTCACTTTGACTCGAGGTGGGCCCGCTAACCTCGAGACGCCATATTTGTCTTATTGGGCTGTCCTTTTGAATAACGTTTGGAATGGCACTTTCGATGTTGGAATTCCCGTCTATGGGATATGTTTCGACAATTTCGATATGTTAAGCTACGTTCTGAGCTACACATATTATTTTGAAAAAGTTTTGATAAATGAAACTTTATATCGGCTAAGTATCCGACTATTTTGCATTTTGATATGACTTATGGGTTTACTTCGTTTTGGAAAACTATTTTGAAGTACGAATTGCATTGGTTTGCTCACGACTCCGCTCGTGCCTTATTATGACTTCGTTCACCGGTTCCCGGGCCGGTTTTGATTCGTGCCCCTTATGACAATTCGGCCGTATGCTGTGTTACGGTTCCCGAGGCTTCGCCATAGGGCCAGGTTCCGTTTGGAGTTATGCTGTGATATGGCTCGTGATGCAATACACTCACCTATGATTATGTTTGTGTTCGGGGATGTACGGAGATTTGAAACCTTCTGGTGTTATGCTGTGTGTGGCGCCAGCGTCGGAGTGGCGACCACGTTCCTAAGCGTTTGCATGATTTCAATTGCATTATGTATACGTATATGATTTCGCTACAGATTTTGACATACCCAATTGTACTCCACTTTGACATTTGATTTGCTTTCGGTTTTGATCCATATTTCTGTACTCCGTGCTTTACATACTCAGTACATATTTCGTACTGACCCCCTCTCTTCGGGGGCTGCGTTTTATGCCCGCAGGTGCAGATATCGGTGATCCTCCGCAGTAGGCTTCACTTCTTGCTATTCCGGAGTACTCCTATTTGATCCGGAGTCTACTTTTGGTACAGACTCCTTTTGCTTTGTATATGTTTTGTATATTTGACTATTTGGGTACGGCGGGGCCCTGTCTCGCCATATGTTTTTGTTTCGAGCTCATAGAGGCCTGTAGTTATATATGTGGGGTAAGGGTCCTGTATATGTTGGTTTGATTTCGTTTTCTGGTCTTAAAGCGGTCTTCTTGTTATGATGGCCCCAAATGGCCCTTATGCGTATGTTTGCACTTTTGACCGGCGATGTCTATTCCACCGCTCAGTTTGTATTTGATTTGTGCGACCGCTTAAGACATATTTTCATATAAATTATGTTTGATATGATTTCGTAAAATTCGGAAATAAGTTTGGACCTTATAATGAATGTATGATTCGGTCTGGGCGCCCAGGTAGGGTGCCAGTCGCGGCCTACGGGGCTGGGTCGTGACAGAACTAGAGTCCGACCAGCATCATGGGGCTCCTAATGCTTGATTTACATAATTCGCCTCTTGATTTGTACTTAGGTCGTGAGCGAACCTTTTTGTCCATAAACTACTTACTGTATGCCTCATACTCTTCGGATAAGAGTGAAACTTAACCGCTAGACGTTTTGGTTCTTCAATACGAGCTTTTTCTAAGGTAAAATGCGGCTGAAAAGTATCTGGTCCGTTCAAATGAATTCCAAACTTTGCTGCTCATATTTGCTCCTTCGAAATCAAATTTCCCAAATAAGAATGATGCCCCTTACGGTTGACATGGAGGGTATCCCTTAAAGCCTTACTCCAACATGATAAATTACCACATCAATGTCGACCTCGTATTTGCTATTATTACCAATTCAACCATTAAATTTATTTCTCGAAGTCCGACGTACTTGCGACTTAGCCAAATCTTATCGTTACTGTTGGCACAACCTTTCAAAAATATTACGAACTTATATGTCATTTTTTTTTGGCAGGGCTTCCCCTGTATTTCTTACTACCTCAAAACCTGCACACAAGAAATATCAACAATTCCTCACAGGGCCAACACATACATATATATATCGTATCGTAGCCGCACAGGGCTTCCTATATCAATCGCAAGATAAAAATGACGAATTTGCCTCGTATACCCAACACAAACTGTATCTGTCACCCTTTCTTGTTTATTTTCCTTTTCCATATTTAACTGCAGGTTTCAAACGTACCTGCAACATTCGTAGTATGTCTAATATATATTATGTTTACAGTTACTGGTTCTTTTAGCTTCTTCTGTGCACACTTTCTAACTGGACTTATCTGCAATGTATCCATTCAACCCGTTTCCTTACTATACTTACCATAATTCACCATAATGATGGCCAATTTTCCATTCCGTATATATAAATTCTCATTACGTACCCTTGCTATCCAACTTTCACCTGTACGTGCAACTATTTTCCATTCTAGATTCCGAAATTCCCACGGGTGGGAACGCCTTGGTCACTGTTAATCGTAAATACTTGGTTGTTGACTCCTTTGATTTCCGCTTGCCGCGATTAGGTAACAATCTATAACCAATGCACATACATAGGAAATTTCAATAAGGTCTCATATACCTGTAGTCGATCAGTCTCTAGTCTGATCCGGTGATCTAGAAGGTGAAGTGTGCTCCTCGTCATCGTCTGCCCGCCGTTTACTCGTCTGACCTTCATCATCTTCTTCATCTAAATCCGGCGAATGTAGATAACCGGGCAACTCCTGGTTTACCGATGACCAGGACAGGGGGCTAGAATAATCTGTAACACTTACCGGGGTAGCCGGTCTGACGTGGTGCCCTGCCATAGGGACAACTAGTATGGGTTCAGGGACCGCCTCCCTATATATCAAAAACTCTGGAGGAATTGTCGCTGGGTCCTCCGAGGGGTCAGTCTCGATAGAATAACTGAGGCTCCTCCTACTCGGTCCTGAAGGCTGGGGTCCCGAATTTACCCTAGGGGCCTTCTTAGCACCCCCACTATCTGCAGCTGGCCTCTTCATCTCTCGCAATTCTGCACCTACATATAGGAAATGAGGTCAGAACAATCTTTCCTAGGTTCAGGCTCTATCGCACGATCTAGAATGAGAAGGAAAGATGACATCCTAAATGTCCTGTAGCTTCCTGTTTATAAATGTGGTGCACAACAAATCGATAAACAAGACTCTACTCGACACGGTCTGTGGACACTCCGAGGATTTAACCGCTCTGATACCACTTTTGTCACGACCCAACCCCGTAGGCCGTGACTAGTGCCCGAGTTGGACACTCATATTGTCTGTTAACTATAGTCATTTACAATTAGCATGTCATGATCTCGTTTGTATATAAAAAGATAGGGAGTATTTTAAATCTGTCAAAGTTTTGTGTGTCTTAGGCACCTGTCTTCTAAGGAGTTGCACTTTTCAATAACCACATGGATATATATATTACTACGCAGGCCGACAAGGCTGCCACGATACACAAAATACCAAACATACATATATATGCAAGCCGACAAGGTTGCCATTACGAATGGGTACGCCCCAAACATAAGTCATAGACATAAAACGCATCAACAACTACAACCAGACCCACACCGATGTCCACAGACCTCTAAGAGTAATGACCGTATCATATGGCAGGACAGGGCCCCGCCGTACCCAAACTAACACACATGAATACAACATAAGGGAGTTATACCATAAGCTAGGCTCCGGAACAAGGGAGCAGTCTAAAATAGCTGAATAGGTATCCTAAGCTGGCGGATCTCCGAAACGAGCGTCTGTACCTGCGGCCATGAATGCAGCCCCCCGAAGAAAGGGGGTCAGTACGGAATATGTACTGAGCATGTAAAGCATGAAATGTAGTAATAGACTCATAAGGAGACAAAGTATGTAGGACTCAGTGCAACAACCAGAATTTCTTAAAACTTGCCTATGAGCATAATTCATCTGTATCATTCTCATATCATTATCATTATAGAGTTTTGTAATCAAAGCTGCATAATCATTCTGTATATAACGTATATAACGTGTCCCGACCCTTTAATGAGGGACTCGGTAATCTAAAATCATAGCATCATAACATAAACATAGACATGTCCCGGCCCTTTCCTAAGGGACTCGGTAATAAGGAATATGCCCTCCTGGCCACCATCATCTCCATATCATCATATCATCATATCATCACATCATCATATCATCATATCATCACATCATCATCATATATATATATATAACGTGTCCCGGCCCTTTAATGAGGGACTCGGTAATAATATAGTAAACATGCACACGAAAACGTATCCTGGCCCGGGACTCAGTGAGGGGTATAGCGATAAGCACGAGCAGAATAATAAGCAACCACATATATGCAATTCATCTTTTAAGACTCAATGGATAAGCAACTGACCAGCTCTAAAGTGTTAAAATAATATTCATTTTCAGTTCATTTCAAGTCTCATAACAACCTATCACAAGAAACGTTTCAGATTTCATGTACGTATATCGCTTCAACATGGTATAGCTTTTGAAAGTCAAGTATGTCTCTAGTTGTGCAACTCTTTAAGTATAGGAACTTTAATGCATTATTCATTAGTCAATCATATTGTAGGCACATGACAATAACCTTAAGGAAATATAGAATCATAAGTCATACATGAACTAGAGAATAGAATTTACCCCAAGGTTCATATCGTTTCACACTTACGTCTAGGACATGCCAAAAGAAAGAAGGAATAGGCTTTACATACCTTTTGCGTTTAGTTGTATTCTAACTTGTACTTGCTGCCCAAAAACACTTATCCTATATCAAGATGTGAAGAACTACAATTAGTCTACAAGGGCATTCAATACGTATTGTGACACTCACAATTCCTTTCTAACAATTTAACGACGTTTCGTTCGCATTCAAACCAACTAGCGTTACAAGCTAACATTGCTAATCGTTCTTTCATATATTAATCAAGACTTGTTTAAACATGACTTAGGGAACTTGGGCAGTCCATACACCATCCAAAACTGTTTCATACACACGGCTAATCAACACACATAGCATTTCCATTCTTACTTAGCAAATTTCCAGTTTTAACTTGCAACAACACAACACGTTTAATGACATTACTTTCATGATTCTTGGAACTGTTTTAGCATCATTTTCACTCTTACAACAGCCCACAATCATTTCAGTTTTAACTTGAGTCATGGCACTTTACATTCACTAAACGTTTGCAACAAGAATCAACGTTCAACACACACAAATTTACTTCTAACCTCAAAAACTGTCCATGGTTTTGGACTTCCTTTACCCCTCAACATAATTCATTTCTTTAACACCTCAATTCACATATTCAACATGCATACCATACACCACAATTTCCATAACAACAACAATCGAAATGTGACCCAAAACAGTCCCTAATTCTCCCTAAAACAGTCCCTACTACACGGCTACAACACCCTTCCACCATTTCATGATTTTCATCCGTTTATCCAACTACAATGCATTCAATCCATTTCCAATACATGTTCAACAAGATTAAGCATGACTTCATTAGAATCTTCAACACATGATTCATTTTAAATTCGAGCAAAAACAGTCCAATATCCATCATGCAACATCACAACCAAACTCCTACAATCTTTGTTCATTTACATATGTTGATACATATTCAATTCACCAACAATACATGCACAATGAAATCAGTCATGAACTCACCTCACACACGGATCACTCCCTACTTCAACTACAACCACAATCCAACAACAACTTGCATGAACTATACATTCAAATCATCATGCAACACAAGAAACAACAAACATTCTTACCTTTCAATCTTATGCTTCACTTGGCCGAAACTTCAATCTATTTGGGTGCTTCACTTTCTTGTTTCTCTTCAACAACTAACACACCTTCTTATACACTAGATGAGGAGTAAATTTGATGGAGAAAAACTGGAATTTTTGGGCACAGTTTCACCTCACTCTCTCGGCTAGCTCTTAGCCGAGAGCACCTCTCTCTACACTATTCTTTCTCTAACTTTGGATGTTGAAATGAATTGCTAAAGTGGAGTGAATCAGAATTTTGTGTCTATATGTTCCCCCTCCTTGACTTGGACATGTGGATCACACTAAATTGAGTCAAGATTCATTGACCACAACCTTGAAAGGCACGGCCAAACATGGTCCAAAAGTGGACTGATTTTTGGTCTTTCCAATCCCACTTATTAATCCAATTATGGTTAGTTTAATCCCAATTTTCCATTAATAGTTTAATGCCACACGAAAATTGTGGATAAATTGTGACTCGACACGAAACCGGAAGTTAAAATCTCTACTTCATATCTTAAGATAGTCTTGCCTTTAACTTGTCGCGCTTATTTTTAAAACGTCTCGACGTATGAAAATACGGGACATAACAAATACCTTCAGATTTCCTGGTGTGTGTCTGACCGGTCGTGGTTTGTAGTGAAGAAAATTAAAAACAAGACAACTTGTGCCTGAGTCTGAGATTGGATTGCTTCCAAATCCTGGTCAGAGAGCTTGACTCTCATGGTCACCCTATGTTGACCGGCTGCGTAAGAAAAAGTTCCACGTTTACTCCGCAATTTGTTTGGATTTGGTTCAGCAAGCCGGCTCCTTTCTAGCGGCTGTGTGTTTCTTTCCAAGACTTGACAATATGCAGACATTCTTCGTGGAATTTTTTAGATGAATGGAGCTCTCGGCTGTTTGCATGAATGTCCCTCTCGACAGTTTGAATGAATGACCCTTTTGGCTTGCTTGAATGAATGGCCCTCTCGCCCATTTGTATAAATGGCCCTCTCGGCAGTTTGTATGAATGACCCTCTCAGCAATTTGATATGAATGGCCTTTCTCAGAAGTTTGATATGAATGGCCCTCTTGGCAGTTTGTATGAATGGTCCTCTTGGCTTGTTTGAATGAATGACCCTCTCGGCTATTTGATATGAATGACCCTCTCAGCAGTTTGATATGAATCGCCCTCATAGCTATTTGATATGAATGACCACTTCTTTGTTTCTAAGCCTCCGTACTTGCCTATCTAATATGACAATAGGTACCTCTTCATAAGTCAATTTTTCTGTCACATGAACATCATTTACTGGCACGATCCTAGTAGGATCTCCAACACATTTACGAAGCATCGAGACATGGAAAACTGGATGAACTGACTCCAAATCAGGAGGTAGATCTAATTCATAAGCCACTTTTCCTACTTTGCGCATAATCTCATAAGGCCCAATGTATCGGGGACTAAGCTTCCCCTTTTTTCCAAATCTCATAACACCCTTCATTGGCGACACCTTTAGGAATACCCAATCTTTCACTTGGAACTCTAAGTCCCTTCGACGATTATTCACATAGGACTTTTGACGACTTTAGGCTGCTAATAACCGATCTTGAATGAGCTTAACTTTCTCTATGGCTTGCTGGACCAAGTCTGGCCCTATCAATTTAGTCTCTCCTACTTCAAACCACCCAATTGGGGATCTACATTTCCGCCCATACAAAGCCTCATATGGTGCCATTTGGATGCTAGAATGGTAACTATTATTATAATCAAACTCAATAAGTGGTAAGTGATCATCCCAATTACCTCCAAAATCCATTATACATGCTCGTAGCATATCCTCGTGAGTCTGAATGGTACATTCAGCTTGTCCGTTAGTCTGCGGATGAAATGCCGTGCTAAGGCTCGCTTGGGTCCCCAAACCTTCCTGGAAGGACTTCCAAAAATTAGCTGCAAACTGAGTTCCTCTGTCAGAGATAATAGATACTGGGACACCATGAAGTCGCACTATCTCTTTGACATAAAGCTTTGCATAATCTTTTGCCACATATGTAATTCTGACTGGTAAGAAATGAGCCGACTTCGTGAGTCTATCCACGATCACCCATATAGAGTCATACTTACATCGAGAACGGGGTAAGCCTGTAATGAAGTCCATGTTAATTACTTCCCAGTTCCAAGTTAGAATTTCTATAGCTTGCAGCAATCCGCCCGGCTCTTGGTGCTCGATTTTCACTTGTTGAAAGTTGGGACATTGAGCTACGAATTCCGCTATATCCTTCTTTATCCCATTCCACCAATATATGGATTTAAGATCATGATACATTTTCATTGCTCCGGGGTGGACAGAATAACGGGAGCAATGGGCTTCTCTCAATATTTGGTGGCGTAATTCTGCCACATCAGGAACACATAATCTGCCTCGGCATCGGAGAACTCCATCCCCTGAGATCTCAAATGATGATTTCTCCTTCTGAGGGAGTGTATCTCTGTAATGCATTAGCATTGGATCTTCGTATTGTTGCTCGTTCACTTCCACTACTAGCGACGAGGCTGCTGAATTCTGAATGGTAGCTCCTAGGTTACCTGAGCCCACTACTCAGACTCCTAGGCTAGCTAACTGCTGGAGCTCACGAGCCATTTCTCTTTTCTATGGCCGAACCTCACACAAACGTCCTATAGATCTACGGCTAAGAGCATCAGCCACAACATTTTCCTTCCCGGGGTGATACAGGATGTCAACATCATAATCTTTTAGCAACTCCAACCATCGTCGTTGCCACAAATTCAACTCTTTCCACTTGAAGATATACTGAAGGATCTTATGATCGGTATAAATATCCAGATGGACACCATACAAGTAATGTCTCCACATCGTTAATGCATGAACCACTGCAGCCAATTCAAGGTCATGGGTTGGATAATTTTTCTCATGTTTCCGTAATTGCTTTGAAGCATACGCAATCACCTTACCATGTTGCATCAACACACAGCCTAGCCCAACACCTGAAGCATCGCAATAGACAACATAACCTTCCAATCCCTCTGGAAGTGTCAAGACTGGGGTAGAAGTCAATCTATCCTTTAGCTCTTGGAAACTATATTCACAAGCATCTGTCCATTGAAACTTTGTTGATTTCTGGGTTAGCTTTGTGAGTGGCACAGAAATAGAAGAAAAGCCTTCTACAAATCTCCTGTAATAACCTGCTAAGCCTAGAAAACTACGAACCTCCGTAGGAGTCGTGGGCCTTGGCCAAGTCTTACGGCCTCTATCTTTTGGCCATCTACCCGAATACCATCGACTGAAACAATGTGCCCCAAAAATGTCACTGAGTTCAACCAAAACTCACACTTAGAAAATTTAGCCAATAACTCTCGAGTTTGAAGAACTCTAAGGACAGTACGCAAATGATCCGCATGCTCTGCCTCAGATCTAGAATACACCAAGATATTGTCGATGAATACAATCACAAATAAATCTAGGAAGGACCTGAACACATCGTTCATCAAATCTATAAATACTGCCGGTGCATTAGTTAGTCCAAATGACATCACCCGGAACTCAAAATGGCCATATCTTTTTCTGAAGGCTGTCTTAGGGAGTTTGCATACAACAATAGCTACCATTCCAGTATCCAAATGGCTCTGTATGAAGCTTTATGTGGAAGGAAGTGCAGATCCCCAATTGGATGGTTTGAAATAGGAGAAGTACAGCTAATAGACCCTGAATTGATTCAGCAAGCGGTAGAAAAAGTCAAGGTGATCCGAGACCGGTTACTGACAGCCCAAATTCGCAAAAAATCTTATAGGGACAACCGCCGGCGAGACTTAGAATTTAAAGTGGATGATTGGTATTTTTGAAGGTGTCGCCAATGAAAGGGGTGATAAGATTTGGCAAGAAAGGGAAATTAATCCCTCGATACGTTGGACCCTATAAGATTATCCGCAAAGTGGGTCAAGTAGCTTACGAATTGGACTTTCCTTCAGAGCTTGAATCAGTCCATCCAGTTTTTAATATCTCAATGCTCCGCATGTGTGTTGGAGATCCTACGAGGATTGTTCCAATGGATGATGTCCAAGTGACAGAAAAGCTAGCATATGAAGAAGTGCCCATTTCCATCTTAGACAGGCAAGTACGTAGACATCAAAACAAGGAAGTAGTCTCAGTTAAAGTCTTATGGCGGAATGACAACCGAGAAGAAATGACTTTGGAAGTAAAAGAGAGTATAAAATCCAAATACCCGCATCTATTTCAGCCCCCAGGAGAGATCCTAGATGAAAGATTAACATTATGAGGTATGTATGCTTTCTTTTCATGCTTTTGGTCGTGTGTGGCCAACTTATATGGTTATTTTGTTGTGGCCCTGTGAGGAAATGTTATTATGGGTTGTTGTGGCAGGATGTAGTGCCATATTATAGGGGAAACTCTGGAAAACATTTAGTAGAATTCCCGAGTGTTTAACATTCGAGGACGAATATTCCAAAAGGGGGGAAGAGTGTTACACCTTGGAAATTTCAGGTCATCGCGTAGTGAATGAACCAATGTGAGCTTAAGGGTAACAGGAAGTTCTTCAGACTATAAGATGGATGTTTAGTGGTCGTAGAATCCATACGTTAAGATTTTGAAGTTATATGAATTGATGAAATGAGGATTGGTAAGGACAAGTGAAGTATAAGTGGGGTTTAGGAAAGGTTTCGTAAATTATTGCATTAAGGGTTGTTTGGTAAGGCCGTAAGGATGAGTTATTGGGATGTTTAGATTGTTAATGAAGTATTAAACAAGTGTCAAGAAGGTTCCATAAGGATTGGAGATCAAACGAGTCGACGAGATCGAGTTTCGAAGAGCTGGGCATTATACGGCCAAACATACTGGCTGCATAAAACAGACAGACCGTCTGTCCAGCCGTATGTCCTGCCCAGAATGAGGGTCTTCACTGGACCAAACATACGGTCCAGACATACGGTCAGTATAAAGTATACGAACCGTATGTTGGTCCGTATGTTCTGGTCGGGACAGATTTTAAATGTTGATATAAGGACCCTCTCTGATTTATTTCATTTCATTTCACCTCTCTACACTTCAAGAACCCTCTAGAATCCTCTCCACTCTCCATCCACAAGAACCTAAGAGAAATTGATGATCAACTATATCAAACCCACAAAATCAAGTGTAGAAAACATATCAAAGTTCATCTAAGCCAAGAGATCCTAAGGGAAGTGAACTAGGGTTTTTGTGCAAGAAGCGAATTTCCACTCAAGCCTTATTCTTCCATTATCTAAGGTGAGTTTTATGATCATTCCATGTTGTTTAAGATGTTGAAAAGTTAAAACACTTGGATTGTGAAAGGATATAGGAAATGGGTCATGAATGTGTGAATAGTGTCATTGTTGAATTGTACTTTGGGGTGAATTATTAATATTGGTATGTTGGGATTATAAGTCAACTATAAATGACATTTAGAACATGGGGTAAGTATTATATGTGAGAAAACGTGATAGTGAACTATAACCACGATTTTGGAGAAATTGAAGTGAAATTGTGAAATGCGGATAATGTAGGTGAATGATGATTGTTGCCTATTATATTGTGAATGTTGTTAAGGATGTTTGGGATTTGATATATGTTATGGAGAAATTAGTAGAAACAAAGGAAATGCTGCCCAATTTTCATTAGCTTTAGTAAGCATGTTTAAGTAATCGATTAGCTAATGTTAATGCGAATTCTCTTGAAGGTAGGAACGTGGGCATTGAAGGAGAACAAGCAAGCGATAGATTAGTTAAATGAAATAGGTATGTGAGGCTAGTCCTTTATTTCTAAGGCATGAATCCTATGGCATGGTTTTTCCTTCTTCTCCATGAATCTCCTACATCCCGGAAAACTAAGAGTCTATGTTCACGAATAGCCGTATGAGATAAGAGATATATTATGAGCCCAATAATGATGATGATGAGCTTAAGTCTAAAGATTCTAGAGTTCATGATATGATGTTCCTACAAATCCAATGATGTTGTTTATTGTATACTCTTAGCTTATTTGCTATTTCCTTCAAGGTGAGGCAGAATGTTTATAGATACTCCATTATGGAATCAGGGGGTTCACGACCTTATGTAATCTCGATAAAGTATAGCTGTCTTTGAGTTTATATGCATGCATGATGATGAGTACATGTTGATGATATTACACCGCGCCTATATGGCCGGGCAGACACTGCTAAGGCGGGCAGCGTATACACCATGTCTAGATGGCATGGGCAGACACCACTAGTGGGCGACATGAGATGGTACCCCGGACGCGGGAGACCTGGATGCAGGCTAACGATTATCACACCGTACCTATATGGTCGGGCAGCTTATACATATATGCATACATGATATGATGATGATTATGAAGTAAGTTAGCATGCATTATTTCAGTTTTAAGTGACAGTCAGTACATATCACTCTTTATTCGATGTCTCTGTATTACATTGATATATCATTATTGTTTATGCCTTATATACTCAGTACAATATTCGTACTGACGTCTGTTTTCTTTGGACGCTGTGTTTATGCCCACAGGTAGACAGGGAGACGGTGTAGATCCATAGGGGCTATCAGCAGATTTACAGGAGCACTCCATTATTCCGGAGGTGCTATTTGGTTGATTCTTTTGTGTATATATATATATATATATATATATATATATATATATATATGTATGTATGTATTTTGGGCACGACGGGGTCTTGTCCCATCCATATGTCTAGTACTCTAGTAGAGGCTCGTAGATACACATGTGTGGGTAGTATGGTCTCACAATGTTACTATTGTATATGTTTATATTATTTTGATAGCCGAAGGGTTTATGTATATGAAATTAATGATGTTTCCAAACGAAAAATGATTTCTCTATGATTTGAGTATGAATTTGGTAAAAGAACGCTTAATGAGTATGATTAGTAATAGGATGAGTGGTGCTCGGTGGTTAGCCCCGGGTACCCGTCACGGCCCCTAGTCGGGTCGTGACAACATCTTTATATAATCTCCAACAATTATGCCTATCATCACGAGCCTATAATGTTACTAAAATATTATACAACGATATGAACCAGGGGGTTATGAAACGTCTAACTATCAACACATGTCTACGGGCCTCTACATAGAATACAAGTGACCCAAAATTGTCATATAGACTTGTAGGAATATATGTGCATGTTGTAGAAGTTGGAAGAAGGTTCTAGAGCATTTGGGAAAGGTTTAGAGAGGTTTGGAGATTGGATGAATGTTGTGGGAGATTCTAGAGAGGTTTGGAGGTGAGAGATGGTGAGAAATTGATGAAATATTATGAGTTAGATGACTTAAGGGGTATATATAATAGTCTAATTCGGTTTTGGGCTAATGGGCCGAAATTGTTGGGCCTTTTTAAGTGGCTTCTAGAATTTTCGCGTAGGTTCGCGGGCTTCTGGCTGTCCATCTTAAAACTCCCATAACTCCCTACTCCGATGTCGTATTCACAAACGGTTTATTGTGTTGGAAACTAGACTTCTTGAACTTCAATTTAGGCTTTTCGAACACCTTAAAACTCCTGCTATACCTGGAGATATACCCCCTCCAAATTTGACCAAAAAATTTGTCAAAAATTCTGCCAACGTTTTCCAAATTTTCGACAAACTTATTTTCTTCAATTTGCTCTATCCCAGAATCTTCCGAAACACTCCATACATGATATTTATCATTAATCATACTTGATAATGGTCATGTCCTTTGGTTCCAAGGTCTTCCCGGTTACGACTTACGAGATTATAATTCATCCTTTACTTCATTGTTACGTACTTCCCATGACTAGTACCTTTCAAAACTTCACGGGACGTCTCCGATACTTTATTAATACGGAGTAATACATGGCATGCTCCTACTCTGAAAGTGCAAGGTGTAACAGCAATAGCGGTAGGGTGACCGCTATAGCGGTGGGGTGACCGCTATAGTGGTGCCGCTCTAGCGGTGGGGTGACCGCGAAAGCGGCTGACGGACTAGATTTCTGATTAAAAGCCTTATAAAAACCCATATTCCTCCTATTCATTATATTACATTTCCTTAGCATCTTAGAGGTAATTTGAGGAGGGTTTGGTTAGATTCTCATGAGGGTAAGTTCCCTAATCTTAATCTCATTCATTTACCTTTTCTAAGTAAGAATTCATGGTAGTAAATCCGTAGAATTTGGAAGAATAAGAGAGGGTTTTGGGGTTTATTTCTTGAATAAGTTGTTAAGTATAAAACCTTGGCGGATTAAACTTTATTAATTATGGAATTGATGATTAGAAACTATTATTGCTTGATTCCTTCCTATTTAGTGGCTAATTTATGGAATTGGGAGTTGGTGTTCATACCCAAATTTGGGGGGTTTTGCCTAGAATCCGAATTTAAGTGATTTGTTAGTTCTTATGGCTTATAATTGATGGGAGTTCATCACCTAGACCATTAATTTCATGTTGAGACTATTGATTCCTTATTTCATCTTTCTAGTTCATAAACCCCATCCATATGTTGGGATTTGGGCCTTGAATAGAAGTAAGGGTTGAATGATATTTCTTCTTGATTCTAATCTCATATTTCGTATATGATTAGACTTCCATTATCATGAGGCTCATAGGAAGGGAAAGACTGAGGTTTGACTGTTAGAGATTTGTTGTTCGGCTTTCCAAGTAGGTTACGGTTTATCCTATGACGAGACTTCGATTAGACAAGCGTATGTTTAGATGATATTATCGGAGAATGCATGTAAACCTTTGGGTATGAAGTTGGGTTTGATATTGCCTTAGGTTGGGCCTTGTTGAATTATTTGGTGGCTAGCCACCCTATTGCGTTGTTGACTTATCTTGTTCTATTTATTTATTGGCTCGTTGCCACATTGAGACATCGGATATTGGTGATTAGTGATATATCATGACTATGATATTAAGTTAATTTACTTGAATTGATATTGAGATGAGAATTGTGATTCCATGTGTAGCCTTATTATTGATATTACTTGTGTGCCATGTGTGGTACTGTTTGGGATTGAATTGGTTGTTGATATTATATTGCATCGTATTCATACCTATTTTCATGATACATTGATATTGCCTTGTTATGGTACTGAGGATGGAAAGTAAGAAGGAAATACTTATCCGTTGAAACACATTGTATATCGAGTCATCTATGGGTTGTGTGCAGAATGACTGATATGAGGCGTATAGGTGGGAATGGAGTCAACTCTGGGGTATGTGTGGAGTGATTGGTACACGGACTTCGCGGGTCCCCCATGGGTTGTGCTGTTGATATGTGATGTTCCATCGGTTAGAGTACATGTGCACGGTGCATATGCATTGCATTCATCATTCATACATTATTGCATTGCATTGTACCTCTTATTTTTCTATGATATGATTGTGATATACTAGTTCAGAATGGTTATACTAGGATTTGGCATAGTTGGGCTTAGATGCTATAACATAGGTGATGACTTGTTGTGATATGATTGTGATATACTGGTTCGGATTGGTTATACTGAGACTTGGCACAGTTAGGTTTAAATGCTATAACATAGGTGATGACTTGTTGTGATATGAATGTGATATACTGGTTCAGATTGGTCACACTGTGACTTGGCACAGTTGGGTTTAGATGCTATAACATAGGTGATGACTTATACCATGGTTATGGATTCGAGTTGACTTGTACCTTGTTGTTTCTGTGTTTATCTTGCTTTGTTGTCTTTATATGCATTAGCTAGTCTTAGTCGGCCTATGATACCTAACAGTACTTGTTGTTTGCACTGACCTGCACTTAAAGCATTCTTTTATGAATGCAGAGTACCAGGTTGGCTCTACTTCTACCCCTTGTGGCTGATTATCGAGGTTGTTACCAAGTCTATTCAGGGTGAGGAAGAGGACGTTCGCTGCCCGAAAACTCTTCTTTTGATTTATGTCTTATTACCATTTCGAGACATCTTTTGGGATCTTATGTATTATTCACACTTGTAGTTTTTGGTAGATGCTCTTATATGACCAGACCGGCTACTGGGGTTCGATTCTCATTACTTCCGTGTTTCTTTATATTATTATTGTGAGACTGTCACACCCTAACCTTATTAGGGTGTGATGGGCACTCGACCCCACATACAGAGCCAACCGAACCCGCAGACCCTGATTACACACCTAATTTTTTATTTTTTTTGAATTCTGAAAGTCAATTACAAATAAAATACATGTTGAGCTTTCAAAATTTTCTGCTTACTATTTCCAGAATTTAACAAATCTGTAATTATATAAAATTTACTATATAACACAAAATGACATATCGGCTGATGGAGCCGCTACAGACTGACTAGCATTACCCACGACGTTGTCTGCAAAGTCTCAAATACTGATCAGACATCACAGCATACATACTCTGACTCGGCAGCACTCCTGGAGGAAATGGAGCCCGCCAATCCACTGGATCATCTTCAGCTAATCTCGTCTATCCATTTGTGGGTACCTGCGCGGCATGAAACGCAACCCCCGAAGAACAGGGGGTCAGTACGGAATATGTACTGAGTATGTAAGGCATGAGTACAGAAAACGAAACCATGACTGAGACAGAAAGAACAACATACAAATAGCTTATCCAGAATACCAAACACTTATTATTTTTCTTTTCCAGACACGAATCATACTTACTCATCTCGTATGCCAGACGGATTACAGAACGTACAAATTACTCAAATGATGTCATATAGCAAACGGAATACAGAATATACGGAAGGTCAGAATGCTTACTCTCCAACACAAGTCATGCATATCGGAATCGGATATCATATCACATACGCGGTAACCCCGGGGACATATACCACGTCGGGACAAATACCATATCATACATACGGTAACCTCGGGGACAAATATCACGCCGAGGGACCGGTCGTATCCTATCATATACATGGTAACCTCGGGGACAGATAACACGCCGAGGAACCGGTGAACAATACCAAGGGATGCGCACGATAACATAGGAACGTGGTCGCCACTCCTACCTTTGGCGCCACAACACATCATACTTCAGAAAATTTGCTCCGATCTCCGTCACACATCATAACATAACCACGGTACCCGGGGGCGGACAGATAACACAGCACCCCGAGCCCAGACACATCATACTTCATAATATATCCTCGGTAACCGGGGACGGACATATAACACAGTACCCCGGAACCGGACATATCATACTTCGGAATTCATATATGGAGCTCGGCCCTCAACAGAGGACTCGGCGAACCATCCGCACGATACATACCGGCCCGGGACTCGGTGAAGGAAATCATAACATATGCACGAGCGGAATAGTGAGAAACCGAATGCACATAATTCAGACTCAATAGATTAATCAAACATATTCTCAGAATATCCATAACAGATTACTTATTACAGAATACTTATGTCAAATTACTTTTATCAGAATATTTCTATCAAAGTACTTATATCGCTTTTACTCAATCAGGATACATATTCCAAATTACTTGTAGCATAATCTCTCATATCAGAACACTTATACCAAATACTCTCATCAGGATATTTATATCAGAATGTTCATACCAACATACTTATGTCAGAATACGGATGTCAGATTTGCTTAAGTCAGGATTCACCTATCCAGGCTATTAGTTGCCTATATTAGGGAGAACATACAGATCACAAATAGACTCGGGATCATAGAATGGAATAACCCAAAGTATATATCAATGTCATACCCTACTTAGCTCTAGGACATGCCAAAAGAATGAAAGGGTAAGCCTTACATACCTGCGCCGCGACCAACTAGTTACGCTTGTGCCTCCAACTTGTTAATCTACATTCAAGAGGATTCATCCATTCATTAGATTCGTTGTCACATACTTGCCCTAATCTTTCAAACACATTCACTTATATTCTGTCGGAATTTCGGCAGCATCTCCCCTGTAAATGTACCAACCCCGAGAATATGGCTCGGCCCAATTCAACAACAACCCAACCAACAACCAAGCTATGGCATCAATAATCAATTCAAGAATACATTCTAACATTAAACGCTCTTTTTACATAATCCGACAACGTTCACAATATTCCTACTAATATCAACGTTTATGCATTCAATTACTAATCCAAGACCATCCAAACAATATTCACGAATGCTTTAAACAATTGACACAATTTTTCAAACAACCCAACAATGCACCATGGAACCCGAAATCTTCCAACTTCCATAGGAACCATCACAACACATTTTTTTCTTCAAACTTCACAAACTACACCAACAAACCACACTTTAACAACATTATTATCATGATTACAAGAAACTACATTTGATTCAAATTGGCTTCCAAAAACAGCCCGCAACAATTACGACACCATCTTAGATCATTAAGCTCTCATTTACATCACATAATCCACAACACAACAACCCAAACATACTAAATAAAATTAGTTCATTCTTTGACATGCAAAACAGTCCATTTTCGGCCAGCCCTTCAACACACACATTCCATAATTTTCATCCATTTTTTGCACATCACAACAACACATAATCATGCTAAATACACTTAATTAATCATTTGTACACACCACACACACACACGGCTACACACACTAATCTCAACTCCAACTTGAATCATCAAGTTCTCATTTTCATCGTAGGATACTTATCAACAACAATCAAATTACCATATAAAAATTATTCCATTTTTTTTCCTACACAACATGTACACACACGGCCAAGCTTCCAACATGCATGTATTCATGCTTCTCTTCCATTTCCACATACCACAACATACACAAACCATTTATAACATATAAAAGAGGATTAATTGTTACCTTTTCCTCCCAACTTCTTTACTCAACCAAAGTGCGGAAAACAATGAAACGGATGGCCTATCTTCCGAAACAATTACACCACGTTGTAGAGGGCCCTTGAATTAGTAGGAATACCACAAGAAAATAATTTTTGGGCCAATTTTCCATGGAGCCAATTTTCCATGGCTAAGGCCGAATATGGCCCCTTTTTTTTTCCTTCATCTTTCTTGTTTTATTTCTTGAATCCTCTAGAGACAAATAATGAATTGTCTTGTTTTTTAAAGACTTATATATATATATATATATATATATATATATATATATATATATATATATATATATATATATATATATATATATATAGTGGCATGTGAGGGGCACATGCCCCTCTCTAGATTTTTCCTTTCTTTTTTCCATTTCTAGAATTTTCTTCTCTTTTCCTCTTCTTTTTATTTTCTAGATTTTTCTTCAAATTTCCAATACTTATGAAATGACCATTTTGCCCCTAGCCTTTTCCAATATTTCCATGGGCCATTTTGCAAATTTTCCTTTTTCGCCCTCAACCTCTCACAATACTTCCATACTAATAATAGTCATAAACAATGTCTTCAACCACTCGTACATTGAAATAATTTTGAAAATGATCTCGCCCCTAACTTTCCACGATGGCTTTGGAATTTCCAAATGTTCAAAACACGGGCTATAACAGAGACTTATGTTATTCTATATTCTTTCGCTTTATTTATGTTTTATAATTTTTGGGATAAGGGTTCGCCTACCGAGGTGGGAAAGGTAAGTGCCCGCACGACTTAGGGAAAATAGGTTATGACATAGGAATATCAAGACAAAATCCATGAAATATGTGAATGAAGTAATGAATTGTCACGACTCAATTTCACTAAGTCGTGCGGTCACCTACCTTTACCACTTCGGTAGGCGAACCCTTATCACAACAATCATAAACATAAGTAAAGAGGAAGAAAATTGAAATAATGTAAGTCTCACAATAATAATATAAAGTGCAGAAAGTAGTGAAATACAACCTTAGCATCGTGGTCTGGTTATACAAGAGCTCTACTAAACTATAAGTCTGAATAATACATAAATGTCTCAATGTCTATCCCAGAATAGGATGTAAGACAAAGCAATAAAGAGGAGTTTTTGGGCAGCCAACATCATCATGTTCACCCTGAATGGACTCAACAGCAAACTTGGAAATCAACCACGAGGAGATGAAGTGAAACCTGGCAAGTACTCTACATCCATAAAAGAATACATCAAGTGTAGGTCAGTATAAACGACAAGGACTGGTAGGTATCATAGGCCGACTAACACTAGCTAACATATATGAAGACAATAAAGTAAGAATAACACGTAAATAGTAAAGTACAAGTCATTACTAGACAAGTATCCACAATACCAATCACAACCTATGTTATAGCATCTAAGCCCAAATGTTCCAAGCTTTAGAATAATCACCCAAGACCCAACTATGACTACAGTATCCTGTCTCTATTTTGTCTCTTGCAAGGATCCCAACATAATCCATATCAAATCCAACAACAATCCAAATCACGCTTAGCACATAAGAGAGACAACAAAATGTAATAGAAATATATGCCAAGTCTCTGTATATCAACTCCGAATCCATCAATCACAACCATATCACTCATATAATCCCAATTGTGCCAAGTCTCAAAGATTTCAATCACAAGTCCATATCATAATCAACCAAGAGAGATGATAAGATGCAATGCAAGATGTATATGAATTTGTATGAAATGCATATACCCGTACACATGTACTCCGATGACGGAACATCACATCTCGGCAGCACAACCGATGGGGGACCCCAAAGTCCATGTACCGATCACTCAGCACACATCCCTATGATGACTCAACGTGCAATACCAGTCACTCCGCACAAAGCCCAGAGATGACCAACATCCAACACCAGTCATTCAGCACACAGCCCAAAGATGACTCAATATCCAATATGGGTCAAATAGATAAGTGTTTCCATAGCATTCACTTTGCAAAGAGCCCGGAGATGACTTAATATCCAATATATCTCAGAAGAATATCGTTCACTCTGCACACAGCCGAAGGTGACTCGTATCAATATGTCTCAATACATCTGTATTTCCTTCTCATTTTTCACCATCAGTACCATATCAAGGCAATATCAATATATCCTGAAAATGAGTATGAACACAATGCAAGTGCAATATAAATAAGCCAAATCAATCCCAAACAGTAGCACGCATGGGCACACAATTAATATTATCAATAAGGCTACACAATAAGCCACAACAGATTCACAGTTCTTATCTCAATATCAACAAAGTAAGGTACCACAGTATCATAATCTGACATATAACTAACCACCAATATCCTATATCTCATCGTAGTGACGATGCAACAAGTGCATAGAACAGATAAGTCAATAATACAGCGGGGTGGCTAGCCCCCAAATCATACAACAAGGCCCAACCTAAGGAAATATCCATCCCAAACTTCATACTCGAAGGCTTACATGCATTCTCCGATAATATCATCTAAATATACGCTTCGCTAATCGAAGTCTCACATAAGGTAAATCATAACCTATTTGGAAAGCCAAATAGCAAACTCGAACGATCAAACCTTAGTCTTGCCCTTACTTTGTGCTTTGTGATAGTGAAAGTCCTCAAGAGAAATCTTACCCAACTCTCCTAAAATCGCCTCCAAGATGCTAAGGAATTGTTATATTAAGAATGGGAGGAATAAGGGTTTCAAAAGGGCATTTAAATAAGAAACTGCCCTGTCAGCCTTCTCCTTTGCTACTTATGTGTCACAATGTCATTAGCCAATAACTCCGTTGCCAATATCTTAACCTCTAATCCAATATAGCATTGCTATCCTTCATAACATCTCTTAAATTATTCGTTACCATTCTCTTGTCGTATTCTCCCTTTTCATAAGCATCCATTTTCTGGTGTCATATTATCCAAGATCCTTCCCAATAATTCTCGGGACTATCTCAAATACCATTTTGGCTTCTATCCGTTTATCGCTGGCTTTCAGATCTTACCAACTTGCTTCAACATGGGATCGCACTTGAAGTTTAAGTTTCCACATCACACGTGTTGCAGTGTCAGTTGATTTCATCTTACCCTTGCATTTGTCTCACCCGCTTCCCCCCTTCTTGGGTGTACTCACATCATTATTTATTTATATTCCGCTCTATGTCCCCATTTCCAATTTTCAAATCCCTATGATTCCTCCCCCTTTTTTTTTAAACATTTGGTATACTGTGCCATATCCATGTTTTTTCTTTATCATCTATAACTTAGATTACCCGTGTACGAAACCTTAACCAAATCACGAAGCGATGAGAACTCTCGATATATAGTATAAAATCTTATCTGATGGTTGGTACTCGAGTAATGTAATTAATGTAGCAATTTATCCGAAATCACATTCCATTCATTTCCAATCAGTAATTACCTAGTGCTTATAGTCGTTTCAAATTCTCCATTCGGTAGCACTTATATTCTAATGATAAGTGTCCCAATCTTTCCTATAGCACTATCTTTATCCCAACGGATATCACCTGTTTCCTCTAATAACCTTACAATACATCAGTTGTTTCGCAAATCTACAACCCTGGTCCTGTAAGGATTTCACTATTTTCCGAGGTGAAGTCACATACATGCAGTACTCCTTTATGCCTCATGCTCTTTCATTCTTGTTGTATACCCAACACTAACTTCTAAATTACTCAAAATCATATCAAAGTCGTCTTAACAGTGGTCTTGTCTTATCACCTTCTCGTCATACTACACCTTAAGTTCGTAGCTATATATTTCCCTTTTATTCTATACTCATACTCAATTAATTACGTCTGTCTTGGGTGCTTCCTTTAGTATTCCTTTCATTTCTCCAGTCTATGTCCATCTTTTATTTTATGCACGAGGAATTTCATGCTACTCATGTATCCTTCGGTAAACACTATTTCTACATAACGCCTTTCTCATTTTCAAAACATATTTTGTTCATCCCTATTTGTTCTTATCATACCAGTCATTTCTGGCATTCATTCTGTCTCGTTGCTCATCTTCCTTTAGGTTGGTCTTTCACAATTTTGTCGCTTATATTACTCATTTTCTTAGCTATACATGTCATAACGCATCGCTACACTGTAATCCCACTCGCTTTCTTCTTATTTCCTTCTTTCTATTAACTTTTTCTCTTCCTGTGCTCGCCTTTACTTTCGTTACCACTTGATCTCTATTCTGAACTTTCCCTATAGGAGTTTGTAAGTCCTTTTTTTTTTCTTTGTTCTATATTTGCTTTTCCGTTTTACACTGATCACATCATATCCTTTAGTTACTTCCTCGCTAGGCTTTACCCATTTCTATTACAATCCCTATGGTATTCACATTGAATCCTGTTCGTAATCCACCCTATAACGTAACACTTCTTAACCTTATTCACTTTTTTTACTAGGTTTTAATTACACTCTATGGACTAGGCGTACTTAACCCGTCACCCTTTCTGATCAATCTTATCCTTGATATCTCACAAGCTGTCTTATCAATACTTCCATAACATGTCATAATTCTTCCTTCTCCGTACTTTTATCTCAGTCATACTATTACTCCTTTTAACTATAAACTTGTTATAATTTATCCCTACTTATCAGTTCACCCAATACCTCAATAAAATGTTTTGTTAAGAGTTGCCACCTTTTTCTATATCATCCCTTAGTATCACAAGCCCTTCCGAATCATCTTAGCATTTCATCAATAACACGTGGAACACATGATCCATGACAGCTCACAAGTTTGAGTTTTCCTTCCACGAATTCCATCTCCAATTAGTTGATTAAAACTAATAAACTCAAGGAACACAAGAACACTCCCACTCCAAGGTTACGTCACCATGAAGCGTCCTCCGAAACCACACAGGAAGAACTAGAATTTGACAAGCACCGCGAGACTTCCATCGCGTAACTCACATAGTTTACCCTCAGAATGTTTTGGGTCATGAACGAACTATTTAGTTCACAAACTACTTGTTGTATGCTTTGTACTCTTCAAATAGAGTGATACTTAATTGCTAGACATTTTTGCCCTTCAACATGAGTTTTTTCTAAGGCAAAATGTGGTTGAAAAATATTCTGGTCCGTCCAAATGAACTGCGAATTTGCTGCTCATATACGCTTCTTCGAAATAAAAATTTTCAAATAACAATGGTGCCTTTTACGAATGACATGGACGGTATCTCTTAAAGCTTTAATCCAACATAATAAATTTTCCCTATCGGTATCGACTTTCAAGACATACTATGAACTTATATCTCATTCTCTTCTTTTTCTATTTCTGGGAAAATTTGGGCAGAGTTTCCTCTGTCATCTTACTATACCAAAACCTGCACGCAGGAAATACCAACAATGCCTCACAGGGCCAACATATATACGCATATATCATATCGTATCATAGCCACACAGGGCTCCCAATTTCCAGTAAAAAGTATAAAGGTGTCGGAACTTACCTCACATATCGCACCTTGAGACGTACCTAATCCTTTAAAGATCTGTCCTGTTATACTTTTCCATCTACCTTCTCTTTTATCCTTCAACTTTACATTTCAATCATATATCAATATTCTTACCTTATCCGACATGCCCCTTTCGCACCATTGCTTACCTGTGTACTATGTAGCTTCCAATATCATCAGTCACTTTTTTTTTGTGGATGTCGTTCTTCAGCTGAAATCAAAGGTTAGTATAAGGGATTTCATTTCCTATGGCTGGGCTCTATCACACGACCTTAGATATGAAAGAAAGGTAACATCCTAAATGTCCTGTAGCTTCCTGTTTATAGATGTGGTGCACAACACACCGATAAACAAGACTCTACTAGACATGGTCTGTAGACACTCCGAGGACGAACTGCTCTGATACCACTTTTGTCACGACCCAACCCCGTGGGCCATGACTAGTGCCCGAACTGGACACCCGTTTACGAACCTGTTGAATATAATCAAACTGAATCTATGAACAATATGGAAACTTGCCAAAGAAATCCAACGGTTCATAACGTCATCATATATGTATATTCAGATAAACTGTTTCCTGAGGAGTCACAACTAATCAAATCATACAATGATATGCAAGCCGACAAGGCTGCCACTACATATCAATATCATATGCAAGCCGACCAGGCTGCCACTACCGACGAACATATCCATAGCACATCGTATAGACACAACTGAACAGAACTTATACACAACCCACACACATGTCTACAGACCTCTAAGAGTACTAACAGTGAAATATGACGGGACAGGGCCCCGTCGTACCCCTGGATAAACATACATATATCATATGATCTGTACCAAAAGTCTAAACTCCGGAACAACTCAGCTCTCCAAGACAGCTGAGTAGAAGTCTTATGTAGAAGGGTCACCAAACCGACTATCTGTACCTGCGGGCATGAAAGCAGCCCCCCCCCCCCCCCCCCCGAAGAAAGGGGGTCAATACGGAATATGTACTGAGTATATAAAGCATGAAATACAGTAAAAAGGATCATAACTGAAA
Source organism: Lycium barbarum (assembly GCF_019175385.1). Classification (NCBI taxonomy): domain Eukaryota; kingdom Viridiplantae; phylum Streptophyta; class Magnoliopsida; order Solanales; family Solanaceae; genus Lycium; species Lycium barbarum. The sequence goes on along the minus strand of NC_083348.1, from coordinate 49,200,523 downwards.
TAGGGGGGTACAGGAGACAAGGATAACATCCAGAATACCGAAACACTTGCCTTTTGAAACATAAATCATGCATATCAATATCATATATCATACCCGGCCCATTATGGGACTCGGTGACATAATTATATCATATATATATATATATATATAACGTGTCCTGGCCCTCTAGTGAGGGACTCGGTGAATAAAGTCATCCTTGGCGCCATAATCACATGACCATATCATCATATCATCACATCATCATATCATCATATATATATATGTAACGTGTCCCGGCCCTCTAGTGAGGGACTCGGTGAACAATGCAGTGAAACTGTGCACGAAAACGTGTCCTGGCCCGGGACTCAGTGAATGATATATTGAGGCATGCACGAGCAGAGTAGTGAGAAACCATATGCAAGTTAAAACACATTTGAGACTCGATAGAATAATCAAAACGAGCTATCATTTGAAAATCAAGGCAATAGTCATATCAAGTACCTTTCGAATATCACTATGGATTATATCAAAATAGAACTTTTGGAATCATATACACGTATCAAGACATAATGAAATAGCTTCTGCGAGTCAAGAACATTAGCCATCCTAGTGGCTCTAAGAATAGGAGCTTCTCTCAAATCATACATATACGTCGTCTGTTTGTTTCATAAAGATCTTGCCAAAAGAAAGAAGGGTTAACTTTACATACCTGTTAACGATTAATCGCAAACCCGTTTGCTTCGTCGCCCCTTTAGCCTATTTAATATAAAAGTAACGCTATCGTTAGTAACTATATTTTCTAGTTCGTAAATCTGTAGCCCACCGCTTATAGAACTCATTCTTTAACTCATACTTTCTCGATTAGGGTTTTTCATTAGTTAAGGACTTAACGGAAATCGGGCAGCATTTCCCCTATATATTCGCCTAACCCGAATTTCCAATTATTCTCCTGTTATCACAGAAATACCAACAATAGCAGCAATAGAGATATACATACAAAATTCGTACAATTCAGCCCATAACAATTCTAACAATCCAATAATCCTTTTTAATCCTTTTCAACCCACAATTTCGTATAACAACGATTTCAGGCAATTTCTTACTTCTAATTCTGTCCAATCCAATTTTAATAATTCCATTACAACACTATTAACACAATTACACCACAAAATAAGAAAGTCTTACCTAAATTGTCTCGGAGGAATTTCTACGCTCAATTGCTCCAATTTTACAATTTCTTCTTCTCCAACTTAATATCCAATGTTCCTGTCATCTCCTTGAACTTGCAAATCATCTTGGAATTAAATCAAAGTAAACAACAACATAATTTTCTTTACCATGGCTGGCCGTGAGCAGCAGCCATGACCATGCTCTTTTTTTTTTTGTTTTAGTTTGCAAAAAAATGAAATTAAGCTCCTAATTGTTCATCAACTCTCATATATATATGTTGCCCCACAAGTTGACACGTTAATGCCACTAACCTCGGCCAATTGATGCCACATGGCAGCCCATTATTATTATTATTATTTCTTTTTTTTTATTTCGGGTGGGGCCCACAACTAATAATTAAATTAATTAATTTTAATAAATTATTAATCCTTACTTAATAATCTAATCATAATTAATTAGTTACCAATCTCCAATAATATTTCTACACTAAATAAAATTTAATAACAATTTATGTACTAATTAAAATTGAAAATTAAAGGTTCGTATTTCATGTCCGAAAGTAATCCCGTCTTTAACTTGAGCTGATTTGCTTACGAATAATTCGACGTATAAAAATACGAGGTATAACATAATGTGTACTGTTGACCTAGTTTTACCTATCATGCTTATTTGTGGATTCTATTATCGTCATGTTCTTCTAACCATTGTCAGCCTATGATGCTTACCAGCACTAGTGTTGTACTGGCACTACTTTTGCTACACCCTTTTTGGGGTGTAGAGTTTTTCGAGATATTAATTGATTGATGTTTTCCGGACGATGTACGGCGCCTATCTTGAAGGCCTCCATCATTCTCATTCCTAGATGGAGGCTGAGTCTTTTATATTCATTGTTGTATTTAGTATTCAATCTTAGTCGCTCTTGTAATAGTCTAGACCAGGTCATGGGAAGGAGTCCAATCTATGTTATTGTTGTAAAAACTTCCGCAATTTGATTTATATATATTGACTTTCTTCCTCTTAGTGTTGTTGTCTTAATTTTTGTATTAAGTCGATATTGTTTATGTAAGAGAAAGAGTTCGGTTTTGGTTGAGGTTCGCCTACCGAGGTGGGAATGGTAGGTGCCCGTGCGAGCCTCATATGGGTCATGACACTTTCCAACTCAAGTCCCAAAATGCAACCGAGTGCATTGGGAATCGAACCAAACCCATCAATAGTCACAAATGATCATCCGGACCTCTCGGAATCGACGGATTTCCGAAAAAGGTCCGTTTATCCGAAAGTCAACTAGGAGTCAAATAGTTTTCACTTAAAAGTCAACTTTTTGAAAAGTAATATCACAACTCACTTCCATGCCTTGGGATTCGTGCCACCTATCCCTGCGGGTCAAAATTGTACTAATAAAGCTCGGGGATGGGTCAACGGGGGAAAAATGACCAGAACGCAATAATCGCCGAACGGGTCATTGCATGAATGCATATGCAATGCAGTGACATGCACTGGCCAAATGTAACTCTCCGAACACACAAATTTATACCCGAATGCTTAACATACTTCCTCTGACAATAACTAACTGTACATATGCTTCACCAATTGGAGTATAACCAAAAGGTAAGCCCTAACTAACGTTGTTGTCGAGCTGGAGCCACAAACAATCAAATATGAGCCTTGCTCTTTCAAAGAGCCTCCAAATACTAAAAGTGTAGCCATTATCGAATTTTAAGTTAGAAATCAGACACAATGGTACCCATGTGCTATACATTTGTTTGAATCAAAATCAACTAAGTAAAAGAGGGAAAACGGGCATTTTAAAGGTGGAATAGGTAACCCAACGTTCTAGAAGTTCAATTCTACTCCCCAATTGCTAAATTAGCTCAAGTATTGACCAATTTCACAAGGGAAAACACCCAATTTGGGTATAAACCCTAACTTTCAATCTTTCAATTTCTCAACTAGAATGGAAGATTCAAGCCTATTGGTTACTAATTCATGAAACTCTATGCTTAGATTAGCCAAATCCATCAATTAATCTCATATTAGAAGACTAAAATTCAAGTAACAAGATATAGGTCAACACTCATCTTCATCCTTTAGTTCTATAGATTTTCTACTATTGATTCAAGCTTAGGAAAGCTAAATAAAGGAAAGCAAGGTTAGATAGACTTACCCCAAGAAGTATCAACCTAGAACCTCTTCAAATCGCCATAAAGACACTTAGGATAAATAATTTTGGGAATGGGAAATGAAGGGTTTAACTAAACATTAAATAGAATTTGTTTCTGCATTTTCGCCGCAGCAGTAAGGGGTTCGCTACAACAGAACCGCTCCCGCGATACTCTCCTCGATACAAGTGCATCCACTTTAGCGGAGCTCTGCCCGCTGGAGCGGATTCCCAATTATCCAACTAGCTCGCACTAGTGGACCAATCCTCGCAGAGGCAGGTCCGCTGTGGCACGCAATGCATCGCCCCAGCAAGACATCAGACACCAGCCGTTTGCTAGTTTTTCACGAACTTCTGTCCAAAACCCGATAATCACCTGAGACCTCCTAGATGCAAACTACACATGTAAACATACATGAAAACACGCTACGGACTCACTCGAGGTCTCGAAAAACCCAGCAGAGGTCTATTTGATCGGGTCAACACCCAATGGCCAAAACCAACTTTCCAGCCAATAACCCAAAACGTTCCCAAGTGCATCAGAAACCAAACTGAATATCCCACCAAGTCATAATCGACCATCCGGAGCTCTCGGAATTGACGAATTTCTAAAAAAGGTCCGTTTACTAAAAAGTCAACTATCAGTCAACCGTTTTTTACTTTAAGGCTCTATTTCTCATAAGTCATCATAGATCGCGCCCGATTACCTCAAGAACCATGCCACCCATCCCCGCGGGTCAAAATCGTACTAATCTAGCTGGGGGAAGGGTTAACGGGGATAAATGGGTCAAAAGCACTATAACGACCAAACGTGTCATTACAATTATAAAGAGAAAAGAGAGTGAATGCTATAAACAGTTTCCTACCTAATTAAGAGTGGATTAAGAAAGTTTAACAACAACCGTGCTTCTCCTAACTTATCCTTGAAAATTGTCCACCAAAGAATGAGTTGGAAAATGGAGTAAACAATTGCTCAATTACGGCACAATGAAGAAAGAAGTTGATTTGTTTCTTATTTGTCTCTATTGATGATGACGATGACCTTTGGGATTATCGAACACACAGAAGGTGAAATCGACTGCTAGTAGCAACAGGTTCACACTCAGAATAGTAAAATCACAACATAGAAACTGAAAATTCAATATTATAGGACATTTCTTTCATGTATGAACGCTAAAAATAATAAAACTTAAAACCTATGATCACTTTCATTATATTGCTAAACAAAACCCATAGAATGCACAAAAAAAAGTTGAGAAATTCACAAGTCGTCTTTGTTTTCGTGTTATAAAAGGGTTTGGGGATGAAATTCAGAAATTACACTTATTAGCTATTTTAATTGAACAATTGAAACATATGCATGTCAGGATTTAAAATAATAAAAGTTAAAACCTCACTGAACTGCAACAAAAAGAGGTACACACTGAATTATATTTGTAGAGAAACTAATCAACAAAAATTTAACACATATGAGCTAATTTTTGTAAGCAATCAGAATAATAATGAAAGCAGTCATGAATTAAAGCCATCAAATTGGAAAATTTAGGGGGAAAATTAAGCTACAAGATAAGCGGAAATTCCACAGTCAAATGAGAAAATGAAGAGAACTCAAAAATCAAAAACAGATTGTTTACTAAACCTGAAAAAAGAATGAAGGCAATAAACATAAATTCAAGCAATAATTTTGACTGTAACTGGTGAAGATCAAGAGAGAAAGTTGATGTTGAAGATCATTTACAGTTTTGGGATTGTGTGATTAAGGATTGAGCGATTGAGGGATAGAGAGAGAGGGGAAGTTTCAGAAAATAATGGAAAGTTCTGGAGGGAAATAATGGAACGAAATATTATAGTAGTGAGTTAAATGTTTTTTAGAAAATTAAATAAAAATATACCGGTGGTTTAGAGCTGTCGTAATATCAATAAAACTGTCACTACTCAAATTATTCCATATGGCGTTTGAAACACCATTGTTTTATGATATATTTTGTGGTAGTTTTTGGAACCGCCTTAAAAGAATCGACATACTATCTCCGTATTTTGTTGTGGCCCTCAAGATCACTCTAGATATATTTTTAAATTTTACTTTGGCATATGCTTAGATTTTCAGCTTGGAGCGTCTTCACTAAAGTTTTTATATCTTGATGTAGAAGCCTTTGAATCACGATCTGTCATTGATTGCTAGAAACCAGACTTCAAACTCTTGGCTCAAGTCTCGCTAAGTTAATCCGGACAAAATTTCGAACTCCACTTCCAAACCTAAAACGCTTGACAGGTGACGATCTTTCTGGTAGTTGTTTTTTTTCTTTCTTCTTTGCTTTGTAGGCCCAAAACACATAAAGTTCATGATAAATCATCTTTATGTGCGAAACAATAACATTCCTCCGATAGCTTGAGACTGACAAGTGGGCTACTTCCAATGGCGTATACATGAAATAATCAGCTTAGGGTGGGAGAGAATAACATTGCCTCCGACACCTTAAGATGGACAAGTATGACTCATTTTATTGACAAATGCACGAAAAGGGAAACTTAAAGTGCAAACGGACATCAATTGTCCACCTTAAGGCATGGAATTTAGAGGTCCTTTTAAGGACAACTCTATGAAGAGGCGAAGAAGTGATAACAAACCAACTTTTTTTTTATTCCATCTGAGTCAAATGCCATTACAGTCTAAGCTGAAGACTTTAACTTTTGTCAAAGGCAAAGACCATTACACCGTCTAAGCCAAAGAATTTATTTTATCCGAAGCAAAGGCCATTGCACCGTCTATGCTTAAGGCTATTACTTTTATCCGAGACAAAGATCAATACACCTTCTAAGACAAAGCTTTTATTTTGTCCGAAGCAAAAGCCATTACACCGTCGACGCTAAGAATTCTACTTTTATGTGAGGCAAAGACCCTTATTTTATCTGAAGCAGAGGCCATTACACCATCTATGCTTAAGACTTTTACTTTTCTCCAAGGCAAAGACCATTACACTGTCTAAGCCAAAAATTTAATTGTGTCCGAAGCAAAGACCATTAGACTGTCAATGCTAAAGACTTGCACTTTTGTCTGAGGTAAAGCCCATTACACCATCTATGACAAAGACTTACACTTTTGACTGAGGTAAAGACCATTACACCATCTAAGCTAAAGACTTTATTTTATCCGAAGCAGTGGCCATTACACTGTCTATGCATAAGACTTTTACTTTCATCTAAGGCAAAGACCACTACACCGAGATTTTATTTTATCCGAGTCAAAGACTTTACATGATGAAAAGGCTCGCTTAATGGCCAAAGGGACTAAACTAGCCCACCTTAAGGCATGAAAATATTACGATCTTCAGGTTGAAGACTATACTTGGCAAGCTTTGAAGACTTCAACTTGCAGACATGGTGGATTTAAAACTCAACATGAAGATTAGTTGTATTCTAAGACTTCAACTTGAAGACGTAGTTGTGTCACGACCCATTTCAACTAAGTCGTGCGGGCACTTACCTTTCCCACCTTGGTAAGCGAACTAGCAACCTAACGATAAGTAATGACATAAATAAATAAATCAATCATGCAGAAGAGAATAATCACGTAATTCTTACAATAACATATAATAGAAATAGTGCGAAAATAAGAAAAATACCCCCAGGGGCTGGTCTAAGCCATACAAGAGCATCTAAGTGAAATCATACAAGTCTTGAATACAATAATGCATCAATCTGTCTATGTCTGAGAGTAGAAAAGTAAGACATAATAATAAGAGAAGTATTCAAGGCAGTGAACGTCTCGTGCTCTCCTTGTGAACTTAAAGCAACACTGATAGTGACGATCAGCCACGGGAGATGGAAGAAGACCTAACTTGGAACTTTGCATTCATAAAAGAATGTAGCAAGTGCAGGTCAGTACAAAACCATGGTACTGGTACGTATCATCGGCCGACTAAGTATAGCTAACATAATTCAGACAATAAAGCAAGATAGGCAAATAAATCAACAAGTACAAGTCAAACATAATCGGAACCAAGTATACGTCATCGCCTAAGTAGAGCATCTACACTCAAATGTGCCAAGTCTCAATATGTCCAATCTGAAACCAACATCACAAGTAAAACAACAAATCATCTCAATATCAGCCATGATGCAACGCAATGCAATAATGTATGAATGTAAATGCAATGCCATGCAATGTTGTGTACACATGTACTCCAGACGGAATACTTCCACGTCTCGAATGCACAACCCAAGGTGACTCGCGAAGTCTAAGTGCTACTCGTCCCGGATCTTTGCCCAACAGACAGACGAGACTCCGAATCTTTACCCATGAAAGGTTCTCATCGGCACCACCCTGGGGACCCGCAGAGTCCATGCACTCACTCAATCCATTATTCCGGGACAAACATTGGATATCGGACTCTCACATCACTCTTTATTTAAAAACAAAGCCCAGCTCGTCACAGTGTTTCATCAAGTACCAATAGTGTATCAACAGTACATCATGAAGGATGAGAATGCGTGCAATGTATGTGTCAACATCAATAATCAGATCAATATCACAAGTACCAACATGTGTACGCCAACAATATCATGATAGAATACACAAGTCATACGGAACTCTATCCTCGTATCTACATTAATGATCAGATCAATATCACAAGTACCAACATGGGTACGCCAACAATATGATGAAAGACTACACAAGTCATATGGAACTCTATCCTCGTATCAACATCAATAAGTAAGGTACTACCACATAACAATTAATATGTAGGCCCTGTTCCCAATATCTATTATCATCACGCGGCATCAAGCCAACAACAATGGAACAATCAAGTCATAGCACAATGGGGTGGCTAACCCCAAACACAACAGGGCCCAACCTAAGACAATCTCCAACCCAACTTCATACCCGAAGGTTTACATGCTTTCTCAGACAATATAATCTAAATATATGCTTCACTACATGAAGTCTCACCAAGGGTAAGCCATAACCTACCTGGATGGCCGAACAGCAAACATCAATAATCACCCCTTAGCCTTTCCCTTCCGCTGATCCTCAAGATCAAGAAAGTCTAGGCATATTCGAAATCTAGGTTAGAAATCATGAAGATCAATACTAATATTGCTATCATTCAATTTAGGTCAAAACCCTACACTAGAATTTAGAGAAACTGGCCCCACAAGGACAAAACGGGAAATCGGGTGTAAACTATCAAATTAAACACTAGCTGATCAAAACCCATCAACTAATTACTAATTAACTCAAAGATTCACCCAATTTCGAAATTCAAGTAAAACCCCCAATTTTGGGTATAAACCCTAACTCTTGGATTCAAGGATTCAACACTAATAATCGAAGATATATGATTAATAAACTTAGATACATAATAATCTAGCATAAACTCAATTAATTTCATCATTAATAAGCCTAGATAGAAAATCCATCAAAACCCACTTTAAATCTTCCATTACTAAGGGAATAATAAGGAAAGAGGAATTCCAAGATGATTAGGAACATGGAATTAGTAAAGAGCTAAGTAAGACTTACCACCAAGAGTTTTCTCCAGGAATCTTCTAAAACAATCCCCAAGAGCTCAATTTTCATAATGGTGATAAATGATAGACTAATGGCTTTTTAATACACACTTAATAAAATAACAGTCCCGATACTGCCACTGCGCCATCGGGGCGGCACTGGCGTCACCGCCCCGGCGCCTTCCCAGACCGTTAGGGCGGTCTAGACAGAACACACTTAGCCGCCCCAGCGGCCTTCCCACCTCAACAGCGGTGCCGCTGGGACGACACTAGTGCCGGTCTTGCGGACACCAGGTACCAAAATCCCAATAGTTTTTCTAAGTCTCAACTGAAATCTCGACAAACTCCGAAGGCTATCTGCTTACAAACCACACACACAGACCCACACAACAACATGCTACGAATGCACTTGTGGCCTCAGAATTTCCAACGAAGGTATCGTTGACCGAGTCAACCCCCGATACCTATTTTCCAACTTAAGTCCCAAAATGCATCCAACTATATTGGGAACCGAACTAGATATACACACAAATTCTAAATGACCGTCTGGACCTCTCGGAATAGATAGATTTTGAAAAAAATGTCCATTTACCCAAAAGTCAACTTTGAGTCAACTCCTTTTAACTTTAAGCCCAAATTTCATGAAAAGTCACCCGAATCGAATCAGACACCTCGGGAAATGTGTCGACGGTCCCTTCGGATCACAAGTGAGCTAAGGAAGCTCGGCAAAGGGTCAAAAGGGCCGAAAATGCAATAACGACCAAACGGGTCGTTACATCAGATACCAATTAAATAATAGCTCGTCCTCGAGCTAAAAGGAAGAGAGGAAGGAAAATGCTCCATTCGGCAATAACTGAAGATATCGGCCACACATGTCGGACTTCTCCTTATAGGAAAGGTTCTCACCGAACAAAATTGAATCCCAACGAATGATATAGAAACCACCGAAATGATATTTCTCTAACACAGAAACATGGAAAACCAGATCAACATTCGACAGATCTGGTGAAAAACTAACTCATAGAACAAGGGTCCAACAACGGGTAGTCTCAATTAGGCCCAAGCACCTCAGCTCGCTTACCAGTCACGACTCTCTAAACTTAGCTCAAGCTCCAATTCTCATATCTTTATATTCGGATTTCCCTCGCAACAGATCCTCGAATAAACGAATCGCTTACTCGAATTCTCCGATTTGATAAAACCACAACTCTAAATGCAATCAAAAGGCCCCACAACTACTTCCCCAACCAATGCAATCCTCTAAAACATGGTCACAACCATAACCCATTTTGAACCGATGAAATACTCTAATTCCGCTAACCTTTCATTCGCACTTACTATAATCATTTCTCTAAACTTAGCTCAACCTTTAAATCACAATGCAGGAACCATACCACTTATTATCTCGTCGATCAAACGATTGATCACTAAAAAGACCTCTCGCACAACAGTTCCTCCTAAAATATATACTAAGCTCATTGTAATCCATTATTCTATCTAAGTAACTATTCTCAGAAAATATCATCAAATCCACAGGGAAACCCTAACAATGCTCGGTAAACCTGCCATACATCGAAACTGAGTGAAACGCATCGAATCTTTAAATATCTTCTTGGAACTACAACCATAGACCATTAGGCTTAACTCGAACCGTGTTGAGCCTAAATGAATGCACAACTCTAGAATATCACCAATAGTCATTAGAACCTACTCGAATTTTGAAACTAATAACCCATACCACGCATAACAAATCCTGTCTATCACTTTCGACTCGACAAGTTGAGTCATATCCAAGTTATCAACTTAGTACCGAAGAGCTAAACCTTACGATTTCAATCTTCATATTTCTCAACCTTTACCCAATACACAATTCCGATACAACCCTGAACCTTTCAACGCGAAACCTGAAGCTTCATATAGTAATTATATAACCATCGAACCTCTCATAGTATCACCTCAATATGCTCATAAGTTCTTCGAAAGTATCCAGTCTTACACTGCCGCTCTAAATCTCATGCAATCACCCCCAAGTTTTTAATAACCAAAAGCGCTTACCTAAACTGTACAGTCAATACTACCTAAACTGTCAAGCCAATACTACTTGCAACATAAAATATCACCACGAATAGGGTCTCACCTCGAATATATAACTCTAATCCTCACATGATAGTGATTTCACAATCTTCTCTCTCAAGGCATGCTAACTCATCCATTGTAGAATGTTACGAAACTTATCCGACGGTGTACCACCAAGCCACCTCTTATAAACCTCAACATGTCGCAGATCACGACCCTCACGAAACTCTGTCCTACCACATAGTAAATTCCTTTAGATTTCCAGCTTAAGCTCACGCAACAATCACATCTCAACTGGAATATGCAAGAAAACGACACCACAATCCATACTGACCCAAGAAATCCCAAGGATGCACCTTTTTCTTATTGAACCACAACAATCTATACCTTTTCTCGACTCGTCAATTTCCCAATTTCTAATCAATTCACGATCATTAATACCATAGTCAATCCTCAAATCCACTCCATCGAATACCACATAATCATAAATCTTGCAAACTAGCCGAATTAATCCTGGAGATAGGATCGTACCACACACTCTGCATATTAGAGTTTCCTTAACACTTACCACTCTGAACAGAACTCTCTAAATCCAGCATATCACACAATAGTATCACTAATATCCTTATGTATCCCACTGAATCGTCCTTGCCCAAATTGCCTTACTCAATTTTTGAATTGTATACTGAACTTAATTCAGTTAACCCATCATTGTCTATTCTATCATTTCAAATACCCATGTTTAATAATCCCTTACACAAACCCTTAACGTTATTAGTCCTCGAAGAATCACCTCTTACCTCATTTATCGAATCTGGATACCTCTAACCACTTGCATGACTATCCCTTTTTATTCAATCACCCAAGTCGAGTAATAACACATCAGTGGAGGGATCTAGCCAATAAAACAACGAATGCAAGGTTCCCGTCCTTAGTCCACCATTAATCTCTATTAGTCTATGACATAACCGAACATACAACCCATCCATAAACTCTTAAGCCCACTCTACACTGTACACTGCAACAAAACCCCACATCACTAACTCTTTCTTCAACGATTTTCATTCAAGCCTTAACCTCATAGACAACCATCAACCTCATCGGTCACACCCCTTACGGTACGTTATGATATAATTCCCCCGCATTCCAACATAACTCACGTACTTATGTTACCTCACCTCAAGTCTTACGAACCCCAATCTCTTGAACCCGATAGCAAGGTGCCTCATTGTGACCCTTCAGTCCCCGTATTTCATTTTGAATCACTTTTTATCACTCTATCGATGAACACTCAAACCACTCAATCCTCTAAACTAATCATCCCTCTAAGCCGAATGAACCACGACAATATCAATGCTTCCCCTCATGTAACGACCTGTTTTGTCGTTACTGTGATTATTTTGTTTTTTCCCTCGTTGACCCGTTCCCGAGTCTCGTTAGAACTATTTTGACTCGAGGAGATAGTTGGCATGACTTCCTAGGCATCGTTGTGGGCTTTAGAATGTTTTCTAGAAAAATTAGGCTTTAAGCGAAAATGAGTTGACTCAAAGTTGACTTCTGAGTAAACGGACCTTTTACAAAAATTTGTCGATTCCGAGAGGTCCTGATGGTTTTTAGAACTTGTGTACATATTCATTTCGATTCCCAATGCACTCGGGTGCATTTTGGGACCTGGGTTGGAAAGTTAGTTTTAAGCTATCGGGGTTGACTCGGTCAACGAGCCTCTGATGGGAATTCTGAGGTTATGATTGTGTTTGTAACATATTTTTATGTATATCTGCATATTTAGTTTGAGTCCAGGAGGTTTCGGGATGGTTCTGAGGGTCAATTTCATGTTTGGAAGACACCAGACAAATCTGGTGTCTGGCGTCGCGTGAAAGAGCACACGAAAGTGCGGCCGAATTGTCACGACCCCACTAGAGGCCATGACGGGTAGCCGATACTAATATACCGGGCACCTTTGACCCCGCACTCCATTCTCACTCTTAGGTGGGTCACACGGACAATTTATGAATATCTCACTTAATATAATTAGCAATAGCTATACCTGCAAGCATATGTTAATAAGCTATACCCAAAATATTATACAATAACAGGGACGGACAAAGTTATGAAACATATATCCACATACGTCCCTCTACGAGCCTCTAAATAAGATACATAAATCCACAAGGACGGGGTAGGATTTCACCATAGCCAAATATATACACAAGAGTAGTACCAATAAGTTGTAGCTCTGGAACAACTGGAGCACTTTCAAGATCCCACTAGTGGATCTCCTAGGGATTAGGCGCGTCTACCTGTCTACCTGCGGGCATGAACACAGCGTCCACGAAAGAAAGGACGTCAGTACGAGTAATGTACTGAGTATGTAAGGCATGAACAATAATATAGTATGACACACAGAGCATATCATGAAATAGAAGGGTAACCTGCACATCTGAGCGCCTCTTAAGGTGGATACCATGCATGCTTAGCTTTCTTTGAAAAAAATCTCTCATACATGTATACATAAAATAGAATTTCCGCGGAACGTGTAGCTCGATCCATAAATATATAACAGTGCCGAGGAACGAACAACCCAATCCATTTAACCATATATCCCGCATCCGGGATAATATCATAATATACCAACTGATCAGGTGGCCATGCATCTATAACACTTCGCCCTTCGTTCCCATAATCCCCATATATACATGTACACATATATAAGCATATATAATATAAGTAGCATGCATGAGAGCCCAAATAAAGGTTGTTACTTTATCAGAGTGAGGTAACGTCGGTAACCTCCAATCATTTTATGGAATGGCGTCATCGCTATATCTTACCCGAAAGAACGAACATTATGAGATGAGACCATCAACAATGGATAAATTGAGAAAATCATAAAAAAACTCAACATTCTCATAATAACATTGAAATCATAACATGGAACTTTTAGACATAATATCATCATCATCATTGTAATCATAATAGAATCATCCTCATCTTTGATATCATCGTTGTCATTGTAAAAACATGTCCATCGTTGTTGTCATAAAAGCTTACGGAGTCATAAATCTCTGATTTGGAAATTACGGACATTTTCGAAAGCATTTATGGATTATCAGGAAAGGTTTCATGCCTTTACATCATGAACTTCTAACTTTAAAACAAGGAGGCTATGGAAGCGTTTATGGAATCATAACATAGGAATCATGCCTTTGAAAGAAAGAGATGAGCCTTAACATACCTGTGGGCCTCCTATTATCTACTCTTAGCCGTCCCAATTCAATAGGATGCGCACTTTCGTTAGACTCATGTTATATACTTATGCTAGGTTTTTCAAATCAAATTATTCTATATCCTGCCGAAAAACGGGCAGCAGCTCCCCTATTTATATGCCTAGCCCGAAGTCTAAATTCAGCAACCAACAAAAATAACAACAATACCAATATCAACCATAGTATTCTCAATACCACAACACTTCATAAACCTCCCATATGGTGTTTATTCCATATTTTACCAAAAACACTATTTTATAACGATTTAACAGCTCTATCTTCATAAATAACCCAAGATTAACATTAATAATAAGAGATTCATACCTTTTTCTCAATAATACTGCTATATCTTCAATTCTCCACCATAGACTTAAGCCACAACGCGTTACTATCCGATTCGGTAGTGGAAACTATACGCGGTCTGGACCAGAATTTAGAAATTATACCTGATTTGGATAAAAAGTTGGTGTTGGGAGTTGGGACGAAGTCTCCAGATTTTTGGAGATGGTTTGGGGGCTGAATGAGTAAAATAAGAGAGGTACCCCCTTTTTATAACTGTCTAAGTTCTGCCTGGACCAACTTAAAATTTACTCAGTGCGTTCGCACTGAGTTACAGGGTCTTGCCCTGGGCGTTCACGCCACCTTCTGGCGCGTTCGCGCAAGGTTAATTTCATGCCCTGACAGCTGACTTTAAAATGCACATAATATTTTATCCCGATATCGTATGTGGGCCCACGACCTATGGTTGGAAAGCTATTTCAATTATCTAAAACTTCCATTTTGGGCGTGTTTCCAAACTCTAAACTTATAATGGTTTTCTGCCCTCCTCAAGTCAGATCATCCGAAAACATCTCCTTAAATTATCCTTTTGGATGGCTCATGCCCACATTTGGCCTAAGGGTCCTTCTTAAGACTTGCTCAAATCCCCATGTACTACGCATATTACCTTTCTTATGTCCTTTATAAAACCCTGGCATATGGGCCCCACCTTAACTCTTTGATCTTCTTGTCCTCCAACCCTTCCATGACCTATTATATGGACTTAACCCTGATAATCATAGGATGAACATATGTAACCTCGTACATCCTTAACTATAACCCTGCATTTGCAATAATACGACTGCCACCTAGTGAATCTCAACGTGCCAAGCTGCGAGGTGTAACATTCCTTCCCTCTTAGGAACATTCGTCCTTGAATGTTAAGCTCTTAGAGATTTCTACGAAAATTTTGCCAAATGTTTCCTGTAAATGCACCACTACTATCCTGCCACAACAGTCCAGAATATACAATGCCTCACTGGGCATCAACATCTATAATGAGGTGGCCACACGTAGCCAAGAAGTTATTTTAAGGAAACATTACGTACCTTAGGGTGCTGATGGATCTGTCTGCACGCCTTCTGGGAGTGGGAATAAATGCGGGTATCTAGATTTCATGTCCTCCTCAGCTTCCCAAGTTATCGCTTCCCTGTTATTATTCCTCCACGGGACTTTAACTGAAGACACGTCCTTGGTTCTAAGCCTTCAGACTTGTCTATCCAGAATAGCAACAGGTACTTCCTCATAGGACAGCTTCTCAGTGACTTGTACATCGTGTGTAGGTACAATGCTGGAGGGATCTCCAACACACTTGCGTAGCATGGATACGTGAAACACCGGGTGGACTGATTCTAATTCTGGAGGCAAATCCAATTCATATGCTACTTCGCCTACCTTACGCACAATCTCATAAGGTCCAATATACCGAGGACTAAGCTTCTCTTTCTTGCCAAATCTCATCACGCCTTTCATCGGGGATACTTTCAAGAACACCCAATCATTGATTTTTAAATTCCAAGTTTCACCGACGATTGTCCGCATAGGATTTCTAATGACTCTGAGGTGTTAGTAGTCATTCTTGAATAAGCATGACCTTTTCTATCGCTCACTGAATCAAATCTGGGCCCACTAATTTTGTCTCTCCCACTTCAAACCATCAAATAGGCGATCTACACTTCCTCCCGTACAGAGCTTCATATGGGGTCATCTGAATACTAGAGTGATAGCTATTGTTGTACGCAAATTCAATAAGTGGCAGGTGATCTTCCCAATTTCCTTCAAAATCTATCACGCATGCTCTCAGCATATCTTAAAGGGTTTGGATATTGCGCTCCACCTACTTGTCAGTCTGTGGGTGGAATGTTCTACTAAGTCTCACCTGCGTTCCCAAACCTTCTTGGAAGGACCTCCAACAATAGCCGTAAACTGTATTCCTCGATCAGTGATAATGGATACTGGCACACCATGAAGTTGCACTACCTCTTTGATATATAACTTTGCATAATCCTCTGCTGGGTACGTCGTTCTGACTGGCAGAAAATGGGCTGACTTCGTGAGTCTATCCACCATCACCCATATAGAATCATACTTACGCTAGGAACGAGGTAAGCTTGTAATGAAGTCCATGTTAATCGCCTCCCATTTCCAGGTTAAAATCTCTATAGCTTGCAGTAACCCTCCCAGCTTCTGATGCTCCACCTTGACCTGTTGGCAATTAGGATATTGGGCAACAAACTCCGCTATCTCTCTTTTCATGCCATCCCACCAATATAAGCATTTGAGGTCATGATACGTCTTTGTTGACCCCGGATGAACATAATAACAGGCACAATGTGCCTCACCCATAACTTGTCGTCGTAGCCCCGCAACATCAGGTATGCACAATCAGCCGCTATGTCGTAGTGCTCCGTCAGGTGTAACCTCGAATGGGGTCTTCTCCTTTTGAAGAGCTGTATCTCTATACTGTGTCACAACAGGGTCCTCGTACTCACATCTCTTTATCTCTTCTATGATAGAGGACTCAACAACTTCTCTAACAGAAACTCCACTATCTCCAGAATTAGCCAAACGGTCTCCAAGGCTAGCTAGCTGGTAAATATCTCGAACCATTTCCTTTCTTTCTGGCTGCACATCCGTTAAGCTTCCCATAGATTTACGGCTAAGAGCATCTGCTACAACATTTGCTTTCCCTGGATGATATAGGATGTCAACATCATAATCCTTTAGTAGCTCTAGCCACCGTCTCTGTCGTAAATTCAGCTCTTTCTGCTTAAAGATATATTGGCGACTCTTGTGATCTGTATAGATATCAACATGAACACCATATAAATAATTCCTCTATATCTTCAAGGCGTGAATCACTGCTGCTAACTCTAGATCATAAGTTGGATAGTTCTTCTCGTGTTTCCGCAACTGCCTTAAGGCATAAGCTATTACTCTGCCATGCTGCATCAACACACAACCTAACACAACACCTGAGGCATCACAGTAAATAACATAGCCCTCTGATCCTTCGGGGAGGGTCAGGACTGGGGCCGAAGTCAACCTATCCTTTAGCTCCTGAAAGTTGCGCTAACACACATTTGTCCACTGAAACTTAGCCGATTTCTTAGTCAGCTTCGTCAGTGGTGCAGCGATGGAAGAAAATCCTTCTACAAACCTCCTATAATAACCAGCCAACCCCAGGAAACTACGGACCTCTGTAAGCGTTGTAGGCCTCGGCCAATCCTTTACAACTTCGATCTTCTGAGTATCTACCCGAATACCAATAACGGAAATAATATGACCTAGAAAAGTCATAGAATTCAGCCAAAATTCACATTTTGAGAATTTGACATATAACTCCCGAGCTTGAAGGATTCCAAGAACAATATAAAAATGGTCTACATGCTCCGCCTCTGATCGGGAATATACCAAAATGTCATCAATGAACACAATCATGAACAAATCTAGTTCATGAATACCACCGGAGCATTGGTCAGTCCAAATGACACTACCCGGAAATCATAATGGTCGTATGTCATTCTGAAATCTATCTTTGGAATGTCCCCTTCCATTATCCTCATTTGATAGTACCCCGATCTCAGATCTATCTTTGAGAACCATTGGGCACCTTGTAGTTGGTCGAATATATCATCGATCGTTGGAAGGGGGTACTTTTTCTTGATGGTCACCTTGTTTAATTGCCTATAATCGATACACATCCTTAAGGAACCATCTTTCTTCCTTACAAACAACACAGGCGCTCTTCATGGCTATGAACTGGGTCTAATAAAGCCTTTTTCAAGCAAATCATTCAGTTGCGCCTTTAACTCCTTTAATTCCACAGGGGCCATTTGATATGGAGGAATAGATATAGGCTCAGTGTCCGGCAAAACATCAATAGTAAACTCAATCTCCCATTCTGGTGGAAGTCCTAGAAGCTCATCCGGGAATTCATTTACCACAGGGACGGATTGGAGAGTCACCGATTTTGCTTCTGTGTCGTGAACCCGGACCAAGTGATAAATATAGCCTTTGGCAATCATCTTTCTCGCTTTGAGACGCCACATTGCCTTTGCATTCCAACACTGGTTCCCCTAGAAACTTGAATTGAACCACCTTCGCTCTACAATCAACGTTAGCGCAATAGGAGGCTAACTAGTCCATACCCATAATAACGTCAAAATCTAGCATCTCCAGCTCATGTAGATCAGAAATGGTGTGACGATCGCAAACTACGAACACACAATCCCTAAATACCCGCCTGGCCACTACAGGGTCTCCTACAGGTGTAGCTACCTCAAAAGGCTTGATTGGTTCCGACTTCATCCCACCACAATTTGCGACATAAGGAGTAATATATGACAGAGTAGAACCTAGATCAATCAATGCATAAACGTCATGGGAGAATACCGATAATATACCTGCTCTTCCAGGTTCTGGGCATGAGCCTGGATGTGAGCTATATCCATCCCATCTTGGAGTGAGGCCGTCAAGCAATCCTTAAGCATGTGTGGCCCCAACCCACTCACGAATCGATGCACCCGTTCTCCCATGTCAGCTACCATGGCTGGGGCATACCTGGCCAAGAAATTAAAGCAGAGACTGTATTCCCAGGCGCTGATATTCCCTTGTTTGAGATTATACCACTGGACGGCCACATCCCGTAATCTATATGATGCCAACTCCACTGACTCTGTATCCGAAGCATGTATTATCTGCAGCGTCCTCAACATCTCGTCTTTGAAGCCTTATGGGTCTAAATCTGGTTTTGACTCGTAGAATTTTGAAGGATTCAGACTGATAAAATCGAGAGCTCTTGCACTCACCGCTCTATCACTTTTTCCCGCACCTTGCCACAGAGCCTACGCGGCAACCAATTAGGTCAGCAACTGAATAACTTCTGTCATCTTCTGGCTCCGAGCTCCTGGTGGTGGAACTAGAGGTACTTGAGCTGGAGGTGAAGCTCTTTCCTGCTCTGCTGACGTGGGTGAAGCATGAGATGTCCGAGAGGGAACCTCATTATGAGACTCACCCTCTTCTACTTCTGCCGGTAGCTCCCGTGCAGCTCTTTTTCCAGCCACCGCCTTGCCCTACTAGGACGCCGTAGCTTTCCTCTTCACAGGCATCGCTGAAAGCATAGTACACGATTAAGAAAGGATTAGAACCCGATAACATGGCTCTATCGCACGATCTAAGATAAGAAAGAAGGTCGGGTATTCCTAAATGCCCCGCAGCCTCCAGTTTATAAATGTGGCGTGCTTCACACCCATAAACAGGACTCTACCGAACACGGTTCGTAGACATACCTGAGGACGAACTGCTGTGATACTACTTTTGTCACGACCCCACTAGAGCCCATGACGGGTACCCAATACTAATATAGCGAGCACCTCTGACCTCGCATTCCATTCTCGCTATTAGGTAGGTCACACAGAAAATTTATGAATATCTCACTTAATATAGTTTGCAATAGCTATACCCGTAAGCATATGTCAATAAGTTATACCCAAAATACTATACATCAACAGGGACGGACAAAGTTATGAAACATCTATCCACATACGTCTGTCTACGAGCCTCTAAATAAGATACATAAATCCACAAGGACGGGGCTGGATTTCACCATGCCCAAATATATACACAAGAGTAGTACCAATAAGCTGTAGCTCCGAAAAAAGTGGAGCGCTTTCAAGATGCCACTGGTGGAGCTCCTAGGGATCACGCGCGTCTACCTGTCTACCTGCGGACATGAACGCAGCATCCACAAAAGAAAGGACGTCAGTACGAGTAATGTACTGAGTATGTAAGGCATGAATAATAATATTGTATGACACCCAGAGCATATCATGAAATAGAAGGGTAACCTGCACATCTGAGCGCCTCTTAAGGCGGATACTATGCATGCTTAGGTTTCTTTGAAAAACATCTCTCATACATGTATACATAAAATAGAATTGCTACGGAACGTGCAACTCGATCCATAAATATACAACAATGCCGAGGAACGAACGACCCGATCCATTTAACAATATACCCCCCGTCCGGGCATCCCGCATCCCAGATGATATCATAATATACCAACAGACGTAAGGTCGGTAACCTCCGATCATTTTATGGAATGGCATCATCGCTATATCTCACCTGGAAGGAACGAACATTATGAGATGAGACCATAAACAATGGATAAATTGAGAAAATCATAAAAAAATCAACATTCTCATAATAACATTGAAATCATAACTTGGAAATTCTAGACGTAAAATCATCATCATCATTGTAATCATAACAGAATTATTCTCATCTTTGACATCATTGTTGTCATTGTAAAAACATGTCCATCGTTGTTATCATAAAAGCTTAAGGAGTCATAAATCTCAGATTTGAAAGATACGGACATTTTGGAAAGCATTTATGGATTATCAGGAAAGGAGTCATGCCTTTACATCATGAACTTCTAACTTCAAAAGAAGGAGGCTATGGAAGCGTTTATGAAATCGTAGCGTTTAACATACCTGTGGGCCTCCTATTATCTACGCTTAGCCGTCCAAACTCATAGATCTACATTCAATAGGATGCACACTTTCGTTAGACTCATGTTATATACTTATGCCAGGTTTTTCAAATCAATTTATTCTATATCCTACCGAAAATCGGGCAGCACCTCCCCTGTTTATATGCCTAGCCTGAAGTCTCAATTCAATAACCAACAAAAACAACAAAAATACCAACATCAACCATAGTATTCTCAATACCACAATACTTCATAAACCTCCCATATGGTGTTTATTCCATATTATCACCAACAAAACTATTTTATAACTATTTAACAGCTCTATCTTCATAAATAACCCAAGATTAACAGTAATAATAAGAGATTCATACCTTTTTCTCAATAATACTGCTATATCTTCACTTCTCCAACATAGACTTAAGCCACAACGCTTTACTATACGATTTTGTAGTCGCAACTATACGCGGTCACGATTGGAATTTGGAAATTATACCTGATTTTGCTAAAAAGTTGGTGTTGGGAGTTGGGAGGAAGTCTCTAGATTTTCGGAGAAGGTTTAGAGGCTGAATGAGGAAAATAAGAGAGGTGCCCCCTTTTTATAACGGTCCAGGTTCTGCCTGGACCGGCTTAAAATTTACTCAGCGCGTTCGCTCCGCCATGTGGCGCATTCGCGCTGAGTTGCAGGGTTTTGCCCTGCGCGATCGCGCCACGTTCTGGCGCACTCGCATAGGGTTAATTTCCTTCCCTGACAACCGACCTTAAAACACACATAACGTTTGATCCCGATATTGTATAAGGGCCCACGACCTATGGTTGGAAAGATATTTCAATTATCTACAACTTCCATTTTGTGTGTGTTTCCAAACTCCAAACTTATAATGGTGTTTTGGCCTCTTCAAGTTAGATAGTCCGAAAACATCTCCTTAAATTATCCTTTTAGTGGGCTCATGCCAACATTTGGCCCAAGGGTCATTCTTAAGACTTGCTCAACTCCCCATGTACTACTCATATTACTTTTCATATGTCCTTTATAAAATCCCGGCATGTAGGCCCCACCTTAACTCTCTGATTTCCTTGTCCTCCAACCCTTTCATGACCTATTATATGGACTTAACCCTGATAATCATAGGATGAACATATGTAACCTCGTACATCCTTAAATATAACCTCGTGTTCGCAATAATATGACTGCCACCTAGCGAATCTCAATGTGCCAAGCTGCGAGGTGTAACACAAACCGCTGGAGCGCTGGCCTAGCTGCTGGAGCACTGGCCGAGCCATTGGAGCATTCGCGCTGCAGTGCTGGCTGAACCGCCAGAGCAGCCGACAGGCCAGACTTTCTATTTAAAAATTTCTAAAAACCTTAGACATTTCTCATAACTTCTAAACTCGAGTAAGCACTGTTGGAGGCGACTTGAAGGTCTAGAGAGCCATTTTCTTCCTAGGGTAAGTGTCCTAACCTTATATCTATCCATTATTATCTTCTAAACATGATTTAGCCTTGTAATGACTAGAATCAAAGAGGGTTTTTATGGGTTTCATGTGAAGAAGGGTTAAAAACGAAATTGATTCTTAGATGATATTTAATGATGAGATTGTTGTTGTTCATGCTAGATAATGTCATATCTAGGCTTGTTAATCATTAATCTTCGATTCTAGAGTTGATTTTCATGAATTAAAGTTAAGGTTCTTAGACCCAAATTTGGGGGTTTTCATCATAATGATGATTTTTAGAATTAATTGAGTATTCCTATGATTAAAGTAATGGGTTTTGACCTTTTAGTATTGAATTTAGTATTTCGGTCATAATATTCCCATTTTGCCCTTGGGACCCATTTTTCCTAAATTAAGGGTCAGAATTTGACCCGAATAGAAATTAAAAGTAGCCAGTATGGGTATCATTATTCGTGGTTTCTTACATAGAATTCATATATGATAGAGTTAGATTATTTGGAGACGCTTTGAAAGACAAAGCAACGTGTGGGTTCGTGGCACCTGTTCAGCTGCCAGGTAGGTTATGGCTTCCCTTTTGGTAGACTCCAGTTAGTTTCATATATTCGGTATTAGAAGGAATGGAGAATGCATGTATAGGAATTAGATATTTGGGATGGAACCTTAGGATGGTATTGTTGTGTGATTTGTTTGTTTGAGCTTCTGGCCTGTAGATTCCTTAGGTTGTTGATGTGGTTTTTCTTGAATATTGGTGGATTTATGTGACTTGGGAGTAGCGGACGGAACTTATTTTTGCGCCTAATGATGGAATTCCCCGTAATATATGATTACTTGTGTTATGTCGTTAATGGTGAATCTAGTGGATAGATGGGAGGATAAAATATACCAATGATTGTTATCAAGTTCTAAATGAGTTGTGACGAAAGAGTTTAAGTGTAGGGTGAGATTCGTGTTCTAAGCTAATAAGCTGATCTAAGGAAGTGGCAATAATGTAGATCGATTGATTGACCTATTGTGTGTTGGAACTAGCCACCCCGTCGTGTTGTGTTTAATAGTTCTATTGTGCTGCCTTGATGCCATGAGTTGTTTATAGAGGTTAGACCCTGATATTCATCTTGATTCGGATATATTGTTGGCATACCCAGTGTTGGTATTATGATATTGATACATTGTTGGTATACCCACTGTTGGTATTATGATATTGATACATTGTTGGCATACCCACTGTTGGTATTGTGATATTGATACATTGTTGGCATACCCACTGTTGGTATTGTGATACTAATACATTGTTGGCATACCCCGTTGTTGGTACTTGTGATATTGAGCTGGATCACTGGTGTTGATAACCACATTGCACGCATTGTCATCCATTCATGATGCATGGCCGATACCTGGTGATGATCCGGTATCGTTAATTGAGTGAAACTGATATTTTGATAAAACTCTTTACTTGAGTGATTGTGAGATGGCCGATGTCCGATGATCAGTTTCGGAATCGTTGATTGAGTCAGACTGATATTTGATAAAACTCTTTTACTTGAGTGATTGTGAGATAGCCGATGTCCGATGATCAATTCCGGCATCATTGTTGCATGGCCGATTCTGATGATATTTTTGGAATCGTTGTTAGTGCATGGACTCCGCGGGTCCCCAGGGTGGTGCCGATGAGAACCCCCCCTTGGGCAAAGACCCGGGGTCCTATCTGTCTGTTGAGCAAAAATCTGGGACGAGTGGCACTTAGACTTCACGAGTCACACTAGGTTATTTTACTGGGACGTTGATAATTCCGTCCGGAGCATATGTGTACACCGTATTTGCATGGCATTGCATTGCATTCATACACTATTGCATTGCATTACATTCATACACTATTGCATTGCATTATGATTTGATTTTGAGATGTTGGTGTTGTACTTGTGGTGTTGGATTCGGACTTGATACATTCAACTTGGCACATTTGGGATTAGATGCTTTACGTAGGTAATGACGTGTACTTGTATCTGGATTTATTGATTGAACTTGTTGAAGTATCCTATAGGCTGTCTGTAAGATTAGTTATATGTTTGGTCTCTATGTGATGTAGGATAATAGGTGTCTTAATGATGAATTGACTACTGGGCTAAAACGAACGATTTAATGATATGTGAGTTGCGAGATTGTTGTGAGATTGGCTGGTGATTATTGGGGTGAAGCAAATGATTAAAAGGTATTGATGTACAGTGTGTGGTAGATAGGCGTATGACTTGATTGGGTTGTTATCATGTTTATCTGTGAATTCTTTTACAGATATGTGTTACAATCATTGTTGGCCTATGATACTTACTCAGTATGCATGCATTGTACTGATATTGCACTTGCTACACCCTTTTTGGGCTGTAGATTGTTTCAAGTGGTTGATTGTGACGTGTGCGGAAATGCGCGGTGCCAATCTTGAAGACCTCCTCCCACTTCATTCTGGGATGGAGGTTAAGTCTTAGAATATAGTGCAAATACAAATTCATTCAGTCGCTCTTGTACTAGTCCAGACCAGGTCATGGGAAATTGGATCGAGTCTGTAGTCATGTAACTGTTGTAATCTTATAAATACTTGAGGTTATTGAATATTTTGTAACGTTCCGTTGTTATTTCTAAATATCAATTGGTTTAAATTAATCATCTTTGTTTAATTAATGTGTGATTCGATAAGAGGGTTCGCCTACCGAGGTTGGATAGTTAGGTGCCCGCGCGGTCCTAAAATAGGTCGTGACACCTCAATTCTAAGTGAAACAACCAGTAGCTTCCCAATTCATTATCCCATCGCATATGCCCATATTTGAAATCCTTTCCATCAGCCAATTACTAAATCCTCAGAAGTCTAACACCCAGTCAAATTTACCGATCAACGATGTGCCCATAGCATTCACTTAAAAATTGAGTAGTCCTTTAACATCAACTAACTTATATCAAGAATATCCTTAGTACAGTCGCAACCTTATCCTGACAACCATGCCTATACCAATTTTTTTTTCCTTCCCAAACTATCAAAAAGTACTCATGCCCAAGATATTCTATGAAGTCTCACTTCGCTACGCGCTTTCCACCAAAGTCTTCCTTCATGTCCTTATTGTCAACTTCTTTTCCTTCATCACACGCGATCACAATACGCTTGCCCACATTCGATGTTTGTCACCGAACTTACACTTGTTCTCACATATCAAAGTCTAATACTCTACCGTTGCTGAAATACTGACTGCCATTGGTTCACCGGTGTCACGGGCACCATCATAGAGCCTTGACGAAGCTAAAGTCAAACCGATCATAACATCGAGCAACCCACTATCGTTAGGCCGTAAATGCACTTATCACTTCTGAGCAACCCAACGCTGAAACACGGAGACCATGGTACCCTCTGAACTATCTTTCCCATTTCTCACGAACTCCCACAATAAACGAGTCTAATCGCGACTCCGCACAATCGCAACCTTAGGCCATAGCTAGTGACCGAACTGGATCACGCGTCCAAATCAGGATAACACCTCTCATCCCATACAATGACACATCATGGACCAACTATTCGCGTAAGAATTTGTGGATGAGTGTCCCTCTGTGGGTGATTAAGATAAGAAAGTTCATATACCAATTGGAATCGACTGGATACCAATTGAATGAAGTCGCACGAGAGAATAAAAAAATTTGAAGTTTCCTAAATATCTTATAGCCTCTCGCAGATAAGTACGGAGCTCATCATACCGATCCACAAGACTCTATTAGACATGCTCTTGTATTATAGATTGGGTAACCTAGGTCTCTGATACCAACTTATCACGACCCATTTCGACTAAGTCGTGCGGGCACTTAGCTTTCCCACCTGGGTAAGCGAACCCTCAGGCCAACGATAAGTAAAGACATAAATAATAAATAAATCACGCGGAAGAGAATAATCACGTAAGTCTTGCAATAATATAATAAAAATAGTGCGGAAATAAGGAAAATACCTCCAGGGTCTGGTCTAAGACATACAAGAGCATCTAAGTGAAATTATACAAGTCTGGAATATAATAATACATCAATCTATCTATGTCACAGAGTAAAAAAGTAAGACATAATAATAAGAGGAGTCTTCAAGGCAGAGAACGTCTCGTGATCACCCTGTAAACTCAAAGCAGCCCTGATAGCGACAATCAGCAACGGGAGACGGAAGAAGACCCAAGCTGGAACTCTGCATTCATAAAAGAATGCAGCAAATGCAGGTCAGTGCAAAACCGCATTACTTGTAGGTATCATCGGCCGACTAAGTATAGCTAACATAATTTAGATAATGAAGCAAGATAGGCAGATAAATCAAAGAGTATAAGACAAACATAATCGGAACCAAGAACACGTTGTCGCCTAAGTAGAGCATCTAAATCCAAATGTGCCAAGTCTCAATATGTCCAATCTGAAACCAAATCACAAGTAAAACACCAAATCATCTCAATATAAGCCATGATGCAATGCAATGCAATAATGTATGAATGCAAATACAATGCCATTAAATGTTGTGCACATATGTACTCCGGATGGAATACCTCCACGTCTCGGTAGCTCAACCCACGGTGACTCGCGAAGTCTAATTGCCACTAGTCCCGGATCTTTGCCCAATAAACAGACGAGACTCCAGACTTTTCCCAGGGAGGGTTCTCACCGGCACCACCATGGGGGACTCGCGGAGTCCATACACTCACTCAATCCATGATTCTGGGACTAACATTGGATATTAGACTCTAATATCACTCTCATTTAAAAATTGAGCCCAGCTCGTCACAATGTTTCATCAAGGACCAACAGTGTATCAACAGTATATCATGAAGGATGAGAATGCGTGCAATGTATGTGCAACATTAATAATCTGATCAATATCACAAGTACCAATATGGGTACGCCATTAATATCATGATAGACTACCCAAGTCATACGGAACTCTATCACCTTATCAACATCAATGATCAGATCAATATCACAAGTACTAACATAGGTACGCCAACAATATCATGAAAGACTACACAAGCCATACGGAACTCTATCCTTGTATCAATATCAATAAATAAGGTACTACCATATAACAATAAAGATGTAACAACAGTTCCCAATATCTATTATCATCACGTGGCATCAAGCCAGCAACAATAGAATAATCAAGTCACAGCACAACGGGGTGTCTAACCCCAAACACGCAACAGGGCCCAACCTAAGACAATCTCCAACCCAACTTCATACCCGAAGGTTTACATGCTTTCTCCGACAATATAATTTAAATATATGCTTCACTACATGAAGTCTCACCAAGGGTAAGCCATAACCTACCTGGATGGCCGAACAACAAATACCAACAATCATTCCTTAGCCTTGCCCTTCCGCTGATCCTCAAGATCAACAAAGTCTAGGCATATTCAAAATCTAGGTTAGAAATTATGAAGATCGATAGTAATATTACTGTCATTCAATTTAGCTCAAAACCCAACACTAGAATTTGGGGAAACGAGCCCCACAAGCACAAAATGGGAAACTCAAGGGTAAAATATCAAATTAAACACTAGGCGATCAAACACCATCAACTAATTGCTAAATTAACTCAAAGATTCAGCCAATTTTGAAATTCAAGTAAAACTCCCAATTTTAGGTATAAACCCTAACTCTTGGATTCAAGAATTCAACACTAATAATCGAAGATATATGATTAATAATGTTAGATACATCATAATCTAGCATAAACTCACTCAATTTCATCATTAATAAGACTAGATAGAAAATTCATCAAACCCCACTTTAAATCTTCCATTACTAAGGGACTAACAAGGAAAGAGGAATTCTAAGATGATTAGGAATAAGGAATTAGTAACGAGTTTAGCAAGACTTACCACCAAGAGTTTTCTCCAAGAATCTTCTAAAACACTCTCCTAGAGCTCAATTTTCGTAATCGTGATAAATGATAGACTAAGGGATTTTTAATACACACTTAATAAAATAACAGGCCCGATACCACCACGGCACCATCGGGGCGGCCACGGCGTCACCGCTCCTGCGCCTCTCCAGACCATTGAGGTAGTCTGGGCAGAACACACTTGGCTGCCCTAGCAACCATCCCTCCGCAATAGCGGTGCCGCTGGGACGGCACTAGTGCCGCTCTTGCGGACACCAGGTACCAGAATCCCAAAAGTTTTTCTAAGTCTCAACGGAAATCCCGACCAACTCTCGAGGCCATCTGTTCATAAACCACATACACAGACCCACATAAAAACAAGCTACGAATGCACTCATAGGCTCAAAATTTCTAGCGGAGGTCTTCTTGACCGAGTCAACCCCCGATACCTCATTTCTAATTTCTCAACTTAAGTCCCAAAATGTATCCAAGTGCATTGGGAACCAAACCAGATATACACTCAAGTTCTAATTCACCATCCGAACCTCTCAAAATCGATGGATTTCAGAAAAAAGTCAGTTTACCCAAAAGTCAACTTTGAGTCAACTCTTTTTCGCTTTAAGTCAAAATTTCATGCAAATTTGCTCGAATCGAATCTAGACACCTCGAGAAATGTGTTAACGGTCCCCTCGGGTCAAAAGTGAGCTAACCAAGCTCGGCAAAGGGTCAAAAGGGATGAAAACGCAATAACAATCAAACGCGTCGTTACATGTTGATTTAAAGTCAACTTGAAGACCTGCTCTATTATAAGATTTCAACTTTCAAACATGATGGATTTAAAACTTTAACTTGAAAACTAGTGGATTTGAAGACTTTAACTTGCAGACATGGTGCATTTAAAACGTCAACTTGAAGACTAGAAGATTTGAAGACTTCAACTTGCAGACATGGTGGATTTAAGACTTCAACTTGTAGACGAGATGGATTTAAAACTTCAACTTGAATACTGACATATTTGAAGACTTCAACTTGTAGATGTTGTGACTTTGTACTTAAACTTAAAGAGTTGGCGGATTTGAGGACTTCAACTTGAAAATTAACGAACTTACAGACTTTAACTTGTTAGTTTGACCAACTGGTAAGAGGTTACAATCATCTCACTGGAGAAACCCATTGCCATGGATAATTTCCCCTATTGAACTGTAAATATCTGGTGAAGGTCCAAATTTCAATAAAAGGATGCTTGTATATACAATCTGTATATGCCTGGTCAGACAGATTTCATTCAATCATCCTTCACTCGAACAACAGAATGATGTATTTTATTGAACTCATGAGGCTGAGCATAGAATAAAGCTTTATCCGGCCTACGTGCTTTTGTGAAGAGGATCAAGTCATTATCTAGTTTCAAAAAATGAGTTTTTATTTTTATTTTTGTGTCCTAACTTTTGTCTAAGCTTCCCCTTGCGAGGTTTTCAACTTAGCTAAATTTTGTTTTGGTCCTAACTTTTTTCCTAGGCCGCCTCTCGTGAGTTTTTCATCCTAGTGGACATTTTCTTTAGGCTTTGCACAGTTTGTACTCTTGCGGGCTAGGAGTTACATGCAATTTATGCTCGTGCCCTAAGGAGGGTCATCTTACTTTAAGGATAGTACTTCTTCAAGAACTTTGCATTAATAGGACCAATCCTCATGTCTTTTGTATCAACAAGCTTGTAAGCGCCACTTGAATACTCTTCTTGTACGAAATATGGTTCATCCTATTTTGAAGTGACTTTTCTCCAAGAATTATGGGAATCGATGATAGGTCTTCTTACTAGTTTGGTCTCCAACTTGGAAGGACCTCAAGTGAACTTTTTTATTAAAAGAATGAGATAGGCGGGCTTGATGACATTCAAGATTCTGCTGAGCTTCCAGTCTCTTCTCATCAATTGCTTCTAACTCTGTAAAACGTAATCAAGCATTTTTTTTCTTCAGTGAGCCCTTATTGAATAGCAAGTCGTAAGAAGGTATCTGACGCTCAAGTGGTAAAAATACTTCAACTCCATAAGCAAGAGAGTATAGGGTCGATTGTGCCGGTCTGTGATACATCGTCTGATATGTCTACAAAGCTTCTTCTATTCGTTCATGTCAATCTCGTTTGGACTTGCAGACAACTTTTTTCAGCAAGTTACATAGAGTCTTATTGAATAATTCAGCTAGACCGTTGGTGGCAGCATGATATATAGAAGATTTACGCTTCTTGAAACTGAAGAGATCACAAATATTGTTCATCAATTTGTTATTAAATGGCTTGCGTTATTTGTTATTAAGAAATGAGGAATGCCGAAGCAGTAGATGATATTTACGTTGATGAAATTCGCAACATTCTCTTTCTTTACTTCTTTAAGAGTGACAGCTTCAGCTCATTTTAAGAAGTAATCAGTTGCTGCCAAGATGTACAAGTGCCCACCAGAAGATTTTGGCAACAGACCAATGACATCCAATCCCTTAGCGTCAAGTGGACAAGATACAATAGTTGGGTGTAATGCTTCAAGTAACTGATGTATAAAATTTGCATGAAACAAGCAAGCCTTGCATTTGAGGGTGCTCCAAGTAATCTTTAACTATTGTTGGCCAGTAATATCCTATCCTTTTTATATGGAAATGGAGCTTTGGTCCAGACTGATGTGATCTACATACTCCTGAATGTGCTTCTTGCAAAGGTTGGATGTCACGACCCATTTCGAATAGGTCGAGCGGGCACTTACCTTTCCCACCTCAATAAGCGAACCCTCAACCCAACGATAAGTAGAGACATAAATAAATAAATCAATACAGTGGAAAAGAATAATTACGTAAGTCTCATAATATTGTATAATAGAAATAGTGCAGAAATAAGGAAAATAACCCCAGGGTCTGGTCTAAGTCATACAAGAACATCTAAGTGAAATTATACAAGTCTGGAATATAATAATATATCAATTTGTCTATGTCTCAGAGTAAAAAAGTAAGACATAATAATAAGAGGAGTCTTCAAGGTGGCGAACGACTCGTGCTCACCCTGAAAACTCGATACTAAGCTGATGGCGACTATCAACCTCGGGAGACGGAGGAAGACCCAACTGGTACACTGCATTTATAAAAGAATGTAGCAAGTGCAGGTCAGTACAAAACCACAGTACTGGCGGGTATCATAGGCTAAATAAGTATAGCTAACATAATTCAGATAATAAAGAAAGATAGGCTAATAAATCAACAATTATAAGTCAAACATAATCGGAACCAAGTACACGTCATTGCCTAAGCAGAGCATCTAAACCCAAATGTGACAAGTCTCAATATGACCAATCCAAATCCAACATCACAGGTAAAGCACCAAACCATCTTAATATATGCCACGATGCAATGCAATGCAATAATGTAGAAATACAAATGCAACGCCATACAATCCTGTGCACACATGTACTCCGGACAAAATACCTCCACCTCTCGGTAGCACAACCCAAGGTGACTCGCGAAGTCTAAGTGCCACTCATCCTGAATCTTTACCCAATAGACAGACGAGACCCCGGATCTTTACCCATGGGGGGTTCTCACCGAAACCACCCTGGGGACCCGCGGAGTCTATGCACTCACTCAATTCACATTTTCGAGACTAATATCGGATATCGGACTCTCACATCACTCTCATTTAAAAATCGAGTCCAACTCCTCACAGTGTTTCATCAAGTAAAAACAATGTATCAATAGTATATCATAAGAATGTGTGCAATGCATATGCCCATGTCAAGAATCAGATGAATATCACAAGTACCAACATGGGTACGCCAACAACATATCAATGTCACGAGTACCAACATGGGTACGCCAACTATATATGAAAGACTACACAAGTCATATAGAACTATATCCTTGTGTCAACATCCACCCGTAAAATACTACAATATCAAAATCACGATGGAACAACAGTTCCCAATATCTACTAAAACCACGTGGCATCCAACCAACACAATAAAACAATCAAGTCACAACACAAAGGGTGGCTAGCCCTAATCACACAATAGGGCTCAACCTAAGGCAATATCCAACCCAACTTTATACCTGAAGGTTTACATGCTTTCTCCGACAATATAATCTAAATATATGCTTTGCTATAAGAAGTCTCACCAAGGGTAAGCCATAACCTACCTGGTTACCCGAATAGCAAACACCAACAATCACTCTTTCGCCTCGCCCTTCCGCTGAGCCTTAAGATCAAGGAATTCTAGGCATATTCGAAATCTAGATTAGAAATCATGAAGATCGATACTAATATTTCTATCATTCAATTTAGGTTAAAACCAACCCTAGAATTTAGGGAAACGGGCCCTACAAAGGCAAAACGGGAAACTCGAGGGTAAATTGTCAAATTAAACACTAGGTGATCAAAACCCATCAACTAATTGCTAAATTAACTCAAAAGATTCACCCAATTTCAAAATTCAAGTAAAAGCCCCAATTTTGGGTATAAACCCTAACTCTTTGATTCGAGGATTCAACACTAATAATGGAAGATATATAATTAATAACCTTAGATACATCATAATATAGCGTAAACTCACTCAATTCCATCATTAATAAGCCTAGATAGAAAATCCATCAAAACCCACTTTAAATCTTCCATTACTAAGAGACTAATAAGGAAGGAGGAATTCTAAGATGATTAGGAACAAGGAATTAGTAAAGAGGTCAGCAAGACTTACCACCAAGAGTTTTCTCTAAGAATCTTTTAAAACAATCCCCAAGAGCTCAATTTTCGTTATGGTGATAAATGATAGTGTCACGACCCAACAAGAGGGTGATGACGGGTACCCGGAGCTAGCCTACCGAGCACCACTTGTCATACTTCTTTCAATCTATCTCGGTGGACCACTTTTCTAATTTTCAAATAACACCACCTGAATAAAAACCATTCTCAAAATAAAACTTGTTACGAAGCATTCTTCGATTCCACCTCAAGCATATATATGTATATATACAAGCCTGCAAGGCTGCAAAATGATATACAGAATATACACTGATAACGTAATGAGATATCTACTATCCACACATGTCTACGAGCCTCTAACTAGAGTACTGAAAGTCGTGAGTACGGGACAGGACCACGCCATGCCCAAAATATAAACACAAAAGAATATACCAATAACCTACAACTCTGGAGTAGTGGAGTGCTCCTGTATATCTGCTGATAAATCTCCTAGGGATTTGGACCCTCTCCCTGTCTACCTGTGAGCATGAACGCAACGTCCATATAAGAAACGACGTCAGTACGAATAATGTACTGAGTATGCAAGGCATGAATAATAACATAATAAAGAGATAAAGAAACATAAGATAAAGAGATAGCCTGAAACTGACAGCCTCTTAAGGCGGAACCATGCATGCTAACTTTTACTCTTAAAACAACATCATAACCTATACTTATAAACTTCTCGACCATGTAGGTACAGTGTAATCATCATTAGCCCGCGTCCGGGGTAACCATCTCATGCCGCCCACTAGTGGTGACTGCCCGGCCAAATAGGCACGGTGTTACGATCATATCCATAAGCCGCCCACTACGCCCACCGTAGTGGTGTCTGCCCGGCCAACTAAGCCCGGTGTAATCATACATAACATAAGCATGCTTAGGAGTTTAATCAAAAGCTATAACTCTATCGGAGTAACGTAAGGTCGGTAACCTCCGATTATCTTATGGAACATTTATCATTGCTATGTCTCACCTTGAAGGAACAATCATCATGAGGTGAGATCAACAATAATGAATGAAGCCAAGAAAACTCATTAAATAAGCTCAACAATATCATAATAGCATCACAACCCAAAACTTTGGAATCTCTAGGCATATCATCATCATTATTGTTATCATCATAAAAACATACTCATCTTTAGCATCATAAGAACTCTAAGAATCATAAATCTCTAGCTTTTGGAAGTAAGGACATTATGGGAACATGTATGGGTTCACAAGAAAGGAATCATGCCTTTGGAAAGAAAAGGACTAGCCTTAACATACCTTTTGTCTTCTTAACGACTAAACATTTTCCTTCCAAGCTCGCGACTCTACATTCAAGAGAATTCGTACTAAGGTTAGGTCATTGAAAGCATGATTAAGTTTAAACTAAGGCAACTAAGGGCTAACGGAATTTTGGCAGCATTTCCTTTGTTTCATTGACTTTCTTCATATAATAAACAACTTCCAAACATCAATAGAAACATCCATAATATCATAATCAAGAGGCTTCTTTCAAGTTAAGCGTTGCTCAATCCTCAAAACTCCTTTTTAAAGTCATTAATAATAATAGCTACAACATAACACCATATTAATTTACATACAACACTTCCTCAACATCCTTAATACCCCCCTCAACAAGATTATACTCATAGCATACTAAGAATCATAACTCAAGTTAATTCACTACTCAAAAATATCATTAAATCCATATTTGAGCTTCATCTTCTACTTTCTTCCCTTATCCAAGTTCTTCAACAACCAAATACTCTTAATGACATGAAATAGATGTAAAAATCACCTTTTATCAAATAAGTATGCACTTTGGATTGATGTATTTCACTTAAATGAAACCCCAACTTCAATACCAAAGGAAATCTTAAATTCTACAAACCCTAGGGAGTCTCTTCACACTTGATCCTCTTAGTTCTTGCTATTTAATCATTGATTTCTCTTGGGTTTGGGTTAATATGAGAGGGGGAATGTTCTAGAGCTTTCAAGAGTTTAGGGAGAAGAGGGAAATGAATTAAATGAACAAGGGTCATCTATATATGGAAAGAGAAAAAACTGATCCGACTAGGTTATACGGCCAACTATACGGGTCGTATAAATTATACGGTCCGTATAATTGGACTGTATAATCCCACCATGGGATAACCCCTCTCTGAAATGGTTATACGGACCATTATATAGACTGTGTAAGTTATACGGACCGTATAAGTGGTCGTACAACCCCATATTTTTTGAACTTGCTCTCGTCAATTCAATTTGACTTCCATATCTTATAGAACCTTTTTGGAACTTATATAATACTTCATTAACCATCTAAGGATCCCTATAGCTCCTCCTCAAGAAATTTCTAAATAAACATTAGCTCGATTGATGCGGAACCTTCCCAAACACAACGTACATCTCACTTCCTTCAACAAATTTAGTTCCACCGAGTCATGCAACTTCAAAATCTTGTAGTATGCACTTAAAGCCATCAAATAAGCCCCTTAACTTCATAAGGAATTCATGTTTACTTAACCTTGCATTAGCCTACTTACAGCGCAACAACTCAAAATTCCCAAGATGTAACATTCTCTCCCCCCCCCCCCCCCCTCTAGAAACATTCGTCCTTGAATGATAGACTTTTGGGGATTCTACAACAATTTAGCCAGAGTTTCTCCTGTAATATGGTACTACCATCCTGTACAACAACAAAAAATATATCGCGTCACAGGGCTACAACAACAACATCAACAATCATGGCCACACACCACCAAGAAACTACTAAAGAAAGTATTACATACTTAGGGAAAATGGCGTCTCTGCTTGAGCCTCTTCATCTACAGGACCAAGAAAATGGCACAATTCTGGAAGGGTCTCCAACACATTTACGAAGCATCACCACATGAAAAACCGGATGGACTGACTCCAAATCTAAAGACAAGTCTAATTCATAAGCCACTTGGCCTACCTTGCGCATAATTTTGTAAGGCCTAATATACTGGGGACTAAGCTTTCCCTTCTTGCCGAATCTCATTACACCTTTCATCGGCGACACTTTCAAGAATACCCAATCGTTAACTTGGAATTCCAAGTCCCGTCGACGATTGTCCGCATAAGATTTCTGAGGACTTTGGGCTGTCAAAAATTAGTTTCGGATAAGCTTGATCTTTTCTACTACTTTCTGGATCAGTTCTGGGCCTATTAGTTATGTCTCTCCTACCTCAAACCGTCCAATTGGCGATCTACACTTTCTCCCGTATAGAGCCTCATACGGGGCCATCTGGATACTGGAATGATAAATGTTGTTATATGCAAATTCAATAAGTGGCAAATGGTCATCTGAATTACCTCCGAAGTCTAATACACATGCTCGCAACATATCTTCAAGGTCTGAATCGTGCGTTCAGCTTGTCCATCAGTCTGTGGATGAAATGATGTGCTAAGTTTCACTTGAGTTTCCAAGCCTTCTTGAAAGGACTTCCAGAAATTAGATGTAAATTGTACTTCTCTATCTGTGATGATGCATATAGGGACACCATGAAGTCGCACTATCTCTTTAAGATACAGCATTGCATAATCTTCTGCTAAGTATATAGTTCTGACTGGTAGAAAATGAGCTGAATTCGTAAGTCGGTCAACAATTACCCATATGAAGTCATACTTACAACGAGAACGAGGCAAGCCTACAATAAAATCCATGTTGATCACTTCCTATTTCCAAGTTAGAATTTTCATAGCTTGCAACAATCCTCCTGGCTTTTGATGCTCAATTTTTACTTGTTGACAATTTGGACACTAAGATACAAACTTCGCTATGTCTTTCTTCATTCCGTCCCACCAATACATTGACTTGAGATTGTTTTACATCTTTATCGCTCCTGGATGAACGGAGTAACAGAGTAATGGGCTTCTTCCAGAATCTAGTGACGTAATCCTACCACATCTGGGACACTTAGCCTGCTTCGATACCTGAGAACTCCATCTGCAGAAATCTCAAATGGTGACTTCTCTTTCTGAGGAAGTGCATCTTTGTAATAACTCAATTTGTGGCCTTCAAATTAGCGCTCTTTCACCTCCACTACTAGGGATGAGACAGCTGGGTTATGAACAACAATTCCTGCGTCGCCCGAGTTCGTTAAGTGAACTCCTAGGCTAGCTAGCTGCTGAAGTTCACGGGTTAATTCCCTGTTCTCCAGCTGAATGTCACATAGACTGCCCATGGATTTACGGCTAAGGACATCAGCCACCACATTCGCCTTTCCGGGATGGTATAAAATACTTACGTCATAGTCTTTCCATAGTTCTAACCACCGCCTCTGCCGTAGATTTAAATCCTTCTACTTGAAAATATACTGGAGACTCTTGTGATCTATATAAATATCAACATGAACACCATACAAGTAATGTCTCCACATCTTTAGGGCATGAGGAAAATCGTTTACTGACTCCCTCGAGTTTGGTAAGCCATTTTGGAATGTGAAAAAGATTTCAGGAGGATTATTCTTCCGTAACTCATTATGACATATGACATACACTTGCTATGATTCCGTCCGACTTCATTGATTTGATTTGTCATTCGATATGCCTCATTGAGTCTCTGGAAATCTATGATATTTTTATTGCATTTAGTCTCTCCCTACTCCATTCGGGGATGCCTCAATGTTTCCCACACTGAGCCCGGGCCAGGATATGTTGTCAAGCATATTCCACTGCATTGTTCGCCGTGCCTCGATGTGAGGGGACAGGTATATATGTACATGGGTTTTGGAGTATGCTGTGCCATGTACACACATTCTGATATGCTATGATCTGATATGGCCATCTGATATGATATGTTACGTTACGGGGTTATCCCCTACTCTATTCCGTATGTATGGTGGCACCAGCGTTGGGGGGTGGCCACGATCTGTTTGTCGAGCCCTTGGAAGGGGCCGGACATGATATGATGTATGTTTCTGAACACACTCCTCATGTTTTGAAAATATGCATTTGATACTCCGGATGTCACACTCACTTCTCTGTAAGCCCTGTTTCGATTATGATCTTGTTCCGTATTGGGACCAGGTACGACATATGTTTTCAACAAATACTATTTATGCTTTATGATCAATATTTTGCTAATCCGGATATTCTGTCCATTTTCTGTACCTCCTGTTCTGATTATGACTTTGTTTACTACGTTCTGTGCTTTACATACTCAGTACATAGTTCGTACTGACCCCTTCTCCTCGGGGGCTGCGTTTTCATGCCGCGCAGGTACAGAAGACAGGTTTGCTGACCGCCTGCCTAGGACATCTATTCTGCTATATTGGGAGTGCTCTTTAGTTCAGAGCTTGGATATTGGTACAGTCTGCCGCTATTATATATATGTATGTTATTCAGGGGTATGACGGGGCCCTGTCCCGTCTTATGATTCTGTTATGTTCTGTAGAGGTTTGTAGACATACTTGTGTGGGTTCTGTATATGTTTGGGTATGATATGATCTGTGACAGCCTCATCGGCTTCCATGTACGGTGTCAGTTCATTTATGGTTACTATTAACTCCAAGCGACTTCTATATTTAAAAATATTCTGTCGTGTGCTAATTTGGGTTATTGGGTACGTTTGAGTGTCCAGCACGGACACTAGTCGCGGCCTACGGAGTTGGGTCGTGACAAAAGTGGTATCAGAGCAGTTCGTCCTCGGAGTGTCTACAGACCGTGTCTAGTAGAGTCCTGTTTATCGGTGTGTTGTGCACCACATCTATAAACAGGAGGCTACAGGACATCTAGGTGTTACCTTTCTTTGACTCTTAGATCGTGCAATAGAGCCAGCTGTAGGAAATGAATTCCTTTCTTTACTAACCTTTAATTGCAGCTGGTGAACGGTATCGACGTAAGACAGCGCCTGCTGATATTGGAAGCTACACAGTACTCCGATAAGCAATGGTATGAGAGATGTATGCTGGGTAAGGTATCCTAAAGTACGATTAAAACATAAAGTCGAATATTAAAAAGAGAAACAAACATGGAAAGTGTAGCAGGTGCAGTTCGAGTTGGGCATGTGAGGTAAGCCTCGGCATTCTGATACTTTTATTTGAAATTGTTAGCCCCGTGTGGCTATGATGCGATATGATACGATATGTATATACGTATATGTGTTGGCCCTGTGAGGCATGGTTGGTATTTCCTGTGTACAGGTTTTGGGATAGTAAGAAATACAGAGGAACCTCTGCCCAAATTTTTCCAGAAATATAAACAGGAAAATAAGATCTAAATTCTTAATATGTCTTGAAAGTTGATACCGATAGGGTAAATCTCTTATGTTGGGTTAAAAGTTTAAGAGATACCCTCCATGTCATTCGTAAGAAGCGTTATCCTCATATGGAAAATTTTATCTCGAGAAAGCATATACGAGTAGCGAATTCAATTTATTTGGAAGGAGCAGAAATATGTTCTAACCCCATTTTGTTTTAGCATAGCCCATGTGAAGGGCAAAATATGCGGAAGGGCAAAAATGTCCGACGAGCAAGTTTCCTCTAATTGGAAAAATACAAAACGTATGACAAGCAGTCGGGAATTGAGTGGTTCGCTCACGACTCAAATATACATATACACAAACATGGAGGTAATTATGTGAGTTAAGTGCTAAGAGATTCCGCGAGGTTCGTCGGATTCTAGTTTGTAACATTTTATCAGTTCTCATCGACTGGTTGGAGATGGGATCTGTGGAATAAAAACCTAAACCCGTGAGCTGTCTAAAAGTATATATATACACACGCATGGAGGTAAATATTGAGGATTTACAAGGGCGACACGGTAACTATATAGTTAGAAAAGTAAAAGAATCTCCTCTAAATCGGGGTGGGACCCGCTACGAGAACGTTTTGAAAGTTGTTAAGACCCCGATTTGCCTTAAATTACGTGACCAAGGTTGCGCGGGGCAGTTGACGTAATTATGCCGGCCTTAACGTGCTTAAATGCATTAAAGTTGTAAGGTTAAGCGTGCCAGGGCCAGAGCAATTCTGGGATGGGTGACCCCCTGGGAAATGTACAAAATTTTCGCAACATAGATACGAGAGACGAATAGGAAATTTGGGGTAACCTAAATGGAATTAGGATATGTGGAATGGTTAGAAACTTTATAGGGGTCACACGAGCTGAGACGGATTAGATTGCTAAAAGGAAGAAAAAAAAAAGCAGCGTAGCTCTGAAATTAGAGTAAATTTGAGCAAGTGATTGAAGATGTATTGTAAAGGAAATGGCAGTGATATATATACGTATGTGTACGGCCCCCATTTATGAATATGTCGATCGATTGGTGAACCCTAATAGCCAGCGTTGCATTATATGGAAAACGTTAGCTGGACAGAATTTACGAGAAAAAGGGAAAGGTATGGTACAGATGTTATGAAATAAACTGATATTCATTTGGCTACCGGTTGAGATTGGAAGGTTCCGCTACAACGATGTTTGGAAAGAAAAGAGAATAATTGAGTGGATGGTAAGGAGATCAAAATGTCAGAAAGAGTGAACCATAAGAAACGTGATTAAGCAGAGTCTCTAAAAGAGTCGACGGGCAAAGCACGAAGTTAATTGCGAAAATCAAACCAAAATGAAATAGTGCAGGGCAAAGGAGAACTTATGGTATGAAATGATGAATTATGTGAATATCGAATGATTCGATTGTCGAGCAAATAGAATGACAAGTAAGGAATGGGTATGAAGGAAGAATGTGATTATTATGAGGTAAACAACTATGTTAATTATATTACTTGAGTACCAGCTATCGGATAAGATTGCGTACTATATACTTGTGATTCTGTTAATGTCTCGAAGAGAAAATTTAGTTGCAGGCCAGAAAGAAAAGACATGGATATGGTAGGAGTATAACCCTGAATAGGGGGGAGCGAATGAAAGTAAAGTAAAGTAAGTATAAATGAAAACAATTGACATGCAGAAGATTGAGGCGATAAAGGATTGGCCTAGGCCTTCGACGTCGACGGAAATACGTAGTTCTCTGAGGATGGTCAGATTATAGCCTATGTTCCCCGGCAGCTCAGACCGCACGAGGGAAAATTAATTCGCTCATGATCTGGGACTAGCTACGGTGATTCATGTTTTAAAGATATGGCGGCATTACTTATATGGGGCCTGCGTTGATATCTATACGAATCCTAAGGGCTGCCATTATACGTTTTAAGAAAAAGGGAGCCGAATTCGCGGCAGAGAAGATGGTTCAAATTATTGAAAGATTATGATATTAATATTTTGTGCAACTTTAGAAATGTTAAAGCTGTGATAGACGCACTTAGTCGTGAGTCTACGGACGGCTTGACCGGCGTACATTCAGAGATAAAGAATTGGTCTGTAAAACTCTTTAGTCAGCTAGCCTTGGAGTCCGTTTGGTCGATTCTGGAGATATTGGGATTTTGTCCGAGAAGTTGCTGAATCGTTGATTAGGGAAGAGGTAAAACAACGTCAGTTCGAGGATTCTATTCTGGTATGGTACAAAGATACAACCCTTGATAAGAAAGGGACCCAGTTGAGATCTCACCTGATGGGGTATTATTATACAGAGGCAGATTATGTGTGCCTGACGTTGCAGGGCTGCGACGGCCAATTATGGGCGAAACGCATAATGTTCGGTATTCTGTTATCCTGAATCCACTAAAATGTACCATGAACTTATATGCTTATACTGTGGAATGGCATGAAACGGGACATCGCAGAGTTCGTTGCCCAGTGCCAGAATTGCCAGCAGGTTAAAATTGAACATCAGAAGCCAAATGGACTTCATTACAGGGTTGCCTCGCACTCCGCGAAAGTATGACTTTATTTGGATTATTGTGGATAGGCCGACAAAAAAATTAGCCCACTTTCTTCCCGTCAGAACCACTTACTCAGCGGAGGATTTTGCCAGACTATATATTAAAGAAATAGTGCAACTCCACGGAGTTCCTACATCTATTACCACTGACAGAGGTGCCCATTTTATGGAAAATTTCTGGAGATCTTTTCAGGAAAGATTAGGGACTAAGGTGAGTCTGAGCATAGCATTCCATCCCCAGAGAGAC
Organism: Lycium barbarum; assembly: GCF_019175385.1. NCBI lineage: Eukaryota > Viridiplantae > Streptophyta > Magnoliopsida > Solanales > Solanaceae > Lycium > Lycium barbarum. Next base: position 49,158,416 of record NC_083348.1, on the reverse strand, counting down.
GGACAGGCCGAGTGCACTATATAAATGCTAGAAGATATGTTGCGAGCCTGTGTTATTGATTTCAGAGGCAGCTGGGATAGTCTTCTGCCATTGATTGAGTTTGCTTATAATAACAGCTACCAGTCTAGCATCCAGATGGCTCTGTACGAGGCTTTGTTTGGCAGAGAATGCAGGTCACCGATCGGCTGGTTTGATATTGGCGAAACAGAACTAATAGGCCCAGGTATGATCCAACAGGCGGTTGATAAGATGAAACTTATCCGAGAGGGACTATTAGCAACTCAGAGTCGACAGAAGTCATACGCTGATAAACGACGTCGACCCTTGGAGTTCCAGGTCGGTGATTGTGTATTTTTGAGAGTATCGTCTATAAAAGGCGTGGTGCGATGCGACAAAAAGGGTAAGCTCCGTCTGCAATATATCGGACCTTATCAGATTATTCGAAAGATTGGGAATGTCGCCTATAAGCCAGATCTGCCATCTGATTGGAAAGCGATACATCCGGTATTTCATGTGTCCATGCTCCGCAAATGTGTTGGTGATCCCTCCAGAACATTTCTAGTGAATGATATTTAGGTGATGGAGAAATTTTCTTAAGACGAGCAATCTGTAGCTATTCTGGATCGTCAGGTGAGGAGCTCGCGTACCGAATATATACCCTCTATTAAAGTCTTATGGCGAAACAATAATAAAGAAGGAACGACCTGGGGAGCAGAGGATGAAATGAAGGAAAAGTACCCTCACTTGTTCTCTACACCTACAGGTGATCTAAGTCTCTAAACTTGTTATATTAATTGGTAAATAATTCATGTGCGCTATTCATAAGAAGAAACTCCCCCGAAGTGTTTGTAAGACCTATAAGGCTAATTTAACATTCGAGAACGAATGTTCAAAAGGGGGGGAGGATGTTATATCCCGTGTTTTTGCGCATTTGGAAAAAATTTGAAACAATCTTGCCTTGAAGGAAATAAGGCTATGTTCTTAATTTATTTAACACATGTGTAATATTATAGTATCTGAAAGGATTCCTTCCCTTTTTGAATAGTGCTTCAACAGTAAAGCACAGAGGAGGATGGCTTGAAACTGTATTATATAGGATCTCGAATTGTAGGGGAGGCATATTAAGCATCCAATGAGTATTAACTACTACCTAGCATATTCTACTATATACATGACTGTTTGTCCATGTGTATGTTCTTCCCACTATTGGCAATTCTGTCATAGTGCATTCTTCCATGAAATTCTCTCAACGTATAAACATATAGTACTAGTATAACTAGCCAGCCACATAGAGGGCTCGGTGTATAGGATACCCTCTCCAGCTGTATAGACCGAGTATAAGGATACTCTCTCAGACCGTATAGGCTAGGCATAAGGATACTCTCTCCAACCGTGTAGGCCGGGCATAAAGATACTCTCTCCGACTCTATAGGTCGAGCATAAGGATACTCTCACTAGCCGATAGGCTAGGAATAAATTCACATATATGTATATAACTCTATATATCAGGTATATAGTAGACACATACAATATTATATATATGATCTGTTATATCTCTATCAATATGGAGTAAGCATAGAGTGGATAGGAACTCTCTCAACAAGACTGATAGATACAGAAAATGAAACACTTATAGATAAATGGAACAAACAACCTAGAGTCTTCTTCTTACTGACTGGTGCATTAGTACACCAAAACCAACCTGGCGCAGTTTTATTTAGTATCATTACAGCTTTACTATCCTTCACACTGTGTTCACTTATAGCTATAAGACTAAATTTATTCACCCTAATAAACTCCTTCATCTCCTTGTGCTTTACCGCATTATTAAAACCCCTCACATTCCATGGCACTATTATCTATGGATTTGTTAGAATTTTGTCACGACCCAACCCCGCGGGCCATGACTAGTGCCCGAGCTGGACACTCGTATACGTACCTATTAGATATAGTCAGACTGAAACTAAGAATAATATGGAAACTTACAAAAACTCCAAAGGTTCATAACGTCATCATACGTATACATCCAGATAAACTGTCTCCTGAGGAGTCACAACTAATCAAAATATAATATGATACGCAAGCTGACAAGGCTGCCATTACATGTCAATATGATACGCAAGCCGACAAGGCTGCCACGACATATCAATACCGTACGCAAGCCGACAAGGCTGCCACTACCGACGAACATATACATGGCACATCGTATAGACACAGCTGGACAAACTTATACACAACCCACACATATGTCAACAGACCACTAAGAGTACAAGAGTGAAATACGACGGGACAGGGCCCCGTTGTACCCTTGGATATATATATATAAGTCTATATAGAAGATCTCCACCAAAATATCTGGGCTCCGAAACAATGGAGCTCTCCAAACAGCTAAGCAGAATTGCTAAGCTGAAGGATCACCAAATCGAGTATCTGTACCTGCGGGCATGAAACGCAACCCCCCACCCCCCCGAAGAAAGGGGGTCAGTACAAGATATGTACTGAGTATATAAAGCATGAAATACAATAAAGAGGATCATGACGGAAATAGAGATCACAGGAGACAAGTATGACATTCAAAATACCAATACACTTGCCTTATGAAATGTAAATCATGCGTATCAATATCATATATCATACCTGGCCCATTATGGGACTCGGTGAATAAAGTCATCATATGCCATCCTTGGCGCCATAATCACATCATCATATCATCACATCATCATATCATCATATCATCATATATATATATACTGTACCCGACCCTCTAGTGAGGGACTCGGTGAACAATGCAGTGATACTGTGCATGAAAACATACCCGGCCCGGGACTCGGTGAAAGATATATTGAGACATGCACGAGCAGAGTAGTGAGCAATCATATGCAAACTAAGTCACATCTGAGACTCGATAGAATAATCAAAATGAACCATCATTTGATAATCAAGACAACATTCATGTCAAGTAACACTCGAATGTCACTATGGATTATATCAAATAGAATTTCAGGAATCATAGACACGTATCAAGACATAATGAAATAGCTTCTGGAAATCAAGAACATTAGCCATCCTGGTGTCTCTAAGAATAGGAGCTTCTTTGGAGTTTATACATTCGTCATCTGTTTGTCTCACATAGATCATGCCAAAAAGAAAGAAGGGTTAGCTTTACATACCTTACGTCATCCAAGGAACTCAACTTAATTACGAACTTTTCACAATTAGTATGCCAAACCTATAATCGTAAGAATATGCACGTGACTTAAGAAGGCTTTCGTATATCATATATATTAATAAATAACTTAATTCTAAAACGAAACGGGTAGCATCTCCCCTATATAATTAGTATCTCCCAATTCGGTATATCACCACAACAACCCAACAACAAATAAATATCAAAAACACAACAATATACTTAATTTACTGCAACAATCCATCCAATATATATCCTTAAAATCAATCCCTTAAACTTATCTTTATTTCTAACGGAATTTCGACAACATTTCCTTTCTATTCTGAACAATCCCAATACCTCAATTCAGCTAACAAACCATTAATATCAACATTAACAAAAATACCCAATATTTATCAATAATAATCTAACTAAATCCATCAAAGAATCCATCCAAATCAACACCAAATACCCAACTACTTAAAACAACATATACGACAATTACATCAACATTTCCAACATTCTAATATGCCAAATCTATCAATAAACACGTAAATAACATCACAGACAACTTAAACATACCTTATGTAGTCCATAACCACGAAATCAACACCATCCAAAGCTAATTTTTGGTTTAAAATGACGACAATAACTTGTTCTTCACTTCACTCTTCACGGGCCTCGGGATTTGGGGCCTCGAACTTGATCAAACTCTCACTTTCTCTCTCTAATCTCTCCTCCCTCTCTCTCTAACCTTCCATAAGCTTGCTGAACATTATATCACATTAACATGCTGTTTATTACTTGTTTGGAGCCTATTTATAGTGACAAAGGGCGGTGGAGTGGTCCTGCCACGTGTCCACCACGTGTCAGGCTCTCTACTGCGGCCAGCGCCTTTGTTCAATAAAACAGTCATATCTCTTGATTTCGATATCGAATAAATTCCCACGACCTATGGTTGGAAAGCTAATTCAATTATCTACAACTTTCATTTTAGGAGGTTTCCCAAATTTCCAAATAATGATAGGGTTATGGTCTCCCGAAGTAAGATCACCCGAAAACGTAACTTAAAAACATCTTTTTAGAGGGCTTACACTTGGATTTGGCTCAAGGGTCCTTCTTGAGTTGTGTTTAACTTCACATATATTGTCCATATAACTTATCATATGTCCTTTATAAAAATCCCATCATGTGGGCCCCACCTCAGCTTACGGTTACGAGGGCTATATATCTTTTAACGTATCATTCCAAACATATTGTACGAATTCCAAATATCATACTCATGAAACTACAGTAAAATTTCATTCTTTATACTTGTGATATTTGCTCCTCCTCGAGCTCACATTAAGCCGTCTGTAGCCTTAGTAACACGAAAGTTTCTGGGGTGTAACAAATTTGACTACCACCCCGCACCTCGACCTATCCACATTTATTAGAAATATATTTTACCACTACTTCTTTAGCTATATTAGGTGCCTTTATAGCTCCTAATTCACTTGTTTCAGTAACAGGTCCATTTGATTCCTTCTCCCTTGATACTTTTTTAGTTGTTTGATTAGAATTGGCTTTCTGCTACATTTTCTTCTATGCTAAATTCCTTTTTACCACTTGTTGGTTATGTCCCTCTTGAACTGTTGTACTTCATTGCAGCAAAGTAGAGGATAATGCACCTGGATCCTTATTCACACCCTTTCCTTATTTCTCTTGTTGTGTTGCATTGTTATTCTCTAGTGGTTTCCATTATTGTCTCTGCTTGTGGTATCTTGCCTTTGATACAGGCTTTTCTTATTGTTGTAGTTGAGGGGAAGCAACTAGTTCAATTAGTGTGAGTTTACTGATCCTTTTAATGAGGGATTTCCATTGAGGTATGATTTGTCTAATTTCGGCACAGTTACCCGGACATTTATTTTAATCCGATATTTACAGATTGGAGAAAATTATCAGTTGCTATCATTCTTCTACTAACATTAATAATTTATGATGTATTCGGTTGCCTTATGGATAGGACTTCATACGAATGTGAATTTTATCAAAATTCGAGCCTGTGAACAGGAGAGGTGCTATACCCGGTATTGATAAATTAGCAATTGATCTCGGTTTGAGGCTACTTTTGAAGGCAATTTTCATGATTTGGCTGGGGGATTGAACTTAGTGAATTTGAGAAATTCTAAAATACTTACCAAATATAGCAGAAATAAGAAGAAAATGAACCTCCAGATGTTCCCCCCACCCTCCCTCCTTCCCGCTGCTTTGCTCAGATTGAGATTTGGAGCATTTGGAGGCACTACAGAAAGTGAAGGCTTGATTGTGTTCATTCGATCGACTGTAATGAATGTTAAGACTTTATATTTTCTGTTTTAGGTATTTTTTAAGTAAAGAAAAAAATGAAAATAATAAGGGGTAAAGGTGTAGCAGAAGGGTCTCGTACCCGTGATGTGATGAGCATTGGTACGAGTACCAGTAACATGATATAGGTAATAGTGTACTGTGTATTTATGGGTTGTGACCTAGGAATGCTAAAGTATGTGGGCATTAGCTGTTATGTGCTACTTGTCTTATATTTGACTAGTTGATTGTCGTTGGTACATTAAGTTACTTTAAGAAACCTCATAAACTTGAGATAACATGTTAATGAATTGGTTGGCTATTAAGTCTGGAATTACTGATGACTTACATAAACTTGTTGGCTATTAAGTCTCGAAATATTGACTATCTTACATGAACTTGTTGCCTATTATGTCTGGATTTACTGATGAACTTATTTGAGCTTGTGGGCTATTAAGTTTGGATGATTGATGAACTTACTTGAACTTGTGCTCCATTGAGTCTAAATTACTGATATATTCACTCTCTTATATGTTGATCATGCATATACATTGACATGAGATTAGATATGGGTATAAGTTGATCACATGGAGATTATTTGTGCTAGAATTGTCATATTCCTAAGGGAATTGGTTTCGGCGAATCTTTGTAAGCCGAAAGCAAATGGTTCCAGCAAATGTTTGTAGCTGAAAAGAAATGGTTCCAGCTAATGTGTGTAAGTGGAATATGGAGCTCGCAAGTCCCCCAAGGGCCATGAACTCCCAAATATTACCGTGGAGCTTTGTGTACATACATGATTTGGAGAGGATTTCGCTTGAGGAACATCAATGCATTATGATACTTTTCCTCATTTGGTTATATGTATTATTGCTGCTACTTGAATAATTGAGCTTAATTGCCCTACCTAATTTCCTGACTATCTGATTAACTGGCTATTTGACTTACTTTGTAACTAATAAATCTCTAATCGATTAATTGATTGGTTCGAGCTAAGGTAAACTGGTAAAGGGAATAAGATTTTTCTTACATACTTCGTCACTATTTTACATTTTGGATAGTATATTTGGTCGATTTAGACTTTTGTTATTATCTTAGTAGCTCTTGCACACATGACACCAGTCTTGGATGGTATATTGGGTTATTTTCGCATGTCGACTAGTATATAGACTTGATTATGAATTAGTGTTCCCACTTTACTTTCTGCTTATTTAACTTAAAAAGAATTGGCTGTTAATCTTTTTGGCTTACTTATCGAGTTGGGAATATGTTTCATCATGACTATAGATTTTGGATCGAGACAAATTTGGTATCAGAGCCCTAGGTTCATTGATCTCATGAGTACAAGATCAATGTCTAGTAGAGTCTTACGGATTGGTACGAAGAGATTCATACCTATCTTTCAGAGGCTATAGAAAATTTAGGAAACTTCAAATCTATTATTCTTTATCGTGCATATGTGATTTGGTTTAAGGTATAAGCTTATTTCTTTCATTCTCTCGCCGATTGTGAGGAAACGTTTTCTAATTCGCACATGAGTGGTTTAATATGACATCACGCGGTATGGTACGATTTATGTTACCATGCTGAGGTATGATGTTATGGGTCTTATTATGTGATTTGCATGAAGAATTTTCCTTCTATCCCACAAAGTTGAGGTGTACTAAAGAGAATTTCAATAGTTCAAGTTTGGTGACGCGACTGTTAAAATGGTAAAGTGTTCATCTCATGGGAACATGAGGTAGGAGAAGTCTAATATTGCATGGGAGAATGAAAGGATAATTTGTGTGTCGACATGATAGTACTACGGTGCTGAGATAAAAACAAGTGGTTATGGGTTCTTTAAGGAAATAGCTTTTTGCTTTAGGCCAAGTAGGGGAAGTTAGGCGATTGAATCTTATAGGAATACTTCTTGTAATCCTTCAGTAAAGGGCGTGTTTGTAAGTTTGCTTGATGTTTCGAGGTTGGTGATGAAAGGGATCATTTTGGACCAAGAGCTTGTTGATTTTATTATATGCTGTAGTTGGTTGATGTGCAAGGGTAACGACACTGGAATGGCCACCTTAAAAGGTTTTAGTGTCAGAAATGGGATAATCCATTGGGTTTTCATGGGATGAGGCTACTTTGTTTATGAAGTGAATGTTAAAGGAACATTAATTGGTAAGTAAGTTTGACTGTGTCATAGGCTACCGGGAGTATAGGGATCAACCAATGAGGATAGTTCTAGCGATCGACAAGTGGGAAGATTGATTACTTAAGGAGTTATTTGGCTATTACACGTAGTTTTGGACAAGGAATGCGGGTATTGTTTCTGCTGCCTATGACTTAGGAAGTTGTACAAATTACTGGTGATGTGATTTTGTGGAGTTGACAAAATAAGAGGAATAATCATATGATTTCCTGGAAGGCATTCTAGTTTGGTGAAAGACAATAAGAGGTGGTTCTTTATGGGCAAGCATCGCTTAAGGACCCTCGAGCAAAGTGTCAGCCAATAAGAACATCTAAAGTGGTATATCAATGATAGATTTTAACTAATTCAAATTATGAAGAGCTTTTTGGAAATTGAATTAATGATCAGGATCGGTAGAAACCAAGAGAAGTGAATTCACAGTAGTACATTTGGGTATCGATATTGGGTTGGTAAAGTCATAAACCAAGATGGAAGAAAGATTCTTCAGTTAAGAGATTTTTTGCAAAGATACTGGCATGGAACCATATGAGAATGTTAGTAGGATTGTGTGAACGGTAAGTTTGGATCGCCCTACAGATTATGGACCAACACTGTGGTGGTTTCGGATATTACATCAACAATAATTGATTTGTGTTGCAATAAGAAGAGTTGGTTTGTATTTTCTAGTGGATAGGATTCATGAATGATTGTACCTGTGATGCGCTTGGTTTAGAAAGAGTATTCAGTTTTAAAGTTTGAGTGAGGCAAGGTAAACTTTCAGACACTCAAGATTGTGGCTTACAACTATCTTCAGGGTTGACTCATCTATTTTGCAAGATTTATGATATTTCAGTACATCCTCGAGTAGGTTTGGATGAGTTTCGGTTGATACCTGTAAAAGTGATTGTGAATGGAATATGGAAGTCTATGAATAAGGAAAAATGCATTTTTTTCGAATTGGAAAGATTATTGCATTATCATTAAAAATAGGACTTGAATTCTGAACAACAGGATTACTAGAGTCAAGTATGTATTATGGTGTCATTATCTTGTATCTTAGGGTGAAAATTCATAAGTATGACTGAAGGAGGAAGTCTAAGAACAATTTGACTAAGTGTGTAACAAGTGCCATGGGACTTTGCCACCGGTGATGGTGAGGTACATATTTCGGACGGTGGCATAACAAGATTGATGGAAAGGTGTCTTACATTGTACCAATGTAGGGGACATCATAGCATCCTTGAAAGAATGGGCTAAAGTTTGTTGATAAGAAGGAATCTTTATAATAAGAAATTGAAGTAATATTTTTGAGGTGACACTATGTCTGTGGTAGTAGATTATGTCGAAGCGTTGCTGGCTAGATAGCATGGATGAGTACTTCTAATGGGAATGACTTGGGAGAACCTCTTCATGGAAAGGCATGTGGATTACGCGATTTGATACTTTTGGATTTGCTTTAGGAACAATAAGCAGTGTACTCAGAGTTTGTACGATGTTAAGGAAGAGTATGAGTGTCTTGACCCAATTTATGAATCATGATGGCACCTAAACTGTCCCCCCAGGTAGGCAAACCATTTCCAAATCATTTTAATCATATATAAGAATCATACGGAAATAAAAAATGATTTAACCAAGAAATTCAAATTATATAAATGATATGTGCGGAAGTAAGAATAACCCTAAAATCTGGTCTGTACTAGTACAAGAGCCACTATAACATAAATACAAGTATGATAGAAAGTACAAATCTCAAATGTCAATATTGTCTCAAGAATAAAAAGTAGACAGTTAATCACAAGAAGAATCTCTGAATGCGGATCTAGCCCAAAAGCTCACCCTGGAATCTCTGTCGAGTAGACTCGAATCACCCTCTAGGGTGGGAACTGGAACTAGTAACAGACTCTGCACTCAAAGAAGAGTACAACAACAGTTTTTGCAAACATTTATTGGGCCTAAGGTCGCAGATTATTTACTTAAATAAATAGGTGGTTCCTCATTCAGAACAAGAAGTATTCATATCTTTACTTCTTCGTTCAGTTCAATTATCAGTTCAGTTTCAATTTTAGTATTTACAGTTCTTTCTTTTAGTTGTTTTACATACCAATGCAATTCAAATATACTGACGTCCCTTTTTGCTTGGGGCCAGCATCTCGCGATGCATGTAATGATTTACAAATTGACGATTCTTCTTGCTAGGACATCTCGTATGAGCTATTGGTGAGCCCTAGTCTTCCGGGGTATTATCCCTCTTTTTTTCAGTATTTATAGTAATTTAGTTAATAAGGTAAGCTGACGGCCTTGTCTTGATAAACAATTAGCATTTCAGTATCCTTTAAAGGCTTCTTAGACTATAGTCCAGTCAGTCAGATATTAGCAGGTTTTTATGTGTTAGCCATGTCGGCTACTCGTTTATACTTGTAGACTTTCAGTACTTTCCACATTTATGATATTTCTATCAGACTCTTTAGTAGATCAGCATTTTGTGTGTATACATTCAGCTCACAGTTATACCACATGTTTATCCAGCCAGCCAGTTTGTTCTCTCGGTCACATGTAGCCAGGCCTTGAGTGCAACGTTACGCCCAAGCCATGGTTCGGGGCGTGACAAATCTTGGTATCAGAGCCTAGGTTCAAGAGTTCTAGAGAGTCTATGAAAGCATGTCCCGTGGGGTCACTTTTATGTATGTGCGTACGCCACACAAGTAAATAGTTGGCCACCAAGGCATCTAGGATTGTCCCACTTCTTTCATACTCTAGACCGTACAGTTAGAGCTATGCTTTCAGGAATCCTTCTGACTCATGCGTATTTCAGAAAATGCCTGCCAAAAGAGAGTACATCAAGAGGACATCAGCTACTAGCTAGAGGGCTAAGACTAATGTTGTTCATGAGGAGGACACTCCAGCCCAGGGAGTTAGATCATGCTCAGCACCCCCAACTGCACATCCACCTACTACCACAAGGCCTGCGGAGGTCCCAGTTACTCTGCCGCCCAGTGCTTCAGACATGGATGTAAGGGGAGCTATCCAGTTGCTCACTCAGTTGGTTGATACTCAGGCTCAGAGGCAGGGAACAAATTCTATTGATGGGATGGGTAGTTCCAGGTCTAGGAAATTCCTCAACATGAAACCTCCAGTTTTCACACGGTCCAACAAGGATGAGGATCCATAAAACTTCATTGATGAGGTTCAGAAGATATTTCGGGTGATGCATTCTACAGACACAAAGGCTGCAGAGTTTGCTATGTACCAGATGAAGGATTTTACTAACACTTGGTATGAAACATGGAAAGAGTCCCAAGGGGGCGATACAGCTCCTGCGACTTGGAAGGAGTTTGCAGACGCGTTTCTTGAGCATTTTCTATCTATTGAGGTCTTGGAAGCTAAAGTTTCAGAGTTTGAGAGACTCAAACAGAATGAGATAAGTGTGAATGAGTAGTACCTCAAGTTCGTTACTCTAGCCAATATGCTCCAGAGATGGTGCGTGATATGGTGGCCAGAGTTGCATGGTGATTCCAATATAGCTGCTCAGAACAATGACATGACCATTCTAAGATGGTTTCCTTTGTTCAAGGGAACAAAGACGGGCTGAATAAAGAAAAGGGGCTACCCAAAGAGAAGAACAGGGAATTCAGCAAAAGAGCTTAGTTTGCAGAAAATTTCAGCCATGGGGGATCTCAAGGAGGTGGTAATCGCCAGTTCTTCAGGACACCAAAATCAAGACCTCTTCCATCTTTAGCTAGTACACCAATTCAGAGGTTCAAGTTTAATAAGAAAAGCTAGAATTTCAGAGCAGGAAGCTCATAATCACAGGCTAGTGTGGGCTACAGAGTCTCTAATTACCCTACTTACAACACGCGAGGTAAGAGGCACCCAGGGGTGTGTTGCTCGAGCACAAATGGTTGCTTTAGGTGCAGTCAGCAGGGCCACTTCTTGAGGGATTTTCTATCACCAGGGCAGACTAATGGTGGTAATGTAACGCAGTCCACTAATTCAGCAGCCCCTCATAACTCTTAGGACCAAAAAGATCATGGTGTAGCAAAGTCCGTTAATATGGGCGGTGATCAGAACCGCTTGTATGTGCTAGCCAGCCGTCAAGATATAGAAGCTCTTGGAGATGTTGTCACAGGTATGCTAACATTCTTCACCTTTGACATTTACGCTCTTATGTAACCCTATATATTGCTAAGAAATTTAGGATAGAACCAGAAAAGTTGTGTGAACCCTTTGAAGTATCCAGTCCAGTTGGAGAATCAATTATAGCTAGGCGTATCTATAGGCAATGTCCAGTCAAAGTGTATCATTGCCTTACTGCAACAGACTTAGTAGAATTGGAGATGTTAGACTTCGATGTAAACATAGGAATGAATAGATTAGAGTCCTATTATGCCAGTGGATTGCAGAACCAAAATAGTAAGTTTTGACCGGTGAATCAGTCTTAGAATGGAAGGGTGATGCAGTAGCACCTAGAGGTAGGTTTATTTCCTATCTTAAAGCAATAAAAATGATCTATAAAGAATATATCTGTCATCTAGTTTAAGTTAGGGATGCAGATACTCAGATTCCCACTCTCCAGTCAGTACTAATTGTAAATGAGTTCCAAGAAATGTTTCCCGGAGATCTTCTTGGAGTCCCTCCCGATAGGGAAATTGACTTTGGAATTGATCTACTTCACGGCACTAATCCAATATATGTTTCACCTTATAGAATGGCTCCTGCAGAGTTGAAAGAGCTAAAAATCCAGTTGAAAGATCTTCTAGATAAGGGATTTATAAAGCCAAGTGTTTCAACTTGGGGCGAACCAATTCTATTTTTCCAAAACAATGATGGGTCTTTCCATATGTGCATTAACTATCGCCAATTGAATAAAGTCACTATCAAGAACAAGTATCCTCTTCCCATAATAGATGATTTTTTTGATCAACTTCAGGGTGCCCACTGCTATTCCAAGATTGACCTCAAATCAATATACCATGATTTGAAGGTTAGGGAAGTTGACATTCCTAAAATAGCTTTTAGGACTCGTTATGGGCATTTTGAATTTTTGGTGATGTCGTTTGGTTTGACGAATGCCCCAACAGCTTTCATGGATCTTAGGAATACGGTCTTTAAGCCTTATCTTGATTTACTTATTATTGTGTTTGTCGATGATATCTTGATTTATTCCCATAGCGAGACTGACTATGAAGAAATCTTAGAATCGTGTTGCAGACACTATAGGATCGCAAACTACATGTGAAATTTTCTAAGTGTGAATTCTGGTTGAAATCATTTGCATTTTGGGCCATGTCATCTAAGTCAAAAGCGTGAAGGTGGATTTTCAGAAGATAGAGGCAGTGGATAACAATTATGGGAAGGGCACATTTCTCTCTCTATGTGCACGTTAAGAAAGGACTGCTAAGATGCGCCTACCCTAAAAATGATGACCCAACAACCACCTTTTCCGCTGAAGACCGTTACACCTAAGAACAGCTACTCGTACCGACCACTGTCGATAACCTTCGGGAGTTTTCTCCTTCCTTAATTCCAATCCATTTAGGAGGTGAAGGAACCTCAAAGATCCAATTTTGATTCATAGATTTCTATCCACTTAGAGTCCTATGGAGCTCCTACTCCGACAGTCCGACGACTCCAGTTCTCTGAGACTACGAACTCAGCTCAGGCCACACCACCGGAAGTACCAGATTTTAAAACCAATAAACTCGCACAAAAGGGTAAGACTCTCACTTATGTGCCTCCGACTATTCGTGATGGTAAAATTATGGTCAGTATTGTTGAAGATGACTTGAAAACTCAGGAAGAGTACATGAAAACTGCTTTGATTGATTTTATCATAGGTGACACATTATATCTTAAATCGTTGGAATCCAATGCTACAAGTAATTGGACTTTTGTTGAAAAACCCCAAATCTGGGCTCACAATGATGATTACTACATCTTTAGATTCACCTCAATGTTGGATAGGGATATGGTTTTGGATGTTGGACCTTTTACCTTTCATAACAAGCCATTGATCATCCAACCTTAGGTAATTAATTATGAGTTTAATCCACACTATATAACCACAATACCTCTATGGGTTATCTTCCCAGGACTACGTATAGGGTATTAGTCGAGTGAAGTATTGTGTAAGGTTGCTAGTGGTTTGGGAAGGGCACTGTACACAGACAAGGTTCTAGCTAACGTGGAAAAGATCTCTTATGCAAGAATTTTGGTATCTATAGATGTCTACCAACCTTTAGTTAATGCTATTCAGCTTGCTACTCTACAAAGCCCTTTCTAGCAAGTGGTAGACTATGATTGGAGGCCAAAGTTTTGTACTAACTGTATGAAGTATGGTCACATTGATGAGGATTGCTGGACTAAAGTCATTGCTAAACCTGAAGCTCAGAATAGGCCTAGAAGAAGGAGGACAAGAAGAAGACAAAGAAGAGATGCTCCTCCCAGGAAAGCTTCGGTGCCTAATCAGGAAAAACAAGGTGAAGAAGATCAGCAGAAATTTCTTCCTAACACAGAGGTGGTTCATCAACCATATGATCCACCACAGGACCGACCAGTGGTTCAAAGCGATAACTCTCAGGGTGTTGTGCCAGTCAAAACAGATAAAAGATTTGCTAATCTTGGTGAGAATGGAGCAACAACTAGCTCTTCTCATGCTGAGGGCCCAGGGCTTCCTCAACCTCCATGACTATCTCTACATGGAATGTTAGGGGCTTAAATCAGCACCTAAATAGAGTTGAAGCTCTTTCTGCAGAAGCACAAGATTGATATTTTTTGTTGTTTGGAAACTAGAACTAAGGAAAACAAGTCACAGAGTATTCTAAATAAGGTTGCTATGGGGTGGAGGTGCAACTATCCTATGGCTTATAATGGGAGAAATTGGTTACTTTGGAAGAATACTGTCCAGTTGCAAGTGTTACAAGGTACTGATCGATATATGCACTACAAGGTTGAGGGTGTGGCTAATTTCTCTATTTAAATTACTGTTATCTATGCTTATAATAAGGCCTCACAAAGGAAATTTCCATTGGCTATAGTTATATTGGCATGTGGAAGCTGATGTCTTGAACCCTGCGATGTCTGACCACTCTCCTATACTTATCGAATTCCTCACTCAAATTTATACTCATCCTAAGCCATTTAAATTTTTTAAACTGTCCTTTTCCACCTTGACTTTGTCACTATTCTAGCCACAACTTGGAGTCATAACTTTAGAGGCACTAAAATGTTTAATCCGTGGATGAAATTAAAGGCGGTGAAGGAGGGGGTAAAGGGTTTGAATTCCTATCTTGCTTCTTATGGTCAAAAGCTACAACAAGCTAGACAATCTTTGGAATTTGTACAAGCATCTTTGATGATCCAACCTTTGGACCAGAAGTTGATTTAGCAAGAGAAGGGTATTTAGCTTGAAATTCCCAAATGGAGCAAAGTGGAGGAGATGGCTTTAAGACAGAAGTCCAGAGCTACCTGGATTAATTGTGGAGATAAAAACTCAAGCTATTTCCATGCCCAATGTAAGTTGAGGGCTAGTAGAAATAGCATTACTTTAGTGTATGATGCTGTTGGTACTAAGTTAATTGATCCTGTATAAGTGGAGAGTGAGTTTATTTCATTCTTTGCTCAACTCATTGGTACTGCAGCAGATGAGATGCCTTATCCAAACTCTGAAACTATTAAGCAGGGGCCTTGTCTATATTACCAGCAACAATGTGCTTTGATTAGAGAGGTAGCTGATGAGGAGATTCTTATTGCTATCTAGGGCATGCCTTCTGACAAATCACCAGGTATTGATGGATTCCCTGTGGAATTTTTTGCTAAGAACTAGGAAGTTGTGAAAATAGATGTGTTGTCTGTTGTACATAAATTCTTTACATCTGGTAAAATCCTTAAGGAATTTAGTGGAACTGTTGTTACCTTAATTCCTAAAACTTCGTCCCCTACCAGTGTAAAGGATTACAGACCCATTGCTTGTTGCTCTACATTCTACAAGAACATTGCTAAGGTCTTTACCAATAGAATTAAAGATATTGTCAGTACTATCATTAGTCCTTCTCAATCAGCTTTTGTAGAAGGAAGATCTATTATAGACAATATTCTTTTCAGCCATGAATTGTTCAAATGGTACACAAGGAAAGGATTGTCTCCTAGATATATGATAAAGGTTGATCTCAGAAAGTCCTATGACTCAATAGAGTGGTGTTTTGTGCAAAGAATGATGGCTAAGTTAGGCTTTCCTTATAATTTTATCAAATGGGTAATGGAATGTATTTTTACCGTATCTTATTCTTTGGTACTCAATAGGGGCTTAACCAAGCCTTTTCCTGGGGTGGGTATCAAACAGGGTGACCCTATGTCACCATATCTTTTTGTCATATCCATGGAGTACCTACAGAGGGAACTGAGTCTGGTGATCACTAATAGAGCATTTAAATTCCATTCTAGATGTAAGAAACTACGTGTTGTCCACATTTATTTTGCTGATGATCTATTAATGTTCTGTAAGGCTGATATTCCTTCCATCCAGTTGATTTAAGATGCCTTTAAGAGGTTTTTTGCTACCCCTAGATTACAGGCCAATATTAATAAAAACTCCATCTATATGTCAGGGATAAAACCTAAACTTAAGCAAGCAATATTGGCTGATCTTGGTTTCTTGGAAGGGACTCTCTCTTTCAAGTACTTTGAGGTTCCTTTTTCTTCAAAGAAACTGACCATAGCTCGATCGATATGTACCACTTTTTGAAAGAATCATAGAAAGAGTGAGGTGCTGGTTAGCAAAGCTGTTATCTTACATAGGTAGATTGGAATTGATTAAGTCTGTCTTGTTTGGAATACAAAGTTATTGGGCTCAAATCTTCCTACTACCTATGAGGATCCTGAAACTTATGGAAACAACTTGTAGATCCTTCTTATGGTCAGGACATGCTGCTATCTCAAAGAAAGCTTTGGTTTCTTGGGCCAAAAATTGTCTTCCTAAAGCTGTTGGGGGTCAAAATGTGAAGAATATATGTCTATGGAACAAGGCTGCTATTATTAAACAACTATGGGCTATCTCGGAGAAGAAATATTATCTTTGGATTAGTGGGTAGATTTCCTTTGGATTAGTGGGTGCATTTCTATTACATAAAAATGATGTTGTGGACTCTTTTCCAGTCCCAACATCTACTGCTTGGGTAATTAGAAAAATCATAGAGGCCTGGAAGTGTGCCTTGCCATCATCTAATTTGCAAGGTGATTTATAAACTAGGTTGGCTGTTGTGGTCACAGGACAAAAGTTTCTTATAAAGCATATGTATGTTGCTTTTATTCCCGTCCATGTGAAAGTCCCTTGGAAGAGCTTAGCTTTGCAGAAACATATCCATCCTATACATAGGTTTAACCAGTGGCTAGATTCAGAGAAGGCTAGCAACTGTGGAGAGGTTGTTAAAGTTTGGTATATATGTTCCTTTTGCTGTGTGAGTTTTGTTGTACCCCTGTAGAAACTTTTGATCATCTGTTCAATTTCCTTGTTACTAGAACACTTTGGTGCAGGCTACTTCAATGGTTGGGGTTTCATTACAGCTCATAGAACTGTAATGAGCTGGGGTTTCATAGACTGGATTTGTAAATGGGCTAAGAGGAAGTTTGGCAAGGGAGGCATCATTTGCAGTGTGCTTGCCATGGTGGTGTCTTACATTTGAGGGAGAGAAATGGTATCCGGTTCCAGCAGACTATCTACAACTGTGAGAGATATGCAGGAAAATTGCCATTCATGTGAACATACAAGGAAGATCTCCTCAAAACTGGCATGGCCCTTTGGCTCTCCTTAATTTCGTTCCATGATCGCAAGCTGCTAGTTACTGTAGTTTCTAGTTTTTCTTGTTTTTGAACTGATGTAATTCATTGTCGATAGAAGAGCATAGAGTAGCACATAGCTTCTAGTTAGTTTCTTAGCTAGTTGATCTTGTCTTTTATTTTCAGAAAATAGGTAGTCTGCATTTGTTTTGTTTTGTAATTCTTACTTTGGTCAACAAAATTTTTTATTCAACAAAAAAAAAAAAAAAGATAGAGGCAGTGAAGAAATGGCCTAGAGCCACCTAAGTATACGATATAAGAAGTTTCATGGGTTTAGCAAGCTATTACAGGTGTTTTGTAGAAGAATTTTCCTCTATCTCGTCCCCTTTGACTAGACTGACTCAGAAAAAGGTCAAGTTTCAGTTGTCAGACGCTTGCGAGAAAATTTTTGAGGATTTGAAGAAGAGGTTGACTTCAGCTCCAGTCCTGACGCTACCGGATGGAACCAAAGGGTTTGTTGTTTATTGTGATGCTTCAGGGGTTAGTCTTGGGTGCGTGTTAATGCAACACGGTAAAGGTATAGCCTATGCATCCAAATAGCTCAAGGCTCACGAGAAGAATTATCCGACTCGCGACCTTGAGTTAGCAATCGTGGTATTCGCGCTAAAGATCTAGCACCAATATTTGTATGGAGTGCCTATTGATATTTTCACAGATCACAGGAGTGTCCCGTACATCATCAACCAAAGAGAGATGAATCTTCGTGAGAGGAGGTGGCTCAAATTGCTCAAGGATTATGATATGGATATCCCCTATCATTCGGGGAAAGAAAATGTTGTATCCGATGCTCTCAGTCGGTGTTCTATGGGAAGCTTAACTCATATTGAAACAAACAAGCGAACTATGACGAAGGAAGTCCACCACTTAGCAAGTCTAGGAGTTCAACTTCTGGACTCCCAAGATGGTGACGTTATGGTTCAGAACAGGGTTGAATCCTCCTTAGTAGCCGAAGTAAAGGAAAAACAGTTCAGTGATCCCTACTTGTTGCAGCTGAAAGAGGGAATTCACAAGCATAAGACTATGGCTTTTGAACAAGGGGGAGATGATGGTACTTTGAGGTACAAAGGCAAACTATGCGGTCCAGATATAGATGGGCTCAGAGAGAGAATTATGTATGAAGCCCACTATTCTAGATATTCTATTCACCCAGATTCCACAAAGATGTATCATGATCCTAAGGAGATTTATTGGTGGAAGGACATGAAAAAGAACATAGCACATTTTGTGGTAAAGTGTCCAAATTGTCAGGAGGTGAAAGTCGAACACCAGAGGCCTAGTGGTTTGGCTCAGAGTATAGAAATTCCCATTTGGAAATGGGAGATGATAAACATGGACTTCATAATAGGTTTGCCTTGATTGTTTCAGAAGCATGATTAGATTTGGGTGATTGTAGACCTACTTACCAAGTTAGCTCACTTCTTGCTACTTAAGACTACAGATTTAGCAGAGGATTATTTCAAGTTGTATATCCAGGAAATTGTTCGATTGAATGGGACAGTTCACAGTGAACTTTTGGAAATCCTTTCAGAAAGGATTGGGCACATGGGTGAACCTCAGCACAGCTTTTCATCCTCAGACGGATGGCCAGGCAAAACGCACTATTCACTCTTGATGATATGTTGAGGGCATGAGCTATCGATTTTAAAGGTAATTGGGATGAACATCTACTGTTCATTGAGTTTACCTATAATAACAACTACCACTCTAGTATCAAGATGGCATCGTATGAAGCTCTTTATGGGAAAAGGTGTAGATCACCAATTGGTTGGTTCGAAGTTGGCGAAATAGAGTTGTTGGGACCAGACTTGGTCTATCCGGCTATGGAGAAAGTGAGGTTGATTCAAGAGCGTTTGAAGATGGCTCAGAGTCCGCCAAAAGTGCTATGCGGATGTGTGGTGTAGAGACTGTTATATCCCGTATTTTTGAACGTCAGATTAATTGCTGAGGTGGGACCCACACATCGAAATTTTTTTTGGGACATCTGAAAATTCATATGAATCACATATGAGAAGTTAAACACAACTCAAGAAGGACCCTTGGGCCAAATCAAAGTGGAAGTCCTCCAAACGAATATTTTTAAGAAAACGTTTTCGGGTGATCTGACTTCAAGGGGCAAAAACGGTATTATAAGTTTGGAATTTGGAAAAGTACCAAGAACTAGAAGTTGTAGATAATTGAATTAGCTTTCCAACCATAGGTCGTGGGTGCCCAGGTGACGTCGGTACAAGGAGATATGAACGTTTTAAGGTCGAACGGTCAGTGGGCTAGGCCCAACTCGGGACCAAACCGAGTTGGCCCAAAAAAATCAAAAAAAATAATAAGGCCCAAATTTGTGAGGCCCAACCGGCCATGGTTATGGCCCAAGCCCATATTAATTAAAATTTGGTCAATAAATAAGATGACTAAGTCATCTTATTCCACATAATGTTCTAGAAATTTCAAGAAAAGCAAGAACAAGAGAGAGAGGAGAAAACCTTAAGGCCATTTCGGCCAAGAGCAATTTTCACGAGAAACATTTGCAAAAATTCTCCAAAAATCATTTTCTACCAAGTAAAGGGTGATTAACAAGGTGGAGTTTTTGTTGGAGCAAGAAAAATTCAAAATCATACAAGTTGTCAAGTTGTAGTCAAGTGAGAAGTTGAAGAAGAAAGGTGAGTTTTGATCTTGTTTTATGTGTTATATATGGTTTATATGTGTTGTAGTATGCTAAAATGGATGAAATTCATGAAGGAGAGAAATATAGTATATGGCCGTGTATATATATATGTGTGTGGGAGTCATGCTTCAATTATTTTAATTAGTGTTTAGTTGTTATTGTTGTGAATGATATGTAGAAAATGGAAGTTGAATGAGTTTGGAGAGATTGTAGTGGTGTATACATGTTGGAGCCGTGTGAGTGTGCATGGTATATGTGGTCGTGTATACTTGATGTATAGTCGTGTATATTGGTGAGTTGTGAAAGAATAATGAGCGTGTTGTAATTAATATCTTAATCGTTGTGTTGTAGATGTTATATCGCAAATAAAGACTTGACAAGTTTGGTGAAGTATTGGCAATTGGAAGTTTGTGTAAATTGAAAATTATGTTTTTGTATGGAAGACATGTAATGGTATTACTATGATGTTGTTGGAATATATGTATTATAAGGTTATTGTTGTTTCATTGGAATTGGAGAGTATTGAAGGAGGTAGAATGTTAATTGAAGTGTTGGAATGCACCTTGAATGGAATATGTGAATTTTTAGTGTGATTGTTGAATTATGTTAATAGTTTGGCCGGGTTTGAATTCCCGGATTGTGATTGATGAGAATTTGGCTATGTTGAATGTTGAGGATGGTATATTTACAGAGGAAGTGCTGCCGAAATTTCGGTAGCCAAGTGGTTCCTTAAGATTCTAACTCTAAGTACCCTAATGAAAGTTTGGGTAAATGTGACCAATTTGCAGATTTTGACGAGATTGCAACGTGAATTCGGAATAGCAAAAGAAGCGGAAAGAGGTATGTAAGGCTTCACCCTTCTTTCTATGGCATGTCTTAGTTGAAATAAGTTGGGTACGAGCCTCGGGGACAACTCGGTTCCCGGAATCCGCACCTAAAGTTTTCCACTTTTTGTTCAATAGAATTGAACTAGAAAGTGTGCCAATTGTTGGAAAAACCTCCTACACCCTTAGAACTTGTATAAATGGGACCCGATTACCCTAAGACCCTCACAAGTAACGCTATGACACATAACATACGTAAATCGTATACGCTACCCCATCCGGCCCGAGGTGGGCCCGCTACTCTCGGATATTTCCTTACAGTCTTGCTTGACTTACTTGAAGTGAATCCAAAGGGAACCTTTGATCCCGATTTCGATACCAAATGATAAATACTATGACTCCTCTAACGAGGGCACTTCCATGACGATAATGATAACAATGATGTTAGATAAGAGAATATGCCTATGATACGTACTACCGGAACGACTCTATGACTGAGATGACTAAGCTAAGTATCTTATGTAAACATGAAAATGATAAACTAATTTTCGAATCTTATTTATATTTCCTAGCTATGACTTTATTTTCTAAAAGATTTCAAAGTCTACGAACTGTCATCTATGATGCCCCGATTTCATTCTACGTTTACTTTAATATTATTCCCCGTTGGTAGTCTCACCTTAAATTACTCGTTCCTTCAAGGTGAGACAAAGCGATCACGAGTATTCTATAATATAATTGGAGGTCACCGACCTTACGTCACTCCGATGACTACATGATTCTTCTTTGGGCTTTCCTGCGTGCCTATGAGACATATGTATATAGGATACGTAAATGCATATAAGACATGTAAATGTATGTAAGACATGTGTATATATTTTTAAAACATGCACATGACGAAAGAGCTAGAGCGCTATAGACCCTGATACATGCACATAATACACGTATATGTATATGATAAAAGCACCAGAGCGCTATAGACGCTGATGTACCTACATGACACACGTATATGTATATGATAAAAGCACCAGAGCGCTATAGACACTGATGTACCTACATGACACACGTATATGTATATGATAAAAGAGCTAGAGAGCTATAAACGTTGATATATGTACATGATATATGCATATGTATACGGGGGAAATGGAGGTAAGGGCAGAGCGTTATGAATGCATATCCACCTGATCAGTTGACATTACATGATATGATATCGTCCCGGACGCGGGATGCCCGGACGCGGGATGCCCGGACGCGGGATGTGTATATTTATGGTTAAATGGATCGGCTGCCGACGCCTCGGCAATATGAGATGTCCTATTTTATATGTATATGTATATGAACAAGGAAAGATTCTTAAAGGAAAGCTAAGTACGCATAGCACCTGCCAAGGGTATATATATATACAGGTTATGTTTCTATCCCAGGACATGTGTTGTAACTCTGTTATGTCATTATACATGATTCATATTTTCTGTATATTACTATTCATGCCTTACATACTCGGTACACTATTCGTACTGACGTCCCTTCTTGTGGACGCTGCGTTTCATGCCGCGCAGGTCAGCAGACAGGCGGATTTGATACTTAGAAGCTCTACCAGCAGTGTTGACAGTGCTCCAGTTATTCCGGAGCCTCACTTCCTTGGTACTATTTTGTGTATATATATTCGGGCACGGCAGTACTCAGCCCTTTCTATGTATAAGTGTACTACGTCTAGAGGCTCGTAGACAGTTATGTACAGTCAGTTAAGTACAGTTAGATATATGGTGTTTTGGCATGTTAATGTTCAAAAAAAAAATGGCTCTGTTTACATGGCTTGCTAAGAGGTAAAGGTAAAACGATAGACAAGGGGTGCTCGGTACAAGTATCGGGTACTCGTCACGACCCCTAGACGGGTCGTGACAGAAGTGGTATCAGAGCAGTTCGGTCCTAGGAGTTTGCTACGAGCCGTGTCCAGTAGAGTCTTGTTTATGGGTGTGTTGCGCGCCACACTTATAAACAGGAGGCTACAGGGCATTTAGGAAATATGACCTTCTTTCTGTCTCAGATCGTGCGATAGAGCCCAGTCATAGGAAATAAGATTCCTTATACTAACCGTCGATTTTCGTAGACGCCTAGTGGTGACGAAAGAAAACAAGTGACGAGATGGCAAGTTACAAAGGTAAGCCTGGATAATTGTTCTGTTACTCGGAACTAGAAGTCCTGGACGGTGGGAATATGATATATAGCCGCATGTTCTCTGAAGTATTATTGATATTTGTTACGTACAGACTGTGAAGAGTAGGAATGGTAAAGAAGATTCCGTAAGAATGGATACGCCTAACAGGAAGGCGTGTGGAAAGGAAATATTGCAAACCGGCAATAGGTGAGATGCGTTGTTCCAGAAAGGTTATGGGTTTGGCATGAAGACGAAGGTGCGATTACTATAATCGGGAATCTGGAAGCCCAAGCCAGGAGGTGGTCATACACACAGGCGAAAGGTGAACATCAGGAACCAAAAGGGTAAAACGGTAATTACAAAAGAAGGGACGTGTTACGAAAATGTTTTGGGAACTGTAAGACTTTGACTTGCTCCAGAGCATGCAATAAAGGTCATGTGAGGAAGCTTACGCGAAAATATTGGCATCAAGGCACCGAATTTCAGTGAAGCTTTTGGGTTAAGCGTGCTCAGGTGGGAGCAATTCCATGATGGGTGACCCCCTGGGAAATATGCTAAAATTTTCACAAATGTGGGAACAAGAGACGAATGTGAAGCTAGGTAGTCCAATGTAAATTAGAGTGTGTGGAGTGGTTACAAACCCTATAAAAGTCATGTAGGCTGAGACGGACAAGACTAACGGAAGAGGAGAAAGAGTGACAGAAAGGGGACTTATTAACGTGGGGCCAACGTTCGGAGCTTACTCAATGAATTTACGACATAAAAGCGACCTAAGCGACATGTGAGATGTCTACGAAGGAGACCTCCCCGAAGTATTATGATACACTATGAGGCCAGTTTAACATTCGAGGACGAATGTTCTAAAGGGGGGGAGAATGTTATATCTCGTATTTTTGAACGTCAGATTAATTGCTGAGGTGGGACCCACACATCGAGATTTTTTTTGGGACATCTGAAAATTCATACGAATCACATATGAGAAGTTAAACATAACTCAAGAAGGACCCTTGGGCCAAATCAAAGTGGAAGTCTTCCAAACGAATATTTTTAAGAAAACGTTTTCGGGTGATATTACTTCAAGGGGCAAAAACGGTATTATAAGTTTGGAATTTGGAAAAGTACCAAGAACTAGAAGTTGTAGATAATTGAATTAGCTTTCCAACCATAGGTCGTGGGTGCCCAGGTGACGTCGGTACAAGGAGATATGAACGTTTTAAGGTCGAACGGTCAGTGGGCTAGGCCCAACTCGGGACCAAACCGAGTTGGCCCAAAAAAATCAAAAAAAATAATAAGGCCCAAATTTGTGAGGCCCAACCGGCCATGATTATGGCCCAAGCCCATATTAATTAAAATTTGGTCAATAAATAAGATGACTAAGTCATCTTATTCCACATAATGTTCTAGAAATTTCAAGAAAAGCTAGAACAAGAGAGAGAGGAGAAAACCTTAAGGCCATTTCGGCCAAGAGCAATTTTCACGAGAAAAATTTGCAAAAATTCTCCAAAAATCATTTTCTACCAAGTAAAGGGTGATTAACAAGGTGGAGTTTTTGTTGGAGCAAGAAAAATTCAAAATCATACAAGTTGTCAAGTTGTAGTCAAGTGAGAAGTTGAAGAAGAAAGGTGAGTTTTGATCTTGTTTTATGTGTTATATATGGTTTATATGTGTTGTAGTATGCTAAAATGGATGAAATTCATGAAGGAGAGAAATATAGTATATGGCCGTGTATATATATATGTGTGTGGGAGTCATGCTTCAATTATTTTAATTAGTGTTTAGTTGTTATTGTTGTGAATGATATGTAGAAAATGGAAGTTGAATGAGTTTGGAGAGATTGTAGTGGTGTATACATATTGGAGCCGTGTGAGTGTGCATGGTATATGTGGCCGTGTATACTTGATGTATAGTCGTGTATATTGGTGAGTTGTGAAAGAATAATGAGCGAGTTGTAATTAATATCTTAATCGTTGTGTTGTAGATGTTATATCGCAAATAAAGACTTGACAAGTTTGGTGAAGTATTGGCAATTGGAAGTTTGTGTAAATTGAAAATAATGTTTTTGTATGGAAGACATGTAATGGTATTACTATGATGTTGTTGGAATATATGTATTATAAGGTTATTGTTGTTTCATTGGAATTGGAGAGTATTGAAGGAGGTAGAATGTTAATTGAAGTGTTGGAATGCACCTTGAATGGAATATGTGAATTTTTAGTGTGATTGTTGAATTATGTTAATAGTTTGGCCGGGTTTGAATTCCCGGATTGTGATTGATGAGAATTTGGCTATGTTGAATGTTAAGGATGGTATATTTACAGAGGAAGTGCTGCCGAAATTTCGGTAGCCAAGTGGTTCCTTAAGATTCTAACTCTAAGTACCCTAATGAAAGTTTGGGTAAATGTGACCAATTTGCAGATTTTGACGAGATTGCAACGTGAATTCGGAATAGCAAAAGAAGCGGAAAGAGGTATGTAAGGCTTCACCCTTCTTTCTATGGCATGTCTTAGTTGAAATAAGTTGGGTACGAGCCTCGGGGACAACTCGGTTCCCCGGAATCCGCACCTAAAGTTTTCCACTTTTTGTTCAATAGAATTGAACTAGAAAGTGTGCCAATTGTTGGAAAAACCTCCTACACCCTTAGAACTTGTATAAATGGGACCCAATTACCCTAAGACCCTCACAAGTAACGCTATGACACGTAACATACGTAAATCGTATACGCTACCCCATCCGGCCCGAGGTGGGCCCGCTACTCTCGGATATTTCCTTACAGTCTTGCTTGACTTACTTGAAGTGAATCCAAAGGGAACCTTTGATCCCGATTTCGATACCAAATGATAAATACTATGACTCCTCTAACGAGGGCACTTCCATGACGATAATGATAACAATGATGTTAGATAAGAGAATATGCCTATGATACGTACTACCGGAACGACTCTATGACTGAGATGACTAAGCTAAGTATCTTATGTAAACATGAAAATGATAAACTAATTTTCGAATCTTATTTATATTTCCTAGCTATGACTTTATTTTCTAAAAGATTTCAAAGTCTACGAACTGTCATCTATGATGCCCCGATTTCATTCTACGTTTACTTTAATATTATTCCCCGTTGGTAGTCTCACCTTAAAATACTCGTTCCTTCAAGGTGAGACAAAGCGATCACGAGTATTCTATAATATAATTGGAGGTCACCGACCTTACGTCACTCCGATGACTACATGATTCTTCTTTGGGCTTTCCTGCGTGCCTATGAGACATATGTATATAGGATACGTAAATGCATATAAGACATGTAAATGTATGTAAGACATGTGTATATATTTTTAAAACATGCACATGACGAAAGAGCTAGAGCGCTATAGACCCTGATACATGCACATAATACACGTATATGTATATGATAAAAGCACCAAAGCGCTATAGACGCTGATGTACCTACATGACACACGTATATGTATATGATAAAAGCACCAGAGCGCTATAGACGCTGATGTACATACATGACACACGTATATGTATATGATAAAAGAGCTAGAGAGCTATAGACGTTGATATATGTACATGATATATGCATATGTATATGAGGGAAATGGAGGTAAGGGCAGAGCGTTATGAATGCATATCCACCTGATCAGTTGGCATTACATGATATGATATCGTCCCGGACGCGGGATGCCCGGACGCGGGATGTGTATATTTATGGTTAAATGGATCGGCTGCCGACGCCTCGGCAATATGAGATGTCCTATTTTATATGTATATGTATATGAACAAGGAAAGATTCTTAAAGGAAAGCTAAGTACGCATAGCACCTGCCAAGGGTATATATATATACAGGTTATGTTTCTATCCCAGGACATGTGTTGTAACTCTGTTATGTCATTATACATGATTCATATTTTCTGTATATTACTATTCATGCCTTACATACTCGGTACACTATTCGTACTGACGTCCCTTCTTGTGGACGCTGCGTTTCATGCCGGGCAGGTCAGCAGACAGGCGGATTTGATACTTAGAAGCTCTACCAGCAGTGTTGACAGTGCTCCAGTTATTCCGGAGCCTCACTTCCTTGGTACTATTTTGTGTATATATATTCGGGCACGACAGTACTCAGCCCTTTCTATGTATAAGTGTACTACGTCTAGAGGCTCGTAGACAGTTATGTACAGTCAGTTAAGTACAGTTAGATATATGGTGTTTTGGCATGTTAATGTTCAAAAAAAAAATGGCTCTGTTTACATGGCTTGCTAAGAGGTAAAGGTAAAACGATAGACAAGGGGTGCTCGGTACATGTATCGGGTACTCGTCACGACCCCTAGACGGGTCGTGACAGAGACCTAGAATTCCAAGTTGATGATTGGTTTTTTTTAAAGTGTCGCCTATGGAAGGCATTACGAGATTTGTAAAGAAGGGGAAACTCATCCCCCGCTAGATTGGGCCATATAGAATCCTGCAAAGGATCGTGCAAGTGGCTTATGAATTCGAATTTCCACAAGAATTAGTTGTTGTACACCCAGTATTTCATGTGTCTATGTTGATGAAGTTCATGGGAGACCCGTTTGTCTTTGTTCCTACAGAAATAGTCCGTCTTACAAAAAGAATCAAATGGCAATTCTTGATCGTCAAATTCGCAAGTTGAGAACTAAAGAGATTGCTTCAGTGAAAGCAATATAGAGAAATCAAAAAGTTGAAAAGGATACGTAGGATGCCGAAGAGGACATGAAGTCCAGATATCCCCATCTCTTTGAAGAACAAGTAGAAAATGTTGAAGGTAACTAACCTTTTCATTCAGACCTTATGTTATAATCTCCATGTCTTTCAAGTATTCAGGCATCCAGTATTTAGTCAGATCAGTTCTCATTCAGTTCAGTAGTCATTCAAATCAGTACCTATTCAGTTCAGTAGCTCAGTAGTTGAGTAATCATGTATTCACTCAATTAAGTATGCATGTGTTCATGTTAGTTCAATGATCACGTGTTTTAGCTAGTCAGTTTTAGGTAGCTTAGTTACAGAAACTCTGCCAAAGTTTCCGTAGAGTCTCAGAGTTTGCAACCAAGGGGTAATGATCCCAATAATATCCAAAACAATCATTCGAGGACGAATGATCCCAAGGGGGAGATAATGTAACCCTCTGTAAATTCGAATTAGGTGTGGATACGTTAAATGAGTGTTAATGTGACATCTTAGACCTGTGAAATCCCATCGGGATGAGTTTGGGTAGAAATTGTCGTTTTGGGATCAAGAAGGATAGTGAGGTGCATAAGATTCGATAGAATCGACTAAGTTTTCAATAAGTCTGTCTTCTAGCCTTATTTGTTGATTCGTTAGGTATTTAAAAAAACTCAAAACATAAAAATTGTAGCCCTTTGAAATACCTTTCCAACGATATATTATGAAGCTCAAACAGAGCTCTGTGCTAGGAGTTATGACCATTTTACTTTGTGTTAAAAGTTATGACCATTTTACTAAACATTGTCGACAAGTCGAAAAACGTAAAATTTTGGCTAAGTATGAAATGGATAGGGGTGCTTGCTCATCCAGAGCCCGTGCTCAGCACGGTAGGGAGTCCAAAAGTGAAAAAATAGGCTAAGTCAATTTTGACCGGGTGAGCTCGCTGATCGAAGCTCAAAGCAAGGTACAACCTCGCTGAGCGAGGCCCATATCGAGGTCACCCCTAGCTTTGGAGCATACTCAGCGAGCCAGGTGATCCAAATGCCCAGTGCTAGAACTTCAACACTTAACTCAAAATTTCATATATCAGACATTCCAACTTCGTAGAAAACCCCTCAAGGATGATTTTTCTCTCCTCTCAAACCCCCCACATCAAAGTAAAAAAACCTCTTCAATTCTTAATCAATACTAGCACTAAATACATAATTCTTAAGCAAAACATAGGATTTCCAAGGTAATTCTTCTCAAGTGATTCAAGCTAGGGTTTGGGTTTTCTTCATCAGAAAAGTGAACTAGTTCGTTGGACTTGGAACGTTTATGTAAGGATAACTATCTACGTGTGGGAATGTTATTAATCTTCCCCACGCCGCGTTCTTCATGATTGTTACGAATTGCATCAGAAATAAAGATTATGTCTTAATTCATGAAAAGTTCAAGACTTCTATATGTTGAGAATATAGTTTCATAGTTGTTCATGATTATCATTCTGAATATTGTGAACTCAGTATGTAATCAATATAGACTTATATTTAACACTCATGAGTCTCAGTGAAGAATACTCAGCACGTTTATAAATAGTTAAAGCTTCAAGTCTTATAATGAGTTCAAGAATGCATGTCTCAGTGTTGCTTAATATGTCAGTGTTGTATCTTTCAGCATGATTCTTAGTTCTTTTATGTAAATTGTTTAATGTTGAACACCTATGTTATTGGGCCTAAGGGAATAGTTATGTATAAATATACTTGGGCCTGAGGCCGCACTTTGTGCCTATTTATATTGGGCCTGAGGCCGTAGATTATTTAATCCGATGAACAGGTGGTTCCTCATTCAGAACAAGGAGTATTCGTATCTTTACTTCTTCGTTCAATTCAGTTTTAGTTTTAGTAATTACAATTCTTTCTTGCAGTTGTTTTACATACCAGTGCAATTCAAATGTATTGACATCCCTTTTTTCCTGGGGCCTGCATCTCGTGATGCAGGTAATGATTTACAGGTTGACGATTCTGCTTCCTAGGATATCTCGCATCAGCTATTGGTGAGCCCCAGGATTTTAGGGCATTATCCCTATTTTTTTACTTTTTATACCATTTCAATTCCCAAGGTATGCCAGGGCCCTTGTCCCAATAAACAATTAGCATTTCAGTATTCTTTAGAGGCTTCGTAAACTATCGTCCAGTCAGTCAGATGTTAGTAGGTTCTTATGTGTTAGCCTTGTCGGCTACTCGTTTATACTTGCAGACTTTTCAGTACTTTTCGTATTTATGATATTTCAGTAAGACTCTTTAATAGATCAGCATGTTGTGTGTTTACGTTCTGCTCACAGTTATACCACATGTCGATCCAGCCAGCCAGTTGGTTCGCTCGGTCACATGCAGTCAAGTACCAAGTGTCGTGTTACGCCAGGCCATGGTTCGGGGCGTAATAGCCGGAGAAAATGTTTCATTGTAATCAAATGCTTCCTCTTGTTTATGTCTGACAATTACCAATCGAGCTTTATATCACTCGATTGTGCAGTCAGTGTTGTAGTTGATCTTTCACATCTATCTAATTCTGAGTGCTTTCTTATCCGGTGGCAATGTTTCTAATGTCCATGTTCCATTATCCTCCAAGAAAGTATTTGGCTCGGTTCCTACTGTGATTTCTGCAAGGATGATTTTGAGTTGTGAGGAAAATTATCACAAGATATATAGTGAACTAAATGATAAGGCGCACCTAAGGGTTGCTGAGGATCAGGTGGATGCATTGATGGACTTTTTTTTTGAAAATTTTCAGTGATGCAGTCGCGCAACCTAATCGATTCATGCTTCTAACGTTTCCCTCGACCCAATTGTTCATCCGAGGACATTTCGTTGGTTCAGACACCTTTCTTCTGTACTTCCTCTATGTTTTCTATGTATAGATCGGCATAGGTCCGATCTAATTCTGGCTAATCCGTAGGTTCAGTATTCAGTGTCTGTACTTCATCCAACTGAGTTTTATTCGTACCTACATTGTCAATCCGGTTTTCTTCGAAGTTATGTTGTTTATTTCTCCCTCCCTTTCATCCAGGATCACTTTTATGTTTTCAACCAAGTTACTTGATCCTATAGCAAAAGGGAACTTAGTCTCATAGAAGTTCACATCTCTTGAGACTAAATATTCATCCTTCTGTAAGTCATACAATCTTCAATCCTTCTTTCCATAGGGGTATCCCAAGAAGACACACCTACGATAATACTGGGGCGCCCTTAAATGATCATATTGGGGCGCTTCCATGTATAAAATTTCATATGGGGTTTTCCCGTTCAAAACTGAAGATGGTGCTATTGATTAAACACCCCACAGTCAAAACACATTCTCTCAGGAATTTGATCGTAAGATGACCCTGAAATGTCAATGCTCGCGCCACATTAAGAATATGACGGTGTTCTATTTGACTGCTCCATTCTACTTTGGTGTCCCTATGCAAGATGTTTGAAAAAGAATTTTATGTTCAAAGAAGCAAGTCTTCATACATGTGAACTCAGTTCCGTTATCACTTCTAACAATCTTCACCCTCTTACCAAACTTCTTATCCATCAAGGCGAGAAATTCTTCAAGGTTTAGGACACTTCTTTCTTATTGGAAAAAACAAAAATCCACACCGCTAGAAAACAACCATCCATAATAGTCAAAAAATACGAAGCACCACAAGAAAAAATGGTTTTGTTCGATCCCTATAAATCAAAATGAATCATTTCAAAATACCTGAATCTTTATTATCACTTAAAAGAAAAACACTTATTTTTTTCTTTGCCCTTTGGCATACATCACATTCTTTATTTAATCTAATACTACTCTCTTTTAGACCTAATGTCGTAATGGACTTCGTTACATGTGTGGAAGGATGGCAAAACCGTTTGTGCCAAAGCTTGAAACAATCGACTGCCTTAGTCTTCATAGCCTGTATTAGCAGTACATTCCAAAAATAGTAAAGTCCACCTCGATGTTCACGCGTTCCAGGAAACTTTTTCGTGGTAGGGTCCTCTATGGCTCACATAATTTTGTTAAATTTTACAGCACAATCTAAATGATCAACAGTTGAGACACAGAAATTAAATTGCATGTTAATTCTGAAACTTAAAGGACATTTTTCAACCAGATCCTATTATATAGCCTGGTTTTTCCTTCTCTCGTGGCCATTGAGTTTCTTCCATTTAGAAGCCTAACCGGACACGTAGGAATGTACCACTAATCGCTCAGATTAACTGTCAAATGGTTGGTAGCTTCGGAATCAATCATCCAGGATGAATTTTCGGCCTTACCATCCATCTTGTCATTCAGGTTTATTCCTTGGGAATTCAAAACCTGAATCACAGTCTTCCGAATCTCACCGCTCAATTGTTAGGTCCTGCCCCGCCTGCGCTAACTAGTCCTATCTCCGCCTAAGTTCCCTCTTTGGCATCCACAGCGTTAGCTCAGTCTTGCCTCTTCCACGACTGGATCCTAGTCCACCCTTTTGTTGTTGTTGTTGTTGTTGTCCTCGTCCTCTTTGTCTAGTTTTTTCATCTTTTTTTTTCGGCCACCAATCTGGATAACCAATTAGTCGAAAACATCGGTCCACAATGTGTCTGGATCTCTCCTTCCACAACGTTACTGGATCTCTTGCAATGTGTGCAGAATGAACCATCGTCTTTCCCTTCACCATGGTCATGGTAAGGGTTTCTCCCTTGCATGCAAAAACCCATGGCTTCACTCTGGTCCTTCATTTTTGGTGTGATTCCTCTCACGTGCTCCTCTTGCACCGCTTCGAATAGACCTTGTTCAATGATGGAAACGGTTCCTAGGCCAGTATGTTCGACCTTACCATTCCACACATTGCCCCATCCAATCCCATGAGGAAAAGATGCACTTTTTCTTCTTCTCTTTTAGCTTCATGGACTATTTCTAGATTGCAGGTGCACTTTCTGCACGTACAAGCTGGAATCTGTTCGTAATTCGCCAATTCCTCCCATAGCTTAGTGAGTTTTCCATAGTAATTCACTATGGTCTTTTCCTTCTACTTGCACTCCACAAGCTCCTCCTTTAGTTGTTGCATCCAAGGGCTGTTAATAACGGTGAACCGTTCTTTATGTAAAATCATTGAGCGAAGTGTTGGTTCTTATCTACGATAACGGTGAGTTTATAGTCAACCAATCTTCCAACTTCGGCGACTCTTCATTCGCCTTCTTGATTGTACCATGGACGAACTTGAACTTCTTTCTTGCTCTTTGGGTTGTCCTCATGGATCTAGCTCATTATTCATAATTTTCACCCTTTAATTAGACTTGTGTCACCACAATTCTAGGGTTATCATTTGATGTAATGTCGTAGGGAGAGATTTTTTTTCTTTGAGTTTTGTTTTCTTCAAAGGTGATTCCTTAGCCGTTATCGGTGGTTTCTTTACCGTCAGCTGCCATTATTTTAGAGTTTTTATGTTCATTCTAACATGGCTCTGATACTATGTTAAAATCTCGACAGAGACGAGAATTTAGAGAGACAAGAATAATGGGAGAATTCTTTCTATTTTGTATTTATCATGATGACCTCATTATATACAAGTAAAGTCCTCCTTACCCTAGTCTAATAGGTAACCATATTTTAATAGAACTACACATCATATATCACCATAATTACAATTTTATTATAAATAGACCAAAACTATTACAATTAGACTAAAATAGGGTTCCATTGTCATGGGTTTCACTGACGTTACCGGACAAACTGATCTGGTCACATCAGGTCTCAATAAATGCAAATAAAAATAAATAGAAAGAAAGGAATTAATGACAGCAACTGATGGCATTATCATATACGATGAATTTGCTATCAAAAGAAGGGAAATGATAATACTTAGCTACTATGAGATATAAAAGGATACTAACAAAAAACTGATGATACTAATTAATTACTATAAGAAAGGAGAAAAACTTTTAAATTTGTTTTCGGGTGTTCCTTGCCAAAACCAAAACGGTTAATTACCTGATTCATTTTTCTAAGTTTGAGAAGTTTCGTGTGAGACTTTTAAGTACAGGTTGCTTCAATGTTAGGTGAATTTATAGCCTTTTCCTCATGACTTTGTTGCGTTTGAAGTGAGATTAATTGGAATTAGTATGATGAAAATAAATGTTGATTGAAAAGGAGAAAGGAGGAAAAAAGACCAAAAGAGAAGAATCTTGGCCAAAGAATTATGCTGTATCATCATCCTGTAAACCACAATTATAATATACACTACAGATTTTTCGGAAAACGATGACATTTGCTATTGTACTCTCACAAATAAGTTATATTTGCCCTTCATAATATCTTTTCAATATATTTGCTCTTGTTATGCAACTTTAGGGCCATATTTGCTCTTGTTATGCAACTTCAAGGCCATATTTTCCCTTATACCCTAAAAAAAAAATCATATTTATCCTTACTCCGTTAAATTCTCATGTCTCATCTTAATTTTCCTATGTGACTCCTCCTTGATTTTTTTTCCCAATTAAATCTCTCTCAAGAAAATAAAAAAATTGCAACATTATTTCAATCTAAACAGCTCTATCTACTATTTTATTTTAAAGAATTACGATTTCCTTAAACATATTTTTGTGCAACGGACTAGAAATTATTACATGTGAACCCTACCATTTTTTTGAAATAAATAACAATCCCCCGTCAATGCTTAATGCCCATTTTTTTTTTTCAAAAAACAATTTTTAAAAAAAAAAATCAAAAACACATACCATGATTTAATAATTTTTCATTACTCCAGAATCATCTGACAAAAAATGTGAAAAGATAATAAATTAAAAAAAAATTGTGGTATCGTATGAAAAACAAAATGAACAAAATAAAAAAGTAGAGTCAACGCAAACCCCGAGTACTATTCATTACTCAGAGATATGCTTGTAATTTTAGGAAATTAAAATTAGGAAAAGCTACTATGAGTATAATCTAGGTTTGTAATATAATGAGCAAACTACTTCAGCTGGCCACCTCTAGAAGACATCATTTTCCCAGTATTGGGTCTACATTAATTTTCACTAACTTCAACGACTTTTTATTCCTTTTTATTTTTCAAATCAAATAAAAATATGCAATTAATATGAATACATTGGTAATTATGTATTTATTATTTTTTAAACAGCGTGAAAAATTCAAAGTGGACAAGTAAAAATGAACAGAGAGAGTATATATCAAAACGAAAAGGGAGATTGACTATTTAACTTTCATGGGACCCAAACTTTTTCTTGTTGATCAGACATCAAAATGATTAAGTCAAATTGTTACACCCCGTACTTTTTTACGTAAAGTTTCGTCGTGAGTTAATTGACGAAGATTTAAAGGGCAAGGTTGTCGTCAAGGTCATAAGGAATTATACATGCTCAATCTTCATACATGAGAGCATGGTATAAAGTTTAGTATGTATCGGGAAGGTTGGATGTTAAGCGAATCGAAAAAATTAAGTTTGTTGAAGCTTTGGGAAAATTTGGCAGAATTTCGGACAGAAATTTTGGGTCAACTTTAGAGTGGCATATCTCCTAGAATATGAGGAGTTACGGAACCCATAACCTAGGCATTCATAAATTCAGCGAGCCTACTTTCTAATGCAACTGGCAGATTTGCATTTTCACATCGAGGGTGGGAGATATGGGCCGTCGAAGTGTCGACGATCCGTCGATGCACATCCGACCCGTCAATTTTCAGGCGGTGCAGCTGCTATATATATATATATATATATATATATATGCATCTATTTCGTGATTTTCTCATTTGAACTCACACCAACAAACCCTAAACTCTCCCTAAAACTCCCCAATCCTCTCCTAACCTTTTTTTATCATCCAAGTAAGATCCGAGCCCCGAAAACCCGAGCTAGTGAAGGGAAAGTTGCTCCTAGTGTTTTATTGAAGTTTTTGATCTTAGGAGTTGGATTTAGAGTTTGGTTCTTGGAATTCCATCTCCTTTAAGGTATGTATACTGTTCTTATCTTTGCTATTAAGTTGATTACCAAGAGTGTTAGTGATTTAAAGTGAAGGAAATATAGCTATAGAAGCGGTGAGTTAATTGAGTCAAACTAAGATTAGGGGCTGTTTTGGGAGATTTTTTGCATCGATTTGATTATATTTTGATAAGAAAGTATTGACATAAGTTGTTTGTGAAGTAATTCCTTAGTTTAAAGTGAAGGAAAACATGATATGAAGGGCCTAAACTAGTTTGTTGATGTGGCTGCCTTGAAGGTTGTTTCGATTGGAATTTTGCAGATATTTCCACTTGATTATGTTGTTGTATATTGTTACTGTTGTTGTTGATGATGTTTTGTATGTTGTGCATCGTTTGGGAGTTGGATTGGAGTAAGAATTATAGGGGAAGTGCTGCCCGAATTTCGTTAAGTTTCATACGTACTTGAAATGGGCAGTAAGGGATGTATATGACCTAATCGTAATTTGTGTTATCTTGGTTGTAGTGTTACAAGCTCGGGAAGTACGCATCAGACATTAGGTAGATTCCAAGGTATGTTAAGGCCATCCCTTCTTTCATTTTGGCATGATCTTGTGATGTGAACGAACAAACGATTAAACGAGCTTCCATATTACTCTACTCTTATAAGCATTAGCAGTACTTCAATCTTTGATGTTCCTATACCCCTCTTATGATTATTCTTTCTGTTCATTGGTCTTGAGATTACTTATATTGATGATGTTAGCCCAAAAGATGTCTATCGGAGGTAGTACGACCTTATGTCACTCCGAGAGCTCTATGTTCACATTTTATATATGCATTGCATTCATTTATATATATGCACATTGACCCGTGACCAGAAGGCGTTATAGACACGTATATTATATGTATATAGGGTATAGGGAAAGGTATAGGCGCTATATACGCATTACCACCTGATGAGCAGGTGCACAGTGATGATGATGACGATACATGGATCGGGTCGTACATTCATCGGCACTATTATTATATATGGATCGGGTCGTACGTTCCTCGGTACTTTTATTATATATGGATCGGGCCGTATGTTCCTCGGCACTATTATATGATATATAGATCGGGTTGTACATTCCACAGCACTATCAGTTATATTATGACTTATGCATATCATACGCCCTCAGAGGCACCTTCAGTTAAGCAGAGTTATACAGATGTATTCAGACAGTCAGTTTAGCTTATGCGTTCAGATCCTCTTCATGATTCTTATGTATATGTTACTCTAATGCCTTACATACTCGGTACATTATCTGTGCTGACTCCTCTATTGTTCTGGAGGGGGAGGGGTTGCGTTTCATACCCGCATGTCTGAAGATATAGGTTAGTGGTCCATCTATTAGGATGTCAGCTCAGCGGATGAAGTTGGTGCACTCTGTTTGTTTCGGAGATGCCATGAGTCAGCATGGTCTTATATGTATATAGAAATGTATATGCATATGTTTATGGGTATGGCGGGGCCCTGTCCCAGCCACGTTATGTTATGTTTCCAGTAGAGGCTTGTAGATAGTTATGTACAGTCAGATGGTGTCCATACTAGAAGTTGCATTCGTCATCACGGTCGGTTATGATAGCCTTACCCACTCATATAGCATGTTCAGTATTTTCATACAGATGAGTCTTTTAGAGCAGTTGATATATGAATGTTCCCTATAAGATATTTTGAGTCACATGATGGCCCTATCGGCCCACCTATGTTCATATTCATGTCAGATGCATGCCAGGTGGTACTTGACTACTACGGCTATGTGCCCATCATGGCCCTCTAGTTTGGGTCATTACAGAAGTGGTATCAGAGTAGTTCCATCCTAGGGTTTTCTAAAAGCCGTGTCTAGTAGAGTCTTGTTTATGGGTGTGAAGTGCACCACACTTATAAACCGGAGGCTGCAGGGCATTTAGGATGATTTCCTTTTTGTCTCATTGTAGATCATGCTATAGAGCCAAGTCGTAAGATATGAATTTCCTAACTCTAACTCAAATTGTTTGCGGCTGAGAGATGATTTCTACAGGAAAAGAGATGAGTGGTTCAAGGGATCCAGAGATAAGTTATTCTTATGAGACCGACCCATCTAAGGATATATCTTTTATAGAAAGGAAGAATCAACACTACAGGTTAGGAGCCAACAGATAATAGGAGCCAATCTTCAGGTCTCATGTTATGAAAGGTTATTTAATGAAACAGGTTCTTCTGTAATACCGGAGAGGTTATAGATGGGAGAACCAAGTAGCCAAGGTTTAATGGAATCCGCAGAACAGGGATCTAATGATAATGACGGCTAAGCTGACAGGATTAGTATAAGTGGTATGTTTATGAAGAATTTAAGTGTTGTTGAGCAACCTATGGATGGGCAACAGAAGGGAGAACCTCCTTATCTATCGTTAGGACGATTTGTGCTAGATCAAAGCTCCAGAATAGCATCAAGGTAAGAGTGAGATTCCACAAAAAGAAGGGTTTAGGAAATAAATTTGATGTTTTGCAAGAAGGATGCCAAAATATATGATATGAAGTGAGCTTTATTGTCTTCTATCCCTTTTCATACCAATAGCCATGTGTGGTTGGGTTGTGTATCACATGTATTTTTATGGGTTTTATGGGTAGCCTGTGAGGCATTGGATGTATTTTGTAGGTTGTATGCAGGTTTGAGATAGTAAGAATTACAGAGAATACTCTGCCAAAATTTCTCGAAATTTAAGCTATTTGAGTAAATGTGTGCTACATGGGTAAGATGTCATTATAGATCAAAGGAGTTTAGTAATGGGTGATTGAAGGAGGAATTAGCAGTGACCCTATGTGAGGAGAGACAAATAGTAAGATGGCACTATGCATAAGTGAGGAAGCGGATATAGAAGTACGAGAAATAATTAACATGTTCCCTACGAGGAGAAATTAAAAGAAGACCCAAATGTTTAGGGAAGGTCAAGAGAGACAAGTTGTTTCGAAGGCAGTTTTCTGATCTATATATATATGAGTCGCATTGGTCTCGAGTACTAAGATTTATCTCTGAGATTTTGAGGTGTTGAGTGTGTTATTTCATATGTACCAAGGTATGAGCTCATGACTATTAAGTATCAAAGGATTAGAGGTTAAACGAATCGACGTTGGAAGTAGGTCGAGAACTGTGCAACTTGATGGGCAGATTGACGAGCCGTCAACATGGTTGACGATCCGTCAACCTTGCACCGTCAATCAGCCCTGAGAATCAGAGGTTGCTACAACTTGACACCTCCAAGTTGACGGTCGTCAACAGTGTTGACGCCGCCATCAACAGTGTTGACGCCACCGTCAAAGTTGAGGTAGTGCCAATTTCCAGAAAAGCCTAAGTGCCTATATATCACGAATTGAGGTAGTGGTTGAGCTTTTGAGATATTATATATTCACCCCAATGTTTTGTTAAGATACAATGTGGAATTGGCATGTGCATAAATGTATAGTACGTGTACAGGTTAGCATATCAGAGATAGATTCATTGTTGATGACTAAAGTTTATATGTTTGATAGACCAAATCCTATGGGCTCATAATAACGACATAAGGTAATTAATAAGGAAAATTGTTATATGGGATTGAGGATAAGTTAAGAGAATGATTGTGTGAAGAAGAGGTCGTTGTAAATAACATGGAGGGAATGATGAGTAAGGAAAGAATAGGATAATGAGTCGATAACTAAGAGCAAGATGACAAGGACAATAAGTTAAAGGATGAGTGGAAAGTGAGTAGTGATGTTACGAAGTATTCGTGATTAAAACAAATGAAAGGAAAGGTTTAGAAAGGAGGCAGATAATTAAACTCCTACCCGCTATAATGGCTACGATAAGTATGGTATGAGGAAGGTACGCTCTCCACGGGTACTTCTGTACTAGGAGAGAAATTAGCACTTTAAGACGATTGAGAGTAGGACAAGCCGCCAAGGATATGTGTTACATGATTATATTCTAATTGAAAAATGAGGCATTGTAATTAGTGAATACTTCAGTTCTCCAAATATCAGTGAAGAATGGATTTCTTGCCCCTCTTAAGTGCATTTGGCTATCACACCGTACAAATTATCCCTCAGAGTAACAAAGTATTACCTGTTATGCCATCGCGGACTAATTTAGGGAAATTTCAAAAAAGACGCATTTCAATTCAAATTAAAGTTGTTGTCAAAGGTGAAGTTTAAGACGTTCTTGGTAACGCCCAAGGTTAACCTAGTATGTGTTTTGCTGTCTAAAGAAAATAAGACGAGACAAGGCACAAAAAGGAGGAAGCATTAATTCTATATTGTTGGATTATTTTGAGGATTCAAGAGGTTGTTATGAAAAAACGTCGGGGATAAAGGATATAAGTAAGTTGTTTGTAATGTTTTATCACGATAAGATGAAGCTATTAAGGGGGGAAGAATAAATTTGAGTGCAATAGCCAAGATTACGATAGAATGTTTATGCGTTACAATTGATAAATAGGGCAGGATGATCATGAGTTATTTTGGATAAGATAAATTACGTTTAGAATGGAATTAAGGTTGTGAGAGGAACAAGCTTTGAAACCTTAATAAGAAATGAATGACGAAGGGAATCCCATGTTAAGAAAATGACAAAGAGAAGTGGAATCTTCAAGTGAATATTAAGATAGAAACGAGAAAACAGAGAGTTAAGCTGGGGGTATACGATAAGAGACATCCGTGAGTAACATGGTGGATGATTGGGAGAATGACGACGAAGAATTAAAATGTAAGAGAGGGTTTAAAGAAGAGGTAAAACTTAGTCAATGAAACCTGTGAGACTATTCTGAGATTCACCAATATGGTGCGACATATCCTTATTGCTCCCCTATATGAGCTATGCATCTTAGAGTTTGCAAGTACATCGAATCTAGGGCTATCAGATATGCCTATAATAAGTTAATTTTCGAGCGTGTTAATCCTAATGTTGAGTTCAAGTTGCAATAAAGAGATTAGAGTTTCCCTAAGTATATAGTTGTCAGAATATGATTAAAGGAAATTATAGAATGTCGGTTAATAAGAGATGGTCAATGCTCGAAGGTAAGTGATGGATGGTAAGAGTGAGATTCCACAAAAAGAAGTACAAATAGCAGTGTTGAATCAATGCTAAGAAAGATAAATAACGTAGGCAGGAAAGGAACCACCATATGAAGAACCTGATGTAACCATTAGCTAGTTCAAAGGAATTGATTGGCAATAGACGGAACATTTTTAAGGGAATTGCAGGTTTCAAGAATAATATTTGACTTAAGGAATGAGCGAAGAAAGAATGGAATGGGGTAAATAGTAAAAGAAAGCCAAGATAGATAAGCTACAAAGGCGGAAGCGACATTGTCAAGTAAAGGATATAGAACGATCCTATCACTCTAGAGACAGAAGTGAGAAGAATGTGGAAGTGTATCGAGCACAAAAGTGACAACTCTAAGTTGACAAAGTATTAAAAAAAAATGTGAAAGGCTACTAGCATAGAATGATAATTTAGTAAACAATGGGATAATATGGTATCTCCAGTAATGCCTTCAAACCAACAGGTCATATCACGCGAAGGACAACCCAGGAGGAAAATTTCAGAGACATAGCGCGAAGTGAAGGCAAGAAACTAGTAACTTGGAAATATAAAAGAAAAGAGATTCAAGGCTCGTGATAAGGATAAAGAAAGAGTGATAAAATGGACCTTTGAATAATCAAAAGTACACTCTTCCACTTATGGCTCCCAGGTATTAAATGGTCCAGCTAGAAAAGAAAAAGGAAAATAAGGATTGTTTAGTGTCTCGTTTGTAGCTCCAGAATAAGATAATAAGGCGTGTGATATTAGAAAGTTTAATGCAAGGTGTGAGTACAAATAAGTCAAGGAAATGATAAGAGTACGTGTAAAAGGAAAAATGAGAAGAGAAGTAATGAAAATATGTCAAGTAAGAGAACGATGGTACGATTAAACATGACCTGTCGAGAGGAAGGTATATGTAGGGCATGAATTCAACAAGAGAACGCTCGAGGAAGTATTGAGAATGCAATACTAGTTTAACATTCGAGGATGAATGTTCCAAAGGGTGGAGGGATGTTACACGCCGTACTTTTGTACGTAAAGTTTCGTCGTGAGTTAATTGACGAAGATTTAAAGGGCAAGGTTGTCATCAAGGTCATAAGGAATTATACATGCTCATTCTTCATACATGAGAGCTTGGCCTCATGTTTAGTAAGTATCGGGAAGGTTGGATATTAAGCCAATCGAAGAAATTAAGTTTGTTGAAGCTTTGGGAAAATTTGGCAGAATTCCGGACTGAAATTTTGGGTAAACTTTAGAGAGGCATATCTCCTAGAATATGAGGAGTTACGGAACCCAGAAACTATGCATTCATAAGTTCAGTGAGTATACTTTCCAATGCAACTGGTAGATTTGCATTATCACATCGACGGTGGGAGATATGGACCATCAAATTGTCGACGATCCGTCGAAGCACATCGACGACCCGTTAATTTTCAGGCGGTGCAGTTGCTATATATATATATATATATATGCTTCTATTTCGTGATTTTGTCATTTTAACTCAAACCAACAGACCCTAAACTCTCCCTAATACTTCCCAATCCTCTCCTAACCTTTCTTTATCATCGAAGTAAGATCCGAGCCCCGAAAACCCGAGCTAGTAAAGGGAAAGTTGTTCCTAGGGTTTTATTAAAGTTTTTGAGCTTAGGAGTTGGATTTGTAGTTTGGTTCTTGGAATTCCAGCCCCTTTAAGGTATGTATACTATTCTTATCTTTGCTTTAAGTTATATTTAAAGTGAAGGAAATATAGCTATGGAAGCGGTGAGTTAATTGAGTCAAACTAAGATTAGGGGCTGTTTTGGGAGATGTTTTGGCATGGCTTTGATTATATTTTGATATGAAAGTATTGACATATGTTGTTTGTGAAAGAATTCCTTAGTTTAAAGTGAAGGAAAACATGATATAAAGGGCCTAAACTAGTTTGTTGATGTGGCTGCCTTGAAGGCTGTTTCAATTGGAATTTTAGAGACATTTCCACTTGTTTATGGTTCTGTATATTGTTACTATTGTTGTTGATGATTTTTTTATGTTGTGCACCGTTTAGGAGTTGGATTGGAGTAAGAAGTTTAGGGCAAATGCTGCCCGAATTTCGTTAAGTTTCATATATACTTGAAATGGGTAGTAAGGGATGTATATGGCCTAATTGTAATTCGTGTTATCTTGGTTGTAGTATTAAAAGCTCGGGAAGTATGCATCGGACATTAGGTAGACTCCAAGGTATGTTAAGGCTATCCCTTCTTTCATTTTGGCATGCTCTTGTGATATGAACGAACAAACGAGTAAACGAGCTTCCATAGTAGTCTACTCTTAGAAGAATTAGGAGTACTTCAGTCTTTGATGTTCCTGTACCCC
The DNA here is from genome assembly GCF_019175385.1 of Lycium barbarum. Lineage (NCBI taxonomy): Eukaryota > Viridiplantae > Streptophyta > Magnoliopsida > Solanales > Solanaceae > Lycium > Lycium barbarum. The sequence continues at coordinate 49,115,247 of NC_083348.1, read as the reverse complement.
TCTTATGATTATTCCTTCTGTTCATGGGTCTTGAAATTACTTATATTGATGAGGTTAGCCCAAAATATGTCTATCGGAGGTAGTACGACCTTATGTCACTCCGAGAGCTCCATGTTCTCATTTTATTTATGCATTGCATTCATTTATATATATGCACATTGACCTGTGACCAGAAGGGGTTATATACGCGTATATTATATGCATATGGGGTATGGGGAAAGGGATAAGCGTTATATACACATTACCACCTGATCGGCTGGTGCATAGTGATGATGATGATGATATATGGATCGGGCCATACGTTCCTCGGCACTATTATTATATATGGATCGGGCCGTCCGTTCCTCGGCACTACTATTATATATGAATCGGGCCGTACGTTCTTCGATACTATTATATGATATATGGATCGGTATGTACGTTCCATAGCACTATTAGTTATATTGTGACCTATGCATATTATATGCCCTGAGAGGTATCTTCAGTTAAGCAGAGTTATACAGATGTATTCAGACAGTCAGTTTGGCTTATGAGTTCAGATCCTCTTCATGATTCTTATGTATATGTTACTCTTATGCCTTACATACTCGGTACATTATCCGTACTGACTCCCTTATTGCTCGGGGGGAGGGGACTACATTTTATGCTCGCAGGTCTGCAGATACAAGTTGGTGGTCCATCTATTAGGATGTCAGCTCGGCGGATGAAGTTGGTGCACTCCATTTGTTCCGGAGATGCCAGAAGTCAACATGGTCTTATGTGTATATAGAAATGTACATGAATATGTTTATGGGTATGACGGGGCCCTGTCCTAGCCACGTTATGTTAGGTTTCCAGTAGAGGCTTGTAGATAGTTATGTACAGTTAGATGGTGTCCATACTAGAAGTTGCATTAGTCATCACGGTTGGTTATGATAGCCTTGCCCGCTCATATAGCATGTTCAGTATTTTCATACAGATGAGTCTTTCAGAGCAGTTGATATATTCATGTTCCCTATGAGATATTGTGAGTCACATGATAGCTCTATCGGCCCACCTATGTTCATATTCATGTCAGATGTATATCCGGTGGTACTTGACATGTACGGTTAAGTTCCCGTCGTGGCCCTCTAGTTTGGGTCGTGACACATATCCATGGCGTATATACATGAGAAATGAGTGAGTAGATTCAATTGAAAAAAAAGTCACATAGACTTTACATAGAAAAATTAAGTTGAAATATAGGGATCTAACGAAGCAAGAATAAATATGACTTCTCTTAGAGTACAAGGGTAAATATGGCTCTAAAATTGAATGACAATGACATATATGTTGAAGAATTATAACGAAGGGCAAACATAGCTTATGTGAGAGTACAAGTGAAAATCTGACCCTTTTTCGATAGATTTTTGCAACCCCCCCCCCCCCTCCCCCCGCGCGCGCGTATTTTACCCTCCAAAGAATTTTTATACTCATCTTCTAGCTTGCTCCAAGAAAAAAACTCAGCAATGTCTTTCATTTCATTTAGATTTATTTAAATATAAGTTTCAAAATTATAATATATCTAAGAAATTATATCACACATTATCGGAAAAACGTATTTCCTGCCTCACCTTGTTTCATAGGTACTTGAGCCGAAGGTCTATCGAAAACAACCTTTCTACCTCACAAAGGTTGAGGTAAGTTCTATGTACATCATACACTCCCCAAACCTCACTTGTGGTATTACACTGGGTTTTTGTTGTTGTTTTGTTGTACTTTATTTCATAGGTACAAAAGCTTTCAGAGGGTAAATTAAGAAGGGAGTGACTTGTTCCCAGTACACAAATAAAGAGAAAACACGCTCCCAAAACCCTAGCGACTTCCATGCAAAACCCTACCTTCTAATACATCGTCGCCAACAACATGGTTGTCTCAGCCGCTGGCCAGCCTACTCCGTTGGCTGGCCAGACTTCTAATCCATCTCTCTCTACCACTGACATCAACCGCAATGACACGGAATCTCCCAAACTTGATTACAGAAAATGTTTCCAACCAAACAATCCAAACCCCATGCAAAACCCTACGTCAACTATTCCATTGAAGAAGATTACTTATCGTAATGGTGTTCCAATTTTCTGTTGGACGCATAATGAGGTCGATCAGATTGAACCATTGGAGAACCTAAAACATGCAGTCGTTGGCAAATTCTCTTATGGATCGCCACAGTGGGACGAGCTCAGGGCAATTATTCTATACCATAGGAAAGTGCCAATTAAGTTTATTTCCTGATAGTGCATGTTCTCATTAGACTGTCTCGTATGGAGGATTTTATAAATATATGCTCAAAAGGTGTATATTATTTGCAATCGAGGAATAGGTTTTCATATCAAATGATACCTTTTATATATGATTTTAAATTCAAAGTGGATGAAGAAACATCTAAGGTTATCTCATTGATCTACTTTCCTTATTTTTTACCTACTTTTTTTTTCAAGGAATCCTTATTCTCTCTTGCATCTGCTGTTGGATTCCTTTACAAGCTGATCTATCTACTATAAATTGAACAAGACCAAGTTGTTCTAAGGTTAAACTGTTAATGGGTCTACTATTGGATCTCCCAAAACATGTTGATATGGAGATAGAAGATGAGGATACAAAGGAGGTGAGAATTGAGAAAGTGAAAATTAATTATGATTACTTACCAAAATATTATAGTGAATGTAGATTACAAGGGCATAATGAAAGTGAATGTTTGAACATTCATCCTGAACCAGTTGTCCATGAGGAAGAAGAAGTGAAAGAATTAGCAAAGCCTTCAAAGAAAGGAAAGAAAATAATGGTGAGGTAGGAGGTTCAAGCATCTCATGTTCAGAAGAGAAGGTTTCAGCATAGTAGGAGGATATATAATGTAAGGTTATTATCCAGTGGAAGGGTGATTGGTGACCCTAGAAATTAGAATGCAGTAAAGGACAATAGAGTTTACAATGGTCCTAATCAAGGGAATGCTGATTCATCAATGGAAAGCCAAGCACAAATGATAATAAGGTTACAATGGTGACAGTTCAAAACATGTTTGATGTATTACAAGATCCTAATTTGAACAATGATAAGGAAGATGACAAGGATAATAACAAAGGAGATGATGATGGGATTAATGAAATAGTAGAAGAACATCAGGTGCAGGATATGCAAACAACGAATATGCCGAGACATCAAGAAGAGGCTGATAGGGATTAGATTGAAGTGGAGATGAATGTAGTAGAATATTTAGCAGATGATCCTACCTCAGTGGAAACCAGAGATGATTCACCAGTTGAAGCTGTCATAGCCACAGGTTAACAGATTGTAGTAGTTGAGGAGAAAGTTTGAAACGAAGAAGCTACAATCTCATAAGTCCAATCAGTCATGGTTTATAGTAATCAATCAGAATCAGTACTGAACATAGAGGACATAATGGATATTGAGAAGACAGAGGCTGAAGTTGGTGATCAAAAGTAGATGGGAGAAGATAGTTCTCCTATGGTAGTAAACAAAGAAGAGGAAAATTCACAAGTTTCATTTGCAGTGGTTATGAATCAGACTCCTATCATTTAGACTCCTATAGAAGATGAACCTAATGATGGATATCAAGATAGGAACATGTAGAATCTTGCAACTTACCTTCCTATGAGAGATAAAGCTATTTAGGAGGTCAACTTGCCCTTGGCTGTCATTCAGGAGGTATCAACCTCTGAATGTAGGAAAGAAGGTTTCACTAAACAAAGCATTGCATGATGTTGTTTCACATTGTTTAGAGTTTGCTAGTGAAGAAAGGAAAGCAACTATGATTCAAGTCAATGCTAACAAAGAAGATGCTGATTATGCACAACAGGATAAGGTTTTAGAAAAAGTCAACAGAGAAGTAGAAATTTCTCCTAATTCTTAAGAAAATGGCCTAAAAAGGGAAACATACAAGGGAATGTAGAAATTCAACAAGTACTAAGGAATTTTCCAAAGAGGGGCTCTTCCAAAAATAGTTTTAAATGATAGTTAAAACACTTTTTTGGAACATCAGATTAGTAAATACTCAACAAGCTTTCCATAGAGTTCAAATGTTGCATAGAAATCATAGATTTTTCTTGATTGTTGTAATGGAACATTTTCAACATTATAGACAGATTTAGAAATATTGACAGAAACTTTGCATGCCTTATGCTAATTTTAATCGTAATGGTAAAATCTGGTTTTTTTGTTGAAAACAAGGTGGATATAGAAGTGTTACTGGATACTGAACAACTAATAATAGTTAAAATATTCTTTCAACAATTCTATAAGACAACGATTATCTCTATGCCATATGCCAAATGTGATGAAATGGAACGATTGCATCTTTGGGACAATTTGTATGGTTTGGCTAGTTATATGTCATTTCCTTGGTTAGTTGGGGGTGATTCAATGTTATTATGAATGAGGAGGAAAAGATAGGTGGCTTACCAGTATTCCTTCACGAATAAGAGAATTTTGCTTTCTACATGAATTCTTGTGAACTACATGAGATCCCTTTTAAAGGGAGTTCTTTCACATGGTGGGATGGGAGGGCAGAAAGTGACTGTATTTTCAAGAAACTAGATAGATTGCTATATAATGATCTCTTTCAAAAATGGTTTGAGAAGAATAGGTTCAGATCATCCTCCTTTGTTGTTATCTGGTGGAGATAATGTTCAACCTATTGCTAAACCATTTCGGTTCTTAAAATTTTAGAAGGAGCATGAATCTTTCCTTGACTTGATCAGAAAACACTAGGTAGCAGACTTCTCAGAAGATGTATTTCTAACATTCGAACTCAAACTGAAGAATGTTAAGATAGAATTGAGTAGGCGGAGCATGGATACTTTTGGAGATATTTTTAGACAGCTTACTATAAGGGAAGATATTGTTAGAATCAAACAACAGATGTTTGAAGAAGAATCTACAGATAGGAACAGAATGATTCTACAAATAGCACAGGCTGAACTAAAACTTTATCTACATTATGAAAAAGAATTTTGGAGATAGAAAGCAGGACTGGATTGTTTCTCAGAATGTGATAGAAATACCAGATTTTTTAATAGTTTGGTTAAGGGCAGGAGAAAAAAAATTCAGGTTAAAAGAATTGTGAATTCTGAAGGTGTTTGGCTAGAAGAAACAGATAAAGTTACAGATGAGGCAGTTTCATTTTATCACAAGCAATTCACTCAGCCGAGGTAGTTTGAGGACTTTTCTATTCTCAACCATATTCCAGAAATGGATAGATTAGAAGACAATGTTTTGTTGGAAAAGCTTCCAACCACGGAAGAAATGAAAAGGGCTGATTTTGAGTTATTAGGAGATAGTTCATGTGGTTCGGATGGTATTTTTGATATTTTTTATCAGAAGTGTTGGGAAGTGATCAAAGTGGATGTATTTAATGTAGTCAAATCTGTTTTTAAGCCTATACTGTTCCCAAATCTATAACGCATACCAATTTGGTGCAGTTGCCTAATGTTACACCTTGTAAATATTCGCGTTGGTTGCGTCGTAAGCAAACTAATGTAAGCCCGGAGAGGCCATGAAACCCCTATAAGGTTAAGGAAGACTTTTAACAAGTTTTTAGTATGTATCTTAAGGTTTCGGAGTTAAACGAATCGAAGGACATAAGTTCGTCAAAAAGTTGGATGTTTGTATCATTTTCACGGACCGTATAATGGTTTTACGGCCCGTGAAAGGTTGAGGCTCACCATGGAATTGGATTTCACACCCCGCCCTTGGTAAGGCGTGATTGGCACCCTACACCTTTCGGAAATCGAGCGAACCAACTTATAACTTACATCCTTTGAGTCTCAAATGGAAACAATAGGATCGAGAGGCTAAATACGAACATAATATCATGCATGAGTATATGTACATTGGACCCATGATAACAACATTACTATTGTCACACTATGACTAAGCGGTACACAGGAACTATCTGCAAAGCCTCTATGAACATGACTGAAGTATACAAGTCAAGACAGGGCCCCCGACATACCTTGAACAAAATCATACATACATACATACATACATACATATATATATATATATATATATATATATATATATATATATATATATATATATATATATATATATATATATATATATATATAGACTCAGCAGTGCTCCAGGAAGAGATGGAGCTCACCAATCAGAACTGGTACCTGAAGGCAGCCTACTATAGAAGATCCTTGTCTCGTCTATTTACAACTGCGGGCATGAAGGCAACGTCCACAAGAAGGGATGTCAGTACGAACAATGTACTAAGTATGTAAGGCATGAATAGGAACATATTAAGAAATACCGAACAGGGAAAATTAATATGATGAACATATGGGGATAAAGTAATATAAACAAGATCAACCCGTGCCTTTGAATGCCTTTTAAGGCGAATGTCGCGCGTGCTTAGCTTTTTAAGAATTTTTTCATATATATCCATACATATATAATATCTCGTCCGGTCGTTAAGGCGCGGTAATATGTATATAGATACATATATTTATATACATATAGCATCTTACATGGTATTATCTTACCCGACCCTTTCAGGACTCGGTGTTATCTTACCCGTCCCTGTCAGGACTCAGTGTTATCTTAACCGGCCCTTTCGGGACTCGGTGTTATCCCCAACTGATCAGTGGGATGCAATACATACATACATACACATAAAAATACATAAATTAAATCATCGTCATCATTAGTATCACCATTGTCACTATATCATTCCTTGAAGGATCAACCATCGTAAGATGAAATCAACGATGTCACGAGAGTCTCGAGAATCATGAACTTAGGTAGCATTGGAAATAGAATCGTTATCATCGCTTATCCCACCTCGAAGGAACGAGTAACATGAGGTGAGACCATCAACTATAAGTACGGTTAAGGGATTCATAGAATGGCTCAATAATCTCATAATGCCCTCAAATCATAGCTTCGGAGTTTCAACAGAAGAGAATCATCGTCATCGTCACAATTGTCACGACCCGGCTAGGGGCCGTGACGGGTACCCGGGGCTAACCGCCGAGCACCGCTCGTATTAGTACTTCTTAGGCTTATTTAACAATCATTTATCGGATTCATGCTCGATTTATAAGAAAACTCGTTTCCCTTTAGAAACATAATGTTTTTATACACATGAGCCCTTAGGCTAGCAAAATAATATATATGTATATATTTACACAATGACCACGCCGTGAGACCACTTGACCCACATTGAGTGTCTACGAGCCTCTATGAGATGACATCTACAATTGTACACAAAATAATCATCATAGGCACCTCCGGGACAATGGGGTGCTTTCAGTCAGCTAACAACCTCTAAGAATCTGGAGCAAGATCTCCTCCCTGTCTACCTGTGGGCATGAACACAGCGTCCAAATAAAACGGACGTCAGTACGAATATTGTACTGAGTATGTAAGGCAGGAATGAAATAAACAAACATAATAGAGGGATCAGGAATCATAAGAGAAGGATACAACCTGAGTGTATATCATGGACAACATACTCTCTACATATATTGCATTTTACATAATCATAGTATATATGCTATCACATCCCATACATCATCGCATACATCATCATATACGTCATCACGTACATCCTCACACCATAATCCGCATCGTTACCCGTGTCCGGGTAACCCTCATATACCGCCGACTAGTGGTCATCATGCCCAGCCCTCTAGGCTCGCTGTAAACATAACAGCCCACATTAGCGGTGACATGCCCGGCCATATAGGCGCGGTGGAATCATACACAGCCCGCATTAGCGGTGACATGCCCGGCCATATAAACGCGGTGGAATCATATCTCACAAAATCAATCATAACACATCACTATTACACATCTCATGCCATAGCATCATGTTATCATTTCTTGGTATTCCATGCATCCCATAGTCGTATTGCAAGTTAGCATTATTTATCATCTTATTGTCATAGCAGACATTAGCGTTAGGAGCATACATTAGGCTTTAAGGCAACCACACTATGTCGGGGTGACGTAAGGTCGTGAACCCCCGATTGTATTATGGACATTTCATGAGTATCATGCATCGCCTTGAAGGAAATAAAGCATAAGGCGAGTGTTAACAATAATAACATCATTAGCATTGTAGGAACATCATGCCACAATTTTTTGAATCCCTATACTCTAGCTCATTGTCATTATTATCATGCTTATAGGTGATTCGATATATAGAATGACTCATAAGCGTCATCTTATAGAAGGATTATGGAAAACTTAAAGGATTCATGCCGTTTGAAAGAAGAGTTAAGCCTCACATACCTTTCTCGTTTAAGAAATCTAGCGTTCGCTTATTCTCCTTCAATGTCACGTCTCTACCTTCAAAAGTGGATTTGTACTAATGTTAGTTAATCAACTATAAGAACGCACTTCCATTTCTAGAGACAATTGGGCAGCACTTCCTTTGTTTATACTATTTTTCCCATATTCCATATCTACTCCCAACACCCACAACAACAATTACAATATAGCAATCAACAATAATCATTCATATACAATGACCATGATCCACCATTTCTCTTCATTTTTCCCACATTTATGGTTTTGGGTCCGCTATCGTATTTTCTTATGTATCACACTTTATCTCCTGGTCTACATGTTGTTTATAACGCATTCATACTCACAACACACTAACATTCATGATTCAATTCAACTACCATTCACTCATGGCACTATTCACTCATTTATGACCCACTTACTATGCTTTTCTACAATTCGGGTATCTTAACCTTTCAATACCTTAAAAAACATGAAATGATCATGAAACTTACCTTGGGTGATGGTGGAACAAGCCTTGAGTGGAGTTTTTACTCTAGCACCAAAACCCTACTTCACCTCTTTTAGTTTTCTTTGAGGAAGATGAACTTGAGCTAGGTTTCACACTCTTGTTTTCATGAATTTGGCATTGTTGATCTTGATTTTCCCTTGATTCTCTTGAATTCTTATGGATGAAGTGTTTTGGAGTATTCTAGAGAATTCTTGAATTGTGAAGAGGAGAAATGAAATAAAATGAGCTTAGGGTCCCTTATACTTAACTTGAAAATCTGATTTTTGTGAACAGTAGTCGGGATGTACAGTGGCCGTAAACCCAGTTTACGGGCTGTATTCTGGTTTACGGTCCGTCCTTTATGACCGTATTTAAGAATATGAGAAACAAAAAGGTTTGTTGTAGGTCATGGCGGTTTACGGTCACAGTTTACGGGCCGTATTTCAATTTACGGTACGTATTCTGAGTCGTATTTAACCATTTCAACATTTGACAAAAAGTTGAAGTTTTGATAGTTGGAAGACGATGGCACTTTACGGTCCGTAAATCATTTACGGGTCGTAATGTGTTTTACGACCACTGGGTCGTAATGTGTTTTACGACCGCTGCAAATCTGCAACCTTCGTGTTTTCAAAACTCATTGGTAGTCATTCCCTTCTTAGTAAAACATCGTACCCTCATGCTCTTCGTTGGTCTATTCATTGTATGCTCACGGAAAATTTTTTGAGGTGTCACAACAATCATCATAGAACATATTCCATATAACATCATAAGAGGCTTTAAGAGTCATGAACTTCGAGCTTTTGAAAACAAGGCGGTTATGGAAGCATTTAAGGAATCATAACATAGGAATTATGCCTTTGAAAGAAAGAGATGAGCCTTAACATACCTGTTCGACCTCCTACTAGCTACGGTTATGTGTCTGATCTCGCAAGTCTACATTTAAGAGGATTTACACTAATGTTAGCCTCTTCATCGCACAGTTGTACCAAGTTTCAAATCAAACTATTCTATGTTCGGCCAAAAATCGGGCAGCATCTCCCATGTCTATACGCCTAGCCCGAATTCTCAATTCAACAACCAACAACAACAAAAATACCAACATCAATTGCATCATTTCCAACACCAAAGTATTCCATAGCATAGCCCACACACTTTTTTCTAACTTCCATAACTAACCAACCCATTATACAATTATTGAACCACACTTTCTTCGTAAAAAAGTCGATATTAACATAAATAGAAAGAGATTCATACCTTTCTCTTGGTAATACTGCAATATCTTCACTTATCCACCATAGACTTAAGCCACAACGCCTCAATACACAATTTTGTAGTCGCAACTATATGCAGTCTGGACCAAGATTTGGGAATTATACCTGGTTTCGGCCAAAAAGTTTATGATGGAAAGTTAGGGAATTTTCTGGAAGGTTTGGGCAGGTTTTGGGTGTGTTTGTTTGAAAAATAAGGGCTCCCCCCTTTATAGAACGGTCCAGGTTCTGCCTGGACCGACCTAAAATTAACTCAGCGCGATCGCGCCCTCTTTGGGCGCGTTCGCGCAGTCTTAATTTTCTGACTGCGCGTTCGTTCAGTAAAAAGATCATAACTCTTAATACCGTTATTGTGTGAGGTCCCACGACCTATGGTTGGAAATTTATTTCAATTATCTACTACTTTCATTCTTGGTGTTTTCCCAAATTTTAAACTTATAATATCGTTTTGGCCCCTACAAGTCAAATCATCCAAAAATGTTTCCTTAAATCGTCCTTTTGGAGGGCTTATGCCCATATTTGGCTTATGGGTCCTTCTTAGGACTTGCTCAACTTTCCATAAACTACTCATATGTCTTTTCACATGTCCTTTATAGAACTCCGGCGTATGGATCCCACATGGGTTAGAGCAACGAGGGATTTTCGGCAAGTGACATGTACCGATGCACCCCATACGGTCTCCACATATCATATATATGCCATTATTCACTCTTATAATATAACCTTTCTCCTTAATCCTCGCATGACTTTACTCTTGTTTGAGCTCACACTAAGTTGTCTACAGTCTAGGTAGCGCAAAATGTTTCCGAGGTGTAACATTCTTCCCCCCTTAGGAACATTCGTCCTCGAATGTTGCAGTATTTCCAACCCACGACATCATCTTTCACTTATTTGCCCTCATGTACATGATCGAAATTTAACTAGTATCCTGCTCTCACTCTGTCCTCATTATTGTAGCTTTGACTTGCCGTGCCATAACTATTCCTCATCCTATAAGTATTCTTTTTTTCTCACTTCTTGTTTCCTTGTTAGTGGGAAATTACCTTTCTCATTTACGGCGTCCTCTTTGTGTTTACTCCTTCGGTACCATCTCGGGCTATCCTTTTATACTCGTTGATTTTTAAGTATGCACTTTACCGACTTCTGGTAGCTCGTTAGTCAGGCTCCCTATTCCCTTACATTCCTGTCACTTCCTCTCTTACCCTTACATTCCAATTGCTTATTCAACATCACTTTGTCGCTAATGTGCATAATGGTTGTGTTCCTTTCCAAGGCCAGTTATACCGATATCTGAAATACGTAATTTTTCTTCTCCATTTATTACCCTTCGCATTACAGTTACATTTATGGTAAACTTATAATTCGAGTTCAAGCAAATCCTTGGGCTCCTGCCACAACTTTTTCTTTAGCTTCCTGTCACAGCTGTTTCTTTAACCTCCTTCCCTCAAATCTCGCAATACAACCCAGAAGCATAGGGCAACGACAATTCTTACTCCATTATTACTCTCTTACAACATATATATATCTAGCTTCCATTTCCTTGTACCGGCGGTCATTTCATCCGTTGTTATTCCTTATTGGCTTTCTGATGTGGCCTTTTTGCAATTATAGTTGGGCATAGCTTCACGTTGATGGTTCATATAACTCCATAGCATATGCTCTCATGTTCAGTATAATTAGTAATCCGTGAGCTGTTTTCTAATATCCGGTGAACTCTTTTATTTCCATTCATAAGAGTAGCGTTCTTCCTCTCTTTGGAAATTACCAAACTACTAATCGTGGTTGCTTTTGTTACAATAGTTGTCCCTTCCGGTGCTAAAATCCTTTTTTTTTGTCATCCTTGGATCGTCATCCTCTCGGTCATCCTTGTGAATTTGACTTGGAAACCTTTCTTGCACTCTTTATTACCCTTTTAGGACATGTCACCGCATACTTAGGTACGACTCAATTTTTCCCTGATACGAGGGTTTCAAATCATGGTCTAGAAATGTCGTAGCTGATGTCGGCGTGAAGCATTCTCTTAAGGTGTCTTCCATACTTTCTTCCTATGGCTGTCTCACGGTACACTTATTGTCAACTTGTTTCTGCTTCTTTCTGATACCTTCCAGACATGCTAATATGCCTCCAACTAATAAATTTCTTCTTTTGGAGCTTGAGAGCATCCAAGTTCTTTTCAAGTCTTATATGCTCTTCCCCCCTTAAGGAGGTCCTTATATACCAATAAACTTCGAGTATCCAGCGTCTTCACTACTTATTTTCCATCCTTCATGATCTTCCCAAGGTAGCGTTTTCGCCATCGTATAGTCTGACTTATCTATCTTTTTGCTAGTTACACTCTCGTATTCAATTGGAATACTTTTAAGGGTTAGGTCCAATTCCGATGCCTTCTTTTCCATCTTTTTACATCTCTATCTTTTATGACTAACAGTTCCTGGACCCTTAAGTTAATGAGGACATTGAGATTCACCGCGTCATTTATGAAGTCTTCGATTATAACTTATTCCTCGTCTTTCTTCCCGACTTTTCTTATAACATATCTAAAACTTCTTACCCTGAGTTCTTCTTCCATTTATGTCTACATCATCATTATTTTGTAAATATTTCCATACCCTTCCGTCTATTACTAGTCCTTTCGCCCGTTTATCTCACTTGTTTATAATTCTTCTTAACTATGCGTTTGTGTTGCAGCTGTGCATCCAAGTTTTCCGAGTGTCATGCTGCTTCTCGCTCTTAGCACAGAATTCTTACAATGTACACTCTCTCCACCATCGTTCATCGAGCCTTTATCTGTCTTTCTGATACCACGGCTAAGTTGTCTTCCATGCACGTTCTTTACATTTCATTCTATTTTCTCGGTGATCGAATCTCTCGGTCCTTACAAGAATTCTTGTCCCATGTCATTACTTTTCTAGTCATATGTGTTGCCCCATCGTCCTCGTTTTTAGCTCGATGATTGATCGATTTCCTACCGCCAACTTGTTAATGTATCTTGTGTACCCCCATGGTTGAAGGTTTCCAGTTACTTTATTCCTAGATGCTCTCCTCTTTCTTCAATCAGCCCATTAGTATACCTTCGCTACTTTCACCCTTAACCTTTCTTGAGTTCTTTCCTCCTCGAGCGCCCTTCTCCTCTTGTTATTTACAGTATCGGCTCCGAAGTTAGTGAAATATTCCTTTAAACGTGCAAATCCGTCTTATCTTAAGTCATCTTTTAGAAAAGCTTCCTCATGTCCGAGGCAACCGTGTCAATTTTACCACACATTTATCCCTTTATATATCTACCTTTCGAGAGTTGCAAATCTTTTAACATCGTTGCAAGGCTTAATCATCCTTTCTCTTACTTCACATTCCTCGTCGTGGTCATTATCCTTTTAGCCCCACTTATCGAAATTTGTTCTCTAGCCCCACGCATTCCTCTTTTATTCCATACTACCACACTTTATCCCTTTCACATGCCTACCTTCGAAATATTTTTACCCTAATAGTCCCGTGCTTTGCCTGTCGTCTCTCTTGAAGGCTTCGCTCACTCTCATTTCTCACGTCTCTATTCTTTTCTCAAGACATTCTAATCTCTTCACTTCCTATATATATATATATATATATATATATATATATATATATATATATATATATATACTCACTTCCTTCCTTTCCCCGATGTCCTTGCATTAGGACCTTCCAACTCTGACCTGCAGTAAGAATAACATCAACTTACCTTGTAACATTCATGCCATTTTTTCCACTTGAACTTCATTACCTTATTCAATTAATGTCTTCCACATACCGCAACGTCGGTTGTTGGGATACACGTACCAGTTGATACAGCCACATATGGGATGTCATACACTTACATATATATGTATTTACTAACATCTTGCTTACAAAGTATTTCCAAACACTAAGTATTTCCAAACACTATTCAAACTCATCCTCGTTCTAGAGTTGTGATGCACTTTCTTTCCTTTCACTGATCTAGTCCGCCTCGTCCTACGCGACCTCTTAAGGTCTCCAACCACCCCGCCTACTCTAGTTTCCCTTAGGCTACTCTAATTTCCCATCTGTCTCATATGTCTGACTTTGTAAGATTTTTAGTACACTTCCCAGAGGGTCACCCATCCTGATATTTCTCTCACTCTAGCACGCTTAACCTTGAAACTTTGATAAAATCCGGCGCGTTAATGCTGGCATGGTCGCATCCACCTCATCGCATGTCCTTCATGATATTATCTAGGGCAAGTTGAAGTCTTAACGGATTCCAAACCATTCTCATAACGCATCTCCCTCCAAATTAGAAAAGGTCTCTTAGTCTTCCGACTAAATAATTACTATTTTGTCCTTTTCAATCCTCAATATTCACCTTTCACCTATGCGTATGACTACTTTCCATCCTAGGTTTTCAAATTCCCAATGGTGGCGAAAACACCTTGGTCGTCGTTACTTATAAACACTTGGTTATCGGCCCCTTTGGATTTCCGCTTGCCGCTGTTAAGTGCTACTCTACAGCAATTACACATACATAGAAAATTCCAATAAAGGCTCATATACCTGTAGCCGATCGGTCTCTAGTCTGATCTGGTGGACTACAAGGTGAAGTGTGCTCCTCGTCATCGTCTACCCACCATCTGCTCGTCTGGCCTTCATCATCTCTCTTATCTGAGTCCGAAGGATATAGATAACCGGGTAACTCCTGGTTTACCAATGGCCAGGATAGAGGGCTAGAGTAATCCGTAACACTCACTGGGGAGGCTAGTCTGACGTAGTGCTCTACCATAGGAGCAGCTGGTACGGCCTCGGGAATTTCCTCCTCCGGTGTCCCAGACGAATAGTCGGACGGATCTGTGTCATAACTGCCCTCAGGGGGGTCCTCCTATCTGGGAGTCAAAAACTTTAGAGGAATCGTCGCTGGATTATCCGAGGGATCAGTCTCAATAAGATAACTGAGGCTTCTCCGACTCGATCTTGGAGCCTGGGGTCCTGGATATACTCTAAGGGCCTTCTTAGCACTCCCACTGTCTGAAGCTAAACTCTTCATCTCTCGTCAGTCTGCACTTACCAGCGGGAAAAGGATCAAAAGCGGTCTTTCCTAGGCTCTGGCTCTATCGCACGATCTAAGATAGAAGGAAAGGTCAATGATTCCTAAGTGCCCTGCAGCCTTCTGCTGATAAATGTGGTCGACTTCACACCAATAAACAAGACTCTTGTAACGACCCAAACCGATAAGCCATGACTAGTGCCCGAGCTGGGCACCCGTATACGACCTGCTAGATATCATCAGACTGAAACTAAAAACAATATGGCACTCTGTAAAAGCATGCTATGAACTCATCATGTCATACATCAAAGAGAACCTGTCTCCTGACAAGGCACAACTAACCAAAACATAACAAATATGCAAGCCGACAAGGCTGCCACTATACACGGGGACATCCAAGATGAACTACATCGATATAGCTGACCAAACCATATACATAACCCACACATGTCTACAGAACTCTAAGAGTATAGCAGAATCTATGTCAAAAGGATCTGTACCAAAATAACTCAAGCTTCGGAACAATGGAACTCTCCAAGCAGATGGGTGAAATTCCTAAGCTGGAGGATCACCAAACTGTGTGTCAGTACCTGCGGGCATGAAACGCAGCCCCCGAAGAAAGGGGGTCAGTACGAAAAATATACTGAGCATGTAAAGCATGAAGTACGATAAAGAAGATCATGATTGAGTAAAAAATGACAGGAGACAAGTATGATAATCAAGGAATACCAAAGCATCTGTGCTTTATGAGATGTGTCATGCATATATATAGTATACCGTACCAGGCCCATTATGGGACTCGGTGAATGAAGTCATATACATATATACCGTACCCGGCCCTCTAGTGAGGGACCCGGTGAAATAATCAGATATATACCGTACCTAGCCCTCTACGGAGGGACACGGTGAAATAATCATATATATACCGTACCCGGCCCTCTAGTGAGGGACTCGGTGAAATAATCATATATATACCGTACCCAGCCTTCTAGTGAGGGACTCAGTGAAATAATCATATATATATCGTACCCGGCCCTCTAGTGAGGGACTCGGTTAAATAATCATATATATACCGTAGCCGATCCTCTAGTGAGGGACTCGATGAAATAATCATATAAATACCGTACCCAGCCCTCTAGTGAGGGACTCGGTGAAATAATCATATATATACCGTACCCGACCCTCTAGTGAGGGACTTGGACTCGGTGAAATAATCATATATATACCGTACCCGGCCTTCTAGTGAGGGACTTGGTGAAATAATCATGTATATACCGTACCCGGCCCTCCAGCGAGGGACTAGGTGACATGAGGCCATAACAATATGTATGAATAGAGTATTAGGAGCAATCATGTACAAACTGAATCATCCTTTGAGACTTGATAGAATAATTAGAATGAACCAACATTTGAGAATCAAAGACAACTGTCATGTCAAGTACCACTGAGAACTAGAGTTCATTGGAGTCATGTATGTACATCGTTCGCTCATTTTATGTAATTCATACCAAAAAGAACTAAGGGATAACTTTATATACACTTTGGAGCCTTTAGAAGTAGAGTCATCATCAATGAATAAAATTGAGAAAATCTAGAAGTAGCTCCACATTCTCATATTCGCTGTGAAATCATACACTTGAGTTCTTAAAACACGAAATCATCATTATCGTTGTCACCATCATAAAAGCATTCTTATCCTCCACATCATGAGAATCTTTAAGAACCATGGACTTTTAGTTTTTGAAAACGAGAACGTTACGGAAACATTTATGAAATCATACCATAGGAATCATGCCTTTGAAAGAAAGGGACGAGCCTTATCATACCTGTTCAGCCTCCAATTATCTACACTTATTCGTCCGAGCTCGCAAGTCTACATTTAAGAGGATTCACACAATCTTTAGACTCATCGTAGTATATTCGTGCTAAGCTCTCAAGTCAAACTATTTTATATCCCGCTGAAAATCGGGCAGCTTTTCCCCTATTTATGTGCCTAGCCCGGAATCTCAATTCAGCAACCAACAACAACAACAACAATACCAACATGAATAACATCATTTCCAACACCAATATGTACCATAAAACAGCCCACACGCAATTTTCCAAATTCCATAACTAACCAACTTACTACACAATTATTTAACGACTTTATCTCCGTAAATAAGCCTTAAATAATACCAAAAGAGAAAGATTCATACCTTTTTCTTGTCAAAACGATAATATCTTCAAGATTCCACCTTGAATACAAGCTAAATCCAACGCAAGTTAATACCGTGATTACAACTACGCACTATCCGAACCGTGATTAGCTAAAATCACTAAATTCTCTCAATTTTTTATGACCAAAATACCCCTATATGTGCTGAGCTCCCAATCTGATTTTTTTGTGAAAATAAATGGGGTTTTCCCCCTTTTATAAGGTTCAAATTCGAGGGGGTCACTGTAGCATTTTACTGTATCAATACTGTAGCAAGTCTGTACTGTAGCACGCATTTCTGCTATGTCAGTTGAACTTGTAAGGTCCATAATTCTCTACTCCGAGGTCCAATCGATGCGAAGTTTGTTGCGTTGGAAACTAGACTCGACAAACTTCATTTTAGGATTTTGTTTCACCTTAAAACACTTCATATGCTAAGATTTATTCGTCCACCAAGTTGGACCAAAATGTTCACACAAAACCAAAGTCATACTACTCCATTTCTTCCACTCATTTCCTTATAAAACCTTCCAGTATACCTCATATAAATCCTTCACTCATTAAATATACTTAATAATTCCTGTTCCTTATATTCCAAAGTGGTTTTACTTAACCATACTCAACGTACTTATGTTTCAAATTTGATAAGTGCTTCTTCGAAGATACGGGGTGTAACATCCTTCCCTCCTTAAAAACATTCGTCCTCGAATGTTGTAGTGCACCGATCCTCAATATCCTAATTGAATTTTTGTTCGATTACCTTATACTTATACTATAATTTGGTCAGTTTCATCTTTCTTAGCTCTTTATCAAATTCATTTGTGAGTCGTACAGTCTTCAATCCTCATGTATACAAGTTAGCTAGTATTCCATTCTCATTCTACCTTCCTTCCTGTGGTTTAACTAGCCACGCCATGGTTACTCACCGTCTTGCGAGCGTCCTTCCTCTTCGTTCCTCATTTCTTTATTAACGGATAACTCCCTTGCTCGAATACCACACTTTCTTCTTTCTCTTGTTGACTCCTCCGATACTATCTTGGCTATCCCTACTTGTACTTGTTGAGCTTAGGTACGTGCTAGATTATCCCCTCATAATTCATCATCCAAGCATTCCGATTCATCATAGATTTTCTTATACTAATGTCCCGTTGCTTGTTCAACTTTACTCTGCTACTGACAAATCCTTACTCTTAACGGTTACGTTTCTTCAACCATCCGTCTTAATTCCTTTCCATGATAGGTTATAACGAAATTCTCAATACGATTTCTTAAATACATACATTCCTAATGTTCCATCACCATCTCTATTATTCCTCGTAGCAGGATTATATATTGCGATAAACCAATAATCATAGTTCGAACTGGTCTATAGCTCACAATATCTTCTAGTTCTTGTCAAACTCTCCCTTTAATTCGTTTTCCTCAAATCTTGCAATATAACTTATAATTATAAGGTTAGGCTATTCTCACTTTACCACAGCTTCTTTCCAACATCGGTATGGTATACTTACCCTTGACTTCCTCATTCCATTGATCACTTAGTTAGTTGTCATTCCTTGTTGGCTTTCCGGTGTGTCCATTCCCATCTGTGGGGTATAACCTTACGCTGATGATTCATATGATTCTATAATACATACCCTTATGCTTAATATAGTTAGTGACCCGTGATATACTTTATAATTTCTGGTGATGCTGCTGCTTTTCTATCTACACCCACATCGTTCTTCCTCTTTTTAAAGATAACCACACCGTTTATCGTTACTCCTTTGTTAAGATTCTCAAATTTTTCCTTCAATATCCAGATTTTCTTCCGTTGTAACCCGAAGTGTCCTTTGTACTCTTCATCCATTTCATCATTCTCTTTGTAGTTAGCTTGCAGAGCTTTCTTACTCTCTTTATTACTCTTTAGGATACACCGCTGCCTATTTAGGTGTAGCACAAATTTCCCTGGTCTAGAAATATCATATCTCACGTCCCCATGAAGTATTCTCTTGATCCATTTTAATTCTTTTTCATACCTACTTTGTGGCATGCTTATCTTTAATTCGTTCCTGCTCCCTCTTAATGCATTCTTGGTATGCCACTACGTCCCGAATTTTGGCCTCCTTAAGCTAACCTCCTTCTTTCCTTGGACTTTTGACAATGCCATACCTCGTTTCAGGACTAGATCTGCCTCATCCTTCGCGACCTTTTATGGTTTCTAACCACTCCGCATACTCCAATTTCCCTTAGGCTACTCTAGCTTCTCATCTGTCTCTTATGTCTGAATTTGTAGGACCCTTAATATACTTCCCAGGGGTTCACCCATCTTAGTATTTCTCACACGCCAGCACGCTTAACCTTGGAGTGCTAATGGGATCCGATGCGTTAGTGCTGGTATAATCGCATACACCTTACTGCGTGACCTTCCTCACATAACCTAAAGCAAGTTGAAGTTTTAACAGATTCCAAAACATTCTCGTAATGCATCTCCCTCGGAATTAGAAAGGATCTCTTATTCTTCTGACTAAGAAAATGCTATTTTGGCCTTTGAAATCCTCAATAATCACCTTCAATCTGCATGTATGACTACTTTTCATCCTGGCTTTCAAGATTCCCAATGGTGGCGAAGGCATCTTGATCGCAGTTACTTCCAAATACTTAAGTCACTGATCCCCTTTAGGATTTCCGCTCATCACTATTCAGTATTACTATGAAGTAAATACATACGCACATAGGAAGTTCTAATAAGAACACGTATACCTGTAGCTGATCGATCCTCAGCCTGATCTGGTGGGCTATAGAGTGAAGTGTGCTCTTCATCCTTGTCTTCCCACCGTCTACTAGTCTGGCCTAACATAATGCTGGAACGTAAGGAAAATCTAGACGTGCCAACTTTGTACTTCCTCAATTATGTCTTCATCCACAGGAGTCTCGTGAACCCTTAAACAGGTCTTTGTCATATGATTTCTTAGTCGGGTCTCCTCCTACTGGAGCCACATCCTCCGATGGGTCCGTCTGAATGGAATAGCCGATGCTCTTTCTTATACCTCTTAACATCCTCGATCCTGAGTCGACGGGCGATAGGGGTCTCATGCCCCCCTTCGGAGCCTCACTTATGCTCCCATTAACTGAACTTGTCCTCTTCTCCAATACAATCCTGCAATTTAACAAAAATCATACCAAGAACGAGCTTTCATATCATTGGCTCTACTGCACGATCTATGATCAGAAAGAAAGATGACATCCTAAATGTCCTGTAACTTCCTGTTTATAGATGTGGTGCACAACACACCGATAAACAATACTCTACTAGACACGGTCTGTAGAAAATCCCTAGGACGAACTGCTCTGATACCAATTCTGTCACGACCCAAACCAATGAGCCATGACTAGTGCCCGAGCTGGGCACCCGTATACGACCTGCTAGATATCATCAGACTGAAACTGAAAACAATATGGCACTCTGTAAAAGCATGCTATGAACTCATCATGTCATACATCAAAGAGAACCTGTCTCCTGACAAGGCACAGCTAACCAAAACATAACAAATATGCAAGCCGACAAGGCTGCCACTATACACGGGGACATCCAAGATGAACTACATCGATATAGCTGACCAAACCATATACATAACCCACACATGCCTACAGACCTCTAAGAGTATAGCAGAATCTATGTCAAAAGGATCTGTACCAAAATAACTCAAGCTTCGGAACAATGGAGCTCTCCAAGCAGATGGGTGAAATTCCTAAGCTGGAGGATCACCAAACTGTGTGTCAGTAACTGCGGGCATGAAACGCAGCCCCCGAAGAAAGGGGGTCAGTACGAAAAATATACTGAGCATGTAAAGCATGAAGTACGATAAAGAAGATCATGATTGAGTAAAAAATGACAAGAGACAAGTATGATAATCAAGGAATACCAAAGCATCTGTGCTTTATGAGATGTGTCATGCATATATATAGTATACCGTACCAGGCCCATTATGGGACTCGGTGAATGAAGTCATATACATATATACCGTACCCGGCCCTCTAGTGAGGGACCCGGTGAAATAATCAGATATATACCGTACCCGGCCCTCTAGGGAGGGACTCCGTGAAATAATCATATATATACCGTACCCGGCCCTCTAGTGTGGGACTCGGTGAAATAATCATATATATACCGTACCCAGCCTTCTAGTGAGGGACTCAGTGAAATAATCATATATATATCGTACTCGGCCCTCTAGTGAGGGACTCGGTTAAATAATCATATATATACCGTAGCCGATCCTCTAGTGAGGGACTCGGTGAAATAATCATATAAATACCGTACCCAGCCCTCTAGTGAGGGATTCGGTGAAATAATCATATATATACCGTACCCGACCCTCTAGTGAGGGACTTGGACTCGGTGAAATAATCATATATATACCGTACCCGGCCTTCTAGTGAGGGACTTGGTGAAATAATCATGTATATACCGTACCCGGCCCTCCAGCGAGGGACTCAGTGACATGAGGCCATAACAATATGTATGAATAGGAGCAATCATGTACAAACTGAATCATCGTTTGAGACTTGATAGAATAATTAGAATGAACCAGCACTTGAGAATCAAAGACAACTGTCATGTCAAGTACCACTGAGAACTAGAGTTCATTGGAGTCATGTATGTACATCGTTCGCTCACTTTATGTAATTCATGCCAAAAAGAAGGAAGGGATAACTTTACATACACTTTGGAAACTTTAGAAGTAGAGTCATCATCAATGAATAAAATTGAGAAAATCTAGAAGTAGCTCCACATTCTCATATTCGCTTCGAAATCATAAACTTGAGTTCTTAAAACACGAAATCATCATTATCGTTTTCACCATCATAAAATCATTCTTGTCCTCCACATCATGAGAATCTTTAAGAACCATGGACTTTTAGTTTTTGAAAACGAGAAGGTTACGGAAACATTTATGAAATCATACCATAGGAATCATTCCTTTGAAAGAAATGGACGAGCCTTATCATACCTGTTCAGCCTCCAATTATCTACACTTATTCGTCCGAGCTCGCAAGTCCACATTTAAGAGGATTCACACAATCGTTAGACTCATCGTAGTATATTCGTGCTAAGCTCTCAAGTCAAACTATTTTATATCCCGCTGAAAATCGGGCAGCTTTTCCCCTATTTATGTGCCTAGCCCAGAATCTCAATTCAGCAACCAACAACAATAACAACAATACCAACATCAATAACATCATTTCCAACACCAATATGTACCATAAAACAGCCCAAACGCTGTTTTCCAAATTCCATAACTAACCAACTTACTACACAATTATTTAACGACTTTATCTCCGTAAATAAGCCTTAAATAATACCAAAAGAGAAAGATTCATACCTTTTTCTTGTCAAAACGATAATATCTTCAACATTCCACCTTTAATACAAGCTAAATCCAACGCAAGTTAATACCGTGATTACAACTACGCACTATCCGAACCTTGATTAGCTAAAATCACTCAATTCTCTCAACTTTTTATGACCAAAATACCCCTATATGTGCTGAGCTCCCAATCTGATTTTTTTGTGAAAATAAATGGGGGTTTTCCCCTTTTATAAGGTTCAAATTCGAGGGGGTCACTGTAGCAAGTCTGTACTGTAGCACGCGTTTCTGCTCTGTCAGCTGAACTTGTAAGGTCCATAATTCTCTACTCCGAGGTCCAATCGATGAGAAGTTTGTTGCGTTGGAAACTAGACTCGACAAACTTCATTTTAGGCTTTTGTTTCACCTTAAAACACTTCATATGCTAAGATATATTCGTCCACCAAGTTGGACCAAAATGTTCACACAAAACCAAAGTCGTACTACTCCATTTCTTCCACTCATTTCCTTATAAAACCTTCCAGTATACTTCATATACATCCTTCACTCATTAAATATACTTAATAATTCCTGCTCCTTATATTCCAAAGTGGTTTTACTTAACCATACTCAACGTACTTATGTTTCAAATTTGATAAGTGCTTCTTCGAAGATACGGGGTGTAACATCCTTCCCCCCTTAAAAACATTCGTCCTTGAATGTTGTAGTGCACCGATCCTCAATATCCTCATTGAATTTTTGTTCGATTACCATATACCTATACTACAATTTGGTCAGTTTCGTCCTGATCTTTCTTAGCTCCTTATCAAATTCATTTGTGAGTTGTACAGTCTTCAATCCTCATGTATACAAGTTAGCTAGTAT
This sequence comes from Lycium barbarum, assembly GCF_019175385.1. NCBI lineage: Eukaryota > Viridiplantae > Streptophyta > Magnoliopsida > Solanales > Solanaceae > Lycium > Lycium barbarum. The sequence continues at coordinate 49,091,747 of NC_083348.1, read as the reverse complement.
TCCATTCTCATTCTACCTTCCTTCCTGTGGCTTAACTAGCCACCACGGTTACTAACCATCTTGCGAGCGTCTTTCCTCTTCGTTCCTCATTTCTTTATTAACATATAACTCCGTTGCTCGAATACCGCACTTTCTTCTTTCTCTTGTTGACTCCTTCGATGCTATCTTGGCTATCCCTCCCCTCGTAATTCATCAGCCAAGCTTTCCGATTCATCATAGATTTTCTTATACTAATGTCCTGTTGCTTGTTCAACGTTACTCTGCTACTGACAAATCCTTACTCTTAACGGTTACATTTCTTCAACCATCCGTCTTTATTTCTTTCCATGATAGGTTATAACCATATCCTCAATACGATTTCTTAAAACTCTGCTAGAGACACGGCTTGCAAATAACCCTAGGACAGAACTGCTCCGATACCAATTTGTCACACCCCGCCCTTGGTAAGGCGTGATTGGCACCCGATACCTTACGGAAATCGAGCGAACCAACTTATAACTTACATGTTTTGAGTCTCAAATGGAAACAATAGGATCGAGAGGCTAAATACGATCATAATATCATGCATGAGTATATGAACATTGGACCCATGATGACAACATTACGATCGTCACACTATGACTAAGCCGTACACAGGAACTGACTGCAAATCCTCTATGAACATGACTGAAGTATACAAGTCAGGACAGGGCCCCCGACATACCCTGAACAAAATCATACATACATACATACATATATATATATATATATATATATATATATCTAGACTCGGCATTGCTCCAGGAAGAGATGGAGCTCGCCAATCAGAACTGGTACCTGAAGGCAGCCTACTATGGAAGCTCCTTGTCTCGTCTATCTACACCTGCGGGCATGAACGCAGTGTCCACAAGAAGGGACGTCAGTACGAACAATGTACTGAGTATGTAAGGCATGAATAGTAACATATTAAGAAATACCGAACAGGGAAATAATATAATGAACGTATGGGGATAAAGTAATATAAACAAGATCAACCTGTGCCTTTGAATGCCCTTTTAAGGCGAATGTCGTGCATGCTTATCTTTTTAAGAATTTTTCCATACATATCCATACATATATAATATCTCGTCCCGTCGTTAAGGCCTGGTAATATGTATATAGATACATATATTTATATACATATAGCATCTTACATGGTATTATCTTACCTGGCCCTTTCGGGACTCGGTGTTATCTTACCCGGCCGTTTCGGGACTCGGTGTTATCTTACCCGGCCCTATCGAGACTCGGTGTTATCTTACCCGGCCCTTTCGGGACTCGGTGTTATCCCCAACTGATCGGTGGGATGCAATGCATACATACATACATACATACATACATACACATAAAAATACATAAATGAAATCATCGTCATCATTAGCATTACCATTGTCACTATATCATTCCTTGAAGGATCAACCATCGTAAGATGAAATCAACGATGTCACGAGAGCCTCGAGAATCATGAACTTAGGTAGTACTGGAAATAAAATCGTTATCATCGCTTATCCCACCTCGAAGGAATGAGTAACACGAGGTGAGACCATCAACTATAAGTATGGTTAAGGGATTCATAGAATGGCTCAATAATCTCATAATGCCCTCAAATCATAGCTTTGGAGTTTCAACAGAAGAGAATCATCATCATCGTCACAATCATCATAGAACATATTCCATATAATATCATAAGAGGCTTTAAGAGTCATGAACTTCGAGCTTTTGAAAACAAGGCAGTTATGGAAGCATTTAAGGAATCATAACATAGGAATTATGCCTTTGAAAGAAAGGGACGAGCCTTAACATACCTGTTCTACCTCCTACTAGCTACGCTTATACGTCCGATCTCGCAAGTTTACATTTAAGAGAATTTACACTAATGTTAGCCTCTTCATCGCGCAGTTGTACCAAGTTTAAAATCAAACTATTCTATATTCTGCCGAAAATCGGGCAGCATCTCCCCTGTTTATACGCCTAGCCCGAATTCTCAATTTAACAACCAACAACAACAACAACAATACCAACATCAATAGCATCATTTCCAACACCAAAGTATTCCATAGAACAGCCCACACGCTGTTTTCTAATTTCCATAACTAACCAACCCATTATACAATTATTTAACCATGCTTTCTTCATAAATAAGTCGGTATTAACATAAATAGAAAGAGATTCATAACTTTCTCTTCGTAATACTGTAATATCTTCACTTATCCACCAAATAATTAAGCCACAACACCTCAATAAACAATTTTATAGTCGCAACTATATGTCGTCTAGACCGAGATTTTGGAATTATTCGGGAAGGTTTGGGGAGGTTTTAGGTGTGTTTGTTTGAAAAATAAGGGGGCCTCCCCTTTTATAGAACGGTCCAGGCAGAGCCTTGACCGACCTAAAATTAACTCAACGCGATTGCGCCCCCTTTGGGCGCATTCGTGCAACCTTAATTTTCTGACTGCGCGTTCGTTCAATAAAAAGGTCATAACTCTTGATACCGATATCGTGTGAGGTCCCACGACCTATGGTTGGAAATCTCTTTCAATTATCTACAACTTTCATTTTGGTGTTTTTTAAAATTCCAAACTTATAATGTCGTTTTGGCCCCTCCAAGTCAGATTATCCAAAAATGTTTTCTTAAATCGTCCTTTTGGAGGGCTTATGCCCATATTTGGCTTATGGGTCCTTCTTAGGACTTGATCAACTTTACATATACTACTCATATGTCTCTTCACATGGCCTTTATAAAACTCCGACGTGTGGGCCCCACTTGGCTTACAGCAACGAGGGCTTTTCGGCAAGTGACATATGAACCGATGCACCCCATATGGTCTCCACATATCATATATATGTCATTATTCACTCTTATAATATAAACTTTCTCCTTAATCCTCGCATGACTTTACTCTTGTTCGGGCTCACACTAAGCTGTCTACAGTCTAGGTAGCGCAAAATTTTCCGTGGTGTAACATTTGTGGTAGAAAGTTTAAATTTGGAGGCTGTTTCACGGTGACCTTGATGGCCCATGAAACATTTCAAGGTGGCAGAGCCACCGCAGAATGGTTCTACGGGGCGTAAAATCCACCATAGAAGTGGAGGCGGTGGCTGACATTTGGTGTTTTAAATGAGTTTAAGCGGCCATTTTTCATCATTTCAACCCCATATTTCATCCATACACTCCCCTAAACTCTCTTTACTAGTTCTTGAAGAAAGCTAAGGTAAAACTCAACCCTTTTATCCTAAACCAAAATAAAAGATTGGTTGAGGTACGAAAAAGCACTTCTAGGATATTGTAATGTTGAATGTTATTGTAAGCTATAAAAGGCTTGGATTATGAGTTGAGGCTATTGTATAACGTAAGAATACTATCATAGTTCTTGTGCTTGAGTTCAAATCAATGTTTGTTGGAGTAAATGATTGGATGGAACATGAACTAGTGCCTAGAAATGCTAGCTAAAGTTGTTGAGCCTTGTGGACTGTTTTCTTGTCGTTTTGTATGGTTTAAAGTTGGAAAAATTGATGAACATTCTTGTTATCATGATATGAGTAAATTTGAATCAAAGTAAGAGATTCTTAAGGGGTGACATAGGTTATATGGGTTCCAGTCTGAGCTTGCCAGTCATCGTGAGATATTGATAAGTTGTTCTTGTTACATTATGTCTTGTTATTGATATTTATGCTTGTTGGATCGCTCTTCTTATTGTTGTTGGTATGTGGTATTGGAGGAAGCCCTTGTTACTAGGGAAACGCTACCCAAATTTATGTAAACGAGCTGCTAGCTTATGTACGAACTTAACTTTGACTTAGTATTGATCATGGATTCCTTCATGCTATTGTACATTGGGTTGAATTGTTTGGAGAAATACTTGAGAGTTATATAAGACTCAGTGGGATCAAGTTATGTTAAGGCTAATCCTTCTTCTTTTGGGATGATCTATATGAAACGAGACGTAAGCAAAATGCTACGCCATAACTACTCTTCTCTTGGTAGTTAGACCTATCCATGTTGTTTCATGTCCTAATAGTATTGCTTTCATGAAGTCAACTCTTGTGATTCATCAATTCTATAGAGTCATGTAATAATAATGATGTTAGTCTCATAATGATGTTCGGAGGTGTAACGATCTTATGTCACTCCGACAGATTCACAAAGAACTCTTATCATACTTATGCATTTACACATATACAATATTATTATATTGATGACCATAGAGGCCTACATATATATATATATATATGTGTGTAAATGGTGTTATATACGCACCACTGATCAGTTATCCATGATGATGATGCCCATAGAGGCTTGATGGCGTTATATAAGCATATATATGTATGAACGGCGTTATATAAGAATATATGTAGTACTTGTTAATAACATATCCCTTAGAGGCCTTTCTGATTTACAGGTTAACTTCTTTTATCTCATATTACTTTTATGTCTTTCTTATGTTGTTTTCATGCCTTTCATACTCGGTACTTTATTCGTACTGACGCCTTTTTTGCCTGGGGATGTTGTGTTCCATGCCTACAGGTTCTGATAAATAAGGTGACAGTTTGCATCTGCAGGATGCTTGTTCAGCTTGGTATAGAGCCACTCCACTTGCATCGAATTTTCTGCCTAGCCTTGGTACGATATGTTTTACGTACATATGGGTATGGCGGGGCCTTGTCCCAACCTTATGACAGTCATGTACTCCAGTAGAGGCCTGTAGATAGTTATGATGTAGATAGATCTTGTAGGGACTTGTGGGCCCGTGTTTTTCTATACAAATATTCGTGAGAGCCTTGTCGGCTCATACTATTGGGTCCAATATGTTTATATATGTATGTCCTTTCGGACTTGTCTATTTTTAGCTTATTTATACTATGAGTTAGTAGGTTGTCGTATGGTGGCCCTCGTGGTCCCCCCGTTATCTATGATTATGTTATGAAAGCAAGTTATTGAGGTGCTCAGCAAGTGAGACCCGGGTGCCCGTTATGGCCATCTGATTTGGGTCATGACAAACTTGGTATCAGAGTAGGTCTGTCATAGCATCGTCTACAAGCCGTGTCCAGTAGAGTCTTGTTCATGTGTGTTGTGCACTACACTTATAAACAGGAGGCTGCAAGGAATTTAGGGTGCTTTCCTTTCTTCTTATCTTAGATCGTGCAATAAAGATATGTCATAAGAATTCATTTTCTAATAACGTGTTTTGATTACAGTAAAGCCTGTGTCGAGGAAAGCTTCAGCTAGCAGAGAGGCCAAGTTGTGACAGATGAGGGTACCAGTTGGGTGCCACATGTACATGTGGGCAAGGGTTAGTCTTAGAGTGAGGCCCCATCTCGTACTTCTCATACTCCGCCCGCTCCGGAGGAGCTCAAGGGCGCTGCAGTGCCCCAGTTCCTCGACTTGATGCATTGGGCTAGGAGATGCGAGATGTTATACGATTATTGACTCGGTTGGTGGTCGCTCAGGCCTAGTGGCAGGGTATAAGTGTTATATCCCGTAATTTTGAATGTTCGGAAAATTCGAAATAAATTTGGCTTGTAAGTAATGAGGCCATATTTTGGTTCTAGCCAACATGTGTGTGTTACTCATGAAAAATATTGGTGCGGGAATTCGAAGGAAGGCCAAGGGCAAAAATTGGAATTTCGGGAATTACAAAAAAATAAGATTTCTATGGAATTGGGCTCAAAGAATTACAAGAAAAATTTAGGCCAATTTAGGAGGCCCAACCGGCCATGGCCCAATAAAAGACACAAGCCCAAGTGTGTTGACCATGTGATTAATTATATATGAGAGAGGAGTCTTCAAGAAACTTCAAGAAAAAAAAACAAAGCAAAAACAAGAAAAAGAAAAGAAGAGCAATCGGCTAAGAGAGGAAGAGAGAAAAAAAAAGAAAAAAATCTTGGAGCCATCAATCTTGATTCAAGAATTATAATTTTCTTGTAATCCTACTAAGTTCAAGATTCTCTACAAAGTGGTATAATTTTTTTAGCAAGGAGACAACCTTAGTGACAAGTGGAAAATTTGGGAGAAAGGTAAGAATCTCATATTCTTGTTATGTCATGGAAGGTTATATATGTTATAGTATGTAGAAGTGAATGAAAAGTATGAAAATCTTGTGTATTGTGGATATGTGTGTCTTGGCCGTGTGCATTAGTTTGAAGGAGGAATATGAATTGAATCATTTAGTATGTTAATTGTGTTGTTGTAGTCTTGTGATGAAAATGGAAGGGTAATGGTTCTAGTTGGCATGACAAAATTGTTGTTAAGTGGTTGTCGGAAAGTATGCAAATTTGTTATAGTTTATGTAATTATGAGAATGAAGTTATAAGATGCAAATTGTTGTTGTTGTGGATGAAATCGGAAGATAGAAATGTGTTGTGAATGACTATGTTGAAGATTGGAAATTTTAGGTGAATTATGGTTTTGGTAGAAAATTTGTATATTTTGTAAAACGATATAAAATGCTTCCGAATTGTATTGGAGCGATCTTGACGAGTAAATGAATATGGAAGTGTTGATATTAGTTTGAAATTGTGAAGTTGGAATGGAAGTTGTTGAACTATGTAGAAAAGAAGACTATGTATGTCATAATGTGTTTTGTGATGATTGTCGATATTGTTGGTGTTGTTGGGTTGTTGTTATTGATATATTGAGCCGAGTTGTATTCTCGGGGCGGCTAAATTACAGGGGAAATGCTGCCCAAATTTTTGTAGACAAGTAATGAATTAAAGACTTGAATGCTAAAAGTCATACTATTGACAATTGGTAAATATGACCATTTGTAGATTTTGGGCGAAACGGGAATCGAATTTGAGCGAGCATAAGGCGCAGCTAAGGTATGTAAAGCTCACTCTTTCCTTGTTTTGGCATGTCCTACGTATACTAGGTCAAGACTTGAGCCTCGGGAACAATTCTGTCCATCGAAACCCGAGTTTGATTTTGAATACTATTCGTTCAATGTAATTGAACTATAATTCTTACGTTTTGTTGGAAAAGTGTCTAAACATCCATAACTTCCACAAGCGTATTCAGATTGCTTTGAAACTTTCTTGGATGACTCCATAGAGTCCAATGTTTGTAATTTATATCCGCCACCTCGACTTGACCCGAGGTGGGCCCACAAGTTTCGAAACTTCCTTCGCTTGTCCCACTTGAGCTATTCTTGTATGATATAAAAGTATGTATTCTGATATTCTGGATAAGCTACTTACCTTCTGTATTTTTCCTGATATACGATTCTTGTGTGATGCATTATTCTGGCATGTGTGACTTATGTTTGGAAAGTAATAAAGTTAGCACTTGTGTTATTGTGCGCACTGTGTGGTATTGACCGCTGGACCCCTGACCACGGTGTGTGCGACATTGACCGCTGGACCCCTGACCGCGGTATGCCGCACTATGTGATGTTGACCGCTGGACCCCTGACCGCGGTGTCTGCGACATTGACCGCTGGACCCCTGACCGCGGTATGTCGGGTTTGGGATGCTAACCGTTGGACACTTGGTCGCGGTATGTGTGATAGTGACCGCGGGACTCTTGGCCGCGGTAATTGTGTGTTGATTTTCTGTGTGTATGAGACGGAAATGTTCCTCAAAGGAAAGCAAAGTATTTTGGAATCTTGATTGCAGTATTTGTCTTCCGAAACCTTTTATGTATGATTGGTACGTCAGATGCAACACTTTGGTATTTTGGCTATTGTGCTCACCTTCTGTACATTTTACTTCGGTTATGTCTTCATTTACTGTACTTCATGCTTTGCATACTCAGTACATCTTTCGTACTGACCCCCTTTCTTCGGGGGCTGCGTTTCATGCCCGCAGGTACAGACGCACCTTTTGATACGCCGCCAGCTTAGGATACCTGTTCCGCTACATGGGAATTGCTCCCCTTGATCCGGAGCTTATACTTTTGGTATATATCTTTTGTTGTTGTATATTCTGTACATATGTTTATCTGGGGTACGGCGGGGCCCTGTCCCGTCATATGATTCTGCCGGTCGGTTTAGAGGTCTGTGGACATGTTTGTGGGTCGGGGTCTTTCTGTATGAATATGTGTATATGTTGTGTGTGGGCGATCCCATTCGCCGCGGCGGCCGGTCCGCATATGTTTAAATGTTGCCTTGTTGGCCCTGTGTGGCCCCTGTTGGTATTTTCTGTGTGCAGGGTTATATTGGATAGTCCGTAAAACAAAGGAAACTCTGCCGAAATATTTCTGGAAATTATCAAAAATTGAAATATAGCCTTGTCGGCTTCTGCTACATACTTGAATGCGTTTAATAAAAATTTGAGATAACATTTGATAGGTGTGCTTGGGTGCCCAGATCGGGCACTAGTCACGGCCTACGGGGTTGGGTCGTGACAGAAGTGGTATCAGAGCGGTTCGTCCTCGGATTTTCTACAGACCGTGTCTAGTAGAGTCCTGTTTATCGGTGTGTTGTGCACCACATCTATAAACAGGAGGCTACAGGGCATTTAGGGTGTTATCTTTCCTTCTGGTCCTAAATCGTGCGATAGAGCTGTGTTATCAGGATTGTTCTTCCCTGACGAATTGTTATATTTTCAGCGATGCCTCCGAAGAAGGCCACAGCTGCCCAGAAGGGCAAGTCTACAGCGGCAGGTGAGACCAGCCGAGCTCAGGTGACTACTAGGGCTCGTGCCCAGATTGAGCCAGATGTTGTGCCTTCGACGGCCAGTTCTGCTACGCCACCAGTATCGGAGGGATTTAGAGCAGCCGCAGCTGTAGCACAGGGGGCGGCTCCACCGCCAGCTCCCGCGGCACCGGTACCTGTACCTCCAGCCCCCCAGCCAGGGGCAGATGATGGGACCCTGCGAGAGGCAGTCTAGTTATTGACTCAATTGGTGGCAGGGCAGGTTTACAGACAGGGAGCAGGGGATGATCGTGTAGACAGACGCGATAGCCAGAGGGCTCGTGATTTTCTGCTTTGTCGCCCACCAGAGTTTTCTGGGTCAAAGCCCGCAGAAGACCCCCAGGAGTTCATCCGACAAATGCAGCGTACCCTGCGATTGATTATTGCCTCCGAGACAGAGTCGGTTGAGTTGGCGTCATACCGGTTGCACGATGTAGCAGCCAATTGGTACGATGCTGTCCAGAGGCGAGGGTGCCCCTCCAGCCGTATGGGGAGAGTTTACAGAGGCCTTCCTGGCCCATTTTCTACCTCCGGAGGTGAGGCGGGCCAGAGTACACAGATTCCTACTATTGAGACAGAGGGGCAGGAGTGTCAGGGAGTACAGTCTGGAGTTTGATTCGCTGGCCCGATATGCATCCGCTTATGTCGCTGATATGACTGACCGGATGCACCGGTATGTGATAGGGCTTGACGATTATTTGGTTGACAGCTGTACGGTGATGGCGGCCCAGACAGGGATGGACAGTGCCCGTATACAGGCCCACGCCCAAAGTATAGAGGACCGACACCGAGGGCGTCAGCCTGACAGGGATTATGACAGGGGTCCGCCCAAGAGGTCCAGATCCGCGAGATATTCTGGGGAATCGCGAGGCAGGCAGCCTCAACAGCAGCAGAACAGATATCCTCCCCAACCAGCACCGAGCACACCCCCACAGTTCCCCGGCTGGGGACTGGATGGTGCAGAGTATCCAAGAGCCGGCCAGAGCTCTAGGGCTTCAGGCTTACAGATGGACAGAGGTTCCAGCCAGTGGCGGCCACCCCTACCCCGATGCACTCACTGTAGGAGACACCACCAGGAGGGAGAGTGTCGTCATGCCATGGGTGCTTGCTTTACCTGCGGCCAGCAGGGCCATTATATGAGAGATTGCCCACTCAGGGATGCCGGGGGAGCAGCCCAGCCTACCGGGTCAGTCGCCGGTTCGTCTTCTCCTTCGGTAGCCATGCGCCCCACGGGGCGAGATATGCCGGCACCAGTGAGTCGTGGCAGAGGTCATGGCGGAGCTTCTAGTTCTGGTGGTCCTTCGAACCGCCTATATGCGCTGACCAGCCAGCAGGACCCAGGAGCGGCACCAAATGCAGACCCAGGTATATTATTAATCTTTTCTTGAAGAGATATGTGTATGGATAGATCTATACTCTGTTATATTACGTGATTTTCTTCTTCTGGGTGTTAGTAAAAGTAAGGTGAATTTCAACCTAGTAGACACTGAGGATTCAGAAGGGCGATATGATAATTGTATGGTTTAGACCGGGGTGGGACCCGCTACGGGAACTTTTCGAAAATTTACTAAGATCCCGATCTGCCCTAAATTGTGTGGCAAAGATCGTGCGGGGCCGTCGACGCAATTATATTAACATTAACGCCTTAAAATGCATGAAATTTTTGAGGTTAAGCGTGCTGGGGCCAGAGCAATTCTGGGATGGGTGACCCCCTGGGAAGTATACCCAAATTTTCATAAATGTAGATATAAGGGACAAATGGGACATCTGGGATAACCCAAAGGAAATTAGAATGTACTGAACAATCAGAAACTTTAAATAGGTCGGGTAGGCCAAGGCAGACCCGGCTGGTGAAAGCGAAAGGAAACGCAATGCAGTTCTGGAATCAGAGTAAATTTGAATAAGCGTTTGGAAATGTTTTACGAGCAAATGGTAATAAAATCATAAGTATACCTACGATATCCCGTTTATGACTATACCGATCCGCGGTGGGCCCCAGCAGCCCGTGTTGCGATATATGAAAGATATTAGCTGAACGAAATTCAAGAGACAAGTAAAGGGTATGGTATGGATGTTATGAAATAAACCGATACTAACCTCACCACAATAAGGGTAGAAGATTCCGATACAATGATATTTGGAAAGAAAGGAAAGGTAAAGAAATGGAAGGCAAGGAGATGACAATTATAATGTTTGAAAAGTTTTGAAGGAAAGAAAGGAACCTCCCCGGAGTATTACGAGACCCCATAAGGTAAGTTTAACATTCGAGGACGAATGTTCTAAAGGGGGGGAGGATGTTATATCCCGTAATTTTGAATGTTCGGAAAATTCGAAATAAATTTGGCTTGTAAGAAATGAGGCCATATTTTGGTTCTAGCCAACATGTGTGTGTTACTCATGAAAAATATTGGTGCGGGAATTCGAAGGAAGGCCAAGGGCAAAAATTGGAATTTCGGGAATTAGTTTCGGGAATTACAAAAAAATAAGATTTCTATGGAATTGGGCTCAAAGAATTACAAGAAAAATTTAGGCCAATTTAGGAGGCCCAACCGGCCATGGCCCAATAAAAGACACAAGCCCAAGTGTGTTGACCATGTGATTAATTATATATGAGAGAGGAGTCTTCAAGAAACTTCAAGAAAAAAAACAAAGCAAAAACAAGAAAAAGAAAAGAAGAGCAATCAGCTAAGAGAGGAAGAGAGAGAAAAAAAAAAGAAAATCTTGGAGCCTTCAATCTTGATTCAAGAATTATAATTTTCTTGTAATCCTACTAAGTTCAAGATTCTCTACAAAGTGGTATAATTGTTTTAGCAAGGAGACAACCTTAGTGACAAGTGGAAAATTTGGGAGAAAGGTAAGAATCTCATATTCTTGTTATGTCATGGAAGGTTATATATGTTATAGTACGTAGAAGTAATTGAAAAGTATGAAAATCTTGTGTATTGTGGATATGTGTGTCTTGGCCGTGTGCATTAGTTTGAAGGAGGAATATGAATTGAATCATTTAGTATGTTAATTGTGTTGTTGTAGTCTTGTGATGAAAATGGAAGGGTAATGGTTCTAGTTGGCATGACAAAATTGTTGTTAAGTGGTTGTCGGAAAGTATGCAAATTTGTTATAGTTTATGTAATTATGAGAATGAAGTTATAAGATGCAAATTGTTGTTGTTGTGGATGAAATCGGAAGATAGAAATGTGTTGTGAATGATTATGTTGAAGATTGGAAATTTTAGGTGAATTATGGTTTTGGTAGAAAATTTGTATATTTTGTAAAACGATATAAAATGCTTCCGAATTGTATTGGAGCGATCTTGATGAGTAAATGAATATGGAAGTGTTGATATTAGTTTGAAATTGTGAAGTTGGAATGGAAGTTGTTGAACTATGTAGAAAAGAAGACTATGTATGTTATAATGTGTTTTGTGATGATTGTCGATATTGTTGGTGTTGTTGGGTTGTTGTTATTGATATATTGAGCCGAGTTGTATTCTCGGGGCGGCTAAATTACAGGGGAAATGCTGCCCAAATTTTTGTAGACAAGTAATGAATTAAAGACTTGAATGCTAAAAGTCATACTATTGACAATTGGTAAATATGACCATTTGTAGATTTTGGGCGAAACGGGAATCGAATTTGAGCGAGCATAAGGCGCAGTTAAGGTATGTAAAGCTCACTCTTTTCTTGTTTTGGCATGTCCTACGTATACTAGGTCAAGACTTGAGCCTCGGGAACAATTCTGTCCATCGAAACCCGAGTTTGATTTTGAATACTATTCGTTCAATGTAATTGAACTATAATTCTTACGTTTTGTTGGAAAAGTGTCTAAACATCCATAACTTCCACAAGCGTATTCGGATTGCTTTGAAACTTTCTTGGATGACTCCATAGAGTCCAATGTTTGTAATTTATATCCGCCACCTCGACTTGACCCGAGGTGGGCCCACAAGTTTCGAAACTTCCTTCGCTTGTCCCACTTGAGCTATTCTTGTATGATATAAAAGTAGGTATTCTGATATTCTGGATAAGCTACTTACCTTCTGTATTTTTCCTGATATACGATTCTTGTGTGATGCATTATTCTGGCATGTGTGACTTATGTTTGGAAAGTAATAAAGTTAGCACTTGTGTTATTGTGCGCACTGTGTGGTATTGACCGCTGGACCCCTGACCGCGGTGTGTGCGACATTGACCGCTGGACCCCTGACCGCGGTATGCCGCACTATGTGATGTTGACCGCTGGACCCCTGACCGCGGTGTCTGCGACATTTACCGCTGGACCCCTGACCGCGGTATGTCAGGTTTGGGATGCTAACCGCTGGACACTTGGTCGCGGTATGTGTGATAGTGACCGCGGGACTCTTGGCCGCGGTAATTGTGTGTTGATTTTCTGTGTGTATGAGACGGAAATGTTCCTCAAAGGAAAGCAAAGTATTTTGGAATCTTGATTGCAGTATTTGTCTTCCGAAACCTTTTATGTATGATTGGTACGTCAGATGCAACACTTTGGTATTTTGGCTATTGTGCTCACCTTCTGTACATTTTACTTCGGTTATGTCTTCATTTACTGTACTTCATGCTTTGCATACTCAGTACATCTTTCGTACTGACCCCCTTTCTTCGGGGGCTGCGTTTCATGCCCGCAGGTACAGACGCACCTTTTGATACGCCGCCAGCTTAGGATACCTGTTCCGCTACATGGGAATTGCTCCCCTTGATCTGGAGCTTATACTTTTGGTATATATCTTTTGTTGTTGTATATTCTGTACATATGCTTATCTGGGGTACGGCGGGGCCCTGTCCCGTCATATGATTCTGCCGGTCGGTTTAGAGGTCTGTGGACATGTTTGTGGGTCGGGGTCTTTCTGTATGAATATGTGTATATGTTGTGTGTGGGCGATCCCATTCGCCGCGGCGGCCGGTCCGCATATGTTTAAATGTTGCCTTGTTGGCCCTGTGTGGCCCCTGTTGGTATTTTCTGTGTGCAGGGTTATATTGGATAGTCCGTAAAACAAAGGAAACTCTGCCGAAATTTTTCTGGAAATTATCAAAAATTGAAATATAGCCTTGTCGGCTTCTGCTACATACTTGAATGCGTTTAATAAAAATTTGAGATAACATTTGATAGGTGTGCTTGGGTGCCCAGATCGGGCACTAGTCACGGCCTACGGGGTTGGGTCGTGACAGAAGTGGTATCAGAGCGGTTCGTCCTCGGATTTTCTACAGACCGTGTCTAGTAGAGTCCTGTTTATCGGTGTGTTGTGCACCACATCTATAAACAGGAGGCTACAGGGCATTTAGGGTGTTATCTTTCCTTCTGGTCCTAAATCGTGCGATAGAGCTGTGTTATCAGGATTGTTCTTCCCTGACGAATTGTTATATTTTCAGCGATGCCTCCGAAGAAGGCCACAGCTGCCCAGAAGGGCAAGTCTACAGCGGCAGGTGGGACCAGCCGAGCTCAGGTGACTACTAGGGCTCGTGCCCAGATTGAGCCAGATGTTGTGCCTTCGACGGCCAGTTCTGCTACGCCACCAGTATCGGAGGGATTTAGAGCAGCCGCAGCTGTAGCACAGGGGGCGGCTCCACCGCCAGCTCCCGCGGCACCGGTACCTGTACCTCCAGCCCCCCAGCCAGGGGCAGATGATGGGACCCTGCGAGAGGCAGTCTAGTTATTGACTCAATTGGTGGCAGGGCAGGTTTACAGACAGGGAGCAGGGGATGATCGTGTAGACAGACGCGATAGCCAGAGGGCTCGTGATTTTCTGCTTTGTCGCCCACCAGAGTTTTCTGGGTCAAAGCCCGCAGAAGACCCCCAGGAGTTCATCCGACAAATGCAGCGTACCCTGCGATTGATTATTGCCTCCGAGACAGAGTCGGTTGAGTTGGCGTCATACCGGTTGCACGATGTAGCAGCCAATTGGTACGATGCTGTCCAGAGGCGAGGGTGCCCCTCCAGCCGTATGGGGAGAGTTTACAGAGGCCTTCCTGGCCCATTTTCTACCTCCGGAGGTGAGGCGGGCCAGAGTACACAGATTCCTACTATTGAGACAGAGGGGCAGGAGTGTCAGGGAGTACAGTCTGGAGTTTGATTCGCTGGCCCGATATGCATCCGCTTATGTCGCTGATATGACTGACCGGATGCACCGGTATGTGATAGGGCTTGACGATTATTTGGTTGACAGCTGTACGGTGATGGCGGCCCAGACAGGGATGGACATTGCCCGTATACAGGCCCACGCCCAAAGTATGGAGGACCGACACCGAGGGCGTCAGCCTGACAGGGATTATGACAGGGGTCCGCCCAAGAGGTCCAGATCCGCGAGATATTCTGGGGAATCGCGAGGCAGGCAGCCTCAACAGCAGCAGAACAGATATCCTCCCCAACCAGCACCGAGCACACCCCCACAGTTCCCCGACTGGGGACCGGATGGTGCAGAGTATCCAAGAGCCGGCCAGAGCTCTAGGGCTTCAGGCTTACAGATGGACAGAGGTTCCAGCCAGTGGCGGCCACCCCTACCCCGATGCACTCACTGTAGGAGACACCACCAGGAGGGAGAGTGTCGTCATGCCATGGGTGCTTGCTTTACCTGCGGCCAGAAGGGCCATTATATGAGAGATTGCCCACTCAGGGACAATGCCGGGGGAGCAGCCCAGCCTACCGGGTCAGTCGCCGGTTCGTCTTCTCCTTCGGTAGCCATGCGCCCCACGGGGCGAGATATGCCGGCACCAGTGAGTCGTGGCAGAGGTCATGGCGGAGCTTCTAGTTCTGGTGGTCCTTCGAACCGCCTATATGCGCTGACCAGCCAGCAGGACCCAGGAGCGGCACCAAATGCAGACCCAGGTATATTATTAATCTTTTCTTGAAGAGATATGTGTATGGATAGATCTATACTCTGTTATATTACGTGATTTTCTTCTTCTGGGTGTTAGTAAAAGTAAGGTGAATTTCAACCTAGTAGACACTGAGGATTCAGAAGGGCGATATGATAATTGTATGGTTTAGACCGGGGTGGGACCCGCTACGGGAACTTTTCGAAAATTTACTAAGATCCCGATCTGCCCTAAATTGTGTGGCAAAGATCGTGCGGGGCCGTCGACGCAATTATATTAACATTAACGCCTTAAAATGCATGAAATTTTTGAGGTTAAGCGTGCTGGGGCCAGAGCAATTCTGGGATGGGTGACCCCCTGGGAAGTATACCCAAATTTTCATAAATGTAGATATAAGGGACAAATGGGACATCTGGGATAACCCAAAGGAAATTAGAATGTACTGAACAATCAGAAACTTTAAATAGGTCGGGTAGGCCAAGGCAGACCCGGCTGGTGAAAGCGAAAGGAAACGCAATGCAGTTCTGGAATCAGAGTAAATTTGAATAAGCGTTTGGAAATGTTTTACGAGCAAATGGTAATAAAATCATAAGTATACCTACGATATCCCGTTTATGACTATACCGATCCGCGGTGGGCCCCAGCAGCCCGTGTTGCGATATATGAAAGATATTAGCTGAACGAAATTCAAGAGACAAGTAAAGGGTATGGTATGGATGTTATGAAATAAACCGATACTAACCTCACCACAATAAGGGTAGAAGATTCCGATACAACGATATTTGGAAAGAAAGGAAAGGTAAAGAAATGGAAGGCAAGGAGATGACAATTATAATGTTTGAAAAGTTTTGAAGGAAAGAAAGGAACCTCCCCGGAGTATTACGAGACCCCATAAGGTAAGTTTAACATTCGAGGACGAATGTTCTAAAGGGGGGGAGGATGTTATATCCCGTAATTTTGAATGTTCGGAAAATTCGAAATAAATTTGGCTTGTAAGAAATGAGGCCATATTTTGGTTCTAGCCAACATGTGTGTGTTACTCATGAAAAATATTGGTGCGGGAATTCGAAGGAAGGCCAAGGGCAAAAATTGGAATTTCGGGAATTAGTTTCGGGAATTACAAAAAAATAAGATTTCTATGGAATTGGGCTCAAAGAATTACAAGAAACATTTAGGCCAATTTAGGAGGCCCAACCGGCCATGGCCCAATAAAAGACACAAGCCCAAGTGTGTTGACCATGTGATTAATTATATATGAGAGAGGAGTCTTCAAGAAACTTCAAGAAAAAAAACAAAGCAAAAACAAGAAAAAGAAAAGAAGAGCAATCAGCTAAGAGAGGAAGAGAGAGAAAAAAAAAAGAAAATCTTGGAGCCTTCAATCTTGATTCAAGAATTATAATTTTCTTGTAATCCTACTAAGTTCAAGATTCTCTACAAAGTGGTATAATTGTTTTAGCAAGGAGACAACCTTAGTGACAAGTGGAAAATTTGGGAGAAAGGTAAGAATCTCATATTCTTGTTATGTCATGGAAGGTTATATATGTTATAGTACGTAGAAGTGAATGAAAAGTATGAAAATCTTGTGTATTGTGGATATGTGTGTCTTGGCCGTGTGCATTAGTTTGAAGGAGGAATATGAATTGAATCATTTAGTATGTTAATTGTGTTGTTGTAGTCTTGTGATGAAAATGGAAGGGTAATGGTTCTAGTTGGCATGACAAAATTGTTGTTAAGTGGTTGTCGGAAAGTATGCAAATTTGTTATAGTTTATGTAATTATGAGAATGAAGTTATAAGATGCAAATTGTTGTTGTTGTGGATGAAATCGGAAGATAGAAATGTGTTGTGAATGATTATGTTGAAGATTGGAAATTTTAGGTGAATTATGGTTTTGGTAGAAAATTTGTATATTTTGTAAAACGATATAAAATGCTTCCGAATTGTATTGGAGCGATCTTGATGAGTAAATGAATATGGAAGTGTTGATATTAGTTTGAAATTGTGAAGTTGGAATGGAAGTTGTTGAACTATGTAGAAAAGAAGACTATGTATGTTATAATGTGTTTTGTGATGATTGTCGATATTGTTGGTGTTGTTGGGTTGTTGTTATTGATATATTGAGCCGAGTTGTATTCTCGGGGCGGCTAAATTACAGGGGAAATGCTGCCCAAATTTTTGTAGACAAGTAATGAATTAAAGACTTGAATGCTAAAAGTCATACTATTGACAATTGGTAAATATGACCATTTGTAGATTTTGGGCGAAACGGGAATCGAATTTGAGCGAGCATAAGGCGCAGTTAAGGTATGTAAAGCTCACTCTTTTCTTGTTTTGGCATGTCATACGTATACTAGGTCAAGACTTGAGCCTCGGGAACAATTCTGTCCATCGAAACCCGAGTTTGATTTTGAATACTATTCGTTCAATGTAATTGAACTATAATTCTTACGTTTTGTTGGAAAAGTGTCTAAACATCCATAACTTCCACAAGCGTATTCGGATTGCTTTGAAACTTTCTTGGATGACTCCATAGAGTCCAATGTTTGTAATTTATATCCGCCACCTCGACTTGACCCGAGGTGGGCCCACAAGTTTCGAAACTTCCTTCGCTTGTCCCACTTGAGCTATTCTTGTATGATATAAAAGTAGGTATTCTGATATTCTGGATAAGCTACTTACCTTCTGTATTTTTCCTGATATACGATTCTTGTGTGATGCATTATTCTGGCATGTGTGACTTATGTTTGGAAAGTAATAAAGTTAGCACTTGTGTTATTGTGCGCACTGTGTGGTATTGACCGCTGGACCCCTGACCGCGGTGTGTGCGACATTGACCGCTGGACCCCTGACCGCGGTATGCCGCACTATGTGATGTTGACCGCTGGACCCCTGACCGCGGTGTCTGCGACATTGACCGCTGGACCCCTGACCGCGGTATGTCAGGTTTGGGATGCTAACCGCTGGACACTTGGTCGCGGTATGTGTGATAGTGACCGCGGGACTCTTGGCCGCGGTAATTGTGTGTTGATTTTCTGTGTGTATGAGACGGAAATGTTCCTCAAAGGAAAGCAAAGTATTTTGGAATCTTGATTGCCGTATTTGTCTTCCGAAACCTTTTATGTATGATTGGTACGTCAGATGCAACACTTTGGTATTTTGGCTATTGTGCTCACCTTCTGTACATTTTACTTCGGTTATGTCTTCATTTACTGTACTTCATGCTTTTCATACTCAGTACATCTTTCGTACTGACCCCCTTTCTTCGGGGGCTGCGTTTCATGCCCGCAGGTACAGACGCACCTTTTGATTCGCCTCCAGCTTAGGATACCTGTTCCGCTACATGGGAATTGCTCCCCTTGATCCGGAGCTTATACTTTTGGTATATATCTTTTGTTGTTGTATATTCTGTACATATGTTTATCTGGGGTACGGCGGGGCCCTGTCCCGTCATATGATTCTGCCGGTCGGTTTAGAGGTCTGTGGACATATTTGTGGGTCGGGGTCTTTCTGTATGAATATGTGTATATGTTGTGTGTGGGCGATCCCATTCGCCGCGGCGGCCGGTCCGCATATGTTTAAATGTTGCCTTGTTGGCCCTGTGTGGCCCCTGTTGGTATTTTCTGTGTGCAGGGTTATATTGGATAGTCCGTAAAACAAAGGACACTCTGCCGAAATTTTTCTGGAAATTATCAAAAATTGAAATATAGCCTTGTCGGCTTCTGCTACATACTTGAATGCGTTTAATAAAAATTTGAGATAACATTTGATAGGTGTGCTTGGGTGCCCAGATCGGGCACTAGTCACGGCCTACGGGGTTGGGTCGTGACAATAAGTGCTGGTTATGCTGATAGGGTTGTAGTGCTTGGATTCGAGACTTCATCAATTTGGACCTTCAAGTATTTACAGGATCAAATCCAGAAGAGGACCAGACAGTTATAGATTGGATGCAGAGGACATTAAGGGTGATAAATGCTTCTGACACTGAGTCAGTAGAGTTAGCTTTCTACCTCTTGCGGGATATTGTAGTTCAGTGGTATGAGACTTGGGAGTTGCTCAGAGGGACTAATACACCTCAAGCGATGTTGTAGGAGTTCAGGGAGGCTTTTCTCCGACACTATCTACCAGTGCAAATCGGACGGGCTTGAGTTGATGAATTTCTGAATCTACGCTACGGGGACGTGAGAGTTCGGGAGCACAGTCTTCGCTTTGATTCTCTAGCCAGGCATGCTCCCATGATTGTAGCTGTGATAGAGGATCGGGTATAGCGGTTTGTGATTGGACTTGGGTCGCATTTGATTAATGATTGTATCACAGTCTCACTTAAGGAGGGTATGGATATTGCTCATACTCAGGCATATGCTCAGGGCTTAGAGAAGCACAAGCAAAAGCTGTGAGCCGATCGAAATCGTGATAGAGGTCAGAATAAGAGGGCTACTTCGACATGTTCTTACAATGATATTTGGTTTGTTATATATCACAGCTTCCAAGGCGTTCAACCCATCTAGAGGCTAGTGCCCCTCCACAGCTTCCAGGGTCGAGATCTAATTTATCTACTTATTTCGGAGCAGGCCAGGGTTCTGGAGCTTCCGGTTCATAGTACAAGGGTGATTCTGGCTAGATCAGGCCGCCCTTTCCACGGTTTGCTTAGTATGGTAAGTTGCATGGCGGGCATTGCCAGTTGGGGTCAGATATGTGCTATACTTGTAGCTATCCAGGCCATATTATGCGGGACTGTCCAATAAGGGGGGGGGGGGGGGGGGTAAAGGTATGGCTCATCCGACTAGGGCTGCAGTCGGTTCTTCTTCATCTGTACGCCTTCCTGGGAAAAGTTCTCAGAAATTAGCCGAACGTGGTAGAGGCAGAGGTTGAGCATCTAGCTCGAGCGGTCCCCAGAACCACATATATGCATTAGCAGGTCGGTAGGATCTTAAGTCATCACCTAGTGTCGTTACAAGTATACTATTAGTTTCCTCCCATGACATGTATGCATTGATAGATCCAAGTTCTACTTTATCATATATTATTCCTTTTATTGCTGGTAAGTTTAGTATAGAACTCGAGTTGATTAAGCCATTTGAGGTGTCTATACCTGTTGGTGATCCGGCTCTAGGTAGACGAGTTTATAAATATTGTGTGGTTTTGATTTGTAATCGTCATACAGTACCAGACTTGATTGAGTTAGATATGGTAGATTTTGACATTATTATGGGTATGGACTGGTTGGCCTCTTGTTATGCTAACGTTGATTGTAGAACAAAGATGGTTCAATTTCAGTTTCCTGGTGAGCCGGTCCTTGAATGGAAGGGTAAAACTGCTACACCTAAGGGTAGGTTTATTTCCTATCTGAAGGCAAGGAAAATGATCTCCAAAGGCTGTATTTATCATATTGTTGGTGTCAGAGATGCAGAGGTTGACCCACTAACTCTTCAGTCAGTCCCAATAGTTAATGAATTTCCAGGTGTATTTCCAAACGAACTTCTAGGTCTTCCTCCCGAAAGGGAGAATGAGTTTGGTATTGATGTGTTGCCGGATACTCAGTCGATATCTATTCCTTCTTATAAGATGGCTCCAGCAGAACTGAAAGAATTGAAGGAGCAGTTGAAAGACTTATTGGAGAAGGGTTTTATCACCCCCAGCACTTCGCCTTAGGGTGCGCCACTATTATTTGTACATAAGAAATATGGCACGTTGCGTATGTGCATTGACTACTAGCTGCTAAACGAGGTTACTATCAAGAATAAGTATCCCCTTTCCCGAATTGATGACTTGTTCGATCAGTTACGGGGTGCTAAATGCTTTTTGAAGATCGACTTAAGGTCGGATTACCATCAACTGAGGGATAAAAAGAAGGATTTTCGGAAGACGGCCTTCAGAATGAGGTATGGTCATTTTAAGTTCTTAGTGATGTCATTTGGGCTAACAAATGCCCCAACAACATATATGGACCTGATTCTTTTGTGTATATATGGGCATGGCGGGGTTCTGTCCCGTCTTTATGATGTTATGCACTCTATGTAGAGGCTCGTAGACAGACGTATATGGTTAGATGTCCTATAACCTCACCGGTTCATATTTTAAATATCATTTTTGGCAGCCTTGTCCGCTCGTACGTATGGGCATAGTTGATGATGTTTATATAGGCATGTATATGTTAATTGACCTCATGCCTCTTTTAGTTTATGATAATTGTGAGTTAGCCATGTGGCCCACTTAGATATAATTATGAGATGGATGTTAGAAGGTACTTGGTAGGTTAGTTTCGGGTGCCCGTCGCAGCCTTCTAGTTGGGACGTGATAGTTCTGTGTTGGAGAAGTACCGTTCTGGTGGTTTCTATATCATTCGTTAGGATCAACACTTACCCTTGGCAGAGTTTGTGTACAACAATAGTTATCATTTGAGTATCGGCATGGCTCCTTTTGAGGCTTTATATGTTAGGAGATGTAGATCTCATATTGGCTGGTTTAATGGGTTCGAGGTTTGAGGTTCGACCTTGGGGTACAGATTTGTTAAGAGAGTCTCTTGATAGAGTGAGAGTTATTTAGGCCAACCTTTGGCAGCTCAGAGTAAGCAGAAGATGTATGTGGACCGAAAGGTCTGAGATTTATAGTTTGCTATTGGTGACTAGGTTCTATTGAAATATTTACCCATGAAGGGTGTTATGAGGTTTGGGAAGAGGGGCAAATTGAGCCCTAGGTATATTGGCCCATTTGAGATTCTTGACCATGTGGGCGATGTTGCTTAAGAGTTAGCCTTGCCGCCAGGCTTGGTGGGAGTTCATCCGATTTTTCATGTTTCCATGCTGAAGAATTACCATGCCGACAGTACTTACATTGTTCGCTGGGATTCGATATTGCTTGATGAGAATTTGACCTATAAAGAGGAGCCTATTGCGATCTTAGATAGGCAGGTTCGAAAGTAGAGGTCGAAGGAGATTCCTTCTTTGAAGGTGCAATGGAAGCACCGTCCTGTTGAGGAGGCTATTTGGGAGACTAAGTCCGACATGCGTAGCCAATATCTCCAGTTGTTCGCTGATTCGGGTACTTCCCCGCTTTTTTCCTTTCTTAGCTTGAGGACGAGCAATGGTTTAATTGGTATCTGATGTAATGACCCGCTTGGTCGTTGTAGTCTTTCCCGTACTGTCGCCCCTTTTCGAGCTTGATTAGCTCACTTTTGACCCGAGGAAACCGTTGACACGCTTCTCGAGGTGTCTAGATTTGATTCGAGCGACTTTTTATATAATTTAGGCTTAAAGCAGAAAAGAGTTGACTCAAAGTTAACTTTGGGTGAACGGACCTTTTTCTGAAATCCGTCGATTTTGAGAGGTTCGGATGGTCTTTTAGAACTTCTGTGTATATTTGGTTCGATTCGCAATGCACTCAGATGCATTTTGGTATTTGGGTTGGGAAGTTGGAATTGAGGTATCGGGGGTCGACTAGAACAACGAGACCTTCGTTGGGAATTTCGAGGCCAACGGTGCATTTGTAACGTGTTTGTGTATGTAGTTTTTTAGTAGATGGCCTCGGGAGTTAGTCGGGATATGGGTTGAGATTGAGATAATTTTTAGGGATTTCTGGTACTGGTGTTAGCCAGGGAGGCACCAGTACCGTCCTAGCGGCACTGCCATAGCGGTGGGATGGTCTGTAACGACTCGTTTGGTCATTATAGGCCTTCCGACATTTTTACCCTTTCCCGAGCATTAATTAGCTCACTTTTGACCCGAGGGGACCATTGATACGCTTCCCGAGGTATCTAGATCAGATTCGGGAAACCTTTTGTGAAATATGGGCTTAAAGTGAAAAATAGTTGACCAAAAGTTGACTTTTAGGTACACGGACCTTTTTCGGGAATCCATCAATTTCGAGAGGTCTGGATGCTCGTTGATGACTTGTGTGTATATCTGGTTCGGTTCTCAATGCACTCGGATGCATTTTGGCACTTAGGTTGGGAAAATGGAAATGAGGTATCGGGGGTTGACTCGGTCAACGAGACCTCCACTGGGAATTCTGAGGCCATGAGCACCTTCGTAGCGTGTTTTTGTGTGGGCCTGTGTATGTAGTTTGTGAGCAGATGGCCTCAGGGATGGTTTGGGTTTTCAATTGAGACTTAGAAAAATTGGGGGATTTCTGGTATCTGGTGTCCTCATTGGCGGTGCCACTGTTCCGGCTGGTTGACCGCTGGGGCAACCAGGTGATATTGGCCTAGACCACCATAGCGGTCTGTTGGGCGTTGTGGCAGCACCGCTGTTGCGGCCTCATTACCGTCGTGACTGTAATGGGCCTGTTATTTCATTAAGTGTGTTTTAAATAAGCCCTTCGTCTATCATTTATTACCATTTCGAAATTAGAGCTTTGGGGACTGTTCTTGGAGATATTTGGAGAAAACTCTTGGAGGGTAAATCAAGCTAATCCCTTTACTATTCCATTAATCCTAATCATCATCGATATCCCCTTTCCTTTAATGATCCCTTAGTAATCGCAGATGAACGTGGGTTTTGATGAACATTTTCTCTAGGCTTATTAATGATGAAATTGATGGGGTTTATGCTAGATTTTGATGAATCTAAGTTTGTTAATCATATATCTTCCATTATTAGAGTTGAATTCTTAAATCAAAGAGTTAGGGTTTATACCCAATTTTGGGAGTTTTCCTTGAAATCAGAAATTAGGCCTATCTTTGAGTTAAATCAGCAATTAGTGGTTGGGTTATGATCACCTGGTGCTTAATTTGATAATTTGCTGCCGAATTTCCCATTTTGCCCTTGTGGGCCCCGTTTCCTCAATTTCTAGGTTTGGATTTGACCTAAAATTGAATGATAGCGATATTAGTATCATTCTTCATGATTTCTAATATAGATTTCGAATATGCTTAAACTACTTTGGTTCTGAGGCTCAGCAGAAAGGCATGGAAAAAGAGTGAGTTGTTGGTGTTTGCGGTTCGCCATCCAGGTAGGTTATGGCTTACCCTTGGTGAGACTTTGCATAGAGAAGCACATATTTAGATTATATTGTCGCAGACAGCATGTGAACCTTCGAGTATGAAGTTAGGTTAGATATTGCTTTAGGTTGGGCCCTGTTGTGTGTTTGGGGCTAGCCACCCCGTTGTGTTGTGATTTGATTGTTCTATTTTGTTGGCTTTATGCCATTAGTTGTTGGTAGATATTGGATTCTGTTTTACCATCTTGATTACGATGTTGTTGGCATACCCACTATTGTTACTTGTGACTCTGATATATTGTTGGCGTACCTACTATTGGTACTTGTGATTTGGATATACTGTTAGCGTACCTAGTTGTTGGTACTTGTGATATTGAGCATGATTATTAATGATGATACATGCATTGCACGCACTCTCATTCTTCATGATACACTGTTGAGATACTAATGATACTTGATGAAACACTGTGATGAGCTAGGCTCAATTTTTACTTGAGTGACGTGAGAGTCTGATATCCGATGTTTGTTCCGAAATCATGGATTGAGTGAGTGTATGGACTCCGCGAGTCCCCCAGGGTGGTGCCGTTGAGAACCCCCCATGGGCAAAGATCTAGGTCCCGTCTGTTTATTGGGCAAAGATCGGGGACGGGTGGCACTTAGACTTCGCGAGTCACCTTGGGTTATGCTACCGAGATTTCGATATTTCCGTCCGGAGTACTTGTGTACACAGCATTTGCATGGCATTGCATTGCATCTATACATTATTGCATTGCATAGCATCATGGTTGTTTAGAGAAGGTTTGATGTTGTACTTGTGATGTTGGATGCGGACTTGATCTATTGAGATTTGGCACACTTGTGATTAGATGCTCTACTTAGGCGTTGACGCATACTTGGCTTCTATTATGTTTGATTTATACTTGTTAGTTTAATTGCCTAACTTGCTTTATTATCTGAATTGTGTTAGATATGCTTAGTCAGCCGATGATGCCTACCAGTACCGTTGTCTTGTACTGACCTGCACTTGCTGCATTCTTTTATGAATGCAAAGTATCAGGTTGGGTCTACTTCCATCTCCCGTGGTTGACTGTCGTCTTCAGCATTAGCACCGAGTCTTCTGGGTGAGCATGGCCGCTCGCTGCCTAGAAAACTTCTCTATTTTATTATGTCCTATTCCTATTCAGAGACATACACAGTTTTATGTATTTATTACTCCAAACTTGTATTATTTCCTTTTAGATGCTCTTGTATGACTTAGACTAGACCCTGGGGGTATTATTATTGGTTCTGCACTATCTTTACTATATATATATATATATATATATATATCGTGAGACTTATGTACCTATTCTTTTCGGCTTGATTGATTATGTATTTGTGACTCTATTTATTATTGGGTTGAGGGTTCGCTTACCGAGGTGAAAAGTTAAATGCCCACATGGCTTAGGCAAAATAGGTTGTGACAAGTTGGTATCAGAGCCCTAGGTTACCCGTTCTATAATACAAGAGCGTGTCTAGTAGAGTCTCGTGGATCGGTATGATGACCTCCGTACTTATCTGCGAAAGGCTATAGGACATTTAGCAAATCTCACCTTCTTTCATTCTTTCGTGCTACTTTATTCCAATTAGTATCTGACTCTTATCTCTTCTCTCACAGATGGTGAGGACTAGAGCTACTATGGCCCGAGATCAAGTGCCAAAGCCCACAGCTACGGCTGGCACCCGAAGGAGAGCGACAGCCAGAGGGCGCGGCAGATAGAGAGGCCGCGGGGCTGCCCATCCAGGGGCAGGGCTCCTGCGGTAGGACAGCGGCGAGAGAGGTCTCCGTCTCTCGAGCCCGAGTATCAGTCGGATCGAGGCCAGGCGGCAGAGGATGGTTTGGCCCCAGCACAGACACAGCCTGAGGTTACTTCCGATCAGGCCAAGCATGACACTATGGCTAGAGTCTTACTTCATCTTGATGCACAGCAGGCGACAGCTGGTGTTACTACTCCCAGCGGGGCTTCACACACCAGAGTTGGGGCGCAGACCCCTGGGCAGGGACCTACGCGGGTAGCACATCCTGCCGCAGCTATGGCTCCTCGCATTGATGCAATACCCACTCCTGGTGATAATATTAGGCCCATGGAGGGTACTGTTATGACTGCGTCTGATCAGGACCTTGTTTGGAGATTCAGGAAGTTAGAGCCGCCGAGGTTTTCTGGTACTTCGTCTAAGGAAGCTTATGAGTTTATTCTTGAGATGCATGAGTTGCTACACCGGATAGGGATCGTGGAGACCCACGGGGTTGATTATGTGTCCTACCAATTTCGCGGCGACGCGAAGATGTGGTGGAGGTATTTCGTGGCTTACTGACCTGAGGGTTCGCTTACCGAGGTGGGAAGGTAAGTGCCCGCATGGCTTAGGCAAAATAGGTCGTGACATAGTCGCTGGGGCGGTCAAGTTCTTGGTGGCCTGACTGTCCCGACGGTCTGTGTGGACATCGGGGCGTTTCCGTCGTAGCGGTCCCGATGCCATTGTATCGGTATCGGGCCTATTAAATGAAGTGTTAAATGCCTTAAGCTCCTCATTTATTTCCATTCTGAAAATTGAGCTCTTGCGAACAATTCTAGAGGATTTTTGGAGAAGATTCTTGGTGTTAAGTCCTTCTAATCCCTTTTCTATTTCAAAATCCCTAATCGTCTTAGAATTCCTTTTTCCTTATTAGTTCATT
The DNA here is from genome assembly GCF_019175385.1 of Lycium barbarum. Classification (NCBI taxonomy): domain Eukaryota; kingdom Viridiplantae; phylum Streptophyta; class Magnoliopsida; order Solanales; family Solanaceae; genus Lycium; species Lycium barbarum. The sequence goes on along the minus strand of NC_083348.1, from coordinate 49,064,626 downwards.
AGTAATGGAAGATTAAAGTGGGTTTAATGGTTAATTTATCTAGGCTTCTAAATCACGATTTGTTGGTTGGGTTTGTGCTAGATTATGTTGTATCTAAGGTCGTTAATCATATATCTTCCATTATTAGTGTTGGATTCTTGAATTTAAGAGTTAGGGTTTATACCCAAAATTGGGGGATTTGCTTGGATTTCGAAATGGGATGAATCTTTGAGTTAATTTAGCAATTAGTTGATGGGTTTTGATCACCTAGTGTTTAATTGGATATTTGTTACACATTGGAAATTTCGCGCCGTTTGCATTATAAGTAGACTAACACAAACCTAAAGTGGATATGAAGCCCTTACTAGGTTAAGGAGGGTATCTAATAATTCTAAGTATGTACCTTAAGGTTTCCGATTTAAATGAAACGGCGGAAGTAAGTACGTTGAACGTTCGAATTGGTACCATGTTGTGGGAGTATTTCATGTCATTTGAGTTATACATTTCTTGGCATTACCTTCTGGGGGAGTTATAGGGCTCCTTATATGGGTAATGAAGTTTTATACAAGTGCCAAGAAGGTTTCATAAGGATTGGAGGTCAAACGAATCGAAAAGAACGTATTTTCGCGAAAATCGGAGTTTGTGGACCAGTACATGGCTGCAAACTGAGTTTGTTGTGCCCTAAACTGGCCACTAACTCATCATTTTGGCTGGTCTCACTGCCCAACCTCACCCTCATGTTGTGGAGGGATTATGCGTCCGCATACTGAGTATGTGGTGCCGTATACTCTCCGCAACACGGAGCGGTGAGGCGGTTTCCAACCCTTTTTAAACCCCAAAGGACCCCATTTTTCATATCCACCTCCCACACTTATCTCTCCACATTATAAGATAGTTTTTGAGCCTTCTTGAAGGTTCTACAACACTCTAAAACCTTCCACACCATCAAAAGAGAAGATCAAACATCAAAAACTTCAAGATAATCCATGGAAGATGATTATCCTTGCTTCTAATCAATGTTGTGATGAACTTGGTCTTGGAAGGAGTTGAGTGACGTGAAGTTCTCCTACTATACGGTATGTTCTTCATCTTATTTACATGATTGAGTTGGTTTAGAGGTTTAACAAGTCTTGGAGAAGAAAGAATCATACTAGAGAAGTCATAAAGTATTGAATGGAAGTTGATGGTTATGAGTTGAATTTGAAAGGGTATTTGGATTGATTTAAGTTTAATTTGAAAATAATTCCTTGATCATGATATTTTTGATGATATTATTGTTTTTTAGGAATTGTTTTGGGAATTGGTGGAAGTCGATGAAACTGGGGAAGTGCTGCCCAAATTTCGCTAGCTCGTTAATTACTCTAGTTTGAATTAAGAGTGTTTTCAAGACTTAACCTTAGTATGAATCCTCTTGAATGTAGATTTGCGAGCTTGGGAAGGTAACGTTAAGTAGTTAAGGAGACGAAAGGTATGTTAAGGCTAACCCTTTCTTTCTTAAGGCATAATTCCTTTGTGAACCTATACATGATATCCATAATATCCCTATTCCTAGAAATTCTAGAAGCTCATAATTCTCAAGGTTCTTATGATGTTGTTGATAAATGTTCTCTATGATGATGATGATTCTATAATGGTAATCTGTCACGACCCAACTAGGGGCCGCGACGGGTACCCGGGGCTAACCACCGAGCACCGCTCGCTCTATTACCCTCCTTACTCGATTAATGCCTTATCATCACATAACTTATATGGAAACATAAATACTTGTGTATATAGAAAAGTTTGGTACATCAAAATAATGAGTGCACGTATACATGAAAGATGTGATACCATCTAACCCACACTGCGTATCTACGAGCCTCTACTGACATACTGTATAAACAGATGGAACAAGACTCCGTCGTGCCCAAAATATGCATATGTATATGTACATCAAAAGAATAGCCATAAGCACCTCCGAACAATGGTGTGCTCTCTATCCGCTGATAGCTACTGAGGATCTGGGCCAAGCTCTCCTCCCTGTCTACCTGTGGGCAGGAACACAGCGTCCGAAGAAAGGACGTTAGTACGAATATTGTACTGAGTATGAGAGGCATAAATAATAAAAGAAGGCATCAATAATGTAGTGATAACATCAACAGGAAGCATCTGGATCTGACTGATAATCATAAAGAAGTAACGCATGCTATCTTACTCATACTCATCATCATGACATATATGCATCATATGCAAGCTTCCCATCCATGTCGGAACGGTGTGATAATCAATAATATTAGCCCGCGTCTGGGGTACCATCTCATGCCGCCCACTAGTGGTGTCTGCCCACGCCCGTAGGTCGTGGTGTATCCGTATCGCCGCCCGCCGAAGCGGTGTCTGCCCGGCCAACTAGGCCTGGTGTGAATGCAATCATGACATGCTCTTTATAAAAATACTTATACAATATGCTTACTAAAACATACTTGTTATTATACATGCATAAAGGCTCTAGATCGGCTGTATTCCGTCGAGGTGACGTAAGGTCGTGTACCCTCGATTCTATTATGGCCATACATGAATACTCTGCCTCACCTTGAAGGGATCAATGTATAAGGTGAGTGTGTACAAGGAACAATATCATTTACGTCGTGGGAACGTCATATCATGTTTCTTGACTCATATAGCTATTTATGATCTTAAACTCTTGGCTTTCCGGGTAGAGGAGAATCAGGGAAAGAGAGGAAATCATGTCATGGGATTCATGCCATAGAAAGAAAAGGGTCTAGCCTCACATACCTTGGTCGCCTAGCTAGGCTATCGCTCACTTGCTCTTTTTCAAAATCACGTCGTTACCTTCATAAGAGAATTCGGATCAACATTAGTAAACTAACTACAAGAACGCATCGCTAATTCTAGGAAACGTTGGGCAGCGTCTCCTTTGCTCATACTACTTTTCTCACGTTCTATATCAACTCCCAATATTCATAATATTATTCGCAATATCATAATCGACAATCGTCATTTATGTGCGTTTAGCAAAATCCACCATTTTCCTCCAATTTCCCCCATATTTAACCTTATGACTCGTCTTTGCGTTTTCATGAATTTAATGCCTGTTTCATGATATAAACATCATTTATAACGTATTTGTACTCACAACACTTCAATATTCATAGTTCAATTCCACTATCATTCATTTATGTCACTATTCACTCAATAATGACCTATTTCTATGTTCTTCTACATTTCAAGTGTCTAAGCTTTCCAATACTTCAAACAACATGGAATAATCATGAAACTTACCTTGGATGATGGTTGAACAATCCTTAAGTTGAAATACTTCAATTATCCAAAACCCTAGTTCCACCTTCTTTGAAATTTCTTCACTTAGATGATCCTTTGTTGTGTTCTTACACTTGATTTCATGAATTTGGTGGTGTTGACCTTAATGTTCCCTTTGATTCTCTTTGATTCTTATGGAAGAGATATTTGGAATGTTCTAGAGTTTCCTGAGTTGTCTTGATGAAAAATGGAGTGAAATGAGTTTAAGTCCCTTTTTAATAATCACAAAACTGACCATTAATGAAAAATTTTTGGGATGAACAGTGGTCGTAAACCACCATATACAGACCGTATTTTGATTTACGGTCCGTCCTCCATGGCCGTATTTAATCATTTCAAAAACAGAAAGTTTTGGCTGAGGAACATGGCATTTTACGACCTGGTTTACGGTCCGTAAACCAGTTTACGGGCCGTATTCTGGGTCATATTTAACCATATTAACACTGGGCAGAACTTGAGATTTTTGGCAAGCTGAAAGACGATTGCACTATACGGTCCGTAAATCACTTTACGGGCCGTATAGTGCCATATACGACCACTGGACTGAAAATTTTCCGCGACTTTCTTATTTCCAAAAATTCTTAATTAGCCATTCCCGACTTAATAAAACATCATTCACTCAAGCCCTTCATAGTTCTACTCATCACACAAGTACGGAAAAATTTCCGAGGTGTAACATTCTTCCCCCCTTTTGGAACATTCGTCCTCGAATGTTCCACACTTGGGAATTCTAGAAAAAATTTGCCAGAGTTTCCTTTGTAATTTGGGCACTACCTTCCCATTACAACAACCCACAATCTCTTCGCCTCACAGGGCTATATCACAATATCAACACATTTATAGCCCACACGACCAAAAACATAAAATTAAAGCATACATACCTTATATCATCGACGTCTCATCTTGAATCTCTTCTGGGGATTGGAACAAATGCGGGTACATAGATTTCATCTTCTCCTCCGCTTCCCAAGTCATTTCTTCCCGATTATTGTTCCGCCATAGAACTTTGACTGACGCAACCTCTTTATTCCGAAGCCTTCGTACTTGTCTATCCATAATGGCAATGGGCATTTCCTCGTATGTTAGCTTCTCTGTTACTTGTACAGCATCAACCGGAACTATTCTTGTTGAGTCTCCAATACACTTGTGGAGCATCGAAACATGGAATACTGGATGCACGGATTCGAGCTTTGAAGGCAAGTCCAATTCATAGGCTACTCGACTCACCTTGCGAATGATTTGGTAGGGTCCGATATATCTGTCCCTTCTTGCCAAATCTCATCACTCCCTTCATCGGCGATACCTTCAGGAATACCCAATCGCCCACTTGAAATTTCAAGTCTCGTCGGCGATTATCTGCATAAGAATTTTGGTGACTTTGAGCTGTTAACAGTCGGTCTCGAATCACTTTAACCTTTTCAACTGCTTGTTGGATCAAGTCGGGGCCTATCAATTGTACTTCTCCGGTTTCAAACCATCCAATTGGAGATCTGCATTTTCTTCCATATAAGGCCTCGTATGGAGCCATTTGAATACTGGAATGATAGTTGTTATTATAGGCAAATTCAATAAGAGACAAATGCTCATCCCAACTACCACCAAAGTCCAGCACACACGTTCATAGTATATCTTCCAAGGTCTGAATAGTACGCTCGGCTTGTCCGTCGGTCTGCGGATGGAACGCCGTGCTGAGCTTAACTTGAGTACCTAGACCTTCTTGAAAGGACTTCCAGAACTTGACTGTGAACTGTGCCCCTCTGTCTGTGATAATGGCCAAAGGAATACCGTGAAGTCGTACAATCTCCTTGAGATACAATTTAGCATAATCTTCCGCTGAATAAGTGGTTCTAACGGGGCGAAAATGAGCTGCTTTCGTGAGTCTATCCACGATCACCCATATAGAGTCATATTTGCCTCAGGAGCGGGGTAATCCCACAATAAAATCCATATTAATCTCCTCCCATTTCCAGGTAGGAATTTCCATTGCTTGCAATAAGCCCCCTGGCTTCTGATGTTCTGCTTTCACCTGTTGGCAGTTCGGACACTGCGCCACAAATACCGCTATGTCTCGTTTCATGCCATCCCACCAATATAGAAATTTAAGATCGTGATACATTTTGGTCGTACCTGGATGAATGGAATACCGAGAATGATGCGCTTCTTCTAAAATTTGCTGGCGTAATTTTGCCACATCCGGGACACACAGTCTGTCTCGGTATCTAAGAACCCCATCTATGGAAACTGCAAATGTAGACTTCTCTTTCCCACGGGATACATCCCTGTGACGACACATCTGCGGATCTTCGTACTGGCGTTCTTTTATCTCCGCATTCAAGGGCGAGACCGCAGGATCATTAACACTAATTCCTGCCTTACCCGAATCAATTACACGTACCCCAAGATTTGCTAGTTGATAGAGCTCACGAACCATTTCTTTCTTTTCTGAAGGGACTTCACTTAAACTGCCCATTGATCGGCGGCTAAGCGCGTTTGCTACCACATTCGCTTTCCCGGGGTGGTATAAAATATTCACGTCATAATCCTTCAACAATTCCAACCATCGCCTCTGCCGTAGGTTCAACTCCTTCTACTTAAAAATATGTTGAAGACTCTTGTGATCTGTATAGATATCGACGTGCACACCATACATATAATGCCGCCATATCTTTAAGGCATGAATAACCGCAGCCAATTCGAGATCATGAGTCGGATAATTCTGTTCATGTTTCCGCAACTGTCTCGAAGCATATGCAATAACTTTCCCATTCTGCATCAATACACATCCTAATCCCACACCGGAGTCGTCACAATATACTACATAGCCATCTGATCCTTCTGGAAGTGTTAGCACTGGCGCTGAGGTCAACCTGTTTTTCAACTCTTGGAAGCTACGCTCACAGGCATCACTCTACTGGAATTTAGCCGACTTCTAGGTTAACTTTGTTAATGGGGCTGAAATAGATGAGAAGCCCTCTACAAATCTTCTATAGTATCCTGCTAACCCAAGGAAACTACGAACTGCTGCAGGCGTCGTAGGCCTTGGCCAAGTCTTCACAGCTTCTATTTTCTGAGTGTCGACTCGGATACCATCGTCTGAAATAACATGACCTAGAAATGCTACCGAATTAAGCCAAAACTCGCACTTCGAGAACTTTGCATATAATTCCCGGGCTCGAAGAACGCCCAGAACAATTCTTAGGTGATCTGCATGTTCTGATTCTATGCGATAATACACCAAAATATCGTCGATAAATACTATCACGAAGAGGTCCAAGAATGTCCTGAACACATTGTTCATTAAATTCATAAACACCGTCGGGGCATTTGTCAACCCAAACGACATTACTCGAAACTCGTAGTGACCATATCTTGTCCTGAAGGCAGTCTTGGGAATATCTGCTTCCCTAATTCTCACCTGATGATAACCCGATCTCGGATCTATCTTGGAGAACCATTTAGCGCCCTGTAATTGATCAAACAAATCGTCGATTCTGGGAAGAGGGTATTTATTCTTTATTGTCACCTTGTTCAACTGCCTGTAGTCGATGCACATTCGTAGAGATCCGTCTTTCTTCTTTACAAACAAGACTGGTGCTCCCCACGGCAAAGAACTAGGCCTTATAAACCCCTTCTCAAGTAAATCTTTTAGCTCTTTCAGTTCTGCTGGAGCCATTCGATACGGAGGAATAGAAATAGGCTCGGTGTCTGGTAATACATCAATAGAAAAGTCGATTTCCCTTTCTGGAGGAAGACCTGGAAGTTCATCTGGGAATACGTCTGGAAATTCGTTCACCACCGGAACAGATTGGAAAGTTGGCAGCTTCGCCTCTGTATTATGAACCCGAACTAGATGATAGATGTAACCTTTTGCTATCATCTTCCTCGCCTTGAGGTAGCAAATAAACCTACCCTTTGGGGATGCCGTATTACCTTTCCACTCAAGTACGGGCTCTCCCGGAAATTGGAATCGAACTACCTTGGTCCGGCAGCAAACATTAGCATAACACGATGCCAACCAATCCATACCCATAATTACATCAAAATCTATCATCTCAAGTTCAATCAAATCCGTTGTCGTCTGGCAATCAAATAATGACTACACAGTCCTTATATACTTGTCTCACTATTACGGGATCACCAACCGGAGTGAATACCTCGAAAGGTTTAATCGGCTTGGGTCTCACCCCAACACAATCAGCGATATACGGAGTAATATAAGAGAAGGTAGAACCCGGATCAATCAGAGCATATACGTCACGGGAAAATATAGTCAAGGTACCTGTGACAACATCTGGGGAAGACTCAAGATCCTGTCGCCCAGCTAAAGCATACACACGGGGCTGAACAGCACCTGGAGTAGATGCTCCCCCTCTGCCTCTGCCTCTACCTGCTGTGGTCTGAGAAGTCTGCGCTGCCGGGCGCACTGAAGAGGACCCAACTGCTGACCCCGTAGGCTGAGTCCCAACTCTACCTCTCGCTGAAGGGCAATCTCTCATCATATGACCAACCTGCCCGCAGGCGTAGCAAGCATCCGAACCCAGACGACATTGTCCGGAATCCAATTTACCGCACTGGCTACACCGCGGTACTGGAGGTCTCCTCTGGCTAAAGTCTCTCCTAGACTGCGAATCTGAGGCCCTCGAACTCTGCCCCTGGCCTGACTGAAAAGAACGGTCAAATCTCCTATCCGAGAATCTGGGAGGTGCACTGGTCACTGTCTGACCTGAGTGCCTAGAATGCGTCTGTTTCAGTCCCCCTCGGTACTCACTGCTCTCCCCCATAGATCTAGCCCTCTTACCTTGTCTTCTGTCACCATCACGATCACTTCTCTGCTGTCGTTGTCGTTCCTCGAGGTTCTGAGCATGGGCCTATATCCGGGAAATATCCATCCCGTCTTGCAAAGAGGCTGTCAGAGAATCTCTGAACAAGTGTGGTCCTAAACCACTCACAAATCTATAGACTCGGTCTCCCATGTCAGCCACCATAGTCGGAGCATACCGGGCCAATGAGTTGAATTGCATACTATACTCTTGGGCACTCATGCTTCCCTGTTTCAAATTCAAGAACCTGTCCGCTCTAGCTCGGCGAACTTCAGGTGGCAAGTAATGATGAATAAAGGCATCCACAAATTCTTGCCAAACGGGAGGTGGTGCGTTCTCTCCCCTTGATATCACCCAATTTTTATACCATAGCACCGCCACATCGCGGAGTCTAATGAGGCCAACTCCACAGATTCGGTCTCAGAAGCATGCATAAGTTTCAGCGTCCGCAACACCTCATCGATAAAACCTTGTGGGTCCTCATCCGGTTTCGACCCGAAAAATTCTGGAGGGTTTAGAGTAAGGAAATCACAGGCTCTTGTCTAGCCGAACGATCACTTGGGCCCGCATTCTGTCATTGTGCCTGAGTGGCAACCAACAGTGTCAATAAATGTATGGCCTCAGACACTTTCTGACCCGAAGCACCCGGTGGAGGAATCGGAGCAGAGGCTCCTCCCTGCTCTTCTACATTGGGCACGGCCTCACTTTGCGATTCACTTTTCTCTACATTTGCCGGAGGCTATCTTTCCGCCCGCCTCTTTGTCGTAGCTTTGCCCTTCTGGGCGGCGGTAGCTTTTCCCTTTGGCGGTATTTTTCTGAAACCATAACGCACTTTTAGGAATAATATAATCCTAGACATGGCTCTATCGCACGATCTCATGAGAAGAAAGATGGTCATTTTCCTAAATGCCCTGTAGCATATTGTTTATTAGCGTGGCGCGCAACACACCATAAAAAAGACTCTACTAGACACGGCTCGTAGACACTTCCGAGGACGAACTGCTCTGATACCACTTCTGTCACGACCCAACTAGGGGCCGCGACGGGTACCCGGGGCTAACCGCCGAGCACCGCTCGCTCTATTACCCTCCTTACTCGATTAACGCCTTATCATCACATAACTTATATGGAAACATAAATACTTGTGTATATAGAAAGTTTGGTACATCAAAATAATGAGTGCACATATACATGAAAGATGTGAGACCATCTAACCCACACTGCATATCTACGAGCCTCTACTGACATACTGTATAAACAGACGGAACAAGACTCCGTCGTGCCCAAAATATTCATATGTATATGTACATCAAAAGAATAGCCATAAGCACCTCCGAACAAAGGAGCGCTCTCTATCCGCTGACAGCTACTGAGGATTTGGGCCAAGCTCTCCTCCTTGTCTACCTGTGGGCATGAACACAGCGTCCGAAGAAAGGACGTCAGTACGAATATTGTACTGAGTATGAGAGGCATAAACAATGAAAGAAGGCATCAATAATGTAGTGATAACATTAACAGGAAGCATCTGGATCTGACTGATAATCATAAAGAAGTAACGCATGCTATCTTACTCATACTCATCATCATGACATATATGCATCATATGCAAGCTGCCCATCCATGTCGGAACGGTGTGATAATCAATAATATTAGCCCGGTCCAGGCCTCCCGCGTCCGGGGTACCATCTCATGCCGCCCACGAGTTGTGTCTGCCCACGCCCGTAGATCGTGGTGTATCCGTATCGCCGCCCGCCGAAGCGGTGTCTGCCCGGCCAACTAGGCCCGGTGTAAATGCAATCATGACATGCTCTTTATAAAAATACTTATACAATATGCTTACTAAAACATACTTGTTATTATACATGCATAAAAGCTCTAGATCGGCTGTATTCCGTCGAGGTGACGTAAGGTCGTGTACCCTCGATTCTATTATGGCCATACATGAATACTCTGCCTCACCTTGAAGGGATCAATGTATAAGGTGAGTGTGTACAAGGAACAATATCATTTACGTCGTGGGAACGTCATATCATGTTTCTTGACTCATATAGCTATTTATGATCTTAAACTCTTGGCTTTCCGGGTAGAGGAGAATCAGGGAAAGAGAGGAAATCATGTCATGGGATTCATGCCATAGAAAGAAAAGGGTCTAGCCTCACATAACTTGGTCGTCTAGCTAGGCTATCGCTCACTTGCTCTCCATCAAAATCACGTCGTTACCTTCATAAGAGAATTCGGATCAACATTAGTAACTAACTACAAGAACGCATCGCTAATTCTAGGAAAAGTTGGGAAGCGTCTCCTTTGCTCATACTACTTTTCTCACATTCTATATCAACTCCCAATATTCATAATATTATTCGCAATATCATAATCGACAATCGTCATTTACGTGCGTTTAGCAAAATCCACCATTTTCCTCCAATTTCCCCCATATTTAACCTTATGAATCGTCTTTGCGTTTTCATGAATTTAATGTCTGTTTCATGATATAAACATCATTTATAACGTATTTGTACTCACAACACTTCAATATTCATAGTTCAATTCCACTATCATTCATTTATGTCACTATTCACTCAATAATGACCCATTTCTATGTTCTTCTACATTTCAAGTGTCTAAGCTTTCCAATACTTCAAACAACATGGAATAATCATGAAACTTACCTTGGATGATGGTTGAACAATCCTTAAGTTGAAATACTTCAATTAGCCAAAACCCTAGTTCCACCTTCTTTGAAATTTCTTCACTTAGATGATCCTTTGTTGTGTTCTTACACTTGATTTCATGAATTTGGTGGTGTTGACCTTGATGTTCCCTTTGATTCTCTTTGATTCTTATGGAAGAGATATTTGGAATGTTCTAGAGGTCTCCTGAGTTGTCTTGATGAAAAATGGAGTGAAATGAGTTTACGTCCCTTTTTAATAATCACAAAACTGACCTTTAATGAAAAATTGTCGGGATAAACAGTGGTCGTAAACCACCATATACGGACCGTATTTTGATTTACGGTCCGTCCTCCATGGCCGTATTTAATCATTTCAAAAACAGAAAGTTTTGGCTGAGGAACATGGCATTTTACGACCTGGTTTACGGTCCGTAAACCAGTTTACGGGCCGTATTCTGGGTCGTATTTAACCATATTAACACTGGGCAGAACTTGAGATTTTTGGCAAGCTGAAAGACGATTGCACTATACGGTCTGTAAATCACTTTACGGGCCGTATAGGGCCTTATACGACCACTGGACTGAAAATTTTCCGCGACTTTCTTATTTCCAAAAATTCTTAATTAGCCATTCCCGACTTAATAAAACATCATTCACTCAAGCCCTTCATAGTTCTACTCATCACACAAGTACGGAAAAATTTCCGAGGTGTAACATAATCGGAGGTTTGCCGACCTTATGTCACTCCGATAGAGTTGTAATGTTTCCTTTGGATTCTCATGCATACAATTTATATATTTATGTATTTTCTCACACCGAGCCGCGCTATAGTCGGCCGGGTATGGTACCTATTGTGCGCATCACTACAGTTGGGTACGGATAACACCGAGACTTGTTATGGCCGGGTACGGGGGACACCAAGCCTATATGGCCGGGTACGGTATTATTATGTATGCATTTATGATACGTTTTCTTTAGAGAAAGGTTAAGTATGCATGACAGTCACCTTTTGAGGTATAACATGATCTCTTCATCTTATGTTATTTGCATTCTTTCATTATGTTGTTATTCATGCCTTACATACTCAGTACATTATTCGTACTAATGTTCTTTTTATTTGTGGACGCTGCGTTTATGCTCGCAGGTAGACAAGGAGACGGACTAGACCCCTAGGTTGTTTCATCAGCGATTGCATAGAAGTGCTCCATTTGATTCGGAGCTGCAGTTTTGTTGGTATTATTCTTTTGTGTACATAGGGGCATGGCGGGGTCCTGACCCGTCTTTATGATATTATGTACTCCATGTAGAGGCTTGTAGACAGATATACATAGTTAGATATCCCATAACCTCATCGGTTCATATTTTGCATATCATTTTGGCAGCCTTGTCGTCTTATATATATGGGTATAGTTTATGATGTTTATATAGACATGCATATATCTATTGAACTCGTGTCTCTTACTGTTTATGATAAATGTGAGTTAGCCATGTGTTCCACCTAGATATGATTATGATCATTATGTTAAGAGGTGCTCGCTAGGGTAGGTCCGGCTACCAGTCATGGCCCTCCGGTTGGGTCGTGACAATATTTATCCTCGAATTTCCTGTCTTGACCTTGTGGGCCCCGTTTTCCCAAATTCTAGGGTTGGTTTTTGACCTAATTTGAATGATAGCAATATAAATATCGATCTTCATGATTTCTAATCTAGATTTCGAATATGCCTAGACTTTCTTGATCTTGAGGCTCAGCGGAAAGGGAAGGCTAAGGAGTGATTGTTAGTGTTATTATTGTTCGGCCATCCAGGTAGGTTATGGCTTACCCTTGGCGAGACTTCGTGTAGTGAAGCATATATGTAGATGATATTGTCAGAGAAAGCATGTAAACCTTCGGGTATGAAGTTGGGTTGGATATTGTATTAGGTTGGACCCTGTTGTGTGATTGGGGCTAACCACCCGTTGTGCTGTGACTTGATTGCTCAATGGTTATTTGGCTTGATGCCGCGTGGTAATAGTAGATATTGGAGACTATTGACATAGCTTGTTCATGATATTGTGGTACCTCACTTGTTGATGTTGATACGGGGATAGTATTCTCCATGACTTGTGTAGTCTTTCATGATATGGTTGGCCGACCCATGCTTGGTACTTGTGATATTGATCTGATTATTGATGTTGATTCATACATACATTACACGCATTCTCATCCTTCATGATATACTGTTGATACATTGATGATACTTAAGGAAACACTGTGATGAGCTAGGGTCAGTTTGCATGAGAGTGACGTGAGAGTCTAATATCCGATAGTTGTCCCGGAATTGTGGATTGAGTGACACGGTTGTCGAGATTTTTTCCGGAACGTGAGGTACATGGACTTTGCAGGTCTCCTATGGGTTGTGATGCTAGGACGTCGATACTTCCGTCCGGAGTACATGCGTACACAACATTGCATTGCATTTGCATACTTACATTATTGCGTTGCATTGCATCATGGCTTGTATTGTGATGATCTAGTGGTTTACTTGTGTTCTTGGTTTCGGATTGGACTTATTAAGACTGGGCACACTTGGGTTTAGATGCTTCAACCTAGGTGTTACGGGTAGTTGGTTCTGACTTGTGTTGGACTTATACTTGTTGATTTATCTGCCTATCTTGCTTTATTGTCTTAATTATGTTAGCTATACTTAGTCGGCCTATGATACCTACCGGTACTATGGTTTTGTGCTCACCTGCATTTGCCATTCTTTTATGAATGCAGAGTTCCAAGTTGGATCTGCTTCCTCTCCCGTGGCTGATAGTCGCTATCAGTACAACTTAGAGTTTATAGGGTGAGCGCGAGACGTTCGCTGCCTTGAAAACTCCTCTTATCTATGTCTTATTTTCCATTCTGAGACATATTCAAACTTGATGTATTATTATATTTTCAGACTTATATATTTCTAGCTAGATGCTCTAGTATGGATTAGACCAGACCCTAGGGTGTATTTTCTTATTTCCGCACTTGAATTATATTATTATTGTCAGACTTAAGTGATTTATTCTCTTCCGCTTATTTAGTTATCTATTTACGTTTTACTATCGTTGGGTTGAAGGTTCGCTTATCGAAGTGGAAAAGGTAAGTGCCCGCACGACTTAGCTAAATTGGGTCGTGACAGTAATGGAAATAAAGTTCATTAAGTTTTTACATTTAAGAATATGAATAAATAGAGGAGTAATAATTGATGACACGTTTATTCTTGTACACAAAAAATTAAAAAAATAGGGGATATTGTTAAAAAATGAGAAATAATATAAATAGGATCTTTGATCAAAGAGAGATGCCATAGTATATGCTCTGTACTATACATATAAAACCACTTTAAAAAAAATTAATAATTAGAGAAGCATACATGATACTCCTAGAATACTTCAGAAAATGCTACCAAATCCTTATCAAATCATTGATAGAGATCAAAATGTCCTCGTAGCTATTTTCTTCCGGCCATCAAAGTCGTTGAATCCTTATTCTAACTTTAATTAATTCACAATCTTTGTTTTCTCTGGTATTTGACTATTGCTTCAGTCTTCTGTGTGCATCTCCTTATTCCTGTAAAGTTTAAATCTACAGCCCAAGTAAATCAATAAAAAGTACGGCCAAAATAAAAGTGTTGATGATCTAGGATTAGTATCATGAAGAGTACTTGAAAGAAGTGAGAATTAAAAACTATAATAAGTTGGCATATTTTTTTTTTCACAATACCCATAACTTGCGTCACAACATTATGCCCTAGATTATAAATGTTACTCGTAGTACTACTAATTGATAATGACTCTAATATGTTAAAGCCACATAAATAAAAGCATTAGCATAGCATTACTACTAATGATCTCCCCAAAGCATCAAATATATTTTCAGTGCTCCAAATGGACTCATAACTAATTTGTAGATAACACTAACTAAACCTGCTAGAATTTATGTTGTAATATATAGCTCAAACCAAAAATTCACATGACATGAATAAACAATCATATGCGTAAAATCATGGACATAAAAACAATATTTGTAGGACTATATTCCACTATAACAATGTTTTTCAATTGGAACGACTCCTTGATTGAAAATTGGAGTCATGACATAATTGTCTTCAAATATTTCGAAGTTATTTCTCAAATCCTTATATGGTTTTCATCAAATATAATTTGGAGCAGTAGCTAATAAAAGTTTCTCTTGAGATTCAACATTGCTCTTTAGCAGTGGCGGAGCCAGAATTTTCATCTAGGGGGTTCAAAAATTCTAAAAGGTAAATATACGAAGAAGTCAGGGGGTTCAACATCTACTATATATACATAATAAATTAATTTTTAAATTTAAAAATACACTGTAATTTTTCGCCGAGAGGGTTCTGAACTCCTTGGAGCTAACGTGGCTCCGCCCTGCTCTTTAGTCTTCCACTTCCAAGTCCTAAAAAGAAACAAAATAAGAAGAGAACAACGTTAATTGAAAAAACATATATCAACCAAAATCACAAATAAATAAACAATCAAAAATTATAATATGGTAAATTAAATTACATGCCGAAATAAAGAAATAAAAGATCAACAAATTACCCCAAAAATAAAAATTAGTTAAATAGAATTACATCCAAAGTAATAATAGTCTAGACTAAAAACAAAATGATAAAAGACCAACATAATTTATTTATTTTTTATAAAAAAAAAAAAAGAAGAAGAAGAAGAAAAGGAGGAGGAGGAGGAGGATGATTCCAAAGGGACTTACTTGCGTCAAAACGATTGGTGAAGAGAGAATATAAAGGACAATTTGAATGTGATTCTTGGGTGACACATTTGGTGTTAGAGGTTATATAATACTAATAGGTATTCAAGAGGGTCAAACATAATAAATGTTGATTAATATTGTGTAATTTATCTATATTTATATCTATATCTATATCTATATATATATATATAATAAAACTAGACATAGATAAGGTGATGTGACGCCTCTTTATGGCCAAAAAACACAATTATTTTTTTTCTTCTTTTTTTGCCTTTTCTCTATTTTTTTCCCTTTTAAATGTTATGTTAAATTAAATATTCAAAGGTAACTCCTTTAACTCTCTTAGTTGTATTAAATGTTCTAACTCTCTTAGTTGTATTAAATGCTCTATATTTAAAAGGAAAAACTAAATAGTCATTTTTCTTAATTATATAAAATTCTCCTTTTTTTTTCTATCAATTATTTTTACAGTGTATTATTCTTTTAAGAAATCAAACTATCATCGTTAAAATTCTGGCAACTTTTTGTATTCCAAGCTAAGTGAAATATTTTATTTGGAGTAATATTTAACTCTTTCAGTTACAAAACTTTTGGTTTCCAAGCATTACATTGAGGTTATCTACCCAAGAGCCAATTTAAAAACAGTACCCACCTCAACAACAACATAATAAGATCCATGATGAGTACGTTGATTTCTCTTTTCTCTTTATAATAAATGAGGGTTTCAACATTTGTGCTTAATGGCTCAAAATTCATATTTAAGGGCATTTTTATCTTTTTATATCTGTTGCAAGGTGTCCTTCATCCTACATCTTATTTGTGATGTGCTTCTACCAGCACTATCATGATGTGGCTTTCATTCAGTTCAAATTGCGGTTTTTTCTCCTTCTCTTTTTCTCAGTTCCAGAGTATGTATTTTTCCTTTTCCTGATTTCTATTCGTTGGTTTGTATCTCAATTTTTCTCAGTTTAGGCAAAAATTTGTCCTGCCGTCAATTACAATTGGGTTCTGGTAAGTTTTCTTCCATCTTTCTTTGTCTGTTGCATCTAAATATGTATGTTATCTTAATTGCACATTACGTCGATTGATTTTATATATGCATGTCAGTTTAAGTTTCTCCTCTCTTTCAGGTGTGTTGAAAATAGGTATCTAGGTGCATATTTTTGTTTTTAATTTCAATTTTGTAAATTTGTATTTTGAGTCTGAAAATGTGTTCTTCAGTTGTGCCTATTGACAGTGCAATTGGTGCTCAGAAACAAACAAAATTACCTAATATATTATCAGAACAAGGTAGCCAGAAATTAAAAATACTTTCTTTTCGCAATAACAAGAAGTAATTATTATTGGTTTCATAAACATGTAACAGCTTTCGCACACGTTCTCTCATGATGGGAATTAATATTTCCAAGAAATTTCTTTTTGTCGCTGAACGTCTAAAAGGAAACCTAAGCTTTTCTTTTGAATCCAAGGGATGGGGTTGGGGTGTATAATAACCTTGACCATCTTCCGAAGTTCTAAAGAATTTTTTGTAGAAGCTTTGTCAAAGAAATTGCGGTCTTTTGGTAAATTGCATCGAGCCTAGCTTGTTGGGTAGAAGCAGAGTGGTACTCAGGATCGAGCTTGGCAAAGCACATCAGACTGCTGGAGCGCTTTCTAAAGTTCTTTCTGCTATTAACAAGGCTAAGAAATTTTGAAGAAGTTGCTCTTGAGATAACTTATATAATAAAGTGAATTGTTAATTGCAAATACTCCTACAAAATATTCTAAACCAATTCGTGTTTGCAAGAGGACGGTTTGAAAGAATTGAACTACAGTACTAAATTTTGTAGCAGATTATTGCTGGAACAATTGATGTAGGACATTGAGGAAGTATTTAAATTCTGCTAGCTGGAGCTTAACGGTCCTTTATGCAAATATTTCTGATACATTATATTTCAAGCTATTCTGTTACTATATAAGGATGATCCTATATTGGTCCTCTTAATATAATATAAGACTAACATGTCAGCTTAAAATATAATTTGAGACTCAACCCTGTCTACTGCTTGCTAATAACTAATTGAGAAATTCAGGACATATCTAAAAGAAGAATGAGATATTCCGAGAATATCTTACAAAAATGTAGGGCCTCTTGAAGATTTCTGATTTTGGATGGTCAATACAATGCAGAAGCGACACACGACATGTGTAACACTTGATTATTTAGCACCAAAAATGGTGGACAACAAAGCCCATTATTATGTAGTTGACAATTTGACTTTGGAGAACCTCTGCTGTGATTTTTATACCTGTGCTCCCCTTGTAGATGAGAGCCAGAATGAGGCTGAAAGGTGTCTTTTGAGAAGAGGCTAGATTTGGAGGGATCCTGCAGGAAGACATATTTAGTTATTGAAAAAACAAAATTCTACGAATTTTTAGGTTTACTTGACAAAACATCTACAGTTTGAAGGACTTACTAATGTCCCAACCAAAACTTGTGCTACTTTAATATATTGATTGAATAACTAAATACATTTTCTTTTATGTAGTTCTTTTATGAAGATGATAATATGGCTAAAACTCCTGCTTCAATATGCAGAGCTTTTTTCATCTTAATGCGACCTCTAAGTTGCAAGCTATCTAGATGTTGTCAGTTTAGAGGAGATCCACCAGCGGAGAAATATTAAATATTGAAATATAGTATTTACTTACATGCACCCAATTTAGATATATAATGTATCGTATGTGCTTGTGTGCGTGGAAGCACTCGATTAATGGAATTGTTTCACCGGCTTTTTGCTGCTCTAAAGCCAACATTTTATTTATACTCCTTATTTCGTTCTTTCTCCTTCAAACAATCAATATACTTTCTGTTAAACCTGCTAGAGTTTGATGTGCTTTAGAAAATGTAGGATACCAATAGATATTATTGTATATCATTCTTATCTTTACTATATAGTCTCTATAGAACTTATGAACTTCACCAAAATTCTTTTCATAGTTAGAAGTACAGGAGCAATAGCTATCATCCCTTCAGGATTTGAAACTTATTGACACTCTGGGAACAACTCATAATCCAGATGACTTTTCTTGAGGAGATTCTGTTAGGAATGAATGTCGGGGTACTTTACTTCTATAATATCCATCGTCTATTGTTTATGCCATGAAGTTGTCGAGTCTATCGAAATATTCTCTCTAATGAGCCAGTTAATATGTTGATGCTTTGCTTAGAGTAGTTAGCGTTTCTATTTCCAGATGGGTACTGAAATGATATGCCTACTATATAGTGACAATTGTTTATGGCTGGACACTAAAATTTTATTTGGTTGACTGATTTTCAGTTTTTGTCCCCTTGACTAATTGTAGTTGTGAATTTGTTGTTTTGTTTGCCGCTTTACTTGTTGCTCTAATTATATGTCATTTAAATGCCTTTTCTACTTTGAAATTTTAAATTACTACTTATGTAAAACTTTTCACATATGGATGAGGGCAGAAGTTCAACAGTTGGATTCTTAGCATTTTGTTTTGTTCCTAAACTCTCACTATTACTTCCTCTTTTTCTTGGTAGCTTGTATAAAAATGATATGGTTTGGGTAAAATTCATCCGGGCAACACATTACTCTTTTATGAGTCTATGCGATGGCTTCTAAGTTTTGGCAGGAATATACAACATGCATGAGTGGGTGTTTTGTTAGAAATGCATGTCAAAAACATCTGACAATTAACATGCTATGTTGTTTATTTGATTCAATAGTAATTTATGCGCAGCAATTTTTATTATTTTGCAATTTTTATAATTCCCAGCTTTCAAAATATTGGGTCCGTGCTAGCACCTGCCATCTCTATCTAGTTCAATTAGAAAGGCTACTAAAATAGTAGGCGTTTAGCTGAGCTGGGATGCGATAAAGGTAAAATAAATGGATGAATTAATTCTTAGTGTCACGACCCAGAATCCCAAGTCGTGATGGCACTAGACCCACCGTATTAGTAAGCCAACACAGTCATAATTAAAACGAAATCTAAGTGCGGAAATAAAGAATATAAGTCATTTCATAAGTCTTAACAAATCTTGAATAAAATACGAAGTAGTTGTTACAATTAAAACCCCAAAATCAGATGTCACCATAATACAAGGACCAACTAAGAGTAAAGAGAGTCTAATACAAAAGCTATCCGAAAGGAAGAAAGACAGTGAAATAATGATACGGAGAAATCCAGAGTCATCCAGAAGCCATGGAGCTCACCCCGAATCTCAACGAGCAGCTCTAACGGGGAACCTGGCAGTCGCGGCCTCTACTAGTGCTAGGGATCGAGTCTGCACACAAAGAAAGGTGCAACAAGTGTAGCGTGAGTACAATAAACAACGGGTACTCAGCATGCATCATTGACTGACCCTTTCCGGAACGAAGATGAGGGTTGGTCTAAGACGCTATTACCACACTTGTCCACCATTAGTCTGAGTATAAGATAATTATAATAATAGCTAAACCCAGTTAACAGATAGATTTCAAGATAAGGCCAAACAAATACCAATAATCACAACAACAATGTAGAAAATGTATGAATAATATGCAAATGCAATGCAAGGCCTTTGTTTCCACCTCCCGATATACACACGTTCGAATATTAACAAATCATGACCATGGGGGGCTCATGAGGCCCATATATAGCTGCTTCAGTAGTTTCCTCGGATCACGGCCTCAATCGTATCATATCTCAATAACCTGTCTCATAGACAACCGGGGTCAAGTGCCAATATAATGTGCCAACATCATCACTCTTCTGGAATAAGATCCCTTTAGACTCGCAATCATATCCTCAAATCGTATGCATAGATACATGAAAAGCATGAATATTGCATGCATCAAGTCAACAACAAGTGTGAAAGCATGAATTCCATCATTCTGTTCTCAATATCATAAAGGCTTCCCCTTTTTTACTTTCTTTTTCATTTCAATAAGGATATACGTATGAGTGATATGCACACGAACAGACAAGACAGGCAAATAATAATGATAAGAGACATAAAGTGTGGGCATGCATCCTAATCACCGATCCAAAGTATTGTACTACTCAATCAGCTAGTGCCCAGACATGACATTCAGATCAACTATAAAATTGAAATGGCACAAATACCCAAACATGACAACAGGTATCTGATACTAGTGCTCGTCACCTAACAAGTATCGAAACCCACATAATTAGCCTAACTACCTCTTTATTAGATTCATTTTAACCAACACACACATTAAAGAAAGTGTTTAAGGTCTCAACATGCTTAGTAAGTCGAATCCTGAGTCACGATTCCCCTAGCCACTCCGAGAAGTTTCCGAACGAACAAAGTTGAGTCAAATATGGAATATATGTTAGAACACAAGTCCAACAATATCCATATTGCTACATAATCGAAAACCCCCAAAATAAGCCCTAAAATTAGGATTCAGAGCCCAAAAGGACAAAACAGTAAGTTGAGCCTAAAATCATGATCCTTATGCTTCATATAACTTATATACCAAAATCTTTCATAAACGACTACGAATTCATGCTCAATTGATCAATTCCCAAATCTCAATTTGGGTTCCCAAAACCCTTCCATAAACGTCCTAATTTCAACATTCTAAGTATGGATTAAGGATCTAACTCATTGAAATAATTATAAAACCAAGTTAAAATACTTACCCAATGATTCCTCCTTGAATTGCCTTCAATTCTCCTCCAATAATGCTCTCAAACCTAGGGGTTTTCGAATGGGATTCTAAAGGAAGAACACACTAAATACCACATTTGGTTTTGCATTTTGCGCGCCAGCACACTTAAGTTCGCCCCGGAGAACTCGCACCAGCGGAACCAACCTCGTGTTAGTGAACCCTAAAAAATATCTAGCAGAGCCAAGCTCGCCTCAGCGCACGAGCTCCTGTACAAAAGTCTTCGCAGGGGCGGGCTTTGACCAATTCCACAGAGTCTCTCCTGTGAGCCTCCACTTGCTAGAGCGTATCCGCATGGGCGGGACTCTCTCGCACCTGCGCATACACCAGAAACCAGAAAAATCTTATTTTTGACTCTCAACGCCCGAAATCCCGAAACTCGCCCCGAACCTCCCCGCGACAATTCAACTATGCAAACACCTGTAAAAATGTGCTATGAACTCATTCGGACTCTCGGCATTCCCAAAAGAGGTCTCATTGACCAAGTCAACCCCGAATGTGAAAAGCCAATTTTCCAACCAAAAGATCAAAATGCCCGCAAGACCCTCGGGAACTGAACCAAACACTCAATATTTGACATTTCGAAGCTAACGGAATAGATGAAAATCCCAAAAGATGACATTACCCCCGAAGATGCCTAAAGTCAACCTAACACTTAAGATTACCCAACTTAGCAAATTCGGAAAACAAGCAAAAGGGCGGTTTTAGAAGGGCAAAATAGGTAGAAATGTGAAAGCAACCAAAATGACCTAACAGGTCGTTACATCATCCACCACTAATAAGGCAGAAATGTGAAAGCAACCAAAATGACCTAACAGGTCGTTACATCATCCACCACTAAAAAACATGTTCGTCCTCGAACATCAAAGATAACAAAAGAGAAAAGACATACCTGGGGCTTCAAAAAGCTGAGGGTACCTCGCCCTCATATCCAACTCGGTCTCCCAAGTAGCCTCCTCTACCGAACGACCTCTCCACTGAACTTCCATAGAAGCAATTTCTTTGGATCTCATCTTACGAATGTGACGATCCAAGATAGCAATCGGCTCCTCCTTATAGGAAAAATTCTGATCAAGCATCACTGAATCCCATCTAATATCATGAGAACTATGTGAAACATACTTCTTGAGCATACAAACATGAAACACCATATGAACACTCGATAAACCAGGTGGTAGTGCTAACTCATACGCAACATCTCCAACTCTCTAAATAATATCAAAAGGACTACTGTAACGAGGACTCAACTTTCCTTTCTTTCCAAACCTCATAACACCCTTCATGGGTGAAACCTTAAGTAACACATGATCGCCCACCATAAACACTAAATCACGAACTCTCCAATCCGTGTAACTCTTTTGCCGACTCTGAGTTGTGAGAAGCCTCGCCTGAATAATCTTTACTTTATGCAACGAATCTCTAAGCAAGTCCGTACCCCCAAGGCCTCACCTCAAAAGAATCAAACCATCCAATGGGAGATCGACATATCCTACCATACAAGGCCTCAAATGGAGCCATCCCAATACTCGAATGATAACTGTTGTTATAAGAAAACTCAGAAAAAGGCAAGAATGGTCCCAATGACCACCAAAATCAATCACGTATGCTCTCAACGTATCCTCTAAAACCTGGATAGTACATTCGGACTGACCATCAGTCTGGGGATGAAATGTTGTGCTCAACTCCGCCCGTGTACCCAACTCCTTTTTTAAATAATTCCAGAAGTAAGAGGTGATCTTAGTCCCTTTATCAGAAATAATGGTAATGGGCAGTCCATGCAAACGAAGAATCTCACGAATGTAGATCTTAGCTAGCTTTCTCAGAAGTATAAGTCGTCTGAACAGGAATGAAATAAGCTGACTTAGTCACACAATCCACACTCACCCAAACGGAGTCAAACTTACCCAAAGTCCGTGGCAACCCTACCACAAAGTCCATGCAATCCTTTCCCATTTTCACTTAGGAATGGGCATCTTCTGATAAATACCACCAAGCTTTTGGTGTTCATACTTCACTTGTTGACAATGTAAGCACCGAGACACAAACTTCACAATATCTCTCTTCATGCTATACCACCGATAATGTTGCTTCAGATCTCGATACATCTTCATAGCACCAGGGTGAATAGAATACCTCGAGCTGTGGGCCTCCTCCATTATCAAAGTAGTTAAATCACCAGTTCGAGGAACACACACTTGTCTTTTAATCCTCAAAATTCCTTCTTCATCAATCTTTGCCTCACAAACCTTCCCCTTGAACACTTTATTACGAATTTTGCACAACTTTGGATCATCAAACTGTTGAGCTTGAATCTACTCCAGCAAAGAGGAATGCTCCTCCACACAAGCAAGAACTCTTCCAAGTTTAGAAATATCAAGCCTAACTAAGGAATTTGACAAAATCTGAATCTCTCTAGCCAAAGGACTCTCCCCAACCCGGAGATAAGCAAGACTTACCTTACTCACTGATTGCCGACTCAAGGCATCCACTACCACATTGGCCTAGCTTGGATGATAAAGGATAGTCATATCATAATCCTTAAGTAACTCTAACCATCTTTGCTGCCTCATGTTCAGATCCTTTTGGTTGAATATATGCTGAAGACTCTTATGATCGGCGAAAACGTCACAATGCACACCATTGAGATAGTATCTCCAAATCTTCAAAGCAAACACTACTGCTGCTAACTCCAAGTCATAAACGGGGTAGTTCTTCTCATGTACCTTCAATTTCCTAGAAGCATAGGCTATGACCTTCCCTTTCTGCATAAGAACACAACCAAGACCCAACCTCGAAGCATCACAATACATGGTAAAACCCTCTCCCTCCACGGGAAGAGTCAAAATGGGAGTTGAAGTCAACATGGCTTTGAGCTTTCGGAAGCTCGCCTCACACTCATCCGACCACTGAAAAGGAAAATCCTTTTGGGTCAATCTGGAAAGGGGAGATGCTATAGAAGAAAATCCCTCAACAAATCTGTCACACCCCAACCTTGGTGAGGCGTGATTGGCACCCGACACCTACTTAGGGCCGAGCGAACCAAACTATGACTCGTATTATCCATGTCCCGAAAGACAAACAAGACCAACCTGTGAACATAATGATATCATATATAACAAACACTGGGCCATCTAGGCCAACGTACGGTTCTATAACCAACAACCCAAAGGCATACATATGTATAAGTACAAAGGCTTACGAGGCCAATATTACGACAGACATGATATGACTCACTATGTACATGACCCTGTCTGCAAAGCCTCTAAGAATCCATAACTGTAATATATATATATATATATATATATATATATATATATATATATATATATATATATATATATATATATATATATATATATTACAGTTAGGACAGGGCCCTGACGTACCCATAACATGAAATACATATATGACATACTGACTCGGCAATGCTTTAGAGAGAAGTGGAGCTCACCAATCCAAGTTGATACTCGGCAAACCCCATCAGTGCAATCCTCTAGTCAACCTGTTTGAACCTGTGGGCATGAATGCAGCGTCCCTAGGAAAAGGGATGTCAGTGCGAAATAATGTACCGAGTATGTGGGCGGAATGAAGCATAGTAATAACAATATCATACTGTAGAATAAGAAGGATAAGAATCAATCGGTAAACCTTTGACTTACCACTGAGGACTGATACCTGTGTGAGACTATAACCTCTTACGCATGATCATATGCATCTTTATGTATCTATAACATTACTGTACTAATGAGAATCTAGCTTATATTCCCCTGTACAAATCTCATATGCATAACCACATCTGAATGATTGTGCACCTATGCGTATCATAGTCCGTCCATAGGGCGTATAACCTTTCTGAATACAATGAACGCGATGCAATGCATGAATATCATATATGTGTGTGTATGTATATGCCTTTACCCATTCGCTCCATCGAGCATCATATCATATCGGCCCCTTCGGGTATCATAATCATCATAAACCAGCTGATAAGGTGATTTGTGTATATAACACCATAGCCTTTCCCATGCCCCATAATATCATGATGCATAAGTATATTAATATGGATGTATATATGATGCATGACAAGACTTATTAAACTCGGAATTCCCTTCGGAGTGACTTTCTAGTTGTTACCTTCCTACCTTGTTAAGAACATCTTCTTACTATCATATGCCCCTTTAGGGAGTTAGAACCATCATAAAAATGTATAGAAAATATGAAACCTTATATATGCCCCTTCGGGACTTAGGAACAAGAATAACTTGAGCTTGAAGAATAACAACATGGAATCAAAATGAATAGACGTCTCTAATCCAGAATAGAATCGTTATGAGGTACTTTTGGTTACATTTCATTTCCGTAAAGATCATGCCAAAAGAATTAAGGAAAGGGCAGCCTTAACATACCTCTTGTAGTTAATTCGCACTCAATAACGAACTTGCCTCAATTAGCGCTTCAACCTATAACAATGATAATGCGCCCATCAACCGAGAGAACACTAGTATATGATGTATATCAAATGATAACTCATTTCGATAAAGAAACCGGTAGCATCTCCCCTATTTTTATCACATCTTCAACTCAAAATCAAGAATCGAAACATAAAAAACAACATACATAAGCTAAACTCTTAGAAGTCCAGCCACCACAACTCAAAAATACACTCCAAAACAGTCCACATAACAACAATAACAGCTTACACGATTTCCCGCCATTAATCCTGTAGCAATCTTTATTCCGTAGCTTGATCAACATCCAAACCTTAAACAACATGAACAATAACTTCTTTAAATCCTTTCTAAACTCAAACCATCAATATGCAAGAGTATACACCAAGGCAGCCCAATATATTGCTTCGTATACTCTACTTTATACACTTCCTTCTTTCAACATCTCAAGTATATCAGCATCAACACAACCATAACATCAACTACTATCCATACATAAGGAAATTATCTCAATTACACAGCAACAATAATCAACAACAACAACCATCAACTACAAGTCCAGCAACTAGTTTTTATGACTTTCGATCGACTTCCCGTAAATCCTACACAACAAACATACTGATATATCCCTTAAAAATTTCTTTTACAAAGGAGAACTTTACATACCATATACAAGCAAAAACCCGTGTATTCCGTCCCGTACTTTCAAGAAACACGCAACTACTACAACCATGAGATAGAGGAAGATGAGAACTCAGGAATTTCAAAGAAAAATCTAATAATGGAAACTGTTTATACCATGAAACATACAGCAAAACGTTGCTGCTGCTGAAAAATCTAATAGTGGAAACTGTTTATACCATGAAACATACAACAAAACGTTGCTGCTGCTGTTAGCTTATGTTGTGTTCATCTCCAAAGACAATGACTTAATTCAAGTATTGTGCCAAATTAACTCCAAACCCTTTGGATGGTGAGGTCCACTTCCCCTAAATAATATATATAAATTTTACACCTCTTAAAATAGCAACAGATCACCTATATATATTGCAATTAAGGTAAGTTTCCTTTCTTGTCTTTTGCAATCTTTTTTTTGTAATTTTGTCCCTACACCCCAAACTTTACACATAATTAACTCTTTTGATCTCAATTTGCTTATATGCCAAATTATTTTTAACACACTTGCTATACTCATAATGATGATCATGAGATATAGAGCTAGTCTGTACCACCTTTTGGAACCCACAAAATATTATTTCCAATTACCGTCATTCCATTTTCGAGTCTTAAATAATTTCAGGACTTCATCCTACCCATTGATCTCTTTATTTGCATACTTGAATATGACCAACATTCTCCATGCTCGGGTAAATTTTCTCATGTCTGACTGTTCAATTTCCTCGTCCAGCTTGGACCGTGTTTCGTTCAAATAAATGTTGAACCTAGACCTTATTTTCTCCGATTCGTTTAACCTCTAACTTTCACGATACTTGCTTATCACTTATTAAAGATAACACAAACACTTATAACATCAAAGATAATCTTATCCTTGAACTTATGTCCATTAACTTACAACAAATCCAATGTACAAAAGTACGAGATTTAACAGAATCATCGATAGTAACTAGCCAAACCAACAAAGATTCAAACCTCTGAAAAGCCTCAATCATCTGTGGATCAGTCATGATACCATCTTTGGACACCACATGCCCCAAAAACGCCACAGAACTAAGCCAGAAATCACACTTGGAGAACTTAGCATAAAGCCTCTTCTCCCTCAAAGTCTCAAGAACTGTAACATCTCGTAAGTTTTGTACATTGAGATTCGCTAGGTGTTAGTTGTTCAATTGTGGACATTGGAGTTACCTCCAAAGATATATAAGGTTATATGTGCTTAACTTATGATTATGACGGGCAATTTTGGCCCAACTTGGAGGAAAGATATCTTTTAGTATATGAGGAGTGTTGGAGTAAAGCAAAAGCCTAAAATGAAGTTCAGGAAGTCTAGTTTCCAACGTAACAAACTGTACAACGATCGGACATCGAGATCAAACGTTATGATCATTTTAAGACAGGCTGCCAGAGCAGGGATTAACTCTGCTCGAACGCACTGAGTAATTTTTAGGTCGGTGCAGGTAGACTCTGGAATATTATAAAAAGGGGATTACCCCTGCATTTTTCATTCCAAACATCCCTAAACCTCTCCAAATTTATGGAAATTTCCCTAAATTTCCAAACATCAAATTTTAGCACGAATTAAGTATAATCTCTGTATTCAGGTTCCGACAGCGTATAGTTGCGATTATAATATCGGGTTTGGGTGAATCTTGGCTGGAATTCAAAGTGAATATTGAAGATATTGCGGTTCTAGCGGGAATAAGAAATGAATCTTCCTTTATTGATATTGATTTAGGTTTATTTATGAAGGTAGAGCTATTAAATGATCGTATAATGAAATTGTTGGTTGAGAAATTGGATAAACATCGTGTGGGATGTTTTAAAGAATATGTTGGTATTGAGGATGATGTTATTGGTGTTGTTATTGTGTAAGTTGTTGAAATTATGATTTCGGGCTAGGGATATAAACAGGGGAGATACTGCCCAAATTTTGACAGATTCTAAAGGGGTTTAGTTTGAAGACTTAAGATAGGTATATGACGATAAGTCTAACGGTAGTATGATTTCTCTTGAATGTAGATTTACGAGTTCGGGAGAGTAAGCGTTAAGTAGTAAGAGATCAATCAGGTATGTTAAGGTTAGTCCCTTTCTTTCAAAAGGCCTGATTCCTATGTTATGATTCCATATATGTTTCCTTAACCTTCTTACTTCCAAAAGTTAGAAGTTCATGATTCTTAAAAGCTTCTTATGATACTAAAGATGAGATGTTGTCTATGATGAACATGATGATGATGATTTTAATTCTAGAAATTCCAAACCTTATGATTTTAATGCTATTATGAGATTATTGAGCTTATTTCATGTTTTTCTTGATTTTATTCATGGTTTTTGATCTCACCATATGGTAATTGTTCCTTCAAGGTAAGGTATAGTGATGATGATGGCTCCATAAAATAAATCGGAGGTTACCGACCTTACGTCACTCTGATAAGGTTGTAGCTTTTAATTGGGCTCTCATTCATGCTTTATAAATATGTTTGTATTTTAGTAACCCCGTGCCTACATGGCTGGGCAGACACGCCATTGCAGTGGGCAGTTTACGCCCCAGACGCAGGAGGCCCTGACGCGGGCTAATGATGATAACACCGTGCCTATATGGTCGGGCAGCATAACACCGTACCTATATGGTCGGGTAGTTTACTTGAATATATTTATGATGTTGTTTAAAAGATAAAGTTAGCATGCATGATATCTGCCCTAAGAGGCAATCAGATGTACAGGTTATCTCTTTACCTTATGTTAAGTACCATTACCGTGTTGTATTATCATTCATGCCTTACATACTCAGTACATTATTCGTACTGACGTCCTTCTTGTGGACGCTGCGTTCACGCCCGCAGGTGGATGGATAGACGAACCTGCCCCTTAGGAGCTTTATCAGCGGAGTTTCAAAAAGGCTCTTATTGGTACTCCTCTTTTGTGTACATACTTGGGCACGGCAAACTTCTGCCTCGTCCTTGTGGATTCTTGTATTCTATATATATAGAGGCTCGTAGACCGATGCATGCATATAGATATTTCGAAGCCTTGTTAGTACATATTGATGTAAAATATTTAGACAGCCTTGACGGCTTATGGTTATGGGCATGGTTGCTGACGATTACATAATAACGTTCCATTATATTGTGATACCTATCCTTACAGAGTATGATGCATATGAGCTAGCTTATGGCCTGCCTAGAAATGATTATAAGATGTATTTTTAGAGGTACTCGGTAGGGCTGTTCCGGGTGCCCGTCGTGGCCTTCTAGTTGGGTCGTGACAAGAACAATCCTTAAAAGCCTCTCGTGCTCCTCCTTACTCCTAGATTAGATCAAAATATCATCAATGAATACAATCACAAAGGAGTCCAAATACGGCCGAAAGACATTATTCATCTGCTCCATAAACGCTGCAGGGGCATTAGTTAACCCAAAGGATATAACCAAAAACTCAAAATGACCATAATGAGTACAGAATGTTGTCTTGGAATATCCTCTGTCGGATCTTAAGTTGATGATATTCAGATCTCAAGTCAATCTTGGAAAAGACTGACTCTCCCTGAAGCTAGTCAAATAGGTCATCAATCCTGAGAATGAGATACTTGTTCTTGATGGTGACCTTGTTCAACTACCTATAATCAATGCACATCCTCATGGATCTGTCCATCTTTTTTACAAAAAATATCGGTGCACCCCACGGGGACACACTAGGACGAATAAACCCTTTGCTCAGCAAATCTTGCAATTGTTCTTTTAATTCCTTCAACTCTGCAGGAGCCATCCGATTAGGGGGAACAAAAATGGGCCTAGTCCCTGGCTCAACTGTTATACCCCGCATTTTCAGAGCATGAGCATGACACGTGCTTCCTAAAAAAAAAATTTATTGACAATTATGTTGTTGCTACATAATTTAAACTCATGTTGATAGTGTTGTATCCCGTATTTTAGTACGTCGGATTATTTGTAAGCTGAGGTGGGGCCCACACGTCGAGATTTTTTTTGGACATGTGACAAATTATATGAAGCACATATGCGAAGTTAAACACAACTCAAGAAGGATACTTGAGCCAAATCGAAGTGGAAGTCCTCCAAACAAATATTTTAAAGTAACATTTTCGGGTGATCTGACGTCGAGGGGAACAAACAGTATTATAATTTTGGAATTCGGAAAACTACCAAGAAATAGAAGTTGTAGATAATTGAATTAGCTTTCCAACCATAGGTCGTGGGTCCACAGTTGACGTCGGGACAAGGAGATATAGACGTTTTAAGGCAGAAAGGTCAGTGGGCTAGGCCCAATCCGAGCCCAACCTGGTTAGGCCCATGACCCATGTTTATTTAAGTGAAACTTCAGCCCTTTTCTCCTCAATTTTCATACCAAAACACCAGAAAATTCTGGAAAAAGAGAAAGAGGAGCCTTGGAGAGAAGAAAAACCAATTTTGACCAAAATCTGAGCCCCGAATCCCGAAGCCCATGAAGGGAAAAGTGTTGTACGGTGCGTTGTCTTCAATATGAGCTAAAAATCAATCAAGAAAAAGAGGATGGACGTGATGGATGCACACTTGGGGTAAGATTACGATCCCTTTTCATTGTTAACAAGTTTATTTAATGTTTTAACGGATTAGAACGGAGAAAATAGCGATATAAATTCGTTTTTTGATGTTGTTGAATTATGGTTTGAGTTTGAGGAGAACTTTGGATAAAATATATATTTATATTTCTTGTAGGATGTTGTTATTAATGTTATTGGTATTGATTTCAGCTTCTCTACGGAAATAAAATTACTAAATAGTTATACCGCCAATTGGTTGGTTGAGAAATTTAGAAAACAGTGTGTGGGTTGTTCTATGGCATACGTTGGTATTGGAAATGATGTTAATACTATTGGTATTGTTGTTGATAATTTGGCCGAGTTGAATTCTCGGATTGTTGTTGATAATTTGGCCGAGTTGGATTCTTGGGGTTGGTTGTATTTACAGGGGAAATGCTGCCGAAATTTCTGTAGATAAAGTGTTAGTTTAGAATTAGATTCTTAAGTAGCGGTAGCTAATGTTTGGTATTCACTAATATTGTTGTAGATTTTGGAAAAGACAAGACTTAAGTTCGGATTAGCTTAGGAAGCGGACAAGGTATGTAAGGCTTACCCTTTCTTTCTCTTGGCATGTCCTAGAGTCAAGTAAGGTATGATATGCACCTTGGGGTTACTCTATTCTTAAATTCCGAGTTTGTTTATGATTCTTATGCACTTCTTGATATGAGTATACTCAATATGATCGAGCTTATTATATGATTGAATAACGAGATGAGCATAAAGAGTTTTGTTCCTAAAAGAGTTCTGTAAGTTTTAATGTCCCTAACTTTCGTAAACGATCTCGGATTGCTTTGAAACGTTCGTAAAGGTTTCTGTACTAAAATGTCCATAACTTTCTCATACTACACTGGATTGACTTGAAGCGTGTTTATGATCCTCAAGCGTCGATTTGTGTACTTACCTATCGAGTTTTGATTTATGTGCATATGGTTTCTCACTACTCTGCTCGTGCATGCCTCAATGTATCTTTCACTGAGTCCCGGGCCAGGATACGTTCTCGTGCGTACTCCACTGCATTGTTCACCGAGTCCCTCTCACTTGCGGGCCGGGACACGTTATATGTATATGTATATGATGATATGATGATACGGGGATGGCGGCCAGGATGACATATGATGACTTCATTCAGCGAGTCCCTCACTGGAGGGCCGGGACACGTTATATGCACATATGAAATATGATGTTGACATGCACGATTTATTCCACCGAGTCCCTCACTGGAGGGCCGGCCTTAAATAAGGGTCGGGGTGCCCATCATGCCCTAATCAAGATTAGGGTGTGACAAATTGGTATCAGAGCAGTTCGTTCTAGAGGTTGTCTGCAAAGTCGTGTCCAGTAGAGTCCTGTTTATGGGTGTGAAGCCGGCCACATTTATAAAGAGGAGGCTGCAGGGCATCTAGGGATTGTTGACCTTCTTTCTGTCTTAGATCGTGCGATAGAGCCAAGTCATAGGAAATGAGATTCCTTATATAAGCCTTACATACGACGGAAGAAGGTGAGTGATGATATGGAAAGTCATAGAGGTAAGTTTTGATACATTTTGTTCTGTTACCTGAAATTTGAAGTTCTGGGTGGCTGGAATATGTCGTATGTATATATGCCCTGTGAGGCTGCGTGTAGATTCTGAATAGTAAGAATTGTAAAGGAGACTCTGTCAGAATTTTTCAAAATCAGGTTATTTAGTTAGGTACTTCTAACATGAAGAAGCGTGGAAAGAAAATATCGTAAATAGACAATAAGTGGGATGCGTTGTTTTAGAGGAGTTATGGATTTGGCATGGCATGAAGAATAATTGCGAGAAAGACGATTAGCAGTTTGAAGGATTAAAATGGATAACATTCGAGATCTAGCAGGAGCAAGGCCTACTGGGCGATTCAAGGAAAGTCGACCAAATGAGTTCTATTGTGGACTATTATATAAGAGTGGTGAGTGGAAACCCAAACAGGCTGATACCCGAGTATTTATAGGTAATAGCGACGAAGGTGCGTTCCCTACCATCAGGAATCTGGAAGTCTAGGACAGAAAGTAGCTATATATACAGGCGAAAGATGAATATTGAGAACTAAAAAGGTCAAAATAGTAATGGTGAAATCGGAAGAGCAAGAGACGTTCTCTAATTCGGAGAGAGATGCGTTACGAGAATGTTTGGAATCTGTTAAGACTTCAACCTGCTCCAGGT
Source organism: Lycium barbarum (assembly GCF_019175385.1). Lineage (NCBI taxonomy): Eukaryota > Viridiplantae > Streptophyta > Magnoliopsida > Solanales > Solanaceae > Lycium > Lycium barbarum. Next base: position 49,031,520 of record NC_083348.1, on the reverse strand, counting down.
CATGCAATGAAGGTCATGCGGTGAGGTGGATGCGAGTATATCAGTACTAATGCACCGGATTTCATCGAAGTTTCGAGGTTAAGCGTGCTAAGGTGAGAGAAATAGTAGGATGGGTGACCCCCTGGGAAGTGTGCAAGAAATCCCACAGATTTAGACTTAAGAGACAAATGAGAAGCTAGAGTATCCTAAGGGAAACTAGAGTATACAGAGTGGTTAGAGACCATAAGAGGTCGCGTAGGACGAGGCAGACTAGACTGGTGAAGAGACAGGGAGTGCATTACAGCTCTGGAATTAGGATGAGCTTGAATAGCATTTGGAAATATTTTGTAGGCAGGATGGTAGTAAATATATATATGTATATATGTATGCATATGGTATCGTATTTATGACTGTACATATGGGCATGCGTATCCCAGCAACCGGTGGTACGGTATGGAAGGCATCGATTGAGTAAGGGTACCGAAATTCAAGTGACAACAAAAATAAACGGTACAAGTGTTTCAAGGTAAGCTGATGTTATATCCACTACCCGTTAAGATTGGAAAGTTCTAATACAACGACATTTGGAAAAGAAGGAAAGTGAGTAGATGGAAGGTAAGGAGATCAAAATGTCGGAAAAAGGTGAAAGGTAAGAAACCTCAGTGAGTGAAGCCCCCGAGAGAAACTACAGGCAAGGCACGAGACTAGTTGAGTAAAAATTTGAAAGTAGGCATGTGAAAGGGGTAGAGTGTGGTACAATGAATAAGAGAGGAACGTGTGGGATTCGAGAACCGATTTAAATAAGTGGGGCTAAAAGAATAGTGACCACGACAAGGAACGTGAAGTAAGAGAAATAACGCTTAGGCCTTGCGACGACGTTAAGAGATTTCCAGTCTGTGAGAGGTATATAAAGGGATAAGTGTATGGTAAAATTAACATGGTTGCCTCGGACATGGAGGAGCTTTCCAAAAGGATAACTTAAGAATAGAACCGATTCGTGCGTATAAAGGAATACCTTATGAACTTCAGAGCCAATGCTACAAACAACAAGAGAGGAAAGTTATTCCCTAAGGGAGATTAAGGGTATTGACGACTTGATCGAAGGAAAAGGAGAGTATTTAGGAAGAAAGTAATTGAAAATCTCTAACCATGGGAGTAAGAAGGATACTTTAACTAAATGACGGTAGGAAACCGATTACTCATCGAGGAAATAACGAGGATGGTGAGTTGACACAATTGATTAGAAAATTAGTGATATGAGGCAAGAACTTTCGTAAAGATCGAGAGGTTCGATTATAAAGGAAATAGAATGAAATGTAAGAAACGTGCATGGAGGAGAAGACAAACTTGGCCGTGGCATCAAAAAAGATAAATGAAGGATTGATTGGGATGGATAACTACAAGGGAAATGCGACGAGTCTATTAGTAAAACGAAGTAACAGCGTGACGGGGACAGGAGCATAGAATACTAAGGTTTGTAATGAATGTGAACAACTTGGTAAGACAACTTATGTGGTAAGTGTAATAGGGTCAATTAGAAAGAGTTACCGGTTAAGTAAGTTTACTCCACGAGCTTTATTCTGTTTTATAAGCAGTGTTACGAATGAGATCAAGAAATGGTACTCTATAGAGTTGATTATGATTGGGATATAATGAGAACGTAGCAAGAACTACAATACAAAGTAAGTAAAGTACAGCGAGGAAACGACTAAAGAGGTTTTGCAATGGCAGGACTGATAGCAAGCATGATGAAGAGGGAAGTCAACTCGAAAAAAAAAAAGAGAAAAAAGAGAAAGAAAAGTGAAATTGGACTAAATTCAGGTATATTATGAAACAAACATGGGAAAGGAGGCATGACAAAATAATAAAGGAACTAAGCCAACGGAAGGTGAAATCGTGGAAGTAGGTGACGACAAGGTCGCAGGAAAAGGATTCAAGGATGTAACAAAAAGGGATGGACATTTAAGGAATTAAAAGATCCGCTTGATGGATAAACCAAAATGACAGATAAGTACGTCAGACTATGGGAGGACTTATTAACTGAAAATCAGGCAAAGGTTATAAGTAGAAGGAAAAACCCAAAGAAAAGTATTGAAGGGTATCATGTTTGATTGGAGCAAGCGGGTGCTAATTAGACCGCGTGGAACTGGCAACATGAAGGCTCTTATTGGAAACAGAGACGAATGAGGGTTACAGACAAAGGAAAGAATGAAAGGATTCGAATTCATTGCATGACTGGAGATCTGGTTATTTCCGACAGACTTCTGAATTCACTCCTAATTTGTTAGCTGAACTAAGGATCAGAAACTATAAGAGTAAACTGAAGGAAATGAAGCATTAAAGGAAAGGTTTGAGATATTTTTGAATACATGTACAAGAATTGCCGTTAGATAGCTAAGGGCCAGAAATCCAATTGGAGGAAAGAGAAATCAAACGAGATGTTTCGGTGTTAAACTAGTCGAAAGACAAAGTACCACAAAGATTGATTCGACTGCTACAGAAAGCAAATGAGGCTAAAGTAAGAATAAGAATAATTCAACTTTAAGAAAATAAAGCTTTGGGTCATCTAGGAAACGTAAGGAAGACACGTGGAGATTGAAGGGAACAAAAAGAAGATGAAACAAAAGGATTGGATAAAAGTATGTGGTAAATATGGCATGAAAGGGCATGCAAGAATGTAAACAACGAAAGCTGAAGAGGCAATGAGAACGATAAAGTATAAACAATTAGTAGACAGACATATAATGCGAAAAGGGACGATTTTGAGTACAGGCATAAATTTTGGCCACAAAAGAAGAAAAATAGACTGCATAATTTGGATAAATTCGGTTTCAATGAGAAAGTAAGTAAAGTAATTACTAACAAGTATAAGTAAGAACATTGACGTCTACCTCAACATTCGAGGACGAATGTTTTTAAAGGGGGGGAGGATGTTATACCCCGCATTTTCAGAGTATGAGCATGACAGGTGCTTCCTCAAAAAAAAATAAAATTGATTGACAATTATGTTGTTGCTACATAATTTAAACTCATGTTGATAGTGTTGTATCCCGTATTTTAGTACGTCGGATTATTTGTAAGCTGAGGTGGGGCCCACACGTCGAGATGTTTTTTGGACATGTGACAAATTATATGAATCACATATGCGAAGTTAAACAAAAATCAATAAGGACCCTTGAGCCAAATCGAAGTGGAAGTCCTCCAAACAAATATTTTTAAGTAACGTTTTCGGGTGATCTGAATTCGAGGGGAAAAAACGGTATTATAAGTTTGGAATTCGGAAAACTACCAAGAAATAGAAGTTGTAGATAATTTAATTAGCTTTCCACCCATAGGTCGTGGGTCCACAGGTGACGTCGGGACAAAGATATATGGACGTTTTAAGGCAGAAAGGTCAGTGGGCTAGGCCCAATCTGAGCCTAACCGGGTTAGGCCCATGACCCATGTTTATTTAAGTGAAACTTCAGCCCTTTTCTCCTCAATTTTCATACCAAAACACCAGAAAATTCTGGAAAAAGAGAAAGAGGAGCCTTGGAGAGAAGAAAAAACCAATTTTGACCAAAATCTGAGCCCCGGATCCCGAAGCCCATGAAGGGAAAAGTGTTGTACGGTGCGTTGTCTTCAATATGAGCTAAAAATCAATCAAGAAACAGAGGATGGATGTGATGGCTGCACACTTGGGGTAAGCTTACGATCCCTTTTCATTGTTAACAAGTTTATTTAAAGTTTTAACGAATTAGAACAGAGAAAATAGCGATATAAATCCGTTTGTTGATGTTGTTGAATTATGGTTAGAGTTTGAGGAGAACTTTGGATAAAATATATATATATATATATATATTTCTTGTAGGATGTTGTTATTAATGTTATTGGTATTGATTTCAGCTTCTCTACGGAAATAAAATTACTAAATAGTTATACCGCAAATTGGTTGGTTGAGAAATTTAGAAAACAGTGTGTGGGCTTTTCTATGGCATACGTTGGTATTGAAAATGATGTTAATACTATTGGTATTGTTGTTGATAATTTGACCGAGTTGAATTCTCGGATTGTTGTTGATAATTTGGCCGAGTTGGATTCTCCGGGTTGGTTGTATTTACAGGGGAAATGCTGCCGAAATTTCTGTAGATAAAGTGTTAGTTTAGAATTGGATTCTTAAGTAGCGGTAGCTAATGTTTGGTATTCACTAATATTGTTGTAGATTTTGGAAAAGCCGAGACTTAAGTTCGGATTAGCTTAGGAAGCGGAAAAGGTATGTAAGGCTTACCCTTTCTTTCTCTTGACATGTCCTAGAGCCAAGTAAGGTATGATATCTACCTTGGGGTTACTCTATTCTTAAATTCCGAGTTTGTTTATGATTCTTATGCACTTCTTGATATGAGTATACTCAATATGATCGAGCTTATTATATAATTGAATAACGAGATGAGCATAAAGAGTTTTGTTCCTAAAAGAGTTCTGTAAGTTTTAATGTCCCTAACTTTCGTAAACGATCTCGGATTGCTTTGAAACGTTCGTAATGGTTTCTGTACTAAAATGTTCATAACTTTCTCATACTAAACCGGGTTGACTTGAAGCGTGTTTATGATCCTCAAGCATCGATTTGTGTACTTACCTATCGAGTCTTGATTATGTGCATATGGTTTCTCACTACTCTGCTCGTGCATGCCTCAATGTATCTTTCACTGAGTCCCGGGCCAGGATACGTTCTCGTGCGTACTCCACTGCATTGTTCACCGAGTCCCTCTCACTTGCGGGCCGGGACACGTTATATGTATATGTATATGATGATATGATGATACGGGGATAGCGGCCAGGATGGCATATGATGACTTCATTCACCGAGACCCGCAATAGAGGGCTGGGGCACGTTATATGCATATATGATATATGATGTTGACATGCACGATTTATTCCACCGAGTCCCTCACTGGAGGGCCGGGACACGTTATATGCACATATGATATATGATGTTGACATGCACGATTTATTCCACCGAGTCCCTCACTGGAGGGCCGGGACACGTTATATGTATATAAGATATATGATGTTGATATGCATGATTTTCATTTCAAAAGGCAAGTGCATTGATGTTTTTAAAAGTCATGTTTGTTTTGCTAAATCTCTGTCTCAGCTATGATTCTCTTTACTACATTTCATGCCTTCCATGCTCAGTACATATTCCGTACTGACCCCCTCTTCTTCGGGGGCTGCGTTTCATGCCACGCAGGTACATACAGATGAGTAGAAGATTTTGTCAGAACATGATCCAACGGGATTGGCGAGTTCCATTTCCTTCCGGAGCGTTGCCGAGTCGAAGTGTATATGTTATGATTTCTTGATTGATGTTAGAGACTTTGCAGATAGAGTCATATATGTGGGTTGTCAGTATTGTAAGCGGCTCTGCAAGCCGATGTGTCATTATGCATTATGTCACAATTTCCATATGATTACAGATTCTACTTGACTTGTGAACGACGAAAAGGAAGTTTCTGAAAGTCTTTACTATGTTTTTCATTTTTATTTGATTTAAGAGTCCTAAGAGATTATGTGTGTAATAGAGTCAGCGGGTTCGCTCGGCCTTAAATAAGGGTCGGGTGCCCATCATACCCTAATCAAGATTAGGGTGTGACATCAACCTCAATATGGAAATCAATATCCCAGTCCAAAAGAATAACAGAGAGATCATTAGGGAATGCCTCAGGAAACTTTCTTGTCACACCCTAATTCCACTAGGGTGTGATGGGCACCCGACCCCACATCCGGAGCCGAGCGAACCCACAGACCTTTAGGGCACACATAATCTTATTAGACTTTTAAATCGAATAAAGATAAGATACATAATAAACTTTCAAAATATTCTTTTTCGATGCTTTCCAAATCAAACAGAATCTGTGATCATATGGAGTTTTTCACAAAATATAGAATGACATATCGGCTGATGAAGCCGCTTACACAACCGACATACTATACGCACGACTCTGTCTGCAAAGTCTCTAACATCAATCCAGAAAAAACATACATACAAACTCTGACTCGGCAGCACTCCAGGAGCAAATGGAGCTTGCCAACTCTGCTGGAACGTCCCCTATAGTAACTTCACATCATCTGTGTGTACCTGCGCGGCATGAAACGCAGCCCCCGAAGAAAGGGGGCCAGTACGGAATAGGTACTGAGTATGTAAAGCATGAGATACAATGAACAGAATCATAATCTGAACAGGGAGTACAGAAAATAAGTGCAATAACCAGAGTATCAAAAATGCTTACTCATAAAACATAGGTAATGCATGTCAGAACATATGCCATATCCGGCCCCATTATGGGACTCGGTGAACAGAACGTGGTCGCCACCCCATCACTGGCGCCACAACACATCATACTCCAGAGTAGGGAATAGCTCCGTAACATATCATAACATATCAGATGGGCATATCATATCATATCATCAATACCAGAATGTATGTACATGACTGTTATATCCCCTGTTTTGTGAAATGGGATAATTCAAGATAATCGCGGGGAGACAACAATCAAGGCAACATTTTTGTTGTTTGACACACGGGTTGTTTATGAAAAGTCTAGAAGTGGAGACAATGAAAATGGTTCAGAGCATAAAGGGGAATTCACAAAATGATTTGTGGTAATAATGAGAAGAGTCGAGGGGCAAAATGGGAACTTCATAAAAGTTTTGAAAGTTTATAAAAATTTCCATGTTGGTTGTGTGGCATAAGTATGTGCCCACATTTCTTTGGGGGGCTAAAGTGTATCAAGAAGACATTTGGTCTTCTTTGACCAAATAAAGTAATCCAAAAGAAAAAAAGAAAATTGGGGAGTCTTCTAGAGAGGGGCATGTGCCCCTCACATGCATAGGATATATATGGATATATATTGGTATTATCTTCCAATTCAAGACAAGAAAAGATAAGAACAAAAAAACAAAAGCATAGAAGAAAGAACAAGAAGGAGGATTTCGGCCCTACAAAAATTTCCAAGAAAAAGTGACAAAAATTCCTTCAAAAATTATTTCTAACCAAGTAGGGGGTGCTTAACAAGATGGAGTGTTTATTGGAGCAAGAACAATACAAATACTTATAAGTTGGAAGTGTAGTCAAGTGAAGAAGTGGAGAAGAAGCAAGGTGAGAACTTATGCCCTTTTTTTTTTTCATGTTATGAATAATTATGCATGTTGTTGTGTGCAAAGTGAGTGAAATTTGTGAAGAATAGGGAAGTGAGGGTGGAGGCCGTGAGGTGTGGTGCATGATTGTGTGTGTAGAAATTATGTGTTAATCATTTTATCTAATGTTTAGTTATTATTGTTATGAATGCCATGTTGATGATGAAAGTTGAATGACTCTACTAAGGTTGAAGCCGTGTAGGTGTGCTTGATGTTAGGCCGTGTATAAGGCATGTATAATCGTGTGAATGTGTTGAATTGTGAAGGAATAAGGGGCAAGTTGAATTTAAAATTTTAGTTGTTGTGTTGTAGATCTTATATTGCAAATAAAGACTCAATAAGTTTGGTGAAGTATTGGTGATTGGAAGTTTGTGTAAGTTGGAAATAATGCTCTTGCATGGATAGTATGTAATGGTATTGGTATAATGTTGTTGGAATATATATATATGTATATTTATGAAGTTGTTATTGTGCTCGTTGGAGTCGGAAGGTGTTGACGATAGTAGGAAATCGATATAATGTACTTTGAATGGAATATGTGAATTACTAGTGTGGTTGTTGAATTATGTTAACCGTTTGGCCGGGTTTGAATTCCCGGGTTGTGTTTGATGAGAATTTGACGAAATTGAATGTTGAGGATGGTATATTTACAGAGGAAATGCTGCCGAAATTTCGGTAGCAAAGTGCTTCCTTAAGATTCTAACTCAAAATGTACTAATGAAAGTTTTGGTAAAAATGACCAATTCGCAGATTTCGACGAGATTGTGATGTGAATTTGGAGTAGCCAAATGAGCGGAAAGAGGTATGTAAGGCTTCGCCCTTATTTCTATGGCATGTCTTAGATATAATGAGTCGGGCACGAGCCTCGGGGACAACCCGGTTCCCCGGAATCCGTACCTAAAGTTTTCAACTTTTCGTTCAATTGAATTGAAGTAGAAAGTGTGCAAAATGATGAAAAGGCCTCCTAGACCCCTATAACTTGCCTAAGTGGGACCCGATTACCCTAAGACTCATACAAGTAACTCTATGACACGTAATATGGGTAAATTGTATACGCTACCTCGTCCGGCCCGAGGTGGGCCCGATACTCTCGGATTTTCCTATAGTCTTGGTTAGCGTACTTGAAGTGAATCTAAAGGGGGCCTTTGATCCCGATTCCGTCACCAAGTAATAAGTGCTATGACTACCCCAACGGGAGTGCCCCTATGATGATAATGTTAATGACAATGTCGGGCAAGAGGATGTAGCTATGATAAATACGACCGGAACGACCCTATGACTAAGCCAAGTACCTTATGTAAACATTAAATTGATAAACTAGTTTTCTAAATCGTATTTATACCTTCTAGTTATAATCTTATTTTCTAAGACTCCAAAACCTATGACTGTCACCTAAAATGCCTGCGATTTCATTTTTGGTTACTATAACACTATTCTCCGTTAATAATCTCACTTTAAAATACTTGTTCCTTCTAGGTGAGACAAAGCTATCACTAGCATTTCGTACTGTAATCGGAGGTTACCGACCTTACGTCACTCCGATGGACACATGATTTTCCTTGGCTCTCTTGTGTGCTTATAGGATATATGTATATAAAGCGAGTTAACGTGTATGGATATGTATGTATATTAGATAAAGAAATTGTATATGAGACATGTATATGCATAAAAGAGGAGTAAGCGTATATGTATGTGTATATGGGGAAAAAGGGAAGGGCCACTGTTATACCACCACCTGATTCAGCTGGATTCCATCCTGGACGCGGGATGCCCGGACGCGGGATATGGGATGAGCCGTACGCGGCGTCTGTATATATATATATATATAATGTGTGATACATGTGTGATGTAATATGTTGGGTTATCGTTGGGGAGGGGATTGGGGGAGCCGATTGTATTCGGCGTCTGTAAATGTAAGCAAAAGATACCGTTACTGAAACGTACTGTTTTATTTCTGTACACGAGAATAAGTAATATGAAAATGTTGAGTCCTATGCCTATGAAAAGAAACGGTTCAAGGATGGAAAGGCAAGTCTACATGACAGCCGGCCCGAAAAGGGGCCTCCCTACTTACAGGTTACGTTCTTGCCTCATTATACGCGCTATGACTCTGTGATATTATTATTGATCGTACTTTATGTTACTGCTTGAACTGTTTTCCATGCCTTACATACTCGGTACATTATTCGTACTGACGTCCCTTCTTGTGGACGCTGCGTTTCATGCCGCGCAGGTCAGCAGGTATACGGACCAGATTCCTAGTGCCCTATCAGCAGCATTCGACAGCGCTCCAGTTGTTTCGGAGCCTTATTTCACCGGTACTATTTTGTGTATGTATTTTCGGGCGCGACAGTACTCGGCCCTTTTCTCTGTATAAATGTACTATGTCTAGAGGCTTGTAGACAGATATACACAGTCAGCTATGTACAGTTTAATGTATTTTATTCCGAATGGTCCGCGTTCTGGTGTAACGCAATATTAGAAAGTTTACTGCAAATGTTAATGTTTAAAAAAAAAAAAATATATGGCACTGCTTATATAGGATAGCTAAGGGGTGCTCGGTACAAATATCGGGTACTCGTCACGGCCCCTGGTCGGGTCGTGACAGAAGTGGTATCAGAGCAGTTCGGTCCTAGGGTTTGTCTACGAGCCGTGTCCAGTAGAGTCTTGTCTATGGGTGTGTAGCGCGCCACACTTATAGACGGGAGGCTACAGGGCATTTAGGAAATGTGACCTTCTTTGTATTCTGAAATCGTGCGATAGAGCTATGTTACCAGGCTTCCATGCTCCTTTTCTAAAACCGATGTTATGGTTTCAGTAATGCCGCCGAAGAGAAAGGCTACGACGGCCGAGAAAGCCAAGGGGGTGGCGGCCCGCAGAGTTGAACAGGAGCTAGACGAAGAAGAATCTCACAATGAAGCTCCCCCTCAGACTGTTCCTGCACCCCCTGCACCGGCAGAGCAGGGAAGAGCTCCAGCTCCAGCCCCCGCACCTCCAGTTCCACCGCCAGCAGCTCCGGGCCAGCAGATGGCAGAGGCCATCCAGTTATTGACCCAGCTAGTCGCCGCACAAGCTCAGCGGCAAGATGTGGACACAGGCGGCAGGGCGGTAAGCGCAAGGGCCCGAGACTTTATTACCCTGAAGCCGCCAGAGTTCTATGGATCGAAGCCAGAGGAGGACCCGCAGGGTTTTATAGACGAGATGCTGAGGACTCTGAGGATCATACATGCTTCGGATACGGAGTCCGTAGAGTTGGCTTCATACAGGCTGCGGGATGTGGCAGTTCTGTGGTACGGTAACTGGATATCATCGAGGGGAGCAAATGCACCCCCTCCGGTTTGGCAGGAGTTCACTGAGGCTTTCCTACGACATTTCCTACCGCCAGAGGTTCGACGGGCTCGAGCCGATATGTTCTTGAACCTGAGACAGGGAAATATGAGCGTTCGAGAATACAGTCTTCGTTTCAACTCGCTAGCCAGGTATGCCCCCGCCCTGATAGCTGATAGGGGAGACCATGTGCACCGGTTTGTAAGTGGGCTAGGGCCACATTTGGTTAAGGAGTGTTTGACGGCCTCACTCCAGGACGGGATGACTATTACCCGCATCCAAGCCCACGCCCAAAATCTGGAAGAACAATATCAGCCACGGAGAGAGGAGAGTTTTCCAGATAGGGGCTCCAGAAAAAGAGGCAGATTTTCCAGGGCTAGGAGTGAGTATAGAGGGGGGCAGGCACAAGAGCAATCTAGGTATTCGGGCCAATCAGCGGCCAGTGCCCAACCTCGATTTGCGGATAGGGGGTTTGATCGCCCTACTTATTCGGTACCAGGTCAGGGTGCCAGAGCTTTGGAGTCCCAGTACAGAGTTGATTCCAGCAGGATGGGGCTTCCCCCACCACGATGTGCCCGGTGTGGCAAGCCGCACTCTGGGCAGTGCTACTTAGACACCGGTGGTTGTTTTGCCTGTGGTCGGACTGACCATTTTGTACGTGATTGCCCGCTAAAGGATGAAGGAGGCCAAACTCAGCCAGCCGGATCAGCGATCGGTTCGACGTCGACCGTGCGCCCTCGTGGGCAGACTTCTCAGGCGCCAGCAGGCCGCGGCCGAGGTAGAGGAGGAGCACCCAGTTCAGCCGGTCCTCCGCACCGCCTATATGCACTGACAGGACGACAGGATCCTGAGCCTTCTGCAGACGCGGCCACAGGTACCTTTTCAGTATTTTCTGTGATAAACGTGTGCTAATTAATTCGAATTTTATTTTTTCCTATACCGTCCTCTGCATTACTGGGCACATTAAAAATTTGGAAATTTGGGCGAAAAGTGGCCATACACATAGGTAAAAGGTGAATACTGGAAATTGCGAAGGTCAGAACTGTAAATAAAAGAAAAGACGTGTTACACGGACGTTTCGAAAACTGCCGAGACCCCAACTCGTACCATATTATATGATATAGGTAGTACGGGGAAGCGGAAGTAAAAATATTGACGCCGAGACATCGGAATGCATTAAAGTTCTAAGGTTAAGCGTGCTCAGGTGGGAGTAATTCTATGATGGGTGACCCCCTGGGAAATATGCTGAAAAATTCATAAATGAGGAAACAAGAGACGAGTGTAAAATTAGGCAGCCCAGAGTAAGTTGGGGTGTGAAAAGTGGTTAGAAACCCCATACGAGCCATATAGGCTAAGACGGATTAAACTAACAGAAAAAGAAAAGCCATGACAACAGAAAGCCTTGGGAATGAAGGAGAAAAGTACAGGTGTCGCAGGGTGGGACCAATATTGAGTCCACACTGTCTAAGGCAAGGAATTCCTAATATGGCGATATACAGGAACATGTATAGTGAAGGGATAGACGCAGCAGACTACACGGAGAAAGGAGCACAACTGTAAAAAACGCAAAGAGGGCAACCTAAGCTTCTAAGATGGATATGCAAAGTGACATGAGGTATCTATGACGGAGACCTCCCCGAAATAATGCGCTACGCTATGAGGCCAGTTCAACATTCGAGGACGAATGTTCTAAAGGGGGGGAGGATGTTATATCCCCTGTTTTGTGAAATGGGATAATTCAAGATAATCGCGGGGAGACAACAATCAAGGCAACATTTTTGTTGTTTGACACACGGGTTGTTTATGAAAAGTCTAGAAGTGGAGACAATGAAAATGGTTCAGAGCATAAAGGGGAATTCACAAAATGATTTGTGGTAATAATGAGAAGAGTCGAGGGGCAAAATGGGAACTTCATAAAAGTTTTGAAAGTTTATAAAAATTTCCATGTTGGTTGTGTGGCATAAGTATGTGCCCACATTTCTTTGGGGGGCTAAAGTGTATCAAGAAGACATTTGGTCTTCTTTGACCAAATAAAGTAATCCAAAAGAAAAAAAGAAAATTGGGGAGTCTTCTAGAGAGGGGCATGTGCCCCTCACATGCATAGGATATATATGGATATATATTGGTATTATCTTCCAATTCAAGACAAGAAAAGATAAGAACAAAAAAACAAAAGCATAGAAGAAAGAACAAGAAGGAGGATTTCGGCCCTACAAAAATTTCCAAGAAAAAGTGACAAAAATTCCTTCAAAAATTATTTCTAACCAAGTAGGGGGTGCTTAACAAGATGGAGTGTTTATTGGAGCAAGAACAATACAAATACTTATAAGTTGGAAGTGTAGTCAAGTGAAGAAGTGGAGAAGAAGCAAGGTGAGAACTTATGCCCTTTTTTTTTTTCATGTTATGAATAATTATGCATGTTGTTGTGTGCAAAGTGAGTGAAATTTGTGAAGAATAGGGAAGTGAGGGTGGAGGCCGTGAGGTGTGGTGCATGATTGTGTGTGTAGAAATTATGTGTTAATCATTTTATCTAATGTTTAGTTATTATTGTTATGAATGCCATGTTGATGATGAAAGTTGAATGACTCTACTAAGGTTGAAGCCGTGTAGGTGTGCTTGATGTTAGGCCGTGTATAAGGCATGTATAATCGTGTGAATGTGTTGAATTGTGAAGGAATAAGGGGCAAGTTGAATTTAAAATTTTAGTTGTTGTGTTGTAGATCTTATATTGCAAATAAAGACTCAATAAGTTTGGTGAAGTATTGGTGATTGGAAGTTTGTGTAAGTTGGAAATAATGCTCTTGCATGGATAGTATGTAATGGTATTGGTATAATGTTGTTGGAATATATATATATGTATATTTATGAAGTTGTTATTGTGCTCGTTGGAGTCGGAAGGTGTTGACGATAGTAGGAAATCGATATAATGTACTTTGAATGGAATATGTGAATTACTAGTGTGGTTGTTGAATTATGTTAACCGTTTGGCCGGGTTTGAATTCCCGGGTTGTGTTTGATGAGAATTTGACGAAATTGAATGTTGAGGATGGTATATTTACAGAGGAAATGCTGCCGAAATTTCGGTAGCAAAGTGCTTCCTTAAGATTCTAACTCAAAATGTACTAATGAAAGTTTTGGTAAAAATGACCAATTCGCAGATTTCGACGAGATTGTGATGTGAATTTGGAGTAGCCAAATGAGCGGAAAGAGGTATGTAAGGCTTCGCCCTTATTTCTATGGCATGTCTTAGATATAATGAGTCGGGCACGAGCCTCGGGGACAACCCGGTTCCCCGGAATCCGTACCTAAAGTTTTCAACTTTTCGTTCAATTGAATTGAAGTAGAAAGTGTGCAAAATGATGAAAAGGCCTCCTAGACCCCTATAACTTGCCTAAGTGGGACCCGATTACCCTAAGACTCATACAAGTAACTCTATGACACGTAATATGGGTAAATTGTATACGCTACCTCGTCCGGCCCGAGGTGGGCCCGATACTCTCGGATTTTCCTATAGTCTTGGTTAGCGTACTTGAAGTGAATCTAAAGGGGGCCTTTGATCCCGATTCCGTCACCAAGTAATAAGTGCTATGACTACCCCAACGGGAGTGCCCCTATGATGATAATGTTAATGACAATGTCGGGCAAGAGGATGTAGCTATGATAAATACGACCGGAACGACCCTATGACTAAGCCAAGTACCTTATGTAAACATTAAATTGATAAACTAGTTTTCTAAATCGTATTTATACCTTCTAGTTATAATCTTATTTTCTAAGACTCCAAAACCTATGACTGTCACCTAAAATGCCTGCGATTTCATTTTTGGTTACTATAACACTATTCTCCGTTAATAATCTCACTTTAAAATACTTGTTCCTTCTAGGTGAGACAAAGCTATCACTAGCATTTCGTACTGTAATCGGAGGTTACCGACCTTACGTCACTCCGATGGACACATGATTTTCCTTGGCTCTCTTGTGTGCTTATAGGATATATGTATATAAAGCGAGTTAACGTGTATGGATATGTATGTATATTAGATAAAGAAATTGTATATGAGACATGTATATGCATAAAAGAGGAGTAAGCGTATATGTATGTGTATATGGGGAAAAAGGGAAGGGCCACTGTTATACCACCACCTGATTCAGCTGGATTCCATCCTGGACGCGGGATGCCCGGACGCGGGATATGGGATGAGCCGTACGCGGCGTCTGTATATATATATATATATAATGTGTGATACATGTGTGATGTAATATGTTGGGTTATCGTTGGGGAGGGGATTGGGGGAGCCGATTGTATTCGGCGTCTGTAAATGTAAGCAAAAGATACCGTTACTGAAACGTACTGTTTTATTTCTGTACACGAGAATAAGTAATATGAAAATGTTGAGTCCTATGCCTATGAAAAGAAACGGTTCAAGGATGGAAAGGCAAGTCTACATGACAGCCGGCCCGAAAAGGGGCCTCCCTACTTACAGGTTACGTTCTTGCCTCATTATACGCGCTATGACTCTGTGATATTATTATTGATCGTACTTTATGTTACTGCTTGAACTGTTTTCCATGCCTTACATACTCGGTACATTATTCGTACTGACGTCCCTTCTTGTGGACGCTGCGTTTCATGCCGCGCAGGTCAGCAGGTATACGGACCAGATTCCTAGTGCCCTATCAGCAGCATTCGACAGCGCTCCAGTTGTTTCGGAGCCTTATTTCACCGGTACTATTTTGTGTATGTATTTTCGGGCGCGACAGTACTCGGCCCTTTTCTCTGTATAAATGTACTATGTCTAGAGGCTCGTAGACAGATATACACAGTCAGCTATGTACAGTTTAATGTATTTTATTCCGAATGGTCCGCGTTCTGGTGTAACGCAATATTAGAAAGTTTACTGCAAATGTTAATGTTTAAAAAAAAAAAAATATATGGCACTGCTTATATAGGATAGCTAAGGGGTGCTCGGTACAAATATCGGGTACTCGTCACGGCCCCTGGTCGGGTCGTGACAATGACACATCATACTCCGGACCCATGTACATGCTATACCTGCCCCCTCACATCGAGGCACGACGAACAATGCAGTGGATTACGCGTGATAACATATCCTGGCCAGGGCTCAGTGAAGGAAGCATTGAGGCATCCACGAGTAGAGTAGTGAGAAACTATATGCATCATAAAATGTTTAGAAAGACTCGATAGAATAGTCTGAACGATAGGTCATTTAGAAAAGAAATTAGACGATAGTCATAGTACGTACCTTTCGGATGTTACGACGGATTATGTCAAAGAAAACATCTGAGATCATTTGTACATATCAAAATATATCATAGGATTCAATGGAATAGTTAAAACAACTATCATTTAGTAGTCGGAACAATAACCAAAGGTTTCTTTTAATTATCGTACGAAAATAGGTCAAATAGAACAATACAAGAAGGTTTCGGGAATTGTGGGCCCACCTCGGGTCAAGTCGAGGTGGCGTACGTGAATTATGGACATTAGGCCTTATGGAGTCATCTACGAACGTTTCAAGGTAATCCGATTCTATTTGTAAAAGTTACAGACGTTTTATGGCACAAGACTCTTTTAGAAGTAAAAAGTGTTTAAGCTATTTTTCATCAAAGCATATCAAAGCATAAAGTTCATAATTCAATTACATTGAAATGAATAAGGGTCGTAATTATGCTCGGATTTCTAAGAATGGAGTTTTCCCCAAGACTCGTATCATAGCCTATTAGGACCAGGACATGCCAAAAGAAAGAAAGGTAGAGCTTTAATACCTTATTTGCTTCTTACGCTAATCCAAACTCAAGTCCCGAACTTCCCAAAATCTACAATTGGTCACAAATACCAAACATTAACCATAAGCCCTTAGGAGTTAGATCTTAAAGTAACACTTTTCTACGGAAATTTGGGCAGCATCTCCCCTATAAATTCAACATCCCCGAGAATTTAACTCGGCCAAAACATCAACAACCATACTAATAACATCACAATCAATTTAGAACGCATTATAACATTAGTAACCTTCTTCTCCACATAGTTCATCAATATTCAATTCAACTACGTACATTCACGCCAATATCAACGCTCATTTATTCATTACTAATCCGAGACCATTCAAATACGATTCAAGAACACTTCAAATAACCTACACAATATTTAACAATTCTACCAACATACCACACCTCACCCGAAAACTCCCCAACTTCCCTAGGAATAATTTCAATGCATTTCTTGTTTCCAAATTCATGAACTACCCCAACAACACACATATTAACAACATTATTCTCGCAATTAAAGAAACGACACAAAAGTTACGTTGGCTTCCAAATCAGCCCGTAACAATTCCAACATCAATTTGAATCATCAAATTCTCATTTTCATCATAAAATACATATCAACAACAATCAAATTGCTACATAAAATTTTGTTCATCTTTCCTACACAACATATACACCACACGGCCAAACCCCAACATGTATGGTTTTCATGGTTTCCATCTATTTCTACATACTACAACATAAACAAACCTTCCATAACATATAATAGAGGATTAAATCTTACCTTTTCCTCTCAACTTCTCCACTTAGCTAGAGTTGTGATTTTGCGACAAAGAGCGGTTTTCTTGTTTCAACGATTATGCCACGTTGAAGAGGACCCTTGAATTAGTAGGAATGCTAGGAGAAAATATTTTTTGGGATCAAAATTGAAGACTTCAATTTTCCATGGTCATGGCTGAACCCCTTGTTTTCTTTGCTCTCTATTTTCTTTTCTTGAAGGTTCTTGAAAATGAGAGGATAAATGATGGCCCTTTCTTTTAATTACTTGGATTAAATTTACATGGGCCTTGGGCCTCTCTCTATGGCCGGCCACCCCTATGTTGGGCCTCTTCTTCTCTTTTTTTTTTTTTGATTTTCCAAGCCCAATTACTTTGTGACTAATTCTTGTAATTCATGAAAACTATTTCTCCAAATTTCCAATTTTACCCTTAGTCTTCCTCAATATTTCCACATCCATAACTCTTATAAACAACTTGTGTGCTAATCAAGGTTTAAAAATATAGGCTTGCTCTCAGCCTCCCGCAATTGTCTGGAATTATCCGAATGCGCAAAATGCGGGATATAACATCCCCCCCCCCCTTAAAACATTCGTCCTCGAATGTTGAACCGGTCTCATGGTGTATTATAGTACTTCGGGGAGGTCTCCTCTATACTTGTCACATATGATCATTTAACATTTCCATTTAGAAGCTTAAGTTTCCTGTGGCGCAGAAAACGATTAGGGATACTTCATCTTCATTTTTATGAGACACTTGGGCAAGGGTTACCAACACATTCGCGATGCGTAGGCACGTGGAAGACTGGATGTACCACTCCTAATCTGGTGAGGACTCTGGTTCATGGGTGACTTTACCAACACTACGAACAATCTGATAAAGTCTACTATATCTAAAATTGGGCTTTCCCTTCTTGCCAAGTCTTATTATACTTCCTATAGGTGACGTCCTCAAGAATAGCCTTTCGCCAACTTGGAACTTTAAGCGTCGACGTCAATTTTTGACGTATGATCCCCGTGGACTCTGGGCTGCCAACAACCGTTTCTAAATAGATCCTTCTTTATCGACAGCCTTCTAGATTGTATCTGGATCAATTAACTTAGTTTCGTCGACATCGGACGAATTGATCGGTAATTTTCACTTCTTGCCATACCAAATCTCGCAATTCCGTCATAATACTTTAACGGCTGCCATATCTTTATTACGCAATCTCCTCACCTGACGGTCCGGTACGGCTATTGGTTGTACCTCGTAGGACAATTCCTTTGTCACCTGGATGTCTTCCACGGGAAATATTTTTGAAGGGTCACTAATGCATTTGCGAAGCATAGATACGTGGAGCACTGGACGTACCGCCTCTAAGTTAGATGGTAGGTCTAATTCATAGGCAATCTTGCCTACCTTACGAACGATTTGATAAGGTCCCATATATCTCGGCTGAGCTTTATTTTTCTGCCGAATCTCATAATGCTCTTCATATGTGACACCTTTAGAAGTACCCAATCATCGACTTGGACTCTAAATGTCGACGTCGGTCGTCTGCGTACGATTTCTGTCGACTCCGAGCTGCTAATAGCCGTTCCCGAATGAGTTACACCTTATCAACTGTCCGTTGAATTATATCCGTGCCAAGTAACTTAGCCTTGTCACTATTAACCAGCCAAGTGATGGCGCACACCTCTTGCCATACAGAGCCTTATACGGTGTCTTCTGAATTCTAGAACGGCGGCTATTATTACCAGTAAAATCAACAGATGGCAAGTGTCCATTCTTGCTGCCTCTGAAAGCAATGACACGACTCACAACTTATCTTCTAGCGTCTGGATAACACGCTTAGCCTGTCTGTCAGTTACAAGCTAATGCTGTGCTAAGACTTACTTGTGTCCTCAATTCCTTCCGAAAAGATTTCCAGAAGTTACTATACACTAGGCCCTCTGTCCGATATAATCGATGTGGAAACCTTGTGAAATCTCACTACCTCCTTGAGGTATAACTTTACATAGTCCTGATCGTCCTGCTTAAACCATTCAATAATTTCCCCAATTTAGCCTGTCATACTTTAGGCATATTACCTTGTATCACTCCTTTGTCTTTGATTCAAACTCTTCCATTGCCCTTTTTCTGCGATTTTGCTCTTAACTTTTTTGTATCGTATCCAGAATCTTATAACTACATTATTGTTATCCGAAATATCCTTTGAGTCTTATAATTCTCTCCATTATTCTTTATGAACTTAGCTCGTAGCCATTTTCTTGCTTTCTTTACTATTCTTTAAAACATATTACTGCGTACTTAGGTATGACGACAGTTTGCCTGATAGGAGGGATTCAAATCATGACATAAACATGTCATAATTCATGTTGCCAAGAAGCATTTTCTTAAGGTATCTTTCATTCTTTCCCTTTATGTCGGCCTCTCGGCACACTAATTATGAATTCATTTCTACTCCTTTCATGTATTCTCTTGGTATGCCGATACATTTAACCTCCGGCCTCGAGCTAATAGATTTCCTTTCTTAACGCTTGAAGATGTTGTGATTCCGTTCTAAGTCTAATATAATACGTTCTCCCCCCCCCCCCCCCCCCCTTAAGGGGCTCCTTGTGTGTCAACAGTCCTCGAGTACCTTCGGCTATGATAATTACCTCATTCCTCGTCCTTGTTTCCGACTCCGTACATAATATATCAAAACTCCTTATCCTAATTTTTTTTCCTTTTAATTCCTGTCTATATCGTCATACTATCCATATTTACGTCCTTTTTCACCTACTATTAATCCCCTCACCCATCTAATTCACATACTCGTAAGTCTTCTTAACTATGCATTAGTGCCACAGTTGTGCATCCATGTTGTCTTGAGCATCCTGCTACTTTTTCTCTTAGCACAAAATCCTTACGGTTTATACTCTCTCTATCCTTGCTCATTGAGCCTTTAACTGTACCTATGACACTATGACCAAGCGATCTTCCATGCACATTCTTTATTCCTTTTATTTATTTTATTCCATTTCCTCTAAGATCAAATCTCTCAGATCTCGCATGGATTCCTATTCCCTATTATTAATTTCCAAACCAACAATGTTTGCCCATTATCCTTATTCTTTCCTTGGTGCGAAATCGGATTTCTATCGCTAATTTGTTAAGGCATCTCCCTTACTTCTATGGCTAGAGGTTTTTAATTATTTTGCTCTCACACATTCCATTCTTCCTTCAATCAACCCATTAGTATACCTCTTTCTATTTTCATCCTTGACTTTCTTAGTTTTCTTCCTCCTCGAACACTTTTCTTCCTTTTGCCACTTGTGGCATCGGCTTTAAAATTCACGAAATTTTTACTCTGAATCCGTTTCGTTTCTAAGTTACCCTTTCAGGAAAACACTTCCATTTCCGAGGCAGTCATATTAATGCAACTGCACATTTATTGCTTATATACCTTTCGGGAGTCTAAATCTCCTAACATTGTCGCAAAGCTTTATCATTCCTTTTCTTACTTCACATTCCTTGTCATGGTCACTGTTCTTTCAGACCCACTTATTGAAATTGGTTTTGAACCTCACACACTTCTCTGTTGTTCCATATTACCACACTTCGCCCTTTTCACGTGCCTATCTTTGAATCCTTATCCAAATAGTCTCGTACTTTACCGAAAATTCCTCTCGGGGTTGCACTCACTAAGGTTTCTTACCTTTTACCTTCTTCCGACATTTTGATCTCCTTATCCCCCATCTACTCACTCACTTTCCTTTCCAAATATCATTATATCAAAATTTCTAATCTTGACCTGCAATAAAAATAATAGCATCTTATCTTGTAACACTTGTACCATTTACCTTTGTTGTTACTTGAACTTCGGTATCTTTACTCAATTGGTGCCTTCCATATCGTAGCACCGGTCGCTGGGACACACGTGTCCACTGATACGATCACAGAGGGGATATCATACACATTCATATATATATATATATATATATATATATATATATATATATATATATATATATATATATATATATATATTATCAACTAGCCCACAAAATACTTCCAAACGCTATTCAAGCCTATCCAAGTTCCAGAGCCGTGACGTACTTTTCGTCTCCCCTCTAGTCTAACTTGTCGCGTGCTATGTGGCCTTTTTGGGTCTCTAACCGTTCCATATACGCTAATTTCCCTGTAGGTTACTCTATCTTTTCATTTGTCTCTTACGGCTAAATCTTTAGGATTTCTTACATACTTCCCAGGGGGTCACCCATCCTGAAATTGCTCCCACCTTAGCACGCTTAACCTCAAACTTTTGGTGGAATCTGGTGCCTTAATACTGATATAATCGCGTCCGCTTTCTCATATGGCCTTTATTGCATGAATTGGGGCTAATCGAGGTCTTACAGATTCCGCGACACTCTCGTAACATATCCTTTCTTTTACAATTACTGTTTTGCCCTTTTTGATTCCTAATGTTCACCTTCCGCCTGTGTGTATGACTACTTCCTGTCCTGGACTTCCAAATTCCCGACGGTGGGGAACACGCCTTCGTCGCCATTACTTATAAGTACTCAGGTATCCGTATGTCTAGATTTCCTCTCGCCATCTGTACATAATAATCTACAGCAAAATTGATTGTTAACTTTCTCTGAATCACCCAACAGACCTTGTTCTTACTAACCTCAAATGTTATCCCTTTTAACCCTTCAGACTGTTAATCATCTTTCATACAATCGTTCTTCACGTCGTGCCCAAATCTGTAGCTTCTCTAAAATGTCACATCCCACTTATCGTCTATTTACGATGTTTCCTTTCCATGCTTCTTCCTGTTAGGTATACCTAGTCGAATGACCACATTTTGAAAAATTTGACCGTGTCTCCTTTACCACCCTTACTATTCAAAATCTGTACGCCACAAATATCAACAATACCTTACAGAGCATACAGCTATGTAACACATTCCAGCCATCCAGAACTTCCAATTTCAGATAACAGAACAAGTACATCAAAACTTACCTTTATGACTTTCCATGTCATCCCTTACCCTCTCCCGTCGTATGTAAAGCTCATATAAGGAATTTCATTTTCCTATGACTTAGCTCTATCGCACGATCTAAGAAAGCAAGAAGGTCAACAGTCCCTAGATGCCCAGTAGCCTCCTGTTTATAAATGTGGCGCGCTTCACACCATAAACAGGACTCTACTGGACACGACTTTGCAGACAACCCCTAGGACATACCTGCTCTGATACCACTTTGTCACACGCTAATTCCACTAGGGTGTGATGGGCACCCGCCCCCACATCCGGAGCCAAGCGAACCCACAGACCTTTAGGGCACACATAATCTTATTAGACTTTTAAATCAAATAAAGATAAGATACATACTAAACTTTCAAATTATTCTTTTTCGATGCTTTCCAAATCAAACAGAATCTGTGATCATATGGAGTTTATCACAAAATACAGAATGACATATCGGCTGATGAAGCCGCTTACACAACCGACATACTATACGCACGACTCTGTCTGCAAAGTCTCTAACATCAATCCAGAAAAAACATACATACAAACTCTGACTCGGCAGCACTCCAGGAGCAAATGGAGCTTGCCAACTCTGCTGGAACGTCCCCTATAGTAACTTCACATCATCTGTGTGTACCTGCGCGGCATGAAACGCAGCCCCCGAAGAAAGGGGGCCAGTACGGAATAGGTACTGAGTATGTAAAGCATGAGATACAATGAACAGAATCATAATCTGAACAGGGAGTACAGAAAATAAGTGCAATAACCGGAGTATCAAAAATGCTTACTCATAAAACATAGGTAATGCATGTCAGAACATATGCCATATCCGGCCCCATTATGGGACTCGGTGAACAGAACGTGGTCGCCACCCCATCACTGGCGCCACAACACATCATACTCCAGAGTAGGGAATAGCTCCGTAACATATCATAACATATCAGATGGGCATATCATATCATATCATCAATACCAGAATGTATGTACATGACACATCATACTCCGGACCCATGTACATGCTATACCTGCCCCCTTACATCGAGGCACGGCGAACAATGCAGTGGATTACGCGTGATAACATATCCTGGCCAGGGCTCAGTGAAGGAAGCATTGAGGCATCCACGAGTAGAGTAGTGAGAAACTATATGCATCATAAAATGTTTAGAAAGACTCGATAGAATAGTCCGAACGATAGGTCATTTAGAAAAGAAATCAGACGATAGTCATAGTACGTACCTTTCAGATGTTACGACGGATTATGTCAAAGAAAAACTTCTGAGATCATTTGTACATATCAAAATATATCATAGGATTCAATGGAATAGTTAAAACAACTATCATTTAGTAGTCGGAACAATAACCAAAGGTTTCTTTTAATTATCGTACGGAAATAGGTCAAATAGAGCAATACAAGAAGGTTTCGGGAATTGTGGTCCCAGCTCGGGTCAAGTCGAGGTGGCGTACGTGAATTATGGACATTAGGCCTTATGGAGTCATCTACGAACGTTTCAAGGTAATCCGATTCTATTTGTAAAAGTTACGGACGTTTTATGGCACAAGACTCTTTTAGAAGTAAAAAGTGTTTAAGCTATTTTTCATCAAAGCATATCAAAGCATAAAGTTCATAATTCAATTACATTGAAATGAATAAGGGTCGTAATTATGCTCGGATTTCTAAGAATGGAGTTTTCCCCAAGACTCGTATCATAGCCTATTAGGACCAGGACATGCCAAAAGAAAGAAAGGTAGAGCTTTAATAGCTTATTTGCTTCTTACGCTAATCCAAACTCAAGTCCCGAACTTCCCAAAATCTACAATTGGTCACAAATACCAAACATTAACCATAAGCCCTTAGGAGTTAGATCTTAAAGTAACACTTTTCTACGGAAATTTGGGCAGCATCTCCCCTATAAATTCAACATCCCCGAGAATTTAACTCGGCCAAAACATCAACAACCATACTAATAACATCACAATCAATTTAGAACGCATTATAACATTAGTAACCTTCTTCTCCACATAGTTCATCAATATTCAATTCAACTACGTACATTCACGCCAATATCAACGCTCATATATTCATTACTAATCCGAGACCATTCAAATACGATTCAAGAACACTTCAAATAACCTACACAATATTCAACAATTCTACCAACATACCACACTTCACCCGAAAACTCCCCAACTTCCCTAGGAATAATTTCAATGCATTTCTTGTTTCCAAATTCATGAACTATCCCAACAACACACATATTAACAACATTATTCTCGCAATTAAAGAAACGACACAAAAGTCACGTTGGCTTCCAAATCAGCTCGTAACAATTCCAACATCAATTTGAATCATCAAATTCTCATTTTCATCATAAAATACATATCAACAACAATCAAATTGCTACATAAAATTTTGTTCATCTTTCCTACACAACATATACACCACACGGCCAAACCCCAACATGTATGGTTTTCATGGTTTCCATCTATTTCTACATACTACAACATAAACAAACCTTCCATAACATATAATAGAGGATTAAATCTTACCTTTTCCTCTCAACTTCTCCACTTAGCTAGAGTTGTGATTTTGCGACAAAGAGCGGTTTTCTTGTTTCAACGATTATGCCACGTTGAAGAGGACCCTTGAATTAGTAGGAATGCTAGGAGAAAATATTTTTTGGGATCAAAATTGAAGACTTCAATTTTCCATGGTCATGGCCGAACCCCTTGTCACGACCCAACCCCGTAGGCGGTGACTAGTGCCCGAACTGGGCACCCGAACACACTCATCAAATCCGAATCACATACAGATAGCGTATACAGGCACAAATATCACACGCTGCCTCAAATTATATCAAACTGTCTCAGACACATTTCAAACACTAGATGTACATATATATCAGAAGCCGACAAGGCTATCAAATGGCGCGACGGCCCAAAACATATACAAACGCACGCCGACAAGGCTGCCATGACAAGTGGGATCATACAAACACACCCGTACAGAAGTAGGCACAAAACCCACATATACGTCTACAGACCTCTAAACAGACAGACCGAATCATATGGCGGGACAGGGCCCCGCCGTACCCCTGAACAAATACATACATATGCAACGAACGAAGATATATACCAAAATGTAGGCTCCGGAATAAGAGGAGCACTCCAAACAGCAGAAGAGGGTGTCCTAAACTAGTGGATCACCAAACTGTGCGTCTGCACCTGCGGGCATGAAACGCAGCCCCCCGAAGAAAGGGGGTCAGTACGAAATATGAACTGAGTATGCAAAGCAGAAGATACAGAAAACAAATCTGAGGCATAAACGAAATAGAAGTACAGAACATAAGTGCAAACCCAAAATATCAAAATGTTTACTCTCAAAATATAAGTCATGCATAGGGCACAGAGAATATGGTCGCCCGCCCGTCGATGGCGCCATAACACAGCATAACACCAGAAGGTTCAAATCTCCGTATCCCCGTCACACATCATAACACAACATAACGCCATACACAGCATAACGCCAAATATAAGTGGAACCCGACCCTCTAGCGAGTGGCTCGGTGAACCATCAACACAGCATAACACCGGAATATATCAAAGTGCGCACGATAACAGAACCGGCCCGGGATCCGGCGAAAGATATAACAGAACGCACGAGCAGAGTCGTGAGTAACCATATGCATAAAATCATTATCATGGACTCAAATATAAGTAAAATGACCATACTTGAAAATCGCAATAATAGTCATACCAAATTCTTTCAAAAGTCTTCCGAATTACATAAAGGAAAGTCGCGGGACCCACGGACGGGTATCGACCCGAGCCAAGCCCGCCTATGGAGAACATACTCATCATACGCCATACAAACTCCTACGAAGATATCGAAGCAATCCGAGCCTTTATGTGAAAGATACGGCGTCCATAATTACAGAATTCTTTAAAACAAAACTTTTTGTGAAACATTT
This sequence comes from Lycium barbarum, assembly GCF_019175385.1. Classification (NCBI taxonomy): domain Eukaryota; kingdom Viridiplantae; phylum Streptophyta; class Magnoliopsida; order Solanales; family Solanaceae; genus Lycium; species Lycium barbarum. The sequence goes on along the minus strand of NC_083348.1, from coordinate 49,005,505 downwards.
GGAAATCAGTTATTTCGAAGACATAAGGATTCATATTTCATCACATCAAACATACGAGTGCCAAGAAATATATAAGAGTCATAACGTACTCGGATTGCGGATTTAGAATTTCCTCGAGGCTCGTGATATAACCTATGTATAACTAAGGCATGCCAAAAGAAGGAAGATTTGAGCTTTACATACCTCGTACGCACTCCAAGCTATCCGAACTCAAGCTAATCCCAACCTACGCCTCGGGCTCCCCAAGGTCTACAAATACACCAACGAATATCAAACATTAGCCATAGGCACTTAGGCGATTTATTCCAAACTAACACTCAATTCTACAGAAATTTGGGCAGCATTTCCCTTGTAAATAGGCCAACCCCGAGAATTTAACTCGACCAGAATCAACAACAACAACAACAATAACCAACCTAGCAACCCCAATGACCAATCCGCAAGATGATATAACATTAACAACTCTCTTTTACAACATTCAACAACATTCATAATATTAAATTCGACGACTTACATTCAAGCCACATCACCGCTCATACATTCAATTTACCAACCCGAACCCATGCCAACAATACTCAAAGACATTTCAAACAATTTACACAATATTTCCATCAATCCAACAATTTCTCCAATTTACCCGAAAACAATCCCAAACCCGAGAACACAATCCATAACCCATTCTAACAATGCTATTCTCATGAAAATAAAAGTTGCACTAATTGCACATAATTCTCCAAATCAGTCCGCAACACTTACCATATCAACTTGCGACATTAAACTCTTATTTCCAACATAAAAGTCATCACAACAACCACTAAAACATTAAGCGACATTAATGCGTTCTTTGGCATATAGTATGACCCACATTCGACTATCACCACACATGCATATATTAGTGATTCTTAGCCATCCTACACACTACAACAATCAAACATGCTACATAAGATCAATTCATCACCTCCACACCACACAACATACACACACCTCACCAAGCACACGACCCACTTCCAACATACCCTATCTCATGATTTTCATCCATTTTAGCATACTACAACATACATACAACATTTATAACACATAAAACAAGATCAAATCTTACCTTTCTTCTTCAACTCCACACTTTGCCTAGGGTTTGCGATCTACTAAACGGATGGCTTGATCGCTCCAACAACACTTCCACGTTACTTAGGGACCTTCAATTAGTGGATTTGCACCAAAGAAATATTTTTGGAATGGCTCAAATTGGATTTGGTTTTTCTTGTTCTTGGCCGAATGGTATTGTTGAAGTTCTTCAACTTCTTGGTTATTTTGCTAAGTGAAATGATAAAAGATGACTTAGGAGTCATCTTTTAAGCCCCTAAGTGAACCCTCCAAGTGTCCATGGCCCACACATGTGTTGGACCATTTAAAATTGGCCACAAAGTGTGGGACTTCTTGCATGATTTTCAACTTCCAATTATGTGACTTTTGGTCCCAACTTTTCCTAAGTGTTCCATGCCAACAATTTCATGAACAACTTATGTCTCAAAATAAAATCAAAGGTCAAAAGTCTCTACTTCAAGTCCCGGAATGGTCTTGGCCCTAACTTATCATAGTTAATCCGGATCGACCCAATGTATAAAATACGGGACATAACACCCCTTGTTTTCTTTGCTCTCTATTTTCTTTTCTTGAAGGTTCTTGAAAATGAGAGGATAAATGATGGCCCTTTCTTTTAATTACTTGGATTAAATTTACATGGGCCTTGGGCCTCTCTCTATGGTCGGCCACCCCTATGTTGGGCTTCTTTTTTTTTTTTTTTTTTTATTTTCCAAGCCCAATTACTTTGTGACTAATTCTTATAATTCATGAAAACTATTTCTTCAAATTTCCAATTTTACCCTTAGTCTTCCTCAATATTTCCGCATCCATAACTCTTATAAACAACTTGTGTGCTAATCAAGGTTTAAACATATAGGCTTGCTGTCAGCCTCCCGTAATTGTCTTGAAATATCCGAATGCGCAAAATGCGGGATATAACATTTCTCACAATCGGTATCGACTCAAGTGGAGGAGTCTCGGCACTAGTATCACGAATATAAGCAAGGTAAGCTAGAAACCCTTTCTTAACTATCTGACGCGCCTTAAGAAAAGATACTGTCCGCTTAGGCACGTGACTAACCGTACCTTTCCACTCTAACCTAGGAATCCTAGTCATGGATAAAGTAACCGTCTTGGCATGACAATCCAAGATAGCATGGTACGGGAATAACCAACTCATGCCCAAAATCACATCAAAATTGGTCATATCTAGAATAATCAAATCAACCCATGTCTCATAACCCATCATAGTGACTACACAGGATCGATACACCCGATCCACCACTACAGACTCTCCCACTGGAGTAGAAACATAAACAGGAACATGAAGAGACTCATACATCATATCTAGACCCGATGAAAAATAAGTAGACAAGTATGAATAAGTAGAACCCAAATCAAATAAGGCAATAGCTGACCGGTGACAAGCAGAAATAGTACCTGCAATCACAGCATCCGAGGCCTCTGCCTGTGGTCTATCCGAAAATGCATAACACTAGGATCCACCACCACCAGACTGTGAACCCCCACGACCACCTCCACAGCCGGTCTGGGTGCCACCCCTACCTAAATGAGAACTCCCTCTACCACTCTGGGAACCATATCCTGATGGCTAACTAGCTGGCCTAGGAGTAGAAACCTGAGAACTGGGGTGTGAACCACCCTGTCGAGCTCTGGGCAATCTTTGGTATAATACCCAACCTGACCATACTCAAAACATCCACCATTGATTGCTGGCTGAGGAGAAGAATCGAAATAACCACCACAACCACCTGGCCCAGAATATGATGACTGAGAGCTCTGCCTCGGACTGGATCCACTACTATGACCTGAAGTACCACCCTGAGAAGGCTGGATAGCTGCCTGGACTGGTCGAATGAACTGAGAGTGATGGCCTCTACTATGGTGATCAGGACCTCCAGAAAAGGAACCTCTAAAACCTCCCGAAGAATGAAGCCTCTTCCCAGCCCTATCCCCAAACTCCTGGAGCCTAAGGGTCTCTATACCCCGCGCAGCAACAACAACACCCTGAAAGTCCTTGCCTGAAGATGCATGAAACATAGCAGCAACCTTGAGATGATGTGATAAACCTCGAATGAACTTGTAGATCCTCTCAGCCTCATAAGGTAGAATAGTCAAAGCATGACACGACAAGGCATGAAACTTCATTTGTACTCTATAACACTCATAGAACCCTGGTCAAGATTATCAAACCTCTCACGCCTTTCCTCACGTAAGTTGAAAGGGACCCACTTCTCTAAGAAGACTCTCAAATTTATGCACTGGATGGACGACAAGAACTTGAGTCTTCACCCGATATAGTTACAAGTATATTATCAGTATCTTCTCATGATGTATATACATTTATTGATCCAAGTTCTACATTGTCATATGTTACTCCTCTTATCGCTGGTCATCTTGGGGTGAAACCTGAGTCGATTAAACCTTTCAAAGTGTCTACACCTGTGGGTGACCCAGTGATAGCTAGATGGGCATATAGAAATTGTATGGTTATAGTCTGTGACCGTCATACCCTGGCAGAATTGATTGCACTACGCATGGTAGGTTTTGATGTTATTATGTGTATGGATTGATTGGCCTCTTGTTATGATAACGTTGATTGCCGAACGAAGGTGGTTCGATTTTAGTTTCTAGGAGAACCAGTGTTGGAGTAGAAGGGTAATACAGCATTGGTGAGAGGTAGGTTTATTTCCTAGCTCAAGGCAAGAAAGATGACTACTAATGGTTGCATTTACCACCTAGTTCGGGTTCAGGATACAGAAGCAAATCCACCAATCCTTCAGTCTGTTTCGGTGGTTAATGAATTTCCAAATGTATTCCCAGACAAACTTCCTGGTCTTCCACCAGAATGGGAGATTGATTTTTCCATCGACCTACTACCAGATATTAAGCCAATATCTATTCCTCCTTACAGAATGGCACCAGCTGAATTGAGGGAGTTGAAGAAGCAACTGAAGGGTTTTCTTTAGAAAGGCTTTATCAGGTCCAGCTCGTCACCGTGGGGATCACCTGTGTTAATTGTAAGAAAGAAAGATAGTTCATTATGTATGTGTATCGACTACAGGCAGCTGAATATGGTGACAATAAAGAACAAATATTCACTTGCAAAAATTGATGATTTGTTTGATTAGTTGCAGGGTGCTAAATGGTTCTCAAAGATACACTTAAGATCCGAGTATCACCATGTCACGACCCGACTAGGGGCCGCGACGGGTACCCGGGGCTGCCCACCGAGCACCGCTCGTTCTATTACTCGTCATGCTCATTTAATGCTCTTTTATCAATTTTATACTCAAATCATAAGAAAATCATCTTTCATTTGAAAACATAAATACTTTTATATACGTAAGCCTCTCGGCTGTCAAAATGATAATATATATATATACATACATAATAGCATCCTCGTGAGACCATATAACCCACACTGCGTATCTACAAGCCTCTACTGAAGTGCTAGACATAAGGACGGGACAAGACCCCGTCATGCCCAAAATATACATGTACACAAAAGAATAATCATAAGCACCTCCGAACAATGAACTGCTCTCAAATCAGCTGCTAGCTCCTATGAGTCTGGATCAGGATCACCTCCCTGTCTACCTGTGGGCATGAACACAGCGTCCAAAGAAAACGAACGTCAGTACGAATATTGTACTAAGTATGAGAGGCATAAAAAACAACAATACATCAATGAGATAGAGGAAGCATCAATAAGGAGCAACTGTATATTGCTGTCACTTATGAAGAAATAACACATGCTGACTTACTCATAATCATCATCATATCATATACGCAATAATGTATAAGCTGCCCGTCCATATAGGTACGGTGTGAAAATAATTAACCTGTGTCCAGGCCTCCCGCGTCCGGCGTATAAGCTGCCCACTATAGTGGTGTGTATGTCTGCCCGTCCATATAGGCACGGTGTAATATCATATCCTCATATACTCATCGTAATTCATCATATTCATACTTAGCATAGGCATATTACAACTTACTTTATTGATCATTTTATAGACCTATCATGACTTAGCATCATTATACCTTTATCATTGAAACATACGTTAGAACTTGAAAGAAACTATGGATATGTCGGGGTGACATGAGGTCGTGAACCCCCGATTCCATTATGGATCATTTATAAGTATTCTGCCTCATCTTGAAGGGAATAGTATATAAGGTGAGTGTATACAATAAATGACATCATTAACTGTATAGTACTCTGCCTCACCTTGAAGGAAATAGTACGTAAGGTGAGTGTATACAATAAATGACTTCATTAGCCTTATGGTATTCTGCCTCACCTTGAAAGACGTGATGTATGAGGTGAGTGTATACAACGTACGATATCATTGGCATTATAGGAATATCGTATCATGAACTCTAGAATCTTTATACTTAACTCATCATCATCATTATCGAACTCATAGCACATCTCTTATCTCTTTTGGCTATTCATGATCATAGACCCTTGGCTTTCCCGGATATAGAGAATTCATAGAGAAGAAGGAAAATCATACCATAGGATTCATGCCATAGAAAGAAAGGACTAGCCTCACATACCTTTTTCTTTTAACTAATATATCACTTGCTTGTTCTCCTTCGATGCCCACGTTTCTACCTTCAAGAGAAGTCGCATGAACGTTCGCCTATCGATTACTTAAACGTGCCTACTATTTCTAGAAGAATTTGGGCAGCATTTACTTTGTTTATGCAACTTTTTCCCATTTTCTATATCAACTCCCAAACATTCATAACAACGTTCACAACATAATAGACAACATTCGTCATCCATATATATTATTCACATTTCAAATTTCACTTCAATTTCCCCATAATCATGGTCATAATTCACTATTATGTTCTTTCACGTATAATGCTCATTCCATGTTATAAATTTCATTCATAATCTACTTACAATCACAACATGTCCATATTTATGCTTCATTCCAAATTACTACTCAACAATAGCACTATTCCCACATTTATGACCCATTTTCTATATTCTTCAACAATTCAAGTGTTTCAACTTCTCAATATCTTAAATATCATGAGAATATCATAAAACTTACCTTATATATTGTAGGAACAAGCCTTGAGTAGCAATAATCTTCTTGCACCAAAAACCCTAACTCACTTCTTTTGAAATTTCTTGGCTTAGATGACTTTAATGGGTTTCACACTCTTGATTCTTGTTGGTTTGATGTATTTGATAATGGATTTCCTTTGGTTTCTTGTATATGATGTTCGTGGAACCTTCTAGAGGTCTTGAGAGATGAAGAAGTGTATGAGAATGAAATAAATGAAGTGGGATCACATATATAAAATCAGAACTTGTTCAGCTCGTCGGGACTTCCACGGACACTTTCACGGTCCGTGGAATATTATATGGTTCGTGGTTCTAGTCGTGGTTCACCACTGGCTAGTCATATTCTCTGCTGGGTATTCTACAGACCAGTATACGGTTCGTGGAAAGTTTCACGGGTCGTGAAACATGGTCGTGGAAGAAGTTGTCCGCGTCGTTTCGTTCAGTAAAAAGGTCATATAACTCTTAGTCACGATATCGTGTAAGGGCCCATGACCTATGGTTGGAAAGCTCTTTCAATTATCTACAACTTTATTCTTTGTGTTTTTCCAAATTATAAACTTATAATGGCTTTTTCGCCCCTCCAATGTCAGATCATCCGAAAATGTTTCCTTAAATCGTCCTTTTGGATGGCTTATGCCCATATTTGGCTTATGGTTCCTTCTTAGGACTTGCTCAACTTTCCATGTACTACTCATATATATCTTCATTAATGATCAAAACATCCCTATACTCATCCTCAAAGCCTTACCAAACAATCCTTAACACAAAATTTTACGGAACCTTTCCTGAACCTCACTTATACTCCACCTTTCCTTATCAATTCTTATCTCATCAATTCACATAACTTGAAGATCTTAACGTATGCATTCTAAAACCACTAGTTATCCGTCTTATAATCTTAAGAACTTCCTATTATCCTTAAGCTCGCGTTGGTTCATTCACTATGTGATGACATGAAATTTTCAAGGTGTAACATTCTTCCCCCCTTTTGGAACATTCGTCCTCGAATGTTTAACACTTGGGAATTCTACAAAAATTTGGCCAGAGTTTGCCCTGTAATATGGCGCTACCATCCTGTCACAACAACCCACAATAATAGTTCCCCATAGGGCCACAACACAATAGAACTATAAATTGGCCCCACACGACCAAAAGCATGAAAAGTAAGCATACATACCTCATAATGTTGGTGTTTCATCTTGAATCTCTCCTGGGGGTTGGAATAAGTGTGGGTACTTGAACTTCATACTCTCTTCGGATTCCCAAGTAATTTCTTCTCGGTTGTTGTTTCGCCACAACACTTTGACTGAAGCTACTTCCTTATTTCGAAGTCTCCGTACTTGTCTGTCTAATATAGCAATGGGCACTTCTTCATAGGTTAGCTTTTCTGTCACTTGAACATCATCAATTGGAACAATTTTTGTGGGATCTCCAACGCACTTGCGGAGCATCGAGACATGAAAGATTGGGTGGACTGATTCAAGCTTTGAAGGTAAGTCCAACTCGTAGGCTACATGACCCACCTTATGGATAATCTTATAGCTTCCCTTTATTGCCATATCTCATCACCCCTTTCATTGACGATACTTTCAAAAATACCCAATCATTAACCTGAAATTCCAGGTCTCATCGTCGATTGTCCGCATAAGACTTTTGGCGACGTTGGGCTGTCAACAATCGATCTCGGAGCACCTTGAATTTTTCTACCGCTTGCTGAACCAATTCAGGGCCTATTAGTTGTACCTCTCCTATTTCAAACCACCCGATTGGGGACTTGCATTACCTTCCATATAGAGCTTCATACAGAGCCATCTGAATACTGGAATGGTAGCTATTGTTATATGCAAACTCAATCAGAGGTAGATGGTCATCCCAACCACCACCGAAATATAATACACATGCTCTTAGCATATCTTCCAAGGTCTGAATAGTACGTTCGGCTTGTCCATCAGTCTGCGGATGAAATGTCGTGCTAAGCTTCACTTGAGTACCTAGACCTTCTTGAAAGGACTTCCAGAACTTGGCTGTAAACTGTGCTCCTCTATCTGTAATAATAGATATTGGAATACCATGGAGTCGCACAATTTTCTTGAGATACAACCTTGCATAATCTTCTGCTGAGTAGGTAGTCCTAACCGGAAGAAAATGGGCTAATTTCATGAGTCTGTCCACGATCATCCATATGGAATCATACTTTCCTCGGGAACGGGGTAACCCCACAATAAAATCCATATTGATCACTTCCCATTTCTAAGTAGGGATTTCCATTGCTTGCAATAATCCTCCTGGCTTTTGATGTTCGATCTTTACTTGTTTGCAATTTGGACATTGGGCTACAAATTCTGCTATGTCTCTCTTCATGCCGTCCCACCAATATATCAACTTGAGATTGTGATACATCTTTGTTGCACCTAGGTGGATAGAATACCGAGAATAATGGGCTTCTTCTAGAATTCAGCGACGTAATTCTGCAACGTTCGGCACACATATCCTGTCTCGGTGTCTAAGAATTCCATTCATAGAAGTTTCAAATTGGGACTTCTCCTTCTTCTAGGATACATCTCTATAATGGCTCAACTAAAGATCTTCATATTGTCGCTCTTTCACTTCCATATTCAGAGAAGAAACTGTGGGATCATTAATACCAATCCCTGCAAGACCCGAGTCAAATTACACGTACTCCAAGATTAGCTAATTGGTGGAGCTCATGAATCATCTCTCTCTTTTCCGGTGGAACTTCACATAGGCTACCCATGGATCGGCGGCTAAGCGCATCAGCTACTACATTGGCTTTTCCGTGGTGGTATAAAATACTCACATCATAGTCTTTCACCAATTCTAACACCGCCTCTGCCGCAGATTTAACTTCTTCTGCTTGAAAATGTATTGAAGACTTTTGTGATCTGTATAGATATCAACATGCATACCATACAAATAATGTCTCCACATTTTTAACGCATGAATGACTGCAACCAATTCGAGATCATGAGTTGGATAGTTCATTTAATGTTTCTGTAGCTGTCTCGAAGCATAAGCAATAACTCTACCATGCTGCATCAATACACATCCTAGCCCAATACCGGAAGCATCACAGTACACAACATAGCCATCTGGCCCTTCTGGAAGTGTTAAGACTGGAACTGAGGTTAACCTATCCTTCAACTCTTGGAAACTGCGCTCACAAGCATCATTCCATTGAAATTTAGCTGACTTCTGGGTTAGCTTCGTCAATGGGGCTGAAATAGATGAGAAGACCTCTACGAATATTCTATAATAACCTGCCAATCCCAGAAAACTGCGAACTTCTGTAGGCGTCGTAGGCCTTGGCCAAGTCTTCACAGCTTCAATTTTCTTAGTGTCGACTCGAATACCATCATTTGAAATAACATGGCCTAGAAATGTTACGGAATTTAGCCAAAACTCGCACTATGAAAATTTTGCATACAATTTTCGGGCTCGAAGAATCCCAAGAACAATTCGTAAGTGATCGACATGTTCTGAGTCTGTACGAGAGTATACTAGAATATCATCAATGAATACTATTACAAATAGATCCAAGAGAGGCCTGAATACATTATTCATCAAATCCATAAACACTGTCGGAGCATTAGTTAACCCAAACGACATCACCCGGAATTCATAATGGCCATATCTTGTTCTGAAGGTTGTGTTGGGAATGTTTGCTTCTCTAACCCTCACTTGATGATAGCCTGACATCAAGTCTATTTTTTAGAACCACTTGGCACCTTGCAATTGATCAAATAGATCATCAATCCTTGGGAGAGGCTATTTGTTCTTTATCGTCACTTCGTTCAGCTGTCTGTAATCGATGCACATTCGTAGAGGCAACTGCATTCTAGGCACTCTGGCCATTCAGTGGCTAGTGCACCTCCTCGATTTGCATGTAAAAGATTTGATCGTCCCATTTACTCCAGACCAGGTCAGAGCTCCAGAGTTTCGAGTTCCCAGTATAGAGGCGATTCCAGTCAGATGACACCACCCTTACTGCGGTGCAATAAATGTGGTAGGCCACATTAGGGACAGTGACGCCTAGGCTCAGGCGCTTGTTATACCTGTGGTCGGATTGGTCATAGGATGCGTGATTATCCATTGAGGAATGGAAAAGATAAGGTTCAGCCCACGGGATCCGCAGCTGGTTGTTCATCATCGGTACGCTGTGTGGGGCAAGGTTCGCATGTGCCAGCAGGTCGTGGTAGAGGCCGAGGGGGAACATCTAGTTCAAGTTTTCCTCAAAACCGCATCTATGCACTAGCTGGACGATGGGATCTTGAGTCTTCCCCCGATGTTGTCACACGTATATTATTAGTATCCTCTCATGATGTCTATGCAATGATTGATCCGGGATCTACTTTATCATATATTACTCCGTATATTGTTGATCATATCGGGGTGAAACCTGAGCCAATCAATCCTTTTGAGGTGTCTACACCTGTAGGTGACCCAGTGGTAGCTAGACGGGTATATAGGAATTATGTGGTTGTAATCTGTGACCGTCATACTATGGCTGATTTACAGAAGTTGAAAATGTTAGATTTTGATGTTATTATGGGTATGGATTGGCTGCCCTCATGTTACGCCAATCTTGACTGTAGAGCAAAAATAGTTCGTTTCCAGTTTTTGGGAGAACCAGTTTTAGAATGGAAAGGTAATACAGCATCTCCGAGAGGTAGGTTTATTTCCTATTTCAAAGCAAGGAAGATGATTTCTAAGGGTTGTATATATCATTTAGTCCGGGTTAAAGACACAGAAGCAAAATTTCCAACTCTTCAATCTGTCCTAGTAGTGAATGAGTTTTCAGATATTTTTCCGGACGAGCTTCCAGGTCTTCCACCAGAATGGGAGATTTAGTTTACCCTTGATGTGTTACCGGATACTAAACCCATATCTATTCCTCCTTATAGGATGGCTGCAGAATTAAGGAATTAAAGGAGCAATTAAAAGGTTTGTTAGAAAAAGGCTTTATTAGGCCTAGTTCATCGTCGTGGGGAGCATCTGTGTTGTTAGTAAGAAAGAAAGATGGTTCCTTGCGGATGTGTATTGACTACAGGCAGTTGAACAAGGTGGCGATAAAGAATAAATACCCACTTCCAAGAATTGATGATTTATTTGATCAGTTGCATGGTGCCAAATGGTTCTCAAAGATAGATTTAAGATCGGGGTATCATCAGGTGAAAGTCAGAGAGGAGGACATTCCAAAGACAGCCTTCAGAACTAGATATGGTCATTACGAGTTGCGGGTAATGTCGTTTGGGTTGACTAATGCACCGGTGGTATTCCTGAATTTGATGAATAATGTGTTTAGACCTTTCTTAGATCTATTTGTGATTGTGTTTATCGATGACATCCTGGTGTATTCTCGAACTAAGGCAGAGCATGCAGATCATTTACGTACTGTCCTTAAAGTTCTTCAGACCCGGGAGTTATATGCTAAATTTTCAAAATGTGAGTTCTGGTTAAATTCTGTAACTTTTCTGGGGCATATTATTTCAGCTGATGGTATTCGGGTGGATAACCAGAAGATTGAAGCCGTGAAGACATGGCCAAGGCCTACAACACCTACTGAAGTTCGTAGCTTTCTGGGTTGGCCGGTTACTACAGGAGATTTGTAGAAGGATTTTCTTCTATTTTGGCACCACTGACAAAGCTGACTCAGAAATTGGCTAAATTTCAGTGGACGGACGTGTGTGAGCGCAGTTTTCAGGAGCTGAAGTATAGATTGACTTCGTCCCCAGTCCTGACACTTCCCAAAGGATTGGAGGGCTATGTTATCTATTGTGATGCTTCAGGTGTTGGGCTAGGTTGTGTGTTGATGCAGCATGGAAAAGTTATTGCTTATGCTTCAAGGCAATTACAGAGACACGAGAAAAACTACCCTACTCATGACCTAGAGTTAGCTGTGGTTGTTCATGCATTAAAGATGTGAAGACATTATTTATATGGTGTTCTTGTGGTACAGACCACAAGTGTCTCCAATATATTTTCAAATAGAAGGAATTGAACTTGCGGCAAAGGCGGTGGTTAGAGCTATTGAAAGATTATGATGTGAGTAACTTATATCATCCGGGAAAGGCAAATGTAGTAGCTGATGCTCTTAGCCGAAAATTCATAGGCAGCTTATATGGTGTTCAGCCGGAGAAGAGGAAGTTAACTCGTGAGCTTCAACAGTTAGTCGGCCTGGGAGTTCGCTTGATGGACTCAGGCAATATAGAAGTTACTAGTCAGAACTCAGCTGTTTCATCATTAGCAGTTAAGGTGAAAAAGCGCCAATATGAGGACCCCATGTTAATTCATTACAGAGATACATTTCCTCAGAAAAAGAAGTCACCATTTAAGGTTCCTGCTGATGGAGTTCTCAGGTATCAAGGCAGATTATGTGTTCCTGATGTTGTAGGGTTACGTCAACAGATTTTGGGAGAAGCTCATCATTCCCGTTATTCTATTCATCCAGGAGCAATAAAAATGTATCTTGATCTAAAGTCAATTTATTGGTGAGATGGAATAAAAAAAAGATATAACAGAGTTCGTGGCTCAATGTCCCAATTGCCAGCAGGTGAAAATCGAGCATCAGAAGCCTGGGGGATTACTGCAATTCCGACTTGGAAATGGGAAGTAGTTAATATGGATTTCATTACAGGTTTGCCTCGTTCTCGGCGTAAGTATGATTCTATATGGGTTATTGTGGATAGACTCACAAGATCGGCTCATTTTCTGCTTTTCAGAACTACATACTCAGCCGCAGATTATGTAAAGCTTTATATCGAAGAGATAGTACGACTCCATGGTGTCCCATTATCTATTATTTTTGATAGAGGAGTATAGTTTAAAACTAATTTCGGGAAATCTTTTCAAGAAGGTTTGGGGACTCAGGTGTATCTTAGCATAACATTTTATCCACTGATCGACGGACAAGCTGAGCACACTATTCAGACCCTTGAAGATATGTTAAGAGCATGTGTGCTAGATTTTGGATGAAATTGGGATGATCATTTGCCGCTTATTGAGTTCGCGTACAACAACAGTTACCACTCCAGTATTCAGATGGCCCCGTATGAAGCTTTATATGGGCGAAAGTGTCGATCACCGATTGGATGGTTTGAAGTGGGAGAGTCGAAATTAGTAGGACTAGATTTAATCTAGCAAGCGGTGAAGAAAGTTAAGCTTATTCAGGATCGATTATTAACAACCCAAAGTCGACAGAAGTCTTATGTGGACAATCTCTAACGAGACTTGGAGTTCCAAGTTAACGACTGGGTAATCCTGAAGGTGTATCCGATGAAAGGCGTTATGAGATTTGGTAAGAAGGGTAAGCTTAGCCCTCGATACATTGGACCCTACAAGATTGTACGCAAAGTGGTCCAAGTAGCCTATGAGTTAGATCTACCCTCAGAATTGGAGACAGTTTATCCAGTCTTTCATGTATTCATGATTTGCAAATGTGTTGGAGATCCTTCTGGAGTTGTACTTGTGAATGATGTCCAAATCACTTAGCAATTATCATAGGAAGAAGTTCCCATTGCAATCCTGGATAGACAGGTTCGGAGGCTGAGAATTAAAGATGTAGCCTCAGTTAAAGTTCTATGAAGAAACAATAATAGGGAAGAAATGACTTGGGAAGCTGAGGAAAATATGAAGTCCAGATACCCACATTTGTTTCCACTCCCAGAAGAATTTTAGACAGAGACATCATTGTTTTCAGGTGTGTAATGCTTTCCTTTTATTGTTTCTTGGTCGTGTGGGGTCGTTATTGTTGTTGTTGTTGTTGTTGTTGTAGCCCTGTGAGGCACAATATATTTTGGGTTGTTGTGACAAGAGGGTAGAGGTACAACTACAGGGGAAACTCTGGCGAAATTTTCGTAGAATTCCTAAGAGTTTAACATTCGAGGACGAATGTTTCTAAGGGGGAGGAATGTTACACCTCATAGTTTTTTACGTTGAAATTCGTTAGGTGTTAGTTGTTCAATTGTAGATACTGGAACTATTTTCTAGGATATATGAGATTTTATATGCCTATCTTATGGTTATGAGGGTTTAAGTTCATGTAATAAGTTACGGAAGGATTGGAGAACAAGTGATTAAGGAAATTAAATTTGTTGGAACTTTGGAGAAAGGACAGGAAAGGTTTCGTACGATAATTTTGGTCTAATTTGAGAAAGGAATACCTCATAGTATGTTAGGAGTTTTGAAGTGAAAAAAAATGCTTAAATTGAAGTTTAGGAAGTCTAGTTTCCAACTCAACAAACCGCGCGTCAATTCGACATCAGAATCAAACATTATGAGCATTTCAAGATGGATTGCTAGAGCAGAGATTAACCCTGCGCGAGCGCGCCACTCCCACTGAGCAACTCTAGGTGAATCTACCCCAAGGTTGAGCGAACGCGCAGAGTCAAATTTTAAGTCGGTGCAAACCAACTCTAAAACGAGATAAAAAGGGGATTTACTCCTTATTCCCACTCATCCACTCCTCAAACCTCTCCCTAACCCACTGGAACATTCTCCCAACTTCCACCCATAAAATTATAGCTCAAATCAATTGAAATCTCGGGATTTAGGTTCGGATAGTTGTGATTATAGTATCGTATTGCTGTGGATATTGGCTTTGATTCAAGGTGAATATTGAAGATATTGCGATGCTAGTGAGAACAAGGTATGAATCTCTCCTTATTGATATTGATTTAGGGTTACTTACGAAGATAGAGCTATTAAATAGTCGTATAATGAATTAGTTGATTGAGAAATTAGGTAAACATCGTGTGGGATGTTTTATGGAGTATATTGGTACTGAGGATGATGTTGTTGATGCTAGTGTTGTTGTTTTTGTTGTTGGTTGTTGGTATTGTGATTTCGGGCTAGGGATATAAACAGGGGAGATGCTAGCCGAATTTCAGCAGATTCTAAAAGGATTTAATTTGAAGGCTTAAGACAAGCATATGATGATAAGTCTAACTATAGTATGAAATCTTTTGAATGTAGATTTACAAGCTTGGGAGTATAAGCGTCAAGTAGTTAAGAAGACCAAAAAGGTATGTTAAAGTTAGTCCCTTTCTTTCTAAAGGCATGATTATTTTCTTATGAACCCATACATGACTTCCATAATAACCTTATTCCTAAAAAGCTAGAAGTTTATGGTTCATCACTCTCAAATTTCTTATGATGCTAAAGATAGATGTTTTCTATGATGATGATGATCCTATTTCTGGAGATTCCAAATCTTATGGTTTTGATGCTATTATGAGATTATTGAGTTTATTTCATGATTTTCTTGATTTTATTCATTGTTCTTGATCTCACCTTATGATAATTGTTCTTTCAAGGTGAGTTATAGAGATGATGATTGTTCCATAAAATAAATCGAAGGTTACCGACCTTACGTCACTCCGATAAAGTAGTAGCTTATATTTGGGCTCTCATGCATGCTATTTATATTATATATGTATATATGGGATATGGGAAAAGGGCGAGGCGTTATATACGCATAACCTCATAATCAGTTGGTACACTATGATAACGTCCCGGATGCGGGATATATGGTTATGGATCGGGCTATTCGTTCTGTAACATAGTATATTTATGGATCGGGCTGCACGTTCCGCAGCATAATATATTTATGGATCGGGTTGTATGTTCCGCAACACTATTATGTTATATATGTGTGAAAAATGTTTTTTAAAGGCTAAGCATGCATGGTATCCATCTTAAGAGGCAATCAGATGTACAGGTTATCTCTTTATCTCATGTTACGTTCCATATCTCTTGTTATGTTGTTATTCATGCCTTACATATTCAGTACATTGCTCGTACTGACATCCTTTCTTGTGGATGCTGCATTCATGCCCGCAGGAAAGCAGGGAGATGGGTCAGATCCTTAGGAGCTTCATCAGCGGAGTTTCAGGAGCGCTCCCTTTGCTTCAGAGCTGCGGTTTATTGGTATTACTCTTTTTTTGTATATACTAGGGCATGGCGGAGTCCTACCCTGTCCTTATAAACTCCTGTATTCTATATAGAGGCTCGCTGACAGATGTATGTAGCTAGATGTCCCATAGCCTTACCATTTCATATTGTTGTATCATAATTTGGCAGCCTTGTTGTCTTGTAACGATGGCCATGGTTGTTGATAATTATTTAGAGATGTGCCGTTAACTCGTGACATATGCCCTTGAAGATTATGATACCCATGAGCTATCTTTGTGGTCCACCCAGAAATGATTATGAGATGCATGTTCAGAGGTGCTCAGTAGGTTAGCTCTGGGTGCCCATCATGGCCGTCTGGTTGGGTCGTGACATCAAATCCACCCAGAGTCTGGTCTAACCATATAAGAGCCTCTAACTAAATAGTACAAGTCTAAAGGTAATAAAAATACATCAATAGTCTCAAAAGTATGTCTTAGAATGGAAATAAAGACATAATAGATAGAGGAATCTTCGGGCAGCGAACGTCCCCCTGCTCACCCTAAAGATTTGAATAAACAGATCCTTGAACAGCTATCAGCCATGAGGTGTAGAGGTCGAACCCACTTGAAACTCTGCATTCATAATAGAATCCAGCAAGTGCAGGTCAGTACAAACAACAAGTATTGGTAGGTATCATGGCCCGACTAAGATTAGCTAACATATGTCAAGGCAATAAAGTAAGATAAACAGGTAAATCAACAAGGTATAACTCAAACACAAGCCAGTAACCAAGTACACATCATCACCTATGTTATAGAATATAAACCCAAATGTACCAAGTCTCAATATATCAATCCAAATTCGTATATCACAGGTACATCACAAGAATATCACAATGGAAGTCATAGTACAATGCAATGCAGTAATGTATGGAATTTGAATACAATGCATATGCACCGTACACATGTACTCCGATGATGAAACATCACATCTCGGCAGCACAACCCATGGGGAACCCGCGACGTCCATGTACCTCACGATTTCAGAAACAACCTCGGCAATCGCTACCTCACGATTCTGGCAACAACCTCGGCAATCGCTACCACTTATTTTGGATTCCGGGATAAATATCGAACATCGGTCCTCTACTCTTATCCAACAAAGCCCAGCTCATAACAATGTTTCCTTAAGTATCATTAATGTATCAATAGTATATCATGAAGGATCAGAATGCGTGCAATGTATGAGTTCAATGTCAATAATCAAAGCAATATCAAAGTACCACGCATGGGCACACTAACAATATCATGTAAAGGCTACACAATAAGCCATAATAGAATCACTATCCTCGTCTCAAACGACAACAAGTAAGATACTACAATATCATAATCAAGATTTACCAATAGTCTCCAATATCTACTATCTCCACGTGACATCAAGCCAACAATAATAGAACAAGATAAGTCACAACACAACGGGTTGGCTAACCCCAATCACACAACAGGGACCAACCTAAGACAATATCCAACCCAACTTCATACCCGAAGGTTTGCATGCATTCTCCTATAAAATCGTCTAAATATATGCTGCTCAATGAAATCTCACAACAGAGTGAACCGTACCCTAACTAGAAGGGTGAATAGCAAGGTCTCCATGATCACACCTTAGTCTTTCCTTTCCTCTAAGCCTCGAGATAATGAAATTCTAATAATATTTAAATCAAGAAGAACATCGATCAAACCTTATTTCTAATCAAGACCCAAATCCCCAACCTATGGAATGAGTTTTATGAACTAGAAGGGTGAAATTAGGAATCTAAAGGTTCCACCATGAAATTAAAGCTCTAGGTAATCAATTCCCATCAATATCAAGCTAGAATAACCAATAATTTACTCAAATTCGAATTCTAGGCAAACCCCCCAAATTTGGGTATAAACCCTAACTTTCAATTCCATAAATTAGCCACTAATTAGGAAGAATTTATGAAATAAAGGATTCTAATCATCAATTCAATGCTTAAAGAAGCTAACCCAACCAATAAATCAAGATTACAAAGTCTAGAAAAAGAACTCATTGAACCCTCTTTTAATTATAGAATTCTTAGTGAACTAGCATGATAATGGAATCCTAAGATGATAATGAAATCGTGGAATAGGAAGGAAGATAGAAGGACTTACCACCAAGATTTTCCCCCAAGAATCACCTTGAATTGCTCGCAAGAACTCAGATTCCAGAATAGTAATAAATGAGGACTAAAGGCTTTTAACACTTCATTTAATGAAATTAACTGCCTGACACCCGCTTCCGCGACCAACAGACCGCTGCAGCGGCACCTCTTCAGCGGTCCCATGACCGCTATAGCGTTCATGCCCAAATCGCACGGGCCGCTTCAGCGGCACGATGACCGCTATAGCGGTACCGCTGTCGCGGTGCTGGTGCCGCCAAAGCAGGCACTAGACACCAGAAGATACCAAGATTTTCACAACTTAACCCGAATTTCCTCACATACCGGATATGCAGCCAAACATAAAAACACGCTATGAACGCACTCATGGCCTTGAAATTCCCAATGGCGATCTCGTTGACTAAGTCAACCCCTAATACCTAAAAATCAACTTTCCAACCCAAGTCCCAAAATGCACCAGAGTGCATTGTGAACTGAACCAAACATGCACACAAGTTCTAAATGACCATCCGGACCTCTTGGAATCGATAGATTTCCAAAAAGTCCATTTGTCCAAAAGTTAACTTTGAGTCAACTCTTTTTCACTTAAAGCCCAATTTTCCCAAAAAGCCACCCAAATCAAATCCAAACACCTCAGAAAGCGTGTCAGTGGTCCCCTCAGATCAAAAGTGAGCTAACAAGCTTGAGGAAAGGTCAAAAAGTGCCAAAAAGACTATAACAACCAAGCGGGTCGTTGCAATCATAGTTTCCTTTGTTTCCATGCTCGTGACCATTGATCATTTTATTTGCTTTCTAGATTAGTTTATATTTTCGCATTAGTTATAATTTTCTCAAAACCGAAATACTGTCAAGTGTTTGGCTTAGCGTAGAAAGTGATAATTCCTACTTTGCCTAACCGCCTACATATTGTTCTCTGTGAGATCGATCTCGACTCATAGTTGGGTAAATTATATTGCATACGACAGTGTGCATTCTATATAATAGAGTGGATTTGAACGTTTTGAGTTAGTGTGGGATTTAAGCTTACTCGCTTTTGTTCAAACTTGTGAATATTTGTGTAGTTATTTTCTTTGATTTTGTTTATTTTCTTAGTTTTGTAAATGACATCGTATAATGAAAATTGGTCGGATGGTAGTTGTTCATACTTTGATGACTCTTGTGTCATGCCCCGAACCCGACACTAGACGTAATAGGCATCCGATGCTATGAACAAAATGGAAGCACCTTATAAATTGATAACCATCAAGTCCCTTTTTAATAATCATTCATTAATTAATGAAAAGATGCTATAAGATAACTAATTAATCTCATGCTTATAATTTAAGAAATCAAATCAGCAGAAGTCTGTAATAAATAGATTGTCAAGACGTAGCAATACCCATGGGGGTCGAACATCGACTTCAACAACTACCCACAGTATCAATGTCTTTCTATGGAGCTTCTAAGATGATAACTAATGAATATTCTAACTTCAGGACGCAGCCTGGAAATTAAAAGCAATAATTAAGATAAAAGTGTCCCACGAACAAGAGTGTGGGCTCACCAAAAGTCTAGAAACTAGTAAGCTCTCCTAGTCCGCACGCGTGTAACGAACTTGCTCCTCAACGTTACCTAACACACCATCAAAAAATTAATGGTATGCCTGAGTACTGGGTACTCAATAAGTCTCTCCAAGACAATAGTTAATATAGTAAAATAGTATAATAAGGATCGGTAAGACGGTTTCAATTGAAGCATTTTGGAATTCAGATATAGAATAAATCATCAACTTAATAAGAACATTTAAGAAGAAATAAATCAACTTCAACTCATTATTCCGTTTATCATTCAAGTCTTTTCAATCATGAATTCAACATTATCAACAAGCCACTCACACGCACCTAAAGTATAACACATGCCAATACAGGCCCAAATCAATATAACGAAGGGATGACCATTTAAGGTTCCCTAAACTGCATAGAAGCACCACATCCAAGTTACCAACCCCAATGGCTACTCTTCCAGTCGAATAGCTAGGCAAACACCACCTCGGGGTTAAGAACCCTCGATGGCCACTCTTTCCACCGAATGGTTAGGACAACACCACTAGGATCCATTGTGACTACCCTTGCTCCCGAGTAGCTAGTCCAAACCTGAACAATATAAATCATGGCAAAATAACTGAATCACAATCATAACATAGAAGTCGAATCACTCACTATGGATTATGTTCATCATCATGTTAGTCGAGGTACCTCAAATCATTAATGGGTTTAGAAACAAAATTCAAGTGGTTAAATGAGTTTCAAATTCCAACACAATTCATTCATAGAGCAAAACACATGAAATATCCAAGTTTTCCAAAATCAGGTTTAAGCATCCCTTATGGGGTAATTTATGTTCAAAGATCAAAGCTTTCTATTTCAATTTCAATCATCGTTTGATAAGGAAAAAATCATGCATACATATATAATATAATACACACAAAGGTTTAATGCAGGCTTGTCCCTCATGCACACAAACCTTGCCAAAGAACCACTTAAAACATTTGAAAAATATGTTTGAAAAAGAGACATACCTCATTTCTCGCTATAACACTACCAAACGGGTTTTCCAAGGTTCAACAATCACTCTACAATTGATTTAAATGAGAAAGATTAGAACTTCAATCTAATTCCACCAATATACCCCCCCCCCACCCCCACCCCCACCCCATTTTTATCTAAAACTAAGGTTTTTCATGTTGAGAACATGTTCTTGAACACTTCATGAATCATTCATGGATTCTAATCCCATAGGATAACCTATCCTAGACAAAACCCTTTCAATAGTATCAGAAAATTCAAGGATCATACCTTTTTGAAGGAATCTCAAACGTCCCTTCTTTTATCCCTTCTTCTTCTCTTTCATCCGTTTAAAGAATCCAGGGTTTTTGGAAGATGAACTAGTGTTAATTCTTGTTACTTTGATATAGTTTAATCATAGGATGGTTAGGAACTCACCTTGTAAGGTTTGGAGATGCCCTAGATTGTTTTCTCCTAAAAAAGTCGCCCAAAAAGAAGTGAGTTTGAAAGTCCTAAGAAAATCCCGTTCTTATACAAACTTTTCCCGGTTAGGGATGCTACGATGAGTATGGGGTCGTATATGGGATCGACCCTGACTTATAATTAGGTAAATTATATTGCATCCGATCGTGTAAATTCTATATAATAGAGTGGATTTGAAAGTTATCAACCAGCAGAGAGAATGTAAAGTACGGGTATCCTGCTCATCTGTAACGACACAAACTGGAAGGCCATGACGGGTACCCGGGCCCTACCTATCGAGCATCGCTAACCATGATTTCATATCATAATCATAAACAGGGGTGGACCACGATGGCCATCGGAAGAAAATCTGCTAGATCACAAGAGAAATATGTTGATAAGGGATGAGCCCAAAAACATATACTATATAACTATGCTGGAAAAACTGTGCAAGCCGAGCAGGCCATCATGAAATACTATACAGCAAAAATATAGGCCGAGAGGGCCATACAACATCTAACTAAGCCATGACTGTCTACAAGCCTCTACTGGAATATATGACATGGACCTTCCTTACCCGTATGTACACAAAAGTATAACATACAAAAAATCACAACAACAACTTCGGAACAAGAGCAGTGCTCCAACATCAGCCGAACTGTAGCCTACAGGGGTGGATCGTCAACTTGTCTACGTGAACCTACGGGTATGAAACGCAGTTCCCCCAGAAAATGGACATCAGTACGGGCAACGTACTGAGTATGTAAGACATGAAAGTAATATAAAAGAGACGTAAAAGTACATAGGATGAAATGAATGCAACATGTATGTCTGAACTGCTTCTGAGGGATAATGATATGCATAAATACTTTGTGCATGCATGCATGCGTATATTACGTCTGTGGGATCATATATATATATATATATATATATATATATATATATATATATATGCGTATATAACATCTGTCAAGCCTCTGTGGGCAACCCATCGTATCATATTGGCCTCTGTAGGCATCATTATCATTATGTGACCAGCTGATCAGGTGGTAGTACGTATATAACGTCGTCACCTTCCCTATACCCTATATATATAATACATAATATATGTGTATATAAATCCTGAGGGGTCATAGGTCTGTACATATGTATATATATATTGCATAAATATGATAAAAGTACATCCTGAATCTTTCGGAGTGACGTAAGGTCATTGCACCTCTGAACATTGATGTGAGATAACATTTTCATTAACAAGTGACTCTATGAATCATACTAAATCTGAAGAAGGACTTGCTAAAACAACATTCCAGAACATGAATCAACATGGAACATTCCTAGCTACTAAGAATAGAATCATTATGGAGTAGCGTTACGTTTACATTTCGTTCATAAGGATCATGCCAAAAGAAGGAAAGTTAGCCTTAACATACCTCATGTCGACAACAAAATCCCACAATGAAACTGTCACACCCTGATCTTATTAGGGTGTGATGGGCACTCGACCCCACATACGGAGCCGAGCGAACCCGCAGACCCTGATTATACACCTAAAATTTTTTTGATTTCTGAAAGTCAATTACAAACAAAGTATATGTTGTGCTTTCGAAATCTTCTGCTTACTATTTCCAGAATTTAACAAATCTGTAATTATACAACATTTATTGCGTGACACACAAAATAACATATCGGCCGATGGAGCCGCTTACAGACTGGCTATCATTACCCACGACGCTGTCTGCAAAGTCTCTAATACTGATCGGACATCACAACATACATACCCTGACTCGGCAGCACTCCTGGAGGAAATGGAGCCCGCCATTCCACTGGACCATCTTCAGCTCATCTCGTCTAGCCATCTGTGGGTACCTGCGCGGCATGAAACGCAGCCCCCGAAGAACAGGGGGTCAGTACGAATATGTACTGAGTATGTAAGGCATGAGTACAGAAAACGAAACCACGACTGAGATAGACAGAACAACATACAAAACGCTTATCCAGAAATATCAAACACTTATCGTTTTTCTTTTCCAGACACGAATCATGCTTACTCATCTCGTATACTAAACAGATTACAGAATGTACAAATTACTTAAGTGACATCATAAAGCAGACGGAATACAGAATATACGGAAGGTCAGAATACTTACTCTCCAACACAAGTCATGTATATCAGAATCGGATATCGTAGCACATACGCGGCAGCCCCGGGGACATATACCACATCGGGACAAATACCATATCATACAGACGATAACCTCGGGGACAAATAACACGCCGAGGGACGGTCACATCATATCATATACATTGTGGCCTCGGGGACAGATAACACGCCGAGGAACGGATGAACAGTGCCAATAAATGCGCACGATAACATAGGAACGTGGCTGCCACTCCTGCCTCTGGCGCCACAACACATCTTACTTCAGAAGTTTTTCTCCGATCTCCGTCACACATCACAACATAACCACGGTACCCGGGGGCGGACAGATACCACGGCGCCCCGAGCCCGGACACATCATACTTCATAATATATCCTCGGTAACCGGGGACGGACATATACCACAGTACCCCGGAACCGGACACATCATACTTCGGAATTCATATATGGAACCCGGCCCTCAACAGAGGACTCGGCGAACCATCCGCACGATACATACCGGCCCGGGACTCGGTGAAGGAAATCATAACATATGCACGAGCAGAGTCGTGAAGAATCAAATGCGCATAACTCAAGCTCAATAGGTTAATCAAACATACTCTCAGAATGTCCGTACAGATTACTGATTACAGATTACTGATAGATTATTCAAACATATTCTCAGAATATCCATAACAGATTTCTTATTACAGAATACTTTATGTCAAATTACTTTTGACAGAATATTTCTATCAAAGTACTTGTCGTTTTTACTCAATCAGAATACATGTTCCAAATTGCTTGCATCGGATTACCTATAACCGACTACTTAGGTCCGAATACATATATCAAAAGGATTATGACAGAATGCCTATCGACATGTGAAAGTCCAGAACAAGTTTCGGGTCAATCGGAGTTAGTATACCAAAGTTACGAGCGTTCGAAGTACAGAACGCTCTAATCATTTCAGAAGCTTTTCTTGGAAAACCAAAGTCGTAATCGGGTTAACTACCTTTTAGACATGATTATGGATCAAACCAAATAGAACCCTTGGAATCATACGTACGTCGGAATACTTAAATCAGAATGAATATATCAAAAGGGTTATGCCAGAATACTTAATTCAACATACTTATGTCAGACTACTTGCTTCAGCATACTTATATCAGAATATTCAGGTCAGAGTCCATACTTGTATCTGAATTTCTCATATCGGAGCACCTATGCCAATTACTTACGTCAGAACATTTGTGTCGGCATGATTAGCCCAGAGGGTTTACATCAAAATACTTAGATCACGATTCGCCTATCAGGCTCATTTGATCCTTAAGTTAGGGAAAACATACAGATCACAGACAGACTCAGAATTGCAGAATGGAGTAACCTCAAGATACATATCATATCATATCCTACATGGCTCTAGGGCATGCCAAAAGAAAGAAAGGTAAGCCTCACATACCTGAGCGACGACCAACTAGTTGCGCTTACTTTCCCAACTCGATACTCTACATACAAAGGAATTCATCCATTCGTTAGTTCCATTATCATATACATACTTCAACCCTTCAAACATGTTCACTTATTTTCTGCCGGAATTTCAGCAGCATTTTCCCTGTAATTGTACCAACCCCGAGAATATGGCTCGGCCCAATTCAACAACAGCCCAAACAGCAACCAAGCTATAGCATTAATAATCAATTCAAGAATACGTTTTAACATTGATGACTCCTACACAACCCAACAACATAACCTCATATTCAATTCAACTACTTGCATTCAAACCAGCATCAACGTTCATACATTCAATTACTAATCCGAACCCAATCAAAACAATATTGCCAATCCTTTAAACAATTCACACGACATTACAAACAACCCAACCAACACTCCAACTTACCCGAATTCATCCCCAAACCCGAGAACACACTAAACACATTCTTTCCTTCCCAATTCACACATTATGTTACAATACATTCATTTACAACTTCATTTCATAAATTCAAGAAACCGCATCACGACTACATTACAATCACATTAACTTCCACAACAAACCATAAACTACTATAATCTTAACTTTGAATCATTAAGCACTAAATAAAATTAATTCATCCCTCCTTCCAACATACAACACCACACGGCCACATTACCAAATACACACCCACACGGCCACATTAACCACATGCATATTTTCATGCACTTTTCATCTATCTTTATACATTACAACCACAAGTAACACATTACATGGAATTAATCCAATCTTTCCACATTACAACACATACCCACGGCTAGCCACACTACACACACAAGTTTCATGAATTAAATCCTTTTCCACACACTTCAACATACACAAATCACCCATAACATAAGTAAAAGAGAATTGAACCATACCTTTCCATTCATCTTCTTCCACCTCTTGGCTAAGCCATATTTTTGCAAGAATGAATACCCTACTTGCTCCAACAACTACACCATGTTAACAAGAATCCTCCAATTAGTAAGAAAACCAAAAGAAAATATTTCTCCAACATCAAAAGGGAGGGGCTGGTTTCGGCCAGCCCCTGGCAGAAACCCTCACCCTTATTTTTTTTTTTGTGTTTTATTTTTCTATTCTTGGTCTTGAATTGGAAAGATGATCACATATATATATCCACATAATTCAATCATGTGAGGGGCACATGCCCCTCTCTAGAAATTTCTTATATTTTCTTGAAACTTTTCCTTCAATTAAAAGATGAATCAAGTCTTGTCTTGCACACTTTGACCCCTATGTTCTCCAACAAATGGCCAATGTGACCCTTTGAACCTTCATGAATTTTTTTGTGAAATTCCCGTTCCGCCCCTCAACTTTTCTCAATATGACCATTTTACCCCTAACCTTCCACATTGTTTCCATTGATCATTTTGCAATTTCTCTTCTTGCCCTTAGCCTCTCACAATATTTTCATACTAATAATGGTCGTAAATGGTATTCTTAACGACTTGCGCATTAATGCAGTTTTTTTTTAAAATGGTTTCGTCCTTAACTTCCCACGACGACTTTGAAATATACAAACGTTCAAAATACGGGCTATAACAGAAACTGTCGGGCTAGTATTCCAATCTCCTTAGTCACTACAATACACATGGTAGACAACAACACACAACAACCTCATATAAGTCTCTTTAATTCCACTTCACTACTCACCCCAAGATTTACATCAAAACAACCCAATATACGCTTTGTATACAACAAAGATACACTTTTTTCTTCCAATTATACCAAGTATACCATCCTCAATACAATCTCAGCACCAACTACTATCCTTACAATAATATTCTAGCTTAAAACACATTAATAATATGACTCAAGTTAGAGTACATCTCAACATAAACTGAAATTCATGTTTGAACCTTCCCACCAACTCCTTTCCCTCCAAACCTAGCATAATCATCATAGAAATTCATAAACACGGAGTTAAGATAAAACCTTACCTCAAAACTCAAGAACACATCAAATTCCCAGAGTGCTTCGCCTTGAAGTATCCTCCAAAACCACTACCAAGAGGAGAAACAAGCTTCCATGATCACTTTAGAACCTTTAAACCCTTAATCTTCTCTTTTGATCCTTGATTTCACTTAGCGGTTTGATAGATATGTTGGAGATTATTTTCTGGAGGGTTAGAGAGCAAGGGAAGTGGAGAAAATGAACAAAAATTATAAGCATACAAAATATATAAAAAAAAACATAACTGATCTGACTTAAAAATATGGCCACAATTATGGACCGTAATTTTAAATATGGTCCGTATCTTGGACTGTAACTCCCAACATAGAATTTTGCCTCTTTGTCAAGGGAAGTACGGACCGTATTTCCAAATACGGTCCGTATTTCTCTTATACGGTCTGTATTTCTCACTGCCCAAAATAAATTCCAACAAAACGTATTCTCTTCGATTCGTTCATCATCTAATCCTTCCAACACTTGCCAAACATGAACTTACACCTTTGTATACTCAAGATAAACACGTCTAATCTCATATAACATCAAAAATAACTCCACTTTCCAAATCTATAGCAACCCACTCATGAAGAAACTTAACAAAAGTATGGGGTGCAACATCCTGCCCCCTTAGAAACATTAGTCCTCAAATGTTAGCACTCTTCGGAATCTATAGAAATTTTGGTAGAGTTTCCTCTATAATCACACCGCTACCAACCTGCCACACAGCTAAACAACACAGTAAGATACCACACAGGGCTATGAAAATCAATAACAACAATGGTCCCGCACGACCAGCAAGAGTATACTCAAGATGAACACGTCTAATCTCATATAACCTCGATAATAACTCCGCTTTCTGAATCTATTGCGGTACTCATGAAGAAACTTAACAAAAGTACGGGGTGTAACATCATCCATCCAGTACATTCGATGCGGAGCAAAAATTTAAGTATAAATGTTTACGAAAATTGCAACAAATAGTAAATATAAAGCCGAAACTTTAAACAGATAATGAATTCAATACTAAAACCTCAAAAGTTGAACCCAAAAAGTTTAAATCCCCAATCTGCATCTCGATACCAATATCTACTGTATAAATTAAGGTTATATATATATATATATATATATATATATATATATATATATATATATATATATATATATATATATATATATATATATATATTGTGATTATTGGTGTTGTTGTTAGAAGTATTGAAATGTACTCTTTATCTTCTACCAACCATGCACATTTTCTGTCTTGCAAAGATTAAAATTTGTGATAGTCTCACCAAGAGGATTATTTTCTTTTTTCCTTTCTCAGGTTTGAGTTGAGATAATTTGGTCCTTTTCCTGTTTTGGATGAATTCTCAGGTAAGTTTCTCCCCCTACTTCTCTATCTCTCTTTCTAATACTTGTATTAAATTTGATGGCATTTTACCACTAATATCATCTAAAATAGGTGATAATTGCAGGTTCACCTCTTACATGTTGGCTTCTGGGATTATCCACATAAAAGCCATTTTTAATGATTTTTTTTAATCTGTCATTCTCTCTGCAAAGTTGAATTTATTTTTAATGCTAAGTTAGCAATTTATCTTCTCTAATGTATTTTGATTATAATTATAATTCTCCAAGACAGATTGACAGTTGTTGTTGTTGTTCTTCTCTCAAAGGAAAGGAACCATTCAATGATCACTGCGATAATAGCAAAATTCAAATTATTGAGATGAAAATCATTGCCTTCCTTTATAACACCTTCTCAATGTTAATTGTATATTGTTTTTTTTTCAAAGGATATAATCAACGGTTGTTTTATTCGAGTAATTATTGTTTCCTCTAATACGAATGATAGTGCTGAGATAATATATACATTGAAGGCTCCATTTATAGAAATAACGTGTAAGGATGCTCAACGAAAGAAATAGCATAAAAAGATTTATAAAGTTCAAGTCCTCACACGTCAATATTTCTTGGTTGCCACATGCCACAATTAAAGAAAAACTTTAAGTTATGTTTGGAATATATACATTTTGTTGGGAATGGATAATGGTTATCAAAATTTATTATTTCTGTCACAAGATATGGTAGATATATAAAATCGTCAATCCATGACCCATTGTTTGCAATAGAAATTTCATTTGTGTTGACATGGAGGAGTTAATCACATTTTTTTCGGGAACTACTTTCAAACAGGTGTAAAAAGATAGATAGTTGTACTGCATATTGTGTCATTTGTGGATTTTTACTGTGTTTATTAGTGATTGCTGGGTTAATGGCCTTCTATAGAGTTGCTCATTCTGATATTGTCACGACCCAACCCATTGTGATGGCATCCCCAATAACCCCCTTGGTGGGCGAACCATCCCCTTAATCAATTAATCAACCATTTAAGCAATTACAACTCAAATAACAACATAACCAATAAATATAAGTCTAAGTCATGCCATAGATAATAGAAAGTGCGGAATACTACTTATTACAACCCCAAAATTCGAAAGTCATCGTACAAGGACTCTAATCATAAAATTGTCTAGGAAGTACATAAATGTCTGAACATAATAGAAATGTCTAGAAATGAAATAGACAACAACAAGGAGAGCTCTTCAGGAGGCATGGCATGGATAGGAGCTCACCCTCGGATCTGGTCAGAAAGTAGCCTCAGGCTAGATTTGAGGTCTAGAGGACGTCCCTGGCACAAAATATGCACTCAAAACGGTGCAACAAGGTAGTATCAGTACAAATACTATGTACTGGTAGATATCATAGCCCAACTAAGATTAGTATCATGCATACATTCATAAAAACAGCAAGACAAACAGATAGGCACAACAACACAATAATATCAACTATACCGATCAACAATGAATCACTAGAATAAGATGATGTCCAATGCAATGCAATCAATGACAAGTATCTCAACCGTACACACATGCTAAAGACCTTGTTCTCCCGATAGTCATGACCCGCGGGGGACCCATGGTGTCCATGTACCACTCGCTCTGAAACTGACCTCGGATCACGAGCCACGACTAGGCCACATCCTCGCCCCCTGTCAAATGTGCCTTATATATATATATATATATTTGTATACCACAATGGATCTCAGGATATGGTTCAAGTCTAGAACACAATATAAAGCACCACAACAATGTAAGCATGATCAATCAATAATGTCAATGCCAAGTACGTGCAAGTCCCAATGCCATTAGCCATAATAGGTCTCAAATAAATCAACTCAACAATAGCATGAATCATACTAGCTATCTCCATCAACACGAAAGAGTGTATGTGTATATATATATATCAACCCCTTCCTTCCAATAACACAGAAAATACACCTTATGGTTCAATACATAAAGTAATGGCTAGAAACCCACAAAATCAGAAGTCATAGCAACCTAGCTAATATCCAACTAGATTTCATGCCCAAAAGCCTAATCTTGCTTTCTCCCGTCAATGCTACTATATATACAATCTACTAATCAAAGTCTAACTCAAGTAAGTGGTAACCTACCTCAAAAGCAGAACTGAAAACACGAGCTACTCCAAGAGAGCCTTCCCTTTACATAAAGCCTCGAAATGCTCAAAGTCTAGCAATAATAATGCTAAGTAAGAAACACACCAACTAATTGGAACAAGAATCGATTTGGGAAAAAGTACCCAAAATACCCCTAACGAATCAAACGGGTAAAACAGAAAATTAAGGGTGAAATTACCCTACCCTTAGTCCCAACAATCATAATCCTCAAATTCATGGGTTTCTAATCAATTTAGACCCTATAATTCCATAATTTAGTCAAATCCCCAAATTTGGGTGAAACCCTAAGTCTCAAAATAGATTCTTGAATTTATTAGAACAATCCCATCCTAGATGGTTTTAACCTACACTTCTAGATGATATAAAAAGTGAGTTAAACAATAAAAACCAATTCAAGCTAAGGTTTCATGATTCAGAATTCTATGTCTTCAACCCACCATTTTAAGAACTTGAACTATCATTGAAACTTAAAAGGGAAAAACGAATGAACAAGATAATGGTTTAGAACTTATCTTCAAGGATGATTCCCCAAGTTCTTCAACAATCGCCTCTCTAAGATTTTAGGATAGCTTTTAGGAGTGTTTTAACTAATGAATTTCAACGTAGGAGCGTAAATGGGATTCTGTTCCCGTCATTCCGCCACGGTGGTCACAAGGATCATCGTGGCATCCAGACCATCCGCCATGGTTGATAATCATTAAATGGTAGCTTCTTGCCATAGCGGTCGAGACCCCGACATGGTGGTCGCGTTATGGCGTCACAAAGCACGCTATGGTGGTCCCGCTATGGCATCACAAATTATTGTGGTCTTACCAGAACCTGAAAAAATTTAGTTTTCACAAGTCATTCCCGAAATGCCGACATTAATCCGAGGCCCCACATACACAAACTAGATATGCACATGCACATAAAAACGCACTACGAATTCACCTGTGACCTTAGAATTTACAACGGACGCCTAATTTGCCAACTCAACCCCCAAACGGAATAAAACAAGTTTCCAACCAAGTACCCAAAATGCAACCAAACGCCTCGCGAACCGAACCATCTGCCCCACCAAGTCATAATCAACCTTCTGGATCTCATAGAGTCGACGGAATTCTAAAAAAGGTTTTGTTTACCCAAGAGTCAACTATTGGTCAAATACTTTCGCTTAAGGATTCTAAATCCTTCAGTTTTCACTAGACTCGCTTAAAGTCTCGAGAATGGATCAACAGGGGTAAAATGATCAAAACGCACATAAAGACCTAACGGGTCATTACATCACCAATTAAAAAACCATTTGTCCTCGAACAAACAAGGAAGGAAACAAGAGGGAAGGTACCTAACTGAGTGAAAAGCTAGGATATCTACTGCACATATCAGACTCGGTCTCCCAAGTAACTTCCTCAACTGGGCAATGCTTCCCCTGGACCTTCACTGAAGCTATTTCCTTGGACCTCAACTTTCGAACCTCTCTATCTAAATTGGGAATTGGCTCCTCCTCATAAGACAAATTCTCATCAAGCAAGACCGAATCCAAACGAATGATGTAAGAACCATCCGAATGATATTTCTTCAGCATAGACACATGAAACACTGGGTGAACACCCGACAAACCTGGAGGTAAATCCAACTCATAGGCCACCTCCCCACATGGTCAAGAATCTAAAATGGACCGATGAACCTAGGACTGAGCTTTCCCTTCTTCCTAAACCTCATCACACCTTTCATGGGTGAGACCTTTAACAGAAATTGCTCCCTAATAATGAACTCAAGATCTCGGACCTTCCGGTCTACATCTCCTTCTGTCTACTCTGAGCTGCTGAAAGCTTATCTTGAATCACCTTAACCTTATCCAACGACTCACAAAGAAGATCGGTACCCCACGGCCCCACCTCAAAGGCATCAAACCATCCAATAGGAAATCAGTGTCTCCTCCCATAAAGAGCCTCAAATGGAGCCATATCGATGCTCGAATTATAACTATTGTTGTACGTGAACTCTGCCAAAGGTAAGAAGTGGTCCCGATGACCACCAAAGTCGATCACATACGCTCGGAGCATATCCTCAAGAACTTGAGTCATTCACTCAGATTGACTATCTGTCTGAGGGTGAAAAGTTGTACTGCGATCCAATCGAGTATCGGCTTGTATAAGTCCTCCAGAAATGGGACGTAAACTGAGGTCCTCTATCAGAGCTGATGGAAATAGGGACCCCATGCAAATGAACAATCTCACGAATTTAGATCAGGGCCAACTTCTGAGCAGTGTAGGTAACTTGAACGGGGATGAAATAAGCAGACTTAGTCAATCGATCAACTATAACCCAAACTAAATCAAACTTTGTCTTCGGAAGACCCATAACGAAATCCATGATAGTCTGCTCCTACTTCCACTCAGGAATGGGCATCCTCTAAAGCACACCACCAGGGCGCTGGTGCTCATACTTGACTTGCTGACAATTCCCAGACTTTGCAACAAAATTTACAATATGTCTCTTTATCCGACCCCACCAGTAGTGCTGTCTCAAATCACGGAACATCTTGGTAGTACTAAGATGAATAGAGTTTCTAGAATTGTGGGACTCCTCCAAAATCGTCCTAATCAAATCATCAACGCGAGGAACGAAAACACGTCCCTTGATCTTCAAGACTCCCTCAATATCAATCATGGCCTCCTTGGCCTCACCACTCAAGACCTTATCATGAATCTTGGACAACCCTGCATCCTCAAACTACTTTATCTTAATCTGATACAAAAGCGAAGATCTCACCTCGACACAAGCCAACACTCTACTCGAATCTGAAATGTCAAGCCTCAAAAAACTGTTAGCCAAAGTCTGAACCTCCATGGCTAAGGGACGCTCCGAAGCGATCAATCGAGCCAAACTTCCCATACTCATTGACTTCCTACTCAAGGCATCCTGCTACCACGTTTGCCTTGCCTGTATGATATAAGATGGTAATGTCATAATCTTTAAGAAACTCCATCCATCTCTGCTGCCCAGAATTGAGATCCCTTCGACTAAACACATACTGAAGGCTGTGATGGTCGGTGAATACCTCACAATGGACACCATAGAGATAATGTCTCCAAATCTTCAAAACAAATACCACTGCAGCCAATTCCAAATCATAGGTAAGGGTAGCTCTTCTCATGAATCTTCAGTTGTCTAGAAGCATAAGAAATAACCTTATTTTCCTACATCAACATGGCACCCAGCCCAGAACGAGAAACATCACAATATACCATAAAATCATTGCCCTTCATGGGCAATACTAGAATCGGAGTTGTAGTCAATAAAGTCTTGAGCTTTTGAAAACTCTCTTCAGACTCATCGGTCCACTCAAAAGAAACTTCTTTCTGAGTCAATCGGGTTAAATGCAAAGAAATGGAAGTAAACCCTTTCATGAATCGATGGTAGTAACTAGCCAAACCCATAACGCTATGAATCTCTGTCACTGAAGTGGGCCTAGCCCAATCTCTCACAGCCTCAACTTTCTTAGGATTAACCATAATCCCATCCTTTGATACCACATGACCTAAGAAGGATACAGACTCAAGCCAAAATCACACTTGGAGAACTTGGCATACAACTCCCTATCTCTGAACAAACCAAGAACAATCCTCAGGTGTTTCTCATGGTCCTCCCTACTCCTCGAGTAGACCAATATATCATCGATGAACGAAATCACAAAGGAATCCAAGTATGGATTTAAAATGCCACTCATCAAGTCCGTGAAAGCAATTGGGGAATTGGTAAGCCCAAATGACATAACAAGAAACTCATAATGCCCATACTGAGTCCTGAAGGTTGTCTTAGGAATATCTTCGGCTCGAATCTTCAACTAGTGATAACCTGACCTCAAGTCAATCTTGGAAAACACAGAAGCCCACTGAAGCAAGTCAAATAGATCATTAATACGAGGAATGGGGTACTTGGTTTGAATGGTGACTTTGTTCAACAAGTGGTAATCAATGCACATCTGCATAGTCCCATCTTTTTTCTTCACAAATAGCATAGAAGCGCTCCAAGGGGAGACACTCGGTCTAATTAATAGGATCATCAAGCAAATCACAAACCATATCAAGACCATAGAGAAGTATATGGACACATAAGAGAATGTAAAACCCAGGTTGAACAATACAGTAGCTGACTGGTGACAGATTGAGATATTACCTGTAATGACTACATTGAAACCCTCAACCTCTAATCTCCTCGGAAAGTCATAGCAATGAACCCGTTCGCCACTAGCCTACGAACCTCTACGATCACCCTGGCCTGACTGAGCCCCGCCCCTACCGGGCTGATGTGTACCTCTCCCTAAATGAGATCCGCCTCTGATAGGACGGGTACCACCTCTATCAGATTTGTGTCCACCACACTCAGTCTGAGCACAGTCCCTAGTATAAGATCCTCCTCCTCTAGCAGATGAAATATGAGCCCTAGGAGTCTGGTACTGAGCACTCTTGTCACGACCCTTATTAGGATAGCGTGAGCACCTACCATTCTTACCTCGGTAGGCGAGCCCTTAACAAAATCGAGGCTTATTTCCAATCATAAATCAGGATCCATTTAATATTAAGTCATTAACATAATCAAGAAGAAATAACTCTTCTTATAGATATATGAAATTAATTACAAAAATGGCTTAAAATATAACAACCTTCCGAAAACCTAGTCTAGATTAGTACAATAGTGAGTAAGAGATGAAGATAATGGAGGTCTTTAAGATAAGCTGTCACAACCCAAATTGCGGAACGTGCGGGCACCTACTATATTACTAACTAGTAGGCGAACTCTTACCAATCAACCTAATGTTCAGATAGTTTTATTAATAACAAATACTTAATGATCACTGATTTAAAAGTAAATTATTACGAGGTTAAGGAAAGTATTAGATAGCTTAATGTGTGTACCACGAGATTTTGAAGTCATATGAATATGTGAAACTAAGTTTGTTGGAGAAAGTGAGATGTAAGTCATGTTTGGAAAGGTTTTCGCAATAGTTGAGTTGATGCGTATTTAGCAATGTCTTGAGGAGCTGCCATAGGGCCTCTTAAATGGTTAATGTAGTGTTATATAAGGATTAATACGGTTCCATAAGGATTTGAGATCGAACGAATTAACGAGAACAACTTCGGAAAAGTTGAGTTATACGACCACTTATACAGTCCGTATAACTTTATACGGTCCGTATAGGGGTCCGTACAACCTTTGCAGAGAAGGCCAATCCCTGGTGGGATTATACGGTCACTTATACTGACCGTATAAAGTTATACAGACCATATAAGTGTCCGTATAACCGAGTCGGATCACGTTTTCCACATTTTCCCTATATATATATATATATATATATATATATATATATGACCCAAGTTCACATTTTTCATTTCCCACATTCTCCACAACTCTTTAAATCTCTAGAACCTTCTCCCAAGCATATTCCACTCAAACTCAAGAGAAATCAAAGATCAAGAGGCAAGAATCAAGATATCCATGAGTTGGAAGACTTGCTAGGGCTATTAGACTTCAAGAATTTCTTGGGTATTGAAGCAAAGGTTTTCATACAAGTTGATAACTTTATCCAAAGCTCATTCTTATGAGATAAAAGGTTAGTTTTCATACTTATTACATGTTATTAATAATGCTTAGTTGTAGAATATCGTGGGTGAAAGGAGAAAGTAGAAGATGAGGCCTAAATGTAGATTTCATGATATTTTTGAGTAGTAAACTAACTTGAGTTATGATTCTTAGTATGCTATGGATATAATCTTGCCATGAAGGGTATTAATGATGACAAGGAAGTGTTGTATAAAATTGTACAAAGGGTGGATGTGAAGTTGTTGATGCAAGTTGAATATGAGAATGAATTGTGAGACTTAATTGAATATAACTACTTGAGTATGATATTGTGGATGTTATTATGGTTGTTGGGAGTTGTTTTGCAACAGGGTGGAAGTCGATGAAATAGGGAAATGCTGCCCAATTTTTGTTAGCTCATGAGTTGTTCTAGTTTGAATTCAAGAGTGTCTTTAAGACTTAACCATGGTATGAATCCTTTTAAATGTAGATTTCTCAAGCCTTGGCGGTGAACGTTAGATAGTTAAGAAGACAAAGAGGTATGTAAGGCTAACCCTTCTTTCTTAAGGCATGATCCCATTATTGTGTACCTTCACGTGAATTCCAAAATGTCTTCCAAGATGACTTCATTTCTAGAATCACTAAAGCTCATGATTCTTGATATTCTCAGGATACCATTGGTCTCATCCTATGATAGTTGATTCTCTAAGGAAGGATATAATGAAATTAATGATGATGATGATGATGTTGAGGATACGTATGTATTCCTATGTTTGTATGAATATATATATATATATATATATATATATATATATATATATATATATATATATATATAAAAGTATGACTATTAAGAACACCGAGCTTATATGGCCGGGTATGATATCTATCGCGCGCACACCACTGCAGTTGGGTATGGATAACACTAAGCCTTGGTAGGGCTAGGTATGTATAACACCGAACCTTGTCATGGTCGGGTATGTAAGACACCGAACCTCTATGGTCAGGTATGATACTACTATATGTATAAGTGTATGTAATGGAAGGTTCCCATTAGAAAGCGGGTAAGTGAATATGATGAACGTTGCTAGAGGTATAAATGGCTCTCTCATCCCATGAATCTTCTTTCTTATGTTATCGTTCATGCTTTTATTATGTTATTGATTATGCCTTACATACTCAGTATATTATTTGTACTGACGTCATTTTGTTTGTGGACCCTGCGTCATGCCCGCAGGTAGACAGAGAGATTGACTTGATCCATAGACTGCTTGCTCAGAGACTGCATAGAGGAGCTCTATTTGATTCGGAGTTGTAGTTGTTGGTACTATTCTTTTGTGTATATACATATGGGCATGGCGGGGCCCTGTCCCGTCTATATCATGATGTTTCATACTCTTATTAGAGGCTCGTAGACAGTTGTGTACAGTTAGATGTCTCTTAGCCGAGTCGGCTTATATTTTGTATATCATTTTGTCAGTCTAGTCGGCTTGTATATATGTGTATGGGCATGTTTGTTGATGTTGATATAAAAGTTCCCTAATTCAGCGGTAATGGTAATATTGAGGCATAAAGTTCGTTAATAGGCCATGTGGCTCACCTAGTTATGATTATAGAAGTATGATGATGGTGGTAGGGGTAGGGTCTAGCCTTCAGGGTCGGCAGCCGGGTCTTCATCATCTATACGCCCTCTGGGGCAAGGTTCACAAGCACTGGTCAACTGAGGTAGAGGTAGAGGAGGAGCTCCCAGTTCCGGTGCTCCTCAACACTGTATTTATGCTTTGGCTGGACGATAGGATCTTGAGTCCTTCCCTGATGTTGTTACAGGTATATTATCGGTATTTTCTCTTAATGTATATGCATTGATAGATTCGGGCTCCACATTGTCATATGTTACTCCATATATTGCGGGTCGATTTGGGGTCAAACCGGAGTCAATTAAACCTTTCAAGGTATCGACACTCATTGGTGAACCGGTAATAGCTAGTAGAGTATATAGAAATTATGTAGTTGTGATTTGTGATCATCGTACTATTGCTAATTTGCATGAGTTAAAAATGGTGGACTTTGGTGTTATTATTGGCATGGATTGGTTGGCTTCCTGCTATGCCAATGTTGATTGTATAATGAAAATGGTTCGCTTCCAATTTTCGGGAGAACTAATTTTGGAATGGAAAAGAAATACAGCTTCTCTGAGAGGTAGGTTTATTTCCTACCTCAAGGAAAGGAAAATTATTGCTAAAGAATGTATTTATCATTTAGTCCGAGTTCAAGATATAGAAGCCGAATCACCGAATCTTTAGTTTGTCCCCGTAGTGAATGAGTTTCCAGATGTATTCCCGGATGAGCATCCAGGCCTTCCCCCAAAGCGGGAGATTGATTTTGCTATTGATGTGATACTGGATACTAAACCCATATCTATTCCTCCTTATAGAATGGATCCCACATAATTGAACGAGTTGAAGGAGAAATTGAAGGACTTGCTTGAAAAAGGCTTTATTAGGCCTAGTTCATCCCTGTGGGGAGTACCCGTGCTGTTCGTAAGAAAGAAGGATGGTCCCTGCGAATATGCATTGATTACAGACAACTTAATAAGGTGACAATCAAGAACAAATATACGTTTCCAAGGATTGATGACTTATTTGATCAATTACAAGGTGCCAAATGGTTTTTAAAGATAGACTTGAGATCCGAGTATCACCAGGTGAGAGTTAGGGAGGAAGATATTCCTAAGACGGCTTTTCGGACAAGATATGGTCATTTCGAGTTCCGGGTAATGTCATTTGGGCTAACTAATGCACCAGTGGTTTTCATGGATTTGATGAACAATGTGTTTTGGCCTTTCTTAGATTTATTTGTGATTGTGTTCACTGACGATATCCTGGTATATTCTGGTCTAAGGCAGAACATGCCGATCATTTACGTACTATTCTTAGATTTCTTCAAACTCGAGAGTTATTTGCAAAATTTTCAAAGTGTGAATTTTGGTTGAATTCGTTGACCTTTTTGGGGCATATTATTCAGCTGATGGTATTTGAGTAGATACCCAAAAGATTGAGGCCGTGAAGACTTGGCGAAGGCCTACAACACCTATGGAGGTTCATAGTTTTCTCGGTTTAGCAGGTTATTACAGGAGGTTTTGTAGAAGGCTTTTTTTCTATCTCTACACCACTCACGAAGTTAACCCAGAAATTAGCTAAATTTCAATGGACGACGTAGCTTTCAAGAGTTAAAGAATAGATTAACTTCTGCCCCTATCCTAACACTTCCAGAGGTATCAGAAGGCTATGTTGTTTATTGTGATGCTTCAGGCGTTGGATTAGGGTGTGTGTTGATGCAACATGGTAAGGTGATTGCGTATGCTTCCAGGCAGTTGCGGAAACATGAGAAAAATTATCCAACCCATGATCTGGAGTTAGATGTTGTGATCTATGCATTAAAGATGTGGAGGCATTACTTGTATGGTGTCTATGTTAATATTTATATAGATCACAAGAGCCTTAAGTATATTTTCAAGCAGCAGGAATTGAATTTATGACAACGGCGATGGTTGGAATTGTTGAAAGATTATGTTGTTAACATCCTGTATCATCCCGGGAAGGCGAACATTGTGGCTGATGCTCTTAGCCATAGATCTATGGGAATTTTATGTGATGTTCAGCTAGAGAAAAGAGAGTTAGCTCATGAACTTCAGCAGTTAGCTAGCCTAGGAGTTCGGATAATGGACTCGGGAAATATAGGAGCTACTATTCAGAATTCAGTTGTCTCATCATTAGTAGTTGAAGTGAAAGAGCGTTAATACAAGGATACTATGCTAGTTCATCAAAGGAATACACATCCTCAGAAGAAGAAGGCATTCTTAGAGATTTCCGGAGATGGAGTTCTCTGATACCGGGGCAGGTTGTGTGTTCCTGATGTTGCAGGATTACGTTAGTAGATTTTGAGAGAAGCCCATTGTTCCCATTATTTTGTTCACCCTGAAGCAACAAAAATGTATCATGATCATAAATATAAATATTGGTGGAATGGAATAAAGAAAGATATCAAGCTTGTACAGGATCGACTATTAACAACTCAGAGTCGCCAGAAATCCTATGCAGATAATCGTCGACGAGATTTAGAGTTCCAAGTGAAAGATTGGGTATTCTTGAAGGTGTCGCCAATAAAGGGCATCATGAGATTTGGCAAAAAGGGCAAGCTTAGTCCCTGGTACATTGGCCCTTATGAGATTGTACGCATGGTAGGCCAAGTGGCTTACAAGTTAGATCTACCTCCGAATTTGGAGTCAGTCCATCCGGGTTTTCATGTATCGATGCTTCGTAAGTGCATTGGAGACCCTTCCAAAATTGTACCAGTAGATGATGTCTAAGTCACTAAACAATTGTCTTATGAAGAAGTTCCCATTGCCATTCTAGATAGGCAAGTACGGAGACTCAGAACCAAAGATGTAGCTTCAGTTAAAGTCTTATGGAGAAATAATAATAGAGAGGAAATGACCTGGGAAGCAGAAGAAGACATGAAGTTTAGGTACCCAAACTTATCTCCACCCCCAGAGGATACTCAGGCAGAGGCGCCATCGTCCCCAGGTATATATTGCTTTCTTGATACTTTCTTGGTTGTGTGTGGCCATGGTTATTATTGTTGTTGTTGTAGCCCTGTGAGGCGATATATTTAGGGTTACTATGACAGGATGGTAGTTCCATATTACAGGGGAAACTCTGGAAAAATTTTTGCAGGATCCCCAAAAGTCTAACATTCGAGGGCGAATTTTTCTTAGGGGGGAAGAATGTTACATCTTGGAGATTTCGGATAGTTGCCGTGCAAGTAGACTAATGCGAGCTTAAGGTGAATAAGAAGTCCTTACGAGGTTAAGGAAAGTAATAGATATCTTAAAGAGTGTACCATAGGATTTTGAAGTCATATGAATATGTGAAACTAAGTTCATTGGAGGAAGTGAGATGTAAGTCATGTTTGGAAAGGTTTTCGCAATAGTTGAGCTGATGCGTATTTAGTAATGTCTTGAGCAGCTGCCATAGGGCCTCTAAGATGGTTAATGAAGTGTTATATAAGTGTTAATAGGGTTCCATAAGGATTTGAGATAGAACGAATCAACGAGAACAACTTTGGAAAAGTTTAGTTATACGACAACTTATACGGTCCATATAGGGGTCCGTACAACCTTTCTAGAGAAGGTCAATCCCTGGTGGGATTATACGGTCACTTATACGAACCGTATAAACTTATACGGACCGTATAACCGAGTCGAGTCACTTTTTCCAGATTTTTCCCTTTATATATATATATGACCCAAGTTCACATTTTTAATTTCCCACGTTCTCCACAACTCTTAAAAGCTCTATAAACTTCTCCCAAGCATATTCCACTCAAACTCAAGAGAAATTAAACATCAAGAGGCAAGAATCAAGATATCCATGTGCTGAAAGACTCACTAGGGTTAGTAGACTTCAAGAATTTCTTGGGTATTGAAGATAGGGTTTTCATACATGTTGATAACTTGCTCCAAAGCTCATTCTTATGAGATAAAAGGTTAGTTTTCATACTTAATACATGTTATTAAGAATGCTTAGTTGTTGAATAACTTGGGTGAAAGGAGAAAGTAGAAGATGAGGCCTAAATGTAGATTTGATGATGTTTTTGACTAGTAAACTAACTTGAGTTATGATTCTTAGTATGCTATGGATATAATCTAGCTATGAAGGGTATTAATGATGACAAGGAAGTGTTGTATAAAATTGTACAAAGGGTGGATGTGAATGTCACGACCCAAACCAATGGGCCATGAGTAGTGCCCGAGTTGGACACTCGTATACGAACTTGTTAGATATAATCAGACTGATACTAAGGATAATGTGAAAATCTATAAAAGCATGTTGTAGACTCATAATGCCATATATCAGAATGAACCTGTCTCCTGAGGAGTCACAGTTAACCAAACATAACCAAACTATGCAAGCCGACAAGGCTGCCACTATACACGTGAATATCCAAAACGAAATACATCTGTATAGCTGACCAGACTATATATATACAAACCATATATGTCTACAAAACTCTAAGAGTATGA
Source organism: Lycium barbarum (assembly GCF_019175385.1). NCBI lineage: Eukaryota > Viridiplantae > Streptophyta > Magnoliopsida > Solanales > Solanaceae > Lycium > Lycium barbarum. The sequence continues at coordinate 48,963,404 of NC_083348.1, read as the reverse complement.
CAAGGCCTATGTCAAAAGGATTTGTACCAAAATGACCCAAGCTCCGGAATAATGGAGCTCTCCAAGCAGCTGAGCCGAAGTCCTAAGCCGTAGGATCGCCAATCTGAGCACCTGTACCTGCGGGCATGAAATGCAGCCCCCGAGGAAAGGGGGTCAGTACGAACAATGAACCGAGTATGTAAGGTAGAATTGAAACAATATATCTCGGCTCGGAGGATAGAAGAGTAATAGACTCAATCCGTACCTATAACCCACTCTGATAAACATGTATGTGCATATGACCTTTTAATGCAGCATGAGTATGTATGTATATATATATATATATATATATATATATATATATATATATATATATATATATATATAATGTATGCCTTCACCCTGTTCGCAGCCCCTTCGGGCATCATACCATAATGGCCCCTTCGGGCAGCCCCTTCGGGCATCATAATCATCGTATACCAGCTGATCAGGTGGTTTGCGTATATAACGCCTTAGCCCTTTTCCCTTCCCCATGAAATGATGTCGTGCATGTATGTAAATATGCAAATGCATGAAAATCTTTGAAAACCATCAAAAGACTCCTTTCGGAGCAATTTTAACGCAAAACGGGATCTTCTTCCCCTTTTCATTTGTCTCCTTCGAGACTCCAAAATTTAAATTTAAAATGCATAGGAAAGAGAAAACCCTTTGAAAGTCCCCTTCGGGAATTATACAACATCATGAAATTGCACAACTTATGGATGCCCCTTTGGGACTTAAGAGGTCAAAGATACGAATACTCCTACACTGCCTAGGAATAGAGTCTTTGGAGTTCATTTATTTGCTAGGTTCGTTTAGATAATAAGGATCTTCGTCACTACCATAATCATCACCACTATCATGTATCACTTTGAATGATCCATAAAATAAACTGAAGCCATATGTTATATAGGATACTCAGACATAAGCTGAGGCAATATATTATATAGCACACTCAGTCACGTCATGAAATCATCTAGAAACTTAGGCTTGAAAATCTCTAAGATTGGAGTCATCGTAAGATTTTTCAGAAACTATAGACTTCTGGCATTTCTAGGAGTAAAAATATTATGGATGTCATGTATGGAATCAAAACATAGGAATCATGCCTCTGAAAGAAAGGTTTAACCTTAACATACCTGATTAATCTCTTACGAATTAACGTTTATTCTCCCAAACTTGAAAATCTACATTCAAGAGAAATTATACTACCGTTAGACTTATCGTCATATACCTATCTCATGTCCTTAAATCAAACTCCATTAGAATATGCCAAAATTCGAGCAGCATCTCCTCTGTTTATATGCCTAGCCCGGAATCTCAATTCAGCAATCAAAAACAACAACAACAATACCAACATCAATAACATCATTTCCATCACCAATATGTACCATAAAACAGCCCACACGCTGTTTTCCAACTTCGATAACTAACCAACTTACTACCCAATTATTTAACGACTTTATCTCCATAAATAAACCTTAAATAATACCAAAAGAGAAAGATTCATACCTATTTTTTTGTTAAGACAGAAATACCCTAAATATCCACGCTACAATCCACCGCAAAACAATATTAGAATCACAACCATGTGTTACCCGGACCTAAACCACTACTCCGATACTTGAAAATTGCTCACTTTTTGTTTTCCTCACTCTCTCTCTTCAATTTCTGGAATTATCCAGCAAAATCTGGTGAAGAAAAAGTATTCTTACCCTTTTTATAAGGGTCAAATTCGGGTCAGGTTCACTGTAGCATTTTACTGTAGCAGCACTGTAGCAGGTCGGTTATGTCATGACCCGTCTAGGGGGCCGCGACGAACGCCCGGTACTAGCCCACCCGGGCGCCCCTTGGCTTACACTTATGCTTACATCTAGGTGAGCCATACAATTAAACATATAAATCTATTCGTTCATCATACTAGTCCCATTGGACGACAATGCCTTTATATAATGATTGGCATCTATGCCACATCAACGTACATGAGCCGACAAGGCCAGACATATCTAATCATATACAAGTGACTACGAGCCTCTAAGAAGAGTATAACATCTCACATGAGCGGGACAGGACCCCGCTATGCCCATAATTATATACACAAAAGAATAAGTACCCAAAAGCTATGGCTCCGAATGAAATGGAGCTCTGCTATGTAATCTCTGAGTAAGCAGCTATGGATCGAGCATGTCTCCCTGTGCACCTGCGGGCATAACGTAGCGTCCGCAAACAAAAGGACGTTAGTACGAAGAATGTACTGAGTATGTAAAGCATGATCAATATCAATATAGAAGCATAGATAGTGTTATGTCCCGTGTTTTCGTACAATTGGAAATCGAGAAATAATTATGACTCGGGTGTTAGAAGGATATAAATTTAATTTTTGTGAATATGGCTATGTGGTTGTGAAATCTTTAATGCTAAGACCTCGGGGAAGGCCGAGGATAAAAATTGGAATTTCGGAAATTAGTTTCGGGAATTACAAATCGGGACTTTTCAAGAAGTGGGCCCAAGAAATAAAGAGGTTACAATTGAAGCCCAAGCAAGAGAAGGGGCCGGCCAAGCCCATTTTTAAAAGGGTCATGTGCTATGCACATGACCCCAAATGGATATATACTAGGGAGCCTTAGCAATTCAAGAACAAAAAAAAAAATCAAAGAGCTCACAAAAAGGGGGTTTCGGCCGAAGTACAAAGGAAAAGAAAAAAAAAATTCCAAGCTTCTTTGTGATCCAAAAATCTTGTTCTTCTCATAGTTGTGAAGTGCTCAAGACTCTCTTCAACGGGGTATAATTAGTTTGGCACAAGAACTACGTTTGCGACAAGTCGGAAAATCAAGAAAAGGTAAGAATTTTGCCCCTCTAATGTTATAGAATTGATATGAATGTGTTAAGGATTGGAAATAGACGAGAATCCCGTGATTTTGATATAAATAGAAAGCCGTGGGTGTGTGTGTATAGTGTGTATTGGCCGTGAGCCATAGAGAGGAAATTGATGTGAATTGATCTTGGTATAATGTGTTGTTGTGACCTTTATGTCGTAAAAGATTAATTGATAAATGGAATTGGCGTTGAAAAGTGATTTTGGATATTATCGGAAAGTGTATACCCTTGGTATCATTATGTATGTCATTGTATATTTAGGGTGCTAGAGACTTTAGATATGAACTTATAATGATGTTAATGAATTCGGAATGAAACGACGTGAGTTAGAATGTTCGTCGTGAACTTTTGATTGTTTTGAAGGATTATGGAACATAGTGGATTTTGGTGTAATTTCGGGTATGGCTTGTATTGTAGTTAGGTTGTGATTATATAAGTTTGAATGTGGAAATGAATACAATTATGTAGATATAGAATTGGAATTTTGAAAGTTTGAATGGAAGTTGCCAACTTTAGAAATCATGTAGAACTTTAAAGCTAGAATGGTTTGATTGTTGTTTGGTTTGGTTGTTGATGTGTGGGCTGTTGTGATTGGTTAATTTGAGCCGAGTTACGCCTCGGGGATGTTAGATTTATAGGGGAAATGCTGCCGAAATTTCGGTAGGCAAATATGGAGTTAAAGGCATTTTTTAGCCTAAGGATCTCATTTGGTAACTTTGACCATTTGCAGATTTTTGACGAAACGGGACGGGACTTTTGGAAGAGCTTACGACGTCTGTGAGGTATGTAAAGCTTCCCAATTCTTTATTTGGCATATCTTAGTGTGTTAGTTGAATATGAGACCTTCCGGAGCACTTCTGCTCCTCGAAACCCGATCCACAGGAAAGTTACTATTCATTCAATTCGATTGAAGCCTAAAGGCTCCCTTTTGGCTAGAATGCCATTATTCGTCCGAAACCTATCGAAATGTGGTCGGGTAACCTAGAAATGATTATGTATGACCCTTGGCATATAACTGCTCGTAAAAATATGTTCGCCACCTCACTTCGACTCGAGGTGGGTCCGCTACCCCAAAATGCCCGATTTGCCCTTCGGGCCACCTTTGAGGATAAAGTCGAAAGTACCACTTCCGATCTTTGGAACCTCCTCCTACGGGGTATGTTTGGACTATTCGATGCGCTAATTTATGTTCCGAATTATATGGACCATTTTGGAAACGTTTTGCAAAATGTAACTTTATGTCGGCTAAGTATTCGACTATTTTGTATTTTAATATGACTTATGAGTTTACTTTGTTTTGAAACACTATTTTGAAATACGATTTGCATTTGTTTGCTCACGACTCCGCTCGTGCCTTATTATGACTTCGTTCACCGGTTCCCGGGCCGGTTTTGATTCGTGCGCCTTATGACAATTCGGCCGTATGCTGTGTTACGGTTCCCGAGGCTTCGCCATAGGGCCGGGTTCCGTTTGGAGTTATGCTGTGATATGGCTCGTGATGCGATACGCTCACCGATGATTATGATCATGTTCGGGGATGTACGGAGATTTGAAACCTTCTGGTGTTATGCTGTGTGTGGCGCCAGCGTCGGAGTGGCGACCACGTTCTTAAGCGTTTGCATGATTTTGTTTGCATAAAATACATATATATTATTTCGATACAGATTTTGACATACCAGTTTGTACCCCACTTTGACATTTGATTTGCTTTCGGTTTTGATCTATAATTCTGTACTCCGTGCTTTACATACTCAGTACATATTTCGTACTGACCCCCTTTCTTCGGGGGCTGCGTTTTATGCCCGCAGGTGCAGATATCGGTGATCCTCCGCAGTAGGCTTCACTTCTTGCTATTCCGGAGTACTCTTATCCGACCCGGAGTCCACTTTTGGTACAGACTCTTTTGCTTTGTATATATTTGGGTATATCTGACTATTTGGGTACGGCGGGGCCCTGTCTCGCCATATGTTTTTGTTTGAGTTTGTAGAGGCCTGTAGTCATATATGTGGGGCGAGGGTCCTATGTGTCCATTGTCTGATTTTGCTTTCGGGTCTTAAAGCGGTCTGTTTGATATGATGGCCCCAAATGGCCCTTTTGTATATATTTGTATTTTGACCGGCGATGTCTATTCCGCCGCTTTGTTTGAGTTTGATTTGATATGACCGCTTAAGACATATTTTCGATATAAATTATGTTTGATATAACTTCTTGAAAATTCTGAAATAAGTTTGGATTCGAAAATGAATATGCGATTTGGTCTGGGCACCCAGGTAGGGTGCCAGTCGCGGCCCACGGGGCTGGGTCGTGACAAAAGTGGTATCAGAGCGGTTTGTCCTCGGAATGTCTACAGGCCGTGTCTCGTAGAGTCTTGTTTATCGATGTGTTGTGCACCACATCTATAAACAGGAAGCTACAGGGCATTTAGGACGTTACTCTCTTTGTAATCTTAGATCGTGCGATAGAGCTGTGCTATTAGGATGATTTTGATCTGACTCGCCTTCGTGTTTGCAGTGATGCCTCCGAAGAAGGCAACGGCAGCCCAGAAGGGCAAGGCGAGGATTGGGGAGACTAGCCAGGCACAGCGAGCTACCCGGGCTCGTGTATATGATTTGCCTGAGGATGTGCCACAGTCTGAGGGGTCTGCTACACCCCCACTAGTACAGCCTGGAGCAGGACCTTCGGCAGCTCCAGAGGTCCGTGTACCCGCACCTGAGACTCCAACTCCTCAGCCAGGGGCGGAGGATAGGACCCTGAGGGAGGCTGTACAGCTGTTGACTACACTGGTAGCAGGACAGGCTCGTAGGCGCGGGCGGAGGGACGACGATGATGATGACAGACGGGACAGCCTGAGAGTTCGGGAGTTTTTGCTATGTGGCCCTCCAGATTTCTTCGGGTCTAAGCCCGACGAGGACCCCCACGACTTTATTCGGGGGATGCGACGCTCACTGGACTTGGTCAGGGCTTCAGAGACTGAGTCAGTTGAGCTGGCTTCGCACCGGCTTCGAGATGTGGCCACCCACTGGTACGAGACTTGGGAGCTGTCTAGAGGAGAGGGTGCCCCTCCAGCCACTTGGGATCAGTTTGTGACAGCATTCACCCGCCACTTTTTGCCCCCAGAGTTACGGCGGGCACGGGCTGATCGATTCTTACGTCTGCAGCAGAGGGGTCGGAGTGTTCGCGAGTATAACCTTGAGTTTGATTCTCTGGCCCGATATGCACCGGCCGTGGTAGCAGATATGTCCGATCGAATGCACAGATATGTTATGGGATTGGACCGGTATTTGGTTGATAGTTGTATGGCAGTGTCATTGCAGGCAGACATGGACATTTCCCGGCTTCAGGCCTATGCGATGGGTATGGAGGACCGTCGCAGATCCGATCCTGCTGGCAGAGATAGAGACAGGAGGCCGCCCAAGAGGGCTAGATCCGCGGGTTATTCAGGGGATTCTCGAGGCGGACAGCCTCAGCAGCAGCAGCAGTCTGACAGATATTTTCCTTCTTCCGGCCGGGGTACTCAGTCAGGCAGCCGGAGATTCGACAGTACGGGACCGTCTGGGGCCGGTCAGAGCTCCAGAGTGGCAGGTTCGCAGGTATCCAGGGGTCCCAGTCAGGCCAGACCACCTAGACCCCGTTGTCCACACTGCGGGAAGTCTCATCCCGGGGAGTGTTACCGAGCGACGGGAGCTTGTTTTACTTGTGGTGGTGAGGGCCACTTTATGAGAGACTGCCCATTGGCCAGTGGTTCGGGTAATGCGGCTCAGCAGACAGGGTCAGCCGCCGGTTCTTCTTCCGTTCCATCTGTTGCACGCCCTGGAGGGCGGGGTATTCCAGTACCGGCAGCACGCGGTCGAGGCCGCGGTGGCGCTTCAGGTTCTAGCGGTCCCTCGAACCGCATATATGCTTTGGCCAGCCGCCAGGATCAGGAGGCTTCGCCAAACGTTGTCACAGGTACATTACTGGTTTTCTCCAGATCTGTATATGCATTGATTGACCCTGGCTCTACTTTATCATATATTTCCCCGCTCGTTGCTAGTAAGATTGGGATAGTGTCTGAGCCTATAGAGCCATTTGAGGTAGCTACGCCAGTTGGGGATTTTATTATAGCGAGACAGATCTATAGGGATTGTTCTGTGACCATTTATGATCGTAGCACTAAGGCTGATTTGGTAGAGTTAGACATGCTCGAGTTTGACGTCATTATGGGTATGGACTGGTTGTCTTCCTGTTATGCTAATGTCGACTGCCAGCAAAAGGTAGTCCGTTTTCAGTTTCCAGGGGAACCAGTCATAGAGTGGTTCGGATCTACTGCATCGCCGAGGGGTAAGTTTATTTCATACCTCAAGGCTAAGAAGATGATCCAGAAGGGTTATATCTATCATTTGGTTCGTGTGCACGATACTGCAGCGGAAGTACCTACCCTTCAGTCTGTCCCGGTCGTCAGTGAGTTTCCAGATGTTTTTCCTGATGAGCTTCCTGGCCTTCCGCCTGAGCGGGAGATTGATTTTTCTATTGAGTTGATGCCGGATACGCAGCCTATATCTATTCCTCCGTACAGAATGGCACCAGCTGAGTTGAAGGAGTTGAAGGAGCAGCTGAAAGATTTGCTGGATAAGGGCTTTATTAGACCCAGCACATCACCCTGGGGAGCGCCGGTATTGTTTGTCAGGAAGAAAGATGGGTCATTGCGGATGTGTATCGACTACCGGCAGCTGAATAAGGTGACTATTAAGAACAAATATCCCCTCCCCCGGATTGATGATTTGTTTGACCAGCTGCAGGGTGCTAGACATTTTTCAAAGATAGATCTGCGTTCTGGTTACCATCAGGTGCGAGTACGGGAGTCAGATATCCCGAAGACTGCTTTCAGGACTCGGTACGGGCATTATGAGTTCAGAGTTATGTCTTTCGGGCTGACTAATGCTCCAGCAGTATTTATGGATCTGATGAACCGGGTATTTCGGCCTTTTCTGGATATGTTTGTTATTGTATTTATTGACGATATTCTGATTTACTCGCGATCAGTCGAGGAGCATTCAGATCATTTGAGGACGGTACTTGGCATCCTCCGTCAGCAGAAGTTATATGCTAAATTCTCTAAGTGTGAGTTCTGGTTGACTTCTGTGGCATTCTTGGGCCATATTGTCGGCGCAGATGGTATTCGGGTTGACACGCAGAAGATTGAGGCTGTGCAGAATTGGCCCAGGCCTACTACACCGACAGAGGTGCGTAGTTTTCTTGGATTGGCTGGGTATTACCGCAGGTTCGTGGAGGATTTCTCTTCTATTTCAGCACCACTGACGAGGCTTACCCAGAAAGCAACAAATTTCCAGTGGACAGATGCTTGCGAGCGCAGCTTTCAGATGCTGAAGGAGAGATTGATTACAGCACCAGTTTTGGCTCTTCCAGAGGGAGCTGACGGGTATGTTGTCTATTGTGACGCCTCTGGTATTGGGATAGGATGTGTATTGATGCAGCACGGTCGAGTCATAGCCTATGCTTCCCGGCAGCTCAGACCGCACGAGAAAAACTATCCCACTCATGATCTTGAGTTGGCCGCGGTGATTCATGCTCTGAAGATTTGGCGGCATTATTTATATGGGGTCCATGTTGATATCTATACGGACCATAAGAGTCTCCAGTATATTTTCAGACAGAAGGAACTAAATTTGCGGCAGCGGAGATGGCTTGAGTTACTAAAGTACTACGATGTTGATATTTTGTACCATCCGGGGAAAGCCAATGTGGTAGCTGATGCGCTTAGCCGCAAGTCCGTGGGCAGTCTGGCTGATGTTCCACCTGATAAGAGAGATTTGGTTCGTGATATTCATCAGCTGGCCAGCCTCGGAGTTCGTTTGGTGGATTCTGGAGATTCTGGGATTTCTGTTCGTCCAGTTGCTGAGTCATCAATTATTCAGGAGGTAAAGCAGCGCCAGTTCGAGGATCCTCTTTTGATTCAGTACAGAGATGTGGCCCTTAATAAAGCAAAGACTCAGTTTGAGATCTCGCCTGACGGAGTATTATTATATGACGGCAGATTCTGTGTACCGGACGTTGCGGGCTTACGGCGGCAGATTATGGGCGAGGCCCATAATGCACGATATTCTGTCCATCCTGGTTCCACTAAAATGTACCGGGACCTCAGGTGTTTGTACTGGTGGGACGGCATGAAGAAAGATATTGCTGAGTTTGTTAGTCAGTGCCCGAACTGCCAGCAAGTTAAGATCGAGCATCAGAAGCCCGGTGGATTATTACAGGAGATGGAAATTCCAGCCTGGAAGTGGGAGATGATTAATATGGATTTTGTTGTTGGATTACCGCGCACTCCACGCAGGTACGACTCTATCTGGGTTGTTGTTGACAGGCTGACGAAATCAGCCCATTTCCTTCCGGTTCGGACTACTTATTCGGCTGAGGACTATGCCAGATTGTATATCAGAGAGATAGTCAGACTTCACGGAGTCCCGATATCTATTATTACTGACCGAGGTACCCAGTTTACCGCAAATTTCTGGAGGTCATTTCAGGAGGGATTAGGGACTCAGGTGAGTCTCAGTACAGCTTTTCACCCTCAGTCCGACGGGCAGGCCGAGCGCACTATTCAGACGCTCGAAGATATGTTGCGGGCCTGCGTTATTGATTTTAGGGGCAGCTGGGATGATCATTTGCCGCTTATTGAGTTTGCCTATAATAACAGTTATCACTCCAGCATTCAGATGGCTCCGTACGAGGCCCTTTATGGCAGGAGATGCAGGTCTCCTATTGGCTGGTTTGACGTGGGCGAGACTAAGTTGATTGGGCCAGATGTAATCCAGGAGGCTGTAGATAAGGTAAAGCTTATTCGAGAACGATTATTGGCTGCTCAGAGTCGACAGAAAGCTTATGCAGATAGACGACGTCGACCGTTAGAGTTCCGGATTGGCGACTGGGTGTTCCTGAAGGTGTCGCCCATGAAGGGTGTCATGAGATTCGGTAAAAAGGGTAAGTTGAGCCCCCGGTACATTGGACCGTATCAGATCGTGCGAAAGATAGGCGAGGTCGCCTATGAGCTAGACTTACCATCCGACTTGGAGGCCGTACACCCGGTGTTTCATGTGTCTATGTTGCGGAAATGCATTGGTGATCCTGCCAGGATATTCCCAGTTGACGACATTCAGGTGACGGAGCAGTTATCTTATGACGAGCAGCCTGTATCTATTCTGGATCGACAGGTGCGGAGACTACGCACTAAAGAAGTGCCCTCCGTCAAAGTCCTGTGGCGCAACAATAATCGGGAGGAGATGACTTGGGAGGCGGAGGACGAGATGAAGAAGAAATATCCCCACTTGTTTCCGACATCCGCAGGTAATCTAATTCCTTTTTCAGTTTGTTGTGTTGATTGATAAAATGAATTATGTATGTCATCATTAAAAAGGGACACTCCTGCCTTGATCATAAGACCTTATAAGATTAATCTAACATTCGGGGACGAATGTTCTTAAGGGGGGGAGAATGTTATGTCCCGTGTTTTCGTACAATTGGAAATCGAGAAATAATTATGACTCGGGTGTTAGAAGGATATAAATTTAATTTTTGTGAATATGGCTATGTGGTTGTGAAATCTTTAATGCTAAGACCTCGGGGAAGGCCGAGGATAAAAATTGGAATTTCGGAAATTAGTTTCGGGAATTACAAATCGGGACTTTTCAAGAAGTGGGCCCAAGAAATAAAGAGGTTACAATTGAAGCCCAAGCAAGAGAAGGGGCCGGCCAAGCCCATTTTTAAAAGGGTCATGTGCTATGCACATGACCCCAAATGGATATATACTAGGGAGCCTTAGCAATTCAAGAACAAAAAAAAAAAATCAAAGAGCTCACAAAAAGGGGGTTTCGGCCGAAGTACAAAGGAAAAGAAAAAAAAAATTCCAAGCTTCTTTGTGATCCAAAAATCTTGTTCTTCTCATAGTTGTGAAGTGCTCAAGACCCTCTTCAACGGGGTATAATTAGTTTGGCACAAGAACTACGTTTGCGACAAGTCGGAAAATCAAGAAAAGGTAAGAATTTTGCCCCTCTAATGTTATAGAATTGATATGAATGTGTTAAGGATTGGAAATAGACGAGAATCCCGTGATTTTGATATAAATAGAAAGCCGTGGGTGTGTGTGTATAGTGTGTATTGGCCGTGAGCCATAGAGAGGAAATTGATGTGAATTGATCTTGGTATAATGTGTTGTTGTGACCTTTATGTCGTAAAAGATTAATTGATAAATGGAATTGGCGTTGAAAAGTGATTTTGGATATTATCGGAAAGTGTATACCCTTGGTATCATTATGTATATCATTGTATATTTAGGGTGCTAGAGACTTTAGATATGAACTTATAATGATGTTAATGAATTCGGAATGAAACGACGTGAGTTAGAATGTTCGTCGTGAACTTTTGATTGTTTTGAAGGATTATGGAACATAGTGGATTTTGGTGTAATTTCGGGTATGGCTTGTATTGTAGTTAGGTTGTGATTATATAAGTTTGAATGTGGAAATGAATACAATTATGTAGATATAGAATTGGAATTTTGAAAGTTTGAATGGAAGTTGCCAACTTTAGAAATCATGTAGAACTTTAAAGCTAGAATGGTTTGATTGTTGTTTGGTTTGGTTGTTGATGTGTGGGCTGTTGTGATTGGTTAATTTGAGCCGAGTTACGCCTCGGGGATGTTAGATTTATAGGGGAAATGCTGCCGAAATTTCGGTAGGCAAATATGGAGTTAAAGGCATTTTTGAGCCTAAGGATCTCATTTGGTAACTTTGACCATTTGCAGATTTTTGACGAAACGGGACGGGACTTTTGGAAGAGCTTACGACGTCTGTGAGGTATGTAAAGCTTCCCAATTCTTTATTTGGCATATCTTAGTGTGTTAGTTGAATATGAGACCTTCTGGAGCACTTCTGCTCCTCGAAACCCGATCCACAGGAAAGTTACTATTCATTCAATTCGATTGAAGCCTAAAGGCTCCCTTTTGGCTAGAATGCCATTATTCGTCCGAAACCTATCGAAATGTGGTCGGGTAACCTAGAAATGATTATGTATGACCCTTGGCATATAACTGCTCGTAAAAATATGTTCGCCACCTCACTTCGACTCGAGGTGGGTCCGCTACCCCAAAATGCCCGATTTGCCCTTCGGGCCACCTTTGAGGATAAAGTCGAAAGTACCACTTCCGATCTTTGGAACCTCCTCCTACGGGGTATGTTTGGACTATTCGATGCGCTAATTTATGTTCCGAATTATATGGACCATTTTGGAAACGTTTTGCAAAATGTAACTTTATGTCGGCTAAGTATTCGACTATTTTGTATTTTAATATGACTTATGAGTTTACTTTGTTTTGAAACACTATTTTGAAATACGATTTGCATTTGTTTGCTCACGACTCCGCTCGTGCCTTATTATGACTTCGTTCACCGGTTCCCGGGCCGGTTTTGATTCGTGCGCCTTATGACAATTCGGCCGTATGCTGTGTTACGGTTCCCGAGGCTTCGTCATAGGGCCGGGTTCCGTTTGGAGTTATGCTGTGATATGGCTCGTGATGCGATACGCTCACCGATGATTATGATCATGTTCGGGGATGTACGGAGATTTGAAACCTTCTGGTGTTATGCTGTGTGTGGCGCCAGCGTCGGAGTGGCGACCACGTTCTTAAGCGTTTGCATGATTTTGTTTGCATAAAATACATATATATTATTTCGATACAGATTTTGACATACCAGTTTGTACCCCACTTTGACATTTGATTTGCTTTCGGTTTTGATCTATAATTCTGTACTCCGTGCTTTACATACTCAGTACATATTTCGTACTGACCCCCTTTCTTCGGGGGCTGCGTTTTATGCCCGCAGGTGCAGATATCGGTGATCCTCCGCAGTAGGCTTCACTTCTTGCTATTCCGGAGTACTCTTATCCGACCCGGAGTCCACTTTTGGTACAGACTCTTTTGCTTTGTATATATTTGGGTATATCTGACTATTTGGGTACGGCGGGGCCCTGTCTCGCCATATGTTTTTGTTTGAGTTTGTAGAGGCCTGTAGTCATATATGTGGGGCGAGGGTCCTATGTGTCCATTGTCTGATTTTGCTTTCGGGTCTTAAAGCGGTCTGTTTGATATGATGGCCCCAAATGGCCCTTTTGTATATATTTGTATTTTGACCGGCGATGTCTATTCCGCCGCTTTGTTTGAGTTTGATTTGATATGACCGCTTAAGACATATTTTCGATATAAATTATGTTTGATATAACTTCTTGAAAATTCTGAAATAAGTTTGGATTCGAAAATGAATATGCGATTTGGTCTGGGCACCCAGGTAGGGTGCCAGTCGCGGCCCACGGGGCTGGGTCGTGACAGATAGCAACATAAGAAATAGCATCGAATGGGAGATAGCAATATCATCGTCATATGCACTTACTTGCCTTTCATAGGAACTTTCCATTGCTAATACGTATTTGTGTACATACATCATTATCCGTATTCCATAATAGTACCCGTACCCCATTTGTGCTCATATTCGTATACATGCCCTTATTCACATTCATATACATAGTCATATCATATTCGTATTCATGTCATATACATAATCATATCATATACATAGCATACCCGACCACGTAGGATCGGTGTTTCATACATACTTGGCTACCCAAGGCTCAAGGTTACTCATACCTGGCCCTACCAAGGCTTCAGGGTCACATCTACCTGGCCCTACCAAGGCGTCAGGGTTATCCATACCATATGCAGAGGTGTGCACGCGTTTTGTAATCGTATACATACTTATTCACATATCATACCCGGCCTCATAAGCTCGGGGTTCCATAATAGTCATACATAGACACATATACATAATAGCTCATAAGCATCTTTACTATTTACATCATTATCATAATCGTCATCAACATCCTTATTACTATTATCGTCATTCATCACATTTATCTATATAGGCTTACTCGTCATACGAGTGATTTAGTACAATGGTGGCGTATCACGCATCGTGAGCTTACTAGCTCGGAAGATCAAATCATTTGAAGGATATCTTAGTCTCATAAAAGATTTAGATATTTGGCCAAAGTACCATGCCTTATGAAAGAAGGTGTCACGACCCAACCCCGTGGGCCGTAACTAGTGCCCGAGTTGGACACTCATACACACTTACTTACCAAATCGATATACAAATGACCTACCCATATTTAGCATACATTGATTTATATAGATGCGAAGAACAGATGGCGTCTTAAGCGGTCACATATAGCAAATGTATCACACAAAAGCCGGTAAGGCTTTCATCAAACACATCGCCCAACGAAATATACATATGTATACACAGTCATACAGGCCGTTTCGGCCGTCATAGCAAATGGAACCGCTTAAGACGGAAATCAAACGGACATAGCTAAACAATGACGACCTATGACCCACATATATGTCTACAGGCCTCTAACAAAGACAACAGAATCATATGACGGGACAGGGCCCCGACGTACCCCTGAATATATACCTAAAGATATACAACGGAAGAGTCTGTACCAAAATGTGGGCTCCAGAACAAGGGAGCACTCCAAAGCAGCAGAATGGATAGCCTAAGCTGTCGGGTCACTCACACGGACGTCTGTACCTGCGGGCATGAAACGCAGCCCCCAAAGAAAGGGGGTCAGTACGAAATATGTATTGAGCATGTAAAGCATGGAATTATATGAACAGAATCACAAGCGGAATAAATAGTGCAGAAGGTTAGTACAGAAAGTAAGCACGGTATGCAAATTAATAAACACGACTTACTGGAAACACAAACCATGCATGCCAAGAACGGTATGCGGTCCCTTGCGGGACCCGGGGAACGTGGCGCCACCCTGCCTTTGGCACCACACACATCATAGTCTAGAAGATTTTCTCCGTAATCTCCGTCACACATCATAATATCACATCATATATGGTTCGGCGAACCATAAACACATCATAACACCGTAACACATCTAACTCCGGAATACATATATGGCACCCGGCCCTCAAGCGGGGGACCCGGCGAACCATACGCACGATACGTGCCGGCCCGAGACTCAGTGAAAGAGTTCATAACACATGCACGAGCAGAGTAGTGAGAAACTATATGCACATAAATCAAGACTCGACGAATACGTACACTTAGCGACATCTGAAGGCTCAGAAACGAGTTTCGGGTCAATCCGACTTAGTATGAGAAAGTTATGAGAGTTTGAAGTACAGAACCTTCTACAAGCGTTTCAGAGGCTATTTTTGGAAAATCAAAGCAACGATCATATCAAGTACCTTTCGGATATCATTATGGATCAAATCAAATATATAGCTTTTTGGAATCATATGGACATATCGTAATATATCAAGACTCAACGGAATACTCGAACGGGCTATTATTTGCAAGTCAAGACATTAATCATATCACTTCTCTCTCGAATGCTAATTCGGCAACATATCATATAGATCTTCGAACATCATAGTTACGGATCAAAATCATATGAAACAACTTATGGAAATCAAGGATACTAGCCATCGTAGTGGCTCTAAGAATGGGACTTTCTTTGAAATAATACATGTATGTCATTTGTTCATTTCGCAAAGGTCATGCCAAAAGAAAGAAAGGTAAGCCTTACATACCTTGCCCGCTTTCTACGCTAATCCGAACTTAAGTCTTTCGCTTCACAAGATCTACAACAATATTCATATATACCAAACATTAGCCATAACACTTAAGAGTCCAATTCAAAACCAATACTTTATCTACAGAAATTTCGGCAGCACTTCCCTTGGAAATACTATCATCCCCGAGAATCCAACTCGGCTATATCATCAACAACAAATTCGAGAATTTACCTCGGCCAAAATATCAACAACAATACCAACAATTACTCTAGCAATGTCCACAATCGATTCAAAACGCATACTAACATTAGCAACTTCTTTCTACAAACTTTGACGACTTCCCATTCACATTCAATTCATAATTGCTCACATATTCAAGTACTAATCTGAAACCATTCAAACAATATTCAAGAATACTTCAACCAATCCGTACTATATTTAAAATAATCCAACAAATATGTCATTCCACCCAAAACTTCCCAAATGCAATAACAACAACAACACATTTTCTCCTTTCAAATTCATGAATTATACCAACAATTCACACATTAACAACATTACCTTCCATAACTACAAAGATGACATTAAAATCACATTAGCTTCTTAAGACAACTCTCCAACCCTTACAACTTCAACTAGAATTATTAAACTTTCATTATCAACATAGAATTCACAACAACAACAACTAAAACACTAAATAAAATAATTGAATCATTGTTCCTACACATCACACATGTACACGGCCACAACCCTACCTCCATATTTTCATGAATTTCACTCATTTCTACACACTACAACATTCACAACCATCCATGACATAGAAAAGAAGGTTGATTCTTACCTTTTCTCCTTAGCTTCTCACTTAGCTTTGATTATAAACTTGCAACAAAGAGGAGTCTTCTTGCTCTAAAAATTATGCCACGTTGAAGAGGACCCTTGAATTAGTAGGAATACTAGAAGAAATATTTTGTTTGGATCAAAATTGAAGGCTTCACTTTTTCTTGGCTATGGCCGAATAGGCCCTTTTTTTTCTCTCTCTCAAAATTTCTTGAACTTTCTATTGTTGAAGATGAATTTATCATCTTCCTTTACATATATTAACTCCAACATGGGCCTTGGCCCATTACGGGTGGACGGCCACTTGGCCTTTTTACTTAGGCCCAACCCCCCCTTTTTTTTATTTTGCAATTCATGAAAATTTTATTCTCCAAATTCCAAATTTGCCCTTAGCTTTCTTCAATATTACCATGGACCGTCTTGTGAAATTCCCTTTTTTCCCCTAGCCTTACTTAACATTTCCACATCCATAACTCTTATAAACAACTTGTGTGCTAAACAAGGTTAAAAATATAGGCTTGCTCTTAACCTCCCGCAATTATCTTGAATTATCCAAATGTACAAAATGCGAGATATAACAGAAGGGTTAGCCTTACATACCTTTTCGTTTGAATATTTACCACTTGTACATTCTCTTTCAATGGTTGCGTTTATACCTTCATTAAAGTCATACTATCATTAGAATCGATAGCTAGCACATATGACTAAAGCTAGAGAAAATCGGACAGCATCTCCTTTATTTATACGACATTCCTCCGTAATGTATATCAAATCCCAAACGTCAACAATACATTCACAATACCATAACAATGGCCATTAATCATTTACGTTACCCACATTATCTAGATTCCTAAATTCGCTCCCAATTCACCCATAGTCATGGTCGTATCACCGGACTTCGTCCATTCATATACAATGCCCATTTTCATGATCGTAACATCATTTATAACACATTCATGTCACAACACAACAAGAATCACAATTCAATTTAAACTATTTCTCAAAACGTCACTATTCATCATTCATGACCCATTTCTTTATACTCATCTAATGTCCAAGTATTTTAACTCTCAAACACCTTAAACAACATATAAATACCATAAATCTTACCTTACATGTTGTAGGAATGAGCCTTGGTTGAAATACTCCTCTTGAGCAAAAACCCTAGTTTTCCTTTAATAAGATTTTCTTGACTTGAATGATCTTAATGGG
Organism: Lycium barbarum; assembly: GCF_019175385.1. Taxonomy (NCBI): domain Eukaryota; kingdom Viridiplantae; phylum Streptophyta; class Magnoliopsida; order Solanales; family Solanaceae; genus Lycium; species Lycium barbarum. Next base: position 48,945,820 of record NC_083348.1, on the reverse strand, counting down.
TTTCCTTACACTTGATTCACTTGATTTGTGTTGCTGATGACTAATAACCCTTGAAATCATGTGGAATATATGTATAGAGATGTTTTAGAGAGAAGGGATGAAATGTGGAAATAAAATAATAAACTTGGACCCTTATTTAATAACCCAAAATCTGATCTTAAGTGAACAGCATAGTGGTTGTAAACTTGGTTTACAGTCCGTATTCCAGTTTACGGACCATCCTTCGTGGTCGTATTTAATCATAACAGAACCAGAAACTCAGTCTGAAACATGGTGATTTACGATCGCTGTTTACGGGCCGTAAACCGCTTTACAGTTCGTATTTCAGGTCGTATTTAACCATTTGATCATTTGGCAGAAAGTTGAAGTTTTGGAAGCCAAAATATGACATGGCAGTTTACGGACCGTATACCACTTTACGGTCCGTATTTCATTTTACAACCAACTGGCTAGAATGCCAACCTGCAACTTTTCACATTTTTAGAACCTATAGTTATTCATTATGGAGCATAACCTATCTCTTATTGCAATTGCCTTTGGAATCTTACTTAGGGTCGACAAATTCTATTTCTTACTCATGAAAACATCGGATACTCGTACTCCTCGCGGGTCCATTCACTTGGACAACAATGGAGGATTTTTTTTCTGAGGTGTAACAGGTACTGTAGCACGCGTTTCTACTCTGTCAGCTGAACTTGTAACGTCTATAATTCTTTACTCCGAAGTCCAATCGATGAGCGATTTGTTGCATTGGAAACTAGACTCGACGAACTTATTTTTAGGCTTTTGTTTCACCTTATAACACTTCATATGCTAAAAGATATTCCTCCGCCATGTTGGACCGAAATTGCTCCTCATATTTTCTCCAAAGTCCGACAAACTTAATTTCCTTCATTCACTTGCCCTCCAGTCCTTTCGATACTTCTCATACATGATCTTAAACCCTTAAAACCATAAAATAGGCACATATCGCTTGAGTTTTCACAATTTAGTAGTTAACACCTACGGAACACAACGTCCAAACTGCGAGGTGTAACATTCTTCCCCCCTTAAAATCATTCATCCTCTAATGTTGTAGTTACAAATCCACAACGTTTCTAATGATGTCTTGAAGTGACTGTCCTTTTCTTATGCTCCGACCGCCTTATTTTTAGCATAGGTTGGTCAACCTCTTCTCTCGCAATCATTTAGAATCTCCAACCGTGAGGTTCACACGCTTCTAATTTCCCTCAAACTGTTGTAGTTCCTCATCCTTCCTTTATATCTAAACCTGTAGGTCTCCTTAGCACACTTCCCAGGGGGGTCACCCATCCTACTACTACTCTATCCCAAGCATACTTAACCTCAAAGTTCTGATGGGATCAGGTGCATTAGTGCTGGTCTGATCACGTCCATCCTACTGCGTGGCCTTTACCACGTGACCTAAAACAAGTTGAAGTTCTAACAGATCCCAAGAAAATTCCGGTCATGCAACTCCCTCCGAATTGAAAAAGTTTCTCATGTTACTAACCACACAATTGTTGTTTTAGTCTTTGGAACTCCCTATTACTTCTCGATTTTCCCATTGTCGGGTGTCATAATTTCTCTAATACCTTAGTCAGTCCTTGTGCTCGAGTGAGCACCGAAGGTGATGATGCGGCAACCGATCCTTTTGTTTGCATCATACCGTCCCCAACTCTCATTGGGCACTCCCTGTCAAAATGACTAGGGTTCCCACAAGTATAACATACATCCCGACGACACGGTCTCGAGTGGTTCTTACAACAAATAGCACACCGCAGGGGAGGTGGCATCTCCTGTCCTAAGCCCCTCTGCTGCTGGAAACTCGCAGTGCGAGAATTGTTCTCTTGTCCAGAATTAGTAACTCTGTCATACTGAGATCCTCAAAATTGTGGAGGTGCACTGGTTGTAGGATAAGCTGGGTATCTACAATACTGTTGCCTCAGACCTCCTCTAAATTTACCAGCAACATCTAAAGATCGGGACCTCTTATGCTGACCTCTGTCATGATCACTATCTAGCTGGCGTCCCCTGTGTCGATCCTCTATGTCACGACCCAGCCCCGTGGGCCGCGACTAGCACCCTACCTGGGTACCCAGACCGAATCACATATTCATTATCAAATCCAAACTTATTTCTGAATTTTACGAAATCATATCAAACGTAATTTATATCAAAATATGTCTTAAGCGGTCGCACCAAATCAAAATGCCATATCAAATACAAACTGAGCGGCGGAATAGACATCGCCGGTCAAAAGTGCAAACGTAAGCATAAGGGCCATTTGGGGCCATCATAATGAACAGACCGCTTTAAGACCAGAAAACGAAATCAAACCGACACATACAGGACCCTCATCCCACATATATGACTACAGGCCTCTACGAATTCAAAACAAAGACATATGGCGAGACAGGGCCCCGCCGTACCCAAATAGTCAGATATACCCAAATATATACAAAGCAAAAGAGTCTGTACCAAAAGTGGACTCCGGGTCGGATAAGAGTACTCCGGAATAGCAAGAAGTGAAGCCTACTGCGGAGGATCACCGATATCTGCACCTGCGGGCATAAAACGCAGCCCCCCGAAGAAAGGGGGTCAGTACGAAATATGTACTGAGTATGTAAAGCACGGAGTACAGAAATATGGATCAAAACTGAAAGCAAATCAGATAACAAAGTGGAGTACAAATCGGGATGTCAAAATCCGTATCAAAATCATATACGTATACATAATGCAAACGAAATCATGCAAACGCTTAAGAACGTGGTCGCCACTCCGACGCTGGCGCCACACACAGCATAACACCAGAAGGTTTCAACTCTCCGTATCTCCGAACACAAACACAAACATAGGTGAGCGTATCGCATCACGAGCCATATCACAGCATAATTCCAAACGGAACCCGGCCCTATGGCGAAGCCTCGGGAACCGTAACACAGCATACGGCCGAAGTATCGTAAGGCGCACGAATCATAACCGGCCCGGGAACCGGTGAACGAAGTCATAATAAGGCACGAGCAGAGTCGTGAGCAAACAATGCAAATCATACTTCAAAATAGTCTTTCAAAACATAATAGTTTTACAAATCGTTCCATAGCACAAAATAAGCGAATACTTAGTCGATACAAAGATCCGTTGCACAAAAGTTTCCAAAGTGGTACGTATGGCTCAAAACGTAGCTTAGCATATCATAATATTCAAAATATATCTCATAGGAGGGAGTTCCAAAATCGAAAGTATCATATCAAACTTTATTCACAAAGATAGCCCAATAAGACAAATAGGGCGTCTCGGGGTTAGCGGGCCCACCTCGAGTCAAATTGAGGTGGCGAACATAATTTACGAACATTTAGGGGCCAAAAGGTCATACATAATCCTTTCTAAGTTACCCGACCACATTTCAATATGTTTCGGGCGATTGGTGGCATCCTAGCCAAAATAGAGCCCTTAGGCTTCAATTGAATTGAATGAATAGTAACTTTTCTGTGGATCGGGTTTCGAGGAGCAAAAATGCTCCGGAAGTTCCAATACTCGCCTATCACACTAAGACATGCCAAATGAAGAAGTGGGAAGCTTTACATACCTTACAGACGTCGTATGCTCTCCCAAAAGTCAAGTCCCGTTTCGTCCGAAATCTGCAAATGGTCAAAGTTACCAATTGAGATTCTTAGGCTTAAAAATGCCTTTAACTTCATTTTTGTCTACCGAAATTTCGGCAGCATTTCCCCTATAAATCTAACACCCCCGAGACTTATCTCGGCTCAAAATACATCAACAACAACAACCCAAACATCATCAAACAATATAAACCATATTCAATCTTCAAAAGCCTACTTTACTACACAAGTTGGAAATCTTTCATTCAAACTTCAAAATTCCAAATCTATATCCATATTATTGTATTCATTCACTCATTCAAGATTATGCCATCACATTCCAAATGCATTCCAAGCCATACACGAAATTGCCCAAAATCCCTTACTTTCCATAATTCTCCCAAAACACCAAAATTTACAACGAACGTTCTAACTTGCGTCGTTTCATTCCGAATTCATTAACATCAACCATAAATCATATTTAAAGTCCTTAGCATCAAAGATATACAATGATATACGTAAATATACAAAAGGTATACACTTTCCGATAATTTCCGAAATCATTTTCCAACGCCAATTTAATTCATTAATCAATCATTTACGTCCTAAATGTTATAACGACGCCACAAACCAACTAAACGAGATAAAATTCCTATGCCTTTGCACTTCATGAAACTCACGGCTACAACACCAACACACACACCCACGGCTTTCTATAAGCATCAAAGTTACGGGATTCTCGTCTATTCTCAATCCTTAACATATTCATATCAATTCTATAACATTAAAGGGGCAAAATTCTTACCTTTTCTTGAAAACCCGACTTGTCGTAAACGTAGTTCTTGTGCCAAACTAATTATACCCCGTTGAAGAGGGTCTTGAGCACTTCACAACTATGTAGAAAGTAAGATATTTGGATCAACAACAAAGCTTGGGAAATTTTTTTTCTCTTCTTTTCTTGCCTTCGGCCGAACCCTTGTTTTGTGGTGTTCTTTGATTTTTGCTTTGTTTCTTGATAATTACTAAGTGCGAATCATATATATCCATATAATTGATCATGTGCATAGCACATGATCATTAAGGAAGAGGCTTGGGCCATGGATATGGCCGGCCACTTCACAAGTTTTGGGCCTCAACTTTGTGTCATATTTTCCTTGGCCCAATTCTTGAAAAGTCCCGTTTTGTGATTCCCGAAACTAATTTCCGAAATTCCAAATTTATCCTCGGTCTTCCCTGATGTCTTAACATTTATGATTCCATAGCCAACATAGTCACATTCACTAAAATCAAAATATTTCCTTATAACACACAAGTCGTAATTATTTTCCGATTTCCAACTATACGAAAACACGGGACATAACATTCTCCCCCCCATAAGAACATTCGTCCCCGAATGTTAAATAACTCTTATGAAGGCTCACAAACATGACGGGAAAACCATTTTTATATATAGCACACATGGTCCATCCATTCATTGGTACAACAAATACAAAAGTCTAGATTACAAGAGGCGTAGGGAATAAATGGGGGAATCTCTTCTTCATCTCATCCTCCGCCTCCCAAGTCATCTCTTCCCGGTTACTGTTGCGCCACAGAACTTTGACAGAAGGCACCTCCTTAGTGCGCAATCTCCTCACCTAACGATCCAGAATAGATACAGGCTGCTCGTCATAAGACAACTGCTCCGTCACCTGAAGATCATCTACTGGGAATATCCTGGAAGGGTCACCAATACACTTCCGTAGCATAGACACATGAAACACCGGGTGCACGGTCTCCAAATCGGATGGCAAGTCTAGCTCGTAGGCGACTGCGCCTATCCTCCGAACAATCTGGTATGGCCCGATGTACCGCGGACTCAACTTACCCTTCCTACCAAATCTCATAACGCCCTTCATGGGCGACACCTTCAGGAATACCCAGTCGCCAATCTGGAACTCTAACGGTCGACGTCGTCTATCAGCATAAGCTTTCTGTCGACTCTGAGCACCTAATAGTCGCTCCCGAATAAGCTTTACCTTATCTACAGCTTCCTGGATCACATCTGGCCCAATCAGCTTAGTCTCGCCCACGTCAAACCAACCAATAGGAGATCTGCATTTCCTGCCATACAGGGCTTCATACGGTGCCATCTGAATGCTGGAGTGATAACTATTATTATAGGCAAACTCAATAAGCGGCAAATGATCATCCCAGCTGCCCCTGAAATCAATAACGCAGGCCCGCAACATATCTTTGAGCGTCTGAATAGTGCGCTCGGCCTGCCCGTCGGACTGAGGGTGAAAAGCTGTACTAAGGCTCACCTGAGTCCCTAATCCCTCCTGAAATGACCTCCCAGAAATTAGCTGTAAACTGGGCACCTCGGTCAGTAATAATAGATATAGGGACTCCGTGAAGTCTGACTATCTCTCTGATATACAATCTGGCATAGTCCTCAGCCGAATAAGTAGTCCGAACCGGAAGGAAATGGGCTGATTTCGTCAGCCTGTCAACGATAAACCAGATAGAGTCGTACCTGCGTGGAGTGCGCGGTAACCCAACAATGAAATCCATATTAATCATCTCCCATTTCCAGGCTGGAATTTCCATCTCCTGTAATAATCCACCGGGCTTCTGATGCTCGATCTTAACTTGCTGGCAGTTCGGGCACTGACTAACAAACTCAGCAATATCTTTCTTCATGCCGTCCCACCAATACAAACACCTGAGATCCCGATACATTTTAGTGGAACCAGGATGAACAGAATACCGTGCATTATGGGCCTCGCCCATAATCTGCCACCGTAAGCCCGCAACGTCCGGTACATAGAATCTGCCGTCATATAACAATACTCCTTCAGGCGAGATCTCAAACTGAGTCTTTGCTTTATTAAGGGCCACATCTCTGTACTGAATCAAAAGAGGATCCTCAAACTAGCGCTGCTTTACCTCCTGAATAATAGATGACTCAGCAACTGAACGAACAGAAATCCCAGAATCTCCAGAATCTATCAAACGAACTCCGAGGCTAGCCAGCTGATGAATATCACGAACCAAATCTCTCTTGTCAAAGGGAACATCAGCCAGACTACCCACGGACTTGCGGCTAAGCGCATTAGCTACCACATTGGCTTTCCCCGGATGGTACAGAATATCAACGTCGTAATCCTTTAGTAGCTCAAGCCATCTCCGCTGCGGCAGATTTAGTTCCTTCTGCCTAAAAATATACTGGAGACTCTTATGGTCCGTATAAATATCAACATGGACCCCATATAAATAATGCTGCCAAATCTTCAAAGCATGAATCACCGCGGCCAACTCAAGATCATGAGTGGGATAGTTCTTCTCGTGCGGTCTGAGCTGCCGGGAAGCATAGGCTATGACTCGACCGTGCTGCATCAATACACATCCTATCCCAATACCAGAGGCGTCACAATAGACAACATACCCATCAGATCCCTCTGGAAGAGCCAAAACTGGTGCTGTAATCAATCTCTCCTTCAGCATCTGAAAGTTGCGCTCGCAGGCATCTGTCCACTGGAATTTTGCTGCTTTCTAGGTAAGCCTCGTCAGTGGTGCTGCAATAGAAGAGAAATCCTCCACGAACCTGCGATAATACCCAGCCAATCCCAGAAAATTGCGCACCTCTGTCGGTGTAGTAGGCCTGGGCCAATTCTGCACAGCCTCAATCTTCTGCGTGTCGACCCGAATGCCGTCTGCGCCGACAATATGGCCCACGAATGCCACAGAAGTCAACCAGAACTCACATTTAGAGAATTTAGCATATAGCTTCTGCTGACGGAGAACGCCAAGTACCGTCCTCAAATGATCTGAATGCTCCTCGGCTGATCGCGAGTAAATCAAGATATCATCAATAAACACAATAACAAACATATCCAGAAAAGGCCGAAATACCCGGTTCATCAGATCCATAAATACCGCTGGAGCATTAGTCAGCCCGAAAGACATAACTCTGAACTCATAATGCCCGTACCGGGTCCTGAAAGCAGTCTTCGGGATATCTGACTCCCGTACTCGCACCTGATGATAACCTGAGCGCAGATCTATCTTTGAAAAATGTCTAGCACCCTGCAGCTGATCAAACAAATCATCAATCCGGGGAAGGGGATACTTATTCTTAATAGTCACCTTATTTAGCTGCCGGTAGTCGATACACATCCGCAATTACCCATCTTTCTTTCTGACAAACAATACCGGCGCTCCCCAGGGTGATGTGCTGGTTCTGATAAAGCCTTTGTCCAACAAATCTTTCAGCTGCTCCTTCAACTCTTTCAACTCAGCCGGTGCCATCCTGTACGGGGGAATAGATATAGGCTGCGTATCCGGCATCAACTCTATAGTAAAATCAATCTCCCGCTCAGGCGGAAGGCCAGGAAGCTCGTCAGGAAATACATCTGGAAACTCACTGACGACCGGAACAGACTGAAGGGTAGGTATCTCCGCTGCAGTATCGTGCACACGAACCAAATGATAGATATAACTCTTCTGGATCATCTTCTTAGCCTTGAGGTATGAAATAAACTTACCCCTCGGCGATGCTGTGGATCCGAACCGCTCTATAACTGGTTCCCCTGGAAACTGGAAACGGACTATCTTTTTCTGGCAGTCAACATTAGCATAACAAGAAGACAACCAGTCCATACCCATAATGACGTCAAACTCAAGCATGTCTAACTCTATCAGATCAGCCCTAGTGCAACGATCATAGATAGTCACAGAACAATCCCTATAGATCTGTCTCGCTATAACAAAATCCCTAACTGGCGTAGCTACCTCAAATGGCTCTATAGGCTCAGACACTATCCCAATTTTACTAGCAACGAGCGGGGAAATATATGATAAAGTAGAGCCAGGGTCAATCAATGCATATACAGATCTGGAGAAAACCAGTAATGTACCTGTGACGACGTTTGGCGAAGCCTCCTGATCCTGACGGCTGGCCAAAGCATATATGCGGTTCGAGGGACCGCTAGAACCTGAAACGCCACCGCGGCCTCGACCGCGTCCCGCCGGTGTCGGCGCACCTCGCCCTGCAGAGCGTGCAACAGATGGAGCAGATGATGAACCGGCGGCCGACCCTGTCGGCTGAGCCACACTACCAGAACCGCTGGCCAACGGACAATCTCTCATAAAATGGCCCTGACCACCACACGAAAAACAAGCTCCAGTAGCTCGATAACACTCCCCAGGATGAGACTTCCCGCAATGAGGACAACGGGGCCTGGGTGGTCTGGTCTGGCTGGGACCTCTAGCCATCTGTGAACCTGCTGCTCTGGAGCTCTGACAGGCCCCAGACGGTCCCGCGCTGTCAAATCTCCGGTTGCCAGACTGAGTACTCCGGCCGGACGGAGGTAGCTGTCTGCCTGACTGCTGCTGCTGAAGCTGTCCGCCTCGAGAATCCCCGGAATAACCTGCGGACCTAGCCCTCTTGGGCGGCCTCCTGTCCCGGTCTCTACCAGAATGATCAGACCTGTGACGATCCTCCATACCCATCGCATAGGCCTGAAGTCGGGCAATGTCCATATCTGTCTGCAATGACACTGCCATGCAGCCGTCGATCAAATACCGATCCAATCCCATGACATATCTGTGCATCCGATCGGACATGTCTGCTACCACAGCCGGTGCATATCGGGCCAGAGAATCAAACTCAAGATTATACTCGCGCACACTCCGACCTCTCTGCTGCAAATGTAAGAATCGGTCGGCCCGTGCCCGCCGCAACTCTGGGGGTAGAAAGTGGCGGGTGAAAGCAGTCACAAACTGGTCCCACGTAGCTGGGGGAGCACCCTCACCCCTGGATAACTCCCAAGTCTCATACCAGTGAGCGGCAACATCTCGAAGCCTGTGCGAAGCCAGCTCGACCGACTCGGTCTCTGAAGCCCTGACCAAGTCCAGTGAGTGCCGCATCCCCCGAATAAAGTCGTGGGGGTCCTCGTCGGGCTTAGACCCGAAACACTCTGGAGGGCCACACAATAGAAACTCCCGAAGTCTCAGGCGGTCTCGCCTGTCCTCGTCATCATCATCCCTCCGCCCGCGACTGCGAGCCTGTCCTGCCACCAGGGTAGTCAACAGCTGTACAGCCTCCCTCAGGGTCCTATCCTCCACCCCTGGCTGAGGAGCTGGAGTCTCGGGAGCGGGTACACGGACCTCTGGAGCTGCTGAAGGTCCTGCTCCAGGCTGTACTAGTGGGGGTGTAGCAGACCCCTCAGAATGAGGCACAACCTCGGGCAAATCATAGACACGAGCCCGTGTAGCGCGCTGTGCCTGACTAGTCTCTCACATCCTCGCTTTGCCCTTCTGGGCCGCCGTTGCCTTCTTCGGAGGCATCACTGCAAACACAATAGCGAGTCAGATCAAAATCACCCTAGTAGCACAGCTCTATCGCACGATCTAAGATTCCAAAGAAAGTAATATCCTAAATGCCCTGTAGCTTCCTGTTTATAGATGTGGTGCACAACACATCGATAAACAAGACTCTACGAGACACGGCCTGTAGACATTCCGAGGACAAACTGCTCTGATACCACTTTTGTCACGACCAAGCCCCGTGGGACGCGACTAGCACCCTACCTGGGTACCCAGACCGAATCACATATTCATTATCAAATCCAAACTTATTTCCGAATTTTACGAAATCATATCAAACGTAATTTATATCAAAATATGTCTTAAGCGGTCGCACCAAATCAAAATGCCATATCAAATACAAACTGAGCGGCGGAATAGACATCGCCGGTCAAAAGTGCAAACGTAAGCATAAGGGCCATTTGGGGCCATCATAATGAACAGACCGCTTTAAGACCAGAAAACGAAATCAAACCAACACATACAGGACCCTCATCCCACATATATGACTACAGGCCTCTACGAATTCAAAACAAAGACATATGGTGAGACAGGGCCCCGTCGTACCCAAATAGTCAAATGTACAGAATATATACAAAGCAAAAGGAGTCTGTACCAAAAGTGGACTCCGGATCAAAGAGGAGTACTCCGAAATAGCAGGGAGTGAAGCCTACAGTGGGGGATCACCAATATCTGCACCTGCGGGCATAAAACGCAGCCCCCCGAAGAAAGGGGGTCAGTACGAAATATGTACTGAGTATGTAAATCACGGAGTACAGAAATATGGATCAAAACTGAAAGCAAATCAGATAACAAAGTGGAGTACAAATCGGGATGTCAAAATCCGTATCAAAATCATATACGTATACGTAATGCAAACGAAATCATGCAAACGCTTAAGAACGTGGTCGCCACTCCGACGCTGGCGCCACACACAGCATAACACCATAAGGTTTCAACTCTCCGTATCTCCGAACACAAACACAAACATAGGTGAGCGTATCGCATCACGAGCCATATCACAGCATAACTCCAAACGGAACCCGGCCCTATGGCGAAGCCTCGGGAACCGTAACACAGCATACGGCCGAAGTATCGTAGGGCGCACGAATCATAACCGGCCCGGGAACCGGTGAACGAAGTCATAATAAGGCACGAGCGGATTCGTGAGCAAACAATGCAAATCATACTTCAAAATAGTCTTTCAAAACATAATAGTTTTACAAATCGTTCCATAGCACAAAATAAGCGAATACTTAGTCGATACAAAGATCCGTTGCACAAAAGTTTCCAAAGTGGTACGTATGGCTCAAAACGTAGCTTAGCATATCATAATATTCAAAATATATCTCATAGGAGGGATTTCCAAAATCGAAAGTATCATATCAAACTTTATTCACAAAGATAGCCCAATAAGACAAATAGGGCGTCTCGGGGTTAGCGGGCCCACCTCGAGTCAAATTGAGGTGGCGAACATAATTTACGAACATTTAGGGGCCCAAAGGTCATACATAATCCTTTCTAAGTTACCCGACCACATTTCAATAGGTTTCGGGCGATTGGTGGCATCCTAGCCAAAATAGAGCCCTTAGGCTTCAATTGAATTGAATGAATAGTAACTTTTCTGTGGATCGGGTTTCGACGAGCAGAAATGCTCCGGAAGTTCCAATACTCGCCTATCACACTAAGACATGCCAAATGAAGAAGTGGGAAGCTTTACATACCTTACAGACGTCGTATGCTCTCCCAAAAGTCAAGTCCCGTTTCGTCCGAAATCTGCAAATGGTCAAAGTTACCAATTGAGATTCTTAGGCTTAAAAATGCCTTTAACTTCATTTTTGTCTACCGAAATTTCGGCAGCATTTCCCCTATAAATCTAACACCCCCGAGACTTAGCTCGGCTCAAAATACATCAACAACAACAACCCAAACATCATCAAACAATATAAACCATATTCAAACTTCAAAAGCCTACTTTACTACACAAGTTGGAAATCTTTCATTCAAACTTCAAAATTCCAAATCTATATCCATATTATTGTATTCATTCACTCATTCAAGATTATGCCATCACATTCCAAATGCATTCCAAGCCATACACGAAATTGCCCAAAATCCCTTACTTTCCATAATTCTCCCAAAACACCAGAACTTACAACGAACGTTCTAACTTGCGTCGTTTCATTCCGAATTCATTAACATCAACCATAAATCATATTTAAAGTCCTTAGCATCAAAGATATACAATGATATACGTAAATATACAAAAGGCATACACTTTCCGATAATGTCCGAAATCATTTTCCAACGCCAATTCAATTCATTAATCAATCATTTACGTCCTAAATGTTATAACGACGCCACAAACCAACTAAACGAGATAAAATTCCTATGCCTTTGCACTTCATGAAACTCACAGCTACAACACCAACACACACACCCACGGCTTTCTATAAGCATCAAAGTTACGGGATTCTCGTCTATTCTCAATCCTTAACATATTCATATCAATTCTATAACATTAAAGGGGCAAAATTCTTACCTTTTCTTGAAAACCTGACTTGTCGTAAACGTAGTTCTTGTGCCAAACTAATTATACCCCGTTGAAGAGGGTCTTGAGCACTTCACAACTATGTAGAAAGTAAGATTTTTGGATCAACAACAAAGCTTGGGAAATTTTTTTTCTCTTTTTTTCTTGCCTTCGGCCGAACCCTTGTTTTGTGGTGTTCTTTGATTTTTGCTTTGTTTCTTGATAATTACTAAGTGGGAATCATATATATCCATATAATTGATCATGTGCATAGCACATGATCATTAAGGAAGAGGCTTGGGCCATGGATATGGCCGGCCACTTCACAAGTTTTGGGCCTCAACTTTGTGTCATATTTTCCTTGGCCCAATTCTTGAAAAGTCCCGTTTTGTGATTCCCGAAACTAATTTCCGAAATTCCAAATTTATCCTCGGTCTTCCCCGATGTCTTAACATTTATGATTCCATAGCCAACATAGTCACATTCACTAAAATCAAAATATTTCCTTATAACACACAAGTCGTAATTATTTTCCGATTTCCAACTATACGAAAACACGGGACATAACACTCTACCCCCTGCGCGTATGCTTGTACCCGAGCAATATCCATACCTGGCTGAAGAGCCACTGCCATACAACCATCAATCAGATAATGGTCTAGTCCCATCACATAACGATGCACTCTATCTGCCATATCGGCTACAATAGTCAGCGCATTCCTAGCCAACGAATCAAAATCAAGGCTATACTCTCGAACACTCCTGCGATTCTGTCTTAAATGTAAAAATCTATCAACTCTAGCTCGCCTCATCTCTGGAGGCAAGAAATGGCCAAGGAAAGCCTCCACAAACTCATCCCATACCGCTAGAAGAGCACCCTCGCCCCTAGATAACTCCCAAAACTCATACCAATTAATAGCTACATCCCGCAATCGATACGAGGCTAACTCAACAGACTAAGTCTCAGAAGCCTTTATTATCCTCTCTGTACGCTGCATCTCCCGAATAAACTCCTATGGGTTATCCTCGGGCTTTGACCCGAAAAACTCTGGAGGATCACAAGTCAAGAAGTGACGGACCCTCAAGCTATCAGACCTATCTGTATAGTCAACTCCTGGTCCATGCCTGCGAGCCTGCCCTACCACTATTCTGGTCAGCAACTGAACTGCATCTCTCATGGCCCTATTCTCCGCCCCTGGCTGAGGAGTTGGAGGCTCAGGTACTGGGGGCCTCGGGAGCTGGCGGTGGCACTACCCCCTGAACCGGAGCTGTTGTGGCTCCAATATCCTCTAGAGGTGGCGACATAGCAGAGCTCGCTCGCTGAAGTACCGTCTCAAGCATCAACTGGGCATGGGCCCTAGTAACTCTCCGAGTCTGACTATTATCTCCTACGACTGATTTACCCTTCTGGGCAGTTGTCTCTTTCTTTGGAGGCATAGCTGAAAACACCATAATTCGTTAGAGGGGATAATCCTGGAAACATAGTGTTACACCTCAGAAATTTCCCCGCGAACATACAATGAAAAGTTGCAGGTTTGCAGTTTGACCCAGTTGGTCGTAAAGTGGAATACAGCCCGTAAAGTGATTTACGGACCGTAAACTGCTATCGTCCTCCAACCTTTCAAAAATTTCAACTTTCTGTCAAATGCTTCAAATGGTTAAAAATGATTTGGAATACGGACCGTAAATCGAAATACGGCCCGTAAACTGAGTCGTAAATTGCCATGATCTCCAGCATGCCTTTCTGGTTTTGATATGCTTAAATACGGTCACGAAGGACGGACCGCAAACAAGAACACGGCCCGTAAATTGGGTTTACGACCATTGTACACCTCAGTCACTGTTCATTCCGGAATAGATTTTTAAGTCATTAAAAAGAGACCCAAGCTCATTCAAAGCATTTCATCTTCACGATATTTCTCTCTAGAAACTCCTAGAATACACTCTACTGGAGATTGGTGATCAATTACATGAGACCCACGAAATCAGGTGTGAAAATCACATTAAAGTTCATCCTTCTCAAGAAAACCCAAAAAGAGTGAAGTAGGGTTTTGGTGCTAGAGGAGTAAATCCATTCAAAGCTTGTTCAACCATCATCTAAGGTAAGTTTCATGACCATTTCATGTTGTGTAAGGTATTGGAAGGTTAAGATACCCGAATTGTAGAAAAGCATAGAAAATGGGTCATAAATGAGTGAATAGTGCCATGCGTGAATGGTAGTTGAATTGAATCCTGAATGTGTCACACCCCGACTTTACTAGGGTGTGATGGGCACCCGACCTCATATCCGGAGCCGAGCGAACCTACTGATTCTTATTACATATATAATATTTGAACCTCTAAATCGAGTACACATAGTAAAGCTTACTGAAATATTCTTTTAGTAGCTTTCAAGTCAAACAAAGTCTGTAACTGTGTAAATGTCACACCCCGACCATACTTGGGTGTGATGGGCACCCGACCCCATATACGGAGCCGAGCGAACCCGCTGACTCATATTACATACTTAACCTCTTTAGATTCGTACATCAACAAGAAATAAAATATAGCTAAACCTTCTGATTTTTTTTCTTTTCTTTGTACTCAATTCAAACAAAAACTGTGATCATATGAAACTTATATCATAACACAAATGACACATCGGCTGGTAGAGCCACTTCAGAACTGACAACCAACACCCACGACTCTGTCTGCAAAGTCTCTAACATCAGTCCAGAAATCCTAGCATACAAGCTCGGACTCGGAAACACTCCAGGAGCAAGTGGAGCTTGCCAACTTCGCTAGAATATCCTCTAGAATAACTTCAGCTCATCTGGGTGTACCTGCGCGGCATGAAACGCAGCCCCCGAAGAAAAGGGGTCAGTACGAGTAATGTACTGAGTATGCAAAACATGAATACTAACATAATAAAGGGATGTACAGTATGAATAATGACGGAATAGACATATAGAGCTTATCCTGGGATAGAAGTAACCTGTATATATGAATGCCTTTTAGGCGGATGTTATGCATGCTTGGTCTCTTTTCCAGAAAACGGTACTTCTTATTCACATATATAGAAAACAAAACATTTCAGAAAACGGTATCCTTTATTCACATTTTACAGACGCCGAGTACATAGGCTCTCCCGCCCCCTCCCCAACGGTGTCCCAAAATATCATATCATATCATACATATCATACAACACATATACAGACGCCGTGTCCGGCTCTCCCATGTCCCGCGTCCGGGCATCCCGCGTCCGGGACAAAATCCAGCTGAATCTGGTGGTAATATAACAGTTGCCCTTTCCCTTTTCCCCATATACATATACATATACATATTCATATACATATCATATACATAGACATATATCATATAAACAGCATGCATGAGACCCCAAAGAAAGTCATATACCCATCGGAGTGACGTAAGGTCGGTAACCTCCGATTACATTATGGAATAACCATGGTCACTTTGTCTCACCTTGAAGGAACAATTCTCATAAGGTGAGACTATCAAGGAAGAATAGCATTGTGAGGACATAAAGTAAAATAATCATCCCATAGGGCATCAATTCATACGCTTTGAAACCTTTAAGAAAAAATTGTCGTTCATGAATAAAACTGAGAAGTCAAGAAAATAGCCCCACATTCTTGTATCGTCATTGAAACGTAAACTTGGAACCTTTCAAACGTAGAATCATCATCATATCCATCATAGGAAAACGCTCTCATTCTTAGCATTCATTGTCATCATGATCAAACATGTCCATCATCGTTATCATAAAGCAGTACAAAATCGTAAACCTCCGTTTTGGAAAAATATAGACATTTTGGAAAACATTAACGATTTTTAGAAAGGTAATCATGCCTTGTAATTATTAATGTCCGACGTTTGAACACAAAGAGGATTGTGGAAACGTTCATGGAATTAAAGTCGTAGGAATCATGCCTTTGAAAGAAAGGGACGAGCCTTAACATACCTGTTCCGCCTCTTATTAGCTACGCTTATTTGTCCGAGCTCGTAAGTCTACATTTAAGATAATTCACACTAATGTTAGCCCCTTCAATGCACATTTATACCATATTCCAAATTATACTATTTCATATTCTACCAAAAATCGGGCAGCATCTCCCCTGTTTATATGCCTAGCCCGAATTTTCAATTCAGCAACCAACAACACAACAACAACACCAACATCAACAATATCAATTTCCATATCAACATATCTCATAAAACAGCCCACACGCTGTTTTCCAATTTTCCACAGCTAATTAACTCGGTATACAATCATTTAATCACGTTTTCTTCGTAAATAAACCGGTATTTGCACAAATAGAAAGAGATTCATACCTTTCTCCCTTTAATACTGCTTAATCTCCACCTTTTCACGCTAACTTTTGGCCACCACACGCCCGTCATATAATTCTGCAGCGAAAACTATACGGTATCTAGACCGGAATTGGGAGATTATACCTGATCCGGGCTAAAATTTGATGTTGTAGGGTTGTGGAAGGTTTTTTTCAGAATTTTGGGGGTCTTTCGGCGTTTTTGGATGAAGAATAGAGGTTAAGCCCTCCTTAAATAGAGTTCCAGAAGCTGCCCAGACCGACATAAAATTTAGTCAGCGCGTTCGCGCCACCTACAGGCGCGTTCGCGCCCAGATGGGCCGCGTTTGCGCTGGCTTAATTTTTTGCCTGCGCGTTCGTTCAGTAAAAGGGGCATAACTCTCAATCCCGATATCGTATGAGGGCCCAAGACCTATGGTTGGAAAGATAATTCAATTATCTACAACTTTTATTTCTGGAAATGTTCCCAAATTCCAAACTTATAATGCCGTTATTGCCCCTCCAAGTCGGATCACCCAAAAACGTTTTCTTAAATTGTCCTTTTGGAGGGCCTACACTTATTTTTAGCTTATGGGTCCTTCTTAGGACTTGCTCAACTTTCCATATACTACTCATATGTCTCTTCATACGTCCTTTATGAAACCCCGACGTGTGGGCCCCACTTGGCGACGAGAATTTCCCGTTAAGTACTATGTGAACCGATTCACTCCATATGGTCTCCAAATATCATATATAGGTTATTATTACACTCTTATAGTATAACCTTCATCCCGAACCTGGTCCGCAGATTGTTGTTCAGCGCGTTCGCGCTGTTCTGGCCCTTGGTCTTTCTCAATATTTTTCCATACTAATAAACAACTTGTACATTAAAATAATTTTGGAGATAGTCTTGCCCTTAACTTCTCGCATTTATCTTGAATTATCCGAACGTACAAAGTACGGGCTATAACATTCTCCCCCCTTTTAGAACATTCGTCCTCGAATGTTCAACTGACCTCACGGGGTGTCATAATGCTTCGGGAGGGTCCCCTAAAGTTGTCCTTTTTTTCATGACCATTCTTTATCCTTTACCCTATTCCCCTTATAATCGAACTTCTGGGTCTTTACTTGAGTCCCCGTTCTGTGTCATGGGTTATCCACTACGCCAACTTATTATCCTTGTCCTTCCCAAGTCACCCCTTCAGATTCTTACTACAACTATTCTTTAGTCTCTTTTCGTATCTCTCGATACAGGTACACTTGTCTTTGACTTCATGTGTTGTGCTCGTTTCGTTTATCGTCATTCCTTGTAAGCCCAATATGGCCTCCCCCCTTTTAAAGGGGATCCTTATATGCTCATAGTCCTTGATGAAGTCTTCGCTTATACCTTTATCCCTCACCTTCTTTTCCAGCTTTGTGCCTACATATCGAAAACTTCTTATCTTAAGCTCTTCTTTTACTTCCTGTCTAGGTCCTCATTTGTCCACATTTTCATGCCTTTCTATCCTTTATTCGTCCTTTTACTTGCTCAGCTCTCTTGCTCGTAATTCTTTCTTAACTACGTGTTCGTATTGTAGCTGTGCGTCCATATTTCTTTAGCGTTCCGTTACTTTCTTAAACCTCTAAGCATATTACAATAGCTACATACTTGTCCTTTTACAGATCTTTCACCTTAACACCATCACCATCCTGAGCATTCCTTCTCTTACTTCACATTCCTCTACCCTGGTCACTATTCTCTTAGACCTACTTGTTGAAATCAACTCTCAACCTCTCCACATTTCTCCTTGTTTCCTTTTACCTAACTCTATCTCGTCTCACATGCCTACTTGAATTTTCATCCTAGTGGTCTCGTACTTTTACCATTAATTTCTCGCGGGGGTTTCACTTACTAAGGTTTTCTTAACTTTCCCCTTTTCCGACATTTAAGCTTCCTATCTTCCATTTACTCACACTCTGTTTCTTTTCCGAGTATCGTTATACTAGAATTTCCGACCTCAACCTATAGTAAAATAATAACAGTTCACTCGCCGCACTTGTACCATTTATTCTTGTTGTCACTCGTACTTCGGCACCTTTGCGTGATCAATACCTTTCTCCCCGTAGTTTCGGTTGTTGGGGCTCGCACGCCACCGATACAATCATATGCGGGATATCTTACACATTCATATATACATACATATTCACTATCAACTGGTTCACAAAATACTTCCAAGCGTTGTTCAAGCCTATCCTAATTCCAGGGCTATGATGCATTTTCTGTCTCTTTACCGAGCTAGTCTGCCTTGTTTCACGCGTCTTCTTATGGTCTCCTGTCATCTCATATACCGTAGTTTCACTTAGGCTATTCTAGTTTTCCATTTATCTTTTATGTCAGAATATGTAAAATTCCTTATAAACTTCCCAGGGGGTCACCCATCATGGAACTGCTCCCACCTGAGCACGCTTAACCCAAAAGCTTCACTGAAATTCGGTGCCTTAATGCCGATATTTTCGCGTCAGCTTCCTCACATGACCTTTATTGCATGCTCTGGAGAAAGTCAAAGTCTTACAGTTCCCAAAATATTTTCGTAACACATCCCTTCTTTTGTAATTATCGTTTTACCCTTTTGGTTCCCGATGTTCACCTTCCGCCTGTGTGTATGACTACCTCCTGTCTTGGGCTTCCAGATTCCCGATGGTAGCGACCTTACCTTTGTTGCCACGGCCAAATCCATAACCTTTCTGAACCAATGCATTTCACTTATTACCTATTCACAGTATTTCTTTCCCATACTTCTACCTGTGGGGAGTACCCGTTCTGGCAGAACCTTCTTTACTGTTCCTATTATTCAAAACCTGTATGCGGCCAATGTCATCAAGGCCTCACAGAACGTACGACTATATGGCACATCCCCGCCATCCAATACTTCCAGTTCAAGTAACAGAACAATCACGTCGGGACTTACCTTTATAAGCTTTCGCAGCCTTGCTCGTTTTCTTTCGTCATACATATAGCTCATATAGGAAAATCTTATTCCTTATGACTTGGCTCTATCGCACAATCTAAGACAGAAAGAAGGTCAATATTTCCTAGATGCCCCGCAGCCTCCTGTTTATAAATGTGGCCGGCTTCACACTCATAAACAGGACTCTACCGGACACGACTTTGCAGACAACCCCTTAGACCGACCTGCTCTGATACCACTTTGTCACACCCCGACCTTACTAGGGTGTGATGGGCACCCGACCCCATATACGGAGCCGAGCGAACCCGCTGACTCATATTACATACTTAACCTCTTTAGATTCATACATCAACAA
Organism: Lycium barbarum; assembly: GCF_019175385.1. Taxonomy (NCBI): domain Eukaryota; kingdom Viridiplantae; phylum Streptophyta; class Magnoliopsida; order Solanales; family Solanaceae; genus Lycium; species Lycium barbarum. The sequence goes on along the minus strand of NC_083348.1, from coordinate 48,925,730 downwards.
GAAATAAAATATAGCTAAACCTTCAGATGTTTTTTTTCTTTTCTTTGTACTCAATTGAAACAAAAACTGTAATCATATGAAACTTATATCATAACACAAATGACACATCGGCTGGTAGAGCCACTTCAGAACTGACAACCAACACCCACGACTCTGTCTGCAAAGTCTCTAACATCAGTCCAGAAATCCTAGCATACAAGCTCGGACTCGGCAACACTCCAGGAGCAAGTGGAGCTTGCCAACTTCGCTAGAATATCCTCTAGAATAACTTCAGCTCATCTGGGTGTACCTGCGCGGCATGAAACGCAGCCCCCGAAGAAAAGGGGTCAGTAGGAGTAATGTACTGAGTATGCAAGACATGAATACTAATATAATAAAGGGATGTACAGTATGAATAATGACGGAATAGACATATAGAGCTTATCCTGGGATAGAAGTAACCTGTATATATGAATGCCTTTTAGGCGGATGCTATGCATGCTTGGTCTCTTTTCCAGAAAACGGTACTTCTTATTCACATATATAGAAAACAGAACATTTCAGAAAACGGTATCCTTTATTCACATTTTACAGACGCCGAGTACATCGGCTCTCCCGCCCCCTCCCCAACGGTGTCCCAACATATCATATCATATCATACATATCATACAACACATATACAGACGCCGTGTCCGGCTCTCCCATGTCCCGCGTCTGGGCATCCCGCGTCCGGGACGAAATCCAGCTGAATCAGGTGGTAATATAACAGTTGCCCTTTCCCTTTTCCCCATATACATATACATATACATATACATATACATATCATATACATAGACATATATCATATAAACAGCATGCATGAGACCCCAAAGAAAGTCATATACCCATCGGAGTGACGTAAGGTCGGTAACCTCCGATTACATTATGGAATAACCATGGTCACTTTGTCTCACCTTGAAGGAACAATTCTCATAAGGTGAGACTATCAAGGAAGAATAGCATTGAGAGGACATAAAGTAAAATAATCATCCCATAGGGCATCAATTCATACGCTTTGAGACCTTTAAGAAATAATTGTCGTTCATGAATAAAACTGAGAAGTCAAGAAAATAGCCCCACATTCTTGTATCGTCATTGAAACGTAAACTTGGAACCTTTCAAACGTAGAATCATCATCATATCCATCATAGGAAAACGCTCTCATTCTTAGCATTCATTGTCATCATGATCAAACATGTCCATCATCGTTATCATAAAGCAGTACAAAATCGTAAACCTCCGTTTTGGAAAAATATAGACATTTTGGAAAACATTAACGATTTTTGGAAAGGTAATCATGCCTTGTAATTATAAATGTCTGACGTTTGAACACAAAGAGGATTGTGGAAACGTTCATGGAATTAAAGTCGTAGGAATCATGCCTTTGAAAGAAAGGGACGAGCCTTAACATACCTGTTCCGCCTCTTATTAGCTACGCTTATTTGTCCGAGCTCGTAAGTCTACATTTAAGATAATTCACACTAATGTTAGCCCCTTCAATGCACATTTATACCATATTCCAAATTATACTATTTCATATTCTACCAAAAATCGGGCAGCATCTCCCCTGTTTATATGCCTAGCCCGAATTTTCAATTCAGCAACCAACAACACAAACAACACTAACATCAATAATATCAATTTCCATATCAACATATCTCATAAAACAGCCCACACGCTGTTTTCCAATTTTCCATAACTAATTAACTCGGTATACAATCATTTAATCACGTTTTCTTCATAAATAAATCGGTATTTGCACAAATAGAAAGAGATTCATACCTTTCTCCCTTTAATACTGCTTAATCTCCACCTTTTCACGCTAACTTTTGGCCACCACACGCCCGTCATATAAGTCTGCAGCGAAAACAATACGGTATCTAGATCGGAATTGGGAGATTATACCTGATCCGGGCTAAAATTTGATGTTGTAGGGTTGTGGAAGGTTTTTTTCAGAATTTTGGGGGTCTTTGGGCGTTTTTGGATGAAGAATGGAGGTTAAGCCCTCCTTAAATAGAGTTCCAGAAGCTGCCCAGACCGACATAAAATTTAGTCAGCGCGTTCGCGCTGAGTTGGCCAGTGGCCTCTTACGCGTTCGCGCCCAGATGGGCCGCGTTCGCGCTGGCTTAATATTTTGCCTGCGTATTCGTTCAGTAAAAGGGGCATAACTCTCAATCCCGATAACGTATGAGGGCCCACGACCTATGGTTTGAAAGATAATTCAATTATCTACAACTTTTATTTCTGGAAAGTTTCCCAAATTCCAAACTTATAATGCCGTTATTGCCCCTCCAAGTCGGATCACCCAAAAACGTTTTCTTAAATTGTCCTTTTGGAGGGCCTACACTTATTTTTAGCTTATGGGTCTTTCTTAGGACTTGCTCAACTTTTCATATACTACTCATATGTCTCTTCATACGTCCTTTATGAAACCCCGACGTGTGGGCCCCACTTGGCGACGAGAATTTCCCGTTAAGTACTATGTGAACCGATTTACTCCATATGGTCTCCAAATATCATATATAGGTTATTATTACACTCTTATAGTATAACCTTCATCCCGAACCTGGTCCGCAGATTGTTGTTCAGCGCGTTCGCGCTGTTCTGGCCCTTGGTCTTTCTCAATATTTTTCCATACTAATAAACAACTTGTACATTAAAATAATTTTGGAGATAGTCTTGCCCTTAACTTCTCGCATTTATCTTGAATTATCCGAACGTACAAAGTACGGGCTATAACAGTAAAACCTTTATCATAATACAAACTGACTCCCAAAACCCACGACTCTATCTGCAAAGTCTCTAACTTCGAACAAAGTGTCATAGTACATATACTCTGACTCGGCATCACTCCAGGACAAGTGGAGCCTACCAACTCCGCTGGAACATCTTCTATGCTAACTTTGCATCATCTGGGTGTACCTGCGCGACATGAAACGCAGCCCCCGAAGAAGAGGGGTCAGTACGAGCAATGTACTGAGTATGTAAGGCATGAATAGTAACATAGCAAGAAATGTGCGTATGAATAATAACTGCATGGAAACATAGAACATGTCATAGGATAAAAGAGTAACCTGTACCTATGAGTACCGCTGAGGGCGAATACCGTGCATGCTTGTCTTTCCCTTTTAAAAACATTTCTTTTTCATAGACATAGAAAATAGAACTTATATCATGTCATGTCTTATCATATCTATCGTATCGTATCATATCATATCATATCATGTCATATCATATCATATCATATCATATCATGTTATATCATAGCACCGAACAACGTCGGCTCGCCCACATTGCGCCGAAATACATCGGCTCGCCCATATATCCCGCGTCCGGGCATCCCGCGTCCGGGATGATAAGCCAGCTGACCAGGTGGCAATGAAACATGTTTCCCTTCCCATCCCCTATGTATCCCTTCCCCCACCCCATGTTCATATACATTTCTTATATACATATGTCATATAAGCATGCAGGAGAGCCCAAGGAAAATCATGTATCCATCGAAGTGACGTAAGGTCGGTGACCTCTGATTATATTATGGAATAACCGTGATCGCTTTGTCTCACCTTTAAGGAACGAGCATTTTAAGGCGAGACTATCAACGGAGAATAGCGTTGAAAGAAACATAGAATGAAGTCATGGACGTCATAGAAATCAATTCATCTGCTTTGGAATCTTTAGAAGATAGTGTCATAACCCAGGGAATAGAATTAAAGATCAATAACTAGTTTGATACTTTCATACTCATATTGAATCCTTGTCTTAAGACTCTTATCATGGAATCATTCTTGTCATACCTATCATAGACGTATTCTTTTCCTTAGCATCATCGTTATCATTGTCATCATAGACGTATTTCCATTAGAATGGTACAGTACTTATCGTTTGATAATTGGAACAAGGATCAGAAGTTTCCTTTGGGTTCTACTCCAAAATAAGTCAAACGGAACAATAAGGAGAAATCCGGGAACAATGGGCCCACCTCGGGCCGAGTGAGGGAGTGTACATAATTTGCATATGTTACATTTCATGGCGCCACTTGTGAAGGTTTTAAGGTAATCGGGTCCTATTTATGCAAGTTCTAGAGGTTTAGGAAGCTTTTCCAACGTTTCACACAATTTTTAATTCAATTCTACTGAATGAAAAAGGGGTAACTTTAGGTGCGGATTCCGGAGAATGGAGTTGTCCCCGAGGCTCGTATCCAACCTAGTATGCCTAAGACATGCCAAAGAAGGAAGGGTAAAGCCTTACATACATTTTCCGCCTTTTTCGCTACTCCAAACTCAAGCTCCAAATTTGCCAAAATCTACAAGTTGGTCACATTTACCAAACATTAATTAGAGCATTTGGAAGTTGAATCTTTAAAGTAACACCTTGTCTGCCGAAATTTCGGCAGCACTTCCCCTATAAATACACCATCTCCAAAACTTCAACTTAGCCAATTTTAACCAACAACAATCCGGGAATTCAACCCAATCATACTAACAATTTCAATAATCAACCCAAGATACATTCTAACAACTTAATCAATATACTACTTCCTTCAAGACCTTCCAACTCCAATAAAAACAATAACAACCTAATAATTCATACATCAACAACATCATACTAACAACATTATATTCCATGCATGCAAGAACATCATATTCCATTTACATACACTTCCAAAACAAGCCTCCAACTACTAAACTTCACTAAGCTCATTAAGCTTTTATTTGCAACATAAAATCCACAACACAACAACCAAAATACTAAATAAAACTTGCTCACCATTCCTTCATAATTCACCAAATATACACGGCTATACATATAATATACAACTCACGGCCACCACCCCTATATTCATATTCTTCATGAATTTCATCCATTTTTATACACTACAACAACAACCAACACATTACATAAAATTAATTCATTATTTCTACACACACACTACCCATGCACGGCCAACAACACACTCCATACAACTCAACACCAACATGCAAGGTTTCATGAATTTCATCCATTTTCACACACTATAACATACACAAACTTCCATAACATATAAATAAAGATGAATTCTCACCTTTTCCTCTTATCTTCCTCCTTGGCTAAGATTTGTAACTTCCAAGAATTTGTGTTTTTCTTGCTCCAATGAACACTTCACCTTGCTAGGAACCCTTCAATTGGTAGAAGATAATTTTTGAAAGGTTCTTGTTGGATTTTTCATATGGCCGAATGGCCCCTTAATGTTGCTTGGAGTTTTTCTTGAACTTTCAAGACAATTATGTCTTGCTTGGTAGCCCTCTCATATATATATATATATATATATATATATATATATATATATATATATATCTCACAAGCATGTGAGGGGCACATGCCCCCTTTCTATATTTCTCTAGAATTTTCCTTTCTTTTTCTTGAATTTTTCTAAATTGGTCAAAGAAGACTAATTGTCTTCTTATGCAAGCTTTGACCCCATGTGTTTTTATTATTACAATTAGTCCCCCACTTAATATGGAATGACCACATGCCTCCCTTTCTTTCTTTTCCTAGAGTTTTCTTCTCTTTTTCTTAAAGAAATAAAAGATGACTCATTGTCTTACCATGTACACTTTGGTCCATATATTTCCATCACGTGGCCAATATGCCCTTTTTGGAACCTTCATGAACTCCTTTTGTAAAATTCCCGTTTTGCCCCTCGACTTTCTTCAATATTACCATAATACCAATGTTCATAAATAATATTCCTAGCAACTCGTACATTAAAATTATTTTAGAACATAGTCTTATCTTTAACTTCTCACCATTGTCTCGCAATATCCGAACACACGAAATACGAGCTATAACAGAATGTTAAAGTTGTGATTATGAATACGTTATAAATGACATGTAGACCATGAGATAAGTGTGATACATGAGAAAATACAATAGCGAACCCACAACCATAATTGTGGGAAAAATGAAGAGAAATGGTGGCTCATGGTCATTGTATATGAATGATGATTGTTGATTGCTATATTGTAATTGTTGTTGTGGGTGTTGGAAGTTGATATGAAATATGGGAAAAGTAGTATAAACAAAGGAAGTGCTGCCCAATTGTCTCTAGAAATAGTAGTGCGTTCTTATAGTTGATTAACTAACGTTAGTACGAATCCTCTTTTGAAGGTAGAGGCATGACATTGAAGAAGAATAAACGAACGCTAGATTGCTTAAACGAGAAAGGTATGTGAGGCTAGTCCCTTCTTTCTAATGGCATGAATCCTATAGCGTAACTTATTCTTATTCATAAGCCTATGTCAATAATTATCTACACAAGGTAATGAGTTAAAGTATAAAAAGTCTAATGATGTTATTCATCGCTTACACTCACCTTACATGCTAATTCCTTCAAGGTGAGACAGAATGTCCATGGTTGCTCCATAATGCAATTGGGGGATCACGACCTTACGTCACCCCGATAGAGTATGGTTGATCTTGAGCCTTATGTATGTATTATGATAAGATAAGCGTATTGTGATGCGAATATGATGATATTACTATTACACCGCGCCTATTTGGCCGGCCAGTCACCGCCAAGGCGTGCAGCTATATGATACACCATGGCCAAATGGCATGGGCAGACACCACTAGTGGGCGGCATGAGATGTTACCCCGGACGCGGGAGGCCTGGACGCATGCTCATGTTATGATTATCCCACCGATCCGATATGGACGGGAAGTTTATACATGATGCATATATGATATGATATTATGATGAGCATGAGTAAGGCAGCATGATTTGTTTTCTTATACTTGGCAGTTAGATTCTGATGTTCCATATGAGTATCTTCTTTATATCATTGTCTTACTTCATTGTTTATGCCTCTCATACTCAGTACAATACTCGTACTGACGTCCGTTTTCTTTGGACTCTGTGTTCATGCCCACAGGTAGATAGGGAGGAGAGCTCGATCCAGATCCATAGTAGCTGTCAGCTGATTGAGAGCCCTCCATTATCCCGGAGGTGCTTATGATTATTATTTTTTGTATATATATATAGCCATGTATATGTACTTTTTTGGGCACGATGGGGTCTTGTCCCGTCCCTATGTTCAGCACTCCAGTAGAGGCTCGTAGATACGCAGTGCGGGTTAGATGATCTCACGAGATCACTACTGTATACATATCTATATTATTTTGATAGCCTAAGAGCGCATGTACATGAAAGTATTTTATGTTTTCATACGAAATATGATTTTCCTCGACTATGAGTATAAAGATGATAAAAAGAGCATTAAATGAGTAAAATGAGCGACAGAGCGAGCGGTGCTCGGTGGTTATCCCCGGGTACCCGTCGCGGCCCCTAGCTGGGTCGTGACAAAAGTGGTATCAGAGCAGTTCGGTCGTAGGAAGTGTCTATGAGCCTTATCTGGTAGAGTCTTGTTTATGGTGTGTAGCGCACCACATCAATAAACAAGAGGCTACAGGGCAATTAGGAAGAATGACCATCTTTCTTTTATGAGATCGTGCGATAGAGCCGTGTATAAGATTTTATCCTCTCTAATAGTGCGTTATGATTTCAGAATGCCGCCAAAGGGAAAGGCTATAGCCGCCCAGAAGGGCAAGACTACGGCGAAGAGACGGGTAGAAAGAGAGCCTCCGGTGAATATAGATGAAGGCAAATCGCATAACGAGACCCCATCTAATACTTCCTCTACCCCGCCCAATGAGGGAGAACAAGGAGGAGCCCCAGCTCCAATTCCTCCGCCGGCTGCTTCGGTTCAACAAATGACCGAGGCCATTCAGCTATTGACACAGTTGGTTGCCGCACATGCACAACGACAAAATGTGGGTTCAAGTGACCGGGCAGCAAGTACCAAGGCCCGTGATTTTATGAGTTTAAATCCTCCGGAATTCTTCGGGTCAAAGCCGGATGAGGATCCGCAAAGTTTTGTAGATGAGATGTTAAGGACATTGAAGATTGTCCATGCCTCCGAGACTGAATCCGTGGAGTTGGCATCGTATAAACTCCGGGATGTGGTGGTGTTATGGTACAACAATTAGGTATTATCAAGAGGAGAGAACGCGCCTCCTCCGGTTTGGCAAGAGTTTGTGGATGCTTTTATTCGTCACTATTTGCCACCCGAGGTCCGCCGAGCTAGAGCGGATAGATTTCTGAATTTGAAGCAAGGAAACATGAGTGCCCGGGAGTATAGCCTGCAATTTAATTCTTTGGCTAGATATGCCCCGACTATTGTGGCTGACATGGGGGATCGGGTACATAGATTTGTAAGTAGCCTAGGGCCACATTTATTCAGATATTGTTTGATAGCTTCCTTGCAAGACGGGATGGATATTTCCCGAATACAGGACCATGTAAATAATTTGGAGGGGCGACAACAACAACAAAGAGGCGACCGTGATGTCGATAGAAGACAAGGCAAGAAGGCCAGATCCATGGGAGCTAGCAGTGAACATAGAGGGGGATCAAGGCAGACATATTCTGGGTACTCAGGCCAGTCAGTGACAAGTGCACCTCCTCGATTCACAGGTAGGAGATTTGATCTCTCTTTCCGTTCAGGACAGGGCAGAGTTTGAGGGCTTCAGATTCCCAGCTTAGGGAAGATTATAGTCGGAGGAGACCCCCCCAGTGCCGCGATGCAACCAATGCGGCAGATTATATTCCGAACAGTGTCGTCAGGGTTTGGATGCCTGTTATACTTGTGGTAAGCGGGGGCATATGATGAGGGATTGCCCGTCGATGAGTGGCAGAGTTGGAGTTCAGCCTACAGGTTCAGCAGCTGGCTCTTTATCAGTACGCCCAGTAGGGCAGACTCCCCAGATGACAGCAGGCCGAGGCAGAGGCCGAAGAGCAGCATCTACTTCAGGTGCCACTCAGCCCCGTGTATATGCTTTAGCCGGACGACAAGATATCGAGTCCTCTCCAGATGTAGTTACAGGTATATTGTCTATATTCTCCCGCGATGTGTATGCATTGATAGATCCGGGTTCTACATTCTCTTATATTACTCCATATGTTTCTGGTTGTATTGGGGTGAAACTCGAGTCAATTAGACCCTTTGAGGTACTCACTCCGGTTGGTGATCCCGTGATAGCAAGACAAGTGTACAAAAATTGTGTCGTGATGGTATGTGATCGTCAGACCAAAGCTGACTTGATTGAGCTAAAAATGGTAGATTTTGATGTAATCAAGGGTATGGATTGGTTGGCGTCGTGTTATGAAAACATTTATTGTCGCACAAAAGTGGTCTGATTCCAATTTCCGGGAGAGCCCGTGCTTGAGTGGACGGGTAATACAGCATCTCCAAAGGGCAGGTTTATTTCTTACCTCAAGGAAAGGAAGATGATAGCCAAGGGTTATGTTTATCACTTAGTCCGGGTTCATGATACCGAGGCAAAGTCGCCAACTTTCCAGTCAGTTCCGGTAGTGAATGAATTCCCAGATGTGTTTCCGGACAAACTTCCAGGCCTTCCACCAGAAAGAGAGATTGACTTCGCCATTGATGTGTTGCCGGACACCAAGCCTATTTCTATTCCTCCTTATCGAATGGTCCCGGCAGAATTAAAGGAGCTAAAGGCGCAGTTGAAGGACTTGCTTGAGAAGGGATTTATTAGACCCAGTTCATCACCGTGGGGAGCACCGGTCTTGTTTGTGAGAAAGAAAGATGGTTCCCTGCGAATGTGCATCGATTATAGGCAACTGAACAAAGTGACGATAAAGAAAAATATCCTCTTCCATGGATTGATGACTTGTTCGACCAGTTGCAAGGTGCCAAGTGGTTTTCCAAAATAGATTTGAGGTCGGGTTATTATTAAGTGAGAGTTAGAGAAGCAGATATTCCTAAAAGAGCTTTCAGAACAAGATATGGCCACTATGAATTCCGAGTAATGTCATTCGGGTTGACTAATGCTCCGGCTGTATTTATGAATTTGATGAACAACGTGTTCAGACCCCTCTTGGATTTATTCGTGATAGTATTTATTGATGATATTCTGGTGTATTCTCGCACAGAATCAGAACATGCAGATCACTTGCGAATTGTTCTTGGCATTCTTCGAGCTCGAGAATTGTATGCCAAATTTTCAAAGTGCGAGTTCTGGCTAAATTCTGTGACATTTCTGGGCCATGTTATTTCAGATGATGGCATTCAAGTCGACACTCAGAAAATTTAAGCTGTGAAGATTTAGCCAAGGCCTACGACGCTTACAGAAGTTCGTAGTTTTCTGGGTTTGGCAGGTTATTATCGAAGGTTCGTAGAGGGCTTTTCGTCTATTTCAGCCCCATTGACGAAGCTAACCCAGAAGTCAGCAAAGTTTCAATGGGATGATACCTGTGAGCGCAGTTTCCAAGAGCTGAAAAACAGGTTGACCTCAACCCCGGTTCTAACACTTCCAGAAGGGCCAGATGGCTATGTTATGTATTGTGACGCTTCCAGTGTCGGATTGGGATGCGTATTGATGCAGCATGGTAAGGTTATTGCATATGCTTTGAGACAATTGCGGAAACATGAGAAGAATTATCCAACTCATGATCTCGAACTAGCTACGGTCATTCATGCCCTAAAAATGTGGAGACATTATTTGTACGGTGTGCACGTTGATATCTATACAGATCACAAAAGTCTTCAGTACATCTTCAAGCAAAAGGAGTTGAACCTGCGACAGAGGCGGTGGTTAGAATTATTAAAAGATTATGATGTTAACATTTTATACCACCCCGGAAAGGTGAATGTAGTAGCCGATGCGCTTAGCCGCCGATCAATGGGTTGTTTATGTGAAGTCCCTCCGGAAAGGAAAGAGATGATTCAAGAACTTCATCGATTAGCTAATCTGGGAGTGCGTGTAATTAATTCGGGTGATGCAGGGATTAGTATCAATGATTCCACAACCTCTTCCTTGGATACGGAAGTGAAGGAACGGCAGTATGAAGATCCTCAGTTGTGTCGTTATAGATACGCATCTCATGGGAAAGAAAAGTCTCCGTTTGAATTTTCTGTGGATGGGATTCTTAGGTACCGAGGCAGGTTATATGTGCCGAATGTGGCGGAATTGCGCCGACGAGTTTTAGAAGAAGCACATTGCTCTTGATATTCTATTCATCCAGGTACAACCAAAATGTACCATGATCTCAAGATGATGTACTGGTAGGATAGCATGAAGAGAGACATAGCAGAATTTGTAGCACAATGTCCAAATTGCCAACAGGTAAAAGTTGAACACCAAAAGCAGGGAGGCTTGTTGCAAGCAATGGAAATCCGTACTTGGAAATGGGAAGTGATCAACATGGATTTCATCGTGGGATTACCCCGTTCCCATGGCAGGTATGACTCTATATGGGTGATCATGGAAAGGCTGACGAAAGCGGCCCATTTTCTTCCCGTTAGGACCACGTACTCAGCAGAAGACTATGCAAGGTTGTATCTCAAAGAAATTGTGCGACTCCATGGAATCCCATTATCGATTATCACAGATAGAGGAGCACAGTTTACAGCTAAGTTCTGGAAGTCTTTTCAAGAAGGTTTTGTCACACCCTCATCTTGATAGGGCATGATGGGCACCCGACTCCCTTCAGAGTCGAGCGAACCCTTAAACATTCGCTTTACGAAAACCTGTCATTCCAAAAACTTTTAAACACATGAAACTTTTCCAAATAGAGGTCATTATCTTTATACAAATTATAAAAAAACTTTCAATCAATTACGTACTTTTTACCAACTGGAATCATCTAAAAATACATACTCTTTTAACATCTATAAATGATTCGCACTTCTCGACGCCTTATCCACAGGACACTGTCTGCAAAGTCTCTAACACATACAAAACACCATAACAAAGGTACTCGACTCGGCAATACTCCGAACTGAGATGGAGCTCGCCAATCCCGCTGGAATACTTTCTAGCAAAATCTTCTACTCACCTAGGTGTACCTGCGTGGCATGAAACGCAGCCCCCGAAGAAAGGGGGTCAGTACGGAATATGTACTGAATATGTAAAGCGGGAATAAATGATAACCATCGCATAATTTAGGAAAGAAGAAATCATAACCAACCCAATACCTGCAGCCTTCGCTGGAAGAAACGTAAATATGTACGCAAATCTCAAGCAGGCTTCAAGTAAATAATTTCAATCTAACTAACATTTTCAAAATAAGTAATGTAATCTAACACACCTCCTTTAAGTGAATAATGCAATGCAACACACGTGCCGCTTCCGGCAAATTAATGATGGCCCCTTCGGGCAGCCGCTTCCGGCTCTATATCAATAATGGCCCCTTCGGGCAGCCGCTTCCGGCTCTATATCAATAATGGCCCCTTCGGGCAGCCGCTTCCGGCTCAACATCAATAGTGGCCCCTTCGGGCAGCCGCTTCCGGCTCTATATCAATAATGGCCCCTTCGGGCATGAATGCAAATATGCAAATGTATGGAAATCTCTTTTAAAGAAAATCCATAACATAAACTAAGGCCACGTGTCACATAGCACACACTCAGACATAAACTGAGGCCATAGCGCACCCAGGCGTAAGCTGAGGCCATAGCTCACTCAGGCACGAGCTGAGGCCATATATCATATAGCACACTTAGCTACGTCGTGAAGTCATCTAGTGACTTAGGCTTGAAAATCTCGCACCCCCTTCGGAGTGGGTTTTGGAAAGTCTAAATAATAAAATCTCGCACTCCCTTCGGAGTGGTTTTGAAAATCGACTTTATGTTTCCTTTAGTACAAAACTAGTTTTCTTGAAATCATTAGTAAACCACAAACACGTTTCAAGTAAATCCGAGTTAGTCTACGAAAGTTACGAGCTTTTGAAGTACGGAACCTTCTAAAAACATTTCATAAGCCATATTTTGAAATTCAAGTATTATTCATATTAGGAAACTTCTGAATAATGTTTTGGACCAAATCAAATAGGGACCTTAAGATCATATTTAAGTATCAAAATATTCATCAAAGACTTTAGTCATATCGATTTTCTTTCGAACAACATTCGGAAATATACCCACTAAAATCTTTGAACGTCATGTATATACATATCAAACCATATGGAGTACTTATGAAAATCAAAGACATCGGCCATCCTAGTGGCGCTAAGAATAGAATTTTCCTTAGAATCATACATATACGTTATTTGTTCATTTCATAAAGGTCATGCCAAAAGAAAGAAAGGTAGGCTCTACATACCTGTCAGTGACTTAGTCGTGGATCCTTTTCGCCTCGTCACCCTTTTAGCCTATTTATATAAAAGTAACGTTATCGTTAGTAACTATATTTTCTAGTCCACAATTCTATAACTCATTTCTTATTGAACCTATATTTTAGTTTATATATCCCCATTTAGGGTTTTTTTTTTATTATCTAAAAATCTAGCGAAAATCCGGCAGCACTTCCCCTATACATTCGCCTATCCCAAATTTTCAATCGCCCTCCTGTTGACACAGAAATACCAACAACAACATATGGATACAATCATATCTTCAATTCCTTCAATTCAACGAAAACAACATCATATTCACATCAACAAAATTCCAACTTTAACTTTCTAATCTTTTCGCCATATAATCCATGATAATAACAACCACACTACTAATTAAACTTCATTTACCATAGCTAGTTTAAATTGGCCCCATACGGCTCAAACTCCACTTCCATATCAACATCCACAACTCTTGCAATTTCTTTCACACCCACCAATTCATACAAAGACTAATCATCTTCTAAAATATGTAGGAAAATATTAAACCTTACCTTAATATAGCGCCGTGAATAGTGACACCGTGAACAGTACCGCCGTGAATAGTAGCCCGTGAACAGTTTGCCGTCGTGAACAGTTTGCCGTGAACAGTGCCCGAACCTCACTCTCAATTCTCTATCCACAAGATAAAAAAATGATCTTTTGTTGCTGAATTTTTTTCTTGAAATATTGGGAACTTTTGTGCTGAAAAAATGAGATTTTTGTCCCTTAAAAAGGAATCCTGAAGTCGGTTTCACTGTAGCTACAATACTGTTGCAGTACTGTAGCGGTACTGTTGCAGTACTGTAGAGGTACCGCGGGAATGCTGTTTCTGCATCGACAGTTCAGTTTGTAACGTCTATAATTCCCTATTTCCGATGTCCTATCAATGAACGGTTTATTGCATTACAAACTAGACTCAACGAACTTCATTTTACGATTTTGAAATACCTTAAAACTCCACATATACTATGAGGTATGCGCCTCCAAAGTTGACTAAAACCCGTCTCGCGTTCTCAAATTTTCGTCGAACTTATTTTCTTCAATTTGCTCGATCTCGAAATATTCTGAAATTATCCATGCATGGTATTTATCACTTATGACACTAATAATGGCCATGTTCTCGTGTTTCAAAGTACTTTTTCCCGATTACGACTTACGAGATCGTAATTCACCCGTTTTCTTCGTTGTTACGTACTTTCCATGGCTTGTGCCTTTCAAAGCATCCTGGGATGTCTCCGATACCCTATTACTACGATGAGGTACATGCCATACTCATGCACTGGAAATGCGAGGTATAACATCCTTCCCCCCTTTTGAACATTCGTCCTCGAATGTTGGACTGACTCTGAATTCCCAGTACTTTCTCAAGTGTTCTCTTAGTTAATTATGTTCTTCACATACCCCTTCTGTTTGTCGACTTGCTTTAATCCATTATAACGCACTCCAGGTCCTTACGTAGTCATTCTTATAGTATTTCCTCTTTCTGTTGTTTCCCGAGGCAATAATTCCACGTCATTGCCTTCACTCTCCTCTTAATTCGCAGTCCGTTGTTAGTTGTATTGCGAGCTCTTCCGTTGAAATCTTACTTTCTACCTTGTGCGGTTAGTCTTAACTTGACTCCTTCTTCTTTCAATTAACTCCACCTCTTTCTGTGTTCGTTTTCACTTTCATTACAACCTGACTTTTATCCTAAATTTTCCCTATAAAACTTTGTAAGTCCTTCTTATTCTAAATTTGCTTTCCCGTTTCACACTAATCACATCATATCCTCTAGTTACTTCCTTGCTAGGCTTCACTCACTTCTAAAACAATCCTTACGGTATTCATATTACATCCTGCGGACTAGGCGTACCTAACCCTTTACCCTTTTCTGATTGATCTTGCCCTATCGGTATCAACTTTCAAGGCACATTATGAACCTATATTTCATTCTCCTTTTTACTTATTCCCGAAAAAATTTGGGCAGAGTTTCTTCTGTACTTCTTACTATCCCAGAACCTGCACGCAGGAAATACCAACAATGCCTCACAGGGCCAACATATATACACATATATCATATCGTATCATAGCCACACAGGGCTCCCAATTTCCAGAAAAAGTATAAAGGTGTTGGGACTTACCTCATATATCGCACCTCGAGACGTACCTGATCCTTTAACTATCTGTTCTGTTGTACTTTTCTATCCACCTTCTCTTTCATCCTCCAATCTTACATTTCAATCATATTCCAATATTCTTACCTTATACGACACACCTCTTTCGTACCATAACTTACTTGCTTATTGTGTAGCTCCCAATATCATCGGTCACTTTCTTTTGTCGATATCATTCTTCAGCTGAAATCAAAGGTTAGTGCAAGGGACTTCATTCCTTACGACTGGGCTCTATCGCACGATTTTAGGTATGAAAGAAAGAATGACACCCTATTAATGTCTCGTAGCCTCCTGTTTATAGATGTGGTGCACAACACACCGATAAACAGGACTCTACTAGACACGACTTTGCAGACAACCCCTAGGACGACCTGCTCTGATACCACTTTGTCACACCCTCATCTTGATAGGGCATGATGGGCACCCGACTCCCTTCAGAGTCGAGCGAACCCTTAAACATTCGCTTTACGAAAACCTGTCATTCCAAAAACTTTTAAACACATGAAACTTTTCCAAATAGAGGTCATTATCTTTATACAAATTATAAAAAAAACTTTCAATCAATTACGTACTTTTTACCAACTGGAATCATCTAAAAATACATACTCTTTTAACATCTATAAATGATTCGCACTTCTCGACGCCTTATCCACAGGACACTGTCTGCAAAGTCTCTAACACATACAAAACACCGTAACAAAGGTACTCGACTCGGCAATACTCCGACCTGAGATGGAGCTCGCCAATCCCGCTGGAATACTTTCTAGCAAAATCTTCTACTCACCTGGGTGTAGCTGCGTGGCATGAAACGCAGCCCCCGAAGAAAGGCGGTCAGTACGGAATATGTAAAGCGGGAATAAATGATAACCATCGCATAATTTAGGAAAGAAGAAATCATAACCAACCCAATACCTGCAGCCTTCGCTGGAAGAAACGTAAATATGTACGCAAATCTCAAGCAGGCTTCAAGTAAATAATTTCAATCTAACTAACATTTTCAAAATAAGTAATGTAATCTAACACACCTCCTTTAAGTGAATAATGCAATGCAACACACGTGCCGCTTCCGGCAAATTAATGATGGCCCCTTCGGGCAGCCGCTTCCGGCTCTATATCAATAATGGCCCCTTCGGGCAGCCGCTTCCGGCTCTATATCAATAATGGCCCCTTCGGGCAGCCGCTTCCGGCTCAACATCAATAGTGGCCCCTTCGGGCAGCCGCTTCCGGCTCTATATCAATAATGGCCCCTTCGGGCATGAATGCAAATATGCAAATGTATGGAAATCTCTTTTAAAGAAAATCCATAACATAAACTAAGGCCACGTGTCACATAGCACACACTCAGACATAAACTGAGGCCATAGCGCACCCAGGCGTAAGCTGAGGCCATAGCTCACTCAGGCACGAGCTGAGGCCATATATCATATAGCACACTTAGCTACGTCATGAAGTCATCTAGTGACTTAGGCTTGAAAATCTCGCACCCCCTTCGGAGTGGTTTTTGGAAAGTCTAAATAATAAAATCTCGCACTCCCTTCGGAGTGGTTTTGAAAATCGACTTTATGTTTCCTTTAGTACAAAACTAGTTTTCTTGAAATCATTAGTAAACCACAAACACGTTTCAAGTAAATCCGAGTTAGTCTACGAAAGTTACGAGCTTTTGAAGTACGGAACCTTCTAAAAACATTTCATAAGCCATATTTTGAAATTCAAGTATTATTCATATTAGGAAACTTCTGAATAATGTTTTGGACCAAATCAAATAGGGACCTTAAGATCATATTTAAGTATCAAAATATTCATCAAAGACTTTAGTCATATCGATTTTCTTTCGAACAACATTCGGAAATATACCCACTAAAATCTTTGAACGTCATGTATATACATATCAAACCATATGGAGTACTTATGAAAATCAAAGACATCGGCCATCCTAGTGGCGCTAAGAATAGAATTTTCCTTAGAATCATACATATACGTTATTTGTTCATTTCATAAAGGTCATGCCAAAAGAAAGAAAGGTAGGCTCTACATACCTGTCAGTGACTTAGTCGTGGATCCTTTTCGCCTCGTCACCCTTTTAGCCTATTTATATAAAAGTAACGTTATCGTTAGTAACTATATTTTCTAGTCCACAATTCTATAACTCATTTCTTATTGAACCTATATTTTAGTTTATATATCCCCATTTAGGGTTTTTTTTTTATTATCTAAAAATCTAGCGAAAATCCGGCAGCACTTCCCCTATACATTCGCCTATCCCAAATTTTCAATCGCCCTCCTGTTGACACAGAAATACCAACAACAACATATGGATACAATCATATCTTCAATTCCTTCAATTCAACGAAAACAACATCATATTCACATCAACAAAATTCCAACTTTAACTTTCTAATCTTTTCGCCATATAATCCATGATAATAACAACCACACTACTAATTAAACTTCATTTACCATAGCTAGTTTAAATTGGCCCCATACGGCTCAAACTCCACTTCCATATCAACATACACAACTCTTGCAATTTCTTTCACACCCACCAATTCATACAAAGACTAATCATCTTCTAAAATATGTAGGAAAATATTAAACCTTACCTTAATAGTAGCGCCGTGAATAGTGACGCCGTGAACAGTACCCGCCGTGAATAGTAGCCCGTGAACAGTTTGCCGTCGTGAACCGTCGCCGTGAACAGTGCGCGAACCTCACTCTCAATTCTCTATCCACAAGATAAAAAAAATGATCTTTTGTTGCTGAATTTTTTTCTGGAAATATTGGGAACTTTTGTGCTGAAAAAATGAGATTTTTGTCCCTTAAAAAGGAATCCTGAAGTCGGTTTCGCTGTAGCTACAGTACTGTTGCAGTACTGTAGCGGTACCGCGGGAATGTTGTTTCTGCATCGACAGTTCAGTTTGTAACGTCTATAATTCCCTATTCCGATGTCCTATCAATGAACGGTTTGTTGCATTACAAACTAGACTTAACGAACTTCATTTTACGATTTTGAAATACCTTAAAACTCCACATATACTATGAGGTATGCGCCTCCAAAGTTGACTAAAACCCGTCTCGCGTTCTCAAATTTTCGTCGAACTTATTTTCTTTAATTTTCTCGATCTCGAAATATTCTAAAATTATCCATACATGGTATTTATCACTTATGACACTAATAATGGCCATGTTCTCGTGTTTCAAAGTACTTTTTCTCGATTACGACTTACGAGATCGTAATTCACCCGTTTTCTTCGTTGTTACGTACTTTCCATGGCTTGTGCCTTTCAAAGCATCCTGGGATGTCTCCGATACCCCATTACTACGATGAGGTACATGCCATACTCATGCACTGGAAATGCGAGGTATAACAGGTTTGGGCACGCAAGTGAAGTTTAGCACGACATTTAATCCGCAAATTGATGGGCAGGATGAGCGTACCATTCAAACCTTGGAAGATATGCTACGAGCATGTGTGCTGGATTTCGGTGGTAGCTGGGATGACCACTTACCCCTTATTGAGTTCGCATACAACAATAGCTACCATTCGAGTATACAAATGGCTACATATGAAGCTTTATATGGAAGGAAATGTAGATCTCCAATCGGATGGTTCGAAATAGGAGAAGCGCAATTAGTGGGCCCTGAGTTGGCCAACAAGCGATAGAAAAAGTCAAGGTGATCCAGATCGGTTGTTGACAGCCCAAAGTCGCCAAAAGTCCTACGCGAACAACCGCCAATGAGACTTGGAATTTCAAATTAATGATTGGGTATTTTTGAAAGTGTCACCCATGAAAGGGGTGATGAGATTTGGTAAGAAAGGGAAGCTAAGTCCCAGATACATTGGACCCTACAAAATCATTCACAAGGTGGGTCAGGTAGCCTATGAATTGGGTCTACCTTCGGAGCTTGAATCAGTCCACCCAATTTTCCACGTTTTGATGCTCCGCAAGTGCATTGGAGATCCCACCAATATTGTCCCGATAGCCGATGTGGAAATAACGGAAAAGCTAACCTATGAAGAAGTGCCTATTGCCATCCTAGATAGGCAAGTGCGAAAGCTTCGAAATAAAGAGGTAGCGTCAGTCAAAGTATTGTGGAGAAACAACAATCGGGAAGAAATGACTTGGGAAGCGGAAGAGAATATGAAGTCCAAGTACCCACGCTTATTCCAACCCGATCCAAGATGAAACGCCAATGATGAGGTATGTATGCTTATTTTTTTTCATGCTTTCGGTCGCGTGTGGCCACGGATATGTTGATATTGTGATGTAGCCCTGTGAGACGATGATATTATGGGTTGTTGTGACAGGATGGTAGTGTCAAATTACAAGGGAAACTCTGGCGAAATTTTCATAGAATCCCGAGTGTTTAACATTCGAGGACGAATGTTTCAAAAAGAGGGGAAGAGTGTTACACCTCGGAAATTTCCCGCAAACGTACAATGAAAAGTTGCAGGTTTGCACTTTGACCCAGTTAGTCGTAAAGTGGAATACGGCCCCGTAAAGTGATTTACGGACCGTAAACTGCTATCGTCCTCCAACCTTTCAAAAATTTCAACTTTCTGTCAAATGCTTCAAATGGTTAAAAACGATTTGGAATACGGACCGTAAATCGAAATACGGCCCGTAAACTGAGTCGTAAATTGCCATGATCTCCAGCATGCCTTTCTGGCTTTGATATACTTAAATACGGTCGCGAAGGATGGACCGTAAACTAGAATACGGCCTGTAAACTGGGTTTACGACCACTATACACCTCAATCACTGTTCATTCCGGAATAGATTTTTAAGTCATTAAAAAGAGACCTAAGCTCATTCAAATCATTTCATCTTCACGATATTTCTCTCTAGAAACTCCTAGAATACTCTCTACTCTTCAATTACAAGAACTCAAGGGAGATTGGTGATCAATTACATGAGACCCACGAAATCAAGTGTGAAAATCACACTAAAGTTCATCCTTCTCAAGAAAACCAAAAATGATTGAAGTAGGGTTTTGGTGCTAGAGGAGTAAATCCATTCAAAGATTGTTCAACCATAATATAAGGTAAGTTTCATGGCCATTTCATGTTGTGTAAGGTATTGGATGGTTAAGATACCCGAATTGTAGAAAAGCATAACAAATGGGTCATAAATGAGTGAATAGTCCCATGAGTGAATGGTAGTTGAATTGAATCATGAATGTTAGTGTGTTGTGAGTATGAATCGTTATAAATGACATGTAGACCATGAGATAAGTGTGATACATGAGAAAATACGATAGCGAACTCACAACCATAATTGTGGGAAAAATGAAGAGAAATGGTGGATCATGGTCATTGTATATGAATGATGATTGTTGATTGCTATATTGTAATTGTTGTTGTGGGTGTTGGAAGTTGATATGAAATATGGGAAAAGTAGTATAAACAAAGGAAGTGCTGCCCAATTGTCTCTAGAAATAGTAGTGTGTTCTTATAGTTGATTAACTAACGTTAGTACGAATCCTCTTTTGAAGGTAGAGGCGTGACATTGAAGGAGAATAAACGAACGCTAGATTGCTTAAACGAGAAAGGTATGTGAGGCTAGTCCCTTCTTTCTAATGGCATGAATCCTATAGAGTAACTTATTTCTTATTCATAAGCCTATGTCTATAATTATCTACACAAGGTAATGAGTTAAAGTATAAAAAGTTTAATGATGTTATTCATCGCTTACACTCACCTTACATGCTAATTCCTTCAAGGTGAGACAGAATGTCCATGGTTGCTCCATAATGCAATTGGGGGATCACGACCTTACGTCACCCCGATAGAGTATGGTTGATCTTGAGCCTTATGTATGTATTATGATAAGATAAGCGTATTGTGATGCGAATATGATGATATTACTATTACACCGCGCCTATTTGGCCGGCCAGTCACCGCCAAGGCGGGCAGCTATATGATACACCATGGCCAAATGGCATGGGCAGACACCACTAGTGGGCGGCATGAGATGTTACCCCGGACGCGGGAGGCTTGGACGCATGCTCATGTTATGATTATCCCACCGATCCGATATGGACGGGAAGTTTATACATGATGCATATATGATATGATATTATGATGAGCATGAGTAAGGCAGCATGATTTGTTTTCTTATACTTGGCAGTTAGATTCTGATGTTCCATATGAGTATCTTCTTTATATCATTGTCTTACTTCATTGTTTATGCCTCTCATACTCAGTACAATACTCGTACTGACGTCCGTTTTCTTTGGACTCTGTGTTCATGCCCACAGGTAGACAGGGAGGAGAGCTCGATCCAGATCCATAGTAGCTGTCAGCTGATTGAGAGCCCTCCATTGTCCCGGAGGTGCTTATGATTATTATTTTTTGTATATATATATAGCCATGTATATGTACTTTTTTGGGCACGACGGGGTCTTGTCCCGTCCCTATGTTCAGCACTCCAGTAGAGGCTCGTAGATACGCAGTGCGGGTTAGATGATCTCACGTGATCACTACTGTATACATATCTATGTTATTTTTATAGCCTAGGAGCGCATGTACATGAAAGTATTTTATGTTTTCATACGAAATATGATTTTCCTCCACTATGAGTATAAAGATGATAAAAAGAGCATTAAATGAGTAAAATGAGCAACAGAGCGAGCGGTGCTCGGTGGTTATCCCCGGGTACACGTCGCGGCCCCTAGCTGGGTCGTGACACATTGCTCCATCACACGATCTAGAGTAAAAAGGACAGATAACATCCTAAATGTCCTGTAGCTTCCTGTTTATAGATGTGGTGCACAACACACCGATAAACAAGACTCTACCAGACACGGTCTGTAGACACCCCTAGGACGGAACTGCTCTGATACCACTTCTGTCTCGACCCAAACCGATAGGCCATGACTAGTGCCCGAGTTGAACACTCGTATACGAACCTGTTAGATATAATCAGACTGATACTAAGGATAATGTGAAAATCTGCAAAAGCATGTTGTAGACTCATAATTCCATATATTAGAATGAACCTGTCTCCTGAGGAGTCACAGTTAACCAAACATAACCAAACTGTGCAAGCCGACAAGGCTTCCACTATACACGTGAATATCCAAAACGAACTACATCTGTATAGCTGACCAGACTATATATATACAACCCACATATGTCTACAGACCTCTAAGAGTATGACAAGGCCTATGTCAAAAGGATTTGTACCAAAATGACCCAAGCTCCGGAATAATTGAGCTCTCCAAGCAGCTGAGCCGAAGTCCTAAGTCGTAGGATCGCCAATCTGAGCACCTGTACCTGCGGGCATGAAACGCAACCCCCGAGGAAAGGGGGTCAGTACGAACAATGTACCAAGTATGTAAGGCAGAATTGAAACAATATATCTCGGCTCGGAGGATAGAAGAGTAATAGACTCAATTCGTACCACTCTAATAAACATGTATGTGCATATGAACTTTTAATGCAGCATGAGTATGTATATATATATTAGAATGAACCTGTCTCCTGAGGAGTCACAGTTAACCAAACATAACCAAACTGTGCAAGCCGACAAGGCTATATATATAATGCATGCCTTCACCCTGCTCGCAGCCCCTTCGGGCATCATAGCATAATGGCCCATTCGGGAAGCCCCTTCGGGCATCATAATCATCGTATACCAGCTGATCAGGTGGTTTGCGTATATAACGCCTTAGCCCTTTTCCCTTCCCCATGAAATGATGTCGTGCATGTATGTAAATATGCAAATGCATGAAATCTTTGAAAACCATCAAAAGACTCCCTTTGGAGCAATTTTAACGCAAAAGGGGAACTTCTTCCCCTTTTCATTTTTCTCCTTCGAGACTCCAAAATTTAAATGTTAAATGCATAGGAAATAGAAAACCCTTTAAATGTCCCCTTCGAGAATTAGACAACATTATGAAATTGCACAACTTATGGATGCCCCTTTGGGACTCAAGAGGTCAAAGATACGAATGCTCCTACACTGTCTAGGAATAGAGTCTTTGGAGTTCATTTATTTGCTGGGTTCGTTTAGATAATAAGGATCTTCATCACTACCATAATCATCACCACTATCATGTATCACTTTGAATGATCCATAACATAAACTGATGCCATATGTTATATAGCACACTCAGACATAAGCTGAGGCCATAGCACACTCAAACATAAGCTGAGGCCATAGCACACTCAGACATAAGCTGAGGCCATCACACACTCAGACATAAGCTGAGGCCATAGCACACTCAGACATAAGCTAAGGCTATAGCACACTCAGACATAAGCTGAGGCCATATATTATATAGCAGACTCATTCACGTCATGAAATCATCTAGAAACTTAGGCTTGAAAATCTCTAAGAATGGAGTCATCGTAAAAAATTTCAGAAACTATAGACTTCTGGCATTTCTAGGAGTAAAAATATTATGGATGTCATGTATGGAATTAAAACAAAGGAATCATGCCTCTGAAAGAAAGATTTAACCTAAACATGCCTGATTTATCTCTTACGAATTAACGTTTGTTTTCCCGAACTTGAAAATCTACATTCAAGAGAAATTATACTACCGTTAGACTTATCGTCATATACCTATCTCAAGTCCTTAAACCAAACTCCTTTAGATTCTGCCAAAATTCGGGCAGTATCTCCCCTGTTTATATGCCTAGCCCGAAATCTCAATTCAGCAATCAACAACAACAACAACAACAATACCAACATCAATAACGTCATTTCCATCACCAATATGTACCATAAAACAACCCACACGCTGTTTTCCAACTTCCCTAACTAACCAACTTACTATACAATTATTTAACGACTTTATCTCCGTAAATAAACCTTAAATAATACCAAAAGAGAAAGATTCATACCTCTTTTCTTGTTAAGACAGCAATACCCTCAATATCAATGCTAAAATCCACCGCAAAACAATACTAGAATCATAACCATGCGTTACCCGGACCTAAACCACTATTCCGATACTTGAAAATTGCTCACTTTTTGTTTTGCTCACTCTCTCTATTCAATTTCTGGAATTTTCCAGCAAAATTTGGTGAAAAAAAGGGGTTCTTACCTTTTTTATAAGGGTCAAATTCGGGTCGGGTTCACTGCAGCAATACTGGAGCACGTATTTTTGCTTTGTTAGCTGAACTTGTAACGTCTATAATTCTCTACTCCGAAGTCCAATCAACGAGCAGTTTGTTGCGTTAGAAAATAGACTCGACAAAATTCATTTTAGGCATTTTTTCACCTTATAACACTTCATATGCTAAAAGATATTCGTCTGCCAAGTTGGACCAAAATTGCTCCTCATATTTTCTCCAAAGTCTGACAAACTTAATTTCCTTCATTCACTTGCCCTCCAGTCCTTTCGATACTTCTCATGCATGATCTTAAACCCTTACAACCATAAAATAGGCACATATCACTTGAGTGTTCACAATTTAGCAGTTAACACCAACGGAACTCAACGTTCGAACTGCGAGGTGTAACAGTGAAGTTATTGATGTAAGTTGAATATGAGAATGAATTGTGAGACTTAATTGAATATGACTACTTGAGTACAATATTGTGGATGTTATTATGGTTGTTTGGGAGTTATTTTGCGATATGGTGGAAGTCTATGAAATAGGGGAAATGCTACCCAATTTTTGTTAGCTCATGAGTTGTTCTAGTTTGAATTCAAGAGTGTCTTTAAGACTTAACCATGGTATGAATCCTTTTAAATGTAGGTTTCTCATGCCTTGGCGGTGAACGTTAGATATTTATCAAGACAAAGAGGTATGTAAGGCTAACCCTTCTTTCTTAAGGCATGATCCCATTGTTGTGTACCTTCACGTGAATTCTAAAATGTCTTCCAAGATGACTTCATTGCTAGAATCACTAAAGCTCATGATTCTTGATATTCTCACGATACCATTGGTCTCATCCTATGATAGTTGATCCTCTAAGGAAGGATATAATAAAAGTAATGATGATGATGATGATGATGTTGAGGATACGTATGTACTCTTATGTTTGAATATATATATATAT
Source organism: Lycium barbarum (assembly GCF_019175385.1). NCBI lineage: Eukaryota > Viridiplantae > Streptophyta > Magnoliopsida > Solanales > Solanaceae > Lycium > Lycium barbarum. Next base: position 48,900,326 of record NC_083348.1, on the reverse strand, counting down.
ATATATATATATATATCAAAATATGACTATTAAGAACACCGAGCTTATATAGCCGGGTATGATATCTATCGCGCGCGCACCACTGCAGTTGGGTACGGATAATACTGAGCCTTGGTAGGGCTAGGTATGTATAACACCGAACCTTGTCATGGTCGGGTATGTAAGACACCGAACCTCTATGGTCGGATATGATACTACTATATGTATAAGTGTATATAATGGAAGGTTCCCATTAGAAAGCGGGTAAGTGAATATGATGAACATCGCTAGAGGTATAAATGGCTCTCTCATCCCATAAATCTTATTTCTTATGTTATCGTTCATGCTTCTATTATGTTATTGATTATGCCTTACATACTCAGTACATTATTTGTACTGACGTCCTTTTGTTTATAGACGCTGCGTCATGCCCGTAGGTAGACAGAGAGATAGACTTGATCCATAGACCGCTTGCTCAGAAACTGCATAGAGGAGCTCTATTTGATTCGGAGCTATAGCTGTTGGTACTGTTCTTTTGTGTATATACATATGGGCATGGCGGGGCCCTATCCCGTCTATATCACGATGTTTCATACTCTTATTAGAGGCTCGTAGATAGTTGTGTACAGTTAGATGTCTCTTAGCCTAGTCGGTTTATATTTTGTATATCAATTTGTCAGTCTAGTCAGCTTGTATATATGTATATGGGCATGTTTATGTGGAAATAAAATTGCCCTAGTTCAGCGGAAATGGTAATATTGAGGCATAAAGTTCGTTAATAGGCCATGTGGCTCACTTAGTTATGATTATAGAAGTATGATGATGGTGGTAGGGGTAGGGTCCAGCCTTCAGGGTTGGCGGTCGGGTCTTCATCATCTATACGCCCTCTGGGGCAAGGTTCAAAGGAACTGGTCAGGCATGGTAGAGGTATAGGAGGAGCTCCCAGTTCTGGTGGTCCTCAGCACTGTATTTATGCTTTGGCTGGACGACAGGATCTTGAGTCCTTCCCTGATGTTGTTACAGGTATATTATTGGTATTGTCTCTTGATGTATATGCATTGATAGATCCGGGCTCCACATTGTCATATGTTACTCCATATATTGCGGGTCAATTTGGGGTCAAACCGGAGTCAATTAAACCTTTCGATGTATCGACACCCATTGGTGAACCGGTAATAACTGGTCGAGTATATAGAAATTGTGTATTTGTGATTTGTGATCATCGTACTGTGGCTAATTTGCATGAGTTAAAAATGGTGGACTTTGGTGTTATTATTGGCATGGATTGGTTGGCTTCCTGCTATGCCAATGTTGATTGTAGAATGAAAATGGTTCGCTTCCAATTTTCGGGAGAACCAATTTTGGAATAGAAAAGAAATACAGTGTCTCCGAGAGGTAGGTTTATTTCCTACCTCAAGGAAAGGAAAATGATTTCTAAAGAATGTATTTATCATTTAGTCCGAGGTCAAGATATAGAAGCCGAATCACCGACTCTTCAGTTTGTCCCCGTAGTGATTGAGTTTTCGGATGTATTCCCGAATGAGCATCCAGGCCTTCGCCCAAAGCGGGAGACTGATTTTGCTATCGATGTGCTACTGGATACTAAACCCATATTTATGCCTCCTTATAGAATGGCACCCGCATAATTGAACGAGTTGAAGGAGCAATTGAAGGAGTTGCTTGAAAAAATCTTTATTAGGCCTAGTTCATCCCCGTGGGGAGCACCCGTGTTGTTCGTAAGAAAGAAGGATGGCTCCCTGCGAATGTGCATTGATTACAGACAACATAATAAGGTGACAACCAAGAACAAATATCCGCTTCCAAGGATTGATGACTTATTTGATCCATTACAACGTGCCAAATGGTTTTTAAAGATAGACTTTAGATCCGAGTATCACCAGGTTAGAGTTAGGGAGGAAGATATTCCTAAGACGACTTTTCGGACAAGATATGGTCATTTCGAGTTCCGGGTAATATCAGTTGGGCTAACTAATGCACCGGTGGTATTCATGGATTTGATAAACTATGTGTTCAGGCCTTTCTTGGATTTATTTGTGATTGTGTTCACTGACGATATCCTGGTATATTCTAGGTCCATGGCAGAACATGCAGATCATTTATGTACCGTTCTTAGAGTTCTTCAAACTCGAGAGTTATTTGCAAAATTTTCAAAGTGTGAATTTTGGTTGAATTCGTTGACCTTTTTGGGGCATATTATTCAGCTGATGGTATTCGAGTAGATACCCAAAAGATTGAGGCCGTGAAGACTTGGCCGAGGCCGTGAAGACTTGGCCGAGGCCTACAACACCTACGGAAGTTCGTAGTTTTCTGGGTTTAGCAGGTTATTACAGGAGGTTTGTAGAAGGCTTTTCTTCTATCTCTACACCACTCACGAAGTTAACCCAAAAATTTGCTAAATTTAAATAGACGGATGCTTGTGAACGTAGCTTTCAAGAGATAAAGAATAGATTAACTTCTGCCCCTGTCCTGACACTTCCAGAGGTATCAGAAGGCTATGTTGTTTATTGTGATGCTTCAGGCATTGGATTAGGGTATGTGTTGATGCAACATGATAAGGTGATTGCGTATGCTTCTAGGCAGTTGCGGAAACATGAGAAAAATTATCCAACCCATGATCTAGAGTTAGCTACTGTGATCTATGCATTGAAGATGTGAAGGCATTACTTGTATGGTGTCCATGTTAATATTTATATAGATCACAAGAGCTTTCAGTATATTTTCAAGCAGAAGGAATTGAATTTATGACAACGGCGATGGTTGGAATTGTTGAAAGATTATGATGATAACATCCTGTATCACCCCGGGAAGGCGAACGTTGTGGCTGATGCTCTTAGCCATAGATCTATGGGAAGTTTATGTGATGTTCAGCTAGAGAAAATAGAGTTAGCTCATGAACTTCAGCAGTTAGCTAGCCTAGGAGTCCGGATAGTGGACTCGGGCAATATAGGAGCTACTATTCAAAATTCAGTTGTCTCGTCGCTAGTATTTGAAGTGAAAGAACGTCAATACAAGGATCCTATGCTAGTTCATCAAAGGAATACACTTCCTCAGAAGAAAAAGGCATTCTTTGAGATTTCTGGAGATGGAGTTCTCCAATACCGGGGCAGGTTGTGTGTTCTCGATGTTGCAGGATTACGTCAGCAGATTTTGAGAGAAGCCCATTGTTCCCATTATTTTGTTCACCCGAAGCAACAAAAATGTATCATGATCTTAAATCTATATATTGGTGGAATGGAATGAAGAAAGATATCGCGAAATTCGTGGCCCAGTGTCCTAATTATCAACAAGTGAAAATTGAGCATCAAATGCTTGGTGGATTGTTGCAAGCTATGGAAATTCCGACTTGGAAATGGGAAGTGATTAATATGGATGTCATTGTAGGGTTACCCCATTCTCGACGTAAGTACGATTCTATATAGGTAATTATGGATAGACTTACGAAGTCAGCTCATTTCCTACCAGTCAGAACTACATATGTAGCAGAAGATTATGTAAAGCTTTATGTCAAAGAAATAGTACGAATCGAAGGTGTTCCCGTAGCTATTATTTCCGATAGAGGGACACAGTTTACGGCTAATTTCTGGAAATCTTTTCAAGAAGGTTTAGGGACTCAGGTGAGTTTTAGCACAGTATTTCATCCACAGACTGATGGACAAGTTGAGCGTACCATCCAGACTCTTGAGGATATGCTATGGGCATGTGTATTGGATTTTGGAGGTAGTTGGGATGATCACTTACCGCTTATTGAATTTTCTTATAACAACAGTTATCATTCTAGCATCCAAATGGTCCCATATGAGGCTTTATATGGGCGCAAGTGTAGATCGCCAATTGGGTGGTTTTAAGTAGGGGAGAATAAATTAATAGGGCCAGAATTGGTACGGCAAGCTATAGAGAAGGTCAAGCTTATACAGGATCGACTATTAACAGCTCAGAGTTGCCAGAAATCCTATGCAGATAATCGTCGACGAGATTTAGAGTTCCAAGTCGCCAATGAAGGGCGTCATGAGATTTGGGAAAAAGGGCAAGCTTAGTCCCTGGTACATTGGACCTTATGAGATTGTACGCATGGTAGGCCAAGTGGCTTACAAATTAGATCTACCTCCGAATTTGGAGTCAGTCCATCCGGTTTTTCATGTATCGATGCTTCGTAAGTGCATTGGAGACCCTTCCAAAATTGTACCAGTAGATGATGTCTAAGTCACTGAACAATTGTCTTATGAAGAAGTTCCCATTGCCATTCTAGATAGGCAAGTACGGAGACTCAGAACCAAAGATGTAGCTTTAGTTAAAGTCTTATGGAGAAATAATAATAGAGAGGAAATGACCTAGGAAGCAGAAGAAGACATGAAGTTCACGTACCCAAACTTATTTCCACCCCCAGAGGAGACTCAGGCAGAGGCGCCATCGTCCCCAGGTATATATTGCTTTCTTGATACTTTCTTGGTTGTGTGTGGCAATAGTTATTGTCGTTGTTGTTGTAGCCCTGTGAGGCGATATATTTGGGGTTACTATGACAGGATGGTAGTTCCATATTACAAGGGAAACTCTGGTAAAATTTTTGTAGGATCCCCAAAAGTCTAACATTCGAGGGCGAATTTTTCTTAGGGGGGAAGAATGTTACATCTCGGAGATTTCGGATAGTTGCCGTGCAAGTAGACTAATGCGAGCTTAAGGTGAATAAGAAGTCCTTACGAGGTTAAGGAAAGTAGTAGATAGCTTAAAGTGCGTACCATAGGATTTTGAAGTCATATGAATATGTGAAACTAAGTTCGTTGGAGGAAGTGAGATGTAAGTCATATTTGGAAAGGTTTTCGCAATAGTTGAGTTGATGCGTATTTAGTAATGTCTTGAGCAGCTGCCGTAGAGCCTCTAAGATGGTTAATGAAGTGTTATATAAGTGTTAATAGGGTTCCATAAGGATTTGAGATCGAACGAATCAACGAGAACAACTTCGGAAAAGTTGAGTTATACAACAACTTATACGGTTCGTATAACTTTATACGGTCCATATAGGGGTCCGTACAACCTTTCTAGAGAAGGCCAATCCCTGGTGGGATTATACGGTCACTTATACGGACCGTATAAACTTATACGGACCGTATAAGTGTCCGTATAACCGAGTCGGGTCACTTTTTCTAGATTTTTCCCTTTATATATATATATATGACCCAAGTTCACATTTTTCATTTCCCACGTTCTCCACAACTCTTAAAAGCTCTATAATCTTCTCCCAAGCATATTCCACTCAAACTCAAGAGAAATTAAAGATCAAGAGGCAAGAATCAAGATATCCATGTGCTGGAAGACTCGCTAGGGTTAGTAGACTTCAAGAATTTCTTGGGTATTAAAGCTAGGGTTTTCATACATGTTGATAACTTGCTCCAAAGCTCATTCTTATGAGATAAAAGGTTAGTTTTCATACTTACTACATGTTATTAAGAATGCTTAGTTGTTGAATAACTTGGGTGAAAGGAGAAAGTAGAAGATGAGGCCTAAATGTAGATTTCATGATGTTTTTGAGTAGTAAACTAACTTGAGTCATGATTCTTAGTATGATATGGATATAATCTTGCTATGAAGGGTATTAATGATGACAAGGAAGTGTTGTATAAAATTGTGCAAAGGGTGGATGTGAAGTTCTTGATGTAAGTTGAATATGAGAATGAATTGTGAGACTTAATTGAATATGACTACTTGAGTATGATATTGTGGATGTTATTATGGTTGTTTGGGAGTTGTTTTGCGATATGGTGAACGTCGATGAAATAGGGAAAATGCTGCCCAATTTTTGTTAGCTCGTGAGTTATTCTAGTTTGAATTCAAGAGTGTCTTTAAGACTTAACCATGGTATGAATCCTTTTAAATGTAGGTTTCTCATGCCTTGGTGGTGAACGGTAGATAGTTAAGAAGACAAAGAGGTATGTAAGGCTAACCCTTCTTTCTTAAGGCATGATCCCATTGTTCTGTACCTTCACGTGAATTCCAAAATGTTTTCCAAGATGACTTCATTCCTTAAATCACTAAAACTCATGATTCTTGATATTCTCACGATACCATTAGTCTCATTCTATGATATTTGATCCTCTAAGGAAGGATATAAGGAAAGTGATGATGATGATGATGATGATGATGTTGAGGATACGTATGTACTCCTATGTTTGTGTGTATATATATATATATATATATATATATATATCAAAGTATGACTATTAAGAACACCGAGCTTATATGGCCGGGTATGATATCTATCGCGCGCACACCACTGCAGTTGGGTACGGATAACACTGAGCCTTGGTAGGGCTAGGTATGTATAAACCGAACCTTGTCGTGGTCGGGTATGTAAGACACCGAACCTCTATGGTCGGGTATGATACTACTATATGTATAAGTGTATGTAATGGAAGGTTCCCATTAGAGCGGGTAAGTGAATATAATGAACGTCGCTAGTCGTATAAATGGCTCTCTCATCCCATGACTCTTCTTTCTTATGTTATCGCTCATGCTTCTATTATGTTATTGATTATGCATTCCATACTCAGTACATTATTCGTACTAATGTCCTTTTGTTTGTGGACACTGCGTCATGCCCGTAGGTTGACAGGGAGATAGACTTGATCCATAGACCGCTTGCTCAGAGACTGCATAGAGGAGCTCAATTTGATTCGGAGCTGCAGCTATTGTGTTACACCTCGGAAAAATTTTTCGTTCATGCATAGTGAATATACTGATGAAGGGTACAACGTATGCGATGTTTTGATAAGTAAGGAATAACATTTGATGATTCTAAATGAGATTTCAAAGACATTCGAAGTAAGAGAAGAAAGTTTGCCAAGAGGAGGCAAGACATACGAGATATATCGGAAAGGATTTACGAGTAACGAATTAATGATGATTTAATAATGCTTTGGAGAATATTTATAACGTCTATTAGATTGGTATTGAGGTGTTCAACAACTGTCAAGAAGGTTCCATAAGGATTGGAGATCAAACGAGTCGACGAGAACGAAATTGGAACAGCTGGGCATTATACGGCCCAACATTCTGGCCGTATAAATTATATTGGCTGTATGTTAAGCCGTATATTAGCCAAGATGGGAAACCCTTACTGGACCGAACATACGGCCAGACATACGGCCCGTATAAAAGATACGGACCGTATGTTGGTCCGTATATCCATGACGGGTCAGATTTTTGTGTATTAATAAGGGATCCAAGTTCATTTCATTTCATTTTCCCTTCACACCCCTTCTCTCTAAAACATCTCTCTACACTTCTTCCACACGAATTCAAGGGATAATTATGATCAAATACATCAAACCAAGGAAATCAAGTGTAAGAAACTCATTAAAGTTCATCCAAGACAAGGAATCCAAGTGAAGATGAAACTAGGGTTTTGCTCAAGTGAAGTGTTTGCGCTCAAGGTTCATTCCCACACCATCTAAGGTAATTTTTATGGTATTTACATGTTGTTTAAGGTATTAAAAAGTTGAGACACTTGGATTGTAGAAGAATATAGAAAATGGGTCATGAATGTGGAATAGTATCACTTTTGAGCAATAGCCTTGGGTTGAGTCATGATTCTTGATGTGTTATGATTATGGTTATGCTATAAATGATGTTAAGAACATGGGATAGACATTTTATATGAATGAATGTAATCGTGTGTTATGACTATGAATATGGATGATTGGAAGTGAATTGAAGTGGAATTGTGAAATGAGGGTAATGTAGATGAATGAAGATTGTTGGTTATGATATTGTGAACGCTTTTATAAATGTTTGGGAGTTGATATACAATATGGGGAAGGTTGTATAAACAAAGGAAATGCTGCCCAATTTTCTTTAGCTTTGGTAAGCACGTTCATATAATCGATTAACTAATGTGAATGTGAATTCTCTTAAAGGTAGAAACGTGAGCATTGAAGGCGAACAATCAAGCAATGGAAATTGTTAAACGAAAGAGGTATGTAAGGCTAGTCCCTTCTTTCTAAGGCATGACTCTTATGGTATGAATCCTCCCATCTCTCCATGATTTTCCTACATATTGGGAACTATGAGTCTACGATTATAAAGAGCTTCATACTAGATAAATAAAAGAGATATGTTACGAGCATGACGATACCGATGATGAATATAAGTCTAGAAGTCCTAAAGCTCAGGATACGACATTTTTACGAAGCTAATGATCCCTATATGATTCCTATAATATTATTTCTAAAGCATGTGAACTTTGAATTTTTTGTGTATGTTTGATACCTTTTTCAGTTGAAAAGAGTAAAATTTGTAATTCAATTATTATTGTTCATTGTGGCTTTAAACTTTGCTTATTTTACAATATTCTTTGTTGGAACTATTGTGCATTGAAACTGTGTTTGAAGCATTTTTTCTGCTTGAATTGTGATGGCCATGTTATGACTTTATGATCATTTTCTTTCTCCTTTGTTGAGTTCACTCATTTTGGTTGTTTTTTCCTTCTTTTCTTTTTGCAGGTTATGAATTTATGGTGTTTCCTTTCTCCTTTTTTTATTTCATTGATTTTGGTTTTGTAGTTGGAACTATTGTGATCTAAAAATGTGTTTGTATCATTTTTTTTTTTGGCTTGAATTTTGTTGGGCGTGTTATAACTTTATGATAGTTTTCTTTCTCCTTTTTTGATTTCACTGATTTTGGTTGTGTTTTTTTTTTTTTTTTTGGGAGGTTATTTATGATGTTTCCTTTCTCCTTTTCTTGATTTAATTTATTTTGGTTGTGTTTTTTGCAGGTTGACTAGTGTATGTAGTTACTGCATCTGGATTATATGTTATGAGGATATTATTAAGTCTTTTTAATTTGCGTTCTGTAGAGCAATTATGATTTTGAAAACGATTAAAGTCTATCATAAGGAATGACAATTGATACATCGTTACCTTTTAAATAAAGTTTTGCTTGATGAAACAAAAAGTCTTCGCCTACAAATTCTATTTCATGCGGAAAAAAAATCAATTTTCTTCATACCTAAACAATATATAAGTACAAAAAAAAAATCGAAGGATTTTTTACTATGAATTCTGGACAATTTTGTTGCGCCTTGTGGAAAGTTTCTTTTTTTCCTTTTTGTTTATTAAAAGTGTGGGGAGTAGTATAAGAAGGATCTAAAGTATGCAATTATCATGCATCTTCTGATAAAATTTGTTAATTGTATACTTATGTAACAATATTTATATTATATAACTCAAACCTATTTTGTGGTTCTAAAATTAAAAAAGAAGGATCTAAAATTTTGTGGTTCTAAAATTAAAAAGAAGGATCTAAAGTATGTAATTTATCAATCATCTTCTGATAAAATTTGATAATTGTATAATTATGTAACAATATTTGCCGTACCAATATTATGTAACTTAAACCTATTTTGTGGTTCTTATAAAATTGAAATAAAAGAGGGGTTATTGGCTAAATTATTAGAAGCAAATATGTCTTTATATGAAGGGAGTGTTGAAATGGTAAAAGAGGCTATTTGAATAAAGAAATGTATTTTTTAGATCTAACGACAAATTAGCAGGAAGGAAAGAAAAAAAAATGATTATTTCAAAAGGGAAAACAAATTTAAAGATCAAATAAAAGGAAGAAATAAATAAGAAGAGAAGAGGGAAAAGGAAATCAAGAATCATGTATGGTGAGAGGAAAGAAAAAGAAAATAAAGAATAAAACTAACCCTATAATAGAGGATTGAAATACAAAAATTACTGTTTATAAATATATGTGTATAGAAAATTTACCCTCTAACAAAAGAAAGAAAATAAAATAAATACTAAACGCACACCTAAATATTATTTACTAGAATTATAAAAGAAAACGGAAGTTCTCTTTCAGAAATAATAAACAAATATATTTACTATAATATCAAAACTATATGATTCTAAAGTATCTAAAATTAAGCAAACAATGGCATTCTAAAATTAGTAGATTTAAATAATTTTCTTTGTAAATTATATTCTCCTAAAATATGGAGAAAACTAAGAAAAACAATAATAGAAATATAAAATTGAAACTAACTATTTCTTACCTATAGAAATAAATATATATTAATTATAAATGACTATTAAATGATAGAAAGAAAATTTATGAGTGTTCACTAAATAGGTGGAGGCTATGAGTAATTTTTTTTAAAATGTTTTCTTTTATTTTTCCCCTTCTATTTAGGGAAATTTGGGTTAGAGCTTCTGAAAAGTGTCACCAAATCTCTTCTAAACACATTTGATAGAATTTTAGAAATATGGACGCGATATCATTACTGTCAATCAATATAGTTTTTCAGAATTTTAAAAACTTGCTTATACAAAAGAGGATGCAAGCAACAAATTTTATGTTTTTCTTGCCTAAATTATTGTTAGCATCATATAAATAGAGATGATTTTTATAGATGAGATTAATAGCTCTCATGCTTCTTCTTCTTCTTCCAGATTAAATTTAACTGAAAAACTACTGCATAAATCCACTGACATTTTTTTAGAAAATAACCGCGCGATGCGCGTTCAAATTCACTAGTGTCTTAATAACTTTGGTCTTTTCATCTTTCCTTTTCTTAAATTTGATCATCATTTAATTGAGTATATGAACACTTTTCAAAATCTTAATAGAAAATTAATAAACCAAAAATAACAGGAGGAAAAAGTCAAGAAAAGAAACGTTTTCGGCTTGTAAAATGAAAGGAGAATATGAATGCCCTCATCCTAATTAAAATTCATTGAATCGGTATGAGCATTCAAGTACTATTGACCTACTTTCAATTCACCTGGCTCAATTCAGGTAATTCAATTAAAGGTTTTTTTTTTTTTTTTTTTTTTAACTCAAGGGGCAAAATACTACTCCTATTTAATTAATTGGACATTTAATTAAATTTTAATTAGTTCAGGGGTAAAATGATATCCTAACTTTGAAGATAGGAGCTTCCCACTTTTAGTATAACATGATAATTATATTTGTACAATACTAATAGTCTTTTGCCAAATTTACAAATGAAAAAATCATAATTTTGAATCAAACAAAGGGTCCACCAGCAACGCACGCGTTGAGAGGCTAGTTAATATATAGTTAATATAAATAGATGCATGAAATGTGATATTATACACTTAAAAAGAAATAGTAAAATTTTCTTATCCTGTCTCTTATTTTCATTTTAATGGTGTTACTTTGAGCTTGATTTCTTTACATATCAGTACGAAATCTCTACTTTTACTATTATTCTTCAAAGTTGAACTTCACTTCTTACAAAATAGGTGTCTATGATATAGTTCTAAAATTGCCACGGCCTAATTGCCTTTTTGTTTTTGATTCATCACAAGTATACACATGCCTACATATTCAACAACAACAACAACGTACTCAGTGTAATCCTATAAGTGGGGTCCAGGGAAGGTAGAGCGTACGCAAACCTTACCCCTACCTTGAAAGGTAGAGAGGCTATTTACATGCCTATATATTCCTCCTAATTATTAGTACACTTGCACACATTAAAGACGTTTATCTAATGTTTATTTACCTTTAAAAGTGTTTACAGTTGTTAAGTTTTCCGAAAAATATAAAAGTGGTAGTAGACATAATAATCAACAGAAAGGATGCTTTACTAATTAAGCTTGTTATTGACTATACATAGACGCACAGTTGGATTTTAGTATATCTTGTGTGATGATTATGGATTAGTTTACTATGTTACATGATAATTGCAAATGTTTTCATTGATAACAGTTCTTCTATACCTTTCTCTTTTTAAATGTTCTCTTTCATGGTGTTTTCCATTAGTTCTATTCTTGTGTACCCATTAGTTGATGAGGTTTTAAGGTGTGAATGGGAAATGACCTTTTGGAGTGCTTCCAAAAGAAACCTCTTGGATTGCAACTCTCCATCTAACTTTCATCGTCTATAAATTCAGAGGTCTTGCCTCAGTTTAAAACACCGAAAAATCTGCATTCTTTCTCCTCTCTAAACTGTTCTATGCATTTGTTATCAAAACAAAAAAATAGTTGTGTCGTGTGATTTTCTCCATTTGTTGAATTCACTAAAGTTTTGTAATTTGAATTGCCACTATTACATAATAGTTATTCTGTTCTATCTTGGGAGGAATTAATTCAAAACCTTGGGCAACAGTTAGGGGATTAAACTCCTTTACGACACACAAGAAAATTATGGGCTTAGAATTAAAAATTTATTTAAGTCTGTAATTTATGTACTCATCTTACTTCCTGTTCTTGGGAGACTAAAATTTTCGTGATTTTCTACTTCCGTTTTGAAGACTAAAATCCTTGTGATTTTGACACTCCGCTTTCTTACTCGGTTTGCAGATTAAAATTTTCACCGAGTAAATATGTTAGTTTTGTATTCGGTTTGAAGATATTAAACCTTTGTCATTTGAACACACATATATACTTACATTAGTTTCATTCCTGTGTATTTCCATTTTCTATTTTATTGATAAGTTCTGTTTTGACCACTTGATTTGAATATACCCCTAGTTTAAGTTTTATTTCACATTTGTTCCCCTTTGTGCAATGCTTGAATAATATATGCAATGCTGCTTGATCTGAATCAAAGTTGCCGGTGCTGTTTGAACTGAAGCTAGGTACACTGATAAGCATTTTTCTTTCTTTGCCAAGTATAAGTTTCTTGGTTAATGAATTGCTTCCAACATATAAGAGAAGATACCCCTCTTATACTCTCTTTTTTTCCCTTACTAAATTTATCTAAGATTATTCATTGCTCATGCATACTTAATTGTTAGTATAATTTATATGATGCTCCTAATTTCATATTACATCAACTCTACAGAGTTCAAAGTATTTGTCAATCTTTTCTTAACATCTAGCATGCACATTGTACAGACCTCTTAACTAGTTGTAGGAACAAAAGAAACATATATTTTGTGGAAACATTTTCAGCTGTTTAAGAAAGAACTAAATTTGTACAATTGTTAAACAAATTTGGATAAAACCGTCTCCTATCATGGATAATGTTTCTGAATAAATGCAATTTTCAGCATAAACAATCACTTCATTATTTATCAGCATGGCAGTTCAACCAAAATAAATTGATAACTTCAAGGACTTCTATTTGAAGTTTTCTTATCTTCCTTGCTTAGCTTCAATAGTAACAAGTCCAAAAGGACAATGCATTTTTTCGTTTTTTGCTTTTAGGCATCCGGTATCAGAATCTCACTAGCCCGACTAAGCACAATCCGTTTCAAGCAGTGCCATTAGATGATATGTGATTGTTAAGTGGTAAGAGCATCAGGAAGATTTGTAGGTACCCCTAAAATCTTACCACCAACATCAGGGAAGCATTCAAAGCCAGGAAGATTTGTGACATCTCCATTTTTGCTAACCTGAATAGGGTATTGCATCAAGTGCCCCTTCATCTTTTTGTACTCATCTCCTGCAAATGCATTCCAGTTGTATCTAGCCATCTCATTAACACGTCGAACACATTCCACAGTCTGGGGCTCCATGAAGGTATTTTCGACCAATCCAAGATGCTCCGCCCAGAGAGACATCCGATAACCATAGACCTGCATGCAAAAAAGATCCATTTCCATTGATTTTGTGGTTATAGTCGTAAATTTCACTTATATGCACTGCTAGTATGATGAAAATTATCAACTATAGAATTCTTTTAGGTGTTTCCAAAGAAAATCAGAAGTTGGACAAGCTTCTTCAGCTAAAAAGGGCAAACTGATAAATTCAATCCCAAACCTGGCCATGTGGATGGCTATCCTTTCTTGCCCATGTATAATTAGGTTGATAAGCTCCCATAGCAATTTCTGTATCCCTTGAACCACTCAAAGATCTTTGATTGATATTTGCAGAACCCATCAAGACATATTCATCATCTACTATCATTCCTTTTGAGTGTACATAGATCATAAATCTCCCAAACTTTTGAGCCAATCCCTGTGAGAGTTTAACAGACAAAATGTCAGTGTATTTCAGATGTACTAAATGTTAGAATTTCTTTGTTGACAATAGATAATGGAAATGCAGGAGAAGTAGTAGTCCCTGTAAATTAAGTTATAACTGTACCAGTAAACGGTCCTGGATACTTGTTTTCTCACTTCTAGGCTTTACTTCACGTTTCCCTAGGCAGTAGAAGTTCAAGTAATCCTGAGGATGAAAATATTGAGAAAGGCCTGCCTTTTCAAGAGCCTCTGCCACAATTTTGTACATCATAGCCATTGTTTGGCTCTGTAATAATTGCAATTCCAGAATAAGAATTTTGTTAGAAAAAGCAAAGAATATTTATCAGAATTGATGAATTAGTGAGGCATTATGAACAACCAGTTCGGCTTGATCATTAGACAACCAATGTAGAGCTTGAGCTAAAAAAAAATTCATGTAGTACTGTTAGAATTTCAAATCTTGTTGACTGGATAAGTATGATTTTAAAACATGTGAACATATCTTTACATCTTTTTGCAATCTAAGAAAATGGAGTCTTTGTGGGTATTAATGAGTCACCTCACAGCTTGATAATGAGCTTGAGGTCTATTCTATCATAAAACATATGACGAGTTGAGTGTTCAGTATCCTGGTTCATTTACTGATTTACTATACAAAATAGAGGAAGAACAAGCTTTATAACGCAAGCATTTACCGAAGACCTAACTCATATAACAAATAAATACAGTTCACTCGAACCTGCCAGAAGAGAATTTCTTGCACTGCTTTACTGGTTGGGACACCTTCAGGCCACATCGGAACCACAATGTATGCTGCAAAAGGTTCATTTGCTGCTATTTTTCTGGCTATTTTCAGAGCAATTTCCATAGGGACTAGGTTATTAGCTCCTGTTAGAAAGATATAGTACTGAAAATGTTATATACTGACATTCAAGTAAGTTACGAAATTCATTTTTCTTGTTAAATGCTCATTTTAATTGCTAGCTAGAGCTTCTCTCCTTCAATCATATGCAAATATCCTATGTTTCTTGTTATAAGTCGAAATTGATAATTCAAATGCAGTAGAAATGGTAAATCATAGATTCATTTTGGTAATCCCACTGCCTCATTATCCTACATATCATCAGATGTCTAGTGGACCTGTTAAGTATGTAGACATCTGTATCAGATTTCTTATCTTGCTTCACTAGATTTTGCTCTCCTTAGATGGTATACCCTAGAATTAATTTACTTTTGAATTTTAATCAGAACATTAGTAAGTATGCATTACATTGGCACCTACAATACATAAGAATTTCTTTACCACATGGTCCTACACAACGTTTGATGCTAATGTCTGATACTAGTAGAGGAGCTTTATATAAAAGTACGAGTTTTACTAGACATTTTTAACGAAATGTGACTTATGAATTCCAATGTTTGTGCTAATATGTAACATCAACAAAATCAAGTTCGGTAGTCATTTGTCAGACTATTTTGACTTCCCTAACAAACCAAATCGAGAAACAAAATATGTCTGCAAAAGACCAAGTTTAATAATTTGACCAAGTTGTGAACAAACTCTTACCTTCTTCTATTAAATCAATCGACTACTTCTTACACTATTTCGGAAACTCAAGGACCTCAATCCCAAACTAGCTGGAATCGGCTATATGAAACCTCTATAGACATTCTGCTCTCAAATGCCTTGGTTCTACCAAAAAACAATTATTTCAAGGAAAATTGGGTATTTTCTAAAACTAGAGGTTCTTTAAAATATTTTTCCTTTACAAATATCTAACGAACTCCCATCTTGCTTGTGGACAAAATTTTCCAAGTTGGAAAAAGAATATGACAGACTTGTCACCGGCTCGATCATATAATCTTGCAATTTAATGCAATTTAAACATTCAGCTGTTTATATGCACGATCAAGTTTGTTGTTATCACTAGCAAAAGTAGAAAAGTGAAAGGAGTTTAAGTTAGACTATCATCTAGAAGTTTTAAAGAACAATAGTTGGAATTGAGTTGAGAACACCTGCCTACCTGCATTGCGGTATGATGGCCAGCTATATGAAGAACCAAGAAAATACTGATTCTCTACATAAACGAAGTGCTGGGCAGATCGAATTGCTTTCACATAAGCCAAATGTATGCTTCTTTCTATCTTCAAATTTTTTCCACTGACAAGATTCTGCAAATGGACATAACTTATTGACATATTCCATTTTCACTTTCTGACTTGATTTGGCACACAGCATGCATCTACCAGCAAGAACTTTCTGAAACTAGTAATATATAGAACTCAGGTGTTCAAAAAGCTCAGTTATTATACCTGAGCCTCTGCTTCCTTAATGTCCTTTGGAAATCCTTTTACTGATCCTGAATCAATTGATCGAAATACCTGGAAAGAGTGCACAATAAATAGTTAAGATGAACTTCTAATGATTGAGAGGGAAGAAACATCACAAATAAGAAATATGTCCAATACCTGCACATTCCAACTCTCAGGATCTTGTTCACTTGTCACATGGACCACACGGTCAGCATCTGGCCCAGCAGAAGGCATGTGAATTGCTGCTATTCGATCTAACCTAAGCAATGTATCAGCCCCTTGTTTGACTTTTCTTAGTTTGAGCCATTTCATGGCCTTGTCATATCTTTGCTGAAAGTTTGTTAAAACATCATAAGCAGCAGGACCATCAATTTTACAGTGTAGATCATGCCATGGTTCTCTTGGACCACCTGAAGTAGTCTGTATGTAGGTAAGAGATACAGTGATACATCTAACAAATTATTAACTATCAGAAGGATATATGAAAGAAACGACGAAGTCTACATTCAGTGCAGAACGTAAAATCTACTGTGTTCCGGGATGATGGTAGTAAAATAATATGTTGTTCATATAAGACTATAATGGTAACTCTACTGTTTAAAATCCAGATTTCAGCTGCTATTTCATGAAAAGGAAAGATACTGTTACTTGTTTTCACCTGCTTCCAAAATAGTAACATGCAAAATTGAAACCTGAGGTGCAGATCCATCAAACAGTATATGGAGTGTATCTTTCATATAAATAAGGACTGGCAATTGATGGACCAAATATGGAGAAAATGGTTATGTTCTTTGGACAGTATTTTATATAGAAGATTTTCAGGATTATAATGTACTATGACATCTGGAAAAAACCTTTTCCAGAGAAGTTCAAAAATTAAAAAAATTAACAGCTTACTGTGAATGTAGGATTATGAACATCATTTCCAAAGACAGTATCAAGATCGCTGAACAGTCTATGTTCTGGAGTATCATAGCGGCCATCACATAAATCCAGGCCACCAATAAAAGCAGTGATTTTTCGTTGATTCCTAGGTGCTTCTGTGTCAACAAGCACACATTTCTGATGATGTGTAAAAAGGTTTCCAACAATCTGCAGAAGCAAGTGAGTCTTTGATCATAGTTATTGTTCATAGTCAAAGTAAAAACAATTCTACTGACAACAGAGGCAGAAGCAGTAACAGATCTATAGAAAGAGAGAAGAAAACCAGGTACAAAACCCAACAAAAAGGCAAAACAAATGACAAAAGAAAAGGAACAAGACAAAGTGCCCCTCCTCCCTCTATTATCCATGTTTAGTGCTATTTTCTGGAACGTTGGTAAGGTCCAAAAAGGTTATTCAAAAACTCAAAAAACTTGTTAACATCAACAATCCTATCTGTGTTGCTATTTCAGAACCATTCAGTCCTACTATTAAGATTGAAGGTTAAAAGAGGTACTTAGGATTCCATCACTGTGTTGCCAATTCCAATGGACAAATATGGTGTTTTTGGAAGAACTTTGATCACACTGAAATCCTAGATAACAATGATCAACAAATCACTTTGAAACTCAAAGACTACTCTAATGACACTGGTACTTTTGTATATGCTATTTATGCTGAACGTACCTCTGTGGAAAGGAAGGAACTTTGGGACAGTTTAGAATATATGAACAATATTATTTCAGGCCCTTGGTGTATAGGAGGTGATTTCAATGTTATAATGGATCAGGATGAAAAATTGGGGGGAAATCCTCATAGGATTCATAACAGCATGGATTTCCTTGAATGTATGGAATCATGTGGCTTGGATGATGTTGGTTTCACTGGTCCTAAGTACACCTGGTGCAACAATTGGATACCTGCTTTGAGAGTATGGCAAAGGCTTGACAGAATTCTCATTAATGATGAATGGGCTCAAATTTGGCAAAACAATCTTGTGCAGCATCTTGCTAGGACAGGCTCTGACCACAGACCTCTCCTGAGGAAATGTCAATATTAAATATTTTAAATTTCTGAATGTTTGGACTGAACAAGATGATTTCTTAGATATTGTTCAAGAATCTTGGAATGAGGAGACTAGTGGGAATCATATGTGGATACTGCAAACCAAGTTAAAGAGGCTTAGTAAGAAACTGAGTGACTGGTCAAGAAACAGTATTGGGAATATTAATGATCATGTCACCACATGGGAAGCTAAGATGGATATTTTGGAGAATTTGGATATTCTGCATAACACTGATCAAGAAAGAGAGAATATTAATACAGGATATGCCAACTACATCAAATGGCTCAATATGCAAGATTCCCTCCTAAGGCAGAAGGCTAAGCTCAACAAGTTCAAAGATGGTGACAAGAACAATAAATACTTTCACAGTGTTCTTAGTAACCGGAGAAGGAGATTACAAATCATGAGAATCAAGAACAGTAGAGGAAGATGGGTCCAAGGAAAAGATAAGATTTCTAGGACTGCTATCAGACATTACAAGAAACAGTTCAACCTCAACTTACCTGAGGTGGGCAACAGTATTTTGAACTGTATTCCAAATCTAGTTACTGATAAGGATAACCAAATGCTTACCAAGGTTCCAGATGAGGAAGAAATCAAGAGTACCATTTTCAACATGAGTCATGAAAGTTCTGCTGGCCCTGATGGCTTTGGAGGTAAACTTTATCAAGTCTGTTGGAACATAATTAAGTTTGACATCATTAATTTCATTCATGATTTCTTTAAAGGAAAACCCCTCACTAAATTTTATACTCACACATGTCTTACTTTGATTCCAAAAATCGAGTGTTCTGCTAGTTTTACTGATCTCAGGCCTATTAGCTTGAGTAATTTTTGAAACAAAATTATCTCTAAGATTTTGTCCAGTAGGCTTAATCCGTTACTTCCTAAACTAATTTCTGAAAATCAGAGTGGATTCATATCAGGCAGCCTAATAACAGATAATGTGATGCTTACCCAAGAAATAATTCATAGTATTTTCAAAAAAAAAAAAAATGAGGGTGGTAATGTGGTCCTTAAGCTAGACATGACTAAAGCATATGATAGAATTTTATGGCAATTCCTAGATAAGGTGATGAACAGGTTTGGCTTCAGTCAAAAATGGAATCAATTGATAGGGAGGAGTATATCTAATGTCTAGTATTCTATCATCCTGAATGGTGCTAGGCAGGGTTTCTTACTTCTTCTCAGGGTCTTAAACAAGGTGATCCCATATCACCTTCTGCTTATAATTGCTACTGAGGTGTTATCTAGATCACTCAATAATCTCCTTCATAATCCAAAGTTTACTTCCTTTACTATGCACAAGAATGGCCCCACTATCACTCATCTTGTCTATGTAGATGATATAGTGATCTTTACCAGTGCAAGTCCAAATCCATCAAACTCATCATCAAGCAGATTAACAAATATGAGAAAATTTCTGGTCGACTTGTTAACAAGGAGAAAAATTTCTTCCTCACTGCTCCCAAAACATGTGCTTACAGAATTAACATAATAAGAGACTGTACTGGTTTCATTTACACTAGCAAGAAAAGAATTTGTTACTTTGACTACATGGTCACTAGAGTTATTAAGAGGATGAATGGTTGGCAAGGGCATATGTTATCCTTTGGTGGTAAGCAGGTGCTTATTAAAAGTGTTATTCAAGCTCTTCGCACTTATATCCTCACTGCTATTAACCCCCCTAATGAAAGCTTAGAACTGATTGAGAAACACATTGCTAATTTCTTTTGGGGGAAAAGTGGAGACAAAAATAATTATCACTGGAGCTCATGGAGCAATATGAGTTACCCTAAGGATGAATCTGGCATTGATATAAGAAACATGCAGGATATAACCAACACTCTTGCTATTAAGAGGTGGTGGAAATTCAGGTCTGAAAAGTCTCTTTGGGCTGATTTTTTGATTGCCAAATACTGTTCTAAAATGCATCCTGCAGGCAAGAAATGGTGTTCTGGTAACTCTCAAGCCTGGAAACAATTGCTAAAAGCTAGAGACAAAAGTGAGAAATTCATTAATTGGAGAATTTGTAGTGGTTCTTGCAATTTTTGGTGGGATAATTGGATAGAGAAGGGTCCCATTGCCCAACTTTGTCCTAACTTGCTACCTGGCAACAACATGAACATCAAAGTTAAAGATTTCCTTATCAATAGAAGGTGGAACATGATTAAGCTTTATAACACTATCCCTTGCAACATTGCCCTTCATATCAGTTCCATTGGAATGAAGAAGAGGATTAGGCTATTTGGAGTAATTCTAGTGATGGAAAATACTCTTAACTATAGTGCTTGGCAACAGGATAGAAGACACAGAATACCATTTGGAACAACTCTATTCCCTTTAAATTCTTTGTCCTTAGCTGCAGACTTTATTTTAGCAAACTTCCTTTCAATGAAAACATGACATGGATGGCTAATAGAAGAGACTCCAACTGTGTATGTTGTGCCATTTCAGCACCTGATAATATGCAGTGCCGTTTTGTGGATGGTCAAGCTGCTCAACTGATATGGAGAAAGATTGGGGCACCCCTAGGCATTAGAATTCAACAGATCTCCACTAGAGCTTTGTTAAACACTTGGTGGAACAAAAAACAACTGAATAAAAAGTTCACAAGTTTACTCTCCAAATCTATCCAGTGATCATTCTATGGCAATTGTGGAAGGAGTGGACTGCTTGCAGGTTTGAAAACCAAAAGAAATTTTCACATTACAATCTAGAGCTACATTGCTTGTGGCACATCAAAACTGCCTTGAATAATGCTTTTCCTAATGTGAATACAGAGGGAAGTTGGATCCACATTTGTGATATGATAGAAAACCTCAATCCTGTTAATGAGATGCATCACTATTTATTGGGAAAAACCTGAGAGAGGAGAAGTCAAGCTTAACACGGATGGGAGCTACATTACATTTAATGGAAGGGCAGGTGCTGGTGGTATTCTGAGGGATGAAAATGGAGATTTTATACTAGCATTTTCCTTTCCTATAAACTGTAACAACAACAATGAGGCTGAAGCACTGGCTGTTAAGGAAGGAATTGATATTTGCAAACAGAGTAATTAACAAGCTGAAAATTGAAATGGATTCTCAAATCATTTCCAACATGCTGATCAATAGAGGAACTGACAACCTTAACCTTAAGCACATTATCAACAACACTGTTAACAACATCGATAGTGCAGATATTCAGATTAATCACTGTTATAGGGAGGCAAATAAAGTGGCAGATTTCCTTGCTAAAATTGCTTCAACAAGTAGAAATTGGACCTTATATCACTCTCTTCAAGACTTACCAAGAGAAGCAAAGGGGCTACTTCAACTTGACAAATGGCATCTTCCTACTGTTAAAAGGAGATTTGAAAAATGTAACTTCTTTGTTAGTTAATTTGATTACTATTTTTAGATTTGGGATGGACACTGTATAGGCTGCTAGTCCTCCCTTTAGATTGTTTTAACAATCTTTTTTTGCTCATTAGAGGCAAGGTCCATGTCCTCCTCTAATTCTATAAGTTTTTTTCTTATACATGACACGGTAGGGGTTAAGCCAAAATCCCCACACCTTAGGCTCACAACCTAATGGTGATGGCTTAATATATATATATAGATATATATATATATATATATATATATATATATATATATATATATATATAAAAAGTGACTCTTTGATCAACAGATGAAATCAAATATAATGGGCTAGCAGTTCCCTTGATTGAATTCTGATAGAAAAATTACTTGCTTGTTCTAGATTTACGACTTTTTCATGTATTAAAATAATCATCCGATTAGAATTCATCTGACAAATATTTTTCCCTCCCTTTCCCCTAAGAAAAAGAAAAGTATAAACCTGTCGCTTGAGAACACTAAGCTTACTGCTGGCGGAACGGGGACAAAGCACACAGTGTACACTTGAGTGTTTAAAAAACTTTCTAGTCTCTTCATCATGAGTTTGCATTACACCTTCCTGCATTCAAGCTCATAAGTCAATAAGACCAATATTGCGATACTTACCAAATAGCTTTATGTTCCATATATCTAGAGAAAAGACTGCAATTATGATTGTCATGAGAAATCACATTAATGGATGGCTTCTCTATGATAAATAAGTTTTAACAGTTTTCTCTAGTCCGTGATATTACCGTTTTGAGGAATAAGTCATCATTTGAAGTTTTATCATCCCAAATGAGCAAAATCACACGTACTCCTTCTTGTGACTTGTACTTGAGCAAATCTCCCAGTGTTCGTTCCCCTGCCGAAGGCAATGGTCTTGTAGGTTCTCTTACTAGCCGTATAGGATGATAGACGGACCAACCAACAACATATATTAGATACTTAGCTTCTAACATGGCGTGACATATGTCTTCCCAGCATTTGTTATTATTAAAAACCTTCCCATCATCTAGCAAAATTTCAGGAAGTGTTGCATCAGGCACATGTGCATCCTGATAAAGAGTAACATTTCCTCCTCTTCGTAGTGGAAAATAAGTATGCGGTACTCCTACACTATTGGCATCACCTCCAACACCGTTTCTATATAAAGGGTTCTCTGCCACTGGCTTGTATTGGATTGACAGATGCAATTGAGCACCAGTTTTCAAGGGATCCCCAGAATGTCCAAGAATAGGGAACCAACTACTTATTTCTTTACCTGCAAGAATTTTATCAGCAGGTACTTCCACCTTTCCAATCAGTTCAGCACCTACCCCATCATTATCCTTGACAAAAAACTCAACTTTGTCAACTGTGTGAGCAACTGGTATATGGACATGCTCATTCCATGACGGATTTTCATCATTGCGAATCACCATTGTTCGAGCTACTTTTGCCCCGCCTATACACACAGACACATAGGGGTCACTAGTATCTATTATCTTACGAGCTGACTTCGCTGAATCCTTGCTCTTAACCTTTCGCGTAGATCCAAAAGGGCTAAACTTGGAACAACATGTCATGTCCATATTTGGAAGTGACTTGGCTTCTATAATCTGCAAGTCCAGTTCTCCGTGCAGGAGTACTGGACCTCCAGGTATGTCCATACCAGGTTTTCCAGCCATAGGGACACAATTCCCTGATTTTAACTAACTGAATGCCTTATTTTCCTTCCTAATGCATGTCTTACACCAAACTCAATTCGACATTGTTTTGCCAAAAATGGAAACTGATAAGGAACGGACGTGTTTCCTCACCTGATAGATCATTCAATTTTCACAAACAGAAAAAGCCTGTGTCATCAAGCTTGCAAGTCTTCATCTGGCAGGCATAAATATTATCAATTATGCCAATGAAATCCTTCACCAAAGCATGTCCAACATGATGGAACTGGAAAAAGGAACAAGAACAAAGGAAATATAAGTGAACACAGATAACAAATTGCAACCATTTATTCAATAATGTCGTGCATGTCTTTGTTGGATCTAGATTGGTTCTACTTGTTAACATATCAATCAATTAACAGCAGAAATTTCTTAATTAGACAAAATCTCTTTTGCTCAACACAATTTTTGTTTCTTATTGAGTCCTCATAGGTGCGGCCCACTTGGTGTTCAATCACCTTGACAGGCTACTCCATAGTCTTTGGCGTGAAATATCCCCTTTTATTTTTGTAAAATCCACTATATATCTATACCTAATATTACTATTAATTAACTCAACGACGTTATAAGAACTCATTAACATCAAATTTTTGATCCGCCTCTGCGTCGGAGTTGTTCTCAATGGCACCACTTCAAAATTTAACCTTTGCAAAAACCCAAAATAATGCATGCACACACTCATTACCAAATTAAATTTAAAGCCTAGTTAATTCTCCATGTTGAGACATGCATGAAAAGATGACAAATCCTTCAGATCTCTAAAACTTGTCTAGGTTAGTAATAAACACGAGAGAATTGCAATGAATGCCAAAAGAATGGCATTGACAATTTTTTTTTATGTAATATGTTTATTGCATGTGTATATAGGACGCACATATTTATACGTAATTTACATTTGATTGAGGTGGGGGAGGAGAGCTGTGTTTATACGTTAATTTACCTAAAGAATGATGATAAGAAGGGTAACAGAGAAATGGAAATATCCAAAGAGACATTTCGAGTTTTTGTTTGTTTCAGTAAAGAGACTTTGGCCATTAGACTCCGAATTTGGTGGGAATTGGAAAATAGTTTGGGTTTGTTTATTCAAGGCTAATTATACGCTATGCCGTTCTTTCTTCTTTTTCCCCCCTTACTTATCTGCCTTTATTCGTTCAAAAAAAATATTGGAAGGAATTACTTTAGTTTCCACACAATTGGTGCTTCCTGATGAATCATATATTCTATGATTATGATAATGAAATCTCGCACATATAGTTTTTAATAGAATTATTTGCACTAATGGCCTAGTTTGAAGCCACTTTTTAAATTTATCCTTATAAAATAATAAAACTAGAACAAGAATATTTGTAGAGAGAGAAGAGAGGGAATTCTTTATTTCTCTTGTTAGGAATGTGTTTACAATGAAAAAGAACCTCTATATTATAAGGGAAAACTGATTTGATCCCAAAGTCACTAACTCTAATTTTTCTCCTAAAGATAGACATCCACAATAATAAACAATATTTATAATACTCCCCTTTGGATGTCTATTTGATAGATAATGTGCCTCATTAAAACCTTACTAGAAAAAACCCAGTGGAAAAGATTCTAGTGAAGGGAAAATAGTACACATTTATAATAATACGCATTTTGGCTGCTTCATTAAAAACCTTACCAGGAAAACCCAATTGGGACAAAAACCTTAGTTAAGGGAAAAAGAGTACAACGCGTATTAACTCTCCCCCGATGAGAACATCAATCCAAAACTTCAATCTTTGACACCCCAATCTTGTGCACCATTGTAACGACCCGCTAGGTCGTTGGGGGGAGGGGGGGTTACTTAGAAAACTAGACCGCCATTGGGAATTTTGAGGCAGTGAGTGAGCCAGTAGCGTGTTTTTATGTATCTGTTCATGTTTTGTTTGCGTCTGTAGGGCCTTGGATTGGTGTTGGGATTTTTGGGTGAAAACTAGTGCAAAAACCTGAGCTACTGGTCAAAATGGACCGCTGTAGCGGGTGATGGGCCACTGTAGCGGGTCCGTCGTAGCTAGGCGAGGGTCATCGTCGTGGGGAAGCGGAACTTTAATGATGTCTGCCATAGCGGGAGCTAGCGAGACCGCTGCAGCGAGGCTTGGACAGTTGCAGCGGTTGATGCGAGGCAGAATCAGCATTTATTATTCTTTATTCCGAATCCATTCCCCACATAACACCCAAAACAGTTTCCAAGAACTGCTATGGCGAAATTCTAAGGCTAGGGCTAGAGTACACTTAAAAGGTAAGTCTCAACCCTTGACTTTGTTAATTCCATCATCATGTTAGGTTCCAGGATTAGTTAAAGGTCCATTAATGGTGAATGAAAGGGCTAAAACTCTAGAACTTAAGAAACCCTTGATTAATGAATGGGTTGTTGATTTTATTGTTGTTTAATCATCTAGGAGTATAGATTATCACTTCCTAGGATGAGAACTTGTCTATTAATGGTGGAACTTGTTGAATGAGACCTAGGGTTTCATAAAGATAATAACTTTGGCATAAAAACTACTTGTAAAAGGGTTGGAATGATTAGAAAACCCATGAACGGATAGAATATGATTATTGGAGTTGATATTATGATGAATTCACGCTTAGTAATAGTTCACCCTTTGAAAAGGGTAGAAGTAATTAGGTTCTTTTCCCCAATTTGTTGTATATTGTGAGTAGATGACTTGAATACTCATGTAGCACTATATTTCTAGACTTTGAATGTTCGGAAGCTTTGCGAAAGGGGAAAGCTATCGTGGAGTGACTGCATTGTCCCAGTTCTACTTTGAGGTAGGTTACGGTCTACTTGAGTTAGACTTTGATTAGTTGATTGTATGTGTTAGGAAATTGACAGGAGAAGCATGATTAGGGCTTCGGACATAAAGTGTGGTTGGTAATTCTTACAATTTGGTATTGATTGATTAATTATGTGATGAACTAATATAAAATGATAAAGGAGTTCATAAATACTCTTTTTGTTGACTTGGAGAAATCCCTTATTTATATTATTGATGAATTGATTATTGAGTCTTGATATGACTTGTGACATGGAGACTTGTTTTCCCTGATCTTGATTTATTGATTATTCACATTCCTTATTGATTGTGGAATAGAAATACATTGTGATGAGAAAGGTATTATAAATATACAAAGGCACACTTGACAGGGGGTGAGGATGTGGCCTCATTATGGGCTCGTTATCCGAGGTCAGTTCTGGAGCGAGTGGTACATGGACACCATGGGTCCCCTGCAGTTCATGGCTAATGGGTCAAATACTACCATTTAGCATGCGTGTACGGATATGTGACAGAGTTGAGATAATTTGTGATTTACGATTGTGTTTGGTAATTACATGGGTTGAGTTACTCTTATTAATTGCTTCTTGTGTGGATTTACCTTATCCCTGTGTTGGTTGATATTTCTGTGTTGGATGATTTCTGTTGATAGTTTCTGAGGTTTGTGTTGTTGTGCCTATCTGTCTATTTTATTGATTTTATGATTGTATGCATGATGCTAATCTTAGTCGGCCTATGATATCTACCAGTACATAGTGTTTGTACTGATACTACCTTGTTGCATTCTTTTGAGTGCAGATTGTGATCTAGAGATATCTACGAGACCTCATATTTAGGGTGAGGCCAGTTTCCGCCAGATTCGACGGTGAGCTCTTATCCATGCCAGGCCGCCTGAAGATCTTTCATATTTTAGATGTCTATTTCATTTCAGACATTTATGTTATTTTTAAACAGTTATTCATTCTTTAGATAGTTGTATTTTAGAGTCCTTGTACAATGACTTTCGGATTTTGAGGTTGTAATAGTTAGACTTCTGCAGATTTTATTTATTTATGGCATGACTAGACATTTGGAGATTTTTATATTTGTTGTATCCTTGAATTTTTTTTAAAATTGGCTAAGTAATGTGGTAATCGTTTGGATGGTGGGTTAAGTAGATGGTTTGCCCACTAGGAGATTTGTGTGGGTACCACTCACGGCTGTTTGGGTCGTGACAAAGTTGGTATCAGAGCCTTAGGTTCGTCGGTTTCGTTGTACAAGGATATGTCAAGTAGAGTCTTGCGGATCTGTACGGAGACGTCTGTACTTATCTTCGAGAGGCTATGGGACACTAGGAAAATTCAATTTCTTTCTTTCTTTCGTGCTACTTGATTCCAATTGGTATATGGATGATTCAAATTGGTATCTGACTCTTCCTTCTATTCTCTCGCAGATGGTGAGGACTCGTGCACCAGCAGCAGCTAATAAGGCACCCGCGCTGGCCACTGGGGTCGCAGCTCATGGTGGAGGACAGGCCACTGGGGCCACAGTTCGTGGAGGAGGCCAGGCTAGAGGTCATGGTCGAGGTCGTGGTCGTAGTAGAGGCAGGGGAGCAGCAGCACCAGCCAGGGGTGAGGCTTCTGCGGATGGTCAGCAACGCGTTGAGTCCCCTGAGCCTCAGGTAGTTCCAGATGAGGCGGAAAGTTTGCAACAGCACCGGCACAACCAGATATTATAGCTCCTCCAGTGTTGTCAGATGTGATGGTCCGAGTGTTGAACCTGCTGAATGGTTTGACAGAGGCAGGTATGTTACCAGCTGTTCCAGGTTGACAGGGTGCCAGAGTGGGTGATCTAGCTCCTGGCGGAGTTCGTGCTCCGGGTTACAGCATGTTGCAGATGTGGCTCCTCATTTGGATAAGGCTTCAGGATTGGAGGTATTTCCTTGAACAGTGGGGGGTCCGGTGTTGACCGGGGATGAGCATGATCTGTTTTGGAGGTTCACTAAGATAAAGCCTCCAGTGTTCTTCGGCACTGAGGTGGAGGATGCTTACGAGTTCATTATAGACTATCATGAGAGGCTCCATAAGATGGGGGCAGTAGAGAAATATGGTGTTGAGTTCGTGACCTTCTAGCTCTTGGGTGATGCCAAGTTATGGTGGAGGACTTTTGTAGAGTGTAGGCCAGCGGGATCACCTCCGTTGACATAGACTCAGTTTTACCAGGTGTTTCTAGACAAGTATGTTTCTCGTACTTTGAAGGACCGCAGACGCGATGAGTTCAGCAATATTGAGCAGGGTAATTTGTCTGTGGCTGCTTATAAGGCTCGTTTCCATTTGTTGTCTCGCTATGCCCTTCATGTTGTACTTACCGAGGAGGAGAAGATTAGGAGATTTGTGAAGGGGTTGAACACTGCCCTTTAGTTGTCAGCTCTTCAGCTTGCAGCAACAGGTGCTTCCTTTCAGGAAGTGGTGGATCATGTTAGGACTGTCGACGGAGTTCGGCAAGATGGTTACCATAAGCACGCGGAGAAGAAGGCCCGAAAGGGTGGTGGTTACAGTAGCTCTTTCGCTAAGATCCAGAGTTCCCAGTTTTATTCTGGACGCCCTGTTTAGGCAGCCATGCAGGTTTCAGCTGGAGGCCCATTAGGGGCTAGTCAGTACTAATCCAGCCAGCCAGGGGGATCGCAGACCAGAGCTTTAGATTATGGTGGTTACTCAGCTTTGTCCATTTCCGTTCAGTGTCCGATGTTAGACCGCAGGTGTTTTGAGTGTGGTGATACAGGGCATTTCAAGAGAAATTATCCTAGACTCAGGTAAGGTGGCCAACGTACTCAATTTTATGCTGCCCGAGCACTAGCAACAGGTAAAGGGGGAGGATCCTATAGGGGTAATCGCGCTCAGTCTGGGCGTGGAGGTCACACGGCAGGTAGAGGTGGCAACCAGTCTAACAGAGGCGGGTTTCAGTCTAGTAGAGGTGGTCATCAGCTCGGTAGAGGCGGAGCTCAGACAGGGCAGATTAATCTCAATGGCTCGCAGGCTACTGGGGGACGGGTTCATTGTTATGCCTTTGCTGGCAGAACAGAGGCTGAGGGCTCAGATGTCGTTATTGCAGGCAATATCTCAGTCTGTCACCAGATCGCTTCTGTATTATTTGACCCGGGTTCTACATTTTCTTACATGTCTACCTATTTCTCCATGGGTCTTGATATGGTCTGTGATTTACTTGATGCCCTATACATGTATCTAATCCAGTTGCAGATTCTATGGTTGTAGATAGAGTTTTTCGATCTTGTACTGTCACACTTATGGGATATGGCATCTGAGTTGACCTAGTAATTTTAGTTATGATAGATTTTGATGTCATCTTGGGTATGAGCTGGCTAGGTCCTTATCATGCAATTCTGGACAGTTATGCCAAGATAGTCACCTTAGCTATGCCCGAGATGCCTAGACTTGAGTGGAAAGGTAACCTTAGTCCCTCCCCAAAGAAAATAATTTCCTTTATTCGTGCAAAGAAGCTAGTGGACAGGAGGTGTTTAGCTTATTTGGCACATATTCGTGATACCAGTGTTGACGGACCATCCCTTGAGTCAGATCCTGTGGTACATGAGTTTGCGAAGGTAATTCTCGCAGACTTGCCAGGCATGCCACCGGACGGTGACATTGATTTTTGCATTGATTTAGAGCCAGGGACCGGCCCTATTTCTATTCCGCCATATCGGATGGCACCAGCAGAGTTGAGGGAATTAAAAGAACAACTTTAGGATCTTCTTAGTAAGGGTTTCATTTGTCTGAGTGTCTCTCCATGGGGCTGTCACGACCCAACCCATGGGTCATGCGGGCACCCACCATATTACTACCCTAGTAGGCGAACCCTTACCAACTAAACCCAATATTTAAACAGTTGCGACCACAATCTTTCGAAAATCACAAAATTAAAGTAAAAGCTTTGTACAGACTCTGTTTTAAAATACAATAAAAATTGAAAAGCAACTCCCAGGATCTAGTCTAGACAGGTACAAGAGCTCCTACAGTACAGGAAGACCAAATAAATTACACAGCCTCTGCCTGGAGTGAGATGAGCGAGGCTATAGGAGAATGCCTGACAAATCCACCCGACGAAACTTCAACTAAACCCTGCAACATATCTACACCTAAGAAGGGCATAGCAAGAGTAGTATCAGTACACCACACGTACTGGTAAGCATCATTGGTCGACTAAGATTAGTTTACGCAATACAATATAAAGTCAATAAGATAGGCAGATAGGTCAATGAACCTCAAGATTCTCAAATAAGATTATTACACCCTCACCACTTACCTTTCCTCTCTCAACTGCTCGCTTCTTTTATTTCCAAGAATTACAGATGTTCTACTTAATCACAACCGTTCTCTTCCTCTCATTCAACCTATTAACTCTCACCTCCATGCTTATCATACCCTCTAATTCCTACACTTAATTGTCTATGAAGTTCACCTACTCAATTTTACTTACTACAATGCGATGCACCTAGGGAAAGGTTTACTATCTGAAAGTCCGCTACTACATTTATCTTTTATTACCCATTCCTCCACACACAATCTCAACGAAGTCAGAAAGATAGATAGGCAATACAAATGACGGTAGTACACACATGCATAACATAGAAATATGAGATGTAATGAAATACTGAATGCGATGCAAGGGCCCAAACATACTATACATACATGCTAACTGATGTCATTGCTCAGTAGTCATGACTTACAGGGGACCCATGGTGTCCATGTACCACTCATTCCAGATCCACTCCTCAGACCCGAGCTATAAATCCTCCGCTCCAGAAAGAACTTCAGACGCGGATCCATATCATATAGAATACTGGTATCCAACTCAACGGCCAAAAGACCAGATAACACCATGGCTCATACTCAGCCTTTTCTGCTACATGTATTTCGTTGGAACCCATGCAATGAAATGCGATGATGTAATAAATCAAACAAGTGATGAATCATGCCCTTGATGGGTGTTGTGCTAGTCCTACTTATCGGTCCCCTCAATACAATTTTCTTATTTATAAGAAAGACATTCATGTGAATAATTCGATACAACCGAAAATAAAGACGAAAATCACCCACTCTTAGGGATGCCTAAATTAAACACGAAGTATCCCTTAGTCATAATAGTACTCCCATTAATAACTATTCATAGTTACCCTAGCTACCATTTACACAAGATTATAGTTACATTATAGAATATGTCCAACCCAACTCCATGTCCGAAGACCTAATCATACAGTCTCCCGTCAACTCTAAAATATATACGATTCGTTAATAAAAGTCTAACTCAAGTAACTCATAACCTACCTGATTGACAAACAGCTAATTGAATCTCCATGAATTTCTCTCCTTCCTAGCCTTCATCCGAATCCAAAAGAGGTAATAGTCGCAGGGAATGGTGGGAAGGAAATACAAAGGTCTCTTTTTCTTGGTGTTAAGGGTTTATCTTTCATATAGAACCCTAAGAGTAGTCTTTTGGGAGTCTTTTATCAAAAAGGAGGGTAAAATAAACTAAGTGGACGAAAACACGGTCACTGACCTGCGTCGACCGCTGCGGTGGTCGATTTTCCGCTATAGCGGTACCACTATGGTGATCCATTGACCGCTATAGCGGTCCGCTTTTTCCCCTTGGCCTGAAATTTCTAATTTTTTCTGGAATTGATTTTTCCCATTCGTAACCCCTAAATCACGCATTGAGCTTATTATTTATGACCTTAGATCTAGATTGGGCATAGGTTCACGAAGTATTAAATAACAATCGGATGGGTCATTACAGGGGCGTCCTATTCTGTTTATGAAAAATAAAGACAGGACGACACAGATATGCATTGATTAGCTCCAATTAAATAAAGTCACCATCAGAAATAAATACCCCATCCACTGTATTGATGACTTGTTTGATCAGCTTCAGGGGGCTTCCCTGTTTTCGAAAATTGATTTGACATCGGGCTATCATCAGTTAAAAATTTGGGCAGAAGATATTTCTAAGACTGCTTTCTGAACTATGTATGGGCATTATGAGTTTCTGGTTATGTCTTTCAGGCTTACAAACATCCCAGCTGCTTTGACGGATTTGATGAATGACATTTTTAAGCCATACTTAGACTCTTTTGTGATAGTGTTCATTTATGGCATCTTGGTTTATTCAAAGAGTAGGGAAGATCATGAAAAACACTTGAGCGTTATTCTTGGGTTGCTGAGAGATAGGGAGTTGTATGCCAAGTTCTTTAAGTGTGAGTTTTGGCTTACGTCTGTGTTTTTCTTGGGACATGTGGTTTCGAAGGAAGGGATTATGGTGGATCCGAAAATTGACCCAGTGAGGGATTGGCCCAGGCTCACTTCCGTGACAGAGATTCGCAGTTTCGTGGGGTTCGCTAGTTACTACCGTCGGATCGTGAAGGGGTTTTCCTCTATTGCTTCGCATTTGACCCGTTTGACTCAGAAAAAGGTACCTTTTCAGTGGTCCGACGAGGGTGAGGAGAGATTCCAAAAGCTTGAGACTTTATTGACTACAACTCCTATTCTATCTTTGCCTATGGAGGGAAAGAACCTTATTGTGACGCTTCTCAATTTGGTTTGGGTGTTGATTTGATGCAAGAAAAGAAGGTGGTTTTGCCTATGCTTCCAGGTAGCTGAAGGTTCATGAGGAGAACTATCCTACTTATGATTTGGAGTAGGTAGCTGTAGTGTTTGCACTGAAGATTTGGAGGCACTACCTCTATGGTGCCCGTTGTGAGGTATTTACTGATCATCGCAACCTCAAGCACATGTTTACTTAGAGGGATCTTAATTAGAGGTAGCAGAGATGGATGAAGTTGCTTAAGGACTATGATATTACTATTTTGTACCATCCTGGCAAGGCAAATGTGGTAGCAGATGCTTTGAGCGGGAAATCAACTAGTATGGGGAGTTTGGCTCGTTTGATCGAGTCAGAGCGTCCATTGGCTAGGGAGGTTCAAAATCTGGCTAATAGTTTCATGAGGATTGATGTGTCTGGTTCGGGCAGAGTATTGGATTGTATTGAGGCTAGATCATCGTTACTGGAGCAGATTAAGGCCAGACAGTTCGAAGATGCGAGTTTGAGTAAGATTCGTGATAAAGTCTTTCGTGGAGAGACCAAGGTGGCCGTTATTGATGATGATGGTATCTTGAGAATCAAGGGGCGTGTTTGTGTTCCCCGTGTTGATGATTTGATTAAGACCATTTTAGCAGAGGCTCATAGTTCTAGATATTCTATTCACCCTGGTGCTACCAAGATGTACCGTGACTTGAGCCAGCACTATTAGTGGGCTAAGATGTAGCGGGATATTTTTGAGTTTGTTGCACAGTGTTTGAGTTGCCAGCTGGTGAAGTATGAGCACTAGAGACTTGGGGGTACACTTCAGAGGATAGCCATTCCAAAGTGGAAATAGGAGAGGATAGCGATGGACTTTGTGGTTTGTCTTCCAAAGAACTTCGGTAAGTTTGATTCGATTTGGGTCATTGTTGATAGATTGACCAAATCTGCCCATTTTATACCGGTTTAGATTACCCATACCGCTCAGAATTTGGCCCAGATTTATATCCGGGAGATTGTTCGCCTGCATAGGGTTCCTATTTCCATCATATCCGACAGGGGCAAGACGTTTACATCTCGGTTTTAGAAGAATTTGCATTAAGAATTGGGTACTAGATTGGACCTTAGTACAACTTTCCACCCTCGGACAGATGGTCAGTCTGAGCGGACTATCCAAGTCCTAGAGGATATGCTCCGAGCTTCTGTGATTGACTTCGGTAGCTATTGGGATCAGTTCTTACCATTGGCTGACTTTGCATATAATAATATTTATCACTCGAGCATTGATATGGCCCCATTTAAGGCTCTTTATGGGAGGAGATGTAGGTCTTCTATTGGATGGTTGATGCTTTTGAGGTAAGTCCATGGGGTACAAATCTTTTAAGGGAGTCACTAGATAAAGTCAAGGTGATTCGGGAAATGTTCTTGGCAGCTCAGAGTAGGCAGAAAGAGTACGCGGATCAAAAGGTCCGAGATCTTGAGTTTATTGTTGGAGAACAGGTCGTATTGAAGGTCTCACCTATGAAGAGTGTGATGAGATTTAGGAAGAAGGGTAAACTTAGTCCCAGATTCATTGGTCTGTTTGAGATTCTCAATCGTGTGAGGGATGTAGCCTATGAGTTAGCTTTTCCCCCAAGTCTGTTAGGTGTGCATCTAGTGTTTCATGTCTCTATGTTGAAGAAATATCATGGCGATAGTTTATTTATCATTCGCTAGGATTCTGTCCTGTTGGATGAAGATAGAGAGGTTCATACGTTGAGGTCAAAAGAAATAGCGTTAGTAAAGGTTCAATGGTAGAACCGTCCCGTTGAGGAAGCTACTTGGGAGACAGAATCCAATATGCGAAAGAATTATCCCCAGATTTTCACTGAGTCAGGTACCTTTCCCTTGTTCCCTCTCTTTGTTCACTTGGGGACGAACGGTTGTTTAATTAGTATCTAATATAAGGACCTGCTAGGTCGTTATGGGGAAGGGGTTGACTTAGAAATCTAGACCTCCGTTAGGAATTCTGAGACCGCAGGTGAGCACGTAGCGTGGTTTTATGTATCTGTATCTTTTGTTTGCGTCTTCAGGGCCTTGTATTGGTGTTGGGATTTTAAGGTGAAAACTGGTGCAAAAACCCGAGCTACTGGTCAAAATGGACCACTGCAGTGGGTGATGGGCCACTGTAGTGGGTCCATCGCAGCGAGGCGAGGGTCGCCATCGCGCGAAAGAGGGATTTTAATGTGGTCCGCCATATCGGGAGCTAGCGAAAGGGAAAAGCTATCGCGGAGTGACTGCATTGTCCCAGTTCTGCTTTAAGGTAGGCTACGATCTACTTGAGTTAGACTTTGATTAGTTGATTGTACGTGTTACGAAATTGACACGAGAAGCATGATTAGGGCTTCAGACATAAAGTGTGGTTGGTAATTCTTACAGTTTGATATTGATTGATTAATTATGTGATGAACTGATATGAAATGATATAGAAGGAGTTCATAAATACTCTTTGTCACGACCCGCCTAGGGGGCCGCGACGAGCACCCGGTGCTAGTCCACCCGGGCACCCTTTAACTTATACTTATGCTTGTATCTATGTGAGCCACATCATTAGTCATACATCTCTAAGCATCAATCATACTAGTCCCATTGGACGACAACATCTTTAATCATCATAGGCAGCTATGCCACAACAATGTACACTACCAGAAATTGATCCTATGGCAACAGAATGTTTAGCAACAGTTGTTGAACCGTTGCTGTAGAGCGTCTATTGCAACGGTTCAACCCGTTGCCAAAAGGTTTTAGGATACCGTATACGGTTTAATAATTAAACCGTTGCCACTGTAAAAAACCGTCGCCATAGATTTATCTATTGCAACACAGTTATTAACCGTTGCTGCTAATGTTAGCTGTGTCAACTATTAAATGAAATATTTTATCTATTGGAACGGTTTTAATTCCCTCCACCCTTAATGTCCCCGCTCTATTTTTTCCTTAACCCGCCAAAATCATTTCTTTTATTTTATTTTTACATTTATTTCTTAAATCATATATCTTCTCTCTTCATTTACCTCTTAAATCATATATCAAATACACTGTAAATCGATGAACGTATGTCAAAAAAAAAAACCCTGATTTTGCTTCTCATCTTGTCCATCAGAACTCCTCTTCTTGGATGAACTAAACCCTTGGCTTCTCATCTTCTCTGTTAATTTCTAGGGTTGAAGCTGCTAAATGGTTTGAAGAAGTGGTTGTTTGAGAAATCTAAGAAGACATATTTGAGACATCATTAGCTGAAGAAATTGTATGTTCTTTGCTGATTATTTTTGGATTTCTTCTTTAATATCTTATTTTTTTCTTTAATCCGTGAGGTGTGGGTAGTGTATTTGATATAAGCTAAGTTCAGGAAACTCTTATATAGGCTAAAAAATTGTTGCATGCAACTATTTTAGAACCCCTTTTGTGATATCAGCAAACAATTAAATTGGGTCCTTTATCGAAGTGGGTTTGAAATAATTTTAAGCTTTTTGGTTGGGTCTTTACTTTGCTTGGTTCTACAATATCACTTTTCTTCCCTATTGTGGTTGTCAAACGAAAAATCTGAGATTTTCCTTTTTCCTTTTACTTTCTCTGCAATTTCACTCTTGTTGGGTGCATTTTATAGTGGTGATTTTATATAGTATCGTGAAATTGTTTTCTGTGGACCTAATGTTGGATCTAAACTTGTTTCTTGTTGTAATTTTGTGTATAACTTTAATCGACCATATCTTGAGTGACTAAAGATTACCATGGAAGTGGCTATAAAGTATAGAAAGTTTTATCTTTTTCTCAACATGGTGTTTTTGAATGCCTGAAAAGATATAGTTAAAAAGCCAGATTATTGCTGCTCTGCTTCGTAAATGTAGTTACAGAGGAAAATTTTGTTGGTTTCAGTTTGTAGAATAATGTATTTTTGGAAGAATATTCATGTGATTAAATTCAAAGGAGAAGGCATTAAGTCAAATAGTAAATGAAGAAATCTCTTTAGGTTCATATAGGATATTTTATTGCTATTCTAGATCCTAAAATTTGAAATAAGCCATCTGCCAGATGTAAATAAGCCTATATATTGTCATATAATTGCTTGACCTATTGGTTTTTTGTTGATGATGTGAAAAGAATTCAATGGTCTTGGCTAACAGGAAAAAGAAAGTTTTTTCTTTAAAGGTTTTGATTGTTCTCCCAGAATCCCAAGTGTTCTTCTACGACACTTTGTCACTTCGTAGACGACTGGTTCGACATCGCAGAGCCTAGTTTTTTCTTTAAGGGTTTTGATTGTTCTCCCAGAATCCCAAGTGTTCTTCTACAACACTTTGGTCACTTCGTAGAAGACTGGTTCGACATCGCTGAGCCCGTGAATAGCTAGTGTGAGGTAGGGGCTTTTGATTTCTTCATGTCCCTTCATGTTCTTCTTTTTTTATTAAAATTGCGATTTTGGTTTGCTCAAATTATTGAGTTTTTGTCCCAATAGTTTTACAATATCTGGTTGCTTATTTTCCTGTTATATCATTTAAAGAAGATAAGAAATGGATGGAACTACTTCAATTTAGTAAATATCTAGTGAAATGTGGGAGCTTTACTGTTTTCGAATAGCTAAATCATGGTTATTACTGATTTCCTGAAGTTAATGCTATGTCTAAGGTTGGAGTGTTCCAATTTAGGAGATATTATGATTTTCTTGTTTGGCCATGGAAGTTTGGCTTTGAATTATTGTCCGTTCATAATTGTGCTATTTCCATTTCACAACAGTTACTTGTCTTTATGTTTCTTTCTCTCGATTATGTGAATGTATTGTGTTGATACTCCATGCAAAAGTCATGTATCCATATTCCACATGAAAAACAGCAACCATTTGAATCCTGCACAATTAAAAAACCAGTAAAACCAGTCACACTGTTAATCTGCAGACTACAGTTGTTTATTTTTGTGCCAACTCTGTACTCTATATCATTTCCTGAATCTGTGTATCTTGTTGCAAAGTTTTTTCCTTCAATTAGTACTTCACCTGCAAAGAATAAAACCAACTTAATAATAATAGCTACCCTCCTACTCTCCTCCCAAAGAATTTGAGTATGGAGATAGCAATGGATCACTGCATTTCACTGTATCTTTTCATCATAAGCTGCTGCAAATAGCAGCAACTCATTTAGCCAGATTAAGTAGCCTAGTGCAGCATCTAAGTGTTTCAATCCTCTAAATTTCCAATCTGCATGATTTCCATTTAAGACCAATTTAAGGTTTAATTTTTTGCTTATGTGTTTCAGTTTTTTTATTGTAATTTTGTAAACTGCTAAACTCAATAATTTGTGTGGTCGATAGGAACTTGTAAATATCATTACTTTTAAATAAGAAGTTGCTTATTTGAGCTGGGCTTTGTGAAGTTAACTAGTGGACTGGTAGGCTAAAATGCTGCTATATTACAGTTGCAACAAGAATAATAAGTTCATTTAGCTATTTTTTTTTAAGGCCTGAGTGTTGCTATAACAAAATGGTTAGCTATAATGGTTAGATCTGTACCAACCCAATTTCCTTGACTTGATTCAAGTGCATCTATGTTCAAAGCTTTGCTCTACCTAAGTCCTGACTTCACTGAACAAGTCTAGAATTTTATCTTTATTTTTTTTTTTACTTGTTGCTAAAGGGATCTGGTGGTCTTGACTTCAGTTTCTAAGCTTAGCATGAATCTTAGTTTTGGTGATTTGCTTGTGATATGTAGGATTAAATGGATAATGGAGATAAAAGTTGGATGAATCACCTAAGATGGACAGAAGAGTATGCTGCTGGAGTGAATTATTTTCTTGACAAAGCATTTGAACGAGCTTCTCAAGGAAATGAGATATTATGTCCTTGCAAAAAGTGCATGAATCGCTATTGGCATTACAGAAATGTGGTGGAGGGTCACTTGGTTGTTCATGGGTTTGTTGATAATTACACCAAATGGGTTTTTCATGGAGAAGGGGTTTCATCGAGAAATACACCGCATCCAATAAATGACGATGAAGGTTCTAATTTGCGTGATGATATTGATGGACTACTTCATGATACATTTAGAAATGTAGAGGGTGAGTCAGGGCATGAAGAAAGAGTGCGACAGGGTTTATCTGAAGACGCAAAGAATTTTTTTAAATTATTGGAGGAAGGGAAACAAGAGTTATATCCGGGTTGTGAAAATTTCAATAAATTGAATTTCACCATTTGGTTGTACTTATTTAAATCATTACATGGTTTGAGTAATGTAGCATTCTTAGACTTGTTAGATTTGATAAGAGAGGCATTTCCCTTTGCTCAGATACCAGAGTCCTTCAATAAGGCTAGACAAGTGATTAAAGATTTGGGTCTTCATTATGAAAAAATACATGCATGCCCTAATGACTGCATGTTATTTTGGAAGGACAATGAGAAAGTAGATAACTGCTCTGTCTGTGGAACTTCTAGATGGAAGAGTGTTGGTGATGCCTCGACTAATTCACGCTCTAAAATTCCTGCGAAGGTTTTAAGGTACTTCCCCTTAAAGCCTAGGCTTCAAAGGATATTCTTGTGTTCTGAAACAGCTGTTGCAATGAGATGGCACGCTAATGAACGACCCAATGATGGAAATTTAAGGCATCCTGCTGACGGGGAACCATGAAAGGATTTTGATCGTTTGTACCTGTTATATCCCGTAAGTTTGCGTAGTCGTAAAGATTTGAAATAAACTTGACTTGTGAGAAATGAGGCCATATCTTGGTTCTAGCCAATATGTGTGTGCAACTCATGGAAAATATTGGTGCGGGAGTATGGAGGATGGCCAAGGGCCAATTTGGGATTTTGGAAATTTGTTTCGGGAATTACTAAACGAGATTTTTAACGAATTGGGCTCAACAAAAATAAAAGGAAATTGAGGCCCAACTCACTAAGGTGGCCGGCCATGGCCCAATTTAATGGCCCAAATCTTGAATTAAGAAGTCATGTGATTTACATGTGACAAAATATTAAAGGGGGCAATATTATATATATGCAAGCTTATCTTTAGAAGGTTCAAGAAAATCAATTAAAGCACAAAAAGTGAAGAACCCCCATTGAAGGAGCTCTCGGCCGAGCATCAAGGGGAGGAGAAAAATAATTTTCCAAGCTTTGTTTCCAACTTAAAAATCCTGTTCTTCTTGTATTCATGATGTATACAAGACGCTCTCCGACGTGATACAATTAGTTCGGCGTAAGAGCAACGTTTGCGGCAAGTCGGAACTTTAAGAAAAAGGTGAGATTTTCATGTTTTTATGTTATGAAATGGATATGTATGTGTTAGTGATTAGAGTTGCATGAAGATTTCGGAATTTGTGTTGTGTTTGGATGTAGCCGTGTAGGTGTGTGAAGTAGTGTTTGGCCGTGACCCATGGATAGTGAAGGGGAGGCGAAATGAAGTTCATTTAGTTGAGTAGTTGCGTCGTTGTGGTATGTATGACGTAAATGAAAGTTTAACGAGTTGAATTGGCATTGAAATTGGTTGTATGTCATTATGGGAAATTATGCGATTTTATATAGTTTTTATATAATTGTGAAAGTAAGATCATAGGATGTAAATTGATGTTGTTGTTAGTGAATTTGGAAGGAAACGATGTGAGTTAGTATGTTCGTCGTGGTCGTAGACGCTTCAGATGGAATATGGAAAGCGACAAATCATTCGAACTCATTTATATTGTTTGGAACATTGTTGGAATGTGTTTGAATAATCTTGAATGGGTAAATGAATATGATAATGTTGATGTTAGTTTGACATTGTAAAGTTTGTATGAAAGTTGTCATCTTATGTAGAAAGAAGGTCATTGATGTTAGAACCTATTTCGTTGTGAACTTGACGTCGTTTGGTATTGTTGGCTTGTTGTTGTCGATGTTGTGAGCCGAGCTAAGCCTCGGGGGTGTTATATATATAGGGGAAGTGCTGCCGAAATTTCGGTAGACAAATATGAAGTTAAATAAAAGTCTTGCAATTCCTAATTGGTAACTTTGACCATTTGTAGATTTTGAGCGAAACGGGATTTGATTTTGCGCGAGCATAAGCCGCGAGAAAGGTATGTAAGGCTACCCTATTTCTTCTTTTGGCATGTCCTAGGAAGTCTAGGTCGATACTTGAGCCTCGGGGGCAATTCTGTTCATAGAAATCCGAAATTGAATTTGAGCACTATTCATTCAATCTAATTGAACTATAAATCTCACGTTTTGGTCGGAAGGAAATCAAACGTCCGAAACTTTTGTAAATGTGATCAAGTCAACTCGAAACTTCCTTGGATGACTCTATAGCCCTTAATGTCCATGATTCATGTCCGTCGCCTCGACTTGATCCGAGGTGGACCCACTACTCCCGAATCTTCCCCTATTGTTCTATTTGGCTTAATTCCGTACTATAATTAAAGGAAACTCTCGGCTATCGTTCCGATTCCTAAATGATAGAAGTATACCTGACATGACCCATTTCACGACATGATCGAGTAACGAAATAAGTATAAAGAATTTGTGTCGGAAAGAATGTTATGAGTCATATTGTCCCCAACTTTCGTGAAGCATGTTTTAAAGAAAATTTTGTAAGAATGATAACACGAATGATGGTTTCACCGAAGCTTGATATATCAAGATACGTACACATGATTTCGAAAGTTTATTTGATTTCATACATATGAAGTTGGCACGATACCTAAAGACCTATTTTATATATTCCTTAGTTGTTAATAAAGAAAACAAGTTATATAATTAATACCTTGATATGTAGTGGTGTGTGTGCGTATGAATCTAAGTTGTACTTAATTTGCTATATACGTCATCTGAAAGATATCTGATATGACTAATACTTCGGTTTTGCGAAGATTGACTTCCGAAACATTTATGGAGCGTTCCGTACTTCGAACGCTCGTATCTTTCGTATACTAGTTCCGATCGACCCAAAACTTGTTTCTGGACCTCCAGACATCGATATTGTGTTTGCATATAAGTATGTTTGTATCTCGGGTCTTGATTGGGTGCACGTGGTTTCGCACTACTCTGTTCGTGCAAGCGTTGATTTGGATTTCACTGAGCCCGGGCCAGGACATGTTCTCGTGCGTATTTCTCTGCATTATTCACCGCGTCCCTCTCACTTGCGGGCCGGGGCATGTTACGTATGATATGATGACATTATGATATGATGACGGGGTGGTGGCCAGGATGGCACATTCACCGCGTCCCGCAAAAGAGGCCCGGGGCACGTTACATGCATGCATGATACATGACATTGACATACATGAAATATGATTCACCGCGCCCCTCGCTGAGGGCCGGGGTACGTTACTTGCATATATGTTACATGACATTGGTATATTTGATATATGTTTCACCGCGTCCCTCATCAAGGGCCGGGGCACGATACATGAATATTTGATATATGATGTTAATATATATGATTCCATATACCGCGTCCCTCACAAAGGGACGGGGCATGTTATTTGACATATACATATAAAATATACGATCCTGTCATGCACACCCTGAGTTTGGTAGGTAAGCCTTTGGTACACAGGATGATTCACGAATTTATTGTATTTCTTCTGGCCTCCAACATCGACATATGAATATATAGATGACTTGTGTGTGGAAGGTAAGCGCTCTGGTATTTTGGATAGCGTACTTGTTTTGGTACCGTTGTTCGGGTCATGTTTCTATTTTCTGTATTCCATGCTTTACATACTCAGTACATATTCCGTACTGACCCTCTTTCTTCGGGGGTTGCGCTTCATGCCACGCAGGTACAGACGCTTATTGTGGTGGTCCGCCAGCCTAGGTACACAGTCGGCTTTTGGGAGTGCTCCTTTGTTCCGGAGCCCACCTTTTTGGTACAGATCCTTCAGTGGTACATATTATTGTGTTTATGATTATTCTGGGGTACGGCGGGGCCCTATCTCGCCATATAATTCT
Source organism: Lycium barbarum (assembly GCF_019175385.1). NCBI lineage: Eukaryota > Viridiplantae > Streptophyta > Magnoliopsida > Solanales > Solanaceae > Lycium > Lycium barbarum. The sequence continues at coordinate 48,857,697 of NC_083348.1, read as the reverse complement.
GTTGTCTGTATTAGGGGCCTGTAGACATGTATGTGGGTTACGGGTCATGTTTGCTCAGAAATGTGTACTTGGTTTCTGTTTGATTCTCCCCTGCACTATGCTAACATAATCGGGTCACGTGTATGTTATAAGTATCGGGTTAAAGGATATGTTTATAATTTGTACGCACGAGGTTCGAGGAAAAATAAATGTAAGTGTAAGCGTGATTCGGTTGGTAAGTTTGTACGGGTGCCCATATCGGGCACTAGTCACGGCCCACGGTGTTGGGTCGTGACAGAAGTGGTATCAGAGCGGTTTGTCCTCGGAATGTCTACAGGCCGTGTCTCGTAGAGTCTTGTTTATCGGTGTGTTGTGCACCACATCTATAAACAGGAGGCTACAAAACATTTAGAGTGTTACCTTTCTTTGGATCTTAGATCGTGCCATAGAGCTGTGCTATTAGGATGATTCTGTTCTGATCGGTTGTTGTGTTTTTCAGTGATGCCTCCGAAGAAGGCTACGGCTACCCAGAAGGGTAAAGCGATGGTCGGGGAAACCAGTCGGGCGCAGCATGCTACCCGGGCTCGAGTTTATGATTTGCCCGAGATTATGCCCCATTCAGAGGGGTCCGCTACACCACCGGTAGAGCCCGGAGCAGGTTCATCAGTAGCTCCAGGGGCTCGAGTACCCGCATCAAAGCCTCCAGCTCCTCAGCCAGGGGCGGAGGACAGGACACTGAGAGAGGCTGTGCAGTTATTGACTACTCTGGTAGAGGGGCAGGCCCGTAGACGCGGGCGGAGAGATGACGATGATGATGACAGGCATGATAGCCTGAAGGTGCGAGAGTTTCTACTATGCGGCCCCCCAGAGTTTTTCGGGTCTAAGCCCGAGGAGGACCCCCATGACTTTATTCGGGGGATGCGGCGCTCATTAGACTTAGTCAGGGCTTCAGAGACTGAGTCTGTTGAGTTGGCTTCGCATAGACTACGGGATGTTGCCGCTCACTGGTATGAGTCCTGGGAGCTATCCAGGGGTGAGCGTGCTTCCCCAGCTACCTGGGACGAGTTCGTGGCTGCTTTCACCCGCCACTTTTTGCCACCGGAGTTACGGCGGGTGCGGGTTGATCAATTTTTGCATCTGCAGCAGAGGGGTCGGAGTGTTCGTGAGTATAATTTGGAGTTTGATTCTCTGGCCCGGTATGCACCTACTATAGTAGGAGATATGACTGACCGGATGCACCGGTACGTGATGGGGTTAGACCACTATTTGATTGATGGCTGCATGGCGGTGGCATTACAGACAGACATGGATATCGCCCGGCTACAGGCCTATGCTCAGGGTATGGAGGACCGACACAGGGCTGATTATCCTAGTAGGGATCGAGACAGGAGGCCGCCCAAGAGGGCCAGGTCCATGGGATACTCTGGGGAGTCTCGAAGCGGACAGCCTCAACAGTATGTTAGGCAGTATTCCCAGCCAGCGCAAAGTGTGCCCCCACGGCCTACCGGTGAGAGATTTGATAGTGTCAGATAATCAGGAACTGGCCAGAGCTCTAGGGCTCCCGATTCGCAAGTAAGTGGCGGGCTCAGCCAGACTAGGTCACTTATGCCTCAGTGTCCCCAGTGTGGTAGGCGCCATTTGGGAGAGTGTCGTCGCGCCACCGGTGCTTGTTTTACTTGCGGCCGTCAAGGCCTTGTTATGAGAGAGTGCCCGTATAGGGGAAGTTCAGGTGGTTCAGCCCAGCCCACTGGGTCAGTTGCTGGCTCGTCTCTCCCTTCTGTAGCTATGCGCCCCACGGGGCAGGGTATGCCGACACCAGCAGGCCGCGGTAGAGGTCGTGGTGGAGCTCCCAGTTCCAGCGGTCCTTTGAACCGTTTGTATGCGTTGGCCAGCCGACAGGATCAGGAGGCGCCACCAGATGCAGTTACAGGTATATTATTAACTTTCTTCCGAAATGAATATGTATTGATATATATATTTTCCCCGATTGCTAGTAAAACTGGGATGAGACCCGAATCGATAAAACCGTCTCTGGTAGTCATATCTACAGATAAAAGTGAATGTTCAAAAATCAAATAAAAAAAAGGGGGGGGGGCTAACCCGGTAGTTTCATAATAATAAACGATCCTCTCCAGGTCGGAGTGGGACCCGCTACGAGAACCTTCCGGAAAGTGTAAGATACCGACCTGCCTTAAAGTACGTGACAAAGGTCGTGTGAGGTAGTCAACGCGATTATACTAGCGCTAATGCATCAAAATGCACGAAAGTTCCGGGGTTAAGCGTGCTAGGGGCGGAGCAATTTTGGGATGGGTGACCCCCTGGGAAGTACACCAAATTTTTCGTAAATGTAAATATAAAAGGCAGATGTGAAACCAGGGGTAACCTAAAGGAAATAAGAATGAACCAAATGGTTAGAAACCCTAGATAGATCGGGTAGACCAAAGCAGACTCGGTCGGTGAAGAAGAAGGAAACACAGTACAGTTCTGGAATTAGGGTAAGTTTGAGTAAACGTTTGGAAGCGTTTTGTGAGTAAATGGTAATAAATCTATAAGTATGCGTATAACGTTCCGTCTATGGCCGTACCGGTCGGCGGTAGGGCCCAACAGCCAGTGTAAAGACATATGAAATATATTAGCCGAACGAAAGTTAAGAGACAAGTAAAGGATAGGGTATAGATATTATGAAATGAACTGATACTAATCTCACTACAGTAAGGGTAGAAGATCCCAATGCGATGATACGTGGAAAGGAAGGAAAAGTAAATAAACGGAAGACAAGAAGGTAGCAATTGTAACGTTTGAGAATTTTTGAAAGAAAGAAAGGAACCTCCCCGAAGTATCATGAGACCCCTCAGGTCAGTTGAACATTCGAGGACGAATGTTTTAAAGGGGGGGAGGATGTTATATCCCGTAAGTTTGCGTAGTCGTAAAGATTTGAAATAAACTTGACTTGTGAGAAATGAGGCCATATCTTGGTTCTAGCCAATATGTGTGTGCAACTCATGGAAAATATTGGTGCGGGAGTATGGAGGATGGCCATGGGCCAATTTGGGATTTTGGAAATTTGTTTCGGGAATTACTAAACGAGATTTTTAACGAATTGGGCTCAACAAAAATAAAAGGAAATTGAGGCCCAACTCACTAAGGTGGCCGGCCATGGCCCAATGTAATGGCCCAAATCTTGAATTAAGAAGTCATGTGATTTACATGTGACAAAATATTAAAGGGGGCAATATTATATATATGCAAGCTTATCTTTAGAAGGTTCAAGAAAATCAATTAAAGCACAAAAATTGAAGAACCCCCATTGAAGGAGCTCTCGGCCGAGCATCAAGGGGAGGAGAAAAATAATTTTCCAAGCTTTGTTTCCAACTTGAAAATCCTGTTATTCTTGTATTCATGATGTATACAAGACGCTCTCCGACGTGATACAATTAGTTCGGCGTAAGAGCGACGTTTGCGGCAAGTCGGAACTTTAAGAAAAAGGTGAGATTTTCATGTTTTTATGTTATGAAATGGATATGTATGTGTTAGTGATTAGAGTTGCATGAAGATTTCGGAATTTGTGTTGTGTCGGGATGTAGCCGTGTAGGTGTGTGAAGTAGTGTTTGGCCGTGAGCCATGGATAGTGAAGGGGAGGCGAAATGAAGTTCATTTAGTTGAGTAGTTGCGTCGTTGTGGTATGTATGACGTAAATGAAAGTTTAACGAGTTGAATTGGCATTGAAATTGGTTGTATGTCATTATGGGAAATTATGCGATTTTATATAGTTTTTATATAATTGTGAAAGTAAGATCATAGGATGTAAATTGATGTTGTTGTTAGTGAATTTGGAAGGAAACGATGTGAGTTAGTATGTTCGTCGTGGTCGTAGACGCTTCGGATGGAATATGGAAAGCGAAAAATCATTCGAACTCATTTATATTGTTTGGAACACTGTTGGAATGTGTTTGAATAATCTTGAATGGGTAAATGAATATGATAATGTTGATGTTAGTTTGACATTGTAAAGTTTGTATGAAAGTTGTCATCTTATGTAGAAAGAAGGTCATTGATGTTAGAACCTATTTCGTTGTGAACTTGACGTCGTTTGGTATTGTTGGCTTGTTGTTGTCGATGTTGTGAGCCGAGCTAAGCCTCGGGGGTGTTATATATATAGGGGAAGTGCTGCCGAAATTTCGGTAGACAAATATGAAGTTAAATAAAAGTCTTGCAATTCCTAATTGGTAACTTTGACCATTTGTAGATTTTGAGCGAAACGGGATTTGATTTTGCGCGAGCATAAGCCGCGAGAAGGGTATGTAAGGCTACCCTATTTCTTCTTTTGGCATGTCCTAGGAAGTCTAGGTCGATACTTGAGCCTCGGGGGCAATTCTGTTCATAGAAATTCGAAATTGAATTTGAGCACTATTCATTCAATCTAATTGAACTATAAATCTCACGTTTTGGTCGGAAGGAAATCAAACGTCCGAAACTTTTGTAAATCTGATCAAGTCGACTCGAAACTTCCTTGGATGACTCTATAGCCCTTAATGTCCATGATTCATGTCCGTCGCCTCGACTTGATCCGAGGTGGACCCACTACTCCCGAATCTTCCCCTATTGTTCTATTTGGCTTAATTCCGTACTATAATTAAAGGAAACTCTCGGCTATCGTTCCGATTACTAAATGATAGAAGTATACCTGACATGACCCATTTCACGACATGATCGAGTAACGAAATAAGTATAAAGAATTTGTGTCGGAAAGAATGTTATGAGTCATATTGTCCCCAACTTTCGTGAAGCATGTTTTAAAGAAAATTTTGTAAGAATGATAACACGAATGATGGTTTCACCGAAGCTTGATATATCACGATACGTACACATGATTTCGAAAGTTTATTTGATTTCATACATATGAAGTTGGCACGATACCTAAAGACCTATTTGATATATTCCTTAGTTGTTAATAAAGAAAACAAGTGATATAATTAATACCTTGATATGTAGTGGTGTGTGTGCGTATGAATCTATGTTGTACTTAATTTGCTAAATACGTCATCCGAAAGATAGCTGATATGACTAATACTTCGGTTTTGCGAAGATTGACTTCCGAAACATTTATAGAGCGTTCCGTACTTCGAACGCTCGTATCTTTCGTATATTAGTTTCGATCGACCCGAAACTTGTTTCTGGACCTCCAGACATCGATATTGTGTTTGCATATAAGTATGTTTGTATCTCGGGTCTTGATTGAGTGCACGTGGTTTCGTACTACTCTGTTTGTGCAAGCGTTGATTTGGATTTCACTGAGCCCGGGCCAGGACATGTTCTCGTGCGTATTTCTCTGCATTATTCACCGCGTCCCTCTCACTTGCGGGCCGGGGCATGTTACGTATGATATGATGACGGGGTGGTGGCCAGGATGGCACATTCACCGCATCCCGTAAAAGAGGGCCGGGGCACGTTACATGCATGCATGATACATGACATTGACATACATGAAATATGATTCACCGCGCCCCTCGCTGAGGGTCGGGGTACGTTACTTGCATATATGTTACATGACATTGGTATGTTTGATATATGTTTCACCGCGTCCCTCATCAAGGGCCGGGGCACGTTACATGAATATTTGATATATGATGTTAATATATATGATTCCATATACCGCGTCCCTCACAAAGGGCCGGGGCATGTTATTGACATATACATATAAAATATACGATCCTGTCATGCACACCCTGAGTTTGGTAGGTAAGCCTTTGGTACACAGGATGATTCACGAATTTATTGTATTTCTTCTGGCCTCCGACATCGACATATGAATATATAGATGACTTGTGTGTGGAAGGTAAGCGCTCTGGTATTTTGGATGGCGTACTTGTTTTGGTATCGTTATTCGGGTCATGTTTCTATTTTCTGTATTCCATGCTTTACATACTCAGTACATATTCCGTACTGACCCCCTTTCTTCGGGGGTTGCGCTTCATGCCACGCAGGTACAGACGCTTATTGTGGTGGTCCGCCAGCCTAGGTACACAATCGGCTTTTGGGAGTGCTCCTTTGTTCCAGAGCCCACCTTTTTGGTACAGATCCTTCAGTGGTACATATTATTGTGTTTATGATTATTCTGGGGTACAGCGGGGCCCTGTCTCGCCATATAATTCTGTTGTCTGTATTAGGGGCCTGTAGACATGTATGTGGGTTACGGGTCATGTTTGCTCAGAAATGTGTACTTGGTTTCTGTTTGATTCTCCCCTGCACTATGCTAACATAATCGAGTCACGTGTATGTTATAAGTATCGGGTTAAAGGATATGTTTATAATTTGTACGCACGAGGTTCGAGGAAAAAAAATGTAAGTGTAAGCGTGATTCGGTTGGTAAGTTTGTACGGGTGCCCATATCGGGCACTAGTCACGGCCCACGGGGTTGGGTCGTGACAGTACCCAGACTTCTCTCGAGATCCTCGTAATGTTAGATTGGGTCTCTCAAATGATGGTTTCAACCCATTTAGAACCATGAGTATTTCTCATAGCTCGTGGCCTGTTATGTTGACGAACTATAATTTATCACCATGGATTTGCATGAAGCCGGAGTATATCATGTTGTCAATGATCATTCCAGGTCCATCATCTCCAGGAAATGATATAGATGTGTATCTACAACCACTAATTGCAGAATTGAAGGAACTATGGGAACCTGGGATAGAAACATATGATGCTGAAACCGACCAAACATTCCGAATGCGTGCAGCCTTATTGTGGACAGTTAGTGATTTTCCAGCATTAGCAATGCTTTCAGGATGGAGTACCAAGGGAAAATTGGCATGCCCTACTTGTATTTATTACACATGCTCTCAATATCTCAAACATATTCGTAAGATGTGTTACTTGGGTCATCGTAGATTTTTGCCTTCTGATCATCAATTGCGAAAAGATAAGAAGTCATTTGATGGTAAGGAGGAGCATAGACCTGCACCTACTCCTTTGTCGGGTATAAAAGTGCTTGAAGAGCTGCATGAATTCAACAATGTGTTTGGAAAGGGCAAAAAAAAAAGGCCTTGAGATAATAAGGGTCCGTGGAAAAAAAGATCTATTTTCTTTGAATTGCCATATTGGGCACATAACAAATTGAGGCACAATCTTGATGTGATGCACATAGAAAAGAATATATGTGACAGTTTTCTTGGGACTTTACTGGAGATAGATGGAAAGTCAAAGGATCATGTAAATTCTCGCTATGACTTACAAGAAATGGGGATACGAAAGGAGCTACAACCAATAGAGGATAATGATGGAAATGTAAGTTTGGCTCAAGCTTGTTTCTCCATGAAGCCCGAATAGAAAAGGTTGTTTTGCACCATCTTGAAAAATACCAAATTACCAAAAGGATGTGCTTTTAATATATCACATCGTGTGCAAGTGAAGGAGATGAAAATATCAGGGTACAAGAGTCATGATGCTCATTTTATAATGCATTACCTGCTCCAGGTTGCCGTTAGAAAAGTGCTGCCCAAGAATGTTTCATTAACCTTGATTAGATTGGGCAATTTATTTAGAGCCATATGTAGTAAGGTTATAAGAAGAAGAGATCTTGAGAAACTGGATTCTGAAATTGTTGAAATAATATGTGACCTCGAAAGGATTTTTCATCCAACATTTTTTGATATAATGCCACATTTACCTATTCATTTAGTGAATGAAATTAAGCTTGGGGGTACGACTCATCTTCGCTGGATGTATCCCAATGAGAGGCACCTTTGTAAGTTGAAGACGTTCGTTCGTAATCGATCTTGTGCAGAAGCATCAATAGCAGAGGGTTTTTTTGGCTGAAGAGTGCTTGACCTTTTGTTCAATATACCTACGCGATGGAGTGAAGACAAGATTCAGTGGGTACCAGACTGAGGATGATGAATGTGTTCAGAATTTGTCACCTATATTCCCTAAGATAGGTCATCCAATTGGAATTGAGCAGAAAAAGGATTCGACTTTTATGATGGATCCACAGTTACGTTATGAGGCCCATCGGTATGCTTTATTCAACACTGGAGATGAACAAGTTGAAAAGTTTATCGAGTAAGATCAAATACATAACAATTACTTATATTTTAAACTTCGTTCATTTCGTTATGATAACGTCTGTTAAGCTCAATTTATAAAGTCCTAAATATTAAATTTCAAATATTCATGATTGCAGGGAACATAAGAATTTGATGAGTAATCATACTAGATCAAACGCATGGGCAAGAGCAAGGAATCATAGTCGGGAATTTAGCAATTGGTTTGAACAGAAAGTTAAAAATGTTGAAGTACCCAATTATCTAATATGGCTGTCTAGAATGCCTTATGTGGTGGGCAAGAGATACACTGTGTCACGACCCGACTAGGGGCCGTGACGAGTACCCGATACTTGTACGGAGCACCCCTTATCTATCATTTTACCTTTACCTCTTAGCAAACCGCATGAACAGTACCATATTTGTTTTATTTTTTTTTTAACATTAACATTAGCAGCGTCATTATGAACATAGACTAGTAAACTTCGCTATCACTTTACATAGCAGCATTAAGATGCCAAAATACCACATATCTAATTGTACATAACTGACTGTGCATATCTGTCTACGAGCCTCTAGACATAGTACACTTATACATAGATAGGGCCGGGTACTGCTGTGCCCGAATATACATACGCAAAATAGTACCGCGGAAGTGGGGCTCCGGAACAACTGGAGCGCTGTCAAGTGCGGCTGATAGAGCTTCTAGGGTTCAAATCCACCTGTCTGCTGACCTGCGCGGCATGAAACGCAGCGTCCACAAGAAGGGACGTCAGTACGAATAATGTACTGAGTATGTAAGGCCTGAATGAAAACATAGTAACTGAATATAGAGTGTGAATAATAACAGAATAGACATACAGAGCTTGTCCTGGAGCAGAAGTAAGCTGTACATGTGTATGCCTTGTAGGCAGATACCATGCAAGCTTAGCCCCTTTTTCAGAACACGGTGTTCCTTATTTTCGTATACAGAAAACAGTACATTTCAGTAAACGGTATCTTTTCCTCACATTTACAGACGCCGAATACATCGGCTCTCCCACCCCCTCCCCAACGGTGTCCCAACATATCATATCATATATATCATACATCACATATACAGACGCCGCGTATGGCTCTCCCATATCCCGCGTCCGGGCATCCCGCGTCCGGGATGGAATCCAGCTGAATCAGGTGGTGATAAAACAGTTGCCCTTCCCCTTTCCCCATATACATATACATACCCATACACATATACATGTATCTTATAAATAGCATGCATGGAAGCCCAAAGAAAGTCACATATTCATCGGAGTGACGTAAGGTCGGTAACCTCCGATTACATTATGGAACAACCGTAGTCGCTTTGTCTCACCTTGAAGGGATGAGTATTATAAGGCGAGGCTACCAATGAAAAGTGTCATTATGAGAAAAACATCAAATAGGGTCATAAGGTATAGTTTCATTTACTTAGAACCTTTAGAGTAGTCATTACCTGTAATAGAATTAGGGTATCAAGATATAGTTTAACATTTTTATATTTTCCTTTTCATAGCAGAACATATCTACCGTAGGCATTTTTCTCATTTTGGACTACATCGTTATCCATATAAGATCATATTCATCATTTTAGTCATGAAATCATCTTTGTCATGCTTGTCATAGGCGTATTCTTTTTTTCTTGACATCATCGTTACCACGGTCATCATGGACATAATTCCATTAGAATGGTACAGTACTTGCCGTTTAATAATCGGAACAAGGGTCAAAAGTTCTCTTTTAGATTCAACTTCGAAACAAGTCAAACGAGTCAACAAAGGAAAACCGGGAAAAACTGGGCCCACCTCGGGTCAACTGAGGCGGCATGCCAAATTTGTGTACATTCCATTCTATGACGTCACTTATGAGGGTTTTAAGGTAGTCGGGTCCTATGTAGCAAGTTCTAGAGGCTTAGGAAGTTTTTCCAACTTTTTACACCATTTTTAGTTCAATTCTACTGAACGGGAAAGGGGAAACTTTAGGCGCGGATTCCGGGGGATAGGGTTGTCCCCGAGGCTCATATCCAACTTATTACGTCTAAGACATGCCATAGAAGGAAGGATGAAGCCTTACATACCTCTTGCCGCTCCGTATGCTATCCCGAATTCAAGTCGCAAATCCGCCAAAATCTACAAATTGGTCACATTTACCAACTTTGGTTAGAGCTTTTGGAATTGGAATCTTAAAGTAACATTTGTCTACCGAAATTTCGACAGCACTTCCCCTGTAAATACTCCATCCCACCAAGTTCAACTTGGCCAATTTCAATCAACAACAACCCTGGGAATTCAACCCGGCCAAAGTATCAACAACAATGCCAACAACAATACTAACAATTCAATCAATATACAATTTCCTTCAAGACCTTCCAACTTTCATAAAACAATACTAACCTTATAATATATATATCAACAACACCATACTAATATCATTGTCTTCTATACATGTAAGAACATAATATTCAATTTACATAAACTTCCACCAAAACCATAATTCACCCACAATGAATTTTTCACCTTCCAATTTCATTAATAACAATCATAATTTGCATCTTGCCACTTTCATTTCCATATTCACATAAACTACAATAAAGTCACATATTTTCCTATAACAACCTCACAACAAATTTTCCATAACAACAAGAACCATTTATCTTCCACATTACACTACAACTATACGGCCAACATCAAGCATACACACTACAACCTCTCCAAATTTATTCAACTTCCATTATTCCACATAGCATTCACAACACTAATAACCAAATACTAGATGAAACAATTGAAACATGATTCCTACACATACATACACATATTACACCTCACGGCCACATCCCATAATATTGTTCTTCATGAATTTCATCCACTTTTGTACACTACAACATGCATAAATATTCATAACATGTAAAAGAGCACAAGTCCTCACCTTTCGTTTCCTCCACTTCTTCGCTTGACTACAACTTGGCAACTTGTATGATTTTGAATTTTTCTTGCTTCAACAACAACTCCACTTTGTTAAGGACCCTCTACTTGGTAGAAAATGATTTTTGAAGGAATTTTAGTCAATTTTTTCTTGTGGAATTCCTCTTGGCCGAAATGGCCTCAAGGTTTTCTCCTTCTTTTTTTGTTCTTGCTTTTTCTTGAAAGTTCTAGAGAAATAATGAATAAGATGACTAATTAAGTCATCTTATGGACTTATAAATTTTGCTCATATGGGCTTTGGCCCATTTACTATAGATGGCCTAAATGGCCCCTTTTTCCTCCAAGCCCATATTATTATTATTATTTTGTGCTTTTCATGAAAATTTAATTTTTCCACATTCCAAATTTTCCCTTCGTCTCCCTCCACATTTCCACGAGTCATATTGCGAATTTCCTTTTATGCCCTTGACCTTTCTCATTATTTCCACTTTAATATTTTCATAACAACTTATATGCCCAGCAAAGTAAAAATATGGCCTTGATTACTGTCTTCCCGCGATTGTCTTGAATTATCCGATTGTACAAGAATGCGGGATATAACACACTGCATATTTCATTAATGGATACCGATTTCATACAAAAAGTCGGGACGCCCCACGAAAGACTCAAAATAGTGGAGTGACTCTAGCAGCAACAACAGATAGTTTTGCTAGTTCTAGGGACCAAAATCCCATAGATGGCGAGGTTATTTATTATGGAGTTATTCAAGATATCATTGAGATTGATTATTATGGCCATTTTAGTGTTGTACTGTTTAGATGTGATTGGTTTCATAATGAAGTAGATGAATATGGGTTAACTCGGGTATACTTCAATAAGTTATGCAGTAAAGATGATCCTTTTGTGTTGGCATCACAAGTTCATCAAGTTTTTTATGTGGCGGATCCAGTTGAGAAAGATGTTTATTATGCAAGGAATAAAGTCCCTGTTGATTTGTATGATCTAGAGAAAGAGGATTGTCCTAATATAGGAGACACATTTTGGAGGGAGCCTAATGATGACATTGGTCCATCAACTAGATTAGATGACGGTGACATTAGATGGTCAAGAGAAGATGTGCCCGCTGATGTCGTTGATATTCCATCTAATGCACAACATTCAGAAGATACAATTATGGAAACATCGGAAGAGGAGGATGAGTTCGATGATACTGATTGGGATTGGATGGAGGAAAATGATTAGACAATAAAGTTCTGAACTCCTTTTATATATGTTCATCATTGTTTTCATTTTTTATTTTGAGCGTCTAATAAGTGTCTTTTTTCATACATATTTTATGATCTTTTCTTGAATTTCTACAAGAATATCCCTTTTTAATGCAATAAAATCATGTTTCTTTTTGACTCTTAATTTTCCTATTTAGTGTGAACTTTTATCTATTTCTACTTAGATTAATGCTCTGCCTACATATAGTAGAACTCGAGTTCATAGTCCTAGTTTGTGTCACAATAGTACTAGATAATATAATCCCATTGCCATTCTGATTGATTTTATTTTCAGCACTGACATTCTACTAACCAATTTTGTATTTCATATTCTAAAACTTGCAGAGACTTGAGTAATCATGAATCAAGACGGGAGTTCAAGAAAAAGCAAGAGAGTTAAGAACTCAAACTTCATTCCACCTGGATCAGTTGTATCTTTGCTAAGCCAAAGGGTTTTGAATCATAGGCACAAGCCAAACTCAAAATACATTTCAGATGTTCATGTTACAAAGTCAAATGAAAAGCATTACAAGCACAAGCAGAACTCAAACTACATTCCAGCTGGATCTGAAGTGGAACAAGTGCGGCAAGTGTGTCCCGATTCTATCTGTCCTGCAGCACAAACAGTACATGAGCAAGTCTTGTTGGATTCCACCACTGCTGAATCAGGAGAAGCACAAGAACAAGTGCAACAAACCTCACAACTTTCCAGCATTCCTGCATTACAAGCAGTTAATGAACAAATCCAACAAGATCCATATGATTCTACTAATCTTGAAGCAAATGACCAATCTGGGGAAAGAGGCAAGATTTTACAGATTTAAACTACATGCACTTGAAATTAGAATTAGTCTTTAGCTTATAAAATCTGATAGTTGTTCGCTAACTTTGATTTTAGCAGTGTGATTGTTCCAAATTTTGTTTACTGGTGATTTTGCTGCTTACTTTTCAATTTTAAGCAGTTCCATCTCTACATTTCAGTAATACTTTCAAACTACGCCGCTGACATCGATTTTGATGGTAGAAAATGCTCGCTAACTTTGATTTTAGCAGTGTGATTACTGTTCAACTTTTTGACTGGAATTTTCCTTTGTTACTGTGGATTTTGTTGCTTATTTTTCAGTTTGAAGTAGTTTAATCTGTACATTTCGGGAATACTCTTGAACTACTTCGTTTTTTCTTAGTTTTCAGAGTTGAAGTGCTTTTAAGTTTGGATTTAATTGATTTTTCTAATTTTTGTGGAATTTCCTTTGTTACTGTCTTATTTTTCAGTTATAAGCAGTTCGATCTCTACATTTCGAGAATACTCTCAAACTACGCCGTTTTTCTCAGTTTTTTATAGTAGAAAATGTTGCTAACTTTAATTTTAGTAATTTTTTCAGTTTCAAACACTTCGATCTGTGTATTTTGAGAATTTCTTATGTGATAACTATGAGTGGGATTAAGTAAAGTTTCCTTTTGTTTTTCACAAGTTTGGTACTCATATATATATATATATATATATTTTTTTTTTTTCCAATTTTGAATCATCTTTAAGTTAAGTATTTCCACTGTTTTTTCCCTTTGTATGTTGAGATTGAGATGTGAAGTTGAACTGGCCGTTGAGTACTGAATGTTCTCGGCGTTTTGTGGCGATCTAAATTGTTTTTGTCTGTTATGTTAATTGGTTTATTGTTTATTGACTTTATTCTGTAACTTAGCATAGCTTACTGACATAGTGAAGACTAAGCACAATTTACTTTGGATGTTTATTTAGAGCTTGTATGATACTATTTCTTTTCATGATCGCCCTCAATGTTCGTTTTCATTTCTTTCCACTGTTACATGATCCTGGAAGCTGCAAAATTTTCTTTTTTAGTTTTCTCCTTTACCCAATCCTGTTAATAAAAGGTAATTACACTTAGAAAAGGGACCAGAAATGCATTAGGATGGTCAGGCAGCAGGTTTTGTAAATGTTTAATCATTTCTTCGAAGCCTCTTTTTTCCTTTATTTGTCAGTCTAAGAATATCAGGCAGAATAGATAATGCTATCATCTTTTTTCTTGACTTGGCTGGCCTTAGTGTGTTTGACAGATTCGTTTTTTTTTTCTTGTCTTTGTTATTAAAGTGCTACTGAAACTTCTCCAAGTTATATAAACTGCAGACACTGCTTTTGGCTGCTGCCCTTCATATTTCAATATAGCTAGGAACATACTTTTCTGCATTTCAGTTGTCTGGCATCTTTCCTTTGGAGCATTTTGGTCTTTTATTTAAAACCATATTATCTGTTAAATCTATTATCCACTGACAGGGGACTCATCTTAGAATTAATTTTTATCTTACTAAAAACAGTTCATGAGCAAGCAGGCTCATGTTCTAAAATTACCAAATTTTAAATAGGTCTGGACCAATTTTCTGCATGACTATAAACTGTTTTTTGTTCATATTATTACAGGCCCTTCCACTCAGAAAAGAAAAAGAGGTGGAACACAAATGCAAAGTGTACATGGACGGAGTGAGCGCAAACTGATCGTGCTAAATGAGTTGCACCAACCCATTGGTCCTACTGAAGCAATTGTTAAAGAGTTGGGTAGCTTCCTCGGCACATTGGCAAGGAATGGGACCTTTTGTCCTCTTAATGTGTTTAAATGGAAGAAATTGAAGACACATGATGATATGTGGAACTATACCTTGGTTTGAATTTCTCAATGTTCCATTTTTTACTTGAAAGTATTTCAGATTTTTTGCACTAACCCAATTGCATCAAATTGTAGGAGAAATATGACATTCCTAAAGTAGCGAAAGAATGGACTTTGCGAACAATTCAACTTGCTTGGAGAAAGTATAAGAATGGGTTGAAGAAGAAACACTACTATCGCTACGCCAATGACGAACTTCGAATGGCAAAAAGGCCTAAAGAAGTTTCAGAATCTCAATTTAAGGCTCTCCTCGAATATTGGAACTCCGATACGGCTCAAGTAAGATATAAATCATAGACAACTTTGTTTTCTTTAAATTAGTGCCTTATTCAAAAGCAAAAGATATCTGATTTTTTTTTTGTATCAAATTCCCAAAGTTAGCACTAACTCATATCCTAGCTCAGTACCAACACTAATCAATACTGTATTAGTCCATTTCCAAAAAGAATAGGATATGATGCACCATGTCTAATATGAACAAACTTGTACCAAATCCTTGCTCAAATGATCAGTGGTACAAATATATTTCAAACTTCCTGATTTTCTGATGTTTTTAACCTTCCATGCTAGAACCAAGCCTGTAAAAAAGAAACCAGTGTTAGTGAAAAAAATTATCAACATAGCCTCTTCCTATAGGATTTGAGTATGATGATGAAGTCTTCTTTTCAACCCATCACCAAAAACCAACTTCAAAACCAGCACCAACTTGTTTTCCTTCTCCACATATCACATTTTCTCAACAAAACACTGGTGCAAATTCCAGTACTTATGCATATCACAGTAGCTGAAAATCCCTTATCATCTGCTATATACATTCAATGGTACAAATAACATGTCTTCCCAATAACTAGCAACCAGCAGCATCCTTCAGATATCTGATTTATGCCCTTCTTCTATATATTTTTTGGCTTCTATTATTTCACTAACTCATATTTTTGTAGGACATGTCCAGAAAAAATATAGAGAATCGAAAAAAGTTGAGGTATCCACACACTGTTGGCAAAACAAGTTTTGCTATAATCCGTGAGGTTTGGTGTTTTCTTGTATTGTTCATTTACTATGAACTTGTTGACTTTACTTGGGAAGATTTTTATGATATCTTTTATCTAACTAGAAAAAAAAGAAGGAAAATCCTGAAGCTTTGTCAAGTAAGGAGTTTTTTGTGGCTACTAGAAGAAGGAAACCAGGCCGAGTATACAAGGACTCATATGAAGATACGACTAGCAAAATAGTACGAAATTTTCTATTTAAAGGTTTATCGATATCATTTGCTTGTTCTTAAATATTGGATTAGTTTCATTTACTTGAGCTCCCTTCTCTTCAATCTGATTTGTAGGCTGAAATGGAGAGAATAGAAACTCAAGAAAGTGAAGATGGCAGTCAATCAGTTGATGCATATGTATCAGTAATGGGACCTGATCATCCAGGTCGAGTAAGATTGTATGGACGTGGGGTTACCAAGACTCTCTTGAAACAGAAAGCAGCGGATTCTGGACCTTCTTCAAATGTTACTGATGATATGGAGAAAAAAATGGAGGAGATAGAAGAGAGGATGCAACAAAGAATGCAGGAAAAATTCAACGCTCAAAAGGATACCATGGAAAAAGATATTACAATGAAATTCATTGCAAAAATTCAGCAGCTAAATCCAGAATTCCAACTTGATCCTAATATGTTAAGGTTCAGTGTTCGTTCGCCAGGAGAAGCTTCTTCTGCACCTGGTAACAATCAAGGTCAAATTTATTCTGATCTGTTTCATCTTCTCATCCTTCTTATTCTCTATGTTAAATATCTCTCTTTCTTGCCTAAACTTAGTCAAATCTTATGCCTGCTTGTTTTTTTAATTTTCTTATGCTAGCTGATTTTTTCTTGCTGACATTACTGAAAAGTAGACTTCTTCCTGAAAAGAAAAAGGAATCAAAGTTTGCTTGCATGCTTATTTCTATTTCTGTATATATCTTTTACTGGTCACATTTTTCTTGTTCAATTCATGAGTTTGTATGTGTTTGGATTGTTGAAAGGAAAACTGAAAAAGGGTAACAAATGCCTTGTGATTTCATTCCAGTCTTGTAGCGAAATAATTTATCATGTGATGTTGTTTCTGTCTAGGCTTAGCATTCTTAGTTATGCTCTAATTATCCGAATGAATTGCACAAAGAATGTCTATAGCTGCAGGAGTTAGATACTTAAAGTTTTTGATATATTTTTCTCTAGCTATGTGGTAAGAGGGTGGAGGAGGGAGCAACATATTGTTTCTTCTTTTCGAATTTTGAATGTAGACTCTACTGGTCTCTTTTGGTTGTAACTATTACATCAGCAATTTCTCTACTTAGTCTTGCTCCAAGAGTGCGGAAACTAGATGTATATTGGCGAACCTTTAAAGCTGAGTGTAACCTAGATTAAAATTGCAAACACTTTGAATTGAAAATTGGTACTAACTTCTCGTTCAAAGATAATGTTGGACTACCGAGTTCTGATTAAAAGAGGCGTCATTATCCATTTTATTCTATTCTCTTGTGGTGAGTTGGGATTAAATCATATATCATATTTAGGGTCCTGGAGTTTTATACCTTCCTATAAACCAATACAAACTTAGTTGCAAGTAATATTCGTACAAGTCTTCCCAGCTTTCTATTTCCTTTATCATGGTCTCTGATAATTGATAATTGTCTCATTAGTTCTGCTTAGTTGTGGTCTTTTGCCACTGATGTTTGATGTTTCTCCAACACATCTACATTTACTATTGGTTGGTTGACCTCTTTCTTGTAGCATGATATGATATGAGGGAATTCCATATCCAGTCAAGGGTAGTTCTCCTCAACGAGTTACACAGCTTCTTCTGTTCCATTGATTGGTCTTATTTGTCTATTTGAAGCTAACTTGCATTATCTTTTCCTTATTTGAAGGAAATAGACATCTTGGTGTCATCATATAGTTAACACTACAAAATGTTTTAAATGCTGACATTGCTTGCTCCATTTTATCAAAGTCACTAAGGTCTTGGGTTCAAAATCCCACCTTCCCATACAAAACATTTAAAACCTGGGGCTTAAGGGAAAACAAAAAGGAAAAAAATAATAGATCTTTTATCTTTGTAGTTTAAAATTGGTATCTGCTTATAATAAGTTTTATCTTTGTATTATGTGCGCGTGCATTTGAAGGGAAGTGACATTATTTATTCTCTTTTGTAGGTGTCGAAAATGAAGAAAGGGAAGGAGACAGTGAAGACATTGATCTTACTTGAGAAGATCTTTTATGAAGATTTCTACATGTTCTAAGAATCATTTTGCTATCGAACATTTTGAAACTTATCCTAAATCTTGAAATGTAAAACTTAATTATGCATTTTGGGTTGAACATTTTGCTTTTACGGGTATATATGTTGGATATTTTGGATTATGAAAAATTGTGTTTTCAGGTTTATGTAATTTGTAATGTATTTTATTTATTTATATGTATATATATATATATATATATATATATATATATATATATCAATTTATAACCAGGGCTACTATTTCAGATAAACCATTGCAATAGGCTGTTCCAAATAATTGCACTGGATTTTTGTACAAACAAAAAACCCGTTGCAATAGACAAATACCGTTGCAATAAAGTAAAAGGCTGTTGCAATAACCTCTACGAAACCGTTGCAATAGCCTTAAAAGGTCGTTGCTTAAGGTCTATGGGGACGGTTGGACACCGTTCCATATAAACACAAAAACTTGTTGCATCAGAAAGAGGGACAACCGTTGCTGTAGATAAGGCTATAGCAACGGGTTTCGCCAACCGTTGCAAAAACCGTTGCCATAGATATATGGGCACGCGAGCAGATGGAACGCACGTTAAACCGTTGCTATAGATATATAGCAACAGTGCTCCCGTCTATAGCAACGGTTTTCTCGGCGTTGCCATAAGCCTATTTTCCAGTAGTGGTACATGGGCCGACGAGGCCAACAAAATGATATACAAAATATAGGCCGACGAGGCCAAACATAACTAACCACATACACATGACTACGAGCCTCTAAGAGTATAGCATATCACATGAGCGGGACAGGACCCCACTATGCCTATAACTATGTACACAAAAGAATAAGTACCCAAAAGGTATGGCTCCGAATGAGATGGAGCTCTGCTATGCAATCTCTGAATAAGCAACTATGAGTCCAGTCTGTCTCCCTGTACACCTGCAGGCATGACGCAACATCCACAAACAAAAGGACGTCTGTACAAAGAATGTACTGAGTATGTAAAGCATGATCAACATCAATATAGAAGCATAATAGACAACTTAGGCAGTAACATAGGAGGAGAGACAACAATATCATCATCATGGCACTTACTTGCTTCCCATAGGGGCATTCCGTTTCTATTGCGTATCCGTATACATACATCCACATCCGTACTTAATTACTCTCATAATCATTTACATCTCATATACATAACGTACTCACATATATACATACATATACATAACTTGCCCGACCATGAAGGTTCGGTGTTTCATACATACTTGGCAGACCAAGGCTCAAGGTCATACATACCTGGCCCTACCAAGGCATCAGGGTTATCCGTACCATCTGCAGAGGTGTGCGCGCGTTATATAATCATATACATACTTTATACATATTCATATACATATATTCTACCCGACGTTATAAGCTCGGGGGTTTCATTATAGCCCTTCATGGGCACACATACATATAATAGCCCATAGGCACCTTTAGCATCATTATTACTATCATTATCATTATCGTTACGTTTACATTATAGGCCTACTCGTCATGTGATGAGTGTAGTACAATCGTAGCACATATCAAGGATCGTGAGCTTATGAGCTCGGAATATCAACCATGTGAAGACAACATACTCATATAGATGAATTAGGAATTTGGCCAAGAATCATGCCTTATGAAAGAAGGGTTAGCCTTACATACCTTCTCGTCGGACTATTCTACACTTGCACGTTCCCTTCCAATGTTAGCGTTTCTACCTTCATTAATATCATAACAATGGCCATTAGTCATCCACATTATCCACATTGTCTAGGTTTTTCAATTTGTTTCTAATTTACCCATATTCAAGGTCATAACACCCAACTTTGTCCATTCGCCTAAAGTGTCTAGTTCATGATCTTAATACCATTTATAACACATTCATATCACGACATAACAACATTCATGATTCAACTCAAACTATTCCTCAAAATGTCACTATTCATCATTCATGACCCATTTTACCATATTTTCTACAATCCATGTATTTTAACTCTCCAATACCTTAAACATCATGTAAATATCATGAATCTTACCTTAGAAGTGGTAGAAACTAGCCTTAGTTGATAATACTCCTCCTTGAGCAAAACCCTAGTTTTCCTCCATTTGGCTTTCTTGACTTTAGATGATCTTTGATGGGTTCTTACTCTTGATTCCCTTATTTGATGTTGTTGATGGTTAATAATCCTTGAAATCTTGTATAATAAATGTAGAGAGAGGTTTTAGAGAGAGGAAAGAAATGTGGAAATGATTTTGTGAACTTGGTCCCTTATTTAATGACATACAGCTGATCTGTCGGGACCCATTATACGGAACATTATACGATCCGTATAACATTATACGGTCCGTATAATCGTCCGTGAAATGGGGCTGCCTTGTACCCCTTCACTGGGACCATTTTACGGTCTCGTTATACGGTCCGTATAACTGACCGTATAATCCCACCAGCTAGCAACCTTCTCTGTGATGGTTTTACGATCCATTATATGGTCCGTATAACATTATACGGTCCGTATAATGAGCCGTATAAACCATCAGTCCACTGAACTTATTCTCGTCACTTTGTTTGATCTCTGATCCTTATGGAACCTTCTTAACACTTGTTCAACACTTCATTATCGATCTAAGGGACATTATAACTCTTCTCCAAGGCATCATTAAGTCCTTGCTAACTCGTTGCTCGTAATTCCTTATTGATACTTATCAAATGCTTTCGCCTTCTCTTGGCAATCCTCATCCCTCATCTCTAACATCTTTAAAATCTCAACTAGGGTCATCAAATGTCATTCCTCACTAGTTCGTTCACTTGCGTACCAACGGAAAATTTCCGAGGTGTAACACTCTTCTTGTTGAATTAGAGAAATCCCATATACATGTTATTGATGAATTGAATTTTCAGTCTTGATATGACTTGTGACATGGTGACTTGTGTTCCCTAATATTGATTTATTGATTATTCCTCATTCCTTGTTGATTGTGGAATGGCAATACATTGTGATGAGAAAGGTATTATAAATATACAAAGGCACATTTGACAGGGGTGAGGATGTGGCCTAATTATGGGCTCGTGATCTGAGGTCAGTTCCGAAGCGAGTGGTACATGGACACCATGGGTCCCCTACAAGTCATGGCTAATGGGTCAAACACTACCATTTAGCATATGTGTACGAAATGTGACAGAGTTGAGATAATTTGTGATTTACGATTGTGTTTGGTGAATACATGGCTTGAGTTACTCTTATTGATTGCTTCTTGTGTGGATTTTACCTTATCCCTGCATTGGTTGATATTTTGGTGTTGGATGATTTCTGATGATAGTTTATGAAGTTATGTGCTGTTGTGCCTATCTGCCTATTTTATTGATTTTTATTTGTGATTGTATGCATGATACTAATCTTAGTCAGCCTATGATACCTACCAGTACATAGTATTTGTACTGACACTACCGTGCTGCATTCTTTTTAGTGCAGATTGTGATCCAGAGACATCTACGAGACCTCATATTTAGGGTGAGGCCAGTTTTGCGCTAGATTTGAGGGTGAGCTCTTATCCATGCCAGGCCTCCTGAAGATCTTTCCTATTTTTGATGTCTATTTTATTTCAGACAGTTATGTTTTTTTTAGGCAGTTATTCATTCTTTAGACAATTATGTTTTAGAGTCTTCGTACGATGAATTTCAGATTTTGGAGTTGCAATAGTTAGAATTCCGTAGATTTTATTTATTTATTAAATGACTAGACATTTGGAGATTTTTATATATGTTGTATCCTTGAATGATTTAAAATTGGCTAAGTAATGTGGTAATCATTTGGATGGTTTGTTAAGTAGATAATTCGCCAACTTGGTGATTTGTGTGTGTGCCACTCACGGCTGTTTGGGTCGTGACAACCATCTTCTCGAAAGTTGCAGTTGGTAGAGACTTAGTGAAGAAATCAACTATATTATCACCTAAACGAATCTGTTGTACGTTGATATCACCATTATTTTGGAGACTGTGTGTGAAGAACAACTTTAGTGATATTTGATTTTTCCTTCTATGAATCCTCTCTTTAGTTTGGCTATGTATGTTGCTGCATCTTCAGCCTTTGGATAGAGTTACATCAACATATAATATTGTTGAAATCACTCCAAGTGTATTCCTGACTTGCTTTATAAATAGATGTTATCTTTATATGATTTTACTGTCATGTGGAACAACATCGTATGACTGTAATCCCTCATAGTCATAGAAAAATATATAAATACATCAATTGCATAAAGATATGGCACTTCAGAACCAAAGAATTCTGCAAGCTTCTTATTTCAACTTCTTTCAGCAAATAATCTATTGCTTTTGGACACTCTTCAAGAGTTCGAATAATATTCAAGTAATCAATTTACACTCATAAAAACATAAGGATAGTTGATTCAGGTCTACCCTTAGCCAATGAATATTCATTATGATAAAATCGCATTCACCTTGCTTGCTTTAACTCATATAAGAATTATGAACAGATTTTTAGAATATGTAAATGCTTCAGGCATTTATAATTCTTCATGAATTTTCATATAAATTTAGTCAAGTGACAATATCCAATAATATTTAAATGCGTTATTGTTACATCCCGTATTTTTGAACGTCGGATTAATTGTAAGTTGAGGTGGGGCCCACACGTCAAGATTTTTTTTTGGGACATGTGACAAATTATATGAATCACATATGTGAAGTTAAACACAACTAAAGAAGGACCCTTGGGCCAAATCAAAGTGGAAGTCCTCCAAACGAATAATTTTAAGAAAACGTTTTCGGGTGACCTGACTTTGGGGGGAACAAATGGTATTATAAGTTTCGAATTTGGAAAATACCAAGAAATAGGAGTTGTAGATAATTGAATTAGCTTTCCATCCATAGGTCGTGGCTTCCAAGGTGACGTCGATACAAGGAGATATGAACGTTTTAAGGTCGAACGGTCAGTGGGCTAGGCCCAACTCGGGACCAACCGAGTTGGCCCAAAAAAATGAAAAGAAAAATTTGGGCCCAACTCAAAGGGGTGGCCGGCCAACAATGGCCCAAACCCATGGTCCTAATTAAATTTTCCATGTGCTAATAATATATAGTAGTCATTATCCTATAGAGGGTTCAAGAAAACAACATAAGGAGAAGACAAGAACAACAACTCAAGCCAATTTCGGGTTTGGCCATAGAAAAATCAACTCCCAAAATCTTGCCTCTAAAATTATTTTCTTGTTGAATTCCTACTAATTCAAGGTCCCTCTACAACTTGGTGTAGTTGTTTTGGAAGAAGGAGCACTTGGTTCCTCAATTTGATCATATATTCAAGTGAAGAAGATTAGGAAAAAGGGTAAGAATTCATCCCTTTTATTTGTGTTATGAAGTCTTGTTTGCGTTGTAGTATGTGGGAATGAGTTGATTGTATGGAAAAATGGAAGATTTCAAAGTGGGTATGAAATATAGTGTATGTAGCCGTGTGTGTATATTGTTGTATATATGATATGAGTTGAATTTTATGTTGTATTCTAGTTGTGGTTATGATGGAAATTATATTGGGAATGAAAGTTGAATGAATTTTGGTTGAAGTTGGAATGTAGAAGATTATGTCACCTTAGAATAATTTTGTGATATTATGGAAATGAAGTTGTTAAGATGTAAATTATGATTATGGTTGATGAAATTGGAAGATGGAAATATGTTATGAATATGTAGGTTGAAGATTTGAAGTTTTGGGTGAATTATGTTTTGGTGGAAAGTTTGTATATCTTGTGAATATTTCGTAGAAATGATATGAAATATTTCCAAATTATATTGTGATGATCTAGATTAATGATGAATGTGAAACCATTGAGATTAGTTTGGAAATTGAAGTTGAAATGAAGGTTATGACATTATGTTGAAAAGATAGCTAGTTAAGTTATATTGTGGTTATAGTGATTGTTGTTGTTGTTGATGTTGTTGGGTTGTTGTTGATTGTTTTGGCCGAGTTAAATTCTCGGAGATGCTATGTGTATAGGGGAGATGCTGCCCAAATTTTTGTAGAAAAGTGTTGACTTGAGATTTAAGCCTAAAGCCTTATGGTTAACATTTGGTAAATGTGACCATTTGCAGATTTTGGACGAAACGGGAAGTGAACTTGGAAAGGCGTAAAGTACGTAAAAGGTATGTAAAGCTATCCCGATTCTTCACTTGGCATGTCCTAGGTGTACTAGGATTGGATTTGAACTTCGGAAGACATTCTGCCCATTGGAATCCGCACTTGAAAATGCTCCTTTTTCGTTCAATAGAATTGAACCCTCTAAGCAGGCTTACTGAAAAATTATGCAAACTTCTCCAAACTGCCTAGAAAGTTATGGAATACCCCTAAGACCCCCCATAAGCTTAATATACGTAATTTGAGCCCGCCGCCTTGTTTGTCCCGAGGCAGGCCCACTATTTCCGATTTTACCCTTATGGTCCTTTGTAACTTGATTTCAAGCAATTTTTAAGGAAACGTCTTAACTACTTTTCCGACTACTAATGATACTTATTCTGGATACTATATCGAGTCTCTGTAAAGGTACGATATTTTGTATTACGTTTAGCTCCACTATTCCCGCTTTGCCCTCTTATTGTACTATTGCCTTATTTTCGAATAATATAAAATAAAATGTTTTAACTATCCTTTCAACTACTAAGGAAAATCGTTTGCTGACTCCCTCGAGTTTGGTAAGCTATTTTGGAATATGAAAAAGATTTCAGGAGGATTATTCTTCCGTAACTCATTATGACATATGACATACACTTGCTATGATTCCGTCCGACTTCATCGATTTGATTTGTCATTCGATATGCCTCATTGAGTCTCTAGAAATCTATGATATTTTTATTGCATTTAGTTTCTCACTACTCCATTCGTGGATGCCTCAATGTTTCCCACACTGAGCCCGGGCCAGGATATGTTGTCAAGCGTATTCCACTGCATTGTTCGCCGTGCCTCGATGTGAGGGGGCAGGTATATATGTACATGGGTTTTGGAGTATGCTGTGCCATGTACACACATTCTGATATGCTATGATCTGATATGGCCATTTGATATGATATGTTATGTTACGGGGTTATCCCCTACTCTGTTCCGTATGTATGGTGGCACCAGCGTCAGGGGGTGGCCACGTTCTGTTTGTCGAGCCCTTGACAGGGGTCGGATATGATATGCTGTATGTTTCTGAACACACTCCTCATGTTTTGAAAATATGCATTTGATACTTCAGATGTCACACTCACTTCTCTGTAAGTCCTGTTTCGGTTATGATCTTGTTCCGTATTGGGACCAGGTACGACATATGTTTTCAACAAATACTATTTATGCTTTATGATCAATATTTTGCTAATCTGGATATTCTGTCCATTTTCTGTACCTTTTGTTCTGATTATGACTTTGTTTACTACGTTCTGTGCTTTACATACTCAGTACATATTTCGTACTGACCCCCTTTCTTCGGGGGCTGCGTTTTCATGCCGCGTAGGTACAGAAGACAGATTTGCTGACCGCCTGCCTAGGACATCTATTCTGCTATCTTGGGAGCGCTCTTTTGTTCAGAGCCTGTATATTGGTACAGTTTGCCGCTATTATATATATGTATGCTATTCAGGGGTATGACGGGGCCCTGTCCTGTCTTATGAATATGTTATGATCTGTAGAGGTCTGTAGACATACTTGTGTGGGTTCTGTATATGTTCGGGTATGATACGATCTGTGACAGCCTCATCGGCCTCCATGTACTGTGTCGGTTCTTTTATGCTAATTACTAACGTCTAGTGACTTTTATATTTGAAATATTCTGTCATTTTGCTAATTTGGGTTATCGGGTACGTCTGGGTGTCCAGCACGGACACTAGTCGCGGCCTACGGAGTTGGGTCGTGACAAAAGTGATATCAGAGCGGTTTGGTTCTCGGAATGTCTACAGACCGTGTCTAGTAGAGTCTTGTTTATCGGTGTGTTGTGCACCACATCTATAAACAGGAGGCTACAGGGCATTTAGGGTGTTACCTTTCTTTGAATCTTAGATCGTGCGATAGAGCCAGCTGTAGGAAATGAAGTCCTTTTTTTTACTAACCCTTGATTGCAGCTGGATAACGGTATCGACGTAAGACAGCGATTGATGATATTGGAAGCTACACAGTACACAGGTAAGCAATGGTATGAAAGACGTATGCTGGGTAAGGTATTGAAGTACGATTGAAACATAAAGTTTAAAATCGTAAGGGAAAGTAAACAGGAAAGTGGAACAGGTGCAGTTTGAGTTGGGCATGTGAGGTAAGCCTCGGGATCTTTGTACTTTTATTTGAAATTGTTAGCCCCGTGTGGCTATGATGCGATATGATATGATATGTATATACGTATATGTGTTAGCCCTGTGAGGCATGGTTGGTATTTCCTGTGTACAGGTTTTGGGATAGTAAGAAATACAGAGGAACCTCTGCCCAAATTACTCCAGAAATATAAATAGGAAAATAAGATATAAATTCTTAATATGTCTTGAAAGTCGATACCGATAGGGTAAATCTCTTATGTTGGGTTAAAAGTTTAAGACATACCCTCCATGTCATTCGTAAGAAGCGTTATCCTCATATGGAAAATTTTATCTCGAGAAAGCATATACGAGTAGCGAATTCACAATTTATTTGGAGGGACCAGAAATATGTTCTAACCGCATTTTGTTTTAGCATAGCCCATGTGAAGGGCAAAATATGCGGAAGGGCAAAAATATCCGACGATCAAGTTTCCTCTAATTGAAAGAATACAAAGCGTATGACAAGCAGGCGGGAATTGAGTGGTTCGCTCACGACTCAAATATATATATATAAAAATATGGAGGTAGTTATGTGAATTAAGTACTACAAGATTCCGCGAAGTTCGTCGGACTCTAGTTTTCTTTTGTTGGTGGTCGGAAGATGCCTTACAGTAACATTTTATCAGTTTTCCTCGACTGATTGGAGATGGAATTTGTGGAATAAAAACTCCAACTCGGGGGTCGTCTAGAATAATATATATATACATGGAGGTAAATATTGAGGACGTACAAGGGGCGACACGGTAACTATATAGTCAGAAAAGTAAAAGAATTCTCGCTAAGTCGGGGTGGGACCCGCTACGAGAACGTTTTGAAAAGTTGTTAAGACCCCGATTTGCCTTAAATTACGTGACAAAGGCTGTGCGGGGCAATCGATGTAATTATACCGGTCTTAACGTGCCTAAATGCATTAAAGTTGTAAGGTTAGCGTGCCAGGGCCAGAGCAATTCTGGGATGGGTGACCCCCTGGGAAATGTACAAAATTTTCGCAACATAGATATGAGAGACGAATAGGAAATTCGGGGTAACCTAAATGGAATTAGGATATGTGGAATGGCTAGAAATTTTATAGGGGTCACACGAGCTGAGACGGATTGGATTGTTAAAAAGAAATAAAAAGCAGCGCAGCCTTGAAATTAGAGTAAATTCGAACAAGTGATTGAAGATGTATTGTAAAAGAAATGGCAGTGATATATATGCGTATGTGTAGGCCCCCCCATTTATGATGATGTCGATTGATTGGTGAACCCTAATAGCCAGTGTAGTCATATACGAAAAACATTAACTGGAGAGAATGTACGAGAAAAGGGGAAAGGTGTGGTACCAATGTTACGAAATAGATTGATACTTATTTCGCTACCGGTTGAGATTGGAAGATCCAAATATCAAGAGAAGTGAACCGTGAGAAACGTAATTAAGCGGAGCCTCTGAAAGAGTCGACGGGCAAAGCACGAAGTTAATTGCGAAAGCAAACTAAAATGGAATAGTACAGGGCAAAGAAAAACTTACGACATGAAATGATGAATTATGTGAATATCAAATAATTCGATTGTCGAGAAAATAGGACGACAGATAAGGAATGGGTATGAAGAAAGTATGTGGTTACTATGAGATAAGCAACTACCCTAATTATATCACTTGAGTGCCAACTATCGAGTAAGATTGTGTACTATGTAATTATGATTCTGTTAAGGTTTCGTACGAAGATAATCAAGTTGTAGGTTAGAAGGAAAAGATTCGAATATGGTGTAAGTATAACCCCAAGAAGGGGGAGCGAATGAAAGTAAAATAAATTAAGCATGAACGAAAATAACTGACATACAGAAGATTGAAGCGATAAAGGACTGGTCTAGGCCTTCGACATCGACTGAAATATGTAGTTGTCTGGAAATGGTCAGATTATGGCCTATGTCCCTCGGCAGCTCAGACCGCACGAGGAAAGATTATTTCGCACATGGTCTGGAATTAGCTATGGTGATTCATGCTTTAAAGATATGGCAGTATTACTTACGTGGGGTGCGCGTTGATATTTATACGGATCCTAAGGGCTGCCAGTATACGTTTTAAGAAAAAGGGAGCCGAATTCGCGGCAGAGAAAATGGTTCAATTATTGAAGGATTATGATGTTAATATTTTGTGCCACCCCAGAAAAGCTAAAGTTGTGACAGACGCACTTATTCGTGAGTCTACGGACGGCTTGACCGGCGTACATTTAGAAGTAAAGAATTGGTCTGTAAAACGCATTAGTCAGCTAGCCTTAGAGTCCGTTTGGTCGGTTCTGAAGATATTGGAATTTTGTCCGAAGAAGTTACTGAATCATCGATCATGGGAAAGGTAAAACAGCGTCAGTTTGAGGATTCTATTCTAGTATCGTACAGAGATACAACCTTTGACAAGGAAAAGATCCAGCTCGAGGTTTTACCGGATGAGTATTGTTATACCGAGGAAGATTATGTGTGCCCGACATCGTAAGACCCGTTGACCAGTGCCCAAATTGTCAGCAAGTTTAAATTGGGTATCAGAAACCGGGTGGACTGTTTCAGGAAATGAAAATTCCGACTTAGAAGTGGGAAATAATTAGTATGGATCTCATTACGGGTTTGCCTCGCGCTCCACGGAAGTATGATTTCCATATGTGGTATAGTTGATAAACTGACAAAAATCAGCCCATTTTCTCCCCGTCAGAACCACTTATTCGGTTGGGGATTATGCCAGACTATATGTATTAAACGAATAATGAGACTCCACGGAGCTCCTATATCTATTGTCATTGACAGAGATACTCAGTTTATGACTAATTTCTGGAGATTCGTTTCAGGAAGGATTAGGGGCTCAGGTAAGTCCAAGCACAGTATTCCATCCTCAGAGTAACGGACAGGCCGAGCACAGTATACAAATGCTAGAAGATATGTTGCGAGCCTGTATTATTGATTTTGGAGGTAGCCGAGACGATCATCTGCCGTTGATCGAGTTTTCTTATAATAACCGCTACCATTCTAGCTTAATACGAGGCTTTGTATGACAAAAAAATGCAGGTCACCCATCGGCTAGTTTGATATTGGCGAAACAGAATTAATAGGCCCAGATATGATCCAATAGGCAGTTGATATGGTGAAACTTATCCGAGAGAGACAATTAGCAGCTTAGGGTCGATAGCAGTCATATTCTGATAAACGGCGTCGACCATTGGAATCCCAGGTTAGTGATTGGGTATTTTTGAAGTATCGCCTATGAAAGGCATAATGTGATTCGGTAAAAAGAGTAAGTTCAATCCGCGATATATCTGACCTTATCAGATTGTTCGAAGAATTGAGAATGTCGTTTACGGGCTAGACCTACCATCTGATTTGGAAGAAGTACATCCGGTATTTCACGTATCCATGCTCCGAAAATGTGTCGGCGATCCTCCTAGAATATTTCCAGCAAATAATATTCGGGTGACGGAGGAACTATCGTACGAAGAGCAGCCTGTAGCCGTTCTGGATTGCCAAGTAAGAAAATTACGGAACAAAGATGTAGCTTCCGTTAAGGTGCTGTGGCGGAATAATAACAGGGAGGAGATAACCTGGGAAGATGAAGAAGAAATATCCTCAGTTGTTCGCTATCCCTCCAGGTAATTTAAAAGCTTTGCTTAGTTATATTCATTAATGAATGTGTATTATGTGTGCTGACCATAAAGAGAAACTTCCCCGAAGTACTTACAGACCCTATAAGCCTAATCTAACATTCGAGGACGAATGTTCTAAAGGGGGGGGGGGGGGGGGAGGATGTTACATCCCGTATTTTTGAACGTCGGATTAATTGTAAGTTGAGGTGGGGCCCACACGTCAAGATTTTTTTTTGGGACATGTGACAAATTATATGAATCACATATGTGAAGTTAAACACAACTCAAGAAGGACCCTTGGGCCAAATTAAAGTGGAAGTCCTCCAAACGAATATTTTTAAGAAAACGTTTTCGGGTGACCTGACTTTGGGGGGAAACAACGGTATTATAAGTTTCGAATTTGGAAAATACCAAGAAATAGGAGTTGTAGATAATTGAATTAGCTTTCCATCCATAGGTCGTGGGTTCCAAGGTGACGTCGATACAAGGAGATATGAACGTTTTAAGGTCGAAAGGTCAGTGGGCTAGGCCCAACTCGGGACCAACCGAGTTGGCCCAAAAAAATGAAAAGAAAAATTTGGGCCCAACTCAAAGGGGTGGCCGGCCAACAATGGCCCAAACCCATGGCCCTAATTAAATTTTCCATGTGCTAATAATATATAGTAGTCATTATCCTATAGAGGGTTCAAGAAAACAACATAAGGAGAAGACAAGAACAACAACTCAAGCCAATTTCGGGTTTGGCCATAGAAAAATCAACCCCCAAAATCTTGCCTCTAAAATTATTTTCTTGTTGAATTCCTACTAATTCAAGGTCCCTCTACAACTTGGTGTAGTTGTTTTGGAAGAAGGAGCACTTGGTTCCTCAATTTGATCATATATTCAAGTGAAGAAGATTAGGAAAAGGGTAAGAATTCATCCCTTTTATTTGTGTTATGAAGTCTTGTTTGCGTTGTAGTATGTGGGAATGAGTTGATTGTATGGAAAAATGGAAGATTTCAAAGTGGGTATGAAATATAGTGTATGTAGCCGTGTGTGTATATTGTTGTATATATGATATGAGTTGAATTTTATGTTGTATTCTAGTTGTGGTTATGATGGAAATTATATTGGGAATGAAAGTTGAATGAATTTTGGTTGAAGTTGGAATGTAGAAGATTATGTCACCTTAGAATAATTTTGTGATATTATGGAAATGAAGTTGTTAAGATGTAAATTATGATTATGGTTGATGAAATTGGAAGATGGAAATATGTTATGAATATGTAGGTTGAAGATTTGAAGTTTTGGGTGAATTATGTTTTGGTGGAAAGTTTGTATATCTTGTGAATATTTCGTAGAAATGATATGAAATATTTCCAAATTATATTGTGATGATCTAGATTAATGATGAATGTGAAACCATTGAGATTAGTTTGGAAATTGAAGTTGAAATGAAGGTTATGACATTATGTTGAAAAGATAGCTAGTTAAGTTATATTGTGGTTATAGTGATTGTTGTTGTTGTTGATGTTGTTGGGTTGTTGTTGATTGTTTTGGCCGAGTTAAATTCTCGGAGATGCTATGTGTATAGGGGAGATGCTGCCCAAATTTTTGTAGAAAAGTGTTGACTTGAGATTTAAGCCTAAAGCCTTATGGTTAACATTTGGTAAATGTGACCATTTGCAGATTTTGGACGAAACGGGAAGTGAACTTGGAAAGGCGTAAAGTGCGTAAAAGGTATGTAAAGCTATCCCGATTCTTCACTTGGCATGTCCTAGGTGTACTAGGATTGGATTTGAACTTCGGAAGACATTCTGCCCATTGGAATCCGCAATTGAAAATGCTCCTTTTTCGTTCAATAGAATTGAACCCTCTAAGCAGGCTTACTGAAAAATTATGCAAACTTCTCCAAACTGCCTAGAAAGTTATGGAATACCCCTAAGACCTCTGTAGGTGACCCCATAAGCTTAATATACGTAATTTGAGCCCGCCGCCTTGTTTGTCCCGAGGCAGGCCCACTATTTACGATTTTACCCTTATGGTCCTTTGTAACTTGATTTCAAGCAATTTTTAAGGAAACGTCTTAACTACTTTTCCGACTACTAATGATACTTATTCTGGATACTATATCGAGTCTCTGTAAAGGTACGATATTTTGTATTACGTTTAGCTCCACTATTCCCGCTTTGCCCTCTTATTGTACTATTGCCTTATTTTCGAATAATATAAAATAAAATGTTTTAACTATCCTTTCAACTACTAAGGAAAATCGTTTGCTGACTCCCTCGAGTTTGGTAAGCTATTTTGGAATATGAAAAAGATTTCAGGAGGATTATTCTTCTGTAACTCATTATGACATATGACATACACTTGCTATGATTCCGTCCCACTTCATCGATTTGATTTGTCATTCGATATGCCTCATTGAGTCTCTGGAAATCTATGATATTTTTATTGCATTTAGTTTCTCACTACTCCATTCGTGGATGCCTCAATGTTTCCCACACTGAGCCCGGGCCAGGATATGTTGTCAAGCGTATTCCACTGCATTGTTCGCCGTGCCTCGATGTGAGGGGGCATGTATATATGTACATGGGTTTTGGAGTATGCTGTGCCATGTACACACATTCTGATATGCTATGATCTGATATGGCCATCTGATATGATATGTTATGTTACGGGGTTATCCCCTACTCTGTTCCGTATGTATGGTGGCACCAGCGTCGGGGGGTGGCCACGTTCTGTTTGTCGAGCCCTTGACAGGGGCCGGATATGATATGCTGTATGTTTCTGAACACACTCCTCATGTTTTGAAAATATGCATTTGATACTTCAGATGTCACACTCACTTCTCTGTAAGTCCTGTTTCGGTTATGATCTTGTTCCGTATTGGGACCAGGTACGACATATGTTTTCAACAAATACTATTTATGCTTTATGATCAATATTTTGCTAATCTGGATATTCTGTCCATTTTCTGTACCTTTTGTTCTGATTATGACTTTGTTTACTACGTTCTGTGCTTTACATACTCAGTACATATTTCGTACTGACCCCCTTTCTTCGGGGGCTGCGTTTTCATGCCGCGCAGGTACAGAAGACAGATTTGCTGACCGCCTGCCTAGGACATCTATTCTGCTATCTTGGGAGCGCTCTTTTGTTCAGAGCCTGTATATTGGTACAGTTTGCCGCTATTATATATATGTATGCTATTCAGGGGTATGACGGGGCCCTGTCCCGTCTTATGAATATGTTATGATCTGTAGAGGTCTGTAGACATACTTGTGTGGGTTCTGTATATGTTCGGGTATGATACGATCTGTGACAGCCTCATCGGCCTCCATGTATTGTGTCGGTTCTTTTATGCTAATTACTAACGTCTAGTGACTTTTATATTTGAAATATTCTGTCATTTTGCTAATTTGGGTTATCGGGTACGTCTGGGTGTCCAACACGGACACTAGTCGCGGCCTACGGAGTTGGGTCGTGACAGTTATATTTTTGATTGTCTTGTTTGCAAGTCCAATAAGCTTGAAGCTTACCAAAATGAGTCATTTCACTTGGTAATAATGTGTATGTTAGCATGCTTTATAGACATAGAATTCAGATCCAAAAATATCATTGATGATATTGCGCTATATTGTACCAAAGATATCATTGATGATATATCATTTGTATCAGTTCGCAATGTGACATAACTTAATTAGATCTCATCTCTTTCATTATTTTAGGTACCTAAACCTCTCATGAGGTGTTATGTCGTATGCTTTTCAAGAGCACATTGCCTTCTTATTATGACCATTTTGATTATTTGCTCCTCTCCCTTTTCAAGGATTATTTCATTTGGAACCAATTGATCTATCATGCTTCATGCATGTTGTATACTTTGTCCTTCAGGGACATTATTGTTAATTGGGTTATTTTGCAACTGAAATATGATATTAGTTTTAGATCAGCAAATCCATCGAGCATTTAACTTGAATTATCTTTGAATGAGGATCATAACATATTTATTAGCTGCTTATTCTCTCCCCCTTATGTTAGAAACTAACATATATCCCATCTTCTTTGGGGGAATTGCATCATGGTAGATTAATTAATCATATACCACACATAAGAAACTGTTAGATGGAAATATCTGGTTCCTAACCCTGAACCATTGTGAGGGGAGAATTTATCATAATTTATTGGTCTGAAGCATACACGTGATGTTGTATACAATATATCATATCTCAGACAAGCACATGAAGCTTTGTTCTCATAAGCAATGGTTTAACTATTTAGTGATGGCATTTAACGCCAAACCAGCTTAGATATAAACCAGCATTATCAAGATGGATTGTCTTGATTACATAATTTGAAAATTGTGCTCTTAACTACATTATTTTGGGCAAGTAATTTTATAAATGTCAAACTGCAGGTTGACAATAAACACACATGTGACCATCTCATTGATGCATCTATTTAAGATATCACATAACAGGTGAATGGACCCATATTCACCTTTTATATTTTTTCAAAATTTTGGGAATTCAATCCCAACATTAGCCAGTATAATCAACTTATCACGAGAACAAGCAACACAAACAAATTCTCGAAGAATCTTCTAGTTCTTCAATGTATGTCGAATACTCAATCTGCACATCATATTTGATTCGAGATGGCCAAATTGCTCATGCCAACTGATATAATTATCTATACCACTAAACTTTAGGTTTACTATGCCATGCGCTATTTGTTTTAGTAAACTTCTGATTTACTATGACATGAATTCTTTTTCACATCGATAAACTTCTGTCTACCGTGACATGTGATTTCACCATGCTTATATTGTAGTACACTTTGGAGAATAAGGCGTGTAACCTTTCATATAGATATTTATTACCCACCATGAATTTTAAGATATTTGATCATCCCATCATTAATAGCTACAATATAATAGTCATTTTGTCACACCCCAACCTTGGTGAGGCGTGATTGGCACCCGACACCTTACTGGGGTCGAGCGAACCAAACTATAACTCGCATCATCTATGTCTCGACTGGGAAACTAAGGCCAAGGAGGCCAACTTTGAATATAATATCATGCATATGTATATGTACAATGGACCCAGGATGACGACATAATAACCAACAAGGCATGACTAAGCTGTATACAGGAAACTATCGGCAATGCCTCTAAGAACATGACCAAAGTATATAAATCGGGACAGGGCCCCCGACATACCTATAGCATAAAAATACATATACAATCCCAGACTGGGCAATGCTCCAGGAAGAAGTGGAGCTCACCAATCAAAACTGGTACCTGGAGGCAGCCTACTGTGGAGGGTCCTCCTCTCGTCTATCTATTCCTGCGGGCATGAATGCAGCATCCACAAATAAAAGGACGTCAGTACGAATAATGCACCGAGTTTGTAAGGCGGAAATGTAACATAATAAACATATACTGCGAAGAAGAAGGATAAGAATCAACCTGACACCTCTGACTTACCAATGAGAATCTAGTATGCATGTCTCTTTATACTCTCATATATATGACTACATCTATGTACAATTGTTACACCTTGGAAAATTCCCCATTACCGTACAGTGAATAGAATAGCGAAGGGCATGATGTATACGATGATTTGATAAGTACGAAGTAGCATTTGATGATCCTAATCGAGATTCAAAGACATTTGACGTAATGGAAGAAGGTTGTTAAGGAAAACAAAGGATATGTTGCGTGTCGGGTAAGAATTATGAGCGACGAGTTAATGATAAATTAATGATGCTTTGGAGAAGAGTAATAACGTCCCTTAGATTGGTATTGAAGTGTTAAACAAGTGTTAAGAAGGTTCCATAAGGATTGGAGATCAAACGAGTCAATGAAAAAGAGTTCGGATGAACTGGGCATTATACGGCCCAACATACTGGCCGTATAAATTATACTGGCCATATGTATGGACGTATAATTAGCCCAGAATGTCATGTCTCACTCGACCAAACATACGGCCTGTATAAAATGTACGGACCGTATGTTGGTCCGTATATCTTGGTCGGGACAGAAATTAAAATCATATAAGGACCATTCCTTCATTTCATTTCATTTCATTTTCCACTCTCCTCTCTTCAAGAAACCTCTAGAACTTTCTCCATCATTCATCCATAAGAATTCAAGGGGAAACCATGATCAACTATACCAAATCCATGAAAACAAGTGTATGAAACCTAGTAAAAGTTCATCTACACCAAGAAAACTCAAAGGAAGTGAGTTAGGGTTTTGGTACAAGAAGAGAAGTTCCACTCAAAGGTTGTTCCTCCATCATCTAAGGTGAGTTTTATGACCATTCCATGTTGTTTAAGGTATTGGAAGGCTAAGACACTTGAATTGTAAAAAGATATAGAAAGTGGGTCATAAAAGAGTGAATAGTGTCATTGTTGAGTAGTAGTTGGGGTGAATTATGAATATTGGTATGTTGTGATTGTAAATATGTTATGAATGATATTTAGAACATGAAATAAGTATTATATGTGAGAATTCGAAAGTGGTGTCATGACCACGATTATGGAGAAATTGAAGAGGAATTGTGAAATGCGAATAATGTGGGTGAATGATGATTGTTGTCTATTATATTGTGAATGTTGTTATGAACGTTTGGGAGTTCGTATATAATATGGGGAAAGTAGTATAAACAAAGGAAATGCTGCCCAATTTTCCCTAGAAATAGTAACACGTTCTTATAGTCGATTAGCTAACATTCATGCGACTTCTCTTGAAGGTAGAAACGTGGGAAGTGAAAGAGAACAAGCAAGCGATAGATTAGTTAAACGTAAAGGTATGTGAGGATAGTCCCTTCTTTCTAAGGAATGAGTCCGATGGTATGATTCTTCCTTGTTCTCCATGAATCTTCTACATTCCGGAAAACTAATAGCCTATGTTCATGAATAGCCATATGAGATGAGAAAGATATTATGAGTTCAATAATGATGATGATGATGAGTTAAGTATAAAGATTCTAGAGTTCCTGGTATGGTGCTCCTATAAAGTTAATAATGTCATATATTGTATACACTCACCTTGTATATCATTTCCTTCGAGGTGAGGCAGAATATCATAAAGTCAATGATGTCGTTTACTGTACACACTCACCTTATACACTACTTCTTTCAAGGTGAGGCAGAATACTTATAAATGTTCCATAATAGAATCAGGGGTTCACGACCTTAGGTCACCTCGATAAATTATAGCTATCTTTGAGTTATTATACATGCATTATGATGAGTATATGTGGATGACATTACGCCGTGCCTATATGGACGGGCAGACACACCACTGCAATGGGCAGCTTATACCCCGAAAGCGGGAGGCCTGGACGCAGGTTAATTATTATCACACCGTACCTATATGGACGGGAATCTTATACATTTATACATTATTGCATACATGATATGATGGTGATTATGAGAAAGTCAGCATGTGTTATCCCTTTTATAAGTGACAGTCATATACAGTTGCTCCTTATTGATGCTCCCTTTATCTCATTGATGTATCAATATTGTTTATGCCTCTCATACTCAGTACAATGTTCGTACTGACGTCTGTTTTCTTTTGACGCTGTGTTCATGCCCACAGGTAGACAGGGAGTTGATCTTGATCCAGACTCGTAGGAGCTAATAGCTGATTGAGAGCACTGCATTGTTCCGGAGGTGCCTTTGATTATTATTTTGTGTATATATATGTATATTTTTTGGCACGACGGGGCCCTGTCCCATCCCTATGTTTGGCACTCTAGTAGAGGCTCGTAGATACGCAGTGTAGGTTATATGGTCTCACGAGGTTTCTATTATGCATGTATATATGTATATGATTTTGATAGCCTAAAGGCTTATGTCTATAAAAGTATCTACGTTGTCAAATGAAAAATGATTTCCTTGTGATTTGAATATGAATTTGATAAAACAACATTTAATGAGCATGATGAGTAGTAGCACGAGAGGTGCTTCGTGGTTAGCACCAGGTACCTGTCACGGCCCCTAGTCGGGTCGTGACAAAAATGGTATCAGAGCAGTTCAGTCCTAGGAAGTGTCTACGAGCCGTGTCTAGTAGAGTCTTGTTTATGGTGTGTTGCGCGCCACACTAATAAACAGGAGGCTACAGGGCATTTAGGAAAAATGACCATCTTTCATCTTAAGAGATCGTGCGAGAGCCATGTTATAAGATTTTCTCCCCCCTAATAGTGTGCTATGATTTCAGAAATGCCGCTAAAGGGAAAAGCTACAGCCGCCCAGAAGGGCAAGACTTCGACAAAAAGGCGGGTGGAAAGAGAGCCGCCAATGAATGTAGAAGAGGGCGAGTTATATAACGAGGCCCCATCTAATACTTCCTCCACCCCGCCCAATGTGGAAGAACAAGGAGGAGCTTCAGCTTCAATTCCTCCACCGGTTGCTACGGGTCATCCAGTGACCGAGGCCATCCATCTATTGACACAGTTGGTTGCCGCCCAGGCACAGCGTCAAAATGTAAGTTCAAGTGATCGGGCAGCTAGTACCAGAGCTCGTGATTTTATGAGTTTAAATCCTCTGGAGTTTTTTGGGTCAAAGTCGGATGAAGACCCGCAAGGTTATTGATGAGATGCTGAGAACATTGAGGATTATTCATGCCTCCGAGACTGAATCTGTGGAGTTGGCATCCTATAGACTCCAAGTCGTAGCGGTATTGTGGTATAATAATTTGCTAGCATCACGAAGGGAAAATGCGCCTCCTCCCGTGTGGCAAGAATTTGTAGATGCTTTTATCCGTCACTATTTGCCACCCGAGGTCCGCTGGGCTAGAGCAGATAGTTTTTTAAACTTGAAACAAGGGGACATGAGTGTCCGAGAATATAGCCTTCAGTTTAATTCGTTGGCTAGGTATGCCCCGACTATGGTGGCCGATATGGGAGATAGGGTGCATAGGTTTGTGAGTGGCTTGGGGCCACATTTGTTCAAGGATTGTTTGACGGCTTCATTATAAGAAGGGACGGATATTTCCCGAATACAAGCTCATGCCCAGAATCTAGAAGGACAACGACATCCGCAAAGGGCTGATCGCGACATTGATAGAAGGCAAAGCAAGAGGGCCAGATCTATGGTGACAGGCAGTGATTATAGAGGGGGATCAAGGCAGACACATTCTAAACACTCAGGCCAGTCGGTGACTAGTGCACCTCCCCGATTTACAGGTAGGAGATTTGACCGCTCCTTTCGTTCAGGACGCGGTCAGAGTTCGAGGGCCCCAGATTCCCAGTTTGGGGGAGATTATAGCCAGAGGAGACCCCCAGTACCACCATACAGCCAGTACGGTAGGTTACCGTTATACCTCGGAAAATGTCTAATCTCGTACTGCGAATAGACTAACTAAGAATACGAGTATACGATGTTTTAATCAGAAAGGAACGACGTTTGACGACCCTAAGCAAGATTTCAAAGGAAATGGGAATAAGAGGTAGGTTATGAGCCCAACGACTATTTATAGGTTCTGGAAATATGAAAAAGTTACAGATTTGCACTTTAGTCTCGTTGATGAAATACAGACCATAAAGTGGTATACGGCCCGTAAACTGCCATGTCGTATTTCAACATTCCAAAAGTTCAACTTTCTGCCAAAGACTTGAATGGTTAAAGACGACTTGAAATACAGATCGTAAACTGAAATACGACCCGTAAACTGAGTCGTAAACCACCATGTCCTCAGCCTGACTTTCTGGTTCTGTTATGTTTAAATACGCCCATAGAATACGGGCCGTAAACTGGAATACGGACCGTAAACTAGGTTTACGACCACTGTGCACTTCAACTACTGTTCATTTCGGATCAGATTTTAAGTCATTAAAAAGGAGACCCAAGCTCATTAATTCATTTCATTTCCACGATACTTCTCTCTAGAAGCCTCTAGAATATTCTCCACTCTTCATCTACAAGAAAACAAAGGAAATCAAAGATCAATATCAATAATCCAAGTGAATCAAGTGTATGAAACTCATCAAAGGTCATCCAAGTTAAGAAATTTCAAGAGAAGCAAACTAGGGTTTTAGTGCAAGAAGAGTAATACCACTCAAGGCTTGTTCCTACAACATCTAAGGTAAGTTTTATGGCATTTGCGTGTTATTTAAGGTATGAAAGAGTTGAAACACTTGGATTATAGAAGATGTAAGAAATGGGTCATGAAAGTGTGAATAGTAGCAATGTTGAGTAAAGGTTTGAATTGAGCCATGATCATTGATAATTTGTGATAATAAAAATGTTATGAATGACATTTAGAACATGGAATAAGTATCCTTTGTGAGAAAAATGCAACAATGAACCATTGCCATGATTATGGAGAAATTGAAGACAAATTGTGAATACGGATATTGTAAACGAATGATGAGTGTTGTCTATCATATTGAGAATGTTGTTATGAACGCTTGAGAGTTGATATAGAATATGGGAAGAGTTACATAAATGAAAGGAAATGTTGTCCAATTTTTCTCTAGCGTTAGTAAGATGTTTTTATGATCGCTAGCTAATGTCGATACAAATTCTCTTGAAGGAAGAACGTACGCACTAAAGGAGAACAAGCAAGCGATAGATTAGTAAACGACAAAGGTATGTGAGGCTAGTCCTTTCTTTCTAATGGCATGAATTCCATATCATGACTCTTCTTTCCTATTCATGAATTCCTACATTCCGAAATCCAAAAGTCTATGCCCATGAATAGCGGTATGAGATAAGAGATAGGTCTTGAGTCCTATAGTGATGATGATGATGAGTTAAAGTATAGAGATTCTAAAATGTATGATATGATAATCCTATAACGTTAATGATGCTATTTATCGCTTACACTCACCTTATATGTTATTTCCTTCAAGGTGAGGCAGAATGTCAATGTATGTTTTATAATGGAATCGGGGGATCACGACCTTACGTCACCCCGATAAAGTATGGTCGTTCTTGAGCCTTGTGCATGCATTATGATAAGTACATTATAATGAGTATATTACGATAATGAGCATATGATGATGATGATACACCGTGCCTAGCGGCTGATTTGAGAGCACTCCATTGTCCGGAGGTGCTTATGATCATTCTTTTGTGTACGTGTATATTTTGGGCATGACGGGGTCTTGTCCCGTCTGTATGTTTAGCACTCCAGTAGAGGCGCGTAGATACGCAGTGTGGGTTAGATAGTCTCACGAGATTGCTGCTATGTGTGTGTGTGTATATATATATATATATATTATTTTGATGGCCGAGATACTTATGTATATGAAAGTATTTATGTTTTCAAATGGAAGATGATTTTCTCATGATTTGATTATGAAATCGATAAAGCGCATTAAATGAGTAAGGTTAGAAGAAGAACTAGCGGTGCTCGGTGGTTAGCTCGGGGTACCCGTCGCGGCCCCTAGTTGGGTCGTGACAAAAGTGGTATCAGAGCAGTTCAGTCCTAGAAAGTATCTACGAGCCGTGTTTAGTAGAATCTTGTTTATGGTGTGTTGCGCACCACATCAATAAATAAGAGGCTACAGGGCATTTAGGAAAAATGACCATCTTTCTTCTTATGAGATCGTGCGATAGAGCCGTGTATAAGATTTTATCCTCCCTAATAGTGTGTTGTGATTTCAGAATGCCGCCAAAAGGAAAAGCTACAGCTGCCCAGAAGGGCAAGACTACGACAAAGAGGCGGGTAGATAGAGAACCACCAATGAATGTGGAAGAGGGCGAGTTACAAAATGAGGCCCCATCTAGTACTTTCTCCACCCCGCCTAATGTAGAAGAACAAGGAGGAGCTTCAGCTCCAATTCCTCCACCGGCTGCTTCGGGTCAACAAATGACCGAAGCTATTCAGCTATTGGCACAATTGGTTGCTGCACAGGCATAACGGCAAAATGTGAGTTCGAGTGATCGGGCAGCAAGTATTAGAGCCCGTGATTTTATGAGTCTAAATCCTTCGGAATTTTTCGGGTCAAAACCGGATGAAGACCCGCAAGGTTTCATTGATGAAATGTTGAGGACATTGAGGATTGTCCATGCCTCCGAAACTGAATCTGTGGAGTTGGCATCTTATAGACTCCGGGATGTGGCAGTCTTATGGTATAATAATTTGGTATTGTCAAGAGGAGAGAATGCGCCTCCTCCGGTTTGGCAAGAATTCGTAGATGCTTTCATTCGTCATTACTTGCCAGGTCCACCGAGCTAGAGCGGATAGATTTCTTAATTTGAAGCAAGGAAGCATGAGTGTCCGGGAGTATAGCCTACAATGTAATTCATTGGCTAGATATGCCCCGTCTATGGTGGCCGACATGGGAGATCGAGTACATAGATTTGTGAGTGGCTTGGGACCACATTTATTTAAGGACTGTTTGACGGCTTCGTTGCAAGACGGGATGGATATTTCCCAAATACAAGCCCATGCTCAGAATCTAGAGGGACGACAACAACCACAAAGAAGTGATCGTGATATTGATAGAAGGCAAAGTAAGAGAGCTAGATCTATGGGGGCAGGCAGTGATTATAGAGGGGGATCAAGGCAGACTTACTCCAGACATTCCGGCCAGTCAGTGACCCACCTCCTCGATTTATGGGTAGGAGATTTGATCGCTCCCTTCGTTCAGGACAGGGTCAGAGTTCGAGGTCCCCGGATTCTCAGTTTGGGGGATTTTATATGTCACACCCTGATCTTACTAGGGTGTGATGGGCACCCGACCCCATATTCGGAGTCGAGCGAATCCGCTGACTCTTATTACATATATAATCTCTTTAGACTCTTAAATCAAATAAGAAATGAAAAACATCGTAAAACTTTCTGAACCTTTCTTTTCATCGTACTCAATTCGAATAAAATCCATCATCACATTAAGCTCGTAACATGAAACAAAATAACACATCGTCTGATGGAGCCGCTTACAAAACTGACATTCTATACCCACGACTCTGTCTGCAAAGTCTCTAAATTCGAACGAGACATCATAGCATAGTACTCTGACCCGACAACACTCCAGGGCAAACGGAGCTTGCCAACTCCGCTGGAACATCTTCTATAATAGCTTCTACTCATCCGGGTGTACCTACGCGGCATGAAACGCAGCCCCCGAAGAAAGAGGGGTCAGTACGAGCAATGTACTGAGTATGTAAGGCATGAATAGTAACATAAAAAGGGATGTAAATATGAATAATAACAAAATGGAAATATAGAGCATATCATGGGGTAAAAGAGTAACCTGTACATCTGGGTGCCTTTTAGCCGGGTACCATGCATTCTTATCTTTCCTTTGAAAACATTTCTTTTTCATATATATGGAAAATAAAACATATCATATTGCCGAGGCGTCGGCTCCGATCCATTTAGCCACTTATATCCCGCGTCCGAGATGATATTAACCGATGTGGGATTTGCCTGAACCAATGTCGGATTTGCCTAAACCAATGTGGGATTTGCCTAAGGCAAGCCTTACACTCACCCCCCTTTGGGACTCAGCGTTCTTGCTGAGGTTTGCCCCACCATTGGGTTTGCCCCACCACTGGGTTTGCCCCACCATTGGGTTTGCCCCACCACCGGCTCTGATACCAACTGATCAGGTGGATATGTGTCTATAGCGCCTCACCTTTTCCCTTGCCCCATATACTTATACATATA
Organism: Lycium barbarum; assembly: GCF_019175385.1. Lineage (NCBI taxonomy): Eukaryota > Viridiplantae > Streptophyta > Magnoliopsida > Solanales > Solanaceae > Lycium > Lycium barbarum. The sequence continues at coordinate 48,813,959 of NC_083348.1, read as the reverse complement.
TCATGTTCATGTATCATATAGCAGCATGCAGGAGAGCCCAAAGAATGTTATGTCTCTATCAGAGTGACGTAAGGTCGGTAACCTCCAAATATATTGTGGAAGACTCGATGGACAAGTATACTTACCGACACCTGAAGGCTCAGAAACAAGTTTCGGGTCAATCCGATTTAGTATGAGAAAGTTATGGGCGTTTGAAGTACAGAACCTTCTATGAACGTTTCAGAAGCCATTTTTGGAAAATCAAAGCAACAATCATGTTAGGTACCTTTCAAATATCATTGTGGATCAAATCAAATAGAGCTTTTGGAACCATATGTACGTATCAAAAATATATCAAAGACTCAATAGAATAATCAAACGTGCTATCATTTGAAAGTCAAGACGTTAGTTATATCACTTATCTCTCGATTGCCATTCGATAACGTATCAAATAGACCTTCGGACATCATGGATACGTATCAAAAAAATATAAAACAGTTTATGGAAATAAAAAACGTTAGCCATCCTAGTGGCTCTAAGAATACGAGTTTCTTTGAAATCATACATATACTTTGTCATGTTGGTTTCACAAGGATCATGCCAAAAGAAGGAAATGGTAAGCCTTACATACTTGCTCCACGTCCTATTAGCTACGCTTAATTGTCCAAGCTCGCTATCGCTAGTCTACATTCAAGAAGATTGACACAATCATTAGACTCATTATCATATACTTGCCTTAATCCTTCAAATGAATTCATTTATAATCTACCGAAATTTCGGCAGCATCCCCCTTGTAAATACACCATCCCCGAGAATCTAACCCGGCCAATTTATCAATAACAACCAAGAATTCAACTCGGCCAAATGATCAACAACAATACCAACAATCATGCTAATAACATCAACAATCAATTCAAGACGCATTCTAACATTAACAACCTTTGTCATACAATTCAACGACATTTCATTTATATTCAATTCAATTCACATAATATTCAAAACAACCCAATCAACATACTACTTCACCCGAAACCTTCCAAATTCAACAAGAACAATAACAACCTATTTCCTTCTTTCAAATTCAACCACAACAACCCAACTTACAATCTTCCAAACACAATAAAATCAACACATTTCTTACCTCCAAATTCATGCATTATATCTACGACCACATGTTAACAACATTATCTTCACAATACAAGAAACCATGCTAATGTCATATTAATTCCTTCAATAATCCCACAATGATTCCAACTTCATTTCAATTCATCAAACCTTCATTTTCATCATAGAATCCGCAACTACAACAATCAAAATACTAAATAAAAATCAATTCATCACATCTACACAACACCACCTTTATTCGGCCACAACCATACACATACATATTTCATGAATTCCATCCATTTCTACATACAACAACATGCATAAACCATCCATAACATATATAAAAGAAGATTGAACCTTACCTTCCTCCACTTGTCTTCTTACTTGGCTAGGGTTTGTAAATCACCCAATAAATGCTTGGCTTGCTCCAACAATCACTCCATATTGTTAGGGACGTTCCACTTGGGTGAATTACTAGGAGAAAATAATTTTTCTTGATCAATTTCCATGGCACCATTTTTCTAAGCTAGGGCCGAATGCCCTTGGTGTTTCTTTCCTTCAAGTTTCTTGAATTTTCATGAAAAATATGTCTTGATTGGTAATATCTCTCTCTCATATATATATATATAATCCACACAAGGGTGGCCACATGTCCCCTTCTCCATTTTTCTTGAAGTTTCTTAAAAATAAACAAAGAAGACTAATTGTCTTCTTATGTAAGCTTTAGTCCACACATATATATATATAATTAGTCCCCATTAAATAAAAATGTGGACATATGATTATATGCCACACGGCCAACATGGACCCTTCAAGAACCTTCTTGAATATTTTGTGAAATTCCCATTTTGCCCCTAGCCTTCCACAATATTACCATGAACCACTTTGTGAATTTCCCTTTTTGCCCTTAGCCTTTCTCAATAGCTCCATACTAATAAACGACTTGTGTATTAAAATAATTTCGAAAAATGGTCTTGCCCTTAATTTCTCGGAATTATCTTGAATTATCCGAACGTACAAAATACGGGCTATAACATCCTCCCCCCTTTAGAACATTCGTCCTCGAATGTTCAACTGACCTCATGGGGTGTCATAATACTTCGGGAGGGTCCCTCTTATAGTTGTCCTTTTCTCATGTCCATTCCTTATCTTTCACCCTATTTTCCTTATAATCGAACTCCTCGGCCTTTTCATGAGTTCTCATTCCACTTTAGGGTTTTCTAATCCACTGTGTTAACTTATTATCCTTGTCCTTCCCAGGGCCTCTCTTGGCCATTTATTATCCTTTGCACTTATATCGTCATCCTTATCAATATCCTCATATCTTCCTATCCACTATTAGCCCCTTTCACCCATTTAGCTCACTTACTCGTAATTCTCCTTAACCATGCACTTGTGTTGTAACTGCGCGTCCATATTTTTCGAGCGTCCCACTACTTTTGTTCTTAACACAAAATCCTTACAATTTACACTCTCTCTATCCTTGCTCATTAAGCCTTTAACTATACTTATGACACTATGACCGAGCGGTCTTCCATGCAAATTCTGTATATTTCATTCCATCTTCCTCTGAGATCCAATCTCCTAGGCCCCACATGAATTATCGCTCCACACCTTAGATTTTTAAATCAACAGTGCCGACCCATTATCCTTATTTTTCCTTGGTGCGTAATCGGGTTCCTATCGCTAATTTGTTAAGGTAACCTTCTTATGCCTATGGTTAGAGGTTTCCAATTGCCCTGCGCCTAAACGCTCTCCTCTTCCTTCGACCAACCCATTTGTATATTTTTTCTACTTTCATCCTAAACCTTCCTTAGGTTCCTTCCTCCTCGGACACTTTTCTTCTTTTGCCATTTATGGCATCGGCTCTGAAGTTCGTGAATTTTTTTTACCTTAAACGCGCAAATCCGTCTCATTCTCAAGTCAACCTTTCAGGATCTAAATCCCCTAGCATCGTCGCAAGGCCTAATCATTCTTTTCTTGCTTCACATCCCTCGTCATAGTCACTATTACTCGCCCACAAAATACTTCCAAACGTTATTCATGCCTATCCTAATTCCAGAGCTATGATGCACTTCTTTCTCTTCACCGGTCTAGTGTGCCTCGTCCTACGCGTCCTCTTATGGTCTCCAACCATTCCATATACTCTAGTTTCCCTTAGGCTACTCTAGCTTCTCACTTGTCTCTTATGTCTAAATCTATAGGACTTTTAGTTCACTTCTCAGGGGGTCACCCATCCTAAAATTTCTCTCACCTCAGCACACATAACCTCATAATTTTGATGAATTCCGGTGCCTTAATGCTGATATAATTGCGTCCACTTCCTCGCATGACCTTTATTACATGATCTGGAGTAAGTCGAGGTCTTACAGATTCCGAGACATTCTCATAACACATCTTTCCCTTTACAATTACTATTTTACCCTTTTCGATCCTCAATATTCACCTTTCACTTATGTGCATAACTACCTTTCGTCCTAGATTCCCAGATTCCTGATGTTATAGCCCGTATTTTGTACGTTCGGATAATTCAAGATAATTGCGAGAAGTTAAGGGCAAGACCATTTTTTGAAATTATTTTAATACATAAGTTGTTTATTAGTATGGAGATATTGAGAAAGGCTAAGGGTAAAAAGGAAAATTCACAAAGTGGTTCATGGGAATATTGTGGAAGGCTAGGGGCAAAATGGGAATTTGACAAAATATTCAAGAAGGTTCTTGAAGGGGCCATGTTGGCCGTGTGGCATATAATCATATGTCCACATTTTTATTTAATGGGGACTAATTATATATATATATGTGTGGACTAAAGCTTACATAAGAAGACAATTAGTCTTCTTTGTTTATTTTTAAGAAACTTCAAGAAAAATGGAGAAGGGGACATGTGGCCACCCTTGTGTGGATTATATATATATATATATATATATATGAGAGAGAGAGCTTACCAATCAAGACATATTTTTCATGAAAATTCAAGAAACTTGAAGGAAAGAAACAACAAGAGCATTCGACCCTAGCTAAGAAAAATGGTGCCATGGAAATTGATCAAGAAAAATTATTTTCTCCTAGTAATTCACCCAAGTGTAACGTCCCTAACAACATGGAGTGATTGTTGGAGCAAGCCAAACATTTATTGGGTGATTTACAAACCCTAGCCAAGTAAGAAGACAAGTGGAGGAAGGTAAGGTTCAATCTTCTTTTATATATGTTATGGATGGTTTATGCATGTTGTTGTATGTAGAAATGGATGGAATTCATGAAATATGTATGTGTATGGTTGTGGCCGAATAGAGGTGGTGTTGTGTAGATGTGATGAATTGATTTTTATTTAGTATTTTGATTGTTGTAGTTGCGGATTCTATGATGAAAATGAAGGTTTGATGAATTGAAATGAAGTTGGAATCATTGTGGGATTATTGAAGGAATTAATATGACATTAGCATGGTTTCTTGTATTGTGAAGATAATGTTGTTAACATGTGGTCGTAGATATAATGCATGAATTTGGAGGTAAGAAATGTGTTGATTTTATTGTGTTTGGAAGATAGTAAGTTTGGTTGTTGTGGTTGAATTTGAAAGAAGGAAATAGGTTGTTATTGTTCTTGTTGAATTTGGAAGGTTTCGGGTGAAGTAGTATGTTGATTGGGTTGTTTTGAATATTATGTGAATTGAATTGAATATAAATGAAATGCCGTTGAATTGTATGACAAAGGTTGTTAATGTTAGAATGCGTCTTGAATTGATTGTTGATGTTATTGGCATGATTGTTGGTATTGTTGTTGATCATTTGGCCGAGTTGAATTCTCGGATTATTGTTGATAAATTGGCCGGGTTAGATTCTCGGGGATGGTGTATTTACAGGGGAGATGCTGCCGAAATTTCGGTAGATTATAAATGAATTCATTTGAAGGATTAAGACAAGTATATGATAATGAGTCTAATGATTGTGTCAATCTTCTTGAATGTAGACTAGCGATAGCGAGCTTGGACAATTAAGCGTAGCTAATAGGACATGAAGCAGGTATGTAAGGCTTACCCTTTCCTTCTTTTGGCAAGATCCTTGTGAAACCAACATGACAAAGTATATGTATGATTTCAAAGAAACTCCTATTCTTAGAGCCACTAGGATGACTAACGTTCTTGATTTCCATAAACTGTTTCATATGGTTTTGATACGTATCCATGATGTCCAAATGTCTATTTGATACGTTTTCGAATGGCAATCGAGAGATAAGTGATATGACTAACGTCTTGACTTTCAAATGATAGCACGTTTGATTATTCTATTGAGTCTTTGATATATTTTTGATACGTACATATGGTTCCAAAAACTCTATTTGATTTGATCCACAACGATATTCGAAAGGTACCTAACATGATTGTTGCTTTGATTTTCCAAAAATGGCTTCTGAAACGTTCATAGAAGGTTCTGTACTTCAAACGCCCATAACTTTCTCATACTAAATCGGATTGACCCGAAACTTGTTTCTGAGCCTTCAGGTGTCGGTAATTATACTTGTCCATCGAGTCTTCCATAATATATTCGAGGTTACCGACCTTACGTCACTCCGATAGAGACATAACATTCTTTGGGCTCTCTTGCATGCTACTATATGATACATGAACATGATATATGTATAAGTATATGGGGCAAGGGAAAAGGTGAGGCGCTATAGACGCATATCCACCTGATCAGTTGGTATCAGAGCCGGTGGTGGGGCAAACCCAATGGTGGGGCAAACCTAGTGGTGGGGCAAACCCAATGGTGGGGCAAACCTCAGCAAGAACGCTGAGTCCCAAAGGGGGGTGAGTGTAAGGCTTGCCTTAGGCAAATCCCACATTGGTTTAGGCAAATCCCACATTGGTTAAGGCAAATCCCACAACGGTTAATATCGTCCTGGACGCGGGATATATGTGGCTAAATGGATCGGAGCCGACGCCTCGGCAATATGATATGTTCTATTTTCCATATATATGAAAAAGAAATGTTTTCAAAGGAAAGATAAGCTTGCATGGTACCCGCCTAAAAGGCACCCAGATGTACAGGTTACTCTTTTACCCCATGATATGCTCTATATTTTCATTTTGTTATTATTCATATTTACATCCCTTACTATGTTACTATTCATGCCTTACATACTCAGTACATTGCTCGTACTGACCCCTCTTTCTTGGGGGGCTGTGTTTCATGCCGCGCAGGTACACCCGGATGAGTAGAAGCTATTATAGAAGATGTTCCAGCGGAGTTGGCAAGCTCCGTTTGCCCTGGAGTGTTGCCGGGTCAGAGTACTATGCTATGATGTCTCGTTCGAAGTTAGAGACTTTGCAGACAGAGTCGTGGGTATAGAATGTCAGTTTTGTAAGCGGCTCCATCAGCCGATGTGTCTTATAGTATTATGTTACAGATCCATTATGATTACAGATTATAATTGATTTGAGCACGATGAAGGAAAAGTTCCTGGAAGCTTTATTATGTATTTCATTCTTATTCGATTTAAAGGCCCAAAGAGATTATGTATGTAATAAGAATCAGCGGGTTCGCTCGACTCTGAATATGGGGTCAGGTGCCCATCATACCCTAGTAAGATCGGGGTGTGACATTATATCCAGAGGAGACCCCCGGCACCGCAGTGCAGTTAGTGCGGTAGATTACATTCTGGACGGTGTCGCCAAGGTTCGGATGCTTGTTATGCCTGCGGTCAGGTTGGGCACATGATGCGAGATTGCCCGTTGATGAGCGGTAAAGTTGGGGTTCAACCCACATGTTCAGTAGCTGGTTCTTCCTCAGTGCACCCGGTAGGGCAGACTCCTCAGATGTCAGTAGGTCGAGGCAGAGGCAGAGGGGCAACATCGACTTCAGGTGCCACGCGGCCCCGTGTATATGCTTTAGCCGGACGATAGGATCTTGAGTCCTCCCCGGATGTGGTTACAGGTACATTGTCTATATTCTCCCGTGATGTCAATGCACTTACAGATCCGGGTTCTACTCTTTCCTATATTACCCCGTACGTTGCTGGTTGTATTGGGGTGAAACCTGAGCCAATCAAACCTTTTGAGGTATCTACTCCATTTGCTGATCCCGTGATAGCTAGACAAGTGTATAAAAATTGTGTAATTGGATATGTGATCGCCAGACAAAAGCTGACCTAATTGAGTTGGAAATGATAGATTTTAATGTAATTATGGTTATGGATTGGTTGGCCTCATGCTATGCTAATGTTGATTGCCGAAAGAAGGTAGTTCGATTTCAATTTTCGGGAGAGCCCGTGCTTGAATGGAAGGGTAATGCAGCATCTCCGAAAGGCAGGTTTATTTCCTACCTTAAGGCAAGAAAAATGGTAGCAAAAGGCTATATTTATCATCTAGTCCGAGTACATGACACCGAGGCAAAGTCGCCAACTTTCCAATCCGTTCCGGTAGTGAATGAATTTTCGGATGTATTTCTAGACGAACTTCCAGGTCTTCCTTCAGAAAGAGAGATTGACTTCGCCATTGATGTGTTGCTGGACACCAAGCCTATTTCTATTCCTCCGTATCAAATGGCTCCGGCAGAATTGAAAGAGCTAAAAGCACAGTTGAAAGATTTGCTTGAAAAGTGGTTTATTAGACCCAGTTCATCACCGTGGGGAGCACCAGTCTTGTTCGTGAGAAAGAAAGACGGATCCCTACGAATGTGCATCGATTATAGGCAGTTGAACAAAGTGACGATAAAGAACAAATATCCTCTCCCAAGGATTGATGATTTATTCGATCAATTACTGGGTGCCAAGTGGTTTTCCAAAATAGACTTGAGGCCGGGCTATCATCAAGTGAGGGTTAGAGAAGAAGATATTGACAAAACAGCCTTCAGAACGAGATATGGCCACTATGAGTTCCGAGTAATGTCGTTTGGGCTGACCAATGCTCCGGCCGTGTTTATGAATTTGATGAATAATGTGTTCAGGACACTCTTGGACTTATCTGTAATAGTCTTCATTGATGATATTCTGGTGCACTCTCGCACAGAATCGGAACATGTAAATCATTTGGAAATTGTTCTTGGCATTCTTCGAGCCCGGGAATTATATGCAAAATTTTCAAAGTGCGAGTTTTGGATAAATTCTGTAACATTTCTGGGCCATGTTATTTCGGATGATGGCATTCGAGTCGACACTTAGAAAATTGAAGATGTGAAGACTTGGCCAAGGCCTACGACGCCTACGGAAGTTCGTAGTTTTTTGGTATTGGCAGGTTATTATAGAAGATTCGTAGAGGGCTTCTCATCTATTTCAGCCCCATTAACGAAGCTAACCCAGAAGTCGGCCAAATTTCTATGGAATGATGCTTGTGAACGCAGCTTCCAAGAGTTGAAGGACAGATTAACCTCAGCTCCGATTTTAACACTTCCAGAAGGGAGATGGCTAGGTCGTGTATTGTGATGTTTCTGGTGTTAGGTTAGGATGCGTATTAATGCAGCACGGTAGAGTTATTGCATATGCTTCGAGGCAGCTGCGGAAACATGAAAAGAACTATCCAACTCATGATCTTGAATTAGCTGAGGTTATTCATGCATTGAAAATATGGAGACATTATTTGTATGGTGTGCATGTTGACATCTATACCGATCATAAACGCCTCCAGTACATTTTCAAACAGAAAGAGTTAAATCTGCGACAAAGGCGGTGGTTAGAATTGTTGAAAGATTATAATGTGAATATCTTATACCACCCCGAAAAGCAAATGTGGTAGCCGATGCGCTTAGTCGCCGATCAATGGGCAGTTTATCTGAAGTCCCTCTGGAACAGAAAGATATGGTTCATGAGCTCCACCAATTAGTTAATCTTTGAGTGCGTGTGATTGATTCGGGTAGTGCAGGTATTGGTATTAATGATCCCACAGTTTCGTCCTTGAACATGGAAGTGAAAGAGCACCAGTGTGAAGATCCTAAATTGTGCCATTACAGAGACACGTCTCATGACAAAGAGAATTCTCCATTTAAAGTTTCCACGTGTGCTGGACGTGGCAGAATTGCGCCGACGAATTCTAGAAGAAGCACATTGTTCTCGGTATTCCATTCACCCAGGCGCAACCAAAATGTATCATGATCTCAAGATGGTGTATTGGTGGGATGGCACGAAGAGAGAAATAGCGGAATTTATAGCACAATGTCCAAATTATCAACAAGTAAAGATCGAACATCAGAAGCCAGGAGGATTATTGCAAGCAATGGAAATACCTACTTGGAAATAGGAAGTAATCAACATGGATTTTACTGTGGGGTTACCTCGTTCTCGAGGCAGGTATGATTCTATATGGGTAATCGTGAATAGATTGACGAAAGCAGCTCATTTTCTTCCGGTCAGAACCACATACTCAGCAGATGATTATGCGAGGTTGTATCTCAAAGAAATTGTGCGACTCCATGGTATTCCATTGTTTATTATCACAGATAGAGGAGCACAGTTTACAGCCAAGTTCTGGAAATCCTTTCAAGAAGGTCTGGGTACTCAAGTGAAACTAAGCACGACATTTCATCCACAAACTGATGGACAAGCCGAACGTACTATTCATACCTTGGAAGATATGCTACTAGCATGTGTGCTGGATTGCGGTGGTAGTTGGGACGATCATTTGCGGCTAATCGAATTTGCATACAACAATAGCTATCATTCCAGTATCCAAATGGCTCCGTATGAAGCATTATATGGAAGGAAGTGTAGATCCCCGATTGGATGGTTCGAAACAGGAGAAGTACAACTGATAGGTCCTCAATTGATTCAGCAAGCGGTAGAAAAGGTCAAGGTGATCCGAGACCGATTGTTGAAAGCCCAAAGTCGCCAAAAGTCTTATGCGGACAATCGCCGACGAGACTTGGAATTTCAGGTTAATGATTGGGTATTTTTGAAAGTGTCGCAAATGAAAGGGGTGATGAGATTTGGCAAAAAAGGAAAAAAGGGAAGTTAAGTCCTAGATACATTGGACCCTATAAAATTATCTGCAAGGTGGGTCATGTAGCCTATGAATTGGACTTGCCTTCGGAGCTTGAATCAGTCCATCCAGTCTTCCATGTTTCGATGCTCCGCAAGTGTGTCGGGGATCCCACAAGGATTGTCCCGATAGATGATGTGCAAGTGACAGAAAAGTTAACATATGAAGAAGTACCTATTGCCATATTAGACAGGCAAGTACGAAGACTTCGAAACAAGGAAGTGGCTTCGGTCAAAGTCTTGTGGCGGAACAACAACCTAGAAGAAATGACTTGGGAAGTGTAAGAGAAAATGAAATCCACGTACCCGCATTTATTCCAACCCCCAGGAGAGATTCAAGAAGAAACGCCAACAATATAAGGTATGTACGCTTACTTTTCATGCTTTTGGGTTGTGTGTGGCCATAGATATGTTGATATTGTGATGTATCCCAGTGAGGCAATGATATTATGGGTTGATATAACAGGATGGTAGTGCCATATTACAGGGGAAACTTTGGTGAAATTTTTCTAGAATCCCCGAGGTCTTAACATTCGCGGACGAATGCTCCAAAAGGGGGGAAGGATGTTACACCTCGGAAAATTTCCAATCTCGTACAGCGAATAGAATAACGAAGAATACGAGTATACGATGTTTTAATCAGAAGGGAACGACGTTTGACGACCCTAATCAAGATTTCAAAGCCCATGGGAATAAGAGGTAGGTTATGAGCCCAACGACTATTTATAGGTTCTGGAAATGTGAAAAAGTTGCAGATTTGCACTTTAGTCTCATTGATGAAATACGGACCGTAAAGTGGTATACGGCCCGTAAACTGCCATGTCGTATTTCAACATTCCAAAACATCAACTTTCTGCCAAAGACTTGAATGGTTAAAGACGACTTGAAATACGGACCGGAAACTGAGTCGTAAAGCACCATGTCCTCAGCCTTACTTTCTGGTTCTGTTATACTTAAATACACCCATAGAATACGGGTCGTAAATTGGAATACGGACCGTAAACTGGGTTTACGACCACTGTGCACTTCAACTACAGTTCATTTCTGATCAGATTTTAATTCATTAAAAAGGAGACCCAAGCTCATTAATTCATTTCATTTCCACGATACTTCTCTCTAGAAGCCTCTAGAATATTCTCCACTCTTCATCTACAAGAAAACAAAGGAAATCAAAGATCAATATCAATAATCCAAGTGAATCAAGTGTATGAAACTCATTAAAGGTCATCCAAGTTAAGAAATTTCAAGAGAAGCAAACTAGGGTTTTGGTGCAAGAAGAGTAATACCACTAAGGCTTGTTCGTACAACATCTAAGGTAAGTTTTATGGAATTTACGTGTTATTTAGGGTATGAAAGAGTTGAAACACTTGGATTATAGAAGGATGTAAGAAATGGGTCATGAAAGTGTGAATAGTAGCAATGTTGAGTAAAGGTTTGAATTGAGCCATGATCATTGATAATTTGTGATTATAAAAATGTTATGAATGACATTTAGAACATGGAATAAGTATTCTTTGTGAGAAAAATGCAACAACGAACCATTGCCATGATTATGGAGAAATTGAAGACAAATTGTGAATACGGATATTGTAAACGAATGATAAGTGTTGTCTATCATATTGAGAATGTTGTTATGAACGCTTGAGAGTTGATATAGAATATGGGAAGAGTTTCATAAAGTAAAGGAAATGTTGTCCAATTTTTCTCTAGCGTTAGTAAGATGTTTTTATGATCGCTAGCTAATGTCGATACAAATTCTCTTGAAGGAAGAACGTACACACTAAAGGAGAACAAGCAAGCGATAGATTAGTAAACGACAAAGGTATGTGAGGCTAGTCCTTTATTTCTAATGGAATGAATCCCATATCATGAGTCTTCTTTCCTATTCATGAATTCCTACATTCCGAAAGCCAAAAGTCTATGCCCATGAATAGCGATATGAGATAAGAGATAGGTTATGAGTCCTATAGTGATGATGATGAGTTAAAGTATAGAGATTCTAAAATGTATGATATGATAATCCTATAACGTTAATGATGCTATTTATCGCTTACACTCACCTTATATGCTATTTCCTTCAAGGTGAGGCAGAATGTCAATGTATGTTTTATAATGGAATCGGGGGATCACGACCTTACGTCACCCCGATAAAGTATGGTCGTTCTTGAGCCTTGTGCATGCATTATGATAAGTACATTATAATGAGTATATTACGATAATGAGCATATGATGATGATGATACACCGTGCCTATATGGTCGGGCAGATACACGCACCACTACAGTGTGCAGCTTATACCCCGGACGCAGAAGGCCTGGACGCAGGCTGATGTTATGATTATCACACCGATACGATATGAACGAGCAGCTTATACAGTATCACACCGTACCTACATGGACGGGCAGTTTATATTTATACATTATGAATATATGATATGATGGTGAGTATGAGTCAGACAGTATGACTTATTTTCTTTATACTTGACAGTCAGACACAGATGTTCCATATTGATATCTCCTTTATATCATTGACTTATTTCATTGTTTATGCCTCTCATACTCAGTACAATATTCGTACTGATGTCCATTTTCTTTGGACGTTGTGTTCATGCCCACAGGTAGACAGGGAGTTGATCCTGATCCAGACTCATAGGTGCTAGCGGCTGATTTGAGAGCACTCCATTGTCCGGAGGTGCTTATGATCAGTCTTTTGTGTACATGTATATTTTGGGCATGACGGGATCATGTGCCGTCCGTATGTTTAGCACTTCAGTAGAGGCTCGTAGATACGCAGTGTGGGTTAGATAGTCTCATGAGATTACTGCTACGTGTGTGTGTATATATATATATATATATATATATATATTATTTTGATGGCCGAGATGCATAGGTATATGAAAGTATTTATGTTTTCAAATGGAAGATGATTTTCTCATGATTTGATTATGAAATATACAAAAGAGCATTAAATGAGTAAGGTTAGAAGAAGAACTAGCGGTGTTCGGTGGTTAGCTCCGGGTACCCGTCGCGGCCCTTAGCTGGGTCGTGGCAAAAGTGGTATCAGAGCAGTTCAGTCCTAGGAAGTGTCTACGAGCCGTGTCTAGTAGAGTCTTGTTTATGGTGTGTTGCGTGCCACATCAGTAAACAAGAGGCTACAGGGTATTTAGGAAAAATGACCATCTTTCTTCTTATGAGATCGTGCGATAGAGCCGTGTATAAGATTTTATCCTCCCTAATAGTGTGTTGTGATTTCAGAATGCCGCCAAAAGGAAAAGCTACAGTTGCCTAGAAGGGCAAGACTACGACAAAGAGGCGGGTAGAAAGAGAGCTGCTAATGAATATGGAAGAGGGCGAGTCAGAAAATGAGGCCCCATCTAGTACTTCCTCCACCCCGTCTAATGTAGAAGAACAAGGAGGAGCTTCAGCTCCAATTCCTCCACAGGCTGCTTCGGGTCAACAAATGACCGAAGCTATTCAACTATTCACACAATTGGTTGCTGCACAGTCATAACGGCAAAATGTGAGTTCGAGTGATCGGGCAGCAAGTATTAGAGCCCGTGATTTTATGAGTCTAAATCCTCCGGAGTTTTTTGGGTCAAAACCGGATGAAGACCCGCAAGGTTTCATTGCTGAAATGTTGAGGACATTGAGGATTGTCCATGCCTCCGAAACTGAATCTGTGGAGTTGGCATCTTATAGACTCCGGGATGTGGCAGTCTTATGGTATAATAATTGGGTATTGTCAAGAGGAGAGAATGCGCCTCCTCCGGTTTGGCAAGAATTCGTAGATGCTTTCATTCATCATTACTTGCCACCTGAGGTCCGCCGAGCTAGAGCGGATTGATTTTTTAATTTGAAACAAGGAAGCATGAGTGCCCGGGAGTATAGCCTACAATTTAATTCATTGGCTAGATATGCCCCGTCTATGGTGGCCGACATGGGAGATCGGGTACATAGATTTGTGAGTGGCTTGGGACCACATTTATTTAAGGACTGTTTGACGGCTTCGTTGCAAGACGGGATGGATATTTCCCGAATACAAGCCCATGCTCAGAATCTAGAGGGACGACAGCAACCACAAAGAAGTGATCGCGATATTGATAGAAGGCAAAGTAAGAGAGCTAGATCTATGGTGGCAGGCAGTGTTTGTAGAGTTGGCGTTCAGCCCACAGGATCAGTGGCTAGTTCGTCTTTAGTGCGCCCGATAGGGCAGACTCCCCAGATGTCAGCAGGTCGAGGTAGAGATAGAGGGGGAACCTCTTCTTCAGGTGCCACTCAGCCCCGTGTGTACGCCTTAGCCGGACGACAGGATCTCGAGTCCTCCCCAGATGTGGTTACAGGTACATTATGCATATTTTCCCATGATGTATATGCCTTGATAGATTCGAGTTCTACTTTTTCTTATATTACTCCGTATGTTGCTGGTCGTATTGGGGTGAAACCCGAGCCAATTAAACCTTTTGAGGCATCTACTCCGGTTGGTGATTCCGTGATAGCTAGACAAGTGTATAAAAATTGTGTACTTGTGATATGCAATCGCCAGACCAAAGCTGATTTAATTGAGCTGGAAATGCTAGATTTTGATATGATTATGGGTATGGATTGGTTGGCCTCATGTTATGCTAGTGTTGATTGCCGAATGAAAATAGTTCGATTTCATTTTCCGGGAGAGCCCGTGCCTGAATGGAAAGGTAATACAACATCTCCAAAAGGTAGGTTTATTTCCTACCTTAAGGAAAGAAAGATGATAGCTAAGGGCTATATTTATCATCTAGTTCGAGTTCATGACACCGAAGCAACGTCGCCAACTTTCCAATCTGTTCCGGTAGTGAATGAATTTTCGGATGTATTTCCAGATGAACTTCCAGGCCTTTCTCCAGAAAGAGAAATTGATTTCGCCATTGATGTGTTGCCGGACACCAAGCATATTTCTATTCCTCCGTATTGAATAGCTCTGGCAGAATTGAAAGAGCTAAAGGCACAGTTGAAAGATTTGCTCGAAAAGGGGTTTATTAGACCCAGTTCATCACCGTGGGGAGCACCAGTCTTGTTCGTGAGAAAGAAAGATGGTTCCCTATGAATGTGCATCGATTATAGACAGTTGAATAAGATGACAATAAAGAACAAATATCCTCTCCCAAGGATTGATGATTTGTTTGATCAACTGCAGGGTGCCAAGTGATTTTCTAAAATAGGCTTGAGGTCGGGTTATCATCAAGTGAGAGTTAGAGAAGAAGATATCCCCAAAACATCTTTCTGAACGAGATATGGACATTATGAATTCCGGGTGATGTCGTTTGGGTTGACTAATGTTCCGGCAGTGTTCATGAATTTGATGAATAATGTATTCAGACCACTCTTGGATTTATTCGTGATAGTATTCATTCATGATATTCTGGTATACTCTCGCATGGAATCAGAACATGCAGATCATTTACGTATTGTTCTTGGAATTCTTCGAACCCGAGAATTATGTGCAAAATTTTGAAAGTGCGAGTTTTGGATAAATTCTATAACATTTCTGGGCCATGTTATTTCAGATGATGGTATTCGAGTTGACACTCAGAAAATTGAAGCTGTGAAGACTTGGCCAAGGCCTACAACGCCTACAGAGGTCCGTAGTTTTCTGGGATTGGCAGGTTATTATAGAAGTTTCGTAGAGGGATTTTCCTCTATTTCAGCCCCATTGACGAAGCTAACCTAGAAGTCAGTTAAATTTCAATGGAATGATGCTTGTGAATGCAGCTTCCAAGAGTTGAAGGATAGGTTAACCTCAGCTCCAGTCTTAACACTTCCAGAAGGGTCAGACGGTTATGTGGTGTACTGTGATGTTTCCGGTGTTGGTTTAGGATGTGTGCTAATGCAGCACGGTAGAGTCATTCCTTATGCTTCGAGACAGCTGTGGAAACATGAAAAGAACTACCTAACTCATGATCTCGAATTGGCTGCAGTCATTCATGCATTAAAAATGTGGAGACATTACTTGTATGGAGTGCATATCGATATTTATACAGATCACAAGAGTCTTCAATACATTTTCAAATAGAAGGAGTTAAATTTGCGGAAGAGGCGGTGGTTAGAGCTATTGAAAGATTATGATGTGAACATTTTATACCACCCCGGAAAAACAAATGTGGTAGCTGATGCACTTAGCCACCGATCAATGGGCAGCTTATGTGAAGTTCCCCCGGAAAAGAAAGAATTGATTCATGAGCTCCACCAACTAGCTAATCTTGGAGTACGTGTGATTGATTTAGGTAATGCAGGGATTAGTATAAATAATCCCACACTTTCATCTCTGAATACAGAAGTGAAAGAGCGCCAGTATGAAGATCCTCATTTGAGTCATTACAGAGACACATCTCATGGGAAAGAGAAGTCCCCATTTGATGTTTCCATGGACGAAATTCTTAGATACCGAGGCAGGCTATGTGTGCCGAATGTGGCAGAATTGCGCCGTGATATTTGGCACAAATATCATGTTTTGTGTCGTATTACAACTTCTTCTTATGACTTTTATCGCTTAATTCATGAAGTAACCGTCGTATTTGATCTTATGTCGTTATATTTTATGTGTATAGGTACGATGACGACAAATGATGGGTAATGTGCTTGAAGTGATTGGAATTCGTAGCATATGTCGATTGGCTGAGGTGAAGAGTCGACGAACGAAAACGACGAACTGAAAAGGAGAGTTAATCAACTGCAGATCCTTGCTTTCCTTCCGCATCGCGGAAGGATCACGAGAAGCTCCAGAAATTCAGGCCATCGACCCGCATCGCGTGAAGAAAGCGGAACAACCAAACTCAGTCATCAGGGTGCGCGATCGACCTGCATCGCGTGAAGAAGGCGAGAAGCTGCAGATCATTGCGCGATCCTTCCGCGATGCGGAAGGAAAGCGGGACTCTGCGGATGTTTTCCCGATTAGACTAGGATTTGGATTCCTTATTTATTATTTTTACCCTAGCCTATATATACACGTTTTTATAGCTGAGAACGGTATTTTGGGATTATTAAAGGATTTGTAAGCCACCGTTCTCCTTTTTCTCTCTCTAGGTTATTTTATTTTTCATCTTTTTCAACCCTAGTTTATTCATGGCTTCTATTGTCTATGATCGAACCATGAGTAGCTAAATCTCCTAATTCTAGGGTTGTGGCGAAAGACTTGAAAGTTGATGTGATGACAATTATTATCTATTGATTGTCCATATTGTGGGTTGCTTATTTATTCTTGATTTCAATTGTTTGATTATCTTGCCAATAGTTTGACACTATCCGTGGTGCGTGAAGTGAACTTGAGAAAGGGAATTCACGTACGTAATAAGAATAAATAGAGTTTGTTCGATTTAATCGTTTCGTTACTGAGGATAGAGATATACCCTTTAGCCCTACTTAGTGAATATGGAGAAATAAAGGCGTTCTTGTTACATCTAATGACCATAGAGATATAGGCATTAAAGTAACATCTACAGGCTTGTGAGTAGTTCGAGAGAATATCATAAAGCATAATTAACCCGTCAACTAGTAACCCCGGAAATAAAATAGGTGGAATTGTCTGAAGATCAACTGGATTGTCAAAAGCCACAACCCTAGATCTTTCTCTCATCTGAAATTTCTTACAATATTTGTCGACGCAGTCCCAGTCATAAAAACACCCATCATAAATTGTTTACTTTTCAAGTTTTAGTTTAGTACAACAAACAATCTTGATTTTCACTTTCTTGAATATTGTCAGTCAAATTTGAATTAGTTAAACAGTAGAATCTAAGTCTCTGTGGGATCGATATCTAGACTTAACAGTCTATATTACTTGTACGACCACGTATACTTGCGTGTGCGTTTGGGAGCAACAAGTTTTTGGCGCTGTTGCCAGGGACTTAGCAATATTAATGTTTTTCTAATTTGGATTTTAGAATTTCTATTCAAGTTTTTATTTATTTATTATTATTTTATTTTATTTTTAATTTAATATTTTGGTTAGTTTGCTTGATATGGCATCTTGGAGTAAAATTTCGTTGAATATTGGTTGTTCCTATTTTGGTGATCCTTGTTTGATTTGTTGGGGACCCCACTTGTGGCAACACTATCAAAATATTTCCGGGAATGGGTTGTGTGCACCTTCCCAATCTTTTGAGTGGAATATTTGTAATATATGTGGTGGTCAAGACGATCATTGGAATGGTTGTCCTAACTCTCACTCCCCATCCCCGAGCCCATATTATGATTCTCCTGTTATTTGTGATGTTGACAGTAGTAACGAAGTGGAGGAGGCGGAAAGTCTTGCTCGGGTTAGCGATATGATGAAACAAATAGGGGAGCAAATGATGGAGCATGATGCATTAATGAGAGAGCAAAACGCAGAAATGTGGAAAGCCATAGAGAGGATTCGTGCCAACCTCACAGAGATGCAGGCCGAGGCCGAAACTTGTAATGATTTACAAGTTATAGGCTTAGCCAATACTCAAGACGAACCTCAAACAGAAGAAGAGAGCGAGTTCCCACAAGTAGATAGCTTTGAAGAAGCAGAGATAGTGAGCCAATCTTGGCTAACAGAACAAGCTGAACAAATGAAATTTCATGGGTTTCTCCGTGATGGTCTTACAAACATGGCTACACAACTGATAGAAGGTAGAACTGAGCTCGGACAAGAGATAGACCAATTTGGCTCAGATATCCATGGCTTGCAGGCACAAATGAATAAAAAGGTTGAGGTGTCTGATGCCCAACTACATATTACCTTGGATAGTGGCCTGCATGTGGAGCAGATAGAGGAAATCCAACCATTCGATCGGATCTTTGTTGATGATGTCATTGTTGAGGAAGTGTACAAAAGTGAGGATGTCAAAAATAATGCAGTTTTAGAGTTGGGGCGTGTTGGTCCTCATTCTAAACACTTTTTTACATTATGTTTGGTTGGCGACATGGAAATCGAGCCCTCCACGCCGATGAAGAATTGTAGATATGAGAAACAAGATCCTTACATCCTGAAATTTGCCACACCCAAAAGACAAAGCGACATTCCTCACTTAAGGGCCAAGAAGTTCAAGAAACGATATCTATTGATTGGTTCTTTTATTTTCACACCACCGCCCCAGAAGCGTGATAGAAAATTGGATGCAAAATTAGGGGTGAAATTCATAAGTTCGAGGTGGAGGAAAAAGTTGATTCATGTCATGCCATGACGATTAGGGGAAGTCTGAGTACCCAAAGTTGAAAGTTGAGGAGCATGCCAGAGTTTTAAGTGTGGGGTCATTCGCCCCTTGATGATGAGAGCATGTTGCTGACTATGCCCTAATGGGCCCCAGGGAGTATTTCTTACCATGCTGGAGCTTTATTTGATCTCAAATATACATGCATTGAGGGCATTGCATTGTTTTAAGTGTGGGGTGGGAAAATACGTCTCTGGTTTGTAACAACATGTTTTGAGGTTGCGGATGATGATTAGTATGCCGTAGGATTTTTTTGTTTTTATTTTTGCATCTTAGTGTCGTAGAAAAAAAAATGGAAAAAGTTGGAAAAATTTCAAAAAGATTTTATTTTTCTTTGATAACTTCTTAAGCCCCTCATTAGTAGGCATTCATCATCCACCCCCTTTGGTTTTCTTATGGCCTCAGTTCTTTCCCGAGGGGGGGCCTTTGAACCGGGCGTAGGTAGATTTTTTTTTAGTCATAGGAAGGGCTGTTCCTGATGACGGGTGGATGACAACCTGCTTGAAGGAAAATTAGTCCATAGGCTAGGTACATTCAAATGCTAGGTGCACGGGATAGGTAAAGTCTTGGCATATGAGCGATCTTGAAATGCTTTATGAAAGCATGCCGTGAACTTGTATTACTTTTCTTGGAAACACTTGAAAATGGTTTTTGTGTTGACACGTATGACCCACTTGGCATTGTTGATTTCCATTGTGTTTGATTGTTTTGAGGGACAACCGGATCCTTCTTGCGTTGATTATGTGCCATGTGTGAGTAAGGTTTCGTCTTTTGAATCCATGTTTGGTATTGACATCTAGAACTTGCCCTGTGTGTGCACAAAGCGAAATGAAGTTTGGTTGAGCCTAGAAAGTGATAGAGGCGTTTCTTTGATTAGTCACTAAAAAGCCTCAAAAGTTATCCTACCAGCGTGCAAATAACACCCTAGTTAACCCCGTTGAGCCGTTAGCCTTTTTTTTTATAGCAGTTAATTAGCCTTACCCCTTCGTTCTACAGCACTCAATGTTTGATCCAAAACACTCCTGAAGCACTTTAATCAATTTACATGCATAATGGGAGTTGGGAGGCGAAAAGAGGGGAAATGGTTGTTAACTGTAATCTAGGAAGACAATGGGAGCACCAAATGAACAGAACTAATTCACGTGTTAGTTGGGAATTGATCGAAAAAAAAAAGAAAAAAAAAGAAGAGAAAACAAAGAAATCTGAAAAAGACAGAAAAAAAAAATGTAGCGAAAAAAGTTTCCCTTCTAACTTGTGTGATTTTAAAAAGAGTGGTGCTTAAACAAATAAAATGGGTGAATTGGGAGAAACTTAAAGGTTGGTTGGTATCGAATAAGGGCTAATAAACAAAGCGTGCAAGAATGACGAATGTATAATGTATTAAAGTGCTTTGGCAGGTTAGTCACTATTATCCAAATAATCCCTACCCGTCCCGTAGCCTACATTACAACCCTCGAAGTCCTACTTGATTCTAGGCTCGTCTTACTTGTATTAGTAGAGTGGTTACACTACGGGCAAGCATATGGTATGTCGTACATTACATGTGATGTTCTTTGCGAGAGTGAGTGCATTTATTGATTTCAGGTCCATTGATTTAAACATGTATTTCTTGATGAGATATGGACTACTTTGTTGAGGTGAGGGCACATAATTAGTAATAGAATGGTGAAGTGTTGATTTCTCGATCATAAGGTTACCTATATGCGTTAAAGTGGTGTTGTTGAGTCAAACTGTTTTGAAATTCGAAATGTTTTTGTTGAAAAGAAGTACTTGGTGCTGAAAATGAGTTTTGTTTTTAAACCTTTGGCATGGCTTTCGCAATCTGGGTCGCTGGTTTGTTTTGAAAATCTCGCTTCAAGAGTTAGCCATACTAGCCGAATCCCGTTGCAGACCTGTTTGAATGAGTGAGCTAGAAGTGTAGTCTGATGTGGGTTTGTGTCTGCTCGAGGGCGAGCAGAGTCTAAGTGGGGGGTGGTGATATTTGGCACAAATATCATGTTTTGTGTCGTATTACAACTTCTTCTTATGACTTTTATCGCTTAATTCATGAAGTAACCGTCGTATTTGAACTTATGTCGTTATATTTTATGTGTATAGGTACGATGACGACAAATGATGGGAAATGTGCTTGAAGTGATTGGAATTCGTAGCATATGTCGATTGGCTGAGGTGAAGAGTCGACGAACGAAAATGACGAACTGAAAAGGAGAGTTAATCGACTGCAGATCCTCGCTTTCCTTCCGCATCGTTGAAGGATCGCGAGAACCTCCAGAAATTCAGGCCATTGACCCGCATTGCGTGAAGAAAGCGGAACAACCAAACTCAGTCATCAGGGTGCGCGATCGACCCGCATCGCGTGAAGAAGGCGAGAAGCTGCAGATCATTGCGCGATCGCGGAAGGAAAGCGGGACTCTGCCTTTGTTTTCCCGATTAGACTAGGATTTGGATTCCTTGTTTATTATTTTTACCCTAGCCTATATATACACGTTTTTATCGCTGAGAACGGTATTCTGGGATTATTCAAGGATTTGTAAGCCACCGTTCTCCTTTTTATCTCTCTAGGTTATTTTATTTTTCATATTTTTCAACCCTAGTTTATTCATGGTTTCTTTTGTCTATGATCGAATCATGAGTAGCTAAATCTCCTAGTTCTAGGGTTGTGGCGAAAGACTTGAAAGTTGATGTGATGACAATTATTATCTATTGATTGTCCATATTGTGGGTTGCTTATTTATTCTTGATTTCAATTGTTTGATTATCTTGCCAATAGTTTGACACTATCTGTGGTGCGTGGGTTGAACTTGAGAAAGGGAATTCACGTACGTAATAAGAATAAATAGAGTTTGTTCGATTTAATCGTTTAGCTAATGAGGATAGAGATATACCCTTTAGCCCTACTTAGTTGAATACGGTAAAATAAATGCGTTCTTGTTACATCTGATGACCATAGAGATATAGGCATTAAGGTAACATCTATAGGCTTGTGAGTAGTTCGAGAGAATATCATAAAGCATAATTAACCCGTTAACTAGTAACCCAGGAAAGAAAATAGGTGGAATTGTCTGAAGATCAACTGGATTGTCGAAAGCCATAACCCTAGATCTTTCTCTCATCTGATAATTCTTACAATCTTTGTCAAGATATTCCCAGTCACAAAAACACCCATTACAAATTGTTTACTTTTCAAGTTTTAGTTTAGTACAACAAACAATCTTGATTTTCACTTTCTTGAATAGTTTCATTCGAATTTGAATTAGGTTAACAGTAGAATCTAAGTCTCTGTGGGATCGATATCTGGACTTAACAGTCTATATTACTTGTACGACCACGTATACTTGCGTGTGCATTTGGGATCAACATGCTGTCTAATTCTAGAAGAAGCCCATTATTCTCGGTATTCTATTCACCCAGGTGCAACAAAGATGTATCACGATCTCAAATTGATATATTGGTGGGATGGCATGAAAGGAGACATAGCAGAATTTGTAGCCCAATGTCCAAATTGCCAACAAGTAAACAAGCAATGGAAATCCCTACTTGGAAATAGGAAGTGATCAACATGGATTTTATTGTGGGGTTACCTTGTTCCCGAGGCAAGTATGATTCTATATGGGTCATCGTGGACAGACTCACAAAAACAACTAATTTTCTTCCAGTCAGAACTACATATTCAGCAGAAGATTATGCGAGGTTGTATCTCAAAGAAATTGTGCAAGCTCCATGGTATTCCACTATCCATTATCACAGATAGGGGAGCCCAATTTACAGCCAAGTTCTGGAAGTCTTTCCAAGAAGGTCTAGGTACTCAAGTGAAGCTTAGCACGGCATTTCATCTGTCACGCACCGAACCTGGGCCTGGATGTAACACGGTACCAGGTGCATGACTGCATGTGACCGAGCGAACCAACTGGCTGGCTGAATCAACATGTGATATCAAACATAATTGACTTATAAAATAAAACTAACACATGCTAATTAACTCAAAGTCTGACTGAAATATCATAATGCGGAAATACTTAGACAATCTGAAAATATCTGAAAGTAGCCAACATGGCTAAACCGAAACAACTGAACAACTGAGTATAACTGTCAACAAGACTAACATAATAAATATTTGACTGTCTGAACTGTGTTTATGAAGCCGCTAAGAATACTGAATAATAGAGCTGTCTATAAACTGAAATAACTGGATAGCTGACAACGCCTCGAAGGAATTTGGGGCTCACCAGTAGCTGATACGTGCACTCCTAAAGAGCTGAGTCGTCAACCTGTATATCGTTTCCTGCATCGCGAGATGCAGGCCCCAAAGAAATAAAAAGGGACATCAGCACATTTAAATCGTACTGGTATGTAAAGCAACTGAAGCAATAAAATGCTGTAACTGAAACTGAAACTGATAATTGTAACTGTAATAGCAAGGAAGTAGAGATATGAATACACTCTGCTCTGTATCTGAATCATATGTATTATCTGTGCTTGTATATGTGGGGCCTCGATCCAATAATAAATGCACGCTATGGCCTCGGCCTAGTAGTGCGTCAGTCAATGGCCTCGTCCATGTATACGTATACACAAAACTGTGTTGTGCCCTTGGGCAAAATCACATATGTTTAATTATGGTTAATTAATAAGGACTGAGACCATAATAACAATGAACAATGCTGAACCGAAATAGACATGCTGGACTGAATTGAAAACACTGACTGTTTTTTAGCATACTGAATTTCTAGACTGAGACTCATATGGGAACAATACAAAAGTCTATAAAGATTACGTGCTGAGTTCATGATATTCAAATTGACAACCATGAACAAATTCTGTAACTGCAACCCTAGAAGATAACAGTTCTACAACATATCATGAAACTAGGGCTAAACTGTACTTTGAGTCAAATTACTGACAAGTATGAAGAATGAGGCGTAGGGAGAATCATGAACATTCCCTAACGTAGATAGTTAGCCTCACATACCTTAATTCCATCCTTTGAGCCTAATACAATGTTCGTCAACCCTTTCAACTTTGATCTATATCAATACAAGTCAAAGGGATTCTATATTAGCAATAATATCCATGCTTTTAGTCATCTAAGCATTTTATCAAATACTTAGTGGGCATAAAGCTCCACAATCTCCATTAATGGTGATTTCTTCACCCAATTCCCATTCTATTACTTCTAGGTAATTCTACAATCTTAATTGGGTGTAATTAACATCATTCTCCATCACCTATGATTATAACAATATCAAGTCAACAATCCAAAACCCTACTATAGTTCATGTAATTCTCTTTACTAAACTCATTTACTATTCTCCCAAGAACTCATCAATTCACTATTATGAAGGATTAGAGTGTACAAACATTACTTTTTTGACGTTCATTCCTCTTGAATTCAAGTTCTAGGGTTTCCACGCCCAACAATAATGTTCCACTCACAACTCTATTGATTAGAAGGGTTTACTCAAGTTAGAAAGAGATTAGGGACTTGAATTCAACCTAGAATCATGATAAAACTTACCTTGGAGGGTTCTTGAAGCTTTAGAATTGTTGTCTATGACTTTAGGGTGATTTTTCGGGACTAGGGGTGTTAGGAAAATAAACCCCAAGCTAAAATATAACTTAAAACGCGAAATCCCAATTTTTGACCTGAAACCGGACCTGTTATGCGATGGGCCCGCGATGCACATGCAGCGCACGACCCCCTGCAGGTCAATATTCAGTGAGGGGTTTTTTTGTGCCATTGGTGCGCGATGGTGGGCCAGCGCACGCGCCCTCACAACAGACCTGTATCGGTTCTGCACAGTATTCGGTAAAATGGACAGAACTTCTTGTACAGAGCTCTCTTTGGGCTCAACAATATACCTCTGGAAAGCTATTTCAAAGAGCTACAACTTTCATATTTTAAGTTTCGTGAAATTTCCAACGGATTTTCACGAAATTAGACTGGAAGGCAGACGTATCGAAAACTTAGCCGATTCTATAGAATTTGAAGTGCCTTGCTATTAGCCATATTGAGACGATCATATCTCCTTGCTCCGATCTCCGATTGGCCTGGTCCATATATCGTTAAAAAGATATTTCTATGTATTACAACTTTCATTAAGGGTACTTTCCCAAATTCCCAACTAATCAAGGATTTAGGGGTCCCCAAGTAGGCCTGTCAATCATTTTCGGAAAACGTTCAAACCTTCAGGTTTTCTACTAGAACTTTAACAATACGGGGTGTTATATAATCCGCAGACTGATGGGTGAGCCGAACGTACCATTCAGACTTTGGAAGATATGCTACGGGCATGTGTTCTAGATTTTAGTGGCAGTTGGGATGATCATTTACCTTTGATTGAGTTTGCATATAATAACAGCTATCATTCCAGTATCCAAATGGCTCCGTATGAAGAATTATATGGAAGAAAGTGTAGGTCTTCAATTGGATGGTTTGAAACAGGAGAAGTACAGCTGATAGGCCCTGAATTGATTCAGCAAGCGGTAGAAAAAGTCAAGGTGATCCGAGATCGACTGTTGACAGCCCAAAGTCACCAAAAATCTTATGCAGATAACCGCCGACGAGACTTGGAATTTCAGGTTAATGATTGGGTATTTTTGAAGGTGTCGCCAATGAAGGGGTGATGAGATTTGGCAAGAAAGGAAAGTTAAGCCCTCGATACATTGGACCTTATAAGATTATGCGTAAGGTGGGTCATGTAGCCTATGAGTTGGACTTACCTTCAGAGCTTGAATTAGTCCACCCAGTTTTTCATGTCTCAATGCTCCGTAAGTGTATTGGAGATCCTACGAGGATTGTTCCGATTTATGATGTTCAAGTGACCGAAAAGCTAGCATATGAAGAAGTGCCTATTGCCATTTTAGACAGGCAAGTACGAAGACTTCGAAATAAGGAAGTAGCTTCAGTCAAAGTCTTGTGGCGAAACAACAACCGGGAAGAAATGACTTGGGAAGCAGAAGAGAGTATGAAGTTCAAGTATCCGCACTTATTCAAACCCCCAGGAGAGGTCCAAGATGAAACACTAACAAAATGAGGTATGTATGCTTACTTTTCATGCTTTTGGTCGTGTGTGGCCAATTTATAGTTCTATTGTGTTGTGGCCCTGTGAGGCAATATTATTGTGGGTTGTTGTGAAAGGATGGTAGTGCCATATTACAGGGGAAACTTTGACGAAATTTTCACAAAATTCCAGAGTGTCTAACATTCGAGGACGAATGTTCCAAAAGGGGGGAAGAATGTTACACCTTGGAAAATTCCCCATTAGCGTACAATGAATAGGCTAGAGAAGGGCACGACGTATATGATGATTTGGTAAGTAAGAAGTAGCATTTGATGATCCTAATCGAGATTCAAAGACATTTGACGTAATGGAAGAAGGTTGTTAAGGAAAACAAAGGGTATGTTGCGTGTCGGGTAAGAATTATGAGCGACGAGTTAATGATGAATTAATGATTCTTTGGAGAAGAGTAATAACGTCCCTTATATTGGTATTGAAGTGTTAAACAAGTGTTATGAAGGTTCCATAAGGATTGGAGATCAAACGAGTCAACGAGAAAGAGTTCGGATGAACTGGGCATTATACGACCCAACATACTGGCCGTATAAATTATACTGGCCGTATGTCTGGCCGTATATTTAGCCCAGAATTTCATGTCTCACTGGACCAAACATACGGCCCGTATAAAATGTACGGACCGTATGTTGGTCCGTATATCTTGGTCGGGACAGAAATTAAAATCATATAAGGACCATTCCTTCATTTAATTTCATTTTCCACTCTCCTCTCTTCAAGAAACCTCTAGAACTTTCTCCATCATTCATCCACAAGAATTCAAGGGAAAACCATGATCAACTATACCAAATCCATGAAAACAAGTGTATGAAACCTAGTAAAAGTTCATCTACACCAAGAAAACTCAAGGGAAGAGAGTTAGGGTTTTGGTACAAGAAGAGAATTTCCACTCAAAGTTTGTTCCTCCATCATCTAAGGTAATTTTTATGACCATTCCATGTTGTTTAAGGTATTGGAAGGCTAAGACACTTGTGTCACGACCCAGCCCCGTGGGCCGCGACTGGCGCCCTACTTGGGCACCCAGACCTGGTTACATATTCCAGTTACAGACAAACGATTAGCCAAAGCCAGTAAGGCTACATAAACAGACTTGGACCATTTCCAGGAAAATTTCGGCAGAGTTTCCTCTGTTTTACGGACTACCCAGTATATCCTGCACGCAGAAAATACCAACAAAAGCCACTCAGGGCTAACAGGACAATACATATACATATATCAAACGCGGACTGGCCGCCTCGGCGTATAGAATCGCCTAATCAAAACATGCGGACTGGCCGCCTCAGTATATGAGAATCGCACAACGACATGTTCACATAACCATACCTAAGGACCATAACCCACGACCCTGTCCACAGACCTCTAACAGACCGACAGAATCATATGGCGGGACAGGGCCCCGCCGTACCCAAACAGCCAAATATACAAAATATATACAGCAACAGATGTCTATACCAGAAGTGGACTCCGAATCGAATAAGAGTACTCCGAGAAAGCAAAAAGTGGAGCCTACTGCGGAGGATCACCAAGATCTGCACCTGCGGGCATAAAACGCAGCCCCCGGAGAGAGGGGGTCAGTACGGAATATGTACTGAGTATCTAAAGCACGGAGTACAGAAATACGAATCAAAATCGAAAGCAAATCAGATGTCAAAGTCTGTATCGAAATCATATACATATATATTATGCAAGTAAAATCATGCAAACGCTTAAGAACGTGGTCGCCACTCCGACGCTGGCGCCACACACAGCATAACACCAGAAGGTTTCAAATCTCCGTACATCCCTGAACATAATCATAATCATCGGTGAGCGTATCGCGTCCCGAGCCATATCACAGCATAACTCCAAACGGAACCCGGCCCTATGGCGAAGCCTTGGGAACCGTAACACAGCATACGGCCGAATTTGTCATTAGGCGCACGAATCAAAACCGGCCCGGGAACCGGCGAACGAAGTCATAATAAGGCACGAACGGAGTCGTGAGCAAACAAATGCAAGTCGTCTTTCAAAATAGTGTTTCAAAACAAAGTAAATTCATAAATCATATCATATTACAAAATAGTCGAATACTTAGTCGACATAAAGTTTCATTTCGCAAAACGTTTCCAAAATGGTTCATATAATTCAAAGCATAGGTTAGCGTATCGAATTGCCCAAACCTACCCCGTAGGAGGATGTTCCAAAGATCCGAAGTAGTATGTACAAATTTATTATCAAAGGTGGCCCGAAGGGCAATTCGGGCATTTTGGGGTAGCGGGCCCACCTCGAGTCGAAGTGAGGTGGCGAACGTGTTTCTACGAGCATTTATATGCCAAAGGTCATACATTATCATTCCTAGGTTACCCGACCACATTTCGATAGGTTTCGGACGAATAGTGGCATTCTAGCCAAATTGGAGCCTTTAGGCTTCAATAGAATTGAATGAATAGTAACTTTTCTGTGGATCGGGTTTCGAGGAGCGGGAATGCTCCGAAAGGTCTCCTATTCGACTGACACATTAAGATATGCCAAATGAAAGAGTGGGAGGCTTTACATACCTCACAGACGTCGTAAGCTCTTCCAAATGTCTCGTCCCGTTTCGTCAAAAATCTGCAAATGGTCAAAGTTACCAAATGAGATCCTTAGGCTTAGAAATGCCTTTAACTTCACAATTGCCTACCGAAATTTCGGCAGCACTTCCCCTATAAATCTAACATCCCCGAGGCATAGCTCGGCTCAAATTAACCAACTACGACAGCCCACACATCAACAACCAAAACAAACAACAATAACACCATTCTAGTTTCAAAGTTCGACATGATTTCTTAAGTTGGCAACTTTCCATTCAACGTTCAAAATCCCGATTCTATATTCACATAATTGTATTCATTCAACCATCCAACACTAGTCAATCACATTCCACATTCAATCTAAGTCATACACGAAATTGCACCAAAATCAATTTATTTCCATAATTCTTCAAAACATCTAAAATGCACTACGAACATTCTAACTCATGTAGTTCCATTCCGAATTCATCAATATCGATATAGATTCACATCTAAAGTCAATAACACCCAAGATATACATTGATATACATAAAGATACCGAAGGTATACGCTTTCCGATAATATTCAAAATCATTTTTCAATGCCAACTTCAGTTCATCAATCGATTATTTATGACATAAAAGTCACGACGACGCATTAAGCAGACTAAGCAAGATCAATTCACATTTATTTCCTCTTCTTAAGGGCACACGGCCACCACACCAATCACACACACACACGACTTCATACACACCATCAAACAACGGAATTCTCGTCTATTACCAATCCTTAACACATTTATGTCAATTCCATAACATTAAAAGGGCCAAATTCTTACCTTTCCTTGAAATTTCAATTCGCCGCACACGTCGCTCTTTCGCCAAACCAATTATATCAAGTTGGAGAGCGTCTCGAACTTACTACGAATATGAGAGAAACAAGATTTTTAGATTAAACACAAGGCAAGAAAAAAAATTTGAAGGAGGGGAAAGGGGTTCGGCCGAGAGGGAGTATTATGGCTTCTTGGAAATTTTGATCTTGTTTTCTAGAAAATCCCAAGCATTTGCATCATATATATCCACTTAATAGTCATGTGCATAGCACATGACATAAACTAATGGATTTGGGCTTTGCCATGGCCGGCCCTCACTTGATTTTTGGGCCTTTTTTTTTTTTTTTGCATTGAATTATCTTGGGCCCAATTCTTAAAATGCCCCGTTTTGAAATTCCCGAAACTAATTTACGGAGTTCCAAATTTATCCTTGGCCTTCCCCGAGGTCTTGACATTAATAATTCCATAGCCAACATAGTCATATTCTCAAAAAATTAATTTATGTCCTTCTAACACCCGAGTCATAGTTATTTCTCGATTTCCAATTGTACGAACACACGGGGCCTAACATTCTCCCCCCCTTAGGAACATTCGTCCCCGAATGTTAAATAAATCTTATAAGGTCTTATGATCAAGGCAGGAGTGTCCCTTTTTAATGATGACATACATAATTCATTTTATCAATCAACACAACAAACTGAAAACAGGAATTAGGTTACCTGCGGATGTCGGAAACAAGTGGGGATATTTCTTCTTCATCTCGTCCTCCGCCTCCCAAGTCATCTCCTCCCGATTATTGTTGCGCCACAGGACTTTGACAGAGGGCACTTCTTTAGTGCGTAGTCTCCGCACCTGTCGATCCAGAATAGATACAGGCTGCTCATCATAAGATAACTGCTCCGTCACCTGAATGTCGTCAACTGGGAATATCCTGGCAGGATCACCAATGCATTTCCGCAACATAGACACATGAAACACCGGGTGTACGGCCTCCAAGTCGGATGGTAAGTCCAGCTCATAGGCGACCTCGCCTATCTTTCGCACGATCTGATACGGTCCAATGTACCGGGGGCTCAACTTACCCTTTTTACCGAATCTCATGACACCCTTCATGGGCGACACCTTCAGGAATACCCAGTCGCCAATCCGGAACTCTAACGGTCGACGTCGTCTATCTGCATAAGCTTTCTGTCGACTCTGAGCAGCCAATAATCGTTCTCGGATAAGCTTTACCTTATCTACAGCCTCCTGGATTACATCTGGCCCAATCAACTTAGTCTCGCCCACGTCAAACCAGCCAATAGGAGATCTGCATCTCCTGCCATAAAGGGCCTCGTCAGTGGTGCTGCAATAGAAGAAAAATCCTCCACGAACCTGCGATAATACCCAGCCAATCCCAGAAAACTGCGCACCTCTGTCGGTGTAGTAGGCCTGGGCCAATTCTGTACAGCCTCTATCTTCTGCGTATCGACCCGAATACCATCTGCGCTGACAATATGGCCCAAGAATGCCACAGAAGTTAACCAGAATTCACATTTGGAGAATTTAGCATATAACTTCTGCTGACGGAGAATACCAAGTACCGTCCGTAAGTGATCTGAATGCTCCTCGGCTGATCGCGAGTAAATCAGGATATCATCAATAAATACTATAACAAACATGTCCAGGAAAGGCCGAAATACCCGGTTCATCAGATCCATAAATACCGCTGGAGCATTAGTCAGCCCGAAAGACATAACTCTGAACTCATAATGCCCGTACCGGGTCCTGAAAGCAGTCTTCGGGATATCTGACTCCCGCACTCGCACCTGATGATAGCCTGAGCGCAAATCTATCTTTGAAAAATGTCTGGCTCCCTGCAACTGATCAAACAAATCATCGATCCGGGGAAGGGGATATTTATTCTTTATAGTCACCTTATTCAGCTGCCGGTAGTCAATACACATCCGCAGCGACCCATCCTTCTTTTTGACAAATAATACCGGCGCTCCCCAGGGTGACGTGCTGGGTCTGATAAAACCCTTATCCAGCAAATCTTTCAGCTGCTCCTTCAACTCCTTCAGCTCTGCTGGTGCCATCCTATACGGAGGAATAGATATAGGCTGCGTATCCGGCATCAACTCGATAGAAAAATCAATCTCCCGCTCAGGCGGAAGGCCAGGAAGCTCCTCAGGAAAAACATCTGGAAACTCACTGACGACCGGGACAGACTGAAGGGTAGGTACCTCTGCTGCAGTATCGTGCACACGGACCAAATGATAGATATAACCCTTCTGGATCATCTTCTTAGCCTTGAGGTATGAAATAAACTTACCCCTCGGCGATGCAGTCGATCCGAACCACTCTATAACTGGTTCCCCCGGAAACTGGAAACGGACTACCTTTTTCTGGCAGTCGACATTAGCATAACAGGAAGACAACCAGTCCATACCCATAATGACGTCAAACTCAAACATGTCTAGCTCTACCAAATCAGCCTTAGTGGTACGATCATAAATGGTCACAGAACAATCCCTATAGATCTGTCTCGCTACAATAAAATCCCCAACTGGCGTAGCTACCTCGAATGGCTCTATAGGCTCAGACACGATCCCAATCTTACTAGCAACGAGCGGGGAAATATATGATAAAGTAGAGCCAGGGTCAATCAATGCATATACAGATCTGGAGAAAACCAGTAATGTACCTGTGACGACGTTTGGCGAAGCCTCCTGATCCTGGCGGCTGGCCAAAGCATATATGCGGTTCGAGGGACCGCTAGAACCTGAAGCGCCACCGCGGCCTCGACCGCGCCCTGCCGGTGCTGGAATACCCCGCCCTCCAGGGCGTGCAACAGATGGAACAGAGGAAGAACCGGCGGCTGACCCTGTCTGCTGAGCCGCATTACCCGAACCACTGGCCAATGGGCAGTCTCTCATAAAGTGGCCCTGACCACCACAAGTAAAACAAGCTCCCGTCGCTCGATAACACTCCCCGGGATGAGACTTCCCGCAGTGTGGACAACGGGGTCTAGGTGGTCTGGCCTGACTGGGACCCCTGGATACCTGCGAACCTGCCACTCTGGAGCTCTGACCGGCCCCAGACGGTCCCGTACTGTCAAATCTCCGGCTGCCTGACTGAGTACCCCGGCCGGAAGAAGGAAAATATCTGTCAGACTGCTGCTGCTGCTGAGGCTGTCCGCCTCGAGAATCTGCTGAATAACCCGCGGATCTAGCCCTCTTGGGCGGCCTCCTGTCTCTATCTCTGCCAGCAGGATCAGATCTGCGACGGTCCTCCATACCCATCGCATAGGCCTGAAGCCGGGAAATATCCATGTCTGCCTGCAGTGATACGGCCATACAGCTGTCTACCAAATACCGGTCCAATCCCATGACATAGCGGTGCATCCGATCGGACATATCTGCTACCACGGCCGGTGCATATCGGGCCAGAGAATCAAACTCAAGGCTATACTCGCGAACACTCCGACCCCTCTGCTGCAGACGTAAAAATCGATCAGCCCGTGCCCGCCGCAACTCTGGTGGCAAAAAGTGGCGGGTGAATGCTGTCACAAACTGATCCCAAGTGGCTGGAGGGGCACCCTCTCCCCTAGACAGCTCCCAAGTCTCATACCAGTGGGTGGCCACATCTCGAAGCCGGTGCGAAGCCAGCTCAACTGACTCAGTCTCTGAAGCCCTGACCAAGTCCAGTGAGCGTCGCATCCCCCGAATAAAGTCGTGGGGGTCCTCGTCGGGCTTAGACCCGAAGAACTCTGGAGGGCCACATAGCAAAAACTCCCGAACTCTCAGACTGTCCCGTCTGTCATCATCATCGTCGTCCCTCCGCCCGCGCCTGCGAGCCTGACCTGCTACCAGTGTAGTCAACAGCTGTACAGCCTCCCTCAGGGTCCTATCCTCCGCCCCTGGCTGAGGAGCTGGAGTCTCAGGTGCGGGTACACGGACCTCTGGAGCTGCTGAAGGTCCTACTCCAGGCTGTACTGGTGGGGGTGTAGCAGACCCCTCAGACTGTGGCACATCCTCAGGCAAATCATAAACACGAGCCCGGGTAGCTCGCTGTGCCTGGCTAGTCTCTCCAATCCTCGCCTTGCCCTTCTGGGCCGCTGTAGCCTTCTTCGGAGGCATCACTGCAAACACAAGGGCGAGTCAGACCAAAATAATCCTAATAGCTCAGCTCTATCGCACGATCTAAGATTACAAAGAAAGTAACGTCCTAAATGCCCTGTAGCTTCCCGTTTATAGATGTGGTGCACAACACATCGATAAACAAGACTCTACGAGACCCGATCTGTGGACACTCCGAGGACAAACCTGGCTCTGATACCACTTTGTCACGACCCAGCCCCGTGGGCCGCGACTGGCGCCCTACTTGGGCACCCAGACCTGGTTACATATTCCAGTTACAGACAAACGATTAGCCAAAGCCAGTAAGGCTACATAAACAGACTTGGACCATTTCCAGGAAAATTTCGGCAGAGTTTCCTCTGTTTTACGGACTACCCAGTATATCCTGCACGCAGAAAATACCAACAAAAGCCACTCAGGGCTAACAGGACAATACATATACATATATCAAACGCGGACTGGCCGCCTCGGCGTATAGAATCGCCTAATCAAAACATGCGGACTGGCCGCCTCAGTATATGAGAATCGCACAACGACATGTTCACATAACCATACCTAAGGACCATAACCCACGACCCTGTCCACAGACCTCTAACAGACCGACAGAATCATATGGCGGGACAGGGCCCCGCCGTACCCAAACAGCCAAATATACAAAATATATACAGCAACAGATGTCTATACCAGAAGTGGACTCCGAATCGAATAAGAGTACTCCGAGAAAGCAAAAAGTGGAGCCTACTGCGGAGGATCACCAAGATCTGCACCTGCGGGCATAAAACGCAGCCCCCGGAGAGAGGGGGTCAGTACGGAATATGTACTGAGTATCTAAAGCACGGAGTACAGAAATACGAATCAAAATCGAAAGCAAATCAGATGTCAAAGTCTGTATCGAAATCATATACATATATATTATGCAAGTAAAATCATGCAAACGCTTAAGAACGTGGTCGCCACTCCGACGCTGGCGCCACACACAGCATAACACCAGAAGGTTTCAAATCTCCGTACATCCCTGAACATAATCATAATCATCGGTGAGCGTATCGCGTCCCGAGCCATATCACAGCATAACTCCAAACGGAACCCGGCCCTATGGCGAAGCCTTGGGAACCGTAACACAGCATACGGCCGAATTTGTCATTAGGCGCACGAATCAAAACCGGCCCGGGAACCGGCGAACGAAGTCATAATAAGGCACGAACGGAGTCGTGAGCAAACAAATGCAAGTCGTCTTTCAAAATAGTGTTTCAAAACAAAGTAAATTCATAAATCATATCATATTACAAAATAGTCGAATACTTAGTCGACATAAAGTTTCATTTCGCAAAACGTTTCCAAAATGGTTCATATAATTCAAAGCATAGGTTAGCGTATCGAATTGCCCAAACCTACCCCGTAGGAGGATGTTCCAAAGATCCGAAGTAGTATGTACAAATTTATTATCAAAGGTGGCCCGAAGGGCAATTCGGGCATTTTGGGGTAGCGGGCCCACCTCGAGTCGAAGTGAGGTGGCGAACGTGTTTCTACGAGCATTTATATGCCAAAGGTCATACATTATCATTCCTAGGTTACCCGACCACATTTCGATAGGTTTCGGACGAATAGTGGCATTCTAGCCAAATTGGAGCCTTTAGGCTTCAATAGAATTGAATGAATAGTAACTTTTCTGTGGATCGGGTTTCGAGGAGCGGGAATGCTCCGAAAGGTCTCCTATTCGACTGACACATTAAGATATGCCAAATGAAAGAGTGGGAGGCTTTACATACCTCACAGACGTCGTAAGCTCTTCCAAATGTCTCGTCCCGTTTCGTCAAAAATCTGCAAATGGTCAAAGTTACCAAATGAGATCCTTAGGCTTAGAAATGCCTTTAACTTCACAATTGCCTACCGAAATTTCGGCAGCACTTCCCCTATAAATCTAACATCCCCGAGGCATAGCTCGGCTCAAATTAACCAACTACGACAGCCCACACATCAACAACCAAAACAAACAACAATAACACCATTCTAGTTTCAAAGTTCGACATGATTTCTTAAGTTGGCAACTTTCCATTCAACGTTCAAAATCCCGATTCTATATTCACATAATTGTATTCATTCAACCATCCAACACTAGTCAATCACATTCCACATTCAATCTAAGTCATACACGAAATTGCACCAAAATCAATTTATTTCCATAATTCTTCAAAACATCTAAAATGCACTACGAACATTCTAACTCATGTAGTTCCATTCCGAATTCATCAATATCGATATAGATTCACATCTAAAGTCAATAACACCCAAGATATACATTGATATACATAAAGATACCGAAGGTATACGCTTTCCGATAATATTCAAAATCATTTTTCAATGCCAACTTCAGTTCATCAATCGATTATTTATGACATAAAAGTCACGACGACGCATTAAGCAGACTAAGCAAGATCAATTCACATTTATTTCCTCTTCTTAAGGGCACACGGCCACCACACCAATCACACACACACACGACTTCATACACACCATCAAACAACGGAATTCTCGTCTATTACCAATCCTTAACACATTTATGTCAATTCCATAACATTAAAAGGGCCAAATTCTTACCTTTCCTTGAAATTTCAATTCGCCGCACACGTCGCTCTTTCGCCAAACCAATTATATCAAGTTGGAGAGCGTCTCGAACTTACTACGAATATGAGAGAAACAAGATTTTTAGATTAAACACAAGGCAAGAAAAAAAATTTGAAGGAGGGGAAAGGGGTTCGGCCGAGAGGGAGTATTATGGCTTCTTGGAAATTTTGATCTTGTTTTCTAGAAAATCCCAAGCATTTGCATCATATATATCCACTTAATAGTCATGTGCATAGCACATGACATAAACTAATGGATTTGGGCTTTGCCATGGCCGGCCCTCACTTGATTTTTGGGCCTTTTTTTTTTTTTTTGCATTGAATTATCTTGGGCCCAATTCTTAAAATGCCCCGTTTTGAAATTCCCGAAACTAATTTACGGAGTTCCAAATTTATCCTTGGCCTTCCCCGAGGTCTTGACATTAATAATTCCATAGCCAACATAGTCATATTCTCAAAAAATTAATTTATGTCCTTCTAACACCCGAGTCATAGTTATTTCTCGATTTCCAATTGTACGAACACACGGGGCCTAACAACTTGAATTGTAGAAAGATATAGAAAGTGGGTCATAAATGAGTGAATAGTGTCATTGTTAAGTAGTAGTTGGGGTGAATTATGAATATTGGTATGTTGTGACTGTAAAAATGTTATGAATGATATTTAGAACATGAAATAAGTATTATATGTGACAAAACGCGAAAGTGGTATCATGACCACGATTATGGAAAAATTGAAGAGGAATTGTGAAATGCGAATAATGTGGGTGAATGATGATTGTTGTCTATTATATTGTGAATGTTGTTATGAACGTTTGGTAGTTGGTATACAATATGGGGAAAGTAGTATAAACAAAGGAAATGCAGCCCAATTTTCCCTAGAAATAGTAACACGTTCTTATAGTCGATTAGCTAACGTTCATGCGACTTCTCTTGAAGGTAGAAACGTGGGCATTGAAGGAGAACAAGCAAGCGATAGATTAGTTAAACGTAAAAGGTATGTGAGGCTACTCCCTTCTTTCTATGGCATGAATCCTATGGCATAATTTTTCCTTCTTCTCCATGAATCTTCTTCATTCCGGAAAAATAATAGCCTATGTTCATGAATAGCCATATGAGATGGGAAAGATTATGAGTTCAATAATGATGATGATGATGAGTTAAGTATAAAGATTCTAGAGTTTGTGATATGATGCTCCTATAAAGTTAATAATGTCATATATTGTATACACTCACCTTATATATCATTTCCTTCGAGGTGAGGCAGAATATCATAAAGTCAATGATGTCGTTTACTGTACACACTCACCTTATACACTACGTCTTTCAAGGTGAGGCAGAATACTTATAAATGTTACATAATGGAATCGGGGGTTCACGACCTTAGGTCACCTCGATAAATTATAACTATCTTTGAGTTATTATACATGCATTATGATGAGTATATGTGGATGACATTACACCGTGCCTATATGGACGGGCAGACACACCACTGCAGTGGGCAGCTTATACCCCGGACGCGGGAGGCCTGGACGCCGGTTAATTATTATCACACCGTACCTATATGGACGGGCATCTTATACATTTATACATTATTGCATACATGATATGATGGTGATTATGAGAAAGTCAGCATGTGTTATCCCTTTTATAAGTGACAGTCACATACAGTTGCTCCTTATTGATGCTCCCTTTATCTCATTGATGTATCAATATTGTTTATGCCTCTCATACTCAGTACAATGTTCGTACTGACGTCTGTTTTCTTTGGACGCTGTGTTCATGGCCACAGGTAGACAGGGAGGTGATCTTGATCCAGACTCGTAGGAGCTAGTAGCTGATTGAGAGCACTCCATTGTTCCGGAGGTGCCTTTGATTATTATTTTGTGTATATATATGTATATTTTTTAGCACGACGGGGCCCTGTCCCGTCCCTATGTTTGGCACTCTAGTAGAGGCTCGTAGATATGCAGTGTGGGTTATATGGTCTCACGAGGTTGCTATTATGCATGTATATATGTATATGATTTTGATAGCCTAAAGGCTTATGTCTATAAAAGTATCTATTTTCTCAAATGAAAAATGATTTCCTTGTGATTTGAGTATGAATTTGATAAAAGAACGTTTAATGAGCATGATGAGTAGTAGCACGAGAGGTGCTCGGTAGTTAGCCCCGGGTACCCGTCACGTCCCCTAGTCGGGTTGTGACAACAATACTGTCGTCTTGACCTACTTATCATGCTAGAGCTATCTGCCCAACTTATTAGCGGTAACTGCCCGACCGGCTGTGGCACAGTGGTAACTACCCATTCGATTATCGCCCGATGGTAGAGCGCAACTGCCCGACTGATCAGTGGTAACTGCTTAACCGATCGTAGCTCGGTGGTAAATAATGGTACATAATCTGCCCAACCGGATATAGACCAGTGGTAAATATAATTAACATCATAACCAAACGTCTCTAAGTAATCTCTATGCACTTTTCATGGTCATCACTTATCCGTTAATGCCTACATGATCACATAAGACTTATAAGCACATTTCTGGGCCATTAGAACTTCTTCCCGATTAACTGAACCTTAACCAAATCCTGAGATATATCATAAACCTCTCTTCTAGCACTAAATACCTCATTCGGGATATTCTAATAGCACACTATTCATGTCCTACAAAACATTCCTTAAAAATATATTTCTAAATTCATCGGAGTGACGTAAGGTCACTAAGCCTCCGATTTCCATTATGCAGCTAATATTCTTGGTGTATCTCACCTTGAAGGAACAATAATCATAAAGTGAAACCAACATCAATAACATCTTAAGAGCATCAAGAATGTAAGCTTCTAGCATTTCTCTGAGAGGAATCATTATAGACATCATTTGTGAAAGTTCATAACAATAAGATCATGCCTTAAGAAAGAAAGGGACAACCTTAACATACCGTGTCGTCTCCTTAAATACTTAACCCTTATCTTCCCGAACTTTTAAATCTACATTCAAGATAATTCATACCAAGGTTAAGCCATTGAAACTCTCATAAAATCAAACTAGACTAATAAATGAGCCAACAAAAATTGGACAACATTTCTCCTATATTAGCTACTTCCTCCAAATTCCAAAACAACTCCCAAACATTATTAACAACATCATCAATAACATAATCAAGATACTACATGACAAACATATACAAATCCATCTGAAACCTCCTTCGAAAATCAGTCCATAAGACAACAACATAAATATATCAAATTAGAACCTTTATGCCATGTTTTCCTTTACCTTAAACCATTAAAATCCTCCAAAAACAACTCAATATCAAAGTCAAGATGAAGAACACAACTTATACTTGAAGATATTCAACTCAAACAACTTGCTTCAAGACCAAACTCACAAAAACATCAAGTAGAAGCAAGAACAATCACTTTCCACGGACTAATTTAGCGTAATCTTGTTGAATTCTTGATCCAATGGGCTATAAGTGTTTAGGGGATGTGTTTGTTACACCTCGGAAAAATTTTCGTTGACGCACAGTGAATAGAATAACGAAGAGCACGAAGTATACGATATTTCGATAAGTAAGGAATGACATTTGATGACCTTAATTAAAATTTCAAAGACGTTCGAGATAAGGGAATAAAGTTTTCCAAGAGAAGGCAAGGCTTACGATAGGTATCAAAAAGGAATTACGAGTAACAAGTTAATGAGGACTTAATAATGCTTTGGAGAAGAGTTATAACATCCCTTAGATTGTTAAAGAGGTGGTAAACAAGTGCTAAGAAGGTTTCATAAGGATTGGAGATCAAACGAGTCGATGAGAACGAACTTCGGAAAACTGGTGATTATACGGCCAAATATACTGGCAGTATAAAACATATGGACCATATGTTG
Organism: Lycium barbarum; assembly: GCF_019175385.1. NCBI lineage: Eukaryota > Viridiplantae > Streptophyta > Magnoliopsida > Solanales > Solanaceae > Lycium > Lycium barbarum. The sequence continues at coordinate 48,773,637 of NC_083348.1, read as the reverse complement.
GACCGTATAATCAGCCCAAATTGGCCCCCCTCTCTAGACCAAATCTACGTCCAGACATACGGTCAGTATAATTTATACGGACCGTATGTTGGTCCGTAGAACTGGTCGGGACAGATTTGGTGTATTTAATGAGGGATCCAAGTCTTATTTCATTTCATTTCCTTTCACATCCCTTCTCTATAAAACATCTCTCTACCCTTCTCCCACAATAATTCAAGAGATATTAGTGATGAACAACATCAATCTAAGTATCAAATTTAAGAAACCCATTAAAGTTCATCCAAGGCAAGGAATCCAAGTGAAGGTGAAACTGGGGTTTTGCTCAAGTAGGGTGTTTTCACCCAAGGTTCATCCCTACACCATCTAAGGTAATATTTATGGTATTTTCATGTTGTTTAAGGTATTTGAAAGTTGAAACACTTGGATTGTAGAAGGATATAGAAAAATGGGTCATGAATATGAAAATAGTGCCATATTGAGTAATAGCTTGAATTGAGTCATGATTCTTGATGTGTTGGAATATGGACATGTTATAAATGATGTTAAGAACATGGGGTAGACATTGTATATGAATGAATATAAATGTGTGTTATGACCATGGATATGGATAATTGGAAGTGAATTGAGAGATATGGTTAATGTGGATGAATAAAGACTATTGTTATGATATTGTGAATGTATTATTGACGTTTGGGAGTTGATATATGATATTGAGGAATGTCGTATAAATAAAGGAGATGCTGTCCAATTTTCTCTAGCCTTAGTAATGTATGCTAGCTATCGATTTCTAATGATAGTATGAATCTAATGAAGGTAGAAACGCGGGCATTAGAGGAGAATGTGCAAGTGTAGAATAGTTGAACGGGAAGGTATGTAAGGCTAACTCTTCTTTCATAAGGCATGGTTCTTTGGCCAAATATCTATTCTTCTACGAGCCTATGATGCTCTCCAAATGATTCTATCTTTAAAAAGCTACAAAGCTTATAATTCTTGATATGTATTACGATTGTACTAAATTCCTCATACGACGAATAATCATATAAGGATAGACGTAATGAATGACGATAATGGTAATGATGATAATGATGACGACGATAATAGCGATAATGATAATGGTGATGATGATAGTAGTGATAATGCTAAAGATGCCTATGAGCTTATATGTATGTGTGCCTATGTATGGCTATTATGAAACCCCAAGATTATATGGCCGGGTAGAATATATAGATGTATATATATGCATATGACGATGCGCGCGCACCACTGCAGTTGGGTACGGATAACCCTGAAGCCTTGGTAGGGCAAGGTATGTGTAACCCTGAAGCCTTGGTTGTCCAGGTATGTATGATCACCGAGCCTAACCATGGTCGGGTACGTGAAACACCGAACCTTCATGGTCAGGTATGCTATTTAAGTGATATGGATATGTATATGATATAGATATGAGTATGAATACGGACATGATACAAATACGAATAAGAATACGATTATGGACATGAATGTACATGAGTACGGATATGAATACGGATACATATACGGATGTATGTACACAATCACATACTAGAAATGGAAAGTCCCTATGAAAAGAAGGTAAGTGCTTATGACGATGATACTACTATCTCCCACCTTATGCTATTTCTTATGTTGCTTATTATGCTTCTATATTGATTTTGATCATGCTTTACATACTCAGTACATTCTTCGCAGTGACGTCCTTTTATTTTTGGACACTGCGTCATGCCCGCAGGTGGCCTGGGAGACAGGGTTGATCCATAGCTATATTTCTCAGGGACTACATAGCGGAGCTCTACCTCATTCGGAGCTATAACTTTTGGTATTGATTCTTTTGTGTACATATTTATGGGCATAGCGGGGCCCTATCCCGCCTATATGATATGACATACTCTCTTTAGAGGCTCGTAGACATGTGTATATGGTTAGATGTGTTTAGCCTTGTCGGCCTATATTTTGGACGTCATTTTGTTAGCCTCGTCGGCTTATGTACATTGATATGGGAATAGTTGCTAATGTTGATATAAAGGTATTGTTGTCCAATAGGATTAGTATGATTGATGAATAGAAATGTATGATTTTATATGTGGCTCACCTAGATGTAAATGTAAAGATATGTTAAGAGGTGCTCGGGTGGGCTAGCACCGGGTGCCCGTGCCCGGCCCTCCGGTTGGGTCGTGACAAAAGTGGTATCAGAGCAGTTCTGTCCTAGGGTGTGTCTATGAGCCGTGTCTAGTAGGGTCTTGGTTATGGGTGTGCTGCGCGCCACACTTATAAACAAGAGGTTTCAGGCATTTTGGGAATGATTGACCTTCTTTCTTCATAACATCGTGCGATAGAGCTATGGAATAAGAACTTCCTTCTCCTTAACCATGTATTGTGTATTTTAGAGATGCCTGTAAAGAGAAATGCTACGGCAGCCCAAAAGGGCAAGACAGTGGCAGAAAAACGGGTTGAAAGAGCACTGCCAACAGTTGTAGAGGAAAGTGAGTCCCAGAATGCGGCTCAATCTCAGTCCTCCCAGTCAGTGCCTATTTTTTAGGAGCGTGAGGGAGCCTCAGCCCCAGCTCCAGCACCTCCGGCTCCTCCACCGGATGCTTCAGGCCAAGAGGTAAAAGAGGCCATTCATTTGCTTACTCAATTGGTTGCTGCCCAGACTCAGCGACAAAGTACAGGGCAAGGTGATAGGGTTGTTAGTGCAAGGGCCCGTGACTTCATTAGCTTGAACCCTTCGGAATTCTTTAGATCAAAGCCGAATGAGGACCCTCAGAATTTAATTGATGGAATGTTGAGGATGCTTCGTTTGATACATGCTTCGGACACTAAATCGGTGGAGTTAGCGTCATATAGATTGAGGGATGTCTCGATCCATTGGTACACGGTTTGGATGGCTTCACGGGGAGCCAATGCACCTCTCCCGGTATGGCAAGAATTTGTTGATGCTTTCCTCCGACACTATATGCCTCCGGAAGTTCGACGAGCTAGAGCCGATAAGTTCTTACATCTGAGGCAAGGTAGCATGAGTGCTTTAGAGTACAGTCTCCGCTTCAACTCTTTGGCTAGGTATGCTTCGCCCATGGTAGCGGATATGGGTGACCGAGTGCACCGATTTGTGAAAGGCTTAGGGCTACATTTGATGGATAGGTGCTTGACTGTGTCCCTTCAGGACAATATGGATATTTCACCCATTCAAGCCCATGCTCAAAATTTAGAAGAAAGCCTACAACAATAAAGAAGTGAGCGTGAGCATGATAGGGGACGTAGCAAGAGGGCCAGATCTTCGGGTCAGGTGAGGAGTTTAGAGGCGGGCACAGGCAGCAGTTTTCTAGGCATTCAGGCCATTCTATGACTAGTGCGCCTCCACGGTTTTCAGGCCAGAGATTTGATAGATCGACTCATTCTGGGCCGAGTCAGAGCTTTTTGAGATCTTAGTTCAGAGGTGATTCGGCTCAGGCGAGGCCACACGTGCCATGATGTTCCCAGTGTGGGAAGGGTCCACGCCGATTGGGTTCAGAGGTTTCCTATTCATGTGGTCGACCAGGCTATATTATGCGTGATTGCCCTTCAGTCCATGGTAGAGGTAGGACCCAACCTTCAGGGTCGGTAGCCGGATCTTCATCGTCTGTGCGCCCTATGGGGCCAGGTTCACATGCGCCAGTCGACCATGGTAGAGGCAGAGGGAGAGTCCCCAGTTCTAACGGTCCTAAGCACCGTATTTATGCTTTGGCTGGACGCCAAGATCTTGAGTCTTCTCCTGATGTGGTCACAGGTATATTATAGGTATTTTCTCATGATGTATATGCTTTGATATATCCGGGCTCTACACTGTCATATGTTACTCCGTATATTGCGGGTCAGTTTAGAGTCGAACTAGAGTCGATCAAACCTTTTGAGGTGTCTACACCCGTTGGTAAATCGGTAGTAGCTAGCCGAGTATATAGAAACTGTATAGTTGTGGTTTGTGACCGTCGTACTATGATTGACTTTCATGAGCTTAAAATGGTAGACTTTGATGTTATTATGGGTATGGATTGGTTGGCTTCTTGCTATGCCAATGTTGATTGTAGAATGAAAATGGTTCGTTTCCAATTTCTGGGAGAACCAATTTTAGAATGGAAAGGGAATACTGCGTCACAAAAATGTAGGTTTATTTCCTATCTAAGGGCAAGGAAAATGATCACGAAAGGATGTATTTATCATCTAGTTCGGGTTCAAGATGTAGAAGCTGAACCGCCAACTCTTCAGTCAGTTCCTGTAGTAAATGAGTTTCCGGATGTGTTCTCGGAAGAGCTTCCAGGCCTTCCTCCCGAGCGGGAGATTGATTTTTCTATTGATGTGTTGCCAGACACCAAGCCTATATCTATTCCTCCTTATAGAACTCCCGCAGAATTGAAAGTGTTGAAGGAGCAATTGAAAGACTTGCTTGAGAAAGGCTTCATTAGGCCTAGTTCATCCCCTTGGGGAGCGCCCGTATTGTTTGTCTGAAAGAAAGATGGCTCCTTGAGAATGTGCATTGACTATCGGCAATTAAATAAGGTGACGATTAAGAACAAATATGCTCTTCTTAGGATTGATGACTTATTTGATCAATTACAAGGTGCCAAATGGTTTTCAAAGATAGATTTGAGGTCCGGGTATCATCAAGTGAGAGTTAGGAAGAAAGATATCCCTAAGACAGCCTTCAGAACATGATATGGCCATTTTGAGTTCCGGGTAATGTCATTTGGGCTAACTAATGCACCGGCAGTATTTATGGATTTGATGAAAAATGTGTTCAGGCCCTTCCTAGATCTATTTGTGATTGTATTCATCGATGATATCTTGGTGTATTCTAGATCCGAGGCAGAACATGCAGAACATTTGCGTACTATCCTTAGAGTTCTTCAAACTTGAGAGCTATTTGCCAAATTTTCTAAGTGAGTTTTGGTTAAACTCAGTGACATTTTTGGGGCACATCGTTTCAGCCGATGGTATTCGGGTAGATAGCCAAAAGATTGAGGCCATAAAGACTTGGACAAGGCCCACAACTCCTACGGAGGTTCATAGCCTTCTGGGTTTAGCAAGTTATTACAGGAGATTTGTTGAAGGTTTTACTTCTATTTCTGCACCACTCACAAAGCTGACCCAGAAATCAGCAAAGTTTCAATGGACAGATGCTTGTGAACGTAGTTTCCAAGAGTTAAAGGATAGATTGACTTCTGCCCCAGTCCTGACACTTCCAGAGGGATTGGAAGGATATGTTGTTTATTGCGATGCCTCAGGCATTGGGCTAGGTTGTGTGTTGATGTAACATGGTAAGGTGATTGTGTATGCTTCAAGGCAATTACGGAAACATGAGAAAAATTACCCAACCCATGATTTAGAATTGGCTGCAGTGATTCATGCATTAAAGATGTGGAGACATTATTTATATGGTTTCCATGTGGATATTTATACAGATCATAAGAGCCTTCAGTATATCTTCAAGCAGAAAGATTTGAATTTGCGGCAACGACGATGGTTGTAATTGCTAAAAGATTATGATGCTGATATCTTATATCACCCCGGGAAGGCAAATGTTGTGGTTGATGCTCTTAGCCGTAGATCTATGGGAAGTTTGTATGATGTACGACCAGAGAAGAGAGAAATGGCTCGTGACCTCCAGCAGTTAGCTAGCCTAGGAGTTCGAGTAGTGGACTCAGATAGCAAAGGAACTACAATTCAGAATTCAACAGTCTCGTCGCTAGCAACGGAAGTGAAAGAGCGACAATACGAAGATTCCATGCTAATGCATTATAGAGATACACTCCCTCATAAGGAGGAGTCATCATTTGAGCTTGCAGGAGATGGAGTTCTTCGATGTTAAGGCAGATTATGTGTTCCTGATGTGACAGGTTTACGCCACCAAATATTGAGAGAAGTCCATTTCTCCCGTTATTCTGTCCACCCTGGAGTGACGAAAATGTACCATGATCTTAAATCTATATATTGGTGGAATGGGATAAAGAAAGATATAGCGAAATTCGTAGCTCAATGTCCCAACTTTTAACAAGTGAAAATCGAGTACCAAAAGTTGGGCGAATTGTTGCAAGCTATGGAAATTCCAACTTGGACGTGGGAAGTAATTAACATGGACTTCATTACAGGCTTACCCCATTCTCGATGTAAGTATGATTTCATATGGGTGATTGTAGATAGACTCACGAAGTCAACTCAGTTCTTATTAGTCAGAACGACATATGTGGCGGAAGATTATGCAAAGCTTCATGTTAAAGAGATAGTGCGACTCCATGGTGTCCCAACATCTATTATCTCTGATAGAATGACTCAGTTTACAGCTAATTTTTGGAAGTCCTTCCAAGAGGGTTTAGGGACCCAAGTAAGCCTTAGCACGACATTTCATCCGCAGACCGATGGACAAGCTGAACACACCATTAAGACTCTTGAAGATATGTTACAGGCATGTATGATAGATTTTGGAGGTAATTGGGATGATCACTTGCCACTCATTGAATTTGCTTATAACAATAGTTATCATTCTAGCATCCAAAAGGCACCGTATGAGGCTTTATATAGGCGAAAGTGTAGATCCCCAATTGGGTGGATGTTATATCCCGCATTTTCAGAGCCTGAGCGTGACACATGCTTCCTCAAACATTGACAATCACGTTGTTACTACATAATTTAAACTCACGTTGATAGTATTATATTTCGTATTTTTTTGTACGTAGGATTATTCGTAAGCGGAGGTGGGGCCCACACATCGAGATTTTTTTTGGAACACATGACAAGTTATATGAATCACATATGTGAAGTTAAACACAACTCAAGAAGGACCCTTGAGCCAAATCAAAGTGGAAGTCCTCCAAACAAATATTTCTAAGTAACGTTTTCGGGTGATCTGACTTCGAGGGGAAACAACGGTATTATAAGTTTGGAATTTGGAAAACTACCAAGAAATAGAAGTTGTAGATAATTTCATTGGATTTCCAACCATAGGTCGTGGGTCCATAACCGACGTCGGGATAAGGAGATATGGACGTTTTAAGGCAGGAAGGTCAGTGGGCTAGGCCCAATCCGGGCCCAACCGGGTTAGGCCGATGACCCATGTTTATTTAAGTGATATATCAGCCTTTTATCCTCATTTTTCAGAACAAAACACCCATAAAATTCTGGAGAAAAAGAGAGAAGAGAGCTTAGAGAGAAAAGATTAATTTTGACCAAAATCTGAGCCCCGAAGCCCGTGAAGAGAAAAGTGTTCTATGTTGCGTTGCCTCCAATTTGAGCTAAAAATCAACCAAAAAGAAGGGGGTGGACGTGGTGGCTGCACACTTGAGGTAAGATTAAGGTTCCTTTTCATTGCTAATAAGTTTATTTAGAGTTCTACCGAACTAGAACGGAGAAAATAGTGTGATAAATTCGTTTGTTAGCGTTGTGAATTATGGAATGAGATTTGAAGAGAATTTTGAATGAAAATAAATGTATTCAACTTGTAGAATATGGATGATGTCGTTATTGATGTTGTTAGTATTAATTTCGACTCCCTTACGGAAATAAAATTATTAAATAGTTATATCGTAAATTTGGTTGGTTGAGGAATTTAGAAAATAATGTGTGGGCTGTTTTATGGCATACGTTGGTATTGGACATTTTATGATTAATGTCGGTATTGTTGTTGTTGTTGCTGGTTGCTGAATTGAGAATTCGGGCTAGGCATATAAACAGGGGAGATGCTGCCCGATTTTCGGCAGAATATAAAATAGTATGATTTGAAATATGGTACAAATGTGCGACGAAAAGGCTAACATTAGCATAAATTCCTTTTAAATGTAGACTTACAAGCTTGGACGAATAAGCGTAGCTTATAAGCGGTCGAACAGGTAGGTAAGGCTTACCCGTTTTTTCTTTTAGCATGTCCTAGAGCCAAATAAGGTATGATATGTACCTGGGGATTACTCTATTCTTTGATTCTGAGTTTGTTTACGATTCTTATTCACTTCTTGATATGAGTATATTCCATATGATCGATCTTATTATAGGATTGGACAACGAGATGAGCATGAAGAGTTTTGTTCCTAAAAGAGTTTTGTATGTGTTAATGTCCGAAGTTCTGTTTGATATATTTTCGTATGGTATTCGAGAGATATTGGTATGACTAATGTCTGGATTTTGATAGCACGTTTGATTATTCCGTTGAGTCTTTGATTTATTTTGATACGTACATATGGTTCCAAAAGCTTTATTTGATTCGATCCATAACGATATTCAAAAGGTACCTAATATGATTGTTGCTTTGATTTTCTAAAAATAGCTTCTGGAACGTTCAAAAAGGTTTCTATAGTAAAATGTCCCTAACTTTCGTAAAATATCTCGGATTTGCTTTGAAATGTTCGTAAAAGTTTTGTGGTAAAAATGTCTGTAACTTTCATATACTAACTCCGATTGACTTGAAACGTGTTTATGATCCTTCGAACCTCGGTAAGTGTATGTATCTATCGAGTCTGGATTTGGGTGCATATGGTTTCGCACTACTCTGTTCATGCAAGTCTCAGTATGTTATTCACTGCGTCCCGGGCCAGGTTCTGTTATCGTGCGCCTTCCTCTGCATTGTTCACCGCGTCCCTCTCCCTTGCGGGCCGGGTTCTGTTATATGTATATATGTATATGATGATATGGGGATGGCGGCCAGGATGACACATTGATAATTCTGTTCACCGCGTCCCTCACTAAAGGGCCGGGATCTGTTATATGATTTTGTTCACCGTGTCCCTCACGAGAGGGCCGGGATCTGTTATATGCACACATACGATATAAGATTTTGATATACATAATTTGTGTCTGGAAAACAAACATTCTGACACTCTGGATCCGTACTTCTTCGACATATGACTTCGGCATATATGATCTGTGCTTGGGAAACAATCATTCTGATATTCTGGATCTGTACTTTTTTTGACATATGACATCTGCATACACGATTTGTGATTGGAAAATAAGCGCTTTGGTAATCTGGATAATGTACTCACTCTTGTACTGTTCGTTTCAATTATGGTTCTGTTTTCTGTATTTCATGCTTTACATACTCAGTACATATTCCGTACTGAGCCCCTTTCTTCGGGGGCTGCGTTTCATGTCGCGCAGGTACACCCAGATGAGTAGAAGTCAATATAGAAGATGTTCCAGCGGCGTTGGCAAACTCCACTTGCTCCTGGAGTGCTGCCGAGTTAGAGTATATGTGTTATGATTTCTGATAAATGTTAGAGACTTTGCAGACAGAGTCGTGGGTATTGGAAGTCAGTCTGTAAGCTGCTCCATCAGCCGGTGTGTCATTTTGTGTTATGTTATAAAGTCCATGTGGTTAAAGATTTTATTTGATTAAAGAAAGATGAAAAGAATATTCTGAAAGCATTTACTATGAATTTCATTTGTATTTGATTTAAAAGTCCAAAGAGATCATGTGTGTAATAAGAGTCTGCGGGTTCGCTCGGCCCTAACTAAGGGTCGGGTGCCCATCGCACCCTGGTAAGGTTAGGGTGTGACAGTTCGAGGTAGGAGAGACTAAATTGATAGGGCCAGACTTGGTCTAGCAAGCTATAGAGAAAGTCAAGCTCATACAAGATCGGTTATTAGCAGCTCAAAGTCGTCAAAAGTCCTATGCGGATAACCGTCGAAGGGACTTAGAGTTCCAAGTGAAAGATTGGGTATTCTTAAAAGTGTCACCAATGAAGGGTGTAATGAGATTTGAAAAAAAAGGGAAACTTAGTCCCCGATACATTTGGCCTTATGAGATTGTGTGCAAAATAGGCAAAGTGGCCTATGAGTTAGATCTACCTCATGATTTAGAGTCAGTTCACCAAGTGTTTCATGTCTCGATGCTTCGTAAATGTGTTGGAGATCCTACTAGGATCGTACCAGTAAATGATGTTCAAGTGACAGAAAAGTTGACTTATGAAGAAGTACCCATTGCCATACTAGATAGGCAAGTACGGAGTCTTAGAAACAAAGAAGTAGCCTCAGTTAAGGTTTTATGGAGAAACAATAAACGAGAAGAAATGACATGGGAAGCGGAAGAAATTATGAGATCCAAGTACCCGCATTTTATTCAGCCCCCAGAAGAGATCCAAGATGAGACGTCAAGATCATAAGGTATGCATGCTTTCCTTTTATGCTTTTGGGTCGTGTGTGGCCAAACTCTATTGCTATTTGTGGTCCTGTGAGGCATTGTTATTATGGGCTGTTTGTTATGTCCCGTGCTTTTGTATAATTGGAATTCGAGAAATAAGTAAGACTTGTGTGTTATGAAGAGATATTTTGATTTTAGTGAATATGACTATGTTGGTTATGGAATTATTAACGTTAAGACATCGGGGAAGGCCGAGGGTAAATTTGGAATTTCGAAAATTAGTTTCGGGAATTACAAAACGGGGCTTTTGGGAATTGGGCCAAAGAATTAGCACAAAAAAAACAATTGAAGCCCAAGATGATGAAGTGGCCGGCCAAGGTAAAGGTCCAAGCCCACATTTTAAAGGTCATGTGATATACACATGTCCTATGGATGGATATATATCACCTCCACACTTAGTAATTATCAAGAAAAAAATTAGAACTCAACTTTGAGCCAAGAACACCTCTCGGCCGAGAATAGGAGAAAGGGAGAAAAAAAATTCCCAAGCTTGGTTGTTGATCAAAAATTCTTGTTCTTCCCATAGTGGTGAAGTACTCAAGACCCTCTTCAACGGGGTATAATTAGTTTGGCATAAGAACTACGTTTGCGACAAGTCGGGGTTTCAAGAAAAGGTGAGAATTCTTACACTTTTATGTTATAGAATTGGTATGAATGTGTTAAGGATTGAGAATAGACGAGAATCCCGTAACTTTGATGCTTATAGAAAGCCGTGGGTGTGTGCGTGTTGGTGTTGTAGCCGTGAGTTACATGAAGTGCAAAGGCATAGGAATTTTATCTTGTTTAGTTGGTTTGTGGCGTCGTTATAACATTTAGGACGTAAATGATTGATTAATGAATTAAATTGGCGTTGGAAAATGATTTCGGACATTATCGGAAAGTGTATGCCTTTGGTATATTTACGTATATCATGGTATATCTTTGAGGCTAATGACTTTAAATGTGACATATAGTTGATGTTAATGAATTCGGAATGAAGCGACGCAAGTTAGAATGTCCGTCGTGACTTTTGATGTTTTGAATGAAATATGGAGAATAATGAATTTCGGGAACTTTCGTATATGGTTTGGAATATATTTGGGATGTGATTGACTAATCTTGAATAAGTAAATGAATATAATGATGTGGATATAGATTTGGAGTTTTGGAAGTTTGAATGAAAAGTTGCCAACTTGTGTAATAAAGTAGAACTTTGAAGCTAGAGTGATTTGTATTGTTTGATGATGTGTGGGCTGTTGTTGTGGATGTATTTTGAGCCGAGTTAGGTCTCGGGGGTGTTAGATTTATAGGGGAGGTGCTGCCGAAATTTCGGTAGGCAAAAATGAAGTTAATGGCATTTTTAAGCCTAAGAATCTCAATTGGTAACTTTGACCATTTGCAGATTTCAGACGAAACGGGACTTGACTTTTGGGAGAGCATACGACGTCTGTAAGGTATGTAAAGCTTCCCACTTCTTCGTTTGGCATGTCTTAGTATGCTAGGTGAATATTGGAACCTCCGGAGCATTTCTGCTCCTCGAAACCCGATCCACAGAAAAGTTACTATTCATACAATTCAATTGAAGCCTAAGGGCTCTATTTTGGCTAGAATGCCACCACTCGTCCGAAACCTATCGAAATGTGGTCGGGTAACTTAGAAATGATTATGTATGACCTTTGGCCTATAAACGTTCGATAAATATGTTCGCCACCTCAATTTGACTCGAGGTGGGCCCGCTAACCCCGAGACGCCCTATTTGTCTTATTGGGCTGTCCTTCTGAATAAAGTTTGAAATGATACCTTCGATTTTGGACTTCCTCCTACGGGATGTGTTTTGAATATTACGATACGCTAAGTTACGTTTTGAGCTATACGTACTATTTTGAAAACGTTTTGTGAAATGAAACCTTGTATCGACTAAGTATTCGATTACTTTGTATTATGAAATGACTTATGGGACTACTTTGTTTTGAAAGACTATTTTGAAGTATGATTTGCATTTGTTTGCTCACGACTCCGCTCGTGCCTTATTATGACTTCGTTCACTGGTTATGATTCGTGCGCCTTACAATAATTCGGCCGTATGCTGTGTTACGGTTCCCGAGGCTTCGCCATAGGGCCAGGTTCCATTTGGAGTTATGCTGTGATATGGCTCGTGATGCGATACGCTCACCTATGTTTGTGTTTGTGTTCGGAGATACGGAGATTTGAAACCTTCTGGTGTTATGCTGTGTGTGGCGCCAGCGTCGGAGTGGCGACCACGTTCCTAAGCGTTTGCATGATTTCATTTGTATTATGTATACGTATATGATTTTGATACGGATTTTGACATCCCGATTTGTACTCCACTTTGTTATCTGATTTGCTTTCAGTTTTGATCCATATTTCTGTACTCCGTGCTTTACATACTCAGTACATATTTCGTACTGACCCCCTTTCTTCGGGGGCTACGTTTCATGCCCGCAGGTACAGACATTGGTGATCCTCCACTGTAGGCTTCACTTTCTGCTATTTTGGAGTACTCCTTCTGATCCGGAGTCCACTTTTGGTACAGACTCCTTTTGCTATGTATATGCTCTGTATATTTGACGATTTGGGTACGGCGGGGCCCTGTCTCGCCATATGTCTTTGTTTTGAGTTCGTAGAGGCCTGTAGTCATATATGTGGGGCGAGGGTCCTATATATGTTTGTCTGATTTCGTTTTCTGGTCTTAAAGCGGTCCGTTTGTTTTGATGGCCCTAAATGGCCCTTATGCTTACATTTGCACTTTTGACCGGCGATGCCTATTCCACCGCTCCGTTTGGATTTGATATGACATTTTGATTTGTGCGACCGCTTAAGACATATTTGATAAAGATTCAGTTTGATATGACTTTTATGAATTTTTGGAATATGCTCGGATTTGGTAAATGAATGTGCGATTCGGTTTGGGTACCCAGGTAGGGTGCCAGTCGCGGCCCACGGGGCTGGGTCGTGACACTGTTGTGACAGGATGGTAGTGCCATATTATAGGGGAAACTCTGGCAAAATTTTTATAAAATCCCCGAGAACCTAACATTCGAGGACGAATGTTCTTAAGGGGGGAGAATGTTACTCCTCGAAATTTTTTTCGTTCATGCACAGTGAATAGACTAACGAAGAGCACGAAGTATACGGTATTTCGATAAGTAAGGAATGGAATTTGATGACCCTAATTAAAATTTCAAGGACGTTGGAGATAAGGGAAGAAAATTTTCCAAGAGAAGGCAAGGCTTACGATAGGTATCGAGAAGGAATTACAAGTAACAAGTTAACGAGGACTTAATAATGCTTTGGAGAAGAGTTATAACGTCCCTTAGATTGTTAATGAGGTGGTAAACAAGTGCTAAGAAGGTTCCATAAGGATTGGAGATCAAACGAGTCGACGAGAACGAACTTCGAAAAACTAGGGATTATACGGCCAAACATACTGGCCATATAAAACATACGGACCGTATGTTGGACCGCATAATAAGCCCAGATTGGCACCCCTCTCTGGACCAAATCTACGGCCAGACATACGGTCAGTATAATATATACGGACTGTATGTTGGTCCGTAGAACTAGTCGGTACAGATTTGGTGTATTTAATGAGGGATCCAAGTCTTATTTCATTTCATTTCCTTTCACACCCCTTCTCTCTAAAACATCTCTCTACACTTCTTCCACAAGAATTCAAGAGATATTAGTGATCAACAACATCAATCTAAGTGCATCAAGTGTAAGAAACCCATTAAAGTTCATCCAAGGCAAGGAATCCAAGTGAAGGTGAAACTAGGGTTTAGCTCAAGTGGGGTGCTTTCACCCAAGGATCATCCCTACACCATTTAAGGTAATATTTATGGTATTTCCATGTTGTTTAAGGTATTTTAAAGTTGAAACTCTTGGATTGTAGAATGATATAGAAAAATGGGTCATGAATGTGAAAATAGTGCTATTTTGAGTAATAGCTTAAATTGAGTCATGATTCTTGATGTGTTGTGATATGGACATTTTATAAATGATGTTAAGAATATGGGGTAGACATTGTATATTAATGAATGTAAATGTGTGTTATGACCATGGATATGGATAATTGGAAGTGAATTGAGAGATATGGATAATGTGGATGAATAAAGACTATTGTTATGATATTGTGAATGTATTGTTGACGTTTGGGTGTTGATATAAGATATTGAGGAATGTCGTATAAATAAAGGAGATGCTGTCCAATTTTCTCTAGACGTAGTCATGTATGCTAGCCATCGATTTCTAATGATAGTATGACTCTAATGAAGGTAGAAACGCGGGCATTGGAGGAGAGCGTGCAAGTGTAGAATAGTTGAACGGGAAGGTAAGTAAGGCTAACCCTTCTTTCATAAGGCATGGTTCTTTGGCCAAATATCTATTCTTCTACGATCCTATGATGCTCTCCAAATGATTCTATCTTCAAAAAGCTACAAAGCTTATAATTCTTGATATGTATTACGATTGTACTAAATTCCTCATATGATGAATAATCCTATAAGGATAGACGTAATGAATGACGATAATGGTAATGATGATAATGATGACGACGATAATAGCGATAACGATAATGATGACGATGATAGTAGTGATAATGCTAAAGATGCCTATGAGCTTATATGTATGTGTGCCTATGTATGGCTATTATGAAACCCCGAGCTTATATGGCCGGGTAGAATATATAGATGTATATATATGTATATGACGATGCGCGCACACCACTGCAGTTGGGTACGAATAACCCTGAAGCCTTGGTAGGGCCAGGTATGTGTAACCCTGAAGCCTTGGTTGGCCAGGTATGTATGATCACCGAGCCTAACCATGGTCGGGTACGTGAAACACCGAACCTTCGTGGTCGGGTATGCTATTTAAATGATATGTTTATGATATGGATATGTATATGATATAGATATGAGTATGAATACAGACATTATACAAATACGAATAAGAATATGTATAAGAATACGATTATGGACATGAAGTTAAATGAGTACGGATATGAATACGGATACGGATACGGATGTATGTACACAATCACGCACTAGAAATGGAAAGTCCCTATGAAAGGAAGGTAAGTGCTTATGACGATGATACTACTATCTCCCACCTTATGCTATTTCTTATGTTTCTTATTATTCTTCTATATTGATATTGATCATGCTTTACATACTCAGTACATTCTTCGTACTGACATCCTTTTGTTTGTGGACGCTGCGTCATGCCCGCAGGTGGCCAGGGAGACAGGCTTGATCCATAACTATGTTTCTCAGGGACTACATAGCGGAGCTCCACCTCATTCGGAGCGATAACTTTTGGTATTGATTATTTTGTGTATATATTAATGGGCATAACGGGGCCCTTTCCCGCCTATATGATATGACATACTCTCCTTATAGGCTCGTAGACATGTGTATATGGTTAGATGTGTTTGGCCTTGTCGGCCTATATTTTAGACGTCATTTTGTTAGCCTCGTCGGCTTATGTACATTGATATGGGAATAGTTGCTAATATTGATATAAAGGTATTGTTGTCCAATGGGATTAGTATGATTGATGAATAGAAATGTATGATTTTATATGTGGCTCACCTAGATGTAAATGTAAAGGTATGTTTAGAGGTGTCCGGGTGGGCTAGCATCGGGTGCCCGTCGCGGCCCTCCGTTTGGGTCGTGACAGTGCTTGGAGGTTTCTAGAGCTCTTGGAAGTGTTGAATAGTGAAAAAATGGGGTTGATGGGGGGGGGGGGGGGGTATATATAGCCCTTTAATGTCGGTTCCACCGACTGGCTTTCCCGTTCGCGCAGAAGTCTCTTGTAGCCCATCTTAAAACGCCCATAACTTTGTACTCCAATGTCATATCGACGAAACGGTTTGTTGCATTGGAAACTAGACACAATGAACTTCAACTTACATAGGATATGCATTCCATAACTCCTCATATTCTTGGATATACAGCTCCCTCAAGTTGGACAAGAATTTCCTGACCAAAATTCTGCCAAGTTTTTAAAAAAATTCGAAAAACTAAATTTCTTCGATTCACTTGATCCCTGAACCTTTAGACACTTGCTTGGTACTTGTTAAAATTATTCCTTAACCTTGTAAGGATTCCATAACTTCTCTGAGCTTACGTTAATTTACTCACAACGCAAACGACGCAAAATTTCGAGGTGTAACATTCTACCCCTACCCCCTCCCATTTTAAAACATTCGTCTTCGAATGTTAAACTCTCAGAAATGTTATGGAAATTTTGGCAAAACATCCTCTGTACTTGTAATACTACTAACTTGTGACACAACAATCCAAAATATATAACGCCACATAGGGCCACAACAAACAATAGTAACATTTTAGCCACACATAACTAGTAAATATACCTGTATCAACGTAGGGTAGCTGCTCCTGATCCTGGTTCCTAGCCAAAGCGTATATGCGGTTCTGACCACCGCCGGAGGTAGACGCTCCACTTCTACCTCTGCCTCTACTGGCCGATGTCTGAGGGCCTCATTCTGGGAAGTGTACCGAAGAAAATGAAGCTGCTACTGATCCAGTGGGCCGAGCTATATCACCTCTATCACTTATCGGGAAATCCCTCATATAGTGACCTGAAACCCTACATGTATAACATATATCAGAGCCCTGATGACATTGTCTAGAATGGTCTCTACCATACTGACTGCATCGTGAAGGAGGCATCCTCATCTGCGCTGAGTCCCTTCGGTACTGAAAACCCGAAGCCCTCGAATCCTGACCTGACTCAGAACAAGTTGACCTCTCATAACGCAGCCTCCGCGATAGTGAAGGAGTACTAGTAGGTGAAAGTGGGGGCCTAAAACTACCTTTGACGTCCTCTAATTGACTAGAAGACCTAGCCCTCTTAGGCTGACCCTCACCCAAGTCTTTGGACTGGTATCTCTTCTGATCTTTTAGATTTTGAGCATATTCTTGGATACGGGAGATGTCCATACCCTCAAGTAAAGTAGCTGTAGAACACTCATTAATTAGATGCGGCTCGATTCCCGCCATAAACCGGTGCACTCGGTCTTCCATCCCTGCTACAATAGTGGGAGCATACCTAGCCAAAGAGTTAAACTGGAGACTATAGTCCTGCACACTTCTGTTTCCTTGCGTAAGAGTAAAAAATCTGTTTTTTCGCCCGACGTATCTCTGGTGGCAAATAATGTCGAAGAAAGCCATCTACGAACTCCTGCCACACGGCTGGAGGTGCATTAACCCCTCTAGAAGACATCCAAGTATCATACAATTAAACAACCATATCCAGTAATCTGTAGGAAGCTAACTCTACAAACTCGGTGTCTGAAGCATGTATCATTCGCTAAATTCTCAGCATCCCATCTATAAAATTGTGCCAGTCGTCACCTAGTTTTGACACAAAGAACTCTGAAGGGTCCAAATTAATAAAGTCTCGGACTCTAGCACTAATAGCTCGGTCACCCTGACCCTTACCCTGACGCTGGGGTTGAGTGGCTACTAACTGATTCAATAACTAAATAGCCTCTCGCATCTCTTGACCCGAGGCATCAGGTGGAACTGGAGGTGCTGGAGCTCCTGTATGCTCCTCTGGAGCAGGCAAGGTATAACAGGTCCGAGATTGAACTTCATTCTGGGACTCGCCTTACTCAACATCACTAGATGGCACCCGATCAGTTCTCCTACCTGCCAC
The DNA here is from genome assembly GCF_019175385.1 of Lycium barbarum. NCBI lineage: Eukaryota > Viridiplantae > Streptophyta > Magnoliopsida > Solanales > Solanaceae > Lycium > Lycium barbarum. The sequence goes on along the minus strand of NC_083348.1, from coordinate 48,755,780 downwards.
TGACTTGCCATTCTGGGCTGCTGAAGGTTTTCTCATCATGGGCATTGCTGAAATCATAACATATCGTCAGGAAAAAGGAAATTCTCATAACATGGTTCTATCGTACGATCTAATATGGGAAAGAAAGGAAATCTTACCAAATGCCTTGCAGCCTCCTGTTTTTATGTATGGTGCACTGCACACTATAAACAAGACTCTGCTAGACATAGCTTATAGAAAACCCTAGGATAGACCTTCCCTGATACAACTTTGTCGTACCCCAACCTTGGTGAGGCGTAATTGGCATCCGACACCTTACTGGGGCTGAGCGAACGAAACTATAACTCACATCATCTATGTCTCAAATGACAAAATAAGGCCAAAGAGGCCAACTATGAATATAATATCATGCATACGTATATGTAAAATGGGCCCACGACGCCGACATAACAACTAACAAGGCATGACTAAACTGTATACAGGAAACTGTTTGCAATGCCTCTAAGAACATGACCAAAGTATATAAGTCGGGACAGTGCCCCCGACATACCCATAGCACGAAAATACATATACAATCCCAGACTCAGCAATGCTCCAGGAAGAAGTGGAGCTCACCAATCAAACCTGGTACCTTGAGGCAGCCTACTGTGGAGGGTGCTCATCTCGTCAGTCTATACCTGCAGGCATGAACGCAGCGTCTACAAACAACAGGACGTCAGTACGAATAATGTACCGAGTATGTAAGGTGGATATGTAACATAATAAACATATACTACAAAACAAAAAGAAGGATAAGAATCAACCTGACACTTTTGACTTACCAATGAGAATCTAGTATGCATGTCTCTATACTCTCATATATTTAACTACATCTATGTACAATACTGTGGTCCTGACCTACATATCATCCTGGTGCTATTTGCCCAACTGATCAATGGTAACTGCCCGACCGATCGTAGCAAGGTGGTAACTTTCCATCCGGTTGTCGCCCGATAGTAGAGCGCAACTGCCCGACTGATCAGTGGTAATTGTCAACCGGCCGTAGCTCAGTGGTAATAACTGCCCAACCAGCCGTAGCATTATGGTAAATACATATCTGCTCGACCGACCATAGCTTGGTGGTAAATAGTGGTACATAATTTGCTCAACTGGCTATAGACCAGTGGTAAATATAGTCTTTTTATTTTTTTAGTTTAAATTTCCAGAAGGCATGCCTTCTGGTTTTTCTTTAATCAAAAGAGTCTTCTACATCAAAAAATAGAGAATAAAACTTGAACCATTTTGATGAGTAACTCACACAAGATGGTTTTACACTATGATAATGAAAATAACTCCTATAGCTATATGTCCTTCTAAGCATGATGAATCTTCCTTGTTTTGATCCTTAATGATGGAATTTGTGACTTGTCCATGTTTATAATCTTGCTTCCCATGGTTGGTAGCTCATGAAAGCTATGAAACTCTACCAACTTATCATGTTGAAGAGCAATGTTTGCCAAGAAATATGCTAATTGATTGCCTTATCTGAAAACATGCTTGATGTCTATGTTCAGGTGCATCATTCTGTGCTGCATCACCTTTACCCTCTCCACTAGCTGCAAAGGTATTTTCCATACATCCTGAATAATGTTCTTCAGTGCCAGTGAATCAGTTTCAACCCGAATATGCTGCAAATTGTTAGAGTAACAATATAGCCTTTTGTATTGCTGCTGTCTCATCTTCCATATTGGTAGCTGTGTCTAGTTTCTTGGCATGTGCATACACAAGATCCCATCTATCATCTCTGATGCAAAATGCATATGCACTAAGTCCTGGATTCCCTTGGGAAGCTCCACCAGTATTGCATTTGAAGCCATGCTGTGGCAATTCCCATACCACCTTATGAATATAAAGCCTTAGCTTATATTGTGTGAGCATCTCCACTATAGAAGGCCAGTCTAGTGGAAGCCTCCTCATCCATGGATATTTCACTTGAACCCGCTGGTATATGGTCTGCTGAACTTGATACACCATTTTGCTGTATGTAGTATTTCTGCCATGCTTAATAAAATTTCTCCTTTTCCATATTTCCCATACTAGGATAGCAGCAATGGCTTGAAAGATAGTATGCAACTTGTGTGATGCAGGAGCTATCCACCAAAGTGTAATGGCTTGTTGCAGGTGCAGCCCTTCTATGTTTAAACCTGCGTAAGAGGAAAACTGTTTCCAAAGCTTAAAAGTTGTTAGAGATGTTAGAAATAAATGAGACATGGTCTCTTGCTTGTGATCCTTACAACACCAGCATCTTGATACAAGACTGATATGCATCCTCTTAAGATTATCTTCAGTAGCAATTCTCCCCTTCCACAGTCTCCACAAGAAGAAACTGATCTTTATTGGCATGCCCTTCAACCATAACAGGCACTCTTAATAGAGAATTGACCACTGTTTCCCCCCATCCACCAGGCCTTATCATTATCAGCCTCCACCAAAGCAGGACTGATATTTTTCACAATGTAATCCACTGTTTCACTTGACAAAACTGAGGTTAGTTTCTGCTGATCCCGTTCTCCATTCAGAATATATTCCTTAACTTCAGTCTCATCTTCCAAATTATGCTCATTATCCATAAAAAATAATGCCCCTTGTCTTATCCAGTTATCAAACCAGAAAATAGATGTGCCTGTCTTGATCTGCCACCATATATTGTGCTTAATGTCTTCCCTTACAGTTACCATTTTCTTCCATGCATGAGATGCATCCCTGGCTTGTGCAATAACAGGATGAAGTTTTTTGCAGTACTTGTTAGCCATGAAAGCCCCCCATAATGACACTGATGTTCTAAAGTTCCACTAGAGTTTTGCAAAAAGAGCTTTTGAGATATCATATAGAGATCTGAATGCAAGACCTCCCTCCTCCTTTGGTAAACACATCTTCTCCCATGCAACCCAGTGTTTTCCTTTAACTCCTGTAGTATTACTCCAAAATAATTTGGCAAAAATCTTGTGCAACTGCTCAATCACCCCTTCAATCGATTCATTGAAGGTAACAGATAAACTGGCAGAGTCTGCAGAACATGTGAAATCAAAATACACCTTCCACCAAATGACAGTAGCCTGTTTTGCTAAGACATTACTCTATTCATCACCTTTTTGATTAAACCTTCATAATACACTATCTTTCTTGTTCCATAGAATACTGGATATCCCAAGTATGTAAATGGAAAAGTTCCTTTCCTCATCTCAGTCTTCATTTTTACTCTACCAACAACAGTTGCTGGGACTTTCTCATGCAAGCAGAAAGAGCTCTTCTCATTGTTTACCAGCTGACCTGACACTTTCTCATAGTTTCTTCCACCTTCATCATCTTTCTCAAAGAAACTGGATTTGCCGAGCAAAATAAGATTGTGTCATCTGCATTTGATAGATGATTTATCTGAGGACTACACTTTGGCATAGCATAGCCCTTGAATGCTGGATCATCATGCAAGTCATTCAAATTTCTGGCCAAAACCTCAGTAGCTATTATGAACAGTGTTGGAGAGAGTGGATCACCTTTCTTCAAGCCCCTTGATGACTTAAAAAAGCCATGAGATTGACCATTAATCAAAACTGAGTACCAGTTGTTTGATACCAATCTCCAAACCATATCTATGATAATTTCAGAGAAACCAAACTGTCTAAGCACGTTAGTTAAGTATATCCATGAAACTATATCATAAGCTTTTGCCATGCCAAGCTTTACCACCACATTGTGTAGTTAACTTATTAATATCCCTGATGATCTCTTGGGCCAATAGTACATTCTCCATAATGCTCCTACCTTTAACAAAACTAGTCTGAGTGGTTGATATTATAGCAGGCAACAATGGAACAATTCTTTCATGTAGAACGCTAGAGATGATTTTATTAGAAAAACTGCTTAGACTGATAGGTCTCAGATCATCAAAGGTGTTTATATTCTCCTTTTTTTGAATCAACAAAAGATTTGTGTGAGTGATGCATCTTGGCAGTTCTTGACCACAGAAGAAGGCCCCTACCATATTAGTTACATCTCTACCTATGATACTCCAATATGTTTGAAAGAAATGGCCCGAAAAACCATTTAGACCACCAGTACTCTCTCAATTTAATCCAAAAACTGCATTTTTGACTTCTTTATCACTAGGTAAAGCAGTCAAGTACTCATTCTGTGCATTAGTGATCACCTTAGGAATCTTCTTAAGCATCTCATAATCACCTGATGTTGCTTCTTGTCTGAACTGATGTTCATAAAAACAAATAGCTTCTTGTCCAATATCAGCATTTGTGTTTAACCAATCCCCTTGACTATTTTGTTAGTATGAACTACCAACTTCCTCCTTCTTCCTTTAACATAATTATGAAAACACTTGGTATTTCTGTCTCCATCCTAACCACCTCATGCCATACTTTTGTTTCCAATATTCTTTCTCCGAGCATAAATATCTATTAAGATCAGCCTAAGGTTTGTGCAAAGCTTCTCTATTCAGACTAGAGGGATTCAATTCAAACTGCAACTCCTTGACTTTTATCACATCCTCCATTGTGGAAATTTGTTGGAATATATTGCCATATGTTTCCCCGCTCCATACTGCCAAGGCCTGCTTCACCTTTTTCATTTTAGCCTGTAACTCAATGAAAGGATTAGCTGCAAAATTCAAACACCAGTTGTTTTCCACCACTTCCATGAACTTTGGATGAGAAGTCCAAAAATTCAGGAATTTAAAAGGCTTAACTACCACTTCAGTCTGAGAATCACACACTACATGGAGAGGAGCATGATCAGAACCATGTCTAATATGATGAACAACTTTAGCTGCTGGGAATAAGTCCATGAACTCCTAATTTCCCAGAACTCTATCAAGTCTTTTGAATATGAAATCCTCCTCTATTCTTCCATTCCACTAAGTGTATCTGCTCCCAGAGAATTTCAGCTCCAAAAAACCAGAATTATTAACAAAATGAGCAAATTCAGCAGTTTCAGAGTGATGAACTAGAAGGTCTCCCAACTTTTCCTCAAGTTTGAGATACCATTAAAGTTGTTACACCTCGCATTTTGTTTCAAGGAAATTTCGGCTTATTGGTGATGTATACCGTCGGTACGGTACCCCGCACCAAATCTTGGTTATGAGATATTTTGCATGGTATGTGTACATGTGTATAAGTATGTATTCTGGACATTTCGAGAGAATTGGAAGTGAAACTAATTGAATCGGAGCAGTTCAGGAAACTGCTGACACCAGTCAGCGTCGACGACCCAAGGGACGGACCGTCGACACATCGACGAGTCGTCGCCTGGCACCGTCGATGAGGTTCTGCGATCATACATCTCAGACATCTCAGGCCGGAGGATTGACGGCGCACGTCGACGACCCGCCGATCTGGAAGTTTCTAGCCAGTCTATAAATATAAGAACCCACGTTTTATTTCATTATTTTCCACAAAATCAGATTCTATATCTCTCTAAAACCCTCCCTCCATTTTCATAACAATCTATACCAAAAATCCAAGATCAAAGTCAAGAATTAAGAGATTCAAATACTAGGGAGCCTATTAGGGTTTGTGAAGGGTAAGAATTTCTTGGGCACGCAAGTGGAGGATTTCATTCTAATGGAGTGGAGTAACTCAAGGCTTATTTCCAAGTGATTAAGGTAATTTTTATGATTCTTCCATGTTATTTAAACTATTGAAGGGTTAAAAGACTTGAATTATGGAGAACAAGGGAACATAAGGTGCAAGTATGAAAATAAAGATATTTTAAAAATCATGACTTGACTTGAATCATAGTTCTTGATATGTAATGAGTGCAATGTTGCTATGAATGGTGGTAAAGATGTTGTAGAGGTATTGTATGAGAATGGACACGGATGGTGCCATAGCTAGGGTTATGAAGGAGTGATAGGGAATTTTGGGATTGATAATGTCTAGCTTGATGAAATTATTGATTAAGATATAGTGGTTGTTGTTGTGATATTGGAAATTATTATTATCTTCATTATTATTATTATGTGGAGGAAGTTATCGAAATAAAGGAAGATGTTAACCGATTTTCGTTAGCTTTAGTTAAGCATAAGTATGTCTTCGATTGTCTAATTTTGGTACGAATTTCCTTGAAGGTAGAAATGTGAGCATTGGAGAGAAGCATCCAAGTGATAGATTTAACGAATCATTAAGGTATGAAAGGCTAGTCCCTTCCTTTTAAGGCATGATTCTCATGAAACGAATTCCCTTTTCCCTTCTATGGCTTTCTTACATTCCGGGAAATATGAGTCAACATTATATAGAGATTCTAAAGCCCATAGTATGACATTAATTATTATTGATAGACCCATCTTACGATACTAGTTCCTTCAAGGTGAGGTAAGATGATTATGATTTCCCCAAAATAGAATCGGGGGTTCTCGACCTTACGTCACCCCGATATGGTTATAGATTATCTTGGGACTCTAATGTATGTTTTATGATGAGGTTATGTAATGTACGCGATAATACGATTGTACCGCGCCTAGATGGCCGGACATGTCACCGCTAATGCGAGCTGCTTGTGATTTTACCGTGCCTAAAAGGCCGGACATGACACCACTAGTGGGCGGCGTATGATGGTACCCGGACGCGGGTAAACGAGGATTATATACGTGATAAGTTGATGAATGTGATGTGCTTAAAATGCATTTACTTTTAAAGGCTAAGCAGGTTGTGTTTTCACCTTATGTTTCAGGATCTCTTTATTATGTCCATTTTATTTATGCCTTACATACTCAGTACAATGCTCGTACTGACGTCCCTTTCTTTAGACGCTGTGTTCATGCCCACAGGTAGACAGGGAGGTGATCCAGACTCACAGGAGCTATCAGCAGACTTGAGAACACTCCATTGTTCCGGAGGTGCCATTGCTTATGATTTTGGGTATATATCTATTTTGGGCACGACGGGGTCCTGTCCCTTCCATATGTTTAGTAATCTAGTAGAGGCTCGTAGATACGCATGTGTGGGTAGTATGGTCTCACGATTATTTTCCATAAGTATATATGTATTATTTTGATAGTCAGAGGGCTTATGTATATAAAAGTAATTATGTTTCAAATGAAAATGGTTTTCCTGTGATTATAAGCAGGTTATTAACGAATGATCACATAATGAGTGTGATTACGAGTAATATGAGTGGTGCTCGGTGGTTAGCCCCGGGTACCCGTCATGGCCCTTAGTCGGGTCGTGACAAAAGTCATCCCCAACTATCCAGGGCACTTGAACATTAAGAGCCACCTGTCTAATTGAGTCTCATAATTCTTTCCTCTCTGCACCATTGCATTTAGTATACACAGCAGTGACATATGCTTCATACTGCAAATTTATATGAGATAGCTTAAGAGTAACATGTTGAACTGAGTCAACTATAACTTGTGCTTGGCATTCCTCAGTCTAGAATAACCAGATCTTCTGTGACACATTAACCATTGCATTTTGTATACCTAGTGTTACACCTCGGAAATTTCATGTTGTTGTGTCATAAGTAGATTAACACAAGCTTGAGGTTAATATTAAGCTCATACCATTATAAGAAGGATACTTGGTAAATTTAGAGTGCATACGATAAGATTTCGAAGCTATATAGATTGGTGAAGTAAAGTTTGATAAGGCCAAGTGAAGTATAAGTGGTGTTTAGGAAAGGTTTCGCAAACTATCGAGCTCAGGATTGAGTAGTAAAGTCTTGGGAAGAAGTTAGAAGGATACATAGGTGGTTAATGAAGTGTTAAACAAGTGTTAAGAAGGTTCCATAAGGATTGCAGATCAAATGAATTGACGAGAACGAAGTTGGGGAGAAGGTGGATTATACGACCATTTATACGGTCCGTATAACAGTTACAGAGAAGGGCCATCACTGATGGAGTTATATTGTCACTTATACGGACCATACAAGGGTCCGTATAATCCTATCGGGCTGAATTATTTTCCAAGTATAAATATAAGCTTCCACTTCTAATATCTCATTTTTCCAACTTCTCCACTTCTTTCAAGAACTCTAGAATATTCCATACACTTCACCAACATAAATTCAAGGTGAATCAAAGATCAAACACCAATAATTAGTGGAATCAAGTGCAAGGATTCTAACTAGTGTTCATGAAAGCTAGAAATTTCCTTGGAAGTGAAGTTAGGGTTTTCCTCAAGTGAAGTGTTTCCATCCAAAGTCCGTTCCTACATAATGAAAGGTGAGTTTTATGTTCATTCCATGTTATTAAAAGTATTGAATGGTTGAAAGACTTGGATTATGGAAGAAAGTAGAGAGTGGAGTACAAATATGGAAATAATGATATTCTTGAATGGTAACTTGATTTGAATCCTAGTTCTTGACATATTATGAATATAATCTTGTTGAGAATGATATTAAAAGTGTTGAAGAAGCATTGTATGTGAATAGGTATATGTTGAGTGGTAATCATGGTTATGGACAACTTTGAAATAGAATAGCGAGAATTGAATAATGTATAGCTTGATGAAGATTATTGATTATGATATTGTAGTGTTGTTAATGATGTTTGAGAGTTGTTACTATGTGGAGGAAGTTGTTAAAACAAAGGAAATGCTGCCCAATTTTCATTAGCTTTAGCTTAAGCTTAAGTATGTTTCCGGTTATCTAATCTTAGTACGAATTCCCTTGAATGTAGAGTTGTAAGCTTGGAAGGAGGACACTTAGTCATTAAGGAAACATAAAGGTATACAAGGCTAGTCCCTTCCTTTCAAAGGCATGACTTTTGTATTTTGATTTATCCCCTACATTCCCATGATCTTCCTACATCCTCGAAGATGAAAGTTAAAGACTCTTAAAAGCTTCTTATAAGATAGAGATGAGATATGTTCTATGATAATGAAGAATATGATAGCGCTATGTTGAGCTTGATATTCTTGTCTCTGTAATTTCATTGATGTTCTTCTTGTTGTTATCTCACCTCATGACATTAGCTCCTTCCAAGTGAGACATAGTGATGAGGATCATTCCATAACGTAATCAGAGGTTCCCGACTTTACGTCACTCCGATAGAGTTACAGCTTTTACTTGAGCTCTCATGCATGCTTTAGACTATTTATATATGTAAGATTACACCGTGCCTATCTGGACGGGCAGTCACCACTACGAGAGGCATAGTGGGCAGCTATGATGATGATTACACCATGTCTAAATGGCATGGGCAGACACCACTAGTGGCCAACTTGAGATGTTTACCCCGGACGCGGGAGGCCCGAACGCGGGCTAATGATGATCACACCATATCCACATAGACGGCAGTTTATATATATATATATATATATATATTGCTGTTTATTATGAGAGTTAGCATGCATGATTCCGCCTTAAGAGGCAATCAGTTACAGGTTATCTCTTCATTTCATGTTCTCTATATTTCCTTATTATGTTGTCATATGTGCCTTACGTACTCAGTACATTGTTCGTACTGACGTTCTTTTCTTTTATGGACGTTGTGTTCATGCGTACAGGTAGACAGGGAGATGGTGCAAGCGCCTAGGAGCTTATTCAGCAGATCACAGGAGCACCCCACTACTCCGGAGGTTTAACCCATTGGTATATTCTTTTGTGTACAAATATGGGGCATGGAGGGGTCTTGTCCCGTCACTAGGTTTCCAGTATTTCAGTTAGAGGCTCGTAGATGCATACGTGTGGGTTGTAGATGCGATGTGACCTCTTAGTGTATGTTTTGTATATCATTTTTGCAGCCTAGTGGGCTAATGTATATATAAATGTTTTAGGAAGGTTTTTGGAGGATGTCTCATGATAAGTCTTGTATTGAGAATGATATATGCCCAGATTGAGTTGGATAGATAGCATGATGAGTGGTGCTCGGTAGTCAGCTCCGGGTACCCGTCATGGCCTACTAGTTGGGTTGTGACATAAGTGATATCAGAGCAGTTCCGTCCTAGGGTGTGTCTACTAGCCATGTCCAGTAGAGTCTTTTTTATGCGTGTGAAGCGTGCCATACTTATAAACAAGAGGCTGCGGGGCATTTAGGAATAATGACCATTTTGTTTCTTCATAGATCGTGCCGTAGAGCTGTGTTATAAGATTTCCTTTTCCCTAATTGTGCGTTGTGATTTCAGCGATGCCGGTAAAGAGGAAAGTAACAGCCGCTCAGAAGGGCAATACTGCGGTAGGAAGGCTAGTTGAACAGGAGCCGCCAGTACATATAGAGTAGGGTGAGTCCCATAATGAGGCTCCATCTCAAAACTCTCACACTCCGCCTGTATTAGAAGAGCAGGAAGGGGTCTCCACTCCAGCTCCAATGCCTTTAGTTCTTCCACCGGGTGCTTCGGGTCAGCAGATGACCGAGGCTATTCAGCTACTGACTCTGCTAGTCACCGCCCAGGCTCAGACACAGAGTACGGGTCTGGGTGATAGAGCCACTAGTAACAGAGCCCGTGATTTTATGAGTTTGAATCCGCCTGAATTTTTTGGGTCAAAGTCGGATGAGGACCCGCAGGGTTTTATATATGAGGTGTTGAGGACGCTGAGGATTATTCATACTTCCGATACGGAGTCCGTGGAGTTGGCATCTTATAGGCTCCGTGATTTGGCGGTTCTTTGGTATAATAATTGAATTTCATCAAGAAAGGAAAATGCACCTCCCCTAGTTTGGTAGGAATTCATAGATACTTTCATCCGCCATTATTTGCCACCCGAGGTTCGAAGGGCCCGAGCTGATAGGTTTCTGGATCTAAAGCAAGAAAATATGAGCGCTCGGGAGTATAGTCTCCATTTTAACTCGTTGTTCCAGCATGCTCCGACTATGGTAGCCGATATGGGAGACAGAATACATCCATTTGTGAGTGGCTTAGGACCACATTTGTTCAAAGATTGCTTGACAGCTTCATTGTAGGAGGGGATGGACATCTCCCGTATTCAGGCCCACACCAATAATTTAGAGCAGCAACATCAGCTACAAATGGGTGAGCGTGATATGGACAGAGGGCATAGTAAGAGAGCTAGATCCGTCGGTGCTAGTAGTGAGTATAGAAGGGGTCAGCGGCAATAGTACTCCAGATATTCAGGCCAGTCTGCAGCTAGTGCACCTCCTCGATTCGCAGGTAGGAGATTTGATTGCCCCGCTTATTCAAAACAGGCTCAGAGTTTGAGGGTCTCGGGTTCTCAGTTTGGAGGTGATTCTAGTTAGAGGAGACCACTGGTACCGCGATCCAGCCAGTGCGGTAGATTACATTCAGGTCAGTGTCGCCGAGCCTCAGATGCTTGCTATGCCTGTGGTCAGGTTGGGCATATGATGTGTGATTGTCCGTCGATGGGTGGTAGAGTTGGGGCCCAGCCTACAAGATCAGTAGCAGGTTTTTCTTCGTGAAGACTCCCCAGGCTTCGGCCGGTCGTGGTAGGGGCAGAGGGGTAGCATCTAGTTCGAGTGACCCTTAGCAGCCCCGTATTTATACTTTAGCCGGACGCCAGGATCTTGAGTCCTCCCCTGATGTGGTTACAGGTACATTGACCATATTCTCTTGTGATGTTTATGCATTGATTGATCCGGGTTCTACGTTGTCTTATATTACTCCATATATTGCCGACCGTATTGGGGTGAAACTCGAGCCAATAAAACCTTTCGAGGTATTTACTCCGGTTGGTGATTCGGTAATAACTAGACAAGTATATAGAAATTGTGTGATTGTGGTATGTAATCGTCAGACTATAGCTTATTTAATTGAGCTGGAAATGTTAGATTTTGATATGATTATGGGCATGGATTGATTGGCTTCTTGTTATGCTAATGTGGATTGCAGAACGAAAATAGTTCGATTCCAATTTCCGGGATAACCAATGCTTGAATGAAAGGGTAACACAACATCTCCAAGAGGTAGGTTTATTTCCTACCTTAAGGCAAGGAAGATGATCGCTAAAGGTTATATTTATCATCTAGTCCGAGTTCATGACACCGAAGCAAAACCACCGACTTTTCAATCCGTCCCGGTAGTAAATGAGTTTCCAGATGTATTTCTAGATGAACTTCCAGGTCTTCCAATGAAACGGGAGATTGATTTTATCATTGATGTGCTGTCGGACACCGAGCCTATATCTATACCTCCTTATAGAATGGCTCCAGCAGAATTGAAAGAGTTAAAGGCACAACTGAAAGATCTACTCCAGAAAGGATTTATTAGGCCTAGCTCATCACTGTGGGGAGCACCTATCTTTTTTGTAAGAAAGAAGGACGGCTCCCTATGAATGTGCATTGACTATAGACAGTTGAACACGGTGACAATCAAAAATAAATATCCACTTCCGAGGATCGACGATTTGTTTGATCAATTGCAAGGTACAAAGTGGTTTTCAAAGATTGATATGAGATTGGGGTATCACCAAGTGAGAGTCAAGAAGGAAGACATTTCAAAAACGGCTTTCAGAACTAGATATAGCCATTATGAAGTTCGGGTGATGTCGTTTGGGTTAACTAACGCCCCGGTAGTGTTTATGAATTTGATGAACAATGTATTCAGGCCCTTCCTAGATCTATTTGTGATCGTGTTTATCGATGACATTTTGGTATATTCTCGGTCGGAAACAGAGCATGCAGACCTCTTGAGCATTGTCCTTTGAATTCTTCGGACTCGTGAGCTATATGCCAAGTTTTCAAAGTGTGAGTTCTGGGTAAATTCTGTGACTTTTCTAGGCCATATTATCTCGGCTGACGGTATTCGCGAAGATACTCAAACGATTGAGGCTGTGAAGACTTGGCCAAAGCCTACAACGCCTAAAAAAGTTCGTAACTTTCTAGGATTGGCAGGTTACTATAGAAGATTTGTGGAAGGGTTTTCTTCTATTTCAGCGCCATTGACGAAGAACTCGGAAATCTGTAAAATTTCAATGGACTGATGCCTGTGAGCGTAGTTTCCAGGAATTGAAAGATAGATTGACTTTGGCCCCAGTCCTGACACTTCCAGAAAGGTCGGAGGGCTATGTTGTTTATTGTGATGCCTCTGGTGTTGGGTTATACTATGTATTAATGTAGCATGCGAAGGTTATAGCCTATGCCTGCAGACAGTTGAGGAAACATGAGAAGAATTATTCGACCCATGATCTTGAATTGGTTGCAGTTATTCATACACTGAAGATATGGAGACATTATTTGTATGGTGTTCATGTTGATATTTATACCGACCATAAGAGTCTCTAGTATATTTTCAAGCAGAAGGAGTTGAATCTATGACAGAGGCGATGCTTAGAGTTGCTGAAGGACTATGATGTGAGTATTTTATATCACCCCGGAAAAGCAAATGTGTTGGCTGACGCTCTTAGCCGTAAATCTATGGGCAGCCTGTATGATGTTCAATCGGAGAAGAAAGAATTAGTCCGCGAGCTCCATCAGCTAGCTACCCTCGGAGTTCGTTAAATCGATTCAGGCAATGCGGGAGTTAATATTCATAACCTAGCTGTTTCATCCTTAGATATGGAGGTGAGGGAGCGCCAATATGAAGATCCCCAGTTGGTCACTATAGAGACACATTCCCTGAGAAAGAGAAGTCGCCATTTGATGTTTCTGTAGATGGAGTTCTCATGTATCGAGGCAGGCTATGTGTACCAGATGTGGCAGGATTACGTTGTCAGATTCAGGAAGAAGCTCACTATTTTTGGTACTCTATGCACCCAGGAACGACAAAGATGTACCATGATCTTAAGTCAATCTATTGGTGATATGGAAGGAAGAAGGATATAGCAGAATTTGTAGCTCAGTGCCCGAATTGCCAACAACTGAATATTGAGCATCAGAAGCCAGGAGGATTGTTACAAGCCATGGAAATTCCAACCTAGAAATGGGAAGTGATCAACATGGATTTTATTGTAGGTTTGCCTCGCTCTCGGCGTAAGTATGACTCCATATGGGTGATCGTGGACAGACTTACAAAATCAGCTCATTTTCTTCCGGTCAGAACTACACATTCGGCTGAAGATTATGCAAGGCTATATCTTAAGGAGATAGTGCGACTTCATGGTGTCCCAGTATCTATTATCACTGACACAGGAGCACAATTTACTGCTAAATTCTGGAAATCTTTTCAAGAAGGTTTGGGGACTCAAGTGAGGCTCAGCACAACATTCCATTCACAGACTGATGGACAAGTTGAGCGCACTATTTAGACCTTAGAAGATATGTTGCGGGCATGTATGTTAGACTTCAGAGGTAATTGGGATGAACATTTTCCACTTATTGAATTTTCCTATAACAACAGTTATCATTCCAGCATCCAGGTGGCTCTGTATGAAGCTCTGTATGGAAGGAAGTGTAGATCACCAATTGGGTAGTTTGAAGTAGGAGAGGTACAATTAATAAGTCCGGAGTTGATTTAATAAGCGGTAGAATAGATCAAGGTTATTTGAGATCGATTGTTGACAGCCCAAAGTCGCCAGAAATCTTATGCGGACAACCGTCGATGAGACTTAGAATTCCAAGTTAATGATTGGGTATTCCTAAAAGTATCACCGATGAAAGGCGTGATGAGATTTGGCAAGAAGGGAAAATTGAGTCCTCGATATATTAGACCTTATAAAATTGTCCGTATAGTGGGCCAAGTGGCTTATGAGTTGGACTTACCTCCGGAACTTGAATCAGTCCATCCAGTTTTCCATGTGTTGATGCTCCGTAAGTGTGTTGGAGATCCCTCCAGAATTATGCCGATAGATGATGTTCAGATTACTGAGAAGTTGGCGTATGAAGAGGTGCCCATTGTCATACTAGATAGGCAAGTGCGGAAACTTAGGAACAAAGAGGTAGCTTCGGTCAAGGTCTTATGGAGAAACAATAACCGAGAGGAAATGACTTGGGAAGCGGAAGAAGACATGAAGTCCAAATATCCGCAATTGTTTCCACCCCCGGAAGAGATTCAAGATGAGACGCTATTATCATAAGGTATGTAATGTTTTTTTAATGCTTTTGGTCGTGTGTGGCCATATTTTCATGTCATTGTATTGTAGCCCTGTGAGGCGTTGTTATTGTGGGTTGTTGTGACAGGATGGTAGCGCCATATTACAGGGGAAACTCTGGCGAAATTTCTGTAGAATTAGGACAAATGTTTTTAAAGGGAGGGAGAGTGTTACACCTCGGAAATTTCATGTTGTTGTGTCGTAAGTAGATTAACGCAAGCTTGAGGTTAATATTAAGCTGAGATGATTACAAGAAAGATACTTGGTAAAGTTAGAGTGCATACGATAAGATTTCGAAGCTATATGGATTGGTGAAGTAAAGTTTGATAAGGCCAAGTGAATAAGTGGTGTTTAGGAAAGGTTTCGCAAACTATCGAGCTCAGGATTGAGTAGTAAAGTCTTGGGAAGAATATAGAAGGATACTTAGGTGGTTAATGAAGTGTTAAAATAGTGTAAAGAAGGTTCCATAAGGATTGGAGATCAAATGAATCGACGAGAACTAAGTTGGGGAGAAGGTGGATTATACGACCATTTATACGGTCCGTATAATATTATACGATCTGTATAACAGTTACAGTGAAGGGCCATCACTGATGGAGTTATACGGTCACCTATACGGACCATATAATATTATACAGACCGTATAAGGGTCCGTATAATCCCATCGAGCTGAATTATTTTCCAAGTATAAATATAAGCTCCCATTTCTAATTTCTCATTTTTCCAACTTCTCCACTTCTCTCAAGAACTCTAGAATATTCCATACACTTCACCAACATAACTTCAAGGTGAATCAAAAATCAAAGACTAATAATTAATGGAATCAAGTGAAAGGATGCTAACTAAGGTTCATGGTGTCACGACCCGACTAGGGGCCGCGACGGGTACCCGGAGCAATTACCGAGCACCGCTTACTCTACTGCTTGTCTTGCTCATTTAATACTCTTTTATCAATTTTACATACCAATTGTAGGAAAATCATATTTAATCAAAACATAAATACTTTATATACATTTGCCTCTCGGCCATCAAAATAATATACATACATATGAAAACATCTTGTGAGACCATCTAACCCACACTGCGTATCTACGAGCCTCTACTAACATAATGAATACATAGACAGAACAAGACTCCGTCATGCCCAAAATATGCATATATGAATGTACATCAAAAGAATAGCCATAAGCACCTCTGAACAATGGAGTGCTATCTATCAGCTGACAGCTACTGAGGACCTGGGCCAAGCTCTCCTCCCTGTTACCTGTGGGCATGAACACAGCGTCCGAAGAAAGGACATCAGTATGAATATTGTACCGAGTATGAGAGGCATACATAATGAAATGAGACATCAATAATATGGGGATAACATCAACATGAGACATCTGGATCTGACTGATAATCATAAATGAAGTAATGCATGCTATCTTATTCATACTCATCATCATAACATGTATGCATCATATGCAAGCTGCCCGTCCATGTCGGAACGGTGTGATAATCAATAACATTAGCCCGCGTCCAGGCCTCCCGTGTCCGGGGTACCATCTCATGCCGCCCACTAGTGGTGTCTGCCCATGCCCGAAGGTCATGGTGTATCCGTATCGCCGCCCGCCGAAACGGTGTCTGCCCGGCCAACTAGGCCCGGTGTGAATGCAATCATGACATGCTTAACGTAAACACTCATAGTAATATGCTTATCATAAAATACTTATCTTATCATAATGCGTATATAAGACTCATGATCAACTTTACTCTATCGGGGTGACGTAAGGTCGTGATCCTCCAGTTACATTATAGAACCATTATGGACATTCTGCCTCACCTTGAAAGGACTAGTACATAAGGTGAGTGTAGGCAAGGAATAACATCATCATCATTATAGCGTCATCATATCGTATAACTTATCTCATATAATAGGTATAGGCTTTTAACTTCTTAGAATGTAAGAACTCATGAAAGGAATAGGGATTCAAGCTAAAAGATTCATGCCATTAGAAAGAAGGACTAGCCTCACATACCTTGGTCGTTTAGCTAAGATATCGCTCACTTGATCTCCGTCGATATCACGTCGTTACCTTCATAAGAGAATTCGTATCAACATTAGTAAACTAACTATAAGAACGCGTCGCTAATTCTAGGAGAAGTCGGACAACGATTCCTTCGCTCATACTACTTTTCTCATGTTTTATATTAAACCCCAACATTCATAATATTATTCGCAATATCATAATCGACAATCGTCATTTACGTACATTTGGCAAAATCCACCATTTTCCTCCAATTTTCCCTTATTTCTACTTCTAGCTCATCCTTGCGTTTTCATGCATTTAATGCTTATTTCATGATATAAACATCATTTATAACGTCTTTGTACTCACAACACTTCAATATTCATAGTTCAATTTCACTATCACTCATTTATGTCACTATTCACCCAATAATGACCCATTTCTATGTTCTTCTACATTTCAAGTGTCTAAGCTTTCCAATACTTCAAACAACATTGAATAATCATGAAACTTACCTTGGATGATGGTTAAACAATCCTTAAGTTTAAATACTTCAATTAGCCAAAACCCTAGTTCCACCTTCTTTGAAATTTCTTCACTTAGATGATCATTTGTTGTGTTCTTACACTTGATTTCATGAATTTGGTGGTGTTGATCTTAATGGTTCCTTTGATCCTTTTGAATTCTTGTGGATGAAGTATTTGGAGAGTTCTAGAAGTCTCTTGAGTGGTTGAATGAATAATGAATTAAAATGAGGCTTAAGTCCCCTTTAAAAATCACAAAATCTGATCTTTAATGAATTCTTGTCGGGATGAACAGTGGTCGTAAGACACCATATACAGATCGTATTTTGATTTACGGTCCGTCCTCCATGGCCGTATTTAATCATTTCAAAGACAGAAAGTTTTGGCTGAGGAGCATGGCAGTTTACGACCTGGTTTACGGACCGTAAACCAGTTTACGGGCCGTAAATTGGGTCGTATTTAACCATATCATCACTGGGCAGAACTTGAGATTTTTGGCAAGCTGAAGGACGATTGCACTATACGGTCCGTAAATCACTTTACGGGCCGTATAGTGCCATATACGACCACTGGACTGAAAATTTTCCGCGACTTTCTTATCTCCAAAAATTCATAATTAGTCATTCCCGACTTAACAAAACATCATGCACTCAAACTTTTCATCATTCCACTCATCATAAAAGTACGGAGAAATTTTCGAGGTGTAACATTCTTCCCCCCTTTTGGAACATTCGTCCTCGAGTGTTCGACACTTGTGAATTCTAGAAAATTTTTGCCAGAGTTTCCTTTGTAATTTGGACACTACCTTTCCATTACAACAACCCACAATATCTTCGCCTCACAGGGCTATATCACAATATCAACACATTTATGGCCACACACGACCAGAAACATAAAATTAAAACATACATACCTTACATCATCGACGTCTCATCTTGAATCTCTTCTGGGGATTGGAACAAATGGGGGTACATAGATTTCATCTTCTCCTCCGCTTCCCAAGTCATTTCTTCCCGATTATTGTTCCGCTATAGAACTTTGACTGAAGCAACCTCTTTATTCCGAAGCCTTTGTACTTGTCTATCCAAAATGGCAATGGGCATTTCCTCGTATGTTAGCTTCTCTGTTACTTGCACATCATCAACCGGAACTATTCTCGTTGGGTCTCCAATACACTTGCGGAGCATCGAAACATGGAATACTGGATGCACGGATTCGAGCTCTGAAGGCAAGTCCAATTCATAGGCTACTCGACTCACCTTGCGAATGATTTGGTAGGGTCCGATATATCTGGGACTTAGCTTTCCCTTCTTGCCGAATCTCATCACTCCCTTCATCGGCGATACCTTCAGGAACACCCAATCGCCCACTTGAAATTCCAAGTCTCGTCGGCGATTATCTGCATAAGACTTTTGGCGACTTTGAGCTGTTAACAGTCGGTCTCGAATCATTTTAACCTTTTCAACTGCTTGTTGGATCAAGTCGGGGCCTATCAATTGTACTTCTCCGGTTTCAAACCATCCAATTGGAGATCTGCATTTTCTTCCATATAAGGCCTCGTATGGAGCCATTTGAATACTGGAATCATAGTTGTTATTATAGGCAAATTCAATAAGAGGCAAATGCTCATCCCAACTACCACCAAAGTCCAGCACACACGCTCGTAGCATATCTTCCAAGGTCTGAATAGTACGCTCGGCTTGTCCGTCGGTCTGCGGATGGAATGCCGTGCTGAGCTTAACTTAAGTACCTAGACCTTCTTGAAAGGACTTCCAGAACTTGGCTGTGAACTGTGCCCCTCTGTCTGTGATAATGGCCAAAGGAATACCGTGAAGTCGTACAATCTCCTTGAGATACAATTTAGCATAATCTTCCGCTGAATATGTGGTTCTAACGGGGAGAAAATGAGCTGCTTTTGTGAGTCTGTCCACGATCACCCATATAGAGTCATACTTCCCTCGCGTATGGGGTAATCCTACCAGAATATCCATATTAATTTCTTCCCATTTCCGCGTAGGAATTTCCATTGCTTGCAATAAGCCTCCTGGTTTTTGATGCTCGACATTCACTTGCTGGCAATTTGGGCACTGTGCTACAAATTCTGCTATGTCTCGCTTGATGCCATCCCACCAATATATCAATTTGAGATCGTGGTACATTTTGGTTGCACCTGGATGAATAGAATACCGGGAATAATGTGCTTCCTCTAAAATCCGTTGGCACAAGTTTGTCACATTCGGTACACATAACCTGTCTCGATAACTAAGAACCCCTTCTATGGAAACTTCGAATGGAGACTTTTCCTTTTCATGAGATAGATCTCGATAGTGGCTTAACTGAGGGTCTTCATATTGCCGTTCCTTCACTTCTAGATTCAATGATGAAACTGTGGGGTCATTGATGCTAATACTTGCATCTCCTGAATCAATTGGTTGTGCGCCGAGACTTGCTAACTGATGGACCTCACGAACCATTCCTCACTTTTCTGAAAGAACTCCACATAAACTACCCATCGATCGGCGGCTAAGTGCATCTGCTACTACATTCGCCTTTCCTGGATGATATAGGATGTTCACATCGTAATCCTTCAGTAATTCTAACCATCGCCTTTGCCGCAGGTTCAACTCCTTCTGTTTGAAAATATATTGAAGGCTTTTGTGATCCGTATAGATGTCCACGTGCACACCATATAAGTAGTGTCTCCACATTTTCAATGCATGAATGACCGCAGCTAGCTCAAGATCATGAGTGGGATAATTCTGTTCATGTTTTCGCAACTGTCTCGAAGCATATGCAATAACTTTGCCATTCTGCATCAATACACATCCTAATCCCACACCGGAGGCGTCACAATATACTACATAGCCATCTGATCCTTCTGGAAGTGTTAGCACTGGCGCTGAGATCAACCTGTTTTTCAACTCTTGGAAGCTACGCTCACAGGCATCACTCCACTGGAATTTAGCCGACTTCTGGGTTAACTTTGTCAATGGGGCTGAAATAGATGAGAAGCCCTCTACAAATATTCTATAATAACCTGCCAAACCCAGAAAACTACGAACTTCTGTAGGCGTCGTAGGTCTTGGCCAAGTCTTCACAGCTTCTATTTTCGGAGTGTCGACTCGAATACCATCATCTGAAATAACATGACCCAGGAATGCAACAAAATTAAGCCAAAACTCGCACTTTGAAAACTTTGCAAACAATTCCCGATCTCGAAGAACGCCAAGAACAATCCTTAGATGATCTGCATGTTCTGACTCTGTGCGAGAGTACACCAGAATATCGTCGATGAACACTATCACAAAAAGGTCCAAGAACGGCCTGAACACATTATTCATTAAATTCATGAACACCGCCGGGGCATTCGTCAACCCGAACGACATTACTCGAAACTCGTACTGACCATATCTTATCCTGAAGGCAGTCTTGGGAATATCTGTTTCCCTAATTCTCACCTGATGATAACCCGATCTCAGATCTATCTTGGAGAACCATTTAGCACCTTGCAATTGATCGAACAAGTCGTCAATTCTAGGAAGAGGGTATTTATTCTTTATTGTCACCTTGTTCAACTGCCTGTAGTCGATGCACATTCGTAGAGATCCATCTTTCTTCTTTACGAACAGGACTGGTGCTCCCCACGGCGAAGAACTAGGCCTGATGAAACCCTTCTCGAGCAAATCCTTCAATTGTGCCTTTAGCTCCTTCAACTCTGCTGGAGCCATTCGATAAGGAGGAATAGAGATAGGCTCGGTGTTTGGTAATACATCAATGGCAAAATCAATCTCCCTTTCTGGAGGAAGGCCTGGTAACTCGTCGGGAAACACATCTGGAAATTCATTCACTACCGTTACAGACTGGAAAGTTGGCACTTCCGCTTCCGTGTCATGAACCCGAACTAGATGACAAATATAACCTTTGGCTATCATCTTCTCGCCTTAAGGTAGGAAATAAACCTACCCTTTGGGGAAGCTGTATTACCCTTCCACTCAAGTATGGGCTCTCCCAGAAATTGGAATCGAACTACCTTTGTCCGGCAACAAACATTAGCATAGCACGATGCCAACCAGTCCATACCCATAATTACGTCAAAATCTATCATCTCAAATTCAATCAAATCAGCCCTTGTCTGACGATCACATATAATGACTACACAGTCCTTATATACTTGTCTCGCTATTAAGGGATCACCAATCGGAGTGAATACCTCGAAAGGTTTAATCGGCTTGGGTCTCACCCCAACACAATCAGCGATATACGGAGTAATATATGAGAAGGTAGAACCCGGATCAATCAGAGCATATGCGTCACAGGAAAATATAGTCAAGGTACCTGTAACAACATCTGGGGAAGACTCAAGATCCTGTCGCCCAGCTAAGGCATATACACGGGGCTGAACAACACCTGAAATTGATGCTCCCCCTCTACCTCTGCCTCTGCCTGCTGTAGTCTGAGGAGTCTGTGCTGTCGGGCGCACTGAAGAAGAACCCGCTGCTGAACCTGTGGGCTGAGTCCCCGCTCTTTCTCTCGCTGAAGAGAAATCTCTCATCATATGACCAACCTGCCCGAAAGCATAACAAGCATCCGAACCCTGACGACACTGTCCGGAATGCAATTTACCGCACTGGCTTGTCACGACCCGACTCGGGGCCGCGACGAGCACCCGGTGCTAACCCACCCGAGCACCCTCTTAGCTTACTCTTATACTTACATCTAGGTGAGCCACATAATTATACATATTTTCCATTCATTCGTCAACTAGTCCCAATTTGGACAACGGTACATTTATATCACCATAGGCATCTATGCCACATCAATGTACGTGGGCCAACGTGGCCGACAAAATGATATACAAAACATAGGCCGACAAGGCCGGACATGTCTAACCATATACACATGACTACGAGCCTCTAAGGAGAGTATAATGTATCACATAAGCGGGACAGGACCCTGCTATGCCCATAATTATATACACAAAAGAATGAGTACCCAAAATATATGGCTCCGAAGGAAATGAAGCTCTCTATGTAATCTCCAAATAGGCAGCTATGGATCAAGTCTGTCTCCCTGTGCACCTGCGGGCATGACGCAGCGTCCACAAACAAAAGGACGTCAGTATGAAGAATGTACTGAGTATGTAAAACATGATCAACATCAATGTAGAAGCATCATAGACAATATATGAAGTGGCATAGGAGGGAAGACAATAATATTATCATCATGGCACTTACCTGCCTTTCATAGGAACTTTCCATTTCTCATGCGTATTTCATAATAGGGCTCGTATTCGTATACATAGTCTTTTCACATTCATATTCATATTATATACATAGTCATTTCATATACATAGCATTTACATAACATACCCGACCTCATGGGATCGGTGTTTCATACATACTTGGCCAACCAAGGCTCAAGGTTACTCATACCTAGCCCTACCAAGGCTTCAGGGTTATCCGTACCATCTGCAGAGGTGTGCGCGCTTTCGTAATCGTATACATACTTTATACATATTCATATACATATATCCTACCCGGCGTTATAAGCTCGGGGTGTCATTATAGCACTTCATAGGCACATGTAAGTAAAATATCCCGTAGGCACCTTTAGCATCATTATTATGATCATCGTTATCGCTACATCTTTATCTTAGGCTTACTCATCATATGGGGTGCATAGTACAATAATAGTACATATCAAGGATCGTGAGCATATGAGCTCGGAATATCAATCATTTGGAGACAACATACTCATATAGAGGATTTAAGAGTTTGGCCCAAGAACTATGCCTTATGAAAGAAGGGTTAGCCTTACATACCTTTCCGTCGAACTATTCTACACTTGCGCGTACTCCTCCGTTGCTCACGTTTCTACCTTTATTAAAGTCGCACCATCATTATAATCGACAATTAGCACACATGGATAAAACTAGAGAAAATCGGACATCATTTCCTTTATTTATACGACATTCCTCCATATCGTAATCCAACTTCCAAACGTCAACAATACATTCACAACATCATAATAATAGCCTTTAGTCAACTACATCATCCACATTCTTAATTCACTTCCATTTATCCCTATTTATGGTCACAACACCCAACTTCGTCCATTCATATACAATGTCTATTTCATGATCTTAACGTCATTTATAACACATTCATATCACAACACAACAACAATCATGATTCAATTCAAACTGTCTCAAAAACATCACTATTCATCATTCACAACCCATTTTTCTATTCTCTTCTAATGACCAAGCATTTTAACTCTCAAATACCTTAAACAACATATAATATCATGAATCTTACCTTAGATGCTGTAGGAACAAGCTTTAGTTGATAATATTCCACTTTGAGCAAAACCCTAGTTTTTCTCCATTTGGATTTCTTGACTTTAGATGATCCTTGATGGGTTCTTACTCTTGATTCACTTATTTAATGTTGTTGATGGCTTATAATCCTTGAAAACTTGTATAATAAATGTAGAGAGATGTTTTAGAGAGAGGGAGGAAATGTTGAAATGATTTCATGAAGTTGGTCCTTTATTTAATAACATTCCACTGATCTGTCGGGTTCCACTATACGGTCCATTATACGGTCGTATAATGGTTATACGGTCCGTGTAATAGACCGTGAAATGGGTCTGCCTGCACCCCTTCACTGTGACCATTTGACGGTTCGTTATACGGTCCGTATCAATTTATACGGTCCGTATAACTGACCGTAAAATTCCACCAGCAACCAACCTCCACTGTTATGGTTTTACGGTCCATTATACGGTTCGTAAAACATTATACGGTCCGTATAATGAGCCGTAAGACTCATCAGTTCACTGAACTTATTCTCATCACTTCGTTTGATCTCCGATCCTTGCGGAACCTTCTTAACACTTGTTCAACACGTCAATACCAATCTAAGGGACGTTATAACTCTTCTCCAAGACATCACTAAGTCCTGGCTAACTCGTTGCTCGTAATCCCTTTCCGATATTCGTTCATTTGCGTACCAGCGAAAAATTTCCGAGGTGTAACATTCTTCCCCCCTTAAGAACATTCGTCCTCGAATGTTAGGCACTCGGGGATTCTACAGAAATTTCGCCAGAGTTTCCCCTATAATATGGCACTACTAACCTGTCACAACAACCCATAATATTGATGCCTCACAGGGCCACAACACAATAGCATTTAAAATTTGGCCACACACGACCCAAAAGCATAAAAACGAAACATACATACCTTATGATCTTGACGTCTCATCTTGGACTTCCTCCAAGGGCTGAAATAAATGTGGGTATTTGTATTGCATACTCTCTTCTGCTTCCCAAGTCATTTCCTCTCGATTGTTGTTCCTCCATAAGACCTTAACTGAGGCCACTTCCTTGTTTCTAAGTCTCCGTACTTGTCTATCTAGTATGGCAATGGGTATCTCTTCATAACTCAATTTCTCTGTTACTTGCACTTCATTCACTGGGACGATCCTAGTAGGATCTCCAACACATTCCGAAGCATCGAAACATGAAATACTGGATGAACTGACTCCAAGTCTGGAGGTAGATTTAACTCATAGGCCACTTTGACTATCTTGCGTACAATTTCGTATGGCCCAATATACCGGGGACTGAGCTTCCCCCTTTTGCCAAATCTCATCATGCTCTTCATCGGCGACATTTTCAAGAATACCCAATCTTTCACTTCGAACTCTAAGTCTCTTCGACGATTATCCGCATAGGACTTCTGACGACTTTGAGCCGCTAGTAACCGATCTTGTATGAGCTTAACTTTCTCTATTTCTTGCTGGACCAAGTCTGGCCCTATCAACTTAGCTTCTCCAGTTTCAAACCACCCAATTGGGGATCTACATTTTCGCCCATATAAAGCGTCATACGGTGCCATTTGAATGCTAGAATGATAACTATTGTTGTAAGAAAATTCAATGAGTGGAAAATGATCATCCCAACTTCCTCCAAAATCTATCATACATGCTCGTAACATATCTTCTAGAGTCTGGATGGTGCGTTCGGCCTGCCCATCGGTCTGTGGGTGAAACGCCGTGCTAAGGCGCACTTGGGTCCCTAAACCCTCTTGGAAAGACTCCCAAAACTTAGCTGTGAACTGAGTCCCTCTATCGGAGATAATAGATACCGGAACGCCATGGAATCTCACTATCTCTTTAAGATAAAGCTTCGCATAATCTTCTGCCACATAGGTCGTCCTGACCGGTAAGAAATGAGCTGACTTTGTGAGTCTATCCACAATCACCCATATGGAATCATACTTACGTCGAGAATGGGGTAACCCTGTAATGAAATCCATATTAATCACTTCCCACTTCCAAGTTGGGATTTCTCTAGCTTGCAATAATCCACCCGGCTTTTGGTGTTCAATCTTCACTTGTTGGCAATTAGGACACTGAGCTACGAATTCCGCTATATCTTTCTTAATTCCATTCCACCAGTATATAGACATAAGATCATGATACATTTTCGTCGCTCCGGGGTGAACGGAGTAACGGGAACAATGAGCTTCCCTCAATATTTGGTGACGTAGACCTACCACATCAGGAACACATAACCTGCCTCGACATCGGAGAACTCCGTCTTCCGAAATATCAAATGATGACTCCTCCTTCTGAGGGAGTGTATCTCTGTACTGCATTAGCATGGGATCCTCATATTGTCTCTCTTTTACTTCCGCTACTAGCGATGAAACTGCTGAATTCTGAATAGTAGCTCCGCTGCTACCTGAGTCCACTACTCGGACTCCTACGCTCGCTAACCGTTGAAGTTCACGGGCCATCTCTTTCTTTTCTGGTCGTACATCACTTAGACTTCCCATGGATCTGCGGCTAAGAGCGTCAACCACAACGTTATCCTTTCCGAGGTGATACAAGATATCAACATCGTAATCCTTTAGCAACTCCAACCATCGTCGTTGTCGCAAATTCAACTCTTTCTCCTTGAAGATATACTGAAGGCTCTTATGATCTGTATAAACATCCACATGGACACCATATAAATAATGTCGCCATATCTTTAATGCATGGACCACTGCGGCTAATTCTAAATCGTGGGTTGGATAGTTCTGTTCATGTTTCTGTAATTGTCTAGAAGCATACGCAATCACCTTACCATTTTGCATCAATACACAACCTAGCCCGACGCCTGAAGCATCACAATAAATGACATATCCTTCGAATCCCTCTGGAAGTGTCAAGACTAGGGCTGAAGTCAATCGGTCTTTCAACTCTTGGAAACTACGCTTGCAAGCATCTGTCCATTGAAACTTAGCTGACTTCTGAGTCAACTTGGTGAGTGGCGTAGAAATAGAAGAAAAACCCTCAACAATTCTTCTGTAATAGCCTGCTAAGCCCAAAAAGCTACGAACCTCCGTAGGAGTCGTGGGCCTTGGCCAAGTCTTCACGGCCTCGATCTTTTGGCTATCGACTCGAATACCATCAGCTGCAACAATATGGCCCAGAAATGATACCGATTTCAACCAAAACTCACACTTGGAGAATTTTGCAAACAACTCTCGAGCTCGAAGAACTCCAAGGACAATTCGCAAATGATCCGCATGCTCGTCCTCGGATCTAGAATACACTACGATGTCGTCGATGAATACAATTACAAATAAATCCAGGAAGGGCCGGCGCGTTAGTTAGCCCAAACGACATTACTTGGAACTCAAAATGACCATATCTTGTTCTGAAGGCTGTCTTAGGGATATCTTTCTCCCTAACTCTCACTTGATGATACCCGGACCTCAAATCAATCTTCGAAAACAATTTAGCACCTTGCAATTGATCAAACAAGTCATCAATCCTCGGGAGAGGATATTTATTCTTAATCGTCACCTTATTCAATTGCCGATAATCAATGCACATTCTCAAAGAGCCATCCTTCTTCCGGACGAACAATACGGGTGCTCCCCACGGGGACGAACTAGGCTTAATGAAGCCTTTTTCAAGAAAGTCTTTCAATTGCTCCTTCAACTCTTTCAACTCTGCGGGTGCCATCCTATAAGGAGGAATAGATATGGGTTTAGTGCCTGGAAGCACATCAATAGCAAAATCGATCTCTCGCTCGGGAGGAAGGCCTGGAAACTCTTCCGGGAACACATCTGGAAATTCGTTCACTACCGGAACTGACTGAAGAGTCGGCGACTCAGCTTCTACATCTTGAACTTGCACTAGGTGATAAATACACCCTTTCGTGATCATCTTCCTTGCCTTTAGATAGGAAATAAACCTACCTTTTGGTGATGCCACATTCCCTTTCCATTCTAAGACTTGTTCTCCCGGAAACTGGAAACGAACCATCTTCATTCGGCAATCAACATTGGCGTAACAAGAAGCCAACCAATCCATGCCCATAATAATGTCAAAATCTACCATTTCTAGCTCATGCAAATGAATCATGGTACGACGATCACAAATCACAATCACACAATTCCTATATACTCGGCTAGCTATTACCGAGTCACCCACGGGTGTAGACACCTCAAAAGGTTTGATAGACTCCGGCTCAATTATAAATCGACCCGCAATATATGGAGTAACATATGATAATGTGGAGCCCGGATCAATCAAAGCATATACATCATGAGAGAATACCAAAAATATACCTGTGACCACATCAGGAGAAGACTCAAGATCTTGGCGTCCAGCCAAAGCATAAATATGGTGCTGAGGACCGCTAGTACTGGGAGCTCTTCCTCTACCTCTACCATGGTGGACTGGCGCATGTGAACCTGGCCCCGTAGGGCGTATAGATGCCGATGATCCGGCTATCGACCCTGATGGATGGGTCCTACCTCTACCATGCACTGAGGGGCAATCACGCATAATATGGCCCGGTCGACCACATGAATAGCAAACATCTGAACCCAATCGGCATTGACCCCAATGCGACTTCCCACACTGGGAACATCGTGGTATAGGTGGCCTTGACTGGCCTAAATCACCTCTAAACTGGGGCCCCGAATAACTCTGACTCGGCCCTGAACGAACAGATCTATCAAGGCCCTGGTTTGGAAACCGTGGAGGTGCACTGGTCATAGAATAGCCCGAATGTCTAGGGAACTATTGCCTGTGTCCGCCTCTAGACTCATTTATTGGGCCCGAAGATCTGGCCCTCTTGCTATGTCCCATATCCTGTTCACGTTCACTTCTCCGCTGTTGTAGGCTTTCCTCTAAGTTCTGAGCATGTGCCTGAATGCGTGCAATATCCATACCGTCCAGAAGGGACGCAGTCAAGCATTTGTCCATCAGATGGGGCCCTAGGCCCTTTACAAATCGGTGTACCCTGTTGCCCATATCTGCTTCCATGGCCGAAGCATACCTGGCCAAGGAGTTAAAACGGAGGCTATACTCTAGGGCACTCATACTGCCTTGCCTCAAATTTATGAATTTATCGGCCCTAGCCCGCCGAACTTCTGGGGGCATGTAATGACGGAGAAAAGCATCAACAAACGCTTGCCATACCGGGGGAGGTGCATTGGCTCCCCGCGAAGCCATCCATACTGTATACCACTGGATCGAGACATCTCTCAATCTATAGGACGCTAGCTGTACCGACTCGGTGTCTGAAGCATGTATCAACCGGAGCGTCCTTAGCATACCATCAATAAAGTCCTGCGGATCCTCCTCCGGTTTTGACCCAAAGAATTCTGGAGGGTTCAAAGTAATGAAATCACGGGCTCTTGCACTAACAGCCCTATCACCATACCCTGAACTGCGCCTCTGAGCCTGGGCCGCAACCAATTGAGTCAATAAAGTAATGGCATCTTTTACATCTTGGCCCGAAGCATTTAGTGGAGGAGCCGGAGCTGGGGCTGAGGCTCCAACGTGCTCCTCGGTAATAGGCACTGTCTGGGAGGACTGAGATTGAGCCGCACTCTGGGACTCATCTTCCTCTACTACCGGTGGCGGTGCTCTTTCAGCCCACTTTTCTACCACCGTCTTGCCCTTTTGGGCTGCTGTAGCCTTTTTCTTTACAGGCATTCTCTGAAATGCACAACACACTATTAAGGAACAAGAATTTCTTACATCATAGCTCTATCGCACGATTCTTATGAAGAAAGAAGGTCATTTATTCCTAAAATATCTGCAGCTTCCTGTTTATAAGTGTGGCGCGCAACATACCCATAACCAGGACTCTACTAGACACGGCTCGTAGACACACCCTAGGACTGAACTGCTCTGATACCACTTTCGTCACGACCCGACTCGGGGCCGCGACGAGCACCCGGTGCTAACCCACCCGAGCACCCTCTTAGCTTATTCTTATACTTACATCTAGGTGAGCCACATAATTATACATACATTTCCATTCATTCGTCAACTAGACAACGGTACATTTATATCACCATAGGCATCTATGCCACATCAATGTACGTGGGCCAACGTGGCCGACAAAATGATATACAAAACATAGGCGGACAAGGCCGGACATGTCTAACCATATACACATGACTACGAGCCTGTAAGGAGAGTATAACGTATCACATAAGCGGGACAGGACCCCACTATGCCCATAATTATATACACAAAAGAATGAGTACCCAAAAGATATGGCTCCGAAGGAAATGGAGCTCTCTATGTAATCTCCAAATAGGCAGCTATGGATCAAGTCTGTCTCCCTGTGCACCTGCGGGCATGACGCAGCGTCCACAAACAAAAGGACGTCAGTATGAAGAATGTACTGAGTATGTAAAACATGATCAACATCAATGTAGAAGCATCATAGACAATATATGAAGTGGCATAGGAGGGAAGACAATAATATTATCATCATGGCACTTACCTGCCTTTCATAGGAACTTTCCATTTCTCATGCGTATTTCATAATAGGTCTCGTATTCGTATACATAATCTTTTCACATTCATATTCATATTATATACATAGTCATTTCATATACATAGCATTTACATAACATACCCGACCTCATGGGATCGGTGTTTCATACATACTTGGCCAACCAAGGATCAAGGTTACTCATACCTGGCCCTACCAAGGCTTCAGGGTTATCTGTACCATCTGCAGAGGTGTGCGCGCATTCGTAATCGTATACATACTTTATACATATTCATATACATATATCCTACCCGGCGTTATAAGCTCGGGGTGTCATTATAGCCCTTCATAGGCACATGTAAGTATAATAGCCCGTAGGAACCTTTAGCATCATTATTATTATCATCGTTATCGCTACATCTTTATCTTAGGCTTACTCGTCATATGGGGTGCATAGTACAATTGTAGTACATATCAAGGATCGTGAGCTTATGAGCTCTGAATATCAATCATTTGGAGACAACATACTCATATAGAGGATTTAAGAGTTTGGCCCAAGAACCTTGCCTTATGAAAGAAGGGTTAGCCTTACATACCTTTCCGTCGCACTATTCTACACTTGCGCATACTCCTCCGATGCGCACGTTTCTACCTTTATTAAAGTCGTACCATCATTAGAATCGACAATTAGCACACATGGATAAAACTAGAGAAAATCGGACAGCATTTCCTTTATTTATACGACATTCCTCCATATCGTAATCCAACTTCCAAACGTCAACAATACATTCACAACATCATAATAATAGCCTTTAGTCATCTACATCATCCACATTCTTAATTCACTTCCATTTATCCCTATTTATGGTCACAACACCCAACTTCGTCCATTCATATAGAATGTCTATTTCATGATCTTAACGTCATTTATAACACATTCATATCACAACACAACAACAATCATGATTCAATTCAAACTAGGTCTCAAAAACGTCACTATTCATCATTCATAACCCATTTTGCTATTCTCTTCTAATGACCAAGCATTTTAACTCTCAAATACCTTAAACAACATATAATATCATGAATCTTACCTTAGATGCTGTAAGAACAAGCTTTAGTTGATAATTTTCCACTTTGAGCAAAACCCTAATTTTTCTCCATTTGGATTTCTTGACTTTAGATGATCCTTGATGGGTTCTTACTCTTGATTCACTTATTTAATGTTGTTGATGGTTTATAATCCTTGAAAACTTGTGTAATAAATGTAGAGAGATGTTTTAGAGAGAGGGAGGAAATGTTGAAATGATTTCATGAACTTGGTCCTTTATTTAATAACATTCCACTGATCTGTCGGGTTCCACTATTCGGTCCATTATACGGTCCGTATAATGGTTATACTGTCTGTATAATAGACCATGAAATGGGTCTGCCTGCACCCCTTCACTGTGACCATTTGACGGTTCGTTATACGGTCAGTATAAATTTATACGGTCCGTATAACTGACCGTAAAATTCCACCAGCAACCAACCTCCACTGTGATGGTTTTACGGTCCATTATATGGTCCGTAAAACATTATACGGTCCGTATAATGAGCCGTAAGACTCATCAGTTCACTGAACTTATTCTCATCACTTCGTTTGATCTCCGATCCTTGCGGAACCTTCTTAACACTTGTTCAACACTTCAATACCAATCTAAGGGACGTTATAACTCTTCTCCAAGACATCACTAAGTCCTGGCTAACTCGTTGCTCGTAATCCCTTTCCGATATTCGTTCACTTGCGTACCAACGGAAAATGTTCGAGGTGTAACATGGCTACACCGCGGTACTGAAGGTCTCCTCTGGCTAAAGTCTCCCCTAGACTGCGAATCTGAGGCCCTTGAACTCTGCCCCTGGCCAGACTGAAAAGAACGGTCAAATCTCCTATCTGAGAATCTGGGAGGTGCACTGGTCACCGTCTGACCTGAGTGCCTGGAATGCATCTGTCTCGGTCCCCCTCGGTACTCACTGCTCTCCCCCATAGATCTATCCCTCTTACCTTGTCTTCTGTCACCATCACGATCACTTCTCTGCGGTCGTTGTCGTTCCTCGAGGTTCTGAGCATGGGCCTGTATTCGGGAAATATCCATCCCGTCTTGCAAAGAGGCTGTCAGACAATCTCTGAACAAGTGTGGTCCTAAACCACTCACAAATCTATAGACTCGGTCTCCCATGTCAGCCACCATAGTCGGAGCATACCGGGCCAATGAGTTGAATTGCATACTATACTCTCGGGTACTTATGCTTCCCTGTTTCAAATTTAAGAACCTGTCCGCTCTAGCTCGGCGGACTTTAGGTGGCAAGTAGTGACGAATAAAGGCATCTACAAACTCTTGCCACACGGGAGGTGGTGCATTCTCTCCTCTTGTTATCACCCAATTTTTATACCATAGTACCGCCACGTCGCGAAGTCTATATGCGGCCAACTCCACGGATTCGGTCTCAGAAGCATGCATAAGTCTCAGCGTCCGCAACATCTCATCGATAAAACCTTGTGGGTCCTCATCTGGCTTCGACCCGAAATATTTTGGAGGGTTTAGAGTAAGGAAATCACGGGCTCTTGTACTAGCCGAATGATCACTTGGGCCCGCATTCTGTCGTTGTGCCTGAGCGGCAACCAACTGTGTCAATAAATGTATGGCCTCGGACACTTTTTGACCCGAAGCACCCGGTGGAGGAATCGGAGCTGAGGCTCCTCCCTGCTCTTCTACATTGGGCACGGCCTCACTTTGCGATTCACTTTCCTCTACCTCCGCCGGAGGCTCCCTTTCTGCCCGCTTCTTCGTCGTAGCTTTGCCTTTCTGGGCAGCTGTAGCTTTTCCTTTCGGCGGCATTTTTTTGAAATCACAACGCACTTTTAGGGAAGGATAAAATCCTATGCATGGCTCTATCACACGATCTAGTAAAAAGAAAGATGGTCATTTTCCTAAATGCCCTGTAGCTTCTTGTTTATTAGCGTGGCGCGCAACACACTATAAACAAGACTCTACTAGACACGGATCGTAGACACTTCCTAGGGCGAACTGCTCTGATACCACTTCTGTCACGGCCCGACTAGGGGCCGCGACGGGTACCCGGAGCAATTACCGAGCACCGCTTACTCAACTGCTTGTCTTGCTCATTTAATACTCTTTTATCAATTTTACATACCAATTGTAGGAAAGTCATATTTAATCAAAACATAAATACTTTATATACATTTGCCTCTTGGCCATCAAAATAATATACATACATATGACCCACACTGCGTATCTACGAGCCTCTACTAACATAATGAATACATAGACGGAACAAGACTCCATCATGCCCAAAATATGCATATATGAATGTACATCAAAAGAATAGCCATAAGCACCTCCGAACAATGGAGTGCTATCTATCAGCTGACAGCTACTGAGGACCTGGGCCAACCTCTCCTCCCTGTCTACCTGTGGGCATGAACACAGCGTCCGAAGAAAGGACGTCAGTACGAATATTGTACCGAGTATGAGAGGCATACATAATGAAATGAGACATCAATAACATGGGAATAACATCAACATGAGACATCTGGATCTGACTGACAATCATAAATGAAGTAATGCATGCTATCTTACTCATACTCATCATCATAACATGTATGCATCATATGCAAGCTGCCCGTCCATGTCGGAACGGTGTGATAATCAATAACATTAGCTCGCGTCCAGGCCTCCCGCGTCCGGGGTACCATCTCATGCCACCCACAAGTGGTGTCTACCCATGCCCGAAGGTCATGGTGTATCCGTATCGCCGCCCGCCGAAGCGGTGTCTGCCCGGCCAACTAGGCCCGGTGTGAATGCAATCATGACATGCTTAACGTAAATACTCATAGTAATATGCTTATTATAAAACACTTATCTTATCATAATGCGTATATAAGACTCATGATCAACTTTACTCTATCGGGGTGACGTAAGGTCGTGATCCCCCGGTTACATTATGGAACCATTATGGACATTCTACCTCACCTTGAAAGGACTAGTACATAAGGTGAGTGTAGGCAAGGAATAACATCATCATCATTCTAGCGTCATCATATCGTATAACTTATCTCTTATAGACATTCATAGGTATAGGCTTTTAACTTCTTAGAATGTAAGAACTCATGAAAGGAATAGGGATTCAAGCTAAAAGATTCATGCCATTAGAAAGAAGGACTAGCCTCACATACCTTGGTCGTTTAGCTAAGATATCGCTCACTTGTTCTCCGTCGATATCACGTCGTTACCTTCATAAGAGAATTCGTATCAACATTAGTAAACTAACTATAAGAACGCGTCGCTAATTCTAGGAGAAGTCGAACAACGCTTCCTTCGCTCATACTACTTTTCTCATGTTTTATATTAACTCCCAACATTCATAATATTATTTGCAATATCATAATCGACAATCGTCATTTACGTACATTTGGAAAAATCCACCATTTTCCTCCAATTTTCCCGTATTTCTACTTCTAGCTCATCCTTGCGTTTTCATGCATTTAATGCTTGTTTCATGATATAAACATCATTTATAACGTATTTGTACTCACAACACTTCAATATTCATAGTTCAATTCCACTATCATTCATTTATGTCACTATTCACTCAACAATGACCCATTTCTATGTTCTTCTACATTTCAAGTGTCTAAGCTTTCCAATACTTCAAACAACATGGACTAATCATGAAACTTACCTTGGATGATGGTTGAACAATCCTTAAGTTGAAATACTTCAATTAGCCAAAACCCTAGTTCCACCTTCTTTGAAATTTCTTCACTTAGATGATCCTTTGTTGTGTTCTTACACTTGATTTCATGAATTTGGTGGTGTTGATCTTAATGGTTCCTTTGATCCTTTTGAATTCTTGTGGAGGAAGTATTTGGAGAGTTCTAGAAGTCTCTTGAGTGGTTGAATGAATAATGAATTAAAATGAGGCTTAAGTCCCCTTTAGAAATCACAAAATCTGATCTTTAATGAATTCTTGTCGGGATGAACAGTGGTCGTAAACCATCATATACGGACCGTATTTTCATTTACGGTCCGTCCTCCATGGCCGTATTTAATCATTTCAAAGACAGAAAGTTTTGGCTGAGGAACATGGCAGTTTACGACCTGGTTTACGGACCGTAAACCAGTTTACGGGTCGTAAACTGGGTCGTATTTAACCATATCATCACTGGGCAGAACTTGAGATTTTTGGCAAGCTGAAGGACGATTGCACTATACGGTCCGTAAATCACTTTACGGGCCGTATAGTGCCATATACGACCACTGGACTGAAAATTTTCCGCGACTTTCTTATCTCCAAAAATTCATAATTAGCCATTCCCGACTGAACAAAACATCATACACTCAAAATTTTCATCATTCCACTCATCATACAAGTACGGAGAAATTTCCGAGGTGTAACACATGGAAGCTAGAAATTTCCTTAGAAGTGAAGTTAGGGTTTTCCCCAAGTGAAGTGTTTCCATCCAAAGTCCGTTCCTACATAAACAAGCTCGGAATTAAAGAATAGAGTTATCCCAAGGTGCGTGTCATACCTTACTTAGCTCTAGGACATGCCAAAAAAAGAAAGGGTAAGCCTTACATACCTTGCCCGCTTCCTAGGCAAATCTGAATTTAAGTCTCGGTTTCCCAAGATCTACAACAACGTCAGAAGATAGCAAACATTAGCTATAGGTATTTAGGAATCGGATTCCAAGCTAGCAATCCACCTACAAAAATTTGGGCAGCATTTCACCTGTAAATTCAACCAACCCCGAGAATTCAACTTGGCCAAATCATCAACAACAATACCAACAACCACATTAAAAACTTCAACAATTGATTCAAAATGCATTCCAACGTTAGCAACCCTTTCTACATAATTCGACGACATTTCATTTACATCCAATTTGACCACAACAACCCAACTTACAATCTTCCAAACTCAATAAGAACAACAACGACACATTCCTCGCTTCCAAGTTCATGAATTACACCAACAACCACACGTTAACAACATCATTCATACAAATATAAGAAACCATGCTAGCATCACATTAACTTCTACAACAATCCACAACGATTACAACTTCATTTCAAGCCATCAAACCTTCATTTTCATCATCGAATCCACAACAACAACAACCATAAATACTAAATAAAATCAATTCATCACATCTTACCAACACAGCCCCTATTCGGCCACAACCAACATACACATATTTCATGAATTTCATCCATTTGTACATACTACAACACTCACAAACCATCCCTAACACATAGAAAAGGAGATTAATTCTTACCTTTATCCTTTAACTTCTCAACTTGGCTAGGGCTTGCAAATTGCACAAATGAATGCTTTGCTTTCTCCAACAACTACTCCACGTTAATAAGGGCCTTCCAATTAGTTGAAATGCTAGAAGAAAATTATTTTTCTTGATCAACTCCAAGGCATCAAATTTTTCTAGCCATGGCCGAATACTACTATATTTCTTTCTTGAAGTTTCTTGAATTGTAAAGATGAAGAATATGTCTTGCTTTGGTCATCTCTATTTATATATATACTTGCTCCTACAAATATGAAGTGGACACATGCCCCCACTCATGGCTTGAGTTAATTGGCCAAGCCATGGGTGGGTTCCACTTGAGCCACACGGCCATGGTGGCTATTGTCATGAACCTTCTTGAATTTTTTTCCCTTTTTACCCCTAGCCTTTCTCAATATTTCCATACCATTAATAAACAACTTGTGTATTAAAATAAAATCGGAAGGAAAATAATAGCCTTGCCCTTAACTTATAGCGACTATCTTGAAATATCTGAATGTACAAAATGCGGGATTTATGGGGTCTTATAGCACTTGGAGGAGATCCCTTTTATAGCTATCACATACAGCTCATTCATCAATCAACATAACCACTTTAGAAATTTAGATTACCTGTGGGCATAGGAAATAAGTAGGGATATTTATTCTTCATCTCTTCATCGGCTTCCCAGGTCATCTCCTCTCTGTTATTGTTGCGCCACAATACCCTAACAGATGCCACGTCTGTGGTACGTAACCTCCTCACCTGACGATCCAATATGGATATAGGCTGTTCCTTGTAGGATAGCTCCTCTGTCACCTAGATATCACTTAGGGGAAACACTCTGGAAGGGTCCCCAATGTATTTACGAAACATGGTCATGTGGAAGACTAGATGCATTGCTTCTAAATCAGGTGGTAACTCTAATTCATAGGAGACCTTGCCAACCCTACGGGCAATTTGATAAGGTCCAATATACATTGGACTGAGCTTTCCCTTCCTGCCGAATCTCATTATACCCTTCATGGGTGACACTTTCAGAAATACCAAATCGCCAACCTGGAACTCTAAGTGTCGACGTCGATTATTGGCATATGATTTCTGTCGACTCTGGGCTGCAAGTAACCGTTCCTGAATGAGTTTCACTTTATCAACTGTGTGCTGAATTATATTTGGGCCGATTAACTTAGTTTCGCCAACATCGAACCAACCGATCGGTGACCTGCACTTCCTGCCATACAGGGCCTCATACGGCGCCATCTGGATGCCAGAATGGTAACTATTATTATAAGCAAACTCAATAAGTGATCATCCCAGCTACCTTTGAAGTCAGTAACACAGGCCCGCAGCATATCTTCTAGCGTCTGAATAGTATTCTCGGCCTGTCCGTCAGACTGCGGGTGTAACATCCTTTCTTAACTCTTTCATTGCTTCCAGTCCGTTTCTTCCACTTCTTTGTCCTCATGTACATTGTCGGAAATTAACTAGCATCTTGATCTCATATGTCTCCACTATTATAGTCTTGACTTATCGTGCTATAAATATATTCATCGCCCTTTAAGTATTCTTTTTTTTTTCTTGCTCCTTGTTTCCTTGCTAGTGGGCAATTACCTTGCTTATATACAGCATACTCTCTGTGTTTATCTCTTCGGTACCATCTCGGGCTATCCTTTTTATACCTGTTGGTCTTGGCTATACCTCATACTGACTCCTTGTAGTGCATTGATCAGGTTCATTAGTCCTCCCATCTTGTCACTATCCCTCTTAATCTTATATTCTAAATATTTGTCCAATCAGGACTTTGCCGCTAGTGGGCATAATGGCTGCGTTTCTTAAACTATTCCTCTCAGTTCCTTTCCAAGACACCTTCCATCGATTCAAAGTACGTCTATACATAATGGTTCTTCACCCTTTACTATCCTTCACAATACAGTTACACTTATGGCAATTCATAATCCGAGTTCAACTAATTTTATAGCTCTCAACATCTATCAATACAACCCCAGAAGCATAGGACTACGACAATTATTCTATTATGACTCTCTTGCGACGCAAGTAGACTTATCTTCAATTTCCTTTTATCGGTGATCATTTCGTAAGTCGTTATTCCTTGTTGGCATTCTGGCGTGACCTTCTTACAATTATGGTTAGGCATAGCTTCACATTGACGGTTCATATAATTTCATAGCATATGCTCTCATATTCAGTATAATTAGTGGTCCATGAACTATTTTTCTAATATCCGGTGAAATCTTTTATTTTCATTCGTAGGAGCAGCGTTCTTTCTTTCCTTCAAAATTTTCCAAACTACCAATCGTTGTTCCTTTTATTACAATTGCTATCCTTTTTGGTGCAAAATTTCCTTTTGTCGTCATGCCTAGTGTCCTTCAGGTTCGTCATCCTCTCTATCACCCTTTGTGAATTTAGCTTAAAGACTTTTCTTTCTCTTTTCATTACCCTTTAAGACATGTCGCTGCGTACTTAGGTACGGCGTAAATTTTCCCGATATGAGGGATTCAAATCATGGTTTAAACATATCATAGTTCATGTCGGCATGAAGCATTCTCTTAAGGTGTCTTCCATACTTTCTCCTTATGTTGGCCTCATGGAACACTTATTGTCAATTCGTTTCTACTTCTTTCAGGTATCCTCTTGATATGCCGATATGTTTTGAACTCTGGCCCCGAACTAATAAATTTTCCTCCTCTGGACCTTGAAAATGTCGCGATTCCTTTTAAGTCTAATATGATATGTTCTTCCCCCCTTATTAAGGAGATCCTTATACGCCAATAGTCTTCGAGTACCCTCGTCTTCGATAATTATCTACCGCCCTTCACTATCTTCTTAAAGCCGGGGTTCCGTCATCGTATGTGTCACGACCCAGCTTCGTGGGCCGCGACTGATGTCCTATTTGGACACCCCAAACAGACTTACATACTGACTCGTCATATTTTTATCTAACTCAGACTTTCATATTAATCGTCTCAAACAGATTGAGAGCAAATATTATCTTAAGTGGTCACACGTGCAAAAATTATCATATCATAGTCAGAAGGGGTGGCGGAATACACATCGCCGAACAGATATACACATATACAAATATACGAGCCATTATGGCCGCCATAACAGACGGGACCGCATTAAGACGTAGATCATAGACAAATGAACACACACACATGACCCACTACCCACATATATGACTATAGGCCTCTACAAATCGAAACAAAAGCATATGACGGGACA
This sequence comes from Lycium barbarum, assembly GCF_019175385.1. Lineage (NCBI taxonomy): Eukaryota > Viridiplantae > Streptophyta > Magnoliopsida > Solanales > Solanaceae > Lycium > Lycium barbarum. Next base: position 48,715,950 of record NC_083348.1, on the reverse strand, counting down.
GGGCCCCGCCGTACCCCAAATAATCCAAAGTACAAAAGCATATACATAACAAAAGATATGTACCAATATAGGGGCTCCGGATCAAAAAGAGCACTCTGTAATAGCAGAATGCATGGCCTACTGTTATGTCCCGTGTTTTCGTACAATTGGAAATCGAGAAATAATTACGACTTATGTTATAAGGAAATATTTTGATTTTTGTGAATATGACCATGTTGGTTATGGAATCATTAATGTCAAGACCTCGGGGAAGGCCGAGGGTAAATTTGGAATTTCGGAAATTAGTTTCGGGAATTACAAAACGGGACCTTTCGAGAATTGGGCCAAGGAAAATATGACACAAAGTTTAGGCCCAAGGGATTAGGGTGGCCGGCCTTAGCAAGGCCCAAACCCATTATGTTGATGTCATGTGCATAGCACATGACTCTTAAAAGGATATATATCATGTACACTTGATAATTATCAAGAAAATAGAACAAAAATTCAAGAACACCCCACAAAATGGCTTCGGCCGAACCAAGAAAGAGAAGAGAAAGAAATTCTCCAAGCCTTGTTTGTGATCCAAAAATCCTAATATCTACATAGTTGTGAAGTACTCAAGACCCTCTTCAACGGGGTATAATTAGTTTGGCACAAGGACCTCGTTTACGACAAGTCGGGTTTTCAGGAAAAGGTAAGAATTTTGCCCCTTTAATGTTATAGAATTGATATGAATATGTTAAGGATTGGGAATAGACGAGGATCCCGTAACCTTGATGTAAATAGAAAGCCGTGGGTGTGTGTGTATATGGTGTGTTGGCCGTGAGCCATAGGGAGATGAAAGTGAGGTGAATTGATCTTGTTTAGTTGGTATAATGTGTTGTTGTGATCCTTGTGTCGTAAATGATTGATTGATGAATTAAATTGGCGTTGGAAAATGATTTCGGATATTATCGGAAAGCGTATACCTTTGGTATCATTATGTATATCATTGTATATTTAGGGTGCTAGAGACTTTAAATATGAATTTATAATGATGTTAATAAATTCGGAATGAAACGACGCGAGTTTGAATGTTCGTCGTGAATTTTCGATGTTTTGAAGAATTTCGGAAAGTAATGGATTTTGGGGCTATTTCGTGTATGGCTTGGATTGTAGTTAGGATGTGATTGTATAAGTTTGAATGAGGAAATGAATGCAATTATGTAGATATAGAGTTGGAGTTTTGGAAGTTCGAATGAAAGTTGCCAACTTAAGTAATAAAGTTGAACTTTGAAGCTAGAGTGATTTGATTATTACTTGTGTTGTTTGATGATGTGTGGGCTGTTGTTATTGATGTATTTTGAGCCGAGCTAAGTCTCGGGGATGTTAGATTTATAGGGGAAATGCTGCCGAAATTTCGGTAGGCAAAAATGAAGTTAAAGGCATTTTAAGCCTAAGAATCTCAATTGGTAACTTTGACCATTTGCAGATTTCAGACGAAACGGGACTGGACTTTTGGGAGAGCATACGACATCTGTGAGGTATGTAAAGCTTCCCGCTCCTTCGTTTGGCATATCTTAGTATGATAGGCGAATATGAGAACTTCCGGAGCATTTCTGCTCCTCGAAACCCGATCCACAGAAAAGTTACTATTCATTCAATTCAATTGAAGCCTAAGGGCTCTATTTTGGCTAGAATGCCATCACTCGTCCGGAACCTATCGAAATGTGGTCGGGTAACCTAGAAATGATTATGTATGACCCTTTGGCCTATAAATGTTCGGAAATTATGTTCGCCACCTCAATTTGACTCGAGGTGGGCCCGCTAACCCCGAGACGCCCTATTTGTCTTATTGGGCTGTCTTTTTGAATAAAGTTTGAAACGATACTTTCGATTTTGGAACTTCCTCCTACGGGATATGTTTTGAATATTACGATACGCTAAGTTACGTTTTGAGCTATACGTACTATTTTGGAAATGTTTGTGAAATGAAACTTTATATCGACTAAGTGTGCGATTATTTTGTATCATGAAATGATTTATGAGATTATTATGTTTTGAAAGACTATTTTGAAATACGATTTGCATTTGTCTGCTCACGACTCCGCTCGTTCCTTGTTATGACTTCGTTCACCGGTTCCCGGGCCGGTTTTGATTTGTGCGCCTTATGATAATTCGGCCGTATGCTGTGTTACGGTTCCCGAGGATTCGCCATAGGGCCGGGTTCCGTTTGGAGTTATGCTGTGATATGGCTCGTGATGCGATACGCTCACCTATGATTATGTTTGTGTTCGGGGATGTACGGAGATTTGAAACCTTCTGGTGTTATGCTGTGTGTGGCGCCAGCGTCGGAGTGGCAACCATGTTCCTAAGCGTTTGCATGATTTCGTTTGCATTATATATACGTATATGATTTGATACGGTTTTTTTTTTTGACATACCGATTTGTACCCCACTTTGTTATCTGCTTTGCTTTCAGTTTTGTTCCATATTTCTGTACTCCGTGCTTTACATACTCAGTACATATTTCGTACTGACCCCCGTTCTTCGGGGGCTGCGTTTTATGTCCGTAGGTACAGACATTGGTGATCCTCCACAGTAGGCTTCCCTCTTTGCTATTCCGGAGTACTCCTCTTTGATCCGGAGTCCACTTTTGGTACAGACTCCTTTTGCTTTGTATATATTCTGTACATTTGACTATTTGGGTACGGCGGGGCCCTGTCTCGCCATATGTCTTTGTTTTGAATTCGTAGAGGCTTGTAGTCATATATGTGGGGTGAGGGTCCTGTATATGTTGGTTTGGTTTCGTTTTCTGGTCTTAAAGCGGTCTGTTTGTTATGATGGCCCCAAATGGCCCTTATGCTTATGTTTGCACTTTTGACCGGCGATGTCTATTCCGCCGCTCAGTTTGTATTTGATATGGCATTTTGATTTGGTGCGACCGCTTAAGACATATTTTGATATAAATTATGTTCGATATGATTTCGAAAAATTATGAAAGAAGTTTGGATTTGAAAGTGAATGTGCGATTCGGTCTGGATACATAGGTAGGGTGCCAGTCGCGGCCCACGGGGCTGGGTCGTGACACCTACACTGGCAGATCACGAACATCTGTACCTGCGGGCATGAAACGTAGCCCCCGAAGAAAGGGGGTCAGTACGAAAGATGTACTGAGTATGTAAAGCATAAAGTGCAGAAATCCAAACCATAACTGAAGTGAAAGGTACAGAGAGAGAATACCGGATCAATATATCAAAACCTGTACTGAAGACATATGTACATAATGCAAACAGAAATCATGCATAAGGCTCAGGAACGTGGTCACCACTCCGACGTTGGTACCACACACAACATACTCCAGAAGGTTTCAAATCTCCGTACACCCCGAACACAACATATCATATCATCAAACATATCGTAAGCCATATCACAGCATAACTCCATAAACGGAACCCGGCCCTATGGCGAGGTCTCGGGAACCGTAACACATCATACTGCCGAATTTATCATAGTGCGCACGATCACAAACCGGCTCGGGAACCGACGAACGATATCATAGTAATAGGCACGAGCAGAGTAGTGCGGAAACTATATGCATTCACACAATTAAATTCCAAGACTCGACAAATAAATACATATACATATATGTTGAGATCAGAAAGCTCAGAGTAAGTATCGAATCTATCGGAATTAGTATACAAAAGATATGAACCTTTAAATTCACCAAACTTTCGAAAAATACCTCATAAGCCATTTTCTGAAAATTTAGTATCATTCACATTAAGGAGTTTCAAATAACTTATAGAGAAAATCAAATGAAGCCTTAAATTCATAGACAAAAGTCCTCTTTTTATATCATACCAAAATAGCTCAAGTAAGGCAAATGAAGAAAATCTGGACTAGCGGGCCCACCTCGGGTCAAGTCGAGGTGGCGGATGTAAATTACGAACATTAGACTCCATAGAGTCATCCAAGGAAGTTTCAGGGAAATTCGGTCACGCTTATGAAATTTACAAATGTTTGATCATTTTTCCAACTAAACATAAGAGGTGTAATTCAATTACATTGAATGAATAGTACCCAAAATCTAGCTCGGGTTTCTAAGAACAGAATTATCCCCGAGGCTCAAATATCAATCTAGTATAACTAGGACATGCCAAAAAAAGAAAAGGGATAGCTTTACATACCTTTTCCGCCTCCTATACGTCTCCAAAATCAAGTCTCAAGTTCGCCAAAGTCTACAATTTGGTCACATTTACCAATTGTGAGTTATAGCTTCTAAGAATTCAACTTAAATTCATATTTGTTTACCGAAATTTCGGCAGCATTTCCCCTATAAATTCAACATCCCCGAGACTTAGCTCGGCCATAATCTCAACAACAACAACCACAACAATAACAACAATCATCAAAAGCACAACAAAACGCATTCTAACATAATTTTTCTTCCTTTCTACATAAGGCAACAATTTCCATTCCAACTTCACACCGTCCAACTAATATCAACATTTTCCATATTCATTAACTACTCAAGCTTACTCAAACATATTTCAATAGTATTTCAAACAATACTCAAGGATTCAATTAATCCCGCCAACTCCATATTGCATCCGAACTTCTACAAATACAACGGAACTACCAAATTGCATTGTTTTCTTCCAAATTCATCAACAACTACCAAAGTTCACATTTAGCATCTTACTTTCATAATTGCATAAAAATTACATAAAAATCACATAATCTCTCATAACAACCTACAACCAATTTCAACGCCAACCCAACCCGTTAAACTTTTATCTACGTCATCAATGTCACAACGACACCTCTAACAAACTAAATAAATTTTAATTCACCATCCTCTTACATTACTATGGCTCACGGCCACACTCCTCTTCACACATCCACACGGCCAAACACACACACACATCACAATTCCATGGTTTTTCATGCAATTCTAACCATTATAACACATATGTTTGTTTCATAACAAAAGGGATAAAATTCTTACCTTTTTCTTCAATTTTCCACTTGCCACAAACGCTGTCCTTCCGCTAAACTAATTATACCGCGTTGTTGAGCGTCTTGAACATGTTAAGAATTCAAGAAGAACAAGATTTTTGAACCAAAGTTGGAAGATAATTTTTTTTTCTTTCTTGAAAGGGCCGAATGGCTCTCTCTTTCACTTGCTTTCTTTGCTTTGTTGAAGTCTTGAATGTTCTAAAGGGTTCCATATATTTATCCCTCTTAATTAATTTGTCACATGGAATAATTCCATGGACTTGGGCCTTTGGCCATATGGCCGGCCACCCTTCAATTTGTGGGCCTAATTTTTCCTTTATTATTGTGAGCCCAATTAATTATGGATCTCATTTTGTAATTCCCAAAACTAATTTCCAAAATTTCAATTTTGCCCTTGGCCTTCCTTCGTATTTCCGCTTCAAAAATGTTCATGAACATCACACATATGTTAAAAGAAATAAAGACATGGCCTTATTTCCTACAAGTCAAGATTATTCCAAACTTTTCAATTACGCAAAACACAGGATATAACATTCTCCCCCCCCCCCCCCCTTTAGAACATTCGTCCTCGAATGTTAAATTAGCCTTATGGGGTCTTATAAGCATGGTGGGGGAGTTTCTCTTTATAAATAGCACACATAAATCACTTGTCAATCAATATAATAGATTTAGAAATTTAATTTACCTGTAAGTATAGAGAACAAGTGAGGATACTTCTTCTTCGTTTCGTCCTTTGCTTCCCAGGTCGTTTCTTCTCTATTATTGTTTCGCCATAAGACCTTAACAGAGGGTATGTCCTTGGTACGCAACCTCCTCACCTGACAATTTAATAATAGCCACATGTTGCTTCTCATAAGACAATTCCTCCGTCATCTGAATATTATCCGCTGGAAATATTCTAGAAGAATCACCAACACATTTACGGAGTATAGATACACGGAATACCGGATGTACTGCCTCCGGATCAGATGGCAAGTCTAGCTCATAGGCGACCTCGCCTACCTTCCGAATAATCTGATACGGCCCGATATACCGCGGATTAAGCTCACCCTTTTTACCGAATCTCATCACACCCTTCGTAGGCGTTACTTTCAGAAATAGCCAGTCATCAATCTGGAACTCTAACGGTCGGCGTCGTCTATCTGTATGTGATTTCTGTCGACTCTGGGCAGTCAATAACCATCCCCGAGTGAGCTTTTATCTTATCGACTGTTTGCTGAACCATACCTGGTCCGATCAGCTTTGTTTCACCCACATCAAACCAATCAATCAGAGATCTGCATTTTTCTACCATATAGGGTCTCGTATTCGTATGGTGCTATATGGATGCTGGAACGGTAACTATTATTATTATAAGCAAATCCAGTTAACGGTAAATGGTCACCTCCACTATTCTTGAAATCAATAACATAAACCCGTAGCATATCTTCTAGTGTCTGAATAACGCGCTCGGCCTGTCCGTCGGACTAAGAATGACATACTGTGCTATGACTCACCTGAGTTCTCAGTCCTTCCTGGGACGATCCCCAGAAATTAGCCGCAAACTGAGCACCTTTGTCGGTTATAATAGATACAGGGATCCCGTGTAATCTCTCTTTAATATACAACCTGGCATAATCCTCAGCCGAATAAGTATTTCTATCCAGAAGGAAAGGGGCTGATTTCGTCAATCTATTGACTATAATCCCAATAGAATCGTACCTGCGCGGAGTGAGCGGTAAACCTATAATGAAGTCCATGTTAATCGTTTCTCATTTCCAAACTGAAAGTTCCATTCCCTGTAGCAATCTGCCGAGCTTTTGACGCTCGATTTTGACTTACTGGCAATTTGGATATTGGCCAACGAACTCTGCAATATCTCTTTTCGTGTCGTCCCACCGGTATAAGCATTGGAGATCGTAATATATTCTAGTGAATCCAAGATGAACAGAATACTGAGTATCGTGCTTCGCTCATAATTGGTCGCTGCAGCCCTGCAACGTCAGGCACACATAATCTACCTCTGTATAACAATACCCCATCAGGTGAAACCTCGGACTGGGTTCTTTCCCTATTAAGGGTTGTATCTCTGCACTATACTAGGGTAGGATCTTCGAACTGACACTGTTCTACCTTTTCCATAATCGATGATTTAGCAACTTCTCGGACAGAAACCCCCAATATTTCCAGAATCGTCCAAACGGACTCTACGGCTAGCTAACTGATGAATTTCACGAACCAATTCCTCCTTTCTGGATGCACACCGGTCAAACCTCCCATAGATTTGCGGCTAAGTGCGTCTGCCACAACACTAGCTTTTCTAGGGTGATACAGAATATCGACGTCATGATCTTTCAATAATTCGAACCATCTTTCTTATCGCAAATTCAGTTCTTTTTTGCTTAAAATATACTGGAGACTCTGATGGTCCATACAAATACCAACGTGGACCCCTTATAAATAATGCCGCCATATTTTCAAAAACATGAATCACCGCGGCTAACCACTTCATACCAATAATCCACATAATTTCATGGCGTATCTTCTCATGTTTCATGTGATCAGTGGTCCATGAACTATTTTCTAGTATCTAATGAACCCCTTTCTCTTCTTCAATGATTTCCAAACTACCGAGCACTGGTATTCCTATCACAATAATCGTTATTACCCGAAATATCCCTTGAATCTGATAATCCTCCCCATTACTCTTTAAGAACTTAACTCGCAGCCATTTTCTTGCCTTTATTACCATTCTTTGAAACATATTACCACGTACTTAGGTACAACATCAGTTTACCCGATAGGGGGGGGGGGGGATTCAGATCATGACATAAACATATCACAATTCATATTGGCAAGAAGCATTTTCTTAAGGAATCTTTCATTCCTTCCCTTTATTCTCTTGGTATGTAGATACATTTAAGCTCTGGCCTCAGGCCAATAGATTTCCTTTCTTAACACCTAAAGATATTGAAATGCTGTTTTAAGTCCAACGTAATACGTCCTCCCCCCCCCCCCCCCCTTTTTAAGGGGCTGCACATATACCATATCCATGCCTTTTTCTTTACAATCTATAACTTGTTTAGTCTCGCACGAGACCTTAATAAAATCACGAGGCGATAAGGACTCTCGATCACATAGTACAAAATCTTCTCTGATAGCTGGTCCTCAAATAATGCAGTTAATGTAGCAATTTATCTTTTAATAATCATATTCTTCCTCATTGGAAGATTCGGCCAAGTTATCCCTTCTTTCACACCCGTTCCTTATCTGTCGTTCTACTTTCTCGATAATCGAATTGCTTGATATTCGCATGATTCATGGTTCCATACCATAGGTTCTCCCTTTGCCCGGCACTATTACATTCCAGTTCCTTTTTGCAAATAATTTCGTGCTTTGCCCGTCGGCTCTTTTTGAGGCTCTGCTTAATTACGGTTCTTACCTTTAACTTTTCTGACATTCTGATCTCCTTATGTTCTACTCGATTACTCTCTTTTCTTTCCAAATATCGTTGTATTAGAATCTTTCAATCTCAACCTATAGCAAAATCAATATCAGTTTATCTCGTAACGTCTGTACCATACCTTTCACTTTATCTCGTAAATTCTGTCCACTTAATATCTTTCATAAATTACAACACTAGCTGTTAGGGTTCACCTATCGATCGACATAGTCATAAAAGGAGGGTCCTATACATGCATATGTATATCACTGTCATTTCTTTTACAAGACATCTGCAATCACTTGTTCAAACTCACTCGAATTCTAGAGCTGCGTTGCTCTTTCTTCCTTTTCATTAATCTAATCCGTCTCAGCTCAAGCGACCCCTATGAAGTTTCTAACCATTTCCACATACCCTAATTCCCCTTAGGTTACCTCAATTTCCTATTTATCTCTTATATCTATATTCGTGAATTTTTTTGTACATTTCCCAAGGGGTCACCCATCCCAAAATTGCTCTGGCCCTAGCACGCTTAACCTTAAAACTTTAATGCCTTTAGGTGCGTTAAGGCCGGTATAATCACATCAACTGTCTCGCACGACCTTTATCACCTAATTTAAGGCAAGTCGGGGTCTTAACAACTTCCAAAACGTTCTCATAGCGGGTCCCACCTCGATCTAGAGAGGATTCTTTTACTTTTCTGACTATATACTTGCTGTGTCGCCCTTTTCAAATCCTCTATATTTACCTTCGTCTATATATCTAATTCTAAACAACCCACAAGTTTAAGTTTTTATTCCACAAATTCCAGCTCCAATTAGTCGATGAGAACCGATAAAATGTTACTGTAAGGCCTTCTCCAACTACCAGCAGAAGGAAACTGGAGTCCGACAAATATCGTAGAACTTCTTAGTACTTAATTCACATAATTAACTCCATATATATATTTTTTTGAGTCGTGAGCGAACTATTTAATTCCCGACTGCTTGTCGTACGCTTTGTATTCTTCCAATAAGATGAAACTTAATCGCTGGACATTTTTGCCCTTCAACATAGGCTTTTCTAAAGCAAAGTGTGGTCGGAACGTATTTTGATCCGTTTAAATGAATTGCAAATTTGCTGCTCATATATGCTTTCTCGAAATAAAATTTCCCAAATAAAGATGGTGCTTCTTACGAATGACATAGAGGGTATCTCTTAAACTTTAATCTAACATAATAGATTTACTCTATCAGTATCGACTTCCAAGACATGTTAAGAACTTATATCCCATTTTCCTTTTTGTAATTTTGGAAAAATTTGGGCAGAGGTTCCTCTGTACTTCTTACTATCTCAACACCTGCACGCAGAAATACCAACAATGCCTCACTGGGCTAACATATATATACGTACGTATCATATCGTATCATAGCCACACAGGGCTAATAATTTCAAATAAAAGCATAGAGATGTCGAGACTTACCTCACATGTCCAACTCAAACTGCACCTGTTGCACTTTCCTGTTTATTTTCCCTCTTTGATCTTCAACTTTATATTTCAATCATACTTCAAATGACTTCCCCAACATACATCTTTCATACCATTGCTTACCTGTGTACTGTGTAGCTTCCAATATCATCAGTCACTATCTTTTGTCGATACCGTTCTCCAGCTGAAATTAAGGGTTAGTAGAAAGGAATTCGTTTCCTACGGCTGGCTCTATGGCACGATCTAAGATCCAAAGAAAGGTAACACCCTAAATGTCCTGTCGCCTCCTGTTTATAGATGTGGTGCACAACACACCGATAAACAAGACTCTACGAGACACGGCCTGTAGACATTCCGAGGACAAACCGCTCTGATACCACTTTTGTCACGACCCAGCTCCGTGGGCCGCGACTGATGTCCTATTTGGACACACCAAACAGACTTACATACTGACTCGTCATATTTTTATCTAACTCAGACTTTCATATTAATCGTCTCAAACAGATTGAAAGCAAATATTATCTTAAGCGGTCGCACGTGCAAAAATTATCATATCATAGTCAGAAGGGGTGGCGGAATACACATCGCCGAACAGATATACACATATACAATCATACGGGACATTATGGCCGCCATAACAGACGGGACCGCATTAAGACGTAGATCATAGACAAACGAACACACACACATAACCCACTACCCACATATATGACTACAGGCCTCTACAAATCGAAACAGAAGCATATGACGGGACAGGGCCCCGCCGTACCCCAAATAATCCAAAGTACAAAAGCATATACATAACAAAAGATATGTACCAATATAGGGGCTCCGGATAAAAAAGGAGCACTCTGTAATAGCAGAATGCGTGGCCTACACTGGCAGATCACGAACCTTTGTACCTGCAGGCATGAAACGCAGCCCCCAAAGAAAGGGGGTCAGTACGAAAGATGTACTGAGTATGTAAAGCATAAAGTGCAGAAATCCAAACCATAACTGAAGTGAAAGGTACAGAGAGAGAATACCGGATCAATATATCAAAACCTGTACTGAAGACATATGTACATAATGCAAACAAAAATCATGCATAAGGCTCAGGAACGTGGTCCCCACTCCGACGCTGGTGCCACACACAGCATACTCCAGAAGGTTTCAAATCTCCGTACACCCCGAACACAACATATCATATCATCAAACATATCGTAAGCCATATCACAGCATAACTCCATAAACGGAACCCGATCCTATGGCGAGGTCTCGGGAACCGTAACACATCATACTGCCGAATTTATCATAGTGTGCATGATCACAAACCGGCCCGGGAACCGGCGAACGATATCATAGTAATAGGCACGAGCAGAGTAGTGCGGAAACCATATGCATTCACACAATTAAATTCCAAGACTCGACAAATAAATACATATACATATATGTTGAGATCAGAAAGCTCAGAGTAAGTATCGAATCTGTCGGAATTAGTATACAAAAGATATGAACCTTTAAATTCACCAAACTTTCGAAAAATACCTCATAAGCCATTTTCTGAAAATTTAGTATCATTCACATTAAGGAGTTTTCAAATAACCTATGGAGCAAATCAAACGGAGCCTTAAATTCATAGACAAAAGTCCTCTTTTTATATCATACCAAAATAGCTCAAGTAAGGCAAACGAAGAAAATCTCGGGACTAGCGGGCCCACGTCGGGTCAAGTCGAGGTGGCGGATGTAAATTACGAATATTAGACTCTATGGAGTCATCCAAGGAAGTTTCAAGGAGATTCGGTCATGCTTATGAAATTTACGAATGTTTGATCACTTTTCCAACTAAACACAAGAATTGTAATTCAATTACATTGAATGAATAGTACCCAAAATCTAGCTCGGGTTTCTAAGAACAGAATTATCCCCGAGGCTCAAATCTCAACCTAGTATAACTAGGACATGCCAAAAGAAGAAAAGGGATAGCTTTACATACCTTTTCCGCCTCCTATACGTCTCCAAAATCAAGTCTCAAGTTCGCCAAAATCTACAATTTGGTCACATTTACCAATTGTGAGTTATAGCTTCTAAGAATTCAACTTAAATTCATATTTGACTACCGAAATTTCGGCAGCATTTCCCCTATAAATTCAACATCCCCGAGATTTAGCTCGGCCATAATCTCAACAACAACAACAACCACAACAATAACAACAATCATCAAAATCACAACAAAACGCATTCTAACATAATTTTTCTTCCTTTCTACATAAGGCAACAATTTCCATTCCAACTTCACACCATCCAACTAACATCAACATTTTCCATATTCATTAACTACTCAAGATTACTCAAACATATTTCAATAGTATTTCAAACAATACTCAAGGATTCAATTAATCCCGCCAACTCCATATTGCATCCGAACTTCTACAAATACAACGGAACTACCAAATTGCATTGTTTTCTTCCAAATTCATCAACAACTACCAAAGTTCACATTTAGCATCTTACTTTCATAATTGCATAAAAATTACGTAAAAATCACATAATCTCTCATAACAACCTAAAACCAATTTCAACGCCAACCCAACCCGTTAAACTTTTATCTACGTCATCAATGTCACAACGACACCTCTAACAAGCTAAATAAATTTTAATTCACCATCCTCTTACATTACTATGGCTCACGGCCACACTCCTCTTCACACACCCACACGGCCAAACACACACACATCACAATTCCATGGTTTTTCATGCAATTCTAACCATTATAACACATATGTTTCTTTCATAACAAAAGGGATAAAAGTCTTACCTTTTTCTTCAATTTTCCACTTGCCACAAACGCCGTCCTTCCGCTAAACTAATTATGCCGCGTTGTAGAGCGTCCTGAACTTGTTAAGAATTCAAGAAGAATAAGATTTTTGAACCAAAGTTGGAAGATAATTTTTTTTCTTTCTTGAAAGGGCCGAATGGCTCTCTCTTTCTCTTGCTTTCTTTGCTTTGTTGAAGTTTTGAATGTTCTAAAGGGTTCCATATATTTATCCCTCTTAATTATTTTGTCACATGGAATAATTCCATGGACTTGGGCCTTTGGCCATATGGCCGGCCACCCTTCAATTTGTGGGCCTAATTTTTCCTTTATTATTTTGAGCCCAATTAATTAATGGATCTCATTTTGTAATTCCCGAAACTAATTTCCAAAGTTCCAATTTTGCCCTTGTCCTTCCTTCGTATTACCGCTTCAAAAATGTTCATGAACATCACACATATGTTAAAAGAAATAAAGACATGGCCTTATTTCCTACAAGTCAAGATTATTCCAAACTTTTCAATTACGCAAAACACAGGATATAACAATATGGTCTGGCCTGTCTATCTTCTTGCTACTTACACTCTCGTATTTAACTAGAATACTTATAAGGGTATCCAATTCCGATGCCTTCTTTTTCATCTTTCCATACCTCTGTCTTTTGTGACTAACGGTGTCCTGGACTCACAAGTTCATGGGGATGTCGAGATTCACTATGTCCTCTTATGAAGTCTTCGATTATACCTTACTCCTCGTCTTTCTCTGCGTATAACATATCGAAAACTTCTTACCATAAGTTTTTCTTTCATTGGCGCCTATATCGTCATTCTTGTCAATATTCCCATATCTTTCCATCCACTATTAATCCTTTCGCCCATTTAGCTCACTTACTTAATTCTTCTTAACTACGCGTTTATGTTGCAGCTGTGCATCCGTGTTTTTCGAGCGTCCTGCTACTTTCGCTCTTGGCACAAAATTCTTGCCGTTTACACTCTCTCTGTCCTCGTTCATCGAACCTTTATTTGTCTTTATGATGCTACGGCCGAGCGGTCTCCCATGCACATTCCTTGCATTTCATTCCATTTCCTCTATAATCAAATCCCTCGGTCTTCACATGAATTCTCATTCTATGCCATGAATTTTCTAATCAATTGTGTCGACTCATCATCTTTGTTCTTATCTCGGTGAGTAATCGGTTTCCTACCGCTAATTCATTAAAGTATCCTTCGTACTCTCATGATTAGAGATTTTTAGTTACTTTCCTCCTAAATACTCTCCTTTTCCTCAATCATCCCATTGGTACACCCTTCCCACTTTCATTCTTAGCCTTCCTTGGGTTTCTTCCTCCCCGAGCACCTTTCTCCTCTTGTTATTTGTAGTATCGGTTCTGAAGTCCGTGAAATATTACCTTAAACGCGCAAATCCGTTTCATTTCTAAGTCATCTTTCTAGGAAAGCTTCTCCATGACCGAAGCTACCACATCAATATGGTTACACATTTTTCTTGTGCTTTGCGCGTCGTCCCTCTTGGAGGCTTTGCTCAATCATGTTTCTTACTTTTCACTTTTTCCGACATTTTGATCTCCTTGCCTTCCATTTACTAACTCTCTTTCTTTTCCAAATATCGTTGTATTAGAAATTTCCAATCTTAACCTGTAGTGAAAATAACATCAGCTTACCTTGTAACACTTGTACCATTTATTTTTGTTCTCACTTGAACTTCGGTACCCTTGCTCGATTGATGCCTTCCATACCATAACAGCGGTTGCTGGGATACACATGCCCATCGATACAATCATAAATAGGATACCATATGCATATATATATATATATATATATATATATATATATATATATATATATATTTACTACCATCTCGCTTACAAAATATTTCCAAATGCTATTCAACCTCATCCTAGTTCTAGAGCTGTGATGCACCTTCCTTCTCTTCACCGATCTAGTCTGCCTTGTCCTACGCGACCTCTTAAGGTTTCCAACCATTCAGTATACTCTAATTTCCCTTAGGATACTCTAGCTTCTCATTTGCCTCTTATGTCTAAATCTATAGGACTTTTAGTAAACTTCCCAAGGGGTCACCCATCCTAAGATTTCTCTCACCTTAGCACGCTTAACCTTGAAACTCCGATGAAATCCGGTGCATTGATGCTAATATAATCGCATCCACCTCACCGCATGACCTTCACCGCATAATCTGGGACAAGTTGAAGTCTTAACAGATTCCAAAACATTCTCGTAACACATCTTCCTCCTTTAACAATTACTATTTTAACCTTTTGAATCCTCAATGTTCACTTTTCACCTATGTGTATGACTTCCTTTCGTCCTAGATTTCTAGATTCCCGATGGTAGCGAACACACCTTCGTCGCCGTTACTTATAAATACTCGGTTATCCACCTCTTTGGACCTCCGCTCGCCACTCATATATAATAATCTACAGCAGAACTCATTGGTCGACTTTCCTTGAATCGCCCCATAGACCATGCTCCTACTAAACCTCAAATGTAACCCATTTCAATCCTTCGGACTGCTAATCGTCTTTCTCGCAATCGTTCTTCATGCCATGCCAAATCCATAACTCCTCTAAAACAACGCATCCCACTTATTGTCTATTTACGATATTTCCTTTCCACGCTTCTTCCTGTTAAGTGTACCTAACTAAACGACCTGATTTTGAAAAATTCTGACAGAGTCTCCTTTACAATTCTTACTATTAAAAATCTGCACGCAGCAAATACCAACAATGCCTCACAGGGCATACATTTGTATACGACATATCCCAGCCACCCAAGGCCTCCAATTTCAGGTAAAAGAACAAAAATATCAGAACCTACCTCTGTGACTTCCCATATCATCACTCACCTTCTCCCGTCGATACTGTGCTTCCGCTAAGATCAAAGGTTAGTATAAGGAATCTCATTTCCTATGACTTGGATCTATCGCACGATCTAAGACAGAAAGAAGGTCAATAATTCCTAGATGCCCTGCAGCCTCCTGTTTGTAAGTGTGGCCGGCTTCACACCCATAAACAGGACTCTACTGTACACGACTTTGCAGACAACCCCTAGGACGAACTGCTCTGATACCAATTTGTCACACCCTAATCTTGATAGGGCATGATGGGTACCCGACCCCATACTCAGAGCCGAGCGAACCTCTTTAACTCTCGTTATGTTCATAACCTTACTTGACTCTTAAGTTACGAAATGAAATGCATAATAGAAATTTTTCAAAACCATTCTTTTCGTCGTTCTTAAGTCAAGTAAAGTCTGTAATCATATGGAATTTGTAACATAAAGCATAATGGTGCGTCGGCTTGCAGAGCCGCTTACAAGACTGACATCCTATACACGTGACTCTGTTTGCAAAGTCTCTAACATGCTATATACCATAACGTTGATACTCTGACTCGACAACACTCCGGAAGGAAATGGAGCTCGCCAATTCAGCTGGTACATCTTCTAGCAATGTCCTCTACTCATCTGTATACACCTGCGTGGCATGAAACGCAGCCCCCGAAGAAAGGGGGTCAGTACAGAATATGTACTGAGCATGTAAGGCATGAAATACAGTAAAGAGGATCATAACTAAAATGGAGATTTACCAGAAACAAGTATGACTTTTAAAAACATCAATACATTTGCCTTATGAAATGAAAATCATGCATGTCAACATCATATATCATATATACATATAACGTGTCCCGGCCCTCTAGTGAGGGACTCGGTGAATAGAGTCATCATATGTCATCCTGGCCGCCACCCCCGTATCATCATATCATCATGTCATCATATCATCATATATATACATATATATATATATATATATATATATATAACGTGCCCCGACCCTCTAGTGAGGGACGCGGTGAACAATGCAGCGGAGTACGCACGAGAACGTGTCCTGGCCCGGGACTCAGCGAAGGACATATTGAGGCATGCACGAGCAAAGTAGTGAGAAACTATATGCAAATAAATCAATTTTTAAGACTCGATGGGTAAGTACACTAATCGACACTTGAAGGATCATAAACACGTTTCGAGTCAATCCGAGTTAGCATAAGAAAGTTATAGCCGTTATTCATTACAGAAACCTTTATGAACATATCATAGCGATCCGAGACCTCTTATGAAAGTTAGGGACATTAATCCTTATAGAACCCCTTTAGAGACAGGAACTCTTTATGCTTTGCTCGTTATTCAATCATACAATAAGCTCGACTATATTAAGTATGATCATGTAAAGAAGTGAATAAGAATCGTAAACAAGCTCGGAATTAAAGAATAGAGTTATCCCAAGGTGCGTGTCATACCTTACTTAGCTCTAGGACATGCCAAAAGAAAGAAAGGGTAAGCCTTACATACCTTGCCCGCTTCCTAGGCAAATCTGAATTTAAGTCTCGGTTTTCCCAAGATCTACAACAACGTCAGAAGATAGCAAACATTAGCTATAGGTATTTAGGAATCCGATTCCAAGCTAGCAATCCACCTACAAAAATTTGGGCAGCATTTCCCCTGTAAATTCAACCAGCCCCGAGAATTCAACTCGGCCAAATCATCAACAACAATACCAACATCCACATTAACAACTTCAACAATTGATTAAAAATGCATTCCAACGTTAGCAAACCTTTCTACATAATTTGACGGCATTTCATTTACATCCAATTTAACCACAACAACCCAACTTACAATCTTCCAAGCTCAATAAGAACAACAACGACACATTCCTCGCTTCCAAGTTCATGAGTTACACCAACAACCACACGTTAACAACATCATTCATACAAATATAAGAAACCATGCTAGCATCACATTAACTTCTACAACAATCCACAACAATTACAACTTCATTTCAAGCCATCAAACCTTCATTTTCATCATGGAATCCATAACAACAACAACCATAAATACTAAATAAAATCAATTCATCACATCTTACCAACATAGCCCCTATTCGGCCACAACCAACACACGTATTTCATGAATTTCATCCATTTGTACATACTACAACAGTCACAAACCATCCCTAACACATAGAAAAAGAGATTAATTCTTACCTTTATCCTTTAACTTCTCAACTTGGCTAGGGCTTGCAAATTGCACAAATGAATGCTTTGCTTGCTCCAACAACTACTCCACGTTAATAAGGGTCTTCCAATGGGTTGAAATGCTAGAAGAAAATTATTTTTCTTGATCAACTCCAAGGCATCAAATATTTCTAGCCATGGCCGAATACTACTATCTATATATATACTTACTCCTACAAATATGAAGTGGACACATGCCCCCACTCATGGCTTGAGTTAATTGGCCAAGCCATGGGTGGGTCCCACTTGAGCCACACGGCCATGGTGGCTATTGTCATGAACCTTCTTGAATTTTTTTCCCCTTTTTACCCCTAGCCTTTCTCAATATTTCCATACCATTAATAAACAACTTGTGTATTAAAATAAAATCGGAAGTGCCCTTAACTTATCGCGACTATCTTGAAATATCCGAATGTACAAAATGCGGGATATAACAGGCCGTCACGGGTACCCAGGGCTGACCACCGAGCACCGCTCGTTCTACTACTCATCATACTCATTAAATCTCTTTTTTTCGTTCGTAAACTCATAATCATAAGAAAATCATTTTCATTGCAGAACATAAATACTTTTATATACATAAGCCCTTTGGCTATCAAAAGATAATGTACACATATCTACGTATATACAGTAGTGACCTTGTGAGACCATATAACCCACACATACGTATCTACGAGCCTCTACTAGAGTACTAGACATATGGACGGGACAAGACCCCGTCGTGCCCAAAATATTTATACATATGTATATACACAAAGTATAAGCCCGATTAGCACCTCCGGAATAATGGAGTGCTTATGCAAATCTGCTGATAGCTCCTAAAGGTCTGCACCGTCTCCCTGTCTACCTGTGGGCATGAACACAACGTCCAAGGAAAACGGACGTCAGTACGAATATTGTACTGAGTATGTAAGGCATGAATGAAACAAACATAATAGAGAAATCATAAGTCATGAAGTGAAGGCAAAACCTGCGCGACCTTTAAGGGTGAATACATTTCATACATATATCGCATATACATAATCATCGTACGTGAACCATCATAGCGTATATATCATCATGTCACATAATTCATCATCATAGTGCAGTAGCTTATCATACACATAAAACATTATCCGTATTCAGCCACGTAGGGCTCGACAATATCCGTATTCGGCCACGTAGTGGCTCAACATTATCCGTATTCGGCCACATAGTGGCTCGACACTATCACATACATATCTTCCATATTCGGCCACGTAGTGGCTTGACCATATCACATGCATCATACAAGGATCAATATGTCTCATCATTATCGTAGCCATCACATACATCTTATAAGCTTATCATAACCTTTCATTAATGCACACATTTAAATTTAAAGACAATCTATGAAAATCACATCATATTCGTAGCATGAATTTCGTATAAATATCGCATGATAGTCTTTATAATCTTTGGGCTTAAGCTCATCATTTCCATTATCATTTCTATTGTGTATCTCTTACCTTTATCTCACATGAAATCTTTTATGAACATAGACTCGCAGTTTCTCGAAATATTGGTCATAGGACATACATTGAGGCTTATGAAGAATCTATAACAATGTCGGGGTGACGTAAGTTCGAGAGCCCCCGCGTATATTATGAACGTTTATGAGTATCGTGCCTCGCCTTGAAGGAAATAGAGCATAAGGCGAGTGTTAACAAAGATAACATCATTAGCCTTATAGGAACATCATGCCACAATTTCTTGAATCGCTATACTCTAGCTCATTATCATCACCATCATATTCGTATGTAATTCAATATGTTGAAGAACTCATAGGCTTCGTTTTGCAGAAGGATTATTTAAGACTTGAAGGATTCATGCCTTTTGAAAGAAAAGATAAGCCTTACATACCTTTTCCTTTAGCTATTCTACCGCTTGATCGTTCCTCTTCAATATTCGCGTCTTTACCTTCAAGAGAATTCGCATCAACGTCAGTTAATCGATTATAAGAACGTGTGACTATTCTCTAGGGAAAATTGGGCAGCATTTCCTTTGTTTCTACTACTTTTCCCATGTTTCATTTCAACTACCAAACATTCACAACAACACTCACAATATCGTATCAATAACCGTCATTTATCTACATTTACCACATTCCACCATTTTTCTCCAATTTCTCTACATTTACGGGTTTTTTCTCACCATCACATTTTCTCATACATCACACCTATTTTATGGTCTACACGTCATTTATAACATTTTTATGCTCCCCACTCATCAACATTCATAATTCAATTCAACTATCATTCAACTATGCCACTATTCACATTTTATGACCCATTTACTACACTCTTCTATAATCCAAGTGTTTCAACGTATAAATACTTCAATCATCATGAGAAAGTCATAAAGCTTACTTTAGATGTGGTAGGAATGAGCCTTGAGTAGCAATACTCTTCTATGCCAAAAACCCTACTTCACTTCCTTTGCAATTTCTTGGTGTAGATGAACTTTGATGAGTTTCACACTCTTGATTTCATGGTTTTAGTGTTGTTGATCACTAATTTCCCTTAAATTCTTGTGGATGAAATGTTTGGATTGTTCTAGAGTTCTCTTGAGTTGTGTAGACGAGAAATGAAATAAAATGAGCTTAGGGTCCCTTTTTAATAACTCAAAATCTAATTTTTAATGAACAACAGTCGGGGTGTACAGTGGTCGTAAACCACAGTTTACGGACTGTATACTAGTTTACGGGCCGTATAACGTGGTCGTATTTAAGCATATCAAAACAGAAAGGTTTGCTGGAGGTCATAATGGTTTACGGCCACAGTTTACGGGCCGTATTTCAGTTTACGGTCGGTAAACTGGGTCGTATTTTACCATTTAAACTTTGGACAAAAAGTTGAAAATTTTGGAACGTTGGAGGACGATGGCAGTATACAGTCCATAAATCACTCTACGGGTCGTATTCTGTTTTACGACCACTGGCTGAATTGAAATTCTACAACTTTCTTATTTCCAAAAATTCATGAATCGTCATTCCCTACTTAATAAAACATCGTACACTCATACTCTTCGTTGGTTTATTCGTTGTACGTTCACGGAGAAATTTCCGAGGTGTAACATTCTCCCCCCGTAGGCGGCTTGAGATGTTTACCCCGGACATGGCAGGCCCGGACGCGGGCTAATGATGATCGCACCGTACCTACATGGACGGGCAGTTTTTACACACACATACACACACACACACACACACACACACACACACATATATATATATATATATATATATATATATATATATATATATATATGATGTTGCTTATTATAAGAGTTAGCATGCATGATTCCGCCTTAAGAGGCAATCAGTTACAGGTTATATCTTCATCTCATGTTCTCTATATTTCCTTATTATGTTGTCATATATGCCTTACATACTCAGTACATTATTCGTACTGACGTTCATTTTTCTTTTATGGACGCTATGTTCATGCCCACAGGTAGACAGGGAGACAACGCAGACTCCTAGGAGCTTATTCAGTAGACCACAGGAGCACCCCACTGCTCCGGAGGTGTATCCCATTGGTATATCCTTTTGTGTACAGATATGGGGCATGGCGGGGTCCTGTCCCGTCACTAGGTTTCCAGTATTTCAGTTAGAGGCTCGTAGATGCATACGTGTGGGTTGTAGATGCGATGTGACCTCTCAGTGTATATTTCGTATATCATTTTTGCAGCCTAGTGGGCTAATGTATATATACATGTTTTGGGAAGGTATTTGGAGGATGTCTCATGATAAGTCTTGTATTGAGAATGATATATGCCCAGATTGAGTAGGATAGATATCATGATGAGTGGTGCTCGGTAGTCAGCTCCGGGTACCCGTCATGGCCCACTAGTTGGGTCGTGACACCTAAACTTCACCTGTATTCTTCAATCTCCTCAGGCTCTTAGAAAGGTTCCATAATTTCTATAACTGCATAGTGGTGCCTCCTATGTAAATCAGTCAACCTCTGAAAAGAATTCTGAAAGTTTACTGATCTAATATTCCAAAATAATAGTTTGTCTATCACTGAGAACTGAGAGGCTTGTTTTTATTACTCCTTGTAGTAACTTGAAGTTGCATAACATTTTTCTTTGTCCTCTTACCACCTTTTAAGCTACTAGTCTGCCTAGGAGATAAATCTCCATCTCTTGAAATCTGCTCTGTATTAGGATCCAATGACTCATCCCCTATTTTGGCTCTTTGCTCATCATTGTCTCCCTCATCAGGTTCTATCTTTTCAATGTGCAGCACTTGCAGTGGAGAATTTCATGGATCTAAGGTATTAGGATCCTCTCCTTTATCAACATCCTCTCCTTTACTCTCCACTTCAAGCTGATTAAAAGATGTTTCCTCCACTACCAAAGGCTTATCAAGAATCATATTTGTGGACACAGAACTAGAATGTTCTGTGCAGCTTTCCACATCTTCTTCATTACCAGTTTTTCCACCCAAAGGATCCTGCCATTTCAATAATTCTGAACCATCCACTTGTTTTTCTTGACCAACCTCTTGAGTATCAGTGGCCTTCACTTCACCATCAAGTAATGTCTCTTGACCTGTCACTTGATTATCAGGAAAAACCTTTCCCAAACTCTGCTCACCTCCTACGTGACTTTTTTGAATTTGCTTCCCAAAATATGCCTCTACCCATGGCTTTGCTGTCTCTTTCCCTTTTGATGTTGTTGTCTTGATAGTCTCAGTGTTAAGGTAATCATGTTCCTCACCATCATTAGCAGCCAAAGCACCAAACATATTATTAGTAGCAACACCTGTTTTATTCCCATAATTGTTAGCCTTCAACCCGTTATCTCTATTATCTGCTATTGCTTTCTATCCCTGAACTGGTTTGTTATACCCCCCTTTATATCTTTTTCTTCTTGGGAGCTGTTCTTTTTGATTTCTGTTTTATTTTGTATTCTATCATTCTTCTCCACAGAACCATCAATATTATTAGTCTCTTGTTTCTTGTTAGTACTTCCTTTCTTGCTACTATCATCCTTCACCTCTTCTCCCTCATCTACTGGATACAATTCAGGAAGAAGCTTGAAACACTCAACTTCATTATGTCCCTGTAACTTACATGTTTTACAATATTTTGGGAGATGATCATAATTAATATCAATCCAGCTATCAATAATCTCACCAGTGATCTTCTTCCTCATTCCAATATTTACCCTTTGAGGTAAATCTTTCAATAAGTCCACTTCTACTTTAACTTTTGCACAACTAGGCCTAGTTAGATTCTTTGTTGCCATATCCACTTGCAATGGCTTCCTTACTACTGAAGATAAAGTAAAAACAGCTTCTTGGATAAAGAAGTTCGGGGGCAAATAAGGGAAAGATATCCATGCAATAGCAATGCTTGTTTCAGCATCAGGATCAAACCAAGGATCCCACTTAAGGGTTCTTATCAGATACCACCAATTTTGATGATTGATATAAAAGGTAGGCTTCGATAGTAGATTCACATAGTCTTCAAATAGGGCTGGACGAAGCAAAACATACCTATTGCGTAGCAGACCTATAGGATACTCTCCCTTCAATTCACACTGCTTTGGTATAAGTTTATGAAGCTCTTTAATATCAGGCCAACCATATGAAAACTTTCGAACAATGGCATATTGGAGATTTTCTTGTTTTATCATCTGTTCTATTTCTTCTTCATCCCACAAAAATCTTGGTTCTCCATGCAAGTACGTGATTGTCTTTTGTGGTAATAGTGGAATGTTTTGAACTGGTTGTATAGGTTTCAAGGTTGCTGCATAGGTTTGTGGTTGTACAAGCTGCATGGGTTATTGTATAGTATTGGGTGGTGTTGCTGATGACTGGACAACCTCCGGTGGAGGCTGCCCAGTGGCCGTGGTGGCCATGGTGGTCGGAAAACAAGATGGAAAATATTAGGGTTTTGCTAGGGTTAGGGTTTCTCCAGAGAGACTTTACCTTTATTCAAAATCCGTAGTAAATATAGTCAACATCATAACCTAACCTCTATGAGTAATCTCTATGCACTTTTCATGGTCATCACTTATCCGTTAATGCCTACATGGTCAAATAAGACTTATAAGCACATTTATGGGCCATTAGAACTTCTTCCCGATTAACTAAACCATAACAAAATCCTAAGATACATCATAAACCTCTCTTCTAGCACTAAATTCCTCATTCGGGTTATTCTACTAGCACACTATTCATGTCCTACAAAACATTCCTTAAGAACACATTTGTAAATTCATAGGAGTGACGTAACGTCGGTAAACCTCTGATTTCCATTATGCAGCTAATATTCTTGGTGTATCTCACCTTGAAGGAACAATAATCATAAGGTGAGACCAACATCAATAACATCAGGAATGTAAGCTTCTAGCATTTCTATGAGAGGAATCATTATGGAGATCATTTGTGAAAGTTCATAACAATAGGATCATGCCTTAAGAAAGAAAGGGACAGCCTTAACATACCTTGTCGTCTCCTTAACTACTTAACGCTTATCTTCCCGAAATTGTAAATCTACATTCAAGATAATTCATACCAAGGTTAAGCCATTGAAATGTCATGGCCCAAATTAGCTAAGTCGCACGGGAACTTACCTTTCCCACCTCAGTAGGCGAACCCATATCCCAAAATTTGCCAAGTCATAAATTAACTATTAAACAAGTGGAAGAGATAAGAATCACATAAGTCTGACGATAATCATATGGAAATGTGCGGAAATAAGAAAATACATCAAATCCACCCAGAGTCTAGTCTAACTATACAAGAGCCTCTAACTAGATACTAAAAGTCTGAAAGTAAGAAAATACATCAAGGCTGAATGTGTCTCGGAATATAAAATAAGACATAGATAAGGAAGAATCTCCATGGCGGCAGACTTCCTCGTGCTCACCCTGTAAGACTCTCTGTAGCAACTGTCACACTACAATTAGCCTAGAGAATCAAATTTCTATCCTATCTGGAACTCTGTACTTAAAAAATAATGCAGCAAGTGCAGGTCAGTACAAACAACAAGTACTGGTAGGTATTATAGGCTGACTAATACTAGTTGACATATATAAAGACAATAATGTAAGAGACAACAAGCAAACCATAGAGTACAAGTCATGCCTCCTAGATATCGACTCACATAATCAAGCCTTGATGTAACAACTAGCCCAAGCGATACAACTATCCAAGTATACAAAAAACCAAGTCTTATCATGACGAATCGACACATAGCCTATATCAAAATATAGTCAAAGAATATGACCTATACAATATCCAAATCATAAGCAACCACGAAGCATAATCAAGTAATGTAATTATATGTATGCAACGCAATGCAATGCCTATACTCTTGTACTTCGACAGCGGAATACCTCCACGCCTCGGCAGCACAGCCCATGGGGGACCAGCGAAGTCCAAGTACCGTCACTCCTCACACAGCTCAGAGGACTCAATTATCAATCAGCATTGCAATATCAGTGTTCCAAATCAGCCCCCTCAGCATACAGCTCAGATGTGACTTACCATATTCCATAATCAGCCCCTCCGCACATAGCTCAGAGGTGACTTACCATGTTCCATAATCACCAATGTTCCTTCTCGTTTCCATCAATAGTGCCCGTCACAAAGCATAATAAGATGTTATGAAATGAATATGGAATGATGCAAGTACAAAAAATGAATAATATCAAGTTCACGTTGTGCCACACACAGCGCACCAATATCATCAACAAGTGATCCACTTAGGGCCAACTATCCCAAAATGATTATACCAATAACGAGGCGTAAACTAAGTGCCAATATAAATATCAAGTAATTTCATCCTTCCGATTCACTCCTAATTCACAAACAATCCACCAATTTATACACAACGTACCAAACAGGGTCCTATAGAGTCTACAGGCCACTAGCCCGATCAAACAAGTTACGAGCAATACCAAACCCTAAGGCAACATCCAACCCAACTTCATACCCTAAGGTTTACATGAAATCTCCTACAATATCATCTAAATATAGGCTTCTCTAGTCGAAGTCTCAGCACAGCGCTAAATCGTAACCGAGTAGCAATCTCAAGTCAAACTTGAGCCTTTCCTTTATGTTGAGCCTCAAGATAATCAAAGTCTACCATATTCAACTGCGGAATTAGAAATAAAAAGAAGACATTTAATAAACCTAACTCTTATTAAGTCCCCAAATTCCAACCCATAAACTAGGGATCATAGCTAATAAAGTAAAAATGATGATCTAAGGCTCTCATCATGAAATTAGTGTTCTAGATGTTCAATTCCCATCAATAATCATCTAATTTAGCTAATAATTACTCAAAATTCGGATTATATAGAAAATCCCCAATTTTTGGTATAAACCCTAGCCTTTAATTCACAAATTAAGCCTTAGAAATGGAAAATTCAAGTTACTATAGTCATTACCCATCAATTCCATGCTAACCCATGCTAATTCATTAACAAAAGATTTACTCACAAGTTTATTAGAGGAAGATAACCCAAAACCCACTTAGTTCTCATAACTTTAGGAAGATTCTAGCATGGATTAATGATCACTAGGTGAGATAATGAATCAAGGTTAAGTAGAGATGATAGATGAGATTACCTCTAAGAGTTTAGCTCTAGAAACCTCTAGAAAAGCTCCCAAGATGAACCACTTTCGGAATAATAAAAGAATGAAAAGACTTGGGGTTTTATATCATTAAATACCCCAGTCATTGCCCGTTCACCGCTTCCGCGGACACTCAGACCGCTTCAGCTGCAGCGCTTCGGCGCACTAGGGTACCATTTCAGCGGTCCCTCACGAAATGCCCAGACTGCTTTAGCTGTCCACCTACCACTTCGGCGGTATCGCTTCGGCGGTACCGCTTCAGCGATGCTGGTGCCGCCGAGGCGGGCACCAGCAGGTACACCAGGAAATTCACCAACTTTCATATACTCCACCCGAAATCCCGACGAATGCTCGGAAACATCTGCTCACATATCATATATGCAACCCCTCATAAAAATGCACTACGAATGCCCTCGTGGTCTGGGAATTTCCATCGGGGGTTCCGTTAACCGAGTTAACCCTTAAAACCTCTGAACTAACTTTCCAACCCAAATCCCAAAATGAACCCAAGTTCCTCGGGAACCAGACCAACCAAGCACACAAGTTTTAAATGACCATCCAGACCTCTCAAAATTAACGAATCTCTGAGCAAGGTTCGTTTACCAAAAAGTCAACTTTGGATCAAACCTTTTTCGCTTAAAGACAAATTTCTCAGAAAGTCACCCAAATCAACCCCTAACATCTCGAAAAGTGCGTCAACGGTCCCCTCGGGTCAAAAGTGAGCTAACAAGCTCAAGAAAAGGTCAAAGAGTCCCGAAAGCACTATAATGACCATGCGGGTCGTTATATCAGATACCAATTAAATAATCGCTCGTCCTCGAGCGACAAGGAAGAGACCGGGAAAAGCTACTTGAGCCCGTAACTACTGAGGATATCTCGAACACATAGCAGGTTTCTCCTGATAGGAAAGATTCTCTTTGAAAAAAATTGAATCCCAACGAACAATGAAGGTACCGTTGGCGTGGTACTTCTTCAGCATTGAAACATGGAAAAATGGATGAACTCCGGCCAAGCCTGGCAGCACGGCTAACTCATAAGCAACATTACCTACACTGTCAAGTATCTCAAATGGCCCAATATACCTCAGACTTAACTTCCCTTCTCTTCCCAGACCTCATAACACCCTTCATGGGTGAAATCTTCCATAGAACCTGGTCACTAACGACAAACTCTAGATCTCAGACCTTTCGATCCGTACAAATCTTCTGTTAACTCTTTATGAACTATAACTTGTCTCGACTCTTCACTTTCTCAATTTCTATCAGTTCACTTATACCGCCATCATCTGACCCTTACTCAAATCTTTTTTATTCAATCACCTAAGCCAAGTAATAACACCACTAGTAGAGGGATTTAGCCAGTTTTTACACAATGAATACAAGGTTCCCAATATTTTTCCACCACTAACCTCTATTAGTCTATGACATGACCGAACATACCTATTCATCCATAAATTCTCAGCCTACTCTACACTGTACAATCACAACTAAGCTCTCAAATCACTAACTTTTATTTCAATGATTTCCTTTTTGCTCTTAACCTCGAAGACACCCATCAAGCTCATTGGTCACACCCCTTACTGTATATCACGATATAATGTCCCCACAGTCCAAACGCGAGTCAAGTACCCATATGACATTTCAAATCACTTTATCACTATTAACCGATAACCATTCAAATCAACTCGATCCTCTAATCTAATCATCCCTTTGGGCCGAACGAACCATAACAATTTCAATACCTCTCCTTAAATTGAAGTGTAGCAACCAGTAACTCCTCAAGTACTTAACTCATCATTTACGCCCATATTAGAAGTCAGTTCCCTCAGTCGATCACTAGCTCCTCAGAAGTCTACAACCCAATCAATTTACCGATCAGATGATGTGCCTATAACATTCACTTAATAATCGAGTAGTCCTTTAACATCAACGAGCTCTTATCAAAGAATAACCTTTTTGCACTAGTCCCAACCTTATCCTGATAACCATGTCAGATACCAATTTTTTTCCCAAAACTCATGAAAAGTACTCTTGTTTAAGATATTCTATGAAGTCTCACTTCGTTACGCACTTACCACGAAAGTCTTCCTTTATGTCCTTATTGTCAACTTTTTTTCTTTATTAGTCGCGGTCACAATACGATTGCCCATTTCGATGGTCATCACCGAACTTATGCTCATCCTCACATAACAAAGTCTAATACCCTACCGTTGCTGAATCGTTGACCCACCATTAGTACACCAGTGTCACGCACACCATCATTAAGCCTCCAACTCTTCAAAGAAAAGACCACGGCCAACAACCCCAAATCATTAAGATATCATCAATAAACACAATCACAGGGAATTAAGGAATGGCCTAAAGGTGCAATTCATGGAAGTCATGAAAGCAGTCAGGGTGTTGGTAGGCCCAAATGACATCACCAGAAACTCATAATGACCATATCTCGTCCGGAAGGCGGTCTACGAAAAATCCTCAACTGGTGATAGCCTGAACGCAAGTCAATTTTTTAAAACACTGAAGCACTCTGAAGCTGGTCAAATAAATCCTCAATACGAGGCATATGACACTTACTCCGAATAGTACTTTGTTCAGCTGGCAATAATCAATGCACATCCTAATAGATCAATCTTTCTTTCACAAACAACACAGGAGCACCCTAAAGGGAGACACTCGATCTAAGGAACCCCTTGCTCAATAAATCCTGTAACTACTCCTTAAGCTCTCTCAACTCGGCCGGTGCCATCCGATATGGTGGATAGAAATATGGTGAGTGCCCGGATCCAAGTACATGTCATCACCTATGTTTAGCATCTTAACCCAATTGTGTCAAGTCTCAATTACTCATTCCGAACCCGTATATCACAAATACATAACAAGAATATCACCATAAAGGCCATAACATAACACTAACCTCGTATCAAACATCAATAAGTAAGATACCGCAATTCCATGATCAAGATACATCAATAGTCTCCAATATCTACTATTTCCACGTGGCATCAAGGCAACAACAATAAAACAAGATAAGTCACAGCATAACGGGGTGGCTAACCCTAATCACACAACAAGGCCCAACCTATAGCATGACAGGAAGACACATATGAATAGATAGACCCGGATCAAACAATATAGACGCAGCTTATGTCGGATAGAAATAGTACCTGAGATCCCTGTATCTGAGGCCTCTACCTCGAGTCTATCCGGAAATACATAAAATCTTCCCCGACCAGATTTCCCTGCCTGAGATCCACCTCGAGAAACCTGCGTACCATCTCGGACTGACTGAACATCGCCTCTAGATGAAGCACCAAAACTGCCACCAGACGTTGCTGGAGTCCTCAGAGATTGAATATCCTGCCTAGGTAGAGTACACTCTCTAGAAAAGTGGCCAGGCTCCATACAAATATGACAAATACTCAAAGGCTGAACCTGACGAACAAAAACTGAAGACTCAGATGGAACCACATTACCAGCAGGTCGGAGATGAGATCTCTCATTTTGCCTGGAAAGCCTACTAGGTGAAGCCTGTAAAGCTGATTGCACGGGACTGTCAGAATATGGATGATATGGCCTAGAAGATTGATCGGTGCCCCTTGAGCTAGAACCACCATAACTTCCAATCTGTCACAGCCTCTTCTCACTACCCCCTCAAAATGCACGAGCCTTAGCGGCCTCGACTAAAGAAGCATGCTCATCGATAGATAGGAAGGAAGCCGCCATAGCCACCATCTGAAGGCAAGGAATCTGAAGAGAACCAACAAGCCCACCAATGAAACGCCGAATCCTGTCAGGCTTAGTAAGTCAAAGGAACTGAAAAAAGAGCTATATACAAATACCGAGTCACATAGGCCTCTACAGACGATCCCCTCTGCTGAAGACGTAGAAACTCATCCCTATGCGCCTCTGTCAATGCTCGGGGTACATACTTCTCAAGGAAGGCCCGGTAGAACTGAGTCCAAGTTAGGGTAGGAGAACCCTCAGGTCTGTAGGAAACAAAATACCTCCACCGAGTCTTCGCGTCTCCGCGAAACTAGTAGGATAAATAGTCAACTCCATGGGGCTCTACGATCCCCATCCTATGTAATAACTGATGCATATCCAAGTTGAACTCATAACCGTCCTCTCTAGAAGCACCTGAAAACCTCGGCGGCTCCAACTTCCTAAACCTCCCAACTAGGTCCTGATCCGTCAAGGTCATAACATTGCCGCCACGGGTCTAAGATCATCTCTCAAGGTTGGCAGTGCATCAATCCAGGGAGCCATAGCTGCAGCAGGGTGTCCTACTCGTGTAGGTCTCTGCTCAGGGGTCTGCGCCCCAACTCTAGTCTGCGAACCTTCGCCCAGAGTAGTAACACCAGCGGTAGCTTGCTAGGCATCTAGATGGAGTAGAACACGAGCCATAGTATCCTACATAGTCTGCTCTGAAGTGATCTTGGGCTGTGTCCGTGCTGGGGCCACATCATGCTTGGCGACCTGGTCTCGAACTTGCTGATCCTCAGGATTTAGAGACGACGATCTCTCACACCGCTGCCCTACCGCAGGAGCCCTATCTCTAGCTGGAGTAGCCCCACGACCTTTAGCTCTCCCGCATCCTTTGGCTATCGCTCGCCCTCTGGTGCCAGTCGTAGCTGCAGGCTCTGGCACCTGGTCTCAAGCTATCGTAGTTCGAGTCGTCACCATCTGTGAGGGAGAAGGGATAAGAGTCAAATACCAATTTGATTGTTCTAGATACCAATTAGAATAAAGTAGCACACTAGAATAAAAGAAACTGGAGATTCCTGAATGTCCTATAGCCCCTCGCAGATAAGTACGGAGCTCATCGTACCGATCCACGAGACTCTATTAGACATGCTCTTGTATTATAAACCGGGTAACTTAGGGCTCTGATACTAACTTAGCACGACCCAATCTAGCTAAGTCGCATGCCACCTACCTTATATGAATAAGTCACGTGCAGAGTAACCACGAATACAGGAGCAGGTTCCATGGATAGCCGTATATGTATAAGTCACATGCAAATGAAGCTATACCTTGGTATCTATAAATGAAAAAACAAAAATTCAAGGACGAATACTCGTAAAGAGGGAAGGAATGTAATACCTTGCACCGAACATTTCAACTTTTTGTACTCTTCACGCGAATAACCCATTTCGAGCTTACTGAAATAAGTTTGGGGAGAATATCTTTCTTCCGGGTTATAATTCCCAAGTAATGGTGAGCCGACATCGATCAAGGATAGTTTAAAATCATTAGGAGTCATATTTAGATGGGCGATAAGGTGAAATCCAAAATTTTGTGCTGGCAATAAAGTACCCCTGGAAGGGTTGTATAAGAGAAATGATTTGGAGTTCAGTAAAAAGAAAAAAAACTCA
Organism: Lycium barbarum; assembly: GCF_019175385.1. Classification (NCBI taxonomy): domain Eukaryota; kingdom Viridiplantae; phylum Streptophyta; class Magnoliopsida; order Solanales; family Solanaceae; genus Lycium; species Lycium barbarum. Next base: position 48,684,195 of record NC_083348.1, on the reverse strand, counting down.
GTCTAGGATCCATTAATACTTATGAGACACTTCAGGAGGTCAATTAAAAAGCTTACGAATTGGGGCTACTATCAGGATTAAAAGAATTGCACAAGACCGATAACTACCTTCAACGGGCAAGAAAGAATGGACATGGTAAGTCAAGGCAGAAATGAAATTCGGGTCAAATTTAGGTTCCTCAAGGAGCGGTTCAATGGTAATTCAGAGGCGATATGTTGTTGAGAACACTACCTTATATATCAATTCGGTTGAGTAATGCAGATGTTTTTAGGGCTCGAATGGCTAAAGGGAACTCTAAGAAATTAGCATAATGAGTTTTCCCCTCACAGTCTTTGAACATTAGAGGACGAATATTCTTAAAGGGGGGGGGGGGGGGGAATGTGACACCTCATCCTCCCAGAAGCTAAGGACGTTCCATAATTATGCTATATTTTCGGAGAAGGAGCTTATGGAGGGTTAACGTCACGAGCAGACGTGGGATATAAGTCATGACAAACGGGTGTTACACCTTAGAAGAATTTCATATCGTTAGTACAATTACTAGAAGAACGTGAGCCCCGAGATGCCATGGAACTATTATAAGGCTAAGAAAGACTTCTAACAAGTAATAAGATAATAGCTAAAGGTTCCCGGGTCAAGCAGGTTGGAGAAAGTAAGTTGTCAAAGCTTTGGGAAAAACTGGGCAAATTTTGGACAAGATTTTAGGTCCAAATTGATCTAGGTATATCTCCTATCATATGAGGAGTTATTGAGTGAATAAACTATCCAAATTGAAGTTCATCGAGTCTAGTTTCCAACTCAATAAATCATTCGTCGATACGACATTGGAGTAGAGAGTTATGAGCATTTTAAAATGGACTGTCAGAAGCCCGCGAACCTGTGCGAAAATCCTAGAAGCCCATTTAAAAGCCCATTAAGTGACCCGAACCACAGCCCTATAAATAGCCCTCAACTCTTTTTGTTTTACTCATTTTTTACCTATTCTAGCCACCTACAAGTCTCTAGAAACCTCTCCAACACTCCTTCAAGCCTACACACCAACCTTAGCCCAATTTGGTAGGTTCCAACATCAACTTAGGCTAGGAAAGTGCGTATTGCTTTGTAGTATTCGATTTCCGTTGTTGTATCACCTTGGATAAGAACAGAAACCTTGAACCTGGGTGGTGTCTCATGCATGCAACCCATTTAAGGTAACATTCTTCCTCTATTATCAAAATTTTACATAAATTCGTAAATGGGTGTTTCTAGATTTAGCTCGTGTTTAGTCGAATTGGTGGAAATACGAAATAAATCGATGATTGGTATTGATGATGGATTATAATGGATATTGTTTTTGACAAATTAGTATGCAAATGAGTTTTGATTATGATTGTTGGTGTTGGGGGGTTGTTATAATCCTTGGATGGGAGTATAAATAGAGGAAATACTGCCCGAATTTCCGTAACTCTGAAAGAATTGAATATAACACCTAGAATACTTCTCATGCAAGCTTAGAGAAGACTAACCCATGTCATATATTTCCATTTAGGTGCAAGAGAAGGACCAGCGTGGGAATAGGGAATTCCTCCAGGTCATGTTTTTTAAGATAAATGTATGTAAGGTTTTTGCTATCGTTTTCCTTGGCACGATTCAATAGAACCCCTAGCGTACATTATCAATCCATTTGAGTCTATTCCGAATTTCCTACATTTTACCATATATATATATATATATTTCAAAAAATACGTATTTTATGAGAAGTACATATATTTTATGCAAGATTCATATTTTTTTTCCACGAAAATCTCTATTTTTACGGAATTTTTGATATTTTACGAAATTAAGTAAACATCCCTAGCTAAGTCGTTCATTGACTCCTATTAAACCATCTGTATACTTTATGGAAGATCCTTATGATGTTAAAGTGAGTATTATATTTTGAGTCATTCCTTGTCCTCGATATGTGTCCCATAATATATTCAGAAGTATAACAACCTTACGTCACTCCGAAAGGCACAATGTCACTTTTCTGACCCCTCATGCGCATATATATATATATATGCACTATTTTACTCCACCGAGCTGCACTATAGTCGACCGGGTATGACATGTGGATGTGCAATCACTGATCAGTTGGGTATTCATACCGAGTCCCATTAGGGCCGGGTACGTTGTGATATAATGATGTTTTTCCGGAAGCAGGGAGGATGATGATATGATGATGATGATATACACACCGAGTCTTGAAAAGGCCAGGTACGTTTCACACCTAGTCCCGAAAGGGTCGGGTACGCTTCACACTAAGTCCCACTAGGGCCGGTTCCGTTATATTTACACACACACACACACACACACACACACATATATATATATATATATATATATATATATATATATATTTTGTATATTTACTTGCATATGAAAAATGATTTTCTCATGCATGGCATATTGTATGGTTTCAAATGTCACAAGTTACCAGTTATCACTATTCTCCCATATATACATTTATATTTTACTGATGTCATTACTTCCCTGCCTTACATACTCAGTACTTTTATCCGTACTGACCGTCCCACTTCTTGGGGCACTGCATTTCATGATGCAGGTCTTAACAGGCAGAGCAGAAGGGCCTTCTCAGTGGGATCGCCAGCTTCAGCGGGACGTCAGCAAGTACCACTATTACGGGCTTGCTAGTTGGGTATATATCGAGTCTACATGTTATATATACGACATATGTACGTACTCTTAGAGGCTTATAGACAGTGTAGTGGGTGTCAGAGTTATGCAAGTTTCATTATACTTATGATACGCATGTTATAGCCTGGGCGGCTATATGATATTTTATGATGTTCACGTTGCGGCCTTGTCGGCCAACTTATGTATATAGTCATTCACAAAGAGGTTATGTTATCCTTGTGCCGGGCCTTTCTGTGTACCGGTGCTCTTACATGTACATGCTAATGATTATGATTAGGATTGTTGTATTAATGTTATATTATGTCACGTCAGGTGGTACTTGGCTGTTAGGGTTGGGTGCCCGTCATGCCCTTCATCGGGGTGTGACAATATCAACCCGTTTGGTTTTCATTACTTTTTTGATGCTTTTGACCCTTTCCCGAGCTTGTTTAGCTAACATTTGACCAAAAGGGACAGTTGACATGCTTATCGAGGTCTTTGGTTATGATTTAAGAGACTTTGTGGGAAATTTAGACTTAAAGTTGACTTTTGGGTAAACAGATCCTTATCGAAAATCATTGAGTCCGAGAGGTCAGGATAGTCGTTTAGAACTTGTGTGTACATTCGGTTTGGTTCCCAATGAGCTTGGGTGCATTTTGGGACTTGGATTGAAAATTTAGTTTTGAGTTATCGGGGGTTGACTCAGTCAACGAGACCTCTAATGGGAATTCCGAGGCCACGACTGCGTCCGTAGCGCATTTTTATGTATATCTACATAATTGGTTTGTGTTTGGGAGGTTCCAGGGGTCGGTTTCAAGTTTAAAAGGTACCAGAATTTTTTGGTGTCTGGTGACCGCTTTGGCGGGGAAGTTGTGTGCAAAAATAGTGGCATGACCGTGGAAGCGACCGACGGACCAGATTTTTATTTAAATGCCTAATGAAAAAACATTCTTCCTCTCATTCCTAAATTACATTTCCTTAGCATGTTGGAGGGGATTTGAGGAGAGTTTGGTCAAATTTCTCATGAGGGTAAATTCCCTAATCTTAATCTTTTTCATTAACCTTCCCTAAGTAACAATTCATGATAGTAAATCCATAGAACTTGGAAGAATAAGAGAGGGTTTTGGGTTTCTTTCTTGAATAATTTGTTAATTATTAAACCTTGATTTGTCAGTAGATTAAGCTTGATTAATTATGGAATTGATGGGTAGTATCTATATAAACATGATTCCTTCATTATTAGTGACCAATTTGTGAGATTTAACGTTAGGGTTTATACCCAAAATATGGGGTTTCACCTAGAATCTGAATTTGGGTATTCCATGAGTTAATCTAGCTTGTAATTGATGGGAATTGATCACTTAAAGCATTAATTTCATGTTCAGACCTATAGATTCCTAATTTCATCTTTTTAGTTCATAAACATCATTCCATACGTTGGGATTTGGGTTTTGAATAGAAGTAAGGTTTGAATGATGTATCTTCTTCATTCTAATTTTATAATTCGGATGTGATTAGACTTCCTTTATCTTGTGGCTCAAAGGAAGAGAAAGACTGAGGTTGGGTTTGAATATTGAAGACTTTATTGTTCGGCCTTCCAGGTAGGTTACGATTTACCTTATGATGAGACTTTTATTAGCGAAGCGTATGTTTAGATGATATTGTTGGGGAATTCATAAACCTTTGGGTATGAAATTGGGTTGGATATTGTATTAGGTTGGGCCTTGTTCTGTGATTTGGGGGCTAGCCACTCGTTGCGTTGTTGACTTATCTTGTTCTATTTACTTATTGGCTCGTAGACACGTTGAGACATCGGATATTGGTGATTAGTGCTATATCATGGCTATGATATTACGGTACTTTACTTGATTGATACCGAGGTGAGAATTATGATTCTGTTGTGGCTTATTGTGTAGCCTTATTATTGATATTACTTGTGTGCCATGTGTGGTACTGTTTGGGATTTAATTGGTTATTGATATTACATTGCATCATATGCGTACTCATTTCCATGATACATTGATATTGCATTGTTATGGTACTGATGATGATATGTGAGAGAGTGTAGCCTCCGAGGTCTTTTCTGGAGAGCGTAAAAGAGAAATGACAGTCTGTGATCCGAGGTCATTTACCAGAGTAGAATGAGTGTACGTTGCCCGAGGTGTCTTGCTGAGAATGAATGAGTGATCGATGCCCGAGGTCTCTTGCCGGGATCGAGAGAGTGCTCGTCGGCAAGGTTGTTGCCGGGATGAGTGGTACAAGGACTTCGCGGGTCCCCATGGTTGTGCTGCCGAGATCTGATGTTCAATCGGTCGGAGTACATGTGTACGGTGCATATGCATTGCATTTATCATTAATACATTATTGCATTGCATTGTATCTCTTGGATTCCTGTGATATGGTTATGATATGATCTCGATATATTGGTTCAGAACTGTTATACTGATACTTGGCACAGTTGGGTTTAGATGCTATAACATAGGTGATGACTTGTTGTGATATAATTGTGATATACTGGTTCGAAACGGTTATACTGATACTTGGCATAGGTTGGTTTATATGCTATAACATAGGTGATGAATTGTTGTGATATGATTGTGATATACTGGTTCGGAACGGTTATACTGATACTTGGCATAGTTGGGTTTAGATGCTATAACATAAATAATGACTTGTATCGAGGTTATGGATTCATGTTGACTTGTACCTTGTTGTTTTATGTGTTTATCTTTCTTTGTTGTCTTTATATACGTTAGCTAGTCTTAGTCGGCTTATGATACCTGCCAGTACTTGTTGTTTGTACTAACCTACACTTGCTGCATTCTTTTATGAATGTAGAGTACCAGGTTGGATCCACTTCTACAACTCGTGGCTGATATTCGAGGATTGCTGATTTGAGTCTCTTCAGGGTGAGCATGACGACGTTCATTGCCCAAAGACTATTCCTAATATTATGTCTTGCGTTCTATTCTGAGACATGATTTTGAGACTACTTATGTATTATTATTCAGACTTGTAGTATTTAGTTTAGATGCTCTTGTATGACAAGACTAGATACTGGGGTGGATTTCTTTTACTTCCACACTTATTTATATTATATCTGTAAGACTTACGTTATTTTACTTTCTTCCGCTATTTTCTATAATTTGTGAATGTTGAGTTAAGGGTTCGCCTACCGAGGTGGGAAAGGTAGGTGCCTACATGACTTAGTGAAATTGGGTCGTGACACATCTAAGCCCAACTGTTCCAAGCTGTAGAATAATCACCCAAGACCAAACTATGACTACTGTATCCTATCCCTATTTAGGCACATACAAGGATCCCAACACGATCCATATCAAATCCAACAACAATCCAAATCACGCTCAGCACATAAGAGAGACAACAAAATGCAATAGAAATATATGTCAAGTCTCAGTATATCAACTCCGAATCCATCAATCACAACCATATCACACATCTAAACCCAATTGTGCCAAGTCTCAGAGATTTCAATCACGAGTCCATATCATAATCAACCAAGAGAGATGATAAGATGCAATGCAAGATTTATATGATATGTATGCAATGCATGTACTCGTACACATGTACTCCGACGATGAAATATCACGTGTCGGCAACACAACCCACGGGGGACCCGCGAAGTCCATTTATAGGTCACTCCGCACCAAGCCCAGAGATAACTCAACGTGCAATACCAGTCACTCCGCACACAGCCCAGAGATGACTCAATATCCAATATGGGTCAGATAGATAAGTGTTTCCGTATTAATCACTCCGTACACAGCCCAGAGATGACTTAATATCCAATATGTCTCGGAAGAATACCGGTCACTCCACATATAGCCCAGAGGTGATTCGTATCAATATGTCTCAATGCATATGTATTTCCCTTTCATTTCCCATCATCAATGCCATATAAAGGCAATATTAATATATCATGGAAATGCAAGTGTAATATCAATAAACCAAATCAATCCCAAACAGTTCCACACATGGGCACACAAGTAATATTATCAATAAGGCTACACAATAAGCCACAACAGATTCACAGTTCTTATCTCAATATCAACAAAGTAAGGTACCACAATATCATAATCATGATATATAACTAACCACCAATATCCTATATCTAAACGTGGCGACGAGTCAACAAGTACGTAGAATAGATAAGTCAACAATGCAATGGGGTGGCTAGCCCCCAAATCATATAACAAGGCCCAACCTAAGGCAATATCCATCCCAAACTTCATACTCGAATGTTTATATGAATTCTCCAACAATATCATCTAAACATACTCTTCGCTAATCGAGATCTCACTATAATGTAAGCCGTAACCTACCTGAAAAGCTGAACAGCAAACTCGAACGTTCAAACTTTAGTCTTACCCTTCCTTTATGCCTCGTGATAGTGAAAGTGTCAAAGAGTTTTCCCTATGAATATCTAGAAAGCTCCCAAAATTCTCTTAGGTAGAATAGGGAAATGAATGGAGGAGTCAAGGGTTTTATAAGAAATTATATGTAGAAACTGCCCATCACCCGCTTCCGGGCTCGCTCGACCACTATAGCGGTCCCGCTTTAGCGCTCTTGGAACCGCTTCCACGATCCTTCAGGAAACATAACACATTGCTATAGAGGCAGGGCCACTGCTATAGCGGTATTGCTGCCGCGGTACTTGTGTCACCATAGCGGCACACCAGAACCAACACTATACCTAACTTTCATGAACTCAACCCGAAATCCCAACTCTCACCCGAGACCATCTGTTCACAAATCAAATATGCAACGTTACAAAAAAACGTGCTACGAAAGCACTTGTGGCCTTGGAATTCCCATCGGGGTCTCGTTGACCAAGTCAATCCCTGATACCTCAAAACTAACTTTTCAACCCAAGTCCCAAAGTGCAACCAAGTGCATTGGAAACAAAACCAAACATACCAATCAGTCACAAATGATCATCCGGACCTTTCGGAATCAATGAATTTTTGAAAAAGATCCATTTACCCAAAAGTCAACTATGAGTCAAACAATTTTTACTTAAAAGCCAACTTTTCTAAAACTCACATCACAAGTCACTCCCATGCCTAGGGAACCATGCCACCTGTCCCCAGGGGTCAAAATTATACTAATAAAGCTCGGGGATGGGTCAACGACGGCAAAATGCTCAAAATGCAATAATGACAGAACGGTTCGTTACAGATTCACTTGTATTTTTCTTCTATTAGAGGGTCTTATGAAACCAATCTTGAGTAGATTTTGGTTTTTCCGCATTTTCTATTATAAAAACTTAGTATTATATGGATGTTCAGCTTTTTTCTTATTTTTTTGGGTATTTACTTTCTGGGATTGTAATTAGTTGAGCTGGTTTACATATCGATTGGGAATAGTTGTCATTACGACTTGTGATTTTTGGGTTGTCACACATTATGTCCCATGAATATGGAAAATATATCTCCAACTGTGATAACCATGTATAATCCTCTTCTCTTGATGTTGCATAAACAAATCGCCATATGAAGTATTGTAGAATCATCTTATAGGCTTGAAAACAGTAATGCAGGTTTGATGTGCAAATATATTCCTCAATCTACAGGAGACTGCATCCAACAATGTACTTGATTTTCTTGCCTATAGGACTCTAGATATTAAACATTCAAGGAGAATAGACAGAAGGATCTTATGGAGTCAAATGTTTCTAGAATTGTCAGCTGGTATAAGAGACTAGTACACTAAAGCCTAATGACATTTGCTTTATGATCATATCCTTGCTCAGCCCCCGAATTTGTTAGGCAACTATATTTTTTTAGAAAGGTAACGAATTTATATTCCATTAGCACAACGGTTGTGCTAAAACCATATTTACAATTCTGAAAAAGAGCTGATTAGATAATTGATTCGCACTTGTTAAAGAATAATCATATAGGCTACGTCATTGATTTAGATAGCTCGTGGATTGATGAGTAAACACCATGAGCCTTGGGGTGTTTCGGCATGGAGCAAAATATTTTTCAGAATATGTTTTCCATTTTTTCCATAATTGGTTAGTTTAAAGTTTTGCAAAATATTTTCTCTAAGAAACAAGTTCCATAAAAATGAGGAAAATGGCTACTTTAGTGGAACTGTGGAAGTAGGAAAATAAGTTTCACATGTGGCATTCCATATTGATTGTGTCCTCTAGACCCTCCAACATACCTCATCTTCACCCTACCCCCGTAGTCCTCATCCCCACTGTTGACACCTAATTTTCACCTCATAAGACGCAAATTTTAGTTTTCAAGTTTCCCGAGTCAAAGACGGAGTAAGGATACACCCTATAAAAGGTTAAAATTTTAAAATCCCGAGAAAATGGCAAAACGACGCTTAATTATTATTTCCTAAAACAAACTGCCAACTGCGAGAAATACGAGTTATTTACTTTCATCCGGCTCCGTCTAATTCGGGAAAATAATTAATTAAAATAACGTATAAATTACATCTCATTTTTTACCGCATTTTTTCATATTTTAAATATTGCTGAGAACTATGTCAATATTGGGCTCGTTTTAAAGCTCGCATCTTAACTTTACGAGTCTTAGCTTTTATATTTAGCAATGTATGCATTTATAATGTATGGTTTATAATTTTTTTTAATTAAATGGGAGCGGGATATTTTAAAAAAAAAAGCCACCCCCCCCCCCCCCCGGATTTTATTTCGTCTACCCGACCCCTATTTACCTCTCAAAAGAGGCGATATGGCGATTTAGCGTTACGCTGCCTCTAGTGGTGTTTCACGGAGGATTGCATGTCATTTTGACCCAAATTGAGTGGGCTTTTATGCCTTTTCACGTGTTCTTATGATTACCAGGTTTAATTTCATTTAATTTTTAGTGATTTACACCATTTGAGCCACGTTTCTCGTGGATGTTGTTACGACCCTTCCGGTCGTTATGCAAAATGTAGGGTCACCCCAACAAATAGAGCCTTCCCAAGGGTAGAACGAGCCAGTAGAACTCGATTTTATAAGCTTAAGAACTGAAACTTGACTTGCTTGTGATGTTGTTTCATTCTGATTGAGTCCGTCGGGGGTGACGCAGGGAATTAGCACTCCGTGGGGAATTTTGAGGCCATGGGTGGATTCGTATGATGTTCTTATATCTGTGTGCATGTTTTGCCGTGTTTGTGAGGCCTCGCATGAAATGTGGAGTGAAAGGGGGGAAAACTGGACAAAAGTCGAGCTCACCGCCCAAATGGCACCACTGCAACGGTGGGAGTGCCGCTGCGGCGGTACGCTGTAGCGGTGGGCTGACAGCTTCCAGCGGCCAGCCATTTCTCTTTTGGATGCTATGGTGGACTATGGCCCGCTATGGGGATACCGCTATACCGGGGGATGGACCGCTATAGCGGTGAGCGGAGTTTGCTTGGGTCCGCTATATCAGTGGCTTGGCCGCTATAGCGGGACAGCTACAGCGGTGAAACGACCGCCGCAGCTGTCGACAGAGGGATAGAATCCGTGTTTTAAAGACGTAGTCTCATATTCTTTTTTCATAATACCCAGCACAGTTCCCCACAAGCACCTGGGGTGAAAATTCAAGCTAGGGCAAGATACTCTTGAGAGGTAAGTTTCATTTAATCCTTCAAACCATTCTGTATAATCTTTATGGTTATCATCACTTTTGCAGGTCTTTAATGGTTGAATTGTAATAGAAACCCTAGAAATTAATGAACCTTCTAAGCTTGATGGGTTATGGTTATTATCACTTATTTATCATCTAGCCTTGGGTTAATTTCTCTTAATTATGAATTGAATCATTAGAGCCATAAACCAAGTGAATTGAGACCGAGGGTTCCATAAAAATGGTGTCTTGACCATGAAAACTGTTCGTAGTGGGAATGTTGAGATAATATCGTTACAATTTGATGATTAATGATTACTAAGGACCTTGTTAGGTTGTCTTACACCTATAAAATCATCCACCCATTGAAATGGGGTCAAAGGGAAGGGTATTCTTCAATTGTTACTTGTGATTTGGGTAATTGTGACTCATTGAGCCTTCTATTTCTAGACTTTGAGCGTTCTGAGGCTTTAAGGAAAGGAAAAGCTATAGCGGAGTGACTTGCATTGTTCCAGCTCTACGTTTGAGGTAGGTTACGGTCTACATGAGTTAGGCTTTGGTTAGTTGATTGTATGGTTTGTGAATTCTTTAGGAGAAAGCATGTCTAGTTTTCATGCATGATATTGTGTGTTCAAGTCCTATGTGAATGCGATTGAGTGATTGTGTAGGCTTCGTGCCACTATTCCTGTGTGTTTAATCTACAGGGGATGTGTTTTATATGAGAAGCTAATATAATCTTCTCGGCGATATTGTGATATGAAATGATGATGCAAGCATTGATAATGCGAAGGTAAGGAACACTGTCCTGTAAAGAGGTATGGAAAGGCACAAATGTTACACCCCGGAAAATTTCGCGCTACCTAGACTGAAGGCAGCTTAGTGTAAGCCCGAACAAGAGTAAAGTTATACAGGGATTAAGGAGGAAGGTTATATCATAAGAGTGTTGTCATATGTATATATGATGTGTGGAGACCAAATGGGGTGAATCGGTTCATAAGTCACTTGACGAAAAGCCCTCGTTACTGTAAGCTAAGCGGGGCCCACACGTCGGGAGTTTTATAAAGGACATATGAATAGATATATGGGTAGTACATGTGAAGTTGAGCAAGTCCTAAGAAGGACCCATAAGCCAAATATGGACATAAGCCCTCCAAAAGGACGTTTTAAGAAAACGTTTTCGGATGATCTGACTTGGAGGGGCAAAACCGGCATTATAAGTTTGGAATTTGGGACAACCCCTAGAAATAAAAGTTGTAGATAATTGAAATAGATTTTCAACCATAGGTCGTGGGCCCTCACACGATGCCGGGATCAAAGGTTATGGCCATTTTAAGAGCAAGACCCTAAGCTGTCAAAAAGGGCTCCGCGGGTCCCACGTGAATAAGTCGGTGGAACCGACCTAACAGGGGTATAAATACCCCATCAACCTCAGTTTTTCAGCATAATAACATTCTTAAAGGCCCTAGAAAATTCTCCACACCTCCCCCAAACGTTATAGTCCGATAAATCAAGAATTTAAAGCGATTACATCAAATCAGTCCGTGAAAGGTAATTGTTCTTGCTTCTACTTAATTGTGGCGTTGGAGAAAATTGATGTTACTGAGTTCCTTCAAGTATAAGGTATGTTATGCATCCCATCTCTTATGTTGAGTTTATTTGAAGGTCTAGCAAGCCTTGAAAATGAAAATAGTCATGGAGGAAAGGTCATAAAGTGTTGTGTTGTAGTTGTTGTGTTTATGGGCTGTTTTGAACATGTTGTGGCCGTGTGGATGGGCTGATTTATGCGTATAAAAATGGTATCTAACATTGTGTTAATGAGATTGCACTCCTTGATTGGGATGGAAGAAAGTGTATGTTGTTGTCGTATGTTGAGAAACATCGTGTGGGACATTTATGGAATATATTGGTCTGGATAATAGCGTTGTTGATGTTGGTATTGTTGTTGTTGTTGATTGGTTGCTGAATTGTAATTCTGGGCTAGGCATATAAACAGGGGAGATGCTGCCGAAATTTCGGTAGATTATAAATGAATTTATTTGACGGACTAGGACAAGCGTATAACGACGAGTCTAATGATTGTGTAAATCCGCTTAATTGTAGACTTGCAAGCTTGGATAAATAAGCGTAGCTAATAGGAGGTGGAACAAGTATGTTAAGGCTCGTCCCTTTCTTTCAAAGGCATGATTCCGACGTTATGGCTTCATAAATGTTTTCATATCTTCCTTGTTCTTAAAAGTTAGATGTTTATGACTCCAAGGCATAATTCCTTTCCTAACAATTCATAGTTGTTTTCCAAAATGCCGTATTTTTCCCAAACTAGAGGTTTATGATTTTGAAAGCCCTTATGACAACAAGGATAGACATGTTTGTATCAAGATGGCAATGATGCCAAAAATGAGAATATCTTTCTATGGTTATTATTATGAGATTTATGATTTTATTCTATGTTCTCTTAATGATATTCTTCATTGATAGTCTCACCTTATAATAATTGTTCTTCCAAGGCGAGACAAGGCCATGTTGATTATTCCATAATATAATCGGAGGTTACCGACCTTACATCACTCCGATAGAGACATAACTTTCCTTGGGCACTCCTGCATGCTGCTTACATGATATATGTATATGATATATGTATATGATACATGAACATGATATATGTATATGTATATGGGGAATATGGGAAAAAGGGCCAGAGCGCTATCGACACTGGGATATGCACATGATACATGTATCTGTATATGACATGATATCATCCCGGACGCGGGATGCCCGGATGCGGGATATATGTGGTTAAATGGATCGGAGCCGACGCCTCGGCAATATGATATGTTCCATTTTCTATATATATGACACAAAAATGTTTTTCAAAGAAAGTATTACTATGGATAAATGTTTATATGAATATATGTGGATCGGGCTGCACGTTCCGCAGCACTAAGCATGCATTGTACCCGCCAACAGGCACTCATATGTACAGGTTGCTGATCTATCTCACGATATGCTCTATATTTCCTTTGTGTTATTATTCGTGCTATGTATCCCTTATATGTTATTATTCATGCCTTACATACTCGGTACATTACTCGTACTGACGTCCCTTCTTGTGGACGCTGCGTTCAAGCCCGCAAGTAAACAGGTAGACCCGTCCGATCCCTAGGAGCTCCACCAGCTGTACATTGAGAGTGCTCCAGTTGTTTCGGAGCTTTAGTTTATCGGTACTACTTTTGTGTACATATTTGGGCACTGCAGAACCCAGCCCTCCTTGGGAATATATGTATCTTGTCTAGAGGCTCGTAGACAGATGTGTACAGTCAGATGTTTCACAATCTTGTTCACCCTTGTCGTTGTATAATATGTTAGTAAAGCTTATTGACACTTGGTTACGAGTATGCTATTGATGACGATGTTGAGTAAAGCAATGACGGTATCGTCCATATGGCCCACTCAGTAGTAAGAGTAGAACGCGAGATAAGAGGTGCTCGGTATAGTAGTATCGGGTACCCGTCACGACTTCTAGTGGGGTCGTGACAAAAGTGGTATCAGAGCAGTTCGTCTTAGGGGTTGTCTACGAGCCGTGTCCAGTAGAGTCCTGTTTATAGGTGTGAAGCGCGCCACATTCATAAGAAGGAGGCTACAAGGCATTTTAGGAATAACTGACCTTCCTTCCTATCTTAGATCGTGCGCTAGAGCCATGTTATCAAGTTTTCCCCCCATTTCTAATCGTGTGTTATGATTTCAGCGATGCCTATGAAAAGAAAAGCTACGGCGGCCCAAAAGAGAAAGACGGTGGCTGGAAGAAGAGTTGAACGGGAGCCACCGGCGGAGGTAGAAGAAGGCGAGTCTCATAACGAAGCCCTTCCTCAGACTTCTCATGCTCCACCCGTGTCAGCAGAGCAGGAAGGAGTTTCAACTCCAGCCCCAGTACCTCCAGTTCCACCGCCAGCAACTTCGGGCCAGCAGATAACAGAAGCTATTCAGTTGCTGACCCAGTTAGTTTCCGCGCAAGCTCAGCGGCAAGGTGCGGGCCAAGGAGACAAGGTGGTGAGTGCAACAGCCTGTGATTTTATCACCCTGAATCCTCCGGAGTTTTATGGATCGAAACCCGAGGAAGACCCGCAAGGTTTCATAGACGAGATACTGAGGACACTGCGGATAATACATGCTTCGGATACGGAGTCAGTAGAGTTGGCTTCGTATAGGTTGCGGGATGTTACTGTCCAGTGGTATAATGCTTGGATATCTTCGAGGGAAGCAAATGCATCTCCCCTAGTTAGGTAAGAGTTCACTAAAGCATTCCTGCGACATTACTTACCACCGGAGGTTCGACGGGCTCGAGCTGATATGTTTTTGAATGTCAAACAGGAAAATATGAGCGCCCGGGAATATAGTGTCCATTTTAATTCTTTAGCCAGGTATGCCCCGGCCATGGTGGCCGACATGGGAGATCGTGTGCATCAGTTCGTGAGTGGGTTGGGGCCACATTTAGTTAAGGATTGCTTGACGGCTTCACTCCAGGATGGGATGAATATCGCACGTATCTAGGCCCACGCCCAAAACCTAGAGGAACAGCAGCAGCTGCAGAGAGGTGAACGTTATTCTGATAGAGGTCACAGAAAAAAGGCCAGATCTTTCGAAACTAGTAGTGAGTATAGCGGGGGACAGGCACAGTAACATTCTAGGTATTCAGGCCAATCAGCAACCAGCGCACCTCCTCGATTCGCGAGTAGAAGATTTGATCGTCCTACCTATTCGGGACCAAGTCAGAGTGCCAAAGCTTCAGGGTCCCAGTATAGAGCTGATTCTAGCAGGATGACGCTACCCCTACCACGGTGTACTGGGTGTGGCAGGCCATACTATGGAGAGTGTCGCGCCGTTACAGGTGCTTGTTTTACCTGTGGTCGAGTTGGCCATTAGATGCGTGATTGCCCACTGAGGAAGGAGGGGGATAGAGCTCAGCCCGCCGGGTCGGCAATTGGTTCATCATCGTCCGTGAGCCCCCCCTGGACAGACTTCTTAGGCTCCAGCAAGCCGTGGCTGAGGCAGAGGAGGGGCACCCAGTTCAGGCGGTCCTCAGAACCGTATATATGCATTGGCGGGACGGCAGGATCTTGAATCATGCCTAGACGTGGCTACAGGTACACTATCGGTATTCTCCTATGATGTGTATGTGTTGATTTATCTAGGTTCTACTCTATCATATATCGCTCCTTGTATTGCTGAACGTATTGGATTGAAACCCGAGCTGAACCAAATGATTTAGGATGTTTATGCCTGTTGGCAACCAAGGTGTTTTCGCCACTATTGGGAATCTGGAAATCCAGGACGAAAGGTAGTTGTACGCATAGGTGAGAGGTGAATATTGAGGATCGAAAAAGGGCAAAATAGTAATTATGTAATCGGAAGAGTAAGAAATCCTTTCTAATTTGGAGGGAAAGGCAGTACGAGAATGTTTTGGAATCTGTCAAGACTTCATCTTGATCTAGATTATGCGGTGAAGGTCACGTGGTGAGGTAGATGTGATCATGGCAGCATTAACGCACCGAATTTCATCAGAGTTTTAAGGTTAAGCTTGTTGGGGTGAGAGAAATGTGAGGATGGGTGACCCCCTGGGAAGTGTACTAAAAGTCCTATAAATTTAGACATAAGACATGGATAAGAAACTAAAGTAGACTAAGGGAAATTAGAGTGTGCGGAGTAGTTGGAAACCATAAGAGGTCGCGAAGAGCGAGGCAGACTAGACCGGTAAAGGGAAAGAAAGTGCATTACAACTCTAGAATTAGGATGAGTTTAAGTAGTGCTTGAAAATACCTTGCAAGCGAGGCATTAGAAAATGTACATATGTATGCATATGATATCCCATTTATGGCGATATCAGCCGGTATGTGTATCCCAGCGATCGGCGTTACGGTACCTTGAAGGCATTAATCGAACAGAGCAATAAAGTTCAAGTGACTAAAGAACGTTACCAGGTACGCTGATTTACTTTCACTACCGGATAGGTTTGGAGAGTTCTAATGCGATGACACTTGGAAAGGAAACATAGTGAAAATATGGAAGTTAAGGAGATCAAAGTGTTAAGAAAGTAAAAAAAGTAAGAAACATGAGTAAGTGAAGCCTCCGAGAGAGACGACGAGCAAAACGCGAGACTATTTGGGTAAAATTTCAAAGGTAGGCGTGTGAAAGGGATAAGGTGTGGTAGTATGGAACGAAAGAGGAATGTGTGGAGTTCGAGAACAAAATTCGATAAGCGGGGCTAAAAGGATAGTGACCATGACAAGGAATGTGGAGTGAGAGAAAGAATGATTAAGCCTTGCAACGACGCTAAGAGATTTTCAGCCCTCGAAAGGTATATAAAGGGATAAGTGTATGGTCAAATTAACACGGTTGCCTCGGACACGGAGAAGCTTTCCAAAAAGATGACCCAAGAATAGAACGGATTTGCTCGTTTAAAGGAATACTTCACGAACTTCAGAGCCGATGCCACAAATAACAAGAGAAGCAAGATACTCGAGGAGGAAGAAACCCAAGGAAGGTTAAGGATAAAAGAAAAAGGGGTATACTAATGGGTCGGTCGAAGGAAAATGAGAGTATTTAGGGGAAAAGTAACTGGAAATCTTTAACCATGGGAGTAAGAAGGATACGTTAACGAATTGGCGGTAGGAAACCGATTATTAATCGAGGAAAGAACAAGGATAATGAGTCGACACAAATGATTAGAAAATTAATGGTATGGAATAAGAATTCATGTGAAGACCGAGAAATTTAATCATGGTAGAAATGGAATGAAATGTTAGGAACGCACGTGGAAGACCACTCGGCCGTAGCATCATAAAAATAGATAAAGGTTCGATGAACGAGGATAGGGATAAAGGTTCAATGAACGAGGATAGAGAGAGTGTAAACTGTAAGAATTCTGTGCTAAGAAAAAAAAGTTGTAGCAGGAGCTCAAAGATGATTTCGTCAGGACTAAGTGGGTTGACAATCCCGCAACATTCCAGGACGAATGTTTCTAAAGGGGGAAGGATGTTACACCCCGGAAAATTTCGCGCTACCTAGACTGAAGGCAGCTTAGTGTAAGCCCAAACAAGAGTAAAGTTATACAGGGATTAAGGAGGAAGGTTATATCATAAGAGTGTAGTCATATGTATATATGATGTGTGGAGACCAAATGGGGTGAATCGGTTCATAAGTCACTTGACGAAAAGCCCTCGTTACTGTAAGCTAAGCGTGGCCCACACGTCGGGAGTTTTATAAAGGACATATGAAGAGATATATGGGTAGTACATGTGAAGTTGAGCAAGTCCTAAGAAGGACCCATAAGGCAAATATGGACATAAGCCCTCCAAAAGGACGATTTAAGGAAACGTTTTCGGATGATCTGCCTTGGAGGGGAAAAAACAGTATTATAAGTTTGGAATTTGGGAAACCCCCAGCAATAAAAGCTGTAGATAATTGAATGAGATTTCCAACCATAGGTCGTGGGCCCTCACACGATGTCGGGATCAAAAGTTATGGCCATTTTAAGAGCAAGACCCTAGGCTGTCAAAAAGGCCTCCGCGGGCCCCACGTGAATAAGTCGGTGGAACCGACCTAGCAGGGGTATAAATACCCCCATCAACCTCAGTTTTTCAGCATAATAACATTCTCAAAGGCCCTAGAAATTTCTCCACACCTCCCTCAAACGTTATAGTCCGATAAATCAAGAATTTAACGCGATTACACCAAATCAATCCGTGAAAGGTGATTGTTCTTGCTTCTACTTAAATGTGGAGTTGGAGAAAATTTATGTGGCTGAGTTCCTTCAAGTATAAGGTATGTTATGCATCCCATGTCTTATGTTGAGTTTATTTGAAGGTCTAGCAAGCCTTGAAAATGAAAATAGTCATGGAGGAAAGGTCATAAAGTGTTGTGTTGTAGTTGTTGTGTTTATGGGCTGTTTTGAACATGTTGTGGCCGTGTGGATGGGATGATTTATGCGTATAAAATGGTATCTAACATTGTGGTAATGAGGTTGCACTCCTTGATTGGAATGGAAGAAAGTGTATGTTGTTGTCGTATGTTGAGAAACATCGTGTGGGACATTTATGGAATATATTGGTCTGGATAATGGCGTTGTTGATGTTGATATTGTTGTTGTTGTTGATTGGTTGCTGAATTGTAATTCTGGGCTAGGCATATAAACAGGGGAGATGCTGCCGAAATTTCGGTAGATTATAAATGAATTTATTTGAAGGACTAGGACAAGCGTATAACGACGAGTCTAATGATTGTGTAAATCCTCTTAAGTGTAGACTTGCGAGCTTGGATAAATAAGCGTAGCTAATAGGTGGTGGAACAGGTATGTTAAGGCTTGTCCCTTTCTTTCAAAGGCATGATTCCGACGTTATGGCTTCATAAATGTTTCCATATCTTCCTTGTTCTTAAAAGTTAGATGATTATGACTCCAAGGCATAATTCCTTTCCTAACAATTCATAGTTGTTTTCCAAAATGCCGTATTTTTCCCAAACTAGATGTTTATGATTTTGAAAGCCCTTATGACAACAAGGATGGACATGTTTGTATCATGATGGGAATGATGCCAAAAATGAGAATATCTTTCTACGGTAATTATTATGAGATTTATGATATTATTCTTTGTTCTCGTAATGCTATTCTTCATTGATAGTCTCACCTTATAATAATTGTTCTTCCAAGGAGAGACAAGGCCATGATGATTATTCCATAATATAATCAGAGGTTACCGACCTTACGTCACTCCGATAGAGATATAACTTTCCTTGGGTGCTCCTGCATGCTGCTTACATGATATATGTATATGATACATGAACATGATATATGTATATGTATATGGGAATATGGGAAAAAGGGCCAGAGCGCTATAGACACTGGGATATGCACATGATACATGTATCTGTATATGACATGATATCATCCCGGACGCGGGATATATGTGGTTAAATGGATCGGAGCCGACGCCTCGGCAATATGATATGTTCCATTTTCTATATATATGACACAGAAATGTTTTTCAAAGAAAGTATTACAATGGATAAATGTTTATATGAATATATGTGGACCGGGCTGCACGTTCCGCAGCACTAAGCATGCATGGTACCCGCCAACGGGCACTCATATGTACAGGTTGCTCATCTATCTCACGATATGCTCTATAATTCCTTTGTGTTATTCTTCGTGCTATGTATCCCTTATATGTTATTATTCATGCGTTACATACTCGGTACATTACTCGTACTGACGTCCCTTCTTGTGGACGCTACGTTCATGCCCGCAGGTAAACAGGTAGACGCGTCCAATCCCTAGGAGCTCCACCAGCGGTACATTGAGAGCACTCCAGTTGTGCCGGAGGTTTAGTTTATCGGTACTAATTTTGTGTACATATTTGGGCACGGCAGAACCCGGCCCTCCTTGTGAATATATGTAACTTGTCTAGAGGCTCGTAGACAGATATGTACAGTCAGATGTTTCACAATCTTGTTCGGCCTTGTCGATGTATAATATGTTAGTAAAGCTTATTGACACTTGGTTACGAGTATGCTATTGATAACGGTGTTGAGTAAAGCAATGACGGTATCGTCTATATGGCCCACTCAGTAGTAAGAGTAGAACGCGAGATAAGATGTGCTCGGTATAGTAGTATCGGGTACCCTTCATGACTTCTAGTGGGGTCGTGATAACAAATTTGACCTAGATTATGGGCTCGTGGTTCGAGGTTAGTTTAAAAAATGAGAGGTACATTGATGTGGCCCGCATTCAAGGTTCGTTTCGGAGCGGATGTTTATGCTCGGGTCTGAGGAGTGAATTCAAAACCAGTGGTACGTGGGCACCATGGGTCCCCGGTAGGTCATGACTACTGAGCAATGATATCAGTTAGCATGTATGTACAGTGATGTGGTTATTGTGGTAAACATATTTCCGTTGTGGCTTCCGTTGATTGTTATTCTTGATGTCTTGGTAACTTGATTGTGTTTATCCTTGGTTGACTTGTTTGTGGTCATTGATATTCGTGTCTGTTGGCTGGCTTGTTTGTTCTATTGATTTTATGAGATATGCATGATAATAATATAAGTCGGCCTATGATATCTACTGTTACATAGTTTTTGTACTAATACTACCTTGATGCATCTTTTGAGTGCAGATTGTGATACAAAGACTGCTACCCGCCCTCATATCTAGCGTTGAGGACGTTTGCTGACAGATTTAGCGTGAGCTTCTAACCATGCTAGGCCGCCCGAAGATCTTTCTCTTATGATGTATTTTCCTATTCAGGACATTATGGATATTTATTAGACAGATTTCATTCTTTAGACATGTTTTAGATTACAGTCCTGGAACGATGACTTTTGGATTTTGGGGATTTTGTAATAGCTAGAACTTCCGCACTTATTTCAGTATTTTATGGCATGACTTATTTCATTTGTTTGATGCTTGAATGAGTAATAATTGACTAACTTGGTTAATATAAAATCGGACATGAATGGATGGATGACTTGGGTGTTGGTTCGCCCACTAGGAGTTAGTGTGGGTGCCAGTCATGGCGGGTTGGGTCGGGATAGAGTTGGTATGAGAGCTTTAGGTTTGTCGATCTCATTGTACCAGGACATGTCTAGTAGTGTCTTACGGATCGGTACGGAGATGTCTGTACTTATCTTTGAGAGGCTACCGGACACTAGGAAAACTCCCTTTTCTTTCTTTCTTTTGTGCTACTTGATTCCAATTGGTATCTACTGATTCAAATTAGTATCTGACTGTCATTCACTCTCTCGCAGATGGCGAGAACACGGGCGACAATAGCTAGAGGAAGAGGTTGAGGCAGAGGAGATGGTAGAGGGGCGGCCCCAGTAGGGGTGTTAAACCTTGGAAATTTCCCCGTGAACGTACAATGAATAGACTAACGAAGAGTACGAGTATAAGACGTTTTAATCAGAAGGGAATGACTTTTGACGACTCTAAGTACGATTTCAAAGGCAATGGGAATAAGAGATAGGTTATGCTCCACAAAGACTAATTATAGGTTCTGAAGACGTGAAAATTGCAGATTTGCACTTCGTCCCAGTCGATCGTAAAATGAAATACGGATCGTAAAGTGGTATACGGCCCGTAAACTACCATGTCGTATTTCAACTTACAAAACTTCAACTTTCTGCAAAAGACTTGAATGGTTAAAGACGATTTGAAATACGGACCGTAAACTGAAATACGGCCCGTAAACTGAGTCGTAAACCACCATGTCCTCAGCCTACCTTTCTGGTTCTGTTATGCTTAAATACGCCCACAGAATACGGTCCGTAAACTGGAATACGGACCGTAAACTGGGTTTACGACCACTGTGCACTTCAACTACTGTTCATTTCGGATCAGATTTTAAGTCATTAAAAAGGAGACCGAAGCTCATTTATTCATTTCATTTCCACGATACTTCTCTCTAGAAACCTCTAGAATATTCTACACTCTTCATCTACAAGAAAACAAAGGAAATCAAAGATCAATATCAAGAATCCAAGTGAATCAAGTGTATGAAACTCATCAAAGTTCATCCAAGTCAAGAATTTTCAAGAGAAGCAAACTAGGGTTTTGGTGCAAGAAGGGTAATACCACTCAAGGCTT
The DNA here is from genome assembly GCF_019175385.1 of Lycium barbarum. Classification (NCBI taxonomy): domain Eukaryota; kingdom Viridiplantae; phylum Streptophyta; class Magnoliopsida; order Solanales; family Solanaceae; genus Lycium; species Lycium barbarum. Next base: position 48,662,319 of record NC_083348.1, on the reverse strand, counting down.
GTTCCTACAACATCTAAGGTAAGTTTTATGGCATTTACATGTTATTTAGGGTATGGAAGAGTTGAAACACTGGGATTATAGAAGGATGTAAGAAATGGGTCATGAAAGTGTGAATAGTAGCAATGTTGAGTAAACGTTTGAATTGAGCCATGATCATTAATAATTTGTGATTATGAAAATGTTATGAATGACATTTAGAACGTGGAATAAGTATCCTATGTGAGAAAAATGCAACGATGAACCATTGCCATGATTATGGAGAAATTGAAGACAAATTGTGAATACGGATATTGTAAACGAATGATGAGTGTTGTCTATCATATTGAGAATGTTGTTATGAACGCTTGAGAGTTGATATAGAATGTGGGAAAGTAGTATAAACGAAGGAAATGCTATCCATTTTCCTATAAATAGTAAGCACGTTTAAGTAATCGATTGACTAACGTTCGTACGACCTCTCTTGAAGGTAGGAACGCGAGCATTGAAGGAGAACGATCAAGCGGTAGAATAGCTAAAGGAAAAGGTATGTAAGGCTAGTCCTTTCTTTCCAAGGCATGAATCCTATGATATGATATTATTTCCCTACATTTCCATGGCTTCCTTATATTCCGGAACCAAGAGCCTATGTTCATAGATAGCCACGTAAGATAAGGATGAGAGACATGTTATGAGCATGATAACAAAGATGATAAGCTTAAGTCTAAAGATTCTAGAGTTCATGGTATAATGTTTATACAAAGCTAACAACATTAACTACGATCTATTGGTGATGCTTGATGTATACACTCACGTTATTTACAAATTCCTTCAAGGTAAGGCAGAATACCTATGAATGCTCTATAATGTAATCGGGGGTTCTCGACCTTACGTGACTCCGACATTGTTATAGATTGTCCATAACCCTTAATGCATGTCCTATGACCAATGTTCCGAGAAACTACGAGTCTACGTTCATAAAGGATTTCATATGAGGTAAAGGTAAGAGATATGCTATAGAAATGAGTATGGAAATGATGAGCTTAAGCCCAAAGATTATAAAGACTATCTTACGATACTTATACGAAATTCACGCTACGAATATGATATGGTTTTTCATAGATTGTCTTTAAATATAAATGTATGCCTTAATGAAAGGTTACGATACGCCTATAAGATGAATGTGATGACAATGATGATGATGAGATATACTGATTCTTGTTATGATGTATGTGATATGGTCGAGCCACTACGTGGCCGAATATGGATATTGTCGAGCCACTACGTGGACGAATATGGATATTGTCGAGCCCTACGTGGCCGAATACAAATAATGTTTTATATGTATGAGCAGATACAGTACTCCGACGATGAATTGTATGACATAATGATGTATACGCCGTGATGATTCACGTACGACGATTAAGTATATATGATAAGTGTATGAAATGTATTCATCCCTAAAGGTCGCGCAGGTTTTGCCTTCACCTTATGACCTATGATTTCTCTATCATGTTTATCTCATTCGTGCCTTACATACTCAGTACAATATTCATACTAACGTCCGTTTTCATTGGACGCTGTGTTCATTCCCACAGGTAGACAGGGATGCGAGCTTGATCCATACTCGTAGGAGCTGTTAGCTGATTGAAAGCACTCCTTTGTTCCGGAGGTGCTTGATTATTCTTTTTTGTACATTTGTATATGTTGGGAAAGACGGGGTCCTGTCTCGTCTCTATGTCTAGCACTCCAGTAGAGGCTCGTAGATACGCAGTGTGGGTTATATGGTCTCACATGGATGCTGTTATGTATATATATATATATATATATATATTATTTTGATGGCTGAGAGGCATATGTATATGAAAGTAACTATGTTTTCAAAATGAAAGATGATTTTCTTATAATTGAGTATAAATTTGATAAAAGAGCACTAAATGAGTATGATGAATAATAGAACGAGCGGTGCTCGGTGTTAAGCCCCGAGTACCCGTCGCGACCTCTAGTCGGGTCATGACAAAAGTGGTATCAGAGCAGTTCAGTCCCAGGAAGTGTCTACGAGCCGTGTCTAGTAGAGTCTTGTTTATGGTGTGTTGCGCGCCACATCAATAAACAAGTGTCTACAGGGCATTTAGGAAAAATGACCATCTTTCTTTTCATGAGATCGTGCGATAGAGCCGTGTATAATATTTTATCCTCCTTAATAGTGTGTTGTGATTTCAGAAATGCCCCCAAAGGGAAAAGCTACAGCCGCCCAGAAGGGCAAGACTACGACAAAAAGGCGGGTAGAAAGAGGGCCTCCGATGAATATAGAAGAGGGCGAATCACATAATGAAGCCTTATCTAATACTTCCTCTACCCCGCCCAACGTAGAAGAACAAGGAGGAGCTTCAGCTCCAATTCCTCCACCGAGTGCATCAGGTCAACAAGTGACCGAGGCCATTCATTTATTGACACAATTGGTTGCCGTACAGGCACAGCGGCAAAATGTGGGTTCAAGTGATCGGGCAGCTAGTACCAGAGCCCGTGATTTTATGAGTCTAAATCCTCCGGAGGTTTTTGGGTCAAGGCCGGATGAAGACCCGCAAGGTTTTATTGATGAGATGCTAAGAACATTGAGAATTGTCCATGCCTCCGAGACTGAATCTGTGGAGTTGGCGTATTATAGACTCCGAGATGTGGCGGTATTATGGTATAATAACTGGGTATTATCAAGAGGAGAGAATGTGCCTCCTCCGATTTGGCAAGAATTTGTAGATGCCTTCATCCGCCACTACTTGCCACCCGAGGTCCGCCGACCTAGAGCAGATAGGTTGAAACAAGCAAATATGAGTGCCTGGGAGTATAGCCTTCAATTCAATTCGTTGGATAGATATGCCCCGGCTATGGTGGCCGATATGGGAGATATAGTGCATAGGTTTGTGAGTGGCCTCGGGCCACATTTATTCAAAGATTGCTTAACGGCTTCATTGCAAGATGGGATGGATATTTCCCGCATTCAAGCCCATGCTCAAAATCTAGAAGAGCAACGACATCCGCAAAGGGGCGGGCGTGATACGGATCAGGGGCTAAGTAAGAGGGCCAGATCCGTAGGTGTTGATAGCGACCATAGAAGGGGATCGAGGCAGACGTATTCCAGACACTCAGGTCAGTCGGTGACTAGTATACCTCCACGAGTTGCAGGCCAGGGGTCTGACTCCTCTAGTCATCCCAGACCGGAGCAGAGTTTCACAGAGTCGGGCTCTCGGTCTAGGAGTGATTCAGGCCAGAGGAGATCATCTATACCACAATGTACCCAGTGCGGTAAGCTACATTAGGGACCATGCCGATTGAGTTCGGATGTTTGTTATGTTTTCGGCCAGACAGGTCAAATTATGAGAGAGTGCCCGTTTCGAGCCGGTAGGCATGCGGTTCAGCCCGCAGGATCAGCGGCTGGTTCTTCTTCGGTGCGCCCAGGAGGGCAGACTTCCCCGGTTCTGGCAGGTCGAGGTAGAGGCAGAGGGGGAGCATCTACTTCAGGTGCCACTCAGCCCCGTATATATGCTTTAGCTGAGCGACGGGATCCAGAGTCAATTCCCGATGCCGTCACAGGTATATTTGCATCTTTGATAATGTGTGAAAGAAGAAATAAATATTTATCATATTAAACAAGTATGAATTTAAAGGTATTATGCTATGTAGCGACGGCAATCGGTAAAGTACGATATGTGGTGTTAACAGTTTTTATACATATATCCTTGAGGATAGTATTGACCTGCCACCAGAAATCTATATGAAATACCTTTAGAAGTACTACCGATAAGACTTAAAGGGGATTGTAAGGACAATGCTACATAGGCTTTAAGGAAGTAGGGTGTGAAGGGTAGAATCTCCAAGATAGCAGTTGCTATAGAATAGAGAAAAGATAGGGTCAGTTAGAAAACGTAAGAGAGTGACGCACGCTATCGAGCAAGTTAGTTATTAATGAAAGCTTCCTTATCGTGCAGACTATATTGTCAATATATATTTTATGAAGATGTGAGTGTAAGGAAAATATCCGAGACATGAGTTATAGCACTTTAGAAGTTACCATTACAGGACTATTGAGTTAGTAGTAGGAGGCTGCATAATCAATAAAGGACATGAGAGATGTCCCAGAAGAATTTACTGTATGATAGAAACGGAATGGGAGAGATGTAGGTAGATATGAGCATGTCCCCCCCCCCCCCCCCAATAGCCCAGGATGTAAGTTAAGAACCAAGCTTGAAAAAGGTATGTACGTTTTCTTTTTATGCTTTTTGTCCTGTGTGGCAATAGATATGTTGATATCGTGTTGTAGCTCTGTGAGGCAATGATATTATGGGTTGTTGTGATAGGTTGGTAGTGCCATATTACAGGGGAAACTCTGGCGAAATTTTCGTAGGATTCCCGAGTGTTTAACATTTGAGGACGAATGTTCCAAAAGGGGGGAAGAATGTTACACCTCGAAAATTTCCCCGTGAATGTACAATGAATAGACTAACGAAGAATACGAGTATACGACGTTTTAATCAGAAGGGAATGACGTTTTACGACCCTAAGTACGATTTCAAAGGAAATGGGAATAAGAGATAGGTTATGCTCCACAATGACTAATTATAGGTTCTGAAGACGTGAAAGTTGCAAATTTTCACTTCGGCCCAGTCAATCGTAAAATGAAATACGGACCGTAAAGTAGTATACGGCCCGTAAACTACCATGTCGTATTTCGACTTACAAAACTTCAACTTTCTACCAAAGACTTGAATGGTTAAAGACGACTTGAAATACGGACTGTAAACTGAAATACGGCCCGTAAACTGAGTCGTAAACAACCATGTCCTCAGCCTACCTTTTTGGTTCTGTTATGCTTAAATACGCCCACAAAATACGGGCCGTAAACTAGAATACGGACCGTAAACTGGGTTTACGACCACTGTGCACTTCAACCACTGTTCATTTCGGATCAGATTTTAAGTCATTAAAAAAGAGACCCAAGCTCATTAATTCATTTCATTTCCACGATACTTCTCTCTAGAAACCTCTAGAATATTCTACACTCTTCATCTTCAAGAAAACAAAGGAAATCAAAGATCAATATCAAGAATCCAAGCGAATCAAGTGTATGAAACTCATCAAAGTTCATCCAAGTCATGAAATTTCAAGAGAAGCAAACTAGGGTTTTGGTGCAAGAAGGGTAATACCACTCAAGGCTTGTTCCTACAACATCTAAGGTAAGTTTTATGGCATTTACATGTTATTTAGGGTATGGAAGAGTTGAAACACTTGGATTATAGAAGGATGTAAGAAATGGGTCATGAAAGTGTGAATAGTAGCAATGTTGAGTAAAGGTTTGAATTGAGCCATGATCATTAATAATTTGTGATTATGAAAATGTTATTGTCACGACCCAACCCCGTAGGCCGCGACTAGTGTCCGAGCTGGACACCCGTACGTACCCAATAACCCAAACCAGCATATAAACAAAGTATATAGATATAGAAGTTGAACGGCGTTGTTAACTATCGCAGATAAACAGATAGAGCGCGTGGAAGCCGATAAGGCTGTCACAGAATATATCAACCCAAAACATGTACACAACCCACATGTATGTCTACAGACCTCTACGAATAACAACAGAATCATAAGACGGGACAGGGCCCCGTCATACCACTGAATAACATATACATGTACAATAGAAAAGTCTGTACCAAAATATGGGCTCCGGACAAGGGAGCACTCCAAGACAGCTGAGTAGACGTCCTAAGCGGGCCAGATCAGCAAAACGAGCATCTGTACCTGTGGGCATGAAATGCAGCCCCCGAAGAAAGGGGGTCAGTACGGAATATGTACTGAATATGTAAAGCATGGAGTACAGTAAACAGAATCATAACTGGAACAAAAAGTACAAAAAATGAGTGCAATGTCCAGAATATCAAAATGCATATTTGCAAAACATAAATAATGTATGCAAAAACATATGCCATATCCGGCCCTATTATGGGACTCGGTGAACAGAACGTGGTCGCCACCCCGTCACTGGTGCCACAACACATCATACTCCATAGTGGGGATAGCTCCGTGACATATCATAACATATCAGATGGCCATATCACATCATATCATCAAATATCAAAATATATGTACATGGCACATCATACCCCAGAACCCATGTACATGTCATACCTGCCCCCTCACATCGAGGCAGGGCGAACAATGCAGTGGATTACGCGTGATAACATATCCTGGACCGGGCTCAGTGAATGAAGTATTGAGGCATCCACGAGTAGAGTAGTGATAAACTAAATGTAATATGAAATATAAATTGTTTACGATGACTCGAAAGAACAATCCAAACGATAGCTCATTTAAAAGGAAATCGGACGATAGTCATAGTATATACCTTTCGGATGTCACGGTGGATTGTGTCAAAACAAAACTTTTGGGTTCGTTTGTACATATCAGAACATGTCATAGGACTCAATGGAATAGGTGAAACACTTTCTTTTAATGGTCGGAACGAGAGTCAAAAGTTTCCCTCAGATATCGCTCGAAAACAAGTCAAATAGGGCAATATGAAAAGGTCTCGGGAATTGTGGGCCCACCTCGGGTCAAGTCGAGGTGGCGTACGTGAATTTTGGACATTGGGCCTTATGGAGTCGTCTACAAACAATTCAAGGTAATCCGATTCCATTTGTAAAAGTTACGGACGTTTTATGGCATAAGACTCTTTTAGAAGTAAAAAGTGTTTAAGCTATTTTTCATCAAAGCATAAAGTTCATAATTCAATTACATTGAAATGAATAAGGGTCATAACTATGCTTGGATTTCTAAGAATGGAGTTCTCCCCAAGACTCGTATCATAGCCTATTATGACTAGGACATGCCAAAAGAAAGAAGGGTAGGCTTTACATACCTCGTTCACTCCTTAAGCTACTCCAAACTCAAGTTCCGGATTTTCCAAGATCTACAATATGTCCATAGATACCAACATTAGCTATAGGCACTTAGGATTATAATCTTAAGTTAACATTTGTCTACAGAAATTTGGGCAGCATCTCCCCTATAAATTCAACATCCCCGAGATTTTAACTCGGCCAAACCATCAACAACAATACCAACAACCATACTAATAACATCACAATCAATTTGGAACGCATTATAACGTTAGTACCCTTCTTCTCCACATAGTTCATCAACATTCAGTTCAACTACGTATATTCATGCCAATATCAACGCTCACATATCCATTGCTAATCAGAGATCATTCAAACACAATTCAAGAGCATTGCAAGCTATCTACACAATATTCGAATAATTCTACCAACCTACCATACTCCACCCGAAACCTCCAATTTCCAACAAGGATAATCACAACACATTTTTATCTTCCACATTCATGAACTACGCTAACAATTCACACGTTAACAATGTTATTCCCGCAAAAACAAGAGACGATATTAGAATTGCATTGGCCTCCAAATCATCCCGTAACAATTCCAACATCCATTTAAATCATCTAACTCTCATTTCCATCATAGAATACATGTCAACAACAACCAAATTGCTAGATGAAATAATTGGTTCATTGCTTCTACACACACACATGCACACGGCCACCACACATACACCCCTATTTTCACGATTTTCATTCTTTTCTACATACTACAACATATATGAACCATTTATAACATATAAAAGAGGATTAAATCTTACCCTTTTTCTCAACTTCCCAACTTAGGTAAGGTTGTGATTTTGCGACAAAGAGCGGTTTTCTTGTTTCAACAATTATACCACGTTGAAGAGGGCCTTTGAATTAGTAGGAATATTAGAAGAATCAATTTTTTTGATCAAGATTTGTGATCTTCTTTTTCTCCCTCTCTTGGCCGAAAATGGGGTGGTCTTTTCTTTTCTTCAAGCTTCTTGATTTTTCAATGAGTTGAAGATGACTTAGTCATCTTTTAATTCCATAAACCCCACATGGGCTTTGGCCCATTAAGGGGCCGGCCACCCTTGGCCCTTGGTCTAAGCCCACTATTTTTCTTGTTTTCTCTTTTTTTTTTCAAGCCCAATTAGTTCATGACTAATTTTTTTTTTGTAGTTCGTGACACTATTTTTCAAGTTTCCAATTTTGCCCTTAGCCTTCCTCAACATTTCCACATCAAAATTTTTATAACCAACTTATGTAGTAAACAAGATCAAAATATGGCCTTGCCCTTAACTTGTCGCAGTTGCCTCAAAATATCCGAGTGTGCAAAAATACGGGATATAACATTCTCCCCCCCCCCCCCCCCTTTTGAACATTCGTCCTCGAATGTTAAAATAGTCTTATAGGGTCTTATAAGCATTTTGGGGGAGTTTCTTTTTGTGGACAACACATATAATATATATTCATCAATCAATATAACCAATTAAAGAATTTTAGATTACCTGTGGGCATAGGAAACAAGTGAGGATACTAGTTCTTCATCTCCTCTTCAGCTTCCCAGGTCATCTCCTCCCTGTTAGTGTTCCGCCACAGTACCTTAACGGAAGCTACATCTTTATTACGCAATCTCCTCACCTGACGATCCAGGATGGCTATAGGCTGCTCTTCGTAAGATAGTTCCCCGTCACCTGAATATCATCTACTGGGAATATTCTGGAAGGGTCGCCAATGCATTTGCAAAGCATAGACACGTGGAACACCGGATGCACTGCTTCCAAGTCATATGGTAGGTCTAATTCATAGGCAACCTTGCCTACCTTACGGATGATTTGGTAAGGGCTGATATATCTCGGACTGAGCTTCCCTTTCCTACTGAATCTCATAACGCCCTTCATAGGTGATATCTTCAGAAATACCCAATCACCGACCTGGAACTCTAAATGTCGACGTCGATTATCTGCATATGATTTCTGTCGACTCTGAGCTACTAGCAACCGTTCCCGAATGAGTTTCACCTTGTCAACTGCTTGCTGGATCATATCTGGGCCGATTAATTCAGTTTCGCCAACATCGAACCAGCCGATCGGTGACTTGCATTTCCTGCCATACAGAGCCTCGTACGGTGCCATCTGGATGCTAGAATGGTAGTTGTTGTTATAAGCAAACTCAATCAGTGGCAGATGATCATCCCAGCTACCTCTGAAATCAATAACACAGGCCCGCAACATATCTTCTAGCGTCTGTATAGTGTGCTCGGCCTGCCCGTCAGACTGAGGATGGAACGCTGTGCTAAGACCTACCTGGGTCCCCAATCCTTCCTGAAATGATCTCCAGAAATTAGCTGTAAACTGGGCAGCTCTGTAGGTGATAATAGATACAGGAACTCCGTGAAGTCTCACTATCTCTTTAATATATAGCCTGCATAATCCTCAGCTGAATAAGTAGTTATGACCGGAAGAAAATGGGCTAATTTTGTCAGCCTATCAACAATAACCCATATGGAGTCATACTTCCGTGGAGTATGAGGTAAACCTGTAATGAAATCCATATTGATTATTTCCCACTTCCACGTCAGAATTTCCATTTCCTGTAATAGTCCACCCGACTTTTGATGTTCAATCTTAACCTGCTGACAATTCGGGCATTGGGCAACGAACTCTGCGATGTCCCTTTTCATGTCATCCCACCAGTACAGGCATCTGAGGTCATGGTACATCTTCGTCGATCCCGGATGAACAGAATAACGGGCATAATGTGCTTCGCCCATAACCTGCTGCCGTAGCCCTGCAACATCAGGTACACACAACCTGCCTCTATGTAATAATATTCCATCTGGTGTAAACTCGAACAGAGTTTTTTCCTTTCCAAGGGCTCTGTCTCTGTACTGTGCTAGAACAGGGTCTTCATATTGGTGTCGCTTTATTTCTTCCCTAATAGATGATTCAGCAACCCCTCGGACAGAGATCCCCATACCTCCAGAATCAGCCAGACGAACTCCAAGATTAGTTAGCTTGTGAATATCACGTACTATTTCTTTCCTTTCTGGTTGCCAATCTGCCAAGCTGCCCATAGACTTGCGGCTAAGTGCATCTGCTACAACATTGGCTTTTCCCGGATGATATAGAATGTCAACATCATAGTCTTTCAGCAGCTCCAGCCACATCCTCTGCCGTAAACTCAGGTCCTTCTGCTTAAAGATATACTGGAGGCTCTTGTGATCCGTATAAATATCAACATGGACGCCATATAGATAGTGTCTCCATATCTTCAAAGCATGGATTACCGCTGCTAGCTCCAGATCATGGGTAGGATAATTTCTTTCATGCTTTTTGAGCTGCCGGGAAGCATAGGCTATAACTCTGCCGTGCTGCATTAATGCACAACCTAACCCAACGCCGGAAGCTTCACAATAAATAACATACCCATCTGGTCCCTCCGGAAGAGTCAGAACTGGACCTGTAGTCAACTTCTCTTTCAGCAACTGGAAGCTTCGTTCACAAGCATCAGTCCACTGGAACTTAGCTCCCTTCTGAGTTATCCTCGTTAACGGCGCTGAAATCGAAGCAAACTTTTCCACAAATCTTCTGTAATAGCCTGCTAATCCCAGAAAACTACGTACCTCAGTGGGCGTCGTAGGTCTAGGCCAATTCTTTACGGCCTCAATCTTCTGTGTGTCCACCCGGATGCCATCAGCTGCAATAATATGTCCCAAGAATGACACTGAAGCCAGCCAGAATTCCCATTTAGAGAATTTGGCATATAATTTCTGATGTCGAAGTACCCCAAGTACCGCCCTCAGATGATCTGCGTGTTCCTCCTCTGACCGTGAGTAAACCAGAATATCGTCAATAAATACAATCACGAACATATCCAAGAACGGCCTGAATACTCGATTCATCAGATCCATGAATACCGCTGGAGCATTAGTCAGCCCAAAAGACATCACTCTGAATTCATAATGCCCATATCGAGTTCGGAATGCTGTCTTTGGAATATCAGCCTCTCTTACCCGCACCTGGTGGTAGCCTGACCACAGGTCTATCTTCGAAAAATACTTAGCGCCCTGCAACTAATCAAACAAATCATCAATCCTGGGGAGGGGGTATTTATTCTTTATGGTTACCTTATTTAGCTGTCTATAATCGATGCACATCCGCAGTGACTCATCTTTCTTTCTTACAAATAATACCGGGGCTCCCCAAGGCGAGGTGCTAGGTCTGATGAAGCCTTTTTCTAATAAGTCCCTCAGTTGCTCTTTCAATTCTTTTAATTCTGCAGGTGCCATTCTGTACGGGGGAATAGATATAGGCTGAGTATCTGGCAGCACATCGATAGTGAACTCTATCTCCCGCTCCAGAGGAAGACCTGGAAGCTCATCTGGGAATACATTTGGAAATTCATTAACCACCGAAACTGACTGAAGAGTCGGTGCTTCTACTTTCAAGTCTTGTACCCGAACCAGATGATAAATATACCCCTTTCTGATCATTTTTCTCGCCTTAAGGTATGAAATAAACTTACCTTTCGGCGATGCTGTATTACCTGCCCACTCTATAACTGGTTCCCCAGGAAATTGGAAGCGAACTACCTTTTTCTGACAATCAACATTAGCATAACAGGAAGCTAGCCAATCCATGCCCATAATAACATCAAATTCAATCATATCTAACTCTACCAGATCTGCCTTAGTGCAACGGCCACATATAATTACCGAGCAATCTCTATATACTTGCCTCGCTACGACAAACTCCCCTACCGGTGTAGCTACCTCGAACGGTTCTATCGGTTCAGATGTTATCCCAATTTTACTAGTGACCAGGGGAGAAATATATGATAAAGTAGAACCTGGGTCTATCAATGCATATACAGATCGGGAGAAAACCAATAATGTACTTGTAACTACATTTGGCGAAGCCTCCTGATCCTGGCGGCTGGCGAAAGCATATATGCGGTTCGAAGGACCGCTAGAACTGGAAGCTCCACCACGACCTCTACCGCGGCCTGCTGGTGTCGGTGTACCCTGCCCCGTGGGGCGCATAGCTACGGACGAAGATGAAGAACCAGCAGCTGACCCAGTAGGCTGGGCCGTACCACCTAGACTGCCTCTGTATGGACACTCTCTCACAGTATGGCCTTGACGACCGCAAGAAAAACAGGCACCTGTAGCACGATAGCACTCTCCAGGGTGGTGCCTTCCACAATAAGAACACTGAGGCCTGGGTGGCCTCGTTTGACTGGAACTCTTGTCCATCCGCGAACCCGAAGCCCTGGAGCTCTGGCCTGCTCCTGAATACCCTGGGCTATCAAGTCTCCTGCCTGGGAACTGTGGAGGTGTGCTCCGTGCTGGCTGGGAAGGATGTCTGCTACCCTGCTGCTGAGACGGCCTACTCCGAAACTCCCTAGAATACCCAGCCGATCTGGCCCTCTTGGGCTGGCTCCGGTCCTGATCTCTGTCGGGCTGACGCCTCTTATGTCGGTCCTCCATACCCTGGGCGTACGCCTATATACAGGCAATATCCATCCCGGGCTGAGCAGCCATCACCAGACAACTATCAACCAAATAACGGTCCAGCCCCATTATATACCGGTGCATCCTGTCAGTCATATCAGCTATTATAGCGGGTGCATATCTGGCCAATGAGTCAAACTCTAGGCTATACTCTCGAACGCTCCTGCCCCTCTGTCTCAGCAGTAAAAATCTGTCAGCCCTAGCACGCCGCAGCTCCGGAGGCAGAAAGTGGACAAGAAAGGCCTTAGTAAACTCGTCCCACACTGTTGGGGGAGCGCCGTCACCTCTGGACAACTCCCAGGACTCATACCAATTAGCAGCTACATCGTGCAACCGATATGAAGCCAACTCAACAGACTCGGTCGCAGAAGCCTTAATCAACCGTAACGTACGCTGCATCTGTCTGATAAACTCCTGGAGATCCTCCTCGGGCTTTGTCCCGAAGAACTCTGGAGGGTTACAAGTCAAGAACTCACGGGCCCTCGAACTATCATGTCTGTCTGCACGATCACCTCCAAATCCGTGCCTATGAACCCGCCCTGCCACCAATCTGGTCAGCAACTGGACCACATCTCTCATGGCCCTATCCTCTGCCCCTGGCTGTGGAACTGGAGGCTCGGGTACTGGAACCCCGGGAGCTGGCGGTGGAGCCGCCCCCTGATCTGCAACTGCTGCTGCTCCAATCCCCTCCAGTGGTGACGGTGTGGCAGAACTGGCCGACCGGGGCGTAACCTCGGGCAAGCTGAGCACGGGCCCTAGTAACTCTCTGGGCCTGGCTAGTCTCTCCCGCTGCTGCTGACTTGCCCTTCTGGGCAGCTGTCGCCTTTTTCGGAGGCATGGCTGAAAACATAACAATTGGTTAGGAAGGAGTCATCCTGATAATACAGCTCTATCGCACGATCTAAGATAAGAAGGAAGGGTAGCATCCTAAATGTCATGTAGCCTCCTATTTATAGATGTGGTGCACAACACATCGATAAACAAGACTCTACTAGACACGGTCTGTTGACACTCTGAGGACGAACCGCTCTGATACCACTTTTGTCACGACCCAACCACGTAGGCTGCGACTAGTGTCCGAGCTAGACACCCGTACGTACCCAATAACCCAAACCAGAATATAAACAAAGTATACAGATATCGAAGTTGAATGGCGTTGTTAACTATCGCAGATAAACAGATATAGCGCGTGGAATCCGATAAGGCTGTCACAGAATATATCAACCCAAAACATATACACAACCCACATGTATGTCTACAGACCTCTACGAATAACAACAGAATCATAAGCCGGGACAGGGCCCCGTCATACCCCTGAATAACATATACATGTACAATAGAAAAGTTTGTACCAAATTATAGGCTCCGGACAAGGGAGCACTCCAAGACAGCTGATTAGACGTCCTAAGCGGGCAGATCAGCAAAACGAGCGTCTATACCTGTGGGCATGAAACGCAGCCCCCGCAGAAAGGGGGTCAGTACAAAATATGTATTGAATATGTAAAGCATGGAGTTCAGTAAACAGAATCATAACCGGAACAGAAAGTACAGAAAATGAGTGCAATGTCCAGAATATGAAAATGCATATTTACAAAACATAAATAATGTATGCAAAAACATATGCCATATCCGGCCCTATTATGGGACTCGGTGAACAGAACGTGGTCGCCACCTCGTCACTGGCGCCATAACACATCATACTCCAGAGTGGGGATAGCTCCGTAATATATCATAACATATCAGATGGCCATATCACATCATATCATCATATATCAGAATATATGTACATGGCACATCATACTCCAGAACCCATGTACATGTCATACCTGCCCCCTCACATCGAGGCAGGGCAAACAATGCAGTGGATTACGCGTGATAACATATCCTGGCCCGGGCTCAGTGAAGGAAGTATTGAGGCATCCACGAGTAGAGTAGTGAGAAACTAAATGTAATATGAAATATAAATTGTTTACGATGACTCGAAAGAACAATCCAAACGATAGCTCATTTAGAAGGAAATCGGACGATAGTCATAGTATATACCTTTCGGATGTCACGGTGGATTGTGTCAAAACAAAACTTATGGGTTCGTTTGTACATATCAGAACATGTCATAGGACTCACTGGAATAGGTGAAACACTTTCTTTTAATGGTTGGAACGATAGTCAAAAGTTTCCCTCAGATATCGCTCGAAAATAAGTCAAATAGGGAATATGAAAAGGTCTCGGGAATTGTGGGCCCACCTCGGGTCAAGTTGAGGTGGCGTACGTGAATTTTGGACATTGGGCCTTATGGAGTCGTCTACGAACATTTCAAGGTAATCCGATTCCATTTGTAAAAGTTACGGACGTTTTATAGCATAAGACTCTTTTAGAAGTAAAAAGTGTTTAAGCTATTTTTCATCAAAGCATAAAGTTCATAATTCAATTACATTGAAATGAATAAGGGTCATAACTATGCTCAGATTTCTAAGAATGGAGTTCTCCCCAAGACTCGTATCATAGCCTATCATGACTAGGACATGCCAAAAGAAAGAAGGGTAGGCTTTACATACCTCGTTCACTCCTTAAGCTACTCCAAACTCAAGTTCCGGATTTTCCAAGATCTACAATATGTCCATAGATACCAACATTAGCTATAGGCACTTAGGAGTTTAATCTTAAGTTAACATTTGTCTACAGAAATTTGGGCAGCATCTCCCCTATAAATTCAACATCCCCGAGATTTTAACTCGGCCAAAACATCAACAACAATACCAACAACCATACTAATAACATCACAATCAATTTGGAACGCATTATAACGTTAGTACCCTTCTTCTCCACATAGTTCATCAACATTCAGTTCAACTACGTATATTCATGCCAATACCAACACTCGCATATCCATTACTAATCCGAGATCATTCAAACACAATTCAAGAGCATTTCGAACTATCTACACAATATTCGAATAATTCTACCAACCTACCATACTCCACCCGAAACCTCCAATTTCCAACAAGGATAATCACAACACATTTTTATCTTCCACATTCATGAGCTACGCTAACAATTCACACGTTAACAATGTTATTCCCGCAAAAACAAGAGACGATATTAGAATTGCATTGGCCTCCAAATCAGCCCGTAACAATTCCAACATCCATTTAAATCATCAAACTGTCATTTCCATCATAGAATACATATCAACAACAACCAAATTGCTAGATGAAATAATTGGTTCATTGCTTCTACACACACACATGCACACGGCCACCACACATACACCCCTATTTTCACGATTTTCATTCTTTTCTACATACTACAACACACACGAACCATTTATAACATATAAAAGAGGATTAAATCTTACCCTTTTTCTCAACTTCCCAACTTAGCTAAGGTTGTGATTTTGCGACAAAGAGCGGTTTTCTTGCTTCACCAATTATACCACGTTGAAGAGGGCCTTTGAATTAGTAGGAATATTAGAAGAATCAATTTTTTTTATCAAGATTTGTGATCTTCTTTTTCTCCCTCTCTTGGCCGAAAATGGGGTGGTCTTTTGTTTTCTTCAAGCTTCTTGATTTTTCTATGAGTTGAAGATGACTTATGTTATATCCCGTATTTCGTACGTTCGGATATCCCAAAGTAGTAGTGACGAAGTAAAGGGAATGACCATTTTCAAAAATTTATTATAATGTATAAGTTGTTGTGAATATTATTTACGAACATTGGTAGTATGGAAATAGTGAGGAAGACTAAGGGTAAAAAAGAAAATTCGCGAAAAGGGTTCATGGAAAATATTGCGAAGGACTAAGGGCAAAATGGGAATTTCACAAAAAATATCAAGAATGTTCTTGAAGGGCCCTTGGCCGTGTGGCATGCCCCTATATGTCCACATTTTTATTAATTAATAAGGGCAAATGGTAAATTATAACAACATAAGGGGCAAAGCTTGCCAAAGAAGACATTAGTCTTCTTTGTTAAAATTTCAAGAAAACTCTAGAAAAAGAAAATGACAAATAAGTCATCTTTGCCACCAAATTAAGAAGAATCTAGAGATGGATAGGTGGCCACATAAGATTGGAGGAGACTATATATATATATATAAAAGGAGAGGACTAATTCATCAATTTGGAGAGTTGAAGAAACAAAGAAAAAAAGAGGACACTTTGGAAGAAAAACAAAGGGCCAATTTCGGCCAAGCTTGGAGGAAACAAGAACCTTGGAAAAATTTCTCAAAAATTACTCTCTACTAATTGGAAGGTCCCTAGCAAGGAGAAGAGGTCATTGGAACAAGTAGAACATTTATTGGTGCAAGATCAACATTCTAGCCAAGTGGGAAATTGAAGAAAAAGGGTAAGAACTTAATCTTCTTTTATATTTTATGTATGGTTGTATATGTTGTGGTGTGTGGGAGTGAATGGAACTCATGAAGATTATGAAAATATGGATGTTGAATAGTTGTTCGTGTATATGTAGTTGTGGCCGTGTGGTCATAGTGTGATTTGGAAGAGAATGGATTAATTCTATGTAGTATGTTAGTTGTTGTTGCAATGTATGGAAAAGGATGGAAATTCATGAAAATAGGGGTGTAGTTGTTGTGGCCGAGAATGTTATTGTGTAGTAAGCTATGATGAATTGATTTCATGTAATATTCTAGTCGATGTCGTTGCGGATTCTATGATATTATATGAAGGTTTAAAGGGTTGGAACGAAATGGAAATTGGTTGTAGACTGGTGGAGAAGTTAATGTAATATTAGTATACTTCTTTATGTTTGTATGAATATGATGTTAGCAATGCATGGTTTTAATGTGGGTTATGAATCTAGAATAAAAATGTGTGGTTACACTTTTGTTGAAGTTTTCGGGTAGCATTAAATCATTGTGAATATTCTGAATGTTGTCGGACTATGTAGGAAGAGCGCTTAATGTTAGAAAGTATTCTTGAATTGATTATTGACGTTATAGCTTGGTTGTTGGTTGGGTTGCTGTTGAATTGGGCCGAGCCATATTCTCGGGGGTGGCATATTACAGGGGAAATGCTGCCGAAATTTCGGCAGACAAAGTGTTACTTTAAAGAATCAACTTCTAAAGGCTCTAATCAAGTTTTGGTAAACATGACCAATTTGTAGATTTTGGCGGATTTGGAACGTGAATTTGGAGTCGCATAAGAAGCAGAAAAGGTATGTAAGGCTTCACCATTCTTTCTATGGCATGTCTTAGACGGAATATGTTGGATATGAGCCTCGGGAATAACTCTACCCTCCGGAATCCACGCCTAAAGTTTTCTCTTTTTCAATCAGTAGAATTGAGCTAAAAAGTGTGCAAAATGGTGGAAGAATTTCCTAAACCTCCAGAACTCGCATAAATAGGACCCGACTACCCTAAAACCCTCACAAGTAACGCCATGACATGTAACATATGTAAATTTGGTACGCCGCCTCATTTGACCCGAGGTGGGCCCATGGTCCCTGGATTTTCCTTATTGTTCCGTTTGATCTAGAATCCAAAGAAAACTTTTGACCCTATTTGATGTTTTCCTCATAATGACACTTTTCATTGGTAGTCTCGCCTCATAATACTCGTTCCTTCAAGGTGAGACAAAGCGACTATGGTTGTTCCATAATGTAATCGGAGGCTACCGACCTTCCGTCACTCCGATGGACACATGACTTTCTTTGAGCTCTCATGCATGCCAATGGTATGACATATGTATATGAATGTGAATATGTATATGTATATGTATACGGGGAAAAGGGAAAGGTCCACTGTTATATCACCACCTGATTCAGCTGGATTTCGTCCCGGACGCGGGATGCCCGGACGCGGGATATGGGAGAGCCGGATACGGCGTCTGTATATGTGATATATATATTTATATATAATATGTTGGGACACTGTTGGAGAGGGGTGGGAGAGCCGATGTACTCGGCGTCTGTAAATGTGAATAAAGGATACCGTTTTCTGAAATGTTCTGTTTTATGTACATGTAAGTAAGAAGTACTGTTTTTCTGAAAACGGGACTAAGCATGCATGGCAACTGCCTGAAAGGCATTCATATGTACAGGTTACTTCTGTCCAAGATAATCTCCATATGTCTATTCCGTTATTAATCATACTGTATATTCCTTTATTATGTCACTATTCATGCCTTACATACTTAGTACATTACTCGTACTGACCCCTCTTCTTCGGGGGCTGCGTTCATGCCGCGCAGGTACACCAGATGAGCCACAACTATCATAGAAGATGTTCCAGCGGAGTTGGCAGGCTCCACTTGTTCTGGAGTGCTGCCGAGTCAGAGTGTCTGAGCCATGATGTTTGTTTGATGTTAGAGACTTTGCAGACAGAGTCGTGGGTATAGAGTGTCGATAATATGTTGTATCATAAAGTCCATGTGATTGCAGATTCTGTTTGACTTGAGTACGATGGAAAAAAAAAATTCTCTTGAAAGTTTTACTATGTTTTCCATTTTTATTGATATAAGAGTCTAAGAAAGTTTAGTATGTAACAAGAGTCAGCGGGTTCGCTCGGCTCCAGATATGGGGTCGGGTGCCCATCACACCCTAGTAAGGTCGGGGTGTGACAACTTAGTCATCTTTTAATTCCATAAATTAAACCCCCACATGGGCTTTGGCCCATTAAGGGGCCGGCCACCCTTGGCCCTTGGTCTAAGCCCACAATTTTTTTTCTTTTCTCTTCCTTTTTTTTTTCAAGCCCAATTAGTTCATGACTAATTTTTTTTTGTAGTTCGTGACACTATTTTTCAAGTTTCAAATTTTGCCCTTAGCCTTCCTCAACATTTCCACATCAAAATTTTTATAACCAACTTATGTAGTAAACAAGATCAAAATATGACCTTGCCCTTAACTTGTCGCAGTTGCCTCAAAATATCCGAGTGTGCAACAATACGGGATATAACAGTTATGAATGACATTTAGAACGTGGAATAAGTATCCTATGTGAGAAAAATGCAACGATGAACCATTTCCATGATTATGGAGAAATTCAAGACAAATTGTGAATACGGATATTGTAAACGAATGATGAGTGTTTTCTATTGTATTGAGAATGTTGTTATGAACACTTGAGAGTTGATATAGAATGTGGGAAAGTAGTATAAACGAAGGAAATGCTATCCAATTTTCCAAGAAATAGTAAGCACGTTTAAGTAATCGATTGACTAACGTTCGTACGACCTCTCTTGAAGGTAGGAGCGCGAGCATTGAAGGAGAACGATCAAGCGGTAGAATAGCTGAAGGAAAAGGTATGTAAGGCTAGTCCTTTCTTTCCAAGGCATGAATCCTATGATATGATATTATTTCCCTACATTTCCATGGCTTCCTTATATTCCGGAACCAAGAGCCTATGTTCATAGATAGCCACGTAAGATAAGGATGAGAGACATGTTATGAGCACGATAACGAAGATGATAAGCTTAAGTCTAAATATTCTAGAGTTCATGGTATAATGTTTATACAAAGCTAACGATATTAACTACGATCTATTGGTGATGCTTGATGTATACACTCACCTTATTTACAAATTCCTTCAAGGTGAGGCAGAATACCTATGAATGCTCTATAATGTAATTGGGGGTTCTCGACCTTGCGTCACCCCGACATTGTTATAGATTGTCCATAAGCCTTAATGCATGTCCTATGACCAATGTTACGAGAAATTACGAGTCTACGTTCATAACGAATTTCATATGAGATAAAGGTAAGAGATACGCTATAGAAATGAATATGGAAATGATGAGCTTAAGCCCAAAGTTTATAAAGACTATCATACGATACTTATACGAAATTCACGCTACGAACATGATATGGTTTTTCATAGATTGTCTTTAAATTTAAATGTATGCCTTAATGAAAGGTTACGATACGCCTATAAGATGAATGTGATGACAATGATGATGATGAGATATACTGATTCTTGTTATGATGTACGTGATATGGTCGAGCCACTAGGTGGCCGAATATGGATACTGTCGAGCCACTATGTGGCTGAATACGGATATTGTCGAGCCCTACGCGGCCCAATATGGATAATGTTTTATGTGTTTGAGCAGATACGGTACTCGGACGACGAATTGTATGACATAATGATGTATACACTGTGATGATTCATGTACGACGATTATGTATATATGATATGTGTATGAAATGTATTCATCCCTAAAGGTCGCACATGTTTTGCCTTCACCTTATGACTTATGATTTCTCTATCATGTTTATCTCATTCATACCTTACATACTCGGTATAATATTCGTACTGACGTCCGTTTTCTTTGGACGCTGTGTTCATGCCCATAGGTAGACAGGGAGGCGAGCTTGATCCAGACTCATAAGAGCTGTTAGTTGACTGAAAGCACTCCTTTGTTCCGAAGGTGCTTGATTATTTTTTTGTGTACATTTGTATATGTTTGGCACGACGGGGTCCTGTCCCGTCTCTATGTCTAGCACTCCTGTAGAGGCTCGTAGATACACAGTGTGGGTTATATGGTCTCACAAGGATGCTGTTATGTATATATATATTATTTTGATGGCCGAGAGGCATATGTATATGAAAGTAACTATGTTTTCAAAATGAAAGATGATTTTCTTATAATTGAGTATAAATTTGACAAAAGAGCATTAAATGAGTATCATGAGTAATAGAACGAGCGGTGCTCGATGGTTAGCCCCGAGTACCCGTTGGGACCCCTGGTCGGGTTGTGACAAGGGGGCGGCGTCCCAGTGGTTGACCTTGTGCCTCAGGTGGTTCCGAATGAGGCAGTGGGAGATGCAGCCGCACTATTACACCCTGTAGTTCTATATATTGAAATTCGTAAGTGTCGGTCGCCCTAAGTGTTGATTTTGGAGTTACTTTCAAGGGCATGTATGGTTGCATGCGTTTAATTTACGATCATGAAGATTTAGTTCAGGTAATAAGGCACGAGAGGATTGGAAAGTAGGGGAATTTTGAAGACTAGGGTTGATGGTCCGACTTGGTGGGAGGATATCTTTTGGAACATAACGAGTTTTGAGACAAAACAAAAGCCAGAGTGAACTTCATGAAGTCTAGTTTCCAACGCAACAAACCGCTCCTCAATATGATATTGGGGTATGGAGATATGGATGTTACAAATTGGGATGGCAGGCTAGGAAAATAGCCTGTATGAATGCGCCAGGGACTGGCGCGAACGCGTAGGAGGCCAAGGGCCAACTCAGCACGAACGCGCCACCAAGGGGCGCGAACGCGCTGAGCAAATATTAGGCTCGGGTCAGGGATGAAGATTATATAATCTGAGTCTAAGAGTATGAATATATATATATATATATATATATATATATATATATGACATTTGGAGACCTTATGGTGTAAATTAGTTCATACGTTACTTGATGAGAAGCCCTCGTAACCGTAGGCTAAGGTGGGGCCCACATGTCGGGGTTTCATAAAGGGCATATGAAAAATTATAAGAGTAGTACATGGAAAGTTGAGCAAGTCTTAAGAAGGACCATTATGCCAAATGTGGGCATAAGCCCTCCAAAAGGATGACTTAAGGATACATTTTCAGATGATCTGACTTGGAGAGGCCAAAACACCATGATCCGTTTGGAGTTTTGAACCACACCAAAAATTAAAGTTATAGATAATTGAATTATCTTTCCAACCATAGTTGTGGGCCTCACACGATAGCGGGATCAAAAGCTATGACCCTTTTACTTAATGAACACGCAAGCAGTGGAATAAGCCAGCACGAACGCGCTGACCATTTTTTAGGTCGGTGCAACCCGAGCCTAAAAACTGATAAAAGGGGCTTTACCCCCCTTAAACAGCAACAAAACACCCTCTAAGCCTCCCCAAACCTCTGGAAACTTCCACTCATCAATTTTCACGCAAATCATAGTATAATTTCCGAATTCCAGTCCAGACAGCGTATAGTTGTGATTATAAAATCGTACAACGACGCGCTTTGGCTTAAGTCCATGAAGGAAAGTGAAGATATATCAATAATATTGGGAATAAGGTATGAATCTCTTATCATTAATGTTAATTTCAATTTATTTACGGAGGTAAAGTCGTTAAACAATTGTGTAGCGAGTTGGTTAATTATGGAAATTGGAAAACACCGTAATATTTTGGTGTTGATAATGATGTTATTGTTGTGGTTGTCGTTGTTATTGTTGTGGGTTGCCAAATTTTAATTTCGGGCTGGACATACAAACAAGGGAGATGCTGCCCGATTTTTGGCAAGATGTAGAACAGTTTAACTTGAAAAGCTTAGCACAAGTATTCCACGATAAGTCTAACGATAGTGTGAATCCGCTTAAATGTAAATTTATGAGCTTGGATGAATAAGTGTAGATAATTGGAGGTTGAACAGGTATATAAAGTTATCCCTTCCTTCTTTGTGGCATGAACTACATAAAGTGAGCGAACGACGAACATACATGACTCCAATGAACTCTAGTTCTCAATAGTGCTTGCATGACAGCTGTCTTTGATTCTCAAGTGTTGGTTCATTCTGTTTATTGTTCTCGAGTTCCAAATGGTGATTCAGTTTGTACATGATTGATCTTAATATTCTATTCATTCCTATTGTTTTGGCCTCACCTCACCGAGTCCCTCACTAGAGGGTCGGGTACATATTCGTGCATATTGTTATGGTATCAGTTCACCGAGTCCCTCACTAGAGGGCCTGGTACGTATTCGTGCATAATTTTATTGTATCATTTCACTAAGTCCCTCACTAGAGGGCTGGGTACGTACTCATGCACAGTTTCATTGCATTGTTCACCAAATCCCTCACTAGAGGGCCGGGTATGTATATTATATTTCACCGAGTCCCATAATGGGCCAAGTACGCTATATATTTCACCGAGTCCTATAATGAACCGGGTACGCTGTGTATTCCACCGAGTCCCATAATGGGCCGGGTACGCTATATATTTCACTGAGTCCCATAATGGGCCGGGTACGCTATATATTTCAATGAGTCCTATAATCGGCCGAGTACGCTATATATTTCACTGAGTCCCATAATGAACAGGGTACGCTAAATATTTCACTGAGTCCCATAATGGGCTGGGTATGCTATATATTTCACCGAGTCCCATAACGGGCCAGGTACACTATATATTTCACCGAGTCCTATAATGGGTCGGGTACACTATATATTTCACCGAGTCGCATAATGGGCCGGGTACGCTATATATTTCACCGAGTCCCATAATGGGCCGGGTACGTTATATTATATATATATATATATATATATATATATATATATATATATATATATATATACATGACTCATCTCATAAGGTACAGATGCATTGGTATCCTTGATTATCATACTTGCCTCCTGTCATCTTTTACTTAGTCATGATCTTCTTTATTGTACTTCATCCTTTACATACTCAGCATATTTTTTGTACTGACTCTCTTTCTTCGGGGGCTGTGTTTCATGCCTGCAGGTACAGATACTCAGTTTGGTGATCCTCCAGCTTAGGACTGCTACTCAGCTACTTAGAGAGCTCTATTGTTCCGGAGCTTGAGTCATTTTGGTACAGATCCTTTTGACATATATGTTGTTATACTCTTAGAGGTCTGTAGACATGTGTGGGTGGTATTTATGGTTTGGTCAGCTATACAGATGTAGTTCATTTTGGATATTCCCGTGTATAGTGACAGCCTTGTCGGCTTGCATATTTGTTATGTTTTGGTTAGTTCTGACTTCTCAGGAGACAGGTTCATTTTGATATATGACATGATGAGTTTACAACATGCTTTTACAAATTGTCATATTATTTTCAGTTTCAGTCTGGTTATATGTAGCAGGTTCGTACACGGGTATCCAGCTCGGGCACTAGTCATGGCCATCGGTTTGGGTCGTGACAAAAGTGGTATGAGAGCAATTTGTCCTAGGGATTATCTACAGACTGTGTCCGGTAGAGTCCTGTTTATGGGTGTGAAGCCGGCCACACTTATAAACGAGAGGCTGTAGGGCATTTAGGAATCATTGACCTTTCTTTCTATCTTAGATCGTGCGATAGAGCCAGAGTCTAGGAGAGATCGTTTCTGACCCCTTTTTCCTGTAGGTAAGTGCAGACTGACGAAAGATGAAGAGATCAGCCTCGGACAGTGGGGGTGCTAAGAAGGCCACCAGAGTAGAACCAGGACCCTAAGCTCCAGGACCGAGTAGGAGGAGACTCAGTTATTCCATTGAGACTGATCCCTCGGAGGACCCAGCGATGATTCCTTCAGAGTTTTTGACTTCCACGGAGGAGGACCCCTCAGGGGACAATTATGACACGGACCCGTCTGAGGGTTCGTCTGGGACACCGAAGGAGGAGATCTCCGAGGCCGTACCAGCTGCTCTTGTGGCAGAGCACTACGTCAGACCAGCTACCCCGGTGAGTGTTACGAATTACTCTAGCCCTTTATCGTGGCCGTCGGTAAACCAGGAGTTGCCTGATTATTCATATCCCTCGGACTCAGATGAGAGAGATGAGCAGATGGTGGGTAGACAATGACGAAGAGAACACTTCACTTTATAGTCCACCAGATCAGACTAGTGACCGATCGACTACAGGTATACGAGTCTTTATTGGAGATTTCTATGTATGTGCGTTTGTTGTAGATTATTACTTAATAGTGACGAGCAAAAATCCTAAGTGGACCGATAACCAAGTATTTATAAGTAACGGAGATCAAGGTGTTTCGCCACCATTGGGAATTTCAAAATCTAGGATGGAAGGTAGTTATACGCATAGATGAAAGGTGAATTTGCGTAGTCGGAGGAGTAAGAGATCCTTTCTAATTTGAAGGGAGATGCATTACGAGAATGTATTGTAATCTGTTAGAACTTCAACTTGTTCTAGGTCGTGTGAGGAAGGTCACACAGTAAGGTGCATGCGATCATACCGGCACTAATGTACCGAATTTCATCAGAGCTTCAAGGTGGGGTGAGAGAAATAGTAGGATGGGTGACCCTTGGGAATTGTACTAAGAGTCCTGCAAAGTCAGACAGAAGAGGCAGATGGGAAATTAGAGTAATCTAAGGTAAATTGGAGTATGTGGAGTGGTTGGAAACTCTAAAAGATCACGAAGGATGAGGCGGATTAGACCGACAAAGAGAAAGAAGGTGCATCACAGCTTTAGAATTAGGATAGGTTTGATAGTATTCAGAAGTACTTTGTAAGCGAGGCGTTAGAAAATATATATGTATACGTATATATCCAATATGTGGTTGTGTCAACGGGTATGTATATCCCAACAACCGATGTTACGGTATATGGAAGGCATTAATCGAACAGGGTAGTGAAGTTCGAAGAGCACTTATAAAATTTGAAACATAAGTACGTTGAGTTAGGGTTAAGTAAAACCACTTTGGAATATAAGGAGCAAGCATTATGAAGTATATTTAATGAGTGAAGGATGTATATAAGGTATACCGGAAGGTTTTATAAGGAAATGAGTGGAAGAAATGGAGTAGTACGACTTTGGAGAAAGGATGAGTAAAGTTTCGTGAGAAGATTTTTGTCCAACTTGAGGGAAGAATATCTCATAGCATATAAAGTGTTTTGAAGTGAAACCAAAGCCGAAAATGAAGTTCATCGAGTCTAGTTTCCAACGCAACAGACCGCTCATTGATAGGACATCGGATTAGAGAATTAAGGACGTTACAAGTTCAGCTGACAGTGCAGAAACGCGTGCTACATTGTTATATCCCATATTTTGTTATATCCCGTATTTTGTGCATTCAGATATTTCAAGATAACTACGATAAGTTAAAGACAGGCTATATTCCGATTTTGTCTTAATGCACAAGTTGCTTGTAAGTAATATTAGTGAGGAATATTAAGAAAGGCTAGGGGCAAAAAGGGGAATTCACAAGATGGCCCATGGAAATATTAAGGAAAATTTGGGGTTAAAAGTGAATTATGGAAACTTAGAATTCTTGAAGCAAATGGGCCAAGTGGCCGTGTGGTATGAGGTAGGCCTTAGCCCACATGGATAAATTATAAATGTGACTTATTAGTCATATTCTTCATCTTCATCACTTGGAAATTTCAAGAAACTTGGAGAAAGAACAAGAGAAGGCCATTCGGCCAAGGGCTAGCCGAACAAGACCATACAAAAAATTGATCAAATTTTTTTTTCTTCTAGCTAAACAACCAATTGGAAGGTCCCTAGCAAAGTGAAGTGGTCATTGGAGCAAGTAAAACATCTATTCTTGCAAGCTACAAATCCTAGCCAAGTGAGAAGTAAGTGGAAAAAGGTAAGGTTCAATCTTCTTTTCATATGTTATTGATGGTTGTGTATGTTGTAGTATGTAGAAATGAATGAAATTTTTGATATTTTGTGTGTTGGGGGTTGAGCCGTGTGGTGTGGAGCTTGGCCGTGTGTTGTGTTGTGTTGTGTAGGGATGATGAACTAATTTTATCTAGTATTTTGGTTGTTGTAGTAATGGAATCTATGATGAAAGAGAAAGTTTAATGATTCTAGTTGAAGTTGTAATTGTTGGAGAGTTGTTTTAGAAGTTAATGTGATTTGAAGGTAGTCTTCTTGTATTTATGGAAGATAATGTTGTTAGTGTGTGAATTGTTGGTGTAGTTCATGAATCTGAAAGAAGGAAATGTGTTGTTATTGTTCTTGTTGAATTTGGAAGGTTTCGGGTGGAGTGGAATATCAGTTAGATTATTTTGAATATTATGCAGATCGGTTGAAGTGTTCTTGAATATTGTTTGAATGGTTTCGGATTAGTACTTGAATATGTGAGCAATTATGAATTGAACATAAATGAAACACCATCGTTGTAGAAAGAATTTGCTAATGTTGGAATGCGTTTTGAATCGATTGTTGATATTGTTATAATGAATGTTGGTATTGTTGTTGGTAATTTGGCCGACTTGAATTCTCAGATTTATTGTTGATGATTTGGCCGAGTTGGATTCTCGGTGTTAGTTGTATTTACAGGGGAAATGCTGCTTAAATTTCTATAAATAAAGTGTTGGTTTAGAATTGGACTCTTAAGTGTTTGTGGCTAATGTTTGGTATATACTAACATTGTTGTAGATCTTACGAAGCCAAAGACTTAAGTTCGGATTAGCTTAGGAAGCGGGCAAGGTATGTAAGGCTTACCATTTCTTTCTTTTGGCATGATCCTTCTGAAACAAGCAGATGACGTATATGTATGATTTCAAAGAAATTCCTATTCTTAGAGCCACTAGGATGGCTAATATTCTTGATTTCCATAAGCTACTTCATATGGTTTTGATACGTATCTATGATCTCCGAAGCTCTATTTGATATGTTTCCGAGTCTATCTATGATTCTCATTCACTTCTTGATATGAGTATTCTCAATATGATTGAGTTTATTATATGATTGGATAACGAGATGAGCATAAAGAGTCTTGTTTCTAAAAGAGTTCTGTAAGTTTTAATGTCCCTAACTTTTGTAAACGATCTAGGATTGCTTTGAAATGTTCGTAATGGTTTCTGTACCAAAATGTCCATAACTTTCTCATACTAAACCGGATTGACTTGAAACAAGTTTATGATCCTTCGAATGTCGGTAAGTGTACGTATCTATCGAGTCTTGATTTATGTGCATATGGTTTCGCACTACTCTGCTCGTGCAAGCCTCAGTATGTCCTTCACTGCGCCCCGGGCCAGGTTCTGTTATCGTCCGCCTCCTCTGCATTGTTCACCGCGTCCCTCATTGGAGAGCCGGGATCTGTTATATGTATATATGTATATGATGATATGATGATATGGGGATGGCGGCCAGGATGGCATGTGATGATCTTATTCACCGCGTCTCTCCCTAGAGGGCCGGGATCTGTTATATGCATATATGATATATGATGTCGGCATATATGATGACTCCATTCACCGCGTCCCTCACTAGAGGGCAGGGATCTGTTATATGTATATGTATACGATGACATATGATGTCGGCACGCATGGTCTGTGTTTGGAAAGTAAGCATTTTGGCACTCTGGATGATTTACTTATTTTCTGTACTTCTTCTGACATATGACATCGGTATGCATGATTTACGTTCGGAAGATATGCACCTTGGTATTCTGGCTAATGTACTTACTTTTTGTACCGTTGTTCCGATTATGGTTCTGTTTCCTATATTTCATGCCTTACATACTCAGTACATATTCCGTACTGACCCCCTTTCTTCGGGGGCTGCGTTTCATACCCGTAGGTACAGACGTTCACGTGAGTGACCCGACAGCTTAGGCCATCTATTCTGCTGCTTTGGAGTGATCCCTTGTTCTGGAGCCTGCATTTTGGTACAGACTCTTCCGTTGTATATATGTATGTATATATTCAGGGGTATGGCGGGGCCCTGTCCCGTCATATGATTCTGTTGTCTTTGTTAGAGGCCTGTAGACATGTATGTTGGTCATGTGTTGTTATGGTTCAGTTATGTATGTGTGGCTTGCGCCTAAGCGGTTCCATTTGCTATGACAGCCTTAACGGCTTGTATGTACGTGTATGTATGTATATGTTTGGGGCGATGTGTTTTATGACAGCCTTGCCGGCTACTATGTGATACATTTGTTATATGTGACCGCTTAAGACGACGTCTGACCTTTGCATCTGTATAAGTCAGTGTACGCCGAATCTGGATTTGCCATTTGTATGTCGGTTCTAGTAAGTAGGTGTGTATGGGTGTCCAGCTCGGGCACTAGTCACAGCCCACAGGGTTGGGTCGTGACATATATAAAGGGTAATAACCCCCTTTCTCATCCGATTTGCCTAGAAAATTCCAGAAAAAATAGTTGAGGGTGTTAGAATATCAAAAAATGAGAAATTTTCAAGTGACGGAATATTAATTTAGGTCCAGATAGCGCATGGTTGTGATTGTAGTCTTGTTTTGCGGTGGATTTTGACGTGGATTCAAAGCGGATATCGGGGATATTGCTACTTCAACAAGAGTAAGGTATGAATCTTTCTCTTTTGGTATTATTACAAAGCCGTTAAATAGTTGTGTAGTAAGTTGGCTAGTTATGGAAGTTGGAACACAGCGTGTGGGCTGTTTTATGGTACATAGTGGTGTTGGAAATGATGTTATTAATGTTGGTATTGTTGTTGCTATTGTTGGTCGCTGAATTGTGATTTCGGGCTAGGCATATAATTAGGGGAGATGCTTCCCGATTTTTAGCAGAATATAAAATAGTTTGACTTGAGATCTTAGCATAAATATACTACGATGAGTCTAACGATTGTGTGAATCCTCTAAAATGTAGACTTGCGAGCTCGGATGAATAAGTGTAGATAATTGGAGGCTGAACAGGTATGTTAAGGTTAGTCCCTTTCTTTCAAAAGGCATGATTCTTATGCTACGATTCCATATATGTTTCCATAACCTTCTTACTTCCAAAAGTTAGAAGTCCATGACTATTAAAAGCTTATTATGCTACTAAAGATGATAAGTTTCCAATGATGAACATGATGATGATGATGATTTTAATTCTAGAAATTCCAAAGCTTATGATTTTAATGCTAAGATGAGATTACTGAGCTTATTTCATGATTTTCTTGATTCCACTCATTGTTGTTGATCTCACCTTATAATCATTGTTCCTTCAAGGTGAGGTAAAGTGATGATAGTTATTCCATAATATAAACCGGAGGCTACCGACCTTACATCACTCCAATAAAGTGATAACTTTTACTTGGGCTGTCATGCATGCTATTTATGTTATATAATGTATATGATATATATATATATATATATATATATATGTATATATATATGTACATATGGGGTAAGGGGAAAGGTGAGGCGTTATATACGCATAGCCACCTAATCAGCTGGATATCGTCCCGGATGCGGGATATATGGGATAAATCGATCGGGTCGTTCGTTCCGCGGCAATATATATGCAAGATGATGATATGATATATGGATCGGGCTGCACGTTCCGTAGCAATATAAAATATTTATGGATCTGGCTGCACGTTCTACAGCACTATTATTTATTTATGGATCGAGCTGCACGTTCCACAACACTATTATTTGTATATATATATGAGAAATGTTTTTTTTAAAAAGAAAGCTAAGCATGCATGGTATCCGCCTTATGAGGCAATCAGATATACAAGTTATTTTTATTTCATGTTATGTTCTATATTTTCCATTATGTTGTTATTCATGCCTTACGTACTCAGTACATCGTTCGTACTGACGTCCTTTCCTGTGGACGTTGCGTTCATGCCTGCAGGTGTAGATAGACAAGACTAGGATCTTTCATCATAGGCTGCCTTCAGGTACCAGTTCTGATTGGTGAGCTCCACTTCTTCCTGGAGTGCTGCCGAGTCTGGATGTATATATGTTTGTATGATTTTTGTTCAGGGCATGTCGGGGGCCCTGTCCTAACATGTATACTTCTGTCATATTCATAGAGGCTTTGCAGACAGTTCCTGTGTATAGCTTCGTTATGTTTTGTCGGTTGTTATATTAGCGTCGTGGGTCCATTGGACATATATTTGTACATGATATTAGGTTCATATTTAGACTTAGCCTTATTTTGTCATTTGAGACATAGAGAATACAAGTTATAAGTTAGTTCGCTCGGTTTCCGTAAGGTGTCGGGTGCCAATCACGCCTTACCAAGCGTGGGGTGTGACAAATTGGTATCAGAGCAGTTCTGTCCTGGGGTTGTCTGCAAGCCGTGTCTAGCAGAGTCCTGTTTATGGGTGTGAAGCCGACCACATTTATAAACAGGAGGCTGCAAGGCATTTAGGAATGATTGACCTAATTTTCTCATCTTAGATCATGCGGGAGAGCCAAGTCATATGAAATGAAATTTCTTATACTAACCCTTGATTTCAGCAGAAGAATGGTGTTGATAAAGGGAGAGGATGATGATATTAGGATTGCAGAGGTAAGTCACTTTGTTGAAATTATGTCATCAAGATGTGCATCTTCTATGAGAATAAATTTGTCATAGTCAAGATAAGCTGATTGTACAGTAAAGCAGGGGGAATTAGTTACGTGTATAAGTTAAGGCTAAGTTCAGTTGTACGATTGCACACGACAGAAGTTAAAGGAAACAGTACAGAGTTAAGTAATGGTAAAAAGGATTATAAGTCAGATATGGTAAGAATGTTGCAAGTATTATTGAAATGTATAGCCAATGAATGGAAGGGAAAGTGACTAGGGAAATATACAAGGACAATTGATAAAAGTTCAAGTATATTTCGAGTTGTGATGCATGAGGTAAGTTTCGTCATCTTTGCATTTCTGTTCGATATTGAGAGCCCTGTGAGGCTAAGGTGTGTTACGCATGTATATATTTGACCCTGTGAGGCATTGCATGTATTTTCTCGGCTGCGTGCAGGGTTTGGATAGTAATAAGTATAGGGGAAACTCTGTCAAATATTTCCTAAAATGTAAGGAATGAGAGAGAGTGAAGCTTCCAAGAGGGACGATGGGCAAGGCAAGGGACTATTTGAATGAGATTCGAAGGTAGGCATGCGAAAGGGATAAAGTATGGTAGTATGGAAACAAAATATGAATGCGTAGGGTTAGAGAACAGGCTTCGATAAGTGGGACTAAAGGATAGTAATCACCAATAGGGATGGAAAGTAAGAGAAAGATTGATCAGGCCTTGCAACGATGCTAAGAGATTTCCAGCTCTCGAGAGGTATATAAAGGGATAAATGTGTAGTCATATTGACACGGGTGCCAATCACGCCTTAACAAGGGTGGAGTGTGACATAAAATTCCAAAGAAAGAAAGATGCTAACTTAAAGAGGCCAATATTCAGGACGTAATGGCATATCAATGATGTATTAATAGGGAGCAGAAATAAATTAAAGATGAGCAACCCATAAGCAGGCATAAAAAAGGAATGACGATGCATCAAGAAATAATTCATGCGGACGTGAGATATGGTATTTCTAGGCCCGGCGTATTCTAAAGAGTAATAAAGAGAATAAGGAAGGTCTCTAAAATAATTTCACAGAGAATAATGGAAAAGACGACAGGAGGAAATCTTAGTGCCGGTATAGATGACAATTGTAACAAAAGGAGCAATGGTTAGCAGTTTGGCAATTTCCAAAGGAAGGAAGAGCGTTGTTCGGCCATATCATCGGATATTAGGAAGCACCTCTCGGATCACTAATTACACTAGATAGGAGGGCATATATCATTGGAATTATAGGAATCATCAACGTGAAGTGATACCCAGCTAAAATAGGAAGGAGGCCACACTGGAAGGCTAACAGAGAAAAATGACTAACGAGGTAATCGCCGGTACAAGGAAATCGAGGGTAAATATATTTACATTGCAAGAAAGTCGTAATGAAGTAAGAATTTCTATATCCCTATGCTTCTGGAATAGTATCGCGAGGTTGAGGAAAGGAAATTACGGAAAAAGTTTTGGTAGGAATTCGAAGATGCGATGAGCTATGAAATTAGTTTGAACTCGGATTATAGGTTGTTCCAATCAATATGCATCGGAGAATAATGAAAATGGTGAGGAAACATTATATACATAGGCATTTTGGATATCGTATGACTGATTTTGAAAGGAATTGGGGAGGATAGCTCGAGGAGCATAACCATTGTATTTGTTAGTAATAAAGTGATATTGAACAAACAATTGGGGAGTGTCAGTGCGAGAGCGACTATGCTGAGGATGAAAAGGATTAGAGAGCCTAGCTGATGAACTATACGGAGTCATTACAGTGTGAGTCTAAGATCAACGGGTACAAGAAGGGATAACCCGAGATGGCACCGAAGGAGTAAACGCAAATAGGGCGCCGTATTTGAGCGGGGGAGCTGCCCACTAATAGAGAAACAAGGAGTGGGGAAAAGGGAGTACTTGCAAGACGATGGGAGGTTATCGCATGGCAAGTCAAGACTACGATAAAGGAAACAGAACGAGAGCGGAATACGAGTTGATATCTGATTATGTACATAAGAACAAAGAGGTGATGGAGTGCATAGATGAGTCCGATGAAAGAGTTAAGAGAGAACAAGAAAAGATTAATCTATGTATAGCATAAAGATATGGTGATCGGATTCTAAGAAAAGGCAACGAACCAACAGAAGTGGTGGGGGTTGTAAACTACAACATTCGAGGACGAATGTTTTAAGGGGGGAAGGATGTTACACCCTGTAGTTTTATACATTGAAATTCATAAGTGTTAGTCGCCGCAAGTGTGGATTTTGGAGTTACTTTCAAGGGAATGTATGGTTGCATGCGTTTAATTTACGATCATGAAGATTTAGTTCAGGTAATAAGCCACGAGAGGATTGGAAAGTAGGGGAATTTAAAAAACTAGGGTTGATGGTCCGCCTTGGAGGGAGGATATCATTTGGAACATGAAAAGTTTTGAGACAAAGCAAAAGCCCATAGTGAAGTTCATGAAGTCCAGTTTCCAACGCAACAAAGCGCTCCTCAATAGGACATTGGGGTAAGGAGATATGGACGTTACAAGTTGGGATGACAGGCCAAGAAAATAGCTTGTGCGAACACGCCACTGTTATGGCAGGCAAGGAAAATAGCATGTGCGAACGCTCCAGGGAGTGGCACGAACGCACAGGAGGCCAAGGGCCAACTCAGCACGAACGCGCCACCACGGGAAGCGAACGCGCTGAGCAAATATTAGCCTCGGGTCAGGGATGAAGAATATATGATCTGAGTATAAGAATATATATATATATATATATATATATATATATATATATATATATATATATATATATATATATATATATATATATCTGACATTTGGAGAGCGTATGGTGTAAATTAGTTCATACGTTACTTGATGAGAAGCCCTCGTAACTGTAAGCTAAGGAGGGGCCCACATGTCTGGGTTTTATAAGGGACATATGAAAAATTATAAGATTAGTACATTGGAAGTTGAGCAAGTCTTAAGAAGGACCCTAAAGCCAAATGTGGGCATAAGCCCTCCAAAGGGATGACTTAATGATACGTTTTCGGATGATTTGACTTGGAGTGGCCAAAACACCATGATAAGTTTGGAATTTGGAATTACACAAAAATGAAAGTTGTAGCTAATTGAATTAGCTTTCCAACCATAGAACGTGGGCCCTCATACGATATCGGGATCAAAATTTATGACCCTTTTACTGAATGAACGCGCAGGCAGTGGAATAAGCCAGTGCGAACGCGCTGACCATTTTTAGGTCGGTGCAACCCAAGCCTAAAAACTTATAAAAGGGACTTTACCCCCTTAAACAACAACCAAACACCCTCTAAGCCTCCCCAATCCTGTGGAAACTTCCACCAACTTCCACTCATCAATTTTCATGCAAATTAAATTATAATTTCCGAATTCCAGTCTAGACAGTGTATAGTTGTGATTATAAAATCGTACAGGGGCGCGCTTTGGCTTAAGTCCAAGAAGGAAAATGAAGATATAGAAATAATATTGGGAGTAAGGTATGAATCTCTTATCATTAATGTTAATTTCGATTTATTTACGGAGGTAAAGTTGTTAAACAATTGTGTAGCGAGTTGGTTAATTATGGAAATTGGAAAACACCGTGTGGGGTGTTTTGTGGAATATTTTGGTGTTGATAATGATGTTATTGTTGTGGGTTGCTAAATTATAATTTCGGGCTGGGCATATCAACAAGGGAGATGCTGTCTGATTTTTGGCAGGATGTAGAACAACTTAACTTGAAAAGTTTAACCCAAGTATTCTACGATGAGTCTAACGATAGTGTGAATCCTCTTAAATGTAGACTTACGAGCTCAGACGAATAAGTGTAGATAATTGGAGGTTGAACAGGTATGTAAAGTTATCCCTTCCTTCTTTTTGACATGAATTACATAAAGTGAGCGAACGATAAACATACATGACTCCAATGAACTCTAGTTCTCAGTAGTGCTTGACATGACATCTGTCTTTGATTCTCAAGTGTTGGTTCATTCTGTTTATTTTTCTCCAGTTCTAAATGGTGATTCAGTTTGCACATGATTGCTCTTAATATTCTTTTCATGCATATTGTTATGGCCTCACTTCACCGAGTCCCTCACTAGAGGGTCGGGTACGTATTCGTGCATATTGTTATGGTATCAGTTAACCGAGTCCCTCACTAGAGGGCCGGTTACATATTCGTGCATAATTTTATTGTATCATTTCACCGAGTCCCACACTAGAGGGTTGGGTACGCATTCGTGCACAGTTTTATTGCATTGTTCACCGAGTCCCTCACTAGAGGGCCGGGTATGTATATTATATTTCACCGAGTCCCATAATGGGCCGAGTACGCTATATTTTTGACCGAGTCCCATAATGAACCAGGTACGCTATATATTTGACTGAGTCCCACAATGGGCTGGGTACGCTATATATTTCATCGAGTCCCATAATGGGTCGGGTACGCTATATATTTCACTGAGTCCTATAATCGGCCGGTACGCTATATATTTCACCGAGTTCTTTAAAGGGCCGGGTATAGTATATTTTATATATGTATATATATACATGACTCATCTCATAAGGTGCAGATGCATTGGTATCCTTGTTTTTCATACTTTCCTCCTGTCATCTTTTACTCAATCATGATCTACTTTATTGTACTTCATACTTTACATACCCAGTACATTTTTCGTACTAACCCCCTTTCTTTGGGGGCTGCGTTTCATGGCCACAGGTACAGATACTTAGTTTGGTGATCCTCCAGCATAGGACTGCTACTCAGCTGCTTGGAGAGCTCTATTGTTCTGGAGCTTGAGTCATTTTGGTACAAATCCTTTTGACATAGACGTTGTTATACTCTTACAGGTCTGTAGAAATGTGTGGGTGGTATTTATGGTTTGGTCACCTATACAGATATAGTCCATTTTGGATATTACCGTGTATAGTGGCAGCCTTGTTGGCTTGCATATTTGTTATGTTTTGGTTAGCTGTGACTTCTCAGGAGACATGTTCATTTTGATATATGACATGATGAGTTTATAGCATGCTTTTACTGATTGCCATATTGTTTTTAGTTCCAGTCTGATTATATCTAGCAGGTTCGTACACAGGTGTCCAGCTCGGGCACTAGTCATGGCCAGCGGTTTGGGTCATGACACGCACCAGCCCCGCTAGCGGCAGTACCAGTTCCTCCAGAAGCTGCAACTGCTCTGGTTATACTAGATGCTATGGCACAGGTGCTAAATTAGTTGTACGGGTATCACTGGTCAGAGCTATACCAGCTGGTCCAGCAGGTAGGGGGGAAGGAGTAGCAGCCCCAGGTTCGGATAGAGCATAGGCTCCGGGCGTTTAGTATGCCCTAGCAGTGGCACCTCACTTGTAGGAAGTTTGGAGTTTTGAGGCCTGTCCGAGGCCAGTTGTAGGACCAGTGATGACTGGCAAAGTGCATGATCTGTTTTGGAGGTTCACTAAAATGAAGCCT
The DNA here is from genome assembly GCF_019175385.1 of Lycium barbarum. Lineage (NCBI taxonomy): Eukaryota > Viridiplantae > Streptophyta > Magnoliopsida > Solanales > Solanaceae > Lycium > Lycium barbarum. Next base: position 48,625,518 of record NC_083348.1, on the reverse strand, counting down.
CCAGTGTTCTATGGTACTGAGTCAGATGATACATATGAGTTCATTATCGACTGTCACGAGAGGCTCCATAAGATGGGGGTTGTGGATAAGTACGGGGTAGAGTTTGTGACCTTCCAGTTCTTGGGTGATGCCAAGCTGTGGTGGAGGGCCTATATGGAGTGCAGATCAGCTGGGTCTCCTCTGTTGACTTGGGTTCTGTTATATTTTGTGTTTTTGGATAAGTACTTCCTGTGTACTCTGAGGGATCGCAGGAAGGATGAGTTCGCTAATATTGATTAGGGAAACTCATTTGTTTCTGTGTACAAGTCCCGTTTCCACTCCCTGTCCCGATATGCTCTTCAGTTATTGCCCACTGAGAGGAAGAGGATACGGTGATTCGTGAAGGGATTGAACACTAGGCTTCAGTTATCAGCCCTTCAGCTTGTAGCCACTGGGGTTTCATTCCAAGATTTAGTAGAGCATGTCCGTGTTATTCAGGGTATTAAGCAAGAAAGTCATGCGAAGCAGGTAGAAAAGAAAGCCTGAAGGGATGGGGTTTTCAGCAACTCCTTCTCGAGAGGTCAGAGTTCGCAGATATATTCAGGGCATCCTGTTCAGTCCGCGATGCAGGTGTCAGCTGGGGACCTGTCAGGGGCAAATTATCAAGCTTCCGGTCAGCATGGGGGCTATACTGCTTCATCAGCTTCTGTCCAGTGACCTACGCTGGACCGTACATATTACGAGTGTGGTGAGATAGGGCACATCATGAGGTTTTCCCCAGACATTGACAAAGTGGGAAGGGGACTCAGTATCAGGCTCTCGGAGCTCCGTTTGCACCAGATCTAGGGGGTAAAGATCGAGCACCGGCAGGGCGGGTTGGCCATACCACGGGTAGGGGTGGTGCCCAACCTAACCGAGGAGGTCCTCAGGCAGGTAGAGGCGGACAGCAGCCCGGCAGGGGCAGGGCTCAGACTGGTCATGGTAAGCGCGGTGGTTCACAGGCTATAGGAGGTCGCTATTATTTGTACGCTTTCCCAGGTAGACCAAAGCCTGAGGCCTCCGATATGGTTATCACAGGTATTATCTCAGTTTATGAACGGATGGCTTTTGTTTTGTTTGATCCCGACTCTACTTTTTCTTATGTGTCTACATATTTTGGTGTGGGTTTGGATATGGTGTGTGATACTCTAGATGTTCCTATTTATGTATCTACTCCAATTAGGGATTCAGTGGTAGTAGATAAAGTCTACCATATTGTACGATAACTTTTATGGGGTATAGTACTTAGGCAGATTTGATGATCTTAGACATGGTAGATTTCGATGTCATATTGGCAATAAGTTAGTTGTCCCCGCATTATGTTATACTAGATTGGCATTCTAAGACTGTTACCTTAGCCACTCCTGGGGCACCTAGACTTGAGTGGAAGGGTAACCTTAGTCCCCTCCCTAAGAAAGTTATGTCCTTTGTTCGTGCTAGGAAGCTAGTGGAGAAGGGAATTTTAGCTTACTTGGCACATAGTCGTCACACCAGTGCAGATGCTCCATCTATTGATTCGGTTCCAGTGGTACGAGAGTTTGTGGATGTGTTCCCCACCTGATCGTGACATTGATCATGACATTGATTTCAGGATTGATTTAGACCTAGGGACTCGTCCTATCTCTATTCCACCTTATTGGATGGCGCCAACAGAACTCTGGGAATTAAAAGAGCAGTTGCAAGATTTTCTGTGTAAGGGGTTTATTCGCCTTAGTGCCTCTCCGTGGGGTGCTCTTGTGTTGTTTGTTAAGAAGAAGGATGGGCCTATCCGTATGTGTATTGATTACCGTTAGTTCAATAAGGTAGCTATTTGGAATAAGTATCCCATTCCCCGTATTGATGACTTGTTTGATCTGTTAGAGGGAGCTTCTGTGTTCTCTAAAATTAATTTGAGGTTAGGGTACCATCAACTGAAGATTCGGGCGGAAGATATTCCTAAGACAGCTTTTCGGACATGGTACAGACACTACGAGTTCTTGGTAATGTCTTTCGGGCTTACTAATGCCCCAACTGCATTCATGGATTTGATGAACAGTTTGTTTAAGCCCTATTTGGACTCTTTCGTAATAGTGTTCATTGATGATATCCTGGTGTACTCTAGAAGTTAGGAAGAGCATGGGAAACATTTAAGAATTACTCTTGGGGTACTGCGGGAGAAGGAGTTGTATGCTAATTTCTCCAAGTGTGAATTCTGGTTGTCTTCTGTGTCTTTCTTGGGGCATGTTATCTCAAAGGAGGGTATTATGGCAGATCCTCATAAAATTCAGGCAGTCAGGGAGTGGGCTAGGCCCACATCAGTGATAGAGATCTGTAGCTTTGTAGGCCTGGCTAGCTATTATCGTTTGTTTGTGAAGGGGTTTGCCTCTATTACTTATCATTTGATCCGTTTGACTCAGAAGGAGATACCGTTTTAGTGGTCCGACGAGTGGGAGGAGAGCTTTCAAAATGTCAAGACATTGTTGACTACAGCGCCTATACTTGCATTGACTGTGTAGGGCAAGGATTTTGTTATTTATTGTGATGCTTCACATTCTAGTTTGGGTGTTGTTTTGATGCAGAGAAAGAAGGGGATTGCCTATGCTTCTCGGCAGTTCAAAGATCCTGCGGAGAACTATCCTACTCATAACTTAGAGTTGGCAGTGGTGGTGTTCGCGTTGAAAATCTAGAGACACTACTTGTATGGATCTGCAGTTTGCAGCATGTGTTCACTCAGAGGGATCTGAACTCTAGGCAGCAGAGATAGATGGAACTATCGAAGGACTATGATATCACCATTTTGTATCATCCTGGTAAGGCAAATGTAGTGGCTGACGCACTGAACAAGATGTCAGCTAGTATGGGGAGTCTGGCTCGTTTGATTTCTTCGGAGCGTCCGTTGGCTAGAGAGGTTCAGACTCTGGCTAACGATTTTATGAGGCTGGATATTTCCAATATAGACAGGGTGTTGGCTTGTGTTGAGGCTCGGTCGTCATTTTTAGAGCAGATTAAGGCTAAACAGTTTAAGGATGCTAAGTTGTGTAAAATGCGTGATAAGGTGTTGCGTGGTGAGGCCAAATAGGCCGTGATTGATGAGGAAGGCGTGCTGCGAATCAAAGGGAGAGTATGTGTGCCACGTGTGAGAAGACCATTCTGATAGAGGCTCATAGTTCGAGGAATTCTATTCATCCGGGCGCTACTAAGATGTATTGGGTTTGAGGCAACAGTACTGATGGACTAGGATGAAGCGTAATATCGTAGAGTTTGTTGCTCAGTGTCTGAATTGCCAACAGGTGATGTATGAGCATCAAAAACCTAGGGGTACACTTCAGAGGATGCACATTCCTGAGTGAAAGTGGGAAAGAATAGCCATGGATTTCGTGGTGGGTTCTTCGAAGACGTTGGGGAAGTTTGACTCTATTTGGGTTATTGTTGGCAGGTCGACTAAGTGTGCCCACTTCCTTTCGGCAAAGATAACTTATGATGCAGAGAAATTGGCTAAAATCTACATGCGTGAGGTGGTTAGGCTTCATGGGGTTCCTATCTCCATTGTGTCCGACAGGGGCACAACGTTCACATCCAGATTTTAGGAGTGTTTGCATGAGGAGTTGGGTACGAGGTTGGATCTTAGTATAGCGTTCCACCCACAATCTGGCGGGCAGTCTGAGCGGACTATTGCGGTCCTTAAAGACATGCTTCGTGTGTGTGTGATAGACTTTAGTGGACATTGGGACCAGCTCTTACCTTTCGCTGAATTTGCATATAACAATAGCTACCACTCGAGTATCGATATGACTCCGTTTGAGGCGTTGTATAGTAGGAGGTGTAGGTCTCCTATTGGATAGTTCGATGCGCTTGAGGTGAGGCCTTGGGGCACTGATCTTCTACGGGAGTCCCTAGAAAAAGTAAAGGTGATCCAAGCTAAGCTCCTAGCTGCCCAGAGAAGGCAAAAGGAGTATGCGGACCGCAAGGTCCAAGATCTTGAGTTTGCAGAGGGAAAGCAAGTGTTGTTGAAGGTCTCACCCATGAAGGGTGTGATGAGGTTCGGAAAGAAGGGAAAGCGTAGCTCGAGGTACATTAGGCCATTTGAGATCCTCATGTGTGTGTGTGGGGGGGGGGGGGGGGGGGGGCGGTGGCTTATAAGTTGGCCTCTCCGAATTTATCAAGCGTTCATCCGGAGTTCCACATTTCGATGTGGAAAAGGTACAACCAGGATGGTTCATATATAATCCGTTGGGATTCGATTTATTAGATAAGAATTTTTCATATGAGGAGGAGCCTGTTGCCATCTTAGATAGGGATGTCCGCAAGTTGAGGTCCAAGGAAATAGCCTCAGTGAAAGTTTAGTAGAAGAATCATCTAGTGGAGGAAGCTACTTGGGAAACAGAATCTGATATGCGTAGCAAGTATCCTCAGCTTTTTCCGGAGATAGGTAATTTCTCTTAGTTTACTCATCTTTGTCCGTTCGGGGACGAACGGTGTTTTAATTGGTATCTGATGTAACGACCCTTCTGATGGTTATGGAAAATGTAGGGTCAACCTACCAAATAGAACCTTCCAAACGGTAGAACGAGCAAGTAGAACTCGATTTTGTAAGCTTAACAGCTAAAACTTGACTTTTTTGTGATACTGTTTAATTTTGATGGAGCCCGTTGTGGTGTGACGCAGGGAATTAGAACTCCGTGGGAAATTCTGAGGCCATGGGTGGATTCGTATGATGTTTTTATGTCTGTGTCCATGTTTTGTTGTGTTTGTGAGGCCTCAGATGAAATGTGGAGTGAAAGTGGGGAAAACTGGACAAAAAGTCGAGTACACTGCCCAAATGGCACCACTGCGGCGGTACCGCTGTAGCGGTGGGTGACCGCTTCCAGCGGTGATCCATTTCTCTTATGGCCGCTATGAAGGGCTATGGCCCGCTACGACGATACCGCTATAGCGGGGGATAGACTGCTAAGCGGTGAACGAATTTTCCTTGGGTCCGCTGTAGAGGTCGCTTGGCCGCTATAGCGGGACCGCTACAGCATTGAAACGACTGCCGCAGCGGTCGACAGGGGCACAAAATTCGTGTTTAAAGACTTAGTCTCATATTCTTTATTCATAATACCCCAACGCAGTTCCCCACAAGCACCTAGGGTGAAAATTCAAGCTAGGGAAAGAAACTCTTGAGAGGTAAGTTTCATGTACTCCTTCCAACCATTTTGTATCATCTTTATGGTTATCATCACTTTTGTGGGTCTTTAATGGTGGAATTGTAATAGAAACCCTAGAAATTAATGAACCTTCTAAACTTGATGGGTTATGGTTATTATCACTTATTTGTCATCTAAAGGCTTTGGTTAATTTCTCTTAATCATGAATTGAATCCTTAGAGCCATAAACTAAGTGAATTGAGACCTAGGGTCCCATAAAAATTGTGTCTTGACCTTGAAAACTGCTGGTAGTGGGAATGTTGATATAATATCGTTATAATTTGATCATTAATGATTACTAAGGCCCTTGTTAGGTTGTCTTACACCTAGAAAATCATCCGCCCATTGAAATGGGGTAAAAAGGAAGGGTATTGTTGAATTGGTACTTTTGATTTGGGTAATTGTGACTCATTGAGCCTTCTATTTCTATACTTTGAGCGTTCCGAGGCTTTAAGGAAAGGAAAAGCTATAGCGGAGTGACTTGCGTTGTTCCAGCTCTACCTTTGAGGTAGGTTACGGTCTACTTGAGTTAGGCTTTGTGTTATATCCCGTGTTTTCACACGTTTGGAGAAACTTGAATTATATGGGATTCTTGAGATATAAGATTAATTTTATATCTTGTTGAACATAGGAGTTATGCATGAAAGAATAGAGTCATGAAAGTGTGGGACAAGGCTAAGGGTAATTTTGGAATTTAGGAAATTTGTTTCGGGAATTACAAAATACGATTCACAAGTTGTTGGGCTTGTAAAATAAGAAACAATTGAGGCCCAAAATATTAGGGGGTGGCCGGCCATGATGGCCTTGGCCCAAGCCCAAAATTTGTATTTAATTTCCATAAGATTAATTAACATAATGGCCTTGATCCAAGCCCATTTTTACTTGGTCATGTGCTTGGTCATGTGACCAAGTCTTGATATTATATGTATAAGAAGATTCAAGACATTAGAAGGCAAGACCAAACAAAGCAAAAATAAGAAAGAAAAGGGAGAGGGTTTCGGGTTTGAGGGGCAAAATTGACCCTCCAAAATCTTGCTTCAAAAATTCATTTCTTGTTAAATTCCTACTAATTCAAGGTTCCTTTGCATCTTGGTATAGTTGGATTGGAGTGGGGAGCACTAGAATCTCCAAGGTGATCATATATTCAAGTGAAGGAGACTTGAGGAAAAGGTAAGAATTTCTACCTTTTTATTGTGTTGTTGAGTTTTGTTTGTGTTGTAGTATGTAGAAATGTGTTGATTGGATGGAAAAATGGAAGTTTGCAATGTGGGTTTGGAATTGGAGGTGTAGCCGTGTGTATATATATGTTGTATAGCCAAAAATGTGTTGAAACTATGTTGTATTCTAGTTGTGAATGTGATGGAATTCATGTTGAGAATGAAAGTGGAATAAATTTGATTGAATTGCTAAAATAGCACTTGGCCGTGTGGTGTATTTGGCTTGAGAATAAAATGGATTAAGTTTGTTTAGTGTATTGGAGTGTTATTGTAATGCTTGATATGTGAATGAAGTTAGAATGATATAAGTTTGTATTGAATTGGAATATAGAAACTTATGTCGTTTTAGTATAATTTTCCGACATTAAGGAAATGAAGTTGTTTGATTGCTAATAGTGATGATCATTGATGAATTTGGAAGTTGGAAACTTGTTATGAAGTTATATGCCAAAGATTTGATGTTTTGCATAAATTAAGACTTTGGCGGAAAATTGTATATTATGTATATCAAGTGTATATCTTAAGGAAAATGATATGAAATGCCTCTAAATCTATGTTGTGATGATCTTGAGTAATTATGGATGTGAAAGTAATGATGTTAGTTTGAAAGTTTGGATTAGAAGGGAAGTTATGGCAAGTTGTGGAAACAATGACTAGTTGAAGGATAATTGTGTTGTTAATGCTTTTTGTTGATGTTAATGTTGTTGTTTGGGTTGTTGTTGATGAATTATAGCCGAGTTGAATTCTCGGGGTGCTATATGTATAGGAGAGGTGCTGCCGAAATTTCGGTAGCCAATTATGCATCAAATTGGAACTTTGGTATTATTAGCTTACAATTGGTAAACTTGACCAATTGCAGTTTTTCGACGAAACGGGAAGTGAGATTGGAAAGGCTTAAGGAGCGTGAAAGGTATGTAAAGCAAACCCAATTCTTCCCTTGGCATGCCCCTAGTATGTTAGGGTCGGATCCGGGCCTCGAAGGACCTCTTGGCCCTCGGAATCCGCAAGACAAAATTTCAGTTTTTCTTTCAATAGAATTGAACTACTTTGATACGCTTTTTCTGAAATTATGCGATTTTGCTCCAAATTACTCAGAAAGTCATAGAATGTCTGTAGAACCTTTTTAGGTGATTCGATATGCTTAGAGGGCACAATTTGAGCCCGCCGCCTTATTTGTCCCGAGGCGGGCCCGCTATTTACGGTTTTGCCCCTAATATGCTAAAGATTCCTTTTTAAGCGATTTTTGAAAGAAATGTTTTAATTACCCTACTAATCGCTTAACGAATATTATTCTAAATATTCTATTAAATCTTATAAATTATTTTGACACTCGGAATGACTTCAGTAAAGTTATATTTTTGTAAATTATTATGATATCCGAATTGTATTAATTCTGATTCCGTCCGACTCCATTTGATTTGTTTGTCTTCGCTACGCCTCATCGAGTCTTTGAAAATACTTATGATATTTTTAAATTGCATTAGTCTCTCACTACTCCATTCGTGGATGTCCCAATGTTTCCCACACTGAGCCCGGGCCAGGATATGTTGTCAAGCGTAATTCTCTGCATTGTTCGCCGCGTCCCGTTGTGAGGAGGCAGGTATACGCGTACATGGGTCTGTGGAGTATGATGTGCCATGTCCGCCTATTCTGATCTGATCTGTATGGCCATTTTGATATGACATTATATGATACGGGGCCACGCCCCTTTTTCTGATTCCTCTGTATAGTGGCACCAGCGTCGGGAGGGTGGCCACATTCTGTCTGCCGAGTCCCGTGTCAGGGACCGGATATGATATGATATGACATATGTTTTTGTACGCATTCTGTCTGTTTTGGAAATATGCATTTGACACTCTGGATTCTGTACTCATTTTCTGTAACCAATATGATTTGACTTATGTGATTCCGCTTTACATATTCAGTACATATTTCGTACTGACCCCCTTTCTTCGGGGGCTGCGTTTTCATGCCGCGCAGGTACTGACGACAGGTTCGCTGATCCACACGTTTAGGATCCTATTTCTGCTATTTGGGGCGCTCTCTTCTACAGAGCCCATCTTTTGGTACAGTCTGTCACTGCTATCTGGATATGTACTTTGTTCAGGGTATGACGGGGCCCTGTCCCGTCTTATGATTATGATATGTTCTGTAGAGGTCTGTGGATACATCTGTGTGGGTTCTGTACATATGTTTGGGATATTCTGTTCTGTGATGGCCTTATCGGCCTATGTGTGCCAAGTCTGCTTTTCTGCTAAGTTCTGTAGCGACCACTAATATTATTATTATATTATTATTCTGTTAATATGCTAATTTGGGGTATCGGGTACGTATAGGTGCCCAGCTCGGGCACTGGTCGCGGCCCACGGGGTTGGGTCGTGACAAAAGTGGTATCAGAGCAGTTCGTCCTCGGAATGTCCACAGACCGTGTCTAGTAGAGTCTTGTTTATCGGTGTGTTGTGCACCACGCCTATAAACAGGAGGCTACAGGGCATTTAGGATACTACCCTTCTTTCTGTCTTAGATCGTGCGATAGAGCTGTGTTATCAGGATGACCCCTCCCTAACGAGTGGCTATATTTGCAGATATGCCTCCAAAAAAGGCAACCGCGGCCCAAAAGGCCAAGTCAGCAGCCTTGGGAGAGACTAGCCTGGTCCAGAGGATTACCAGGGCCCAGGCACATATTGCTCCGGGGACTTTGCCCCAGACAGAGGGTTCGTCTACACCGCCACTCGTGGAGGAGATTGGGGCGGCCGCAGCCGCAGATCGGGGGGCGGCTCCACCGCCAGCTCCCGCAGTTCCAGTACCTGATCCTCCAGCTCCACGGCCAGGCACTGAGGATCAGTCTATGAGGGAGGCAGTCCAGTTGCTGACGAGACTTGTGGCAGGGCAGGTTCAGGGGCATGGACTGGGAGGTGACCGGGCAGTCAGGCGTGATAGTTCGAGAGCCCGTGAGTTTTTGACTTGTAACCCTCCAGAGTTCTTCGGGACAAAGCCCGAGGAGGATCCTGAGGAGTTTATCAGGAAGATGCGACGCACTCTAGATTTGATTAATGCTTCCGAGACAGAGTCAGTCGCGTTAGCTTCGTACCGGTTATATGATGTGGCGGCAAACTGGTACGAGTCATGGGGGATATCCAGGGGGGACGGCGCTCCTCCAGCAGTTTGGGGCGATTTTTCTCAGGCATTTCTTGGACATTTTCTGCCCCCAGAGTTGCGACGAGCCAGATCTGATAGATTCTTATTATTGAGGCAGAAGGGCCGCAGTATCCGGGACTATAGTTTGGAGTTTGATTCCTTGGCCCGATATGCACCTACTGTGGTGGCTACTATGGCGGACCGGATGCACAGATATATTATGGGGCTGGATCGGTATTTTGTTGATAGCTGCTTAGTATTGGCTGCTCAGCCCGGTATGGACATTGCCCGTATGCAGGCCCATGCCCAGGGCATGGAGGATCGGGGCAGAGGAGGACACCAGCCTGACAGGGGCCAGGATCGGAGACAGCCCAAGAGGGCCAGGTCATCTGGAGATTTTCGGGGCAGACAGCCCCAACAGCCGCAGCAGCCTAGCAGATTTTCATCTCAGCCGGCGCAGAGCGCGCCTCCCCAGCCTACAGGTCGCAGATTCGATAGCCCAGGGTATTCAGGAGCAGGCCAGAGCTCCAGGGCTTCAGGTTCGCGGACAGATAGGGGTTCTGGTCAGATGAGGCCACCCAGGGTTCAGTGTTCTTTTTGCGGCAGATACCATACGGGAGAGTGCTACAGAGCCACCGGTGCATGCTTTTCTTGTGGCCGTCAGGGCCATTCTGTGAGAGATTGCCCGTATAAGGGTAGTTCGGGTGGTGTAGCGCAGCCTACCGGATCAGCCGCTGGGTCTTCATCTTCGTCAGTGGCTATGCGCCCTACGGGGCAGGGTATTTCGGCACCAGCGGGTCGTGGCAGAGGCCGTGGTGGAGCTTCTGGTATTAGCGGTCCTTCGAACCGCATTTATGCTTTGGCCAGTCGCCAGGATCAGGAGGCATCTCCTAATGTCGTTACAGGTACTTTATTGGTCTTCTCTCGGTCTGTGTATGCATTAATTGATCCAGGTTCGACTTTATCATATATTTCACCCCTTGTTGCCGGTAAAATTGGTATTATGTCTGAACCTATAGAGCCATTTGAGGTAGCCACGCCGATAGGGGATTTTGTTGTAGCGAAACAGGTTTATAAAGACTGTTCTGTGATCGTTTGTGACCGTGACACTAAGGCAGATCTGGTAGAATTAGATATGACTGAATTTGATGTTATTATGGGTATGGATTGGCTAGCTTCCTGTTACGCTAATGTTGACTGCCAGAATAAGGTAGTTCGCTTCCAGTTTCCCGGGGAGCCAGTTATCAATTTGGCTGGTAATACAGCATCGCCGAAAGGTAAGTTTATTTCATACCTTAAGGCAAAGAAAATGATCAGAAAGGGTTATATCTATCATCTGGTTCGGGTGCAAGACTTGGACGCCGAGACGCCGACACTTCAGTCAGTCCCCGTGGTTAGTGAGTTTCCAGATGTTTTCCCCGACGAGCTTCCAGGTCTTCCTCCAGAGCGGGAGATAGACTTCTCTATTGACTTACTCCCAGACACTCAGCCTATCTCTATTCCTCCGTATAGAATGGCGCCTGCAGAGTTAAAGGAGTTGAAGGAGCAGCTGAAAGATTTGTTGGGTAAGGGCTTCATCAAACCCAGTACTTCGCCTTGGGGAGCCCCGGTATTATTTGTGCGTAAGAAAGACGGGTCGCTGCGTATGTGTATTGATTATCGGCAGCTGAATAAGGTAACGATAAAGAATAAATACCCCCTCCCCAGGATTGATGATTTGTTTGATCAGCTATAGGGCGCTAAGTGTTTTTCGAAGATAGATCTTCGATCCGGTTACCACCAGGTGCGAGTACGAGAGGCCGATATCCCTAAGACAGCTTTCCGGACCCGATATGGGCATTACGAGTTCAGGGTTATGTCTTTTGGGCTAACAAATGCTCCCGCAGTATTCATGGATTTGATGAACCGGGTATTCAGGCCATTCTTGGATATGTTTGTAATTGTATTCATTGATGATATCCTGGTTTATTCTCGGTCTGAGGCGGAGCACGCAGATCATCTGAGATCGGTATTAGGGGTACTCCGGCATCAGAAGTTATATGCGAAATTTTCTAAGTGCGAATTCTGGCTGTCTTCAGTGGCCTTCTTGGGGCATATTATTGCAGCTGATGGTGTCCGGGTGGACACACAGAAGATTGAGGCCGTGAAGAATTGGCCCAGACCTACGACGCCCACAGAGGTACGCAGTTTCCTGGGGTTAGCAGGTTATTACAGGAGGTTTGTGGAGAAGTTTGCTTCGATTTCAGCGCCTTTGACAAGGCTGACTCAGAAGGGAGCTAAGTTCCAGTGGTCTGACGCTTGTGAACGGAGCTTCCAGTTGCTGAAGGAGAAGCTGACTACAACCCCAGTTCTGACTCTTCCAGAGGGACCGGATGGGTATGTTATTTATTGTGACGCTTCTGGCATGGGGTTAGGCTGTGTATTGATGCAGCACGGCAGAGTTATAGCGTATGCTTCCCGGCAGCTCAAAAAGCATGAGAAGAATTATCCTACCCACGATCTGGAGCTCGCAGCGGTGATTCATGCTCTGAAGATATGGAGACACTATTTATATGGCGTTCATGTGGATATCTATACTGATCATAAGAGTCTCCAGTATATTTTCAGACAGAGAGAGCTTAATTTGCGGCAGCGGAGGTGGCTGGAGCTTCTGAAAGATTATGATGTAGATATTCTGTATCATCCGGGCAAGGCTAATGTTGTTGCAGACGCGCTCAGTCGGAAGTCTATGGGCAGTTTAGCCGATTTACAGCCAGACAGGAGAGAGATAGCCCGTGATGTTCAGCAGTTGGCTAGTCTCGGGGTTCGTCTGGCCGATTCTGGAGATACCCAGATTTCTGTTCGAGGGGTTTCTGAGTCATCTATCAGGGACGATATTAAGCGGCATCAGTTTGAGGATCCTGTCTTAGCTCGGTACAGGGACACAGCCTATGATAAGGAGAGGACTCCGTTCGAGTTTTCACCGGACGGCACTATGTTATACAAAGGCAGGTTGTGTGTACCGGATATTGCAGGCCTTCGGCAGCAGGTTATGAGCGAGGCACATTATGCTCGCTACTCGGTCCATCCTGGGTCTACGAAGATGTACCATGATCTCCGATGCTTATACTGGTGGGACGGTATGAAACGGGATGTTGCAGAGTTCGTCGCCCAGTGCCCTAATTGTTAGCAGGTCAAGATTGAGCATCAGAAGCCGGGTGGACTGTTGCAGGAGATGGAAATCCCGACTTGGAAGTGGGAGGTTATTAATATGGACTTCATTCCAGGATTGCCTCGCACTCCACGGAAGTATGATTCCATCTGGGTCGTCGTTGATAGGCTGACGAAATCAGCCCATTTTCTTCCCGTCAGGACTACCTATTCCGCCGAGGATTATGCCAGGCTCTATATTAAGGAGATTGTGAAGCTTCACGGAGTTCCTATATCTATTATTTCTGACAGAGGCGCCCAGTTTACGGCGCATTTCTGGAGATCTTTTCAGGAGGGACTAGGGACTCAGGTGAGTCTGAGCACCGCATTTCATCCTCAGAGCGACGGGCAGGCCGAGCGCACTATACAGACGCTGGGGGATATGTTGCGGGCCTGCATTATCGATTTCAGAGGCAGCTGGGATGATCACTTGCCGTTGATTGAGTTTGCATATAATAACAGTTACCATTCCAGCATCCAGATGGCTCCGTACGAGGCTTTATATGGCAGGAAATGCAGATCGCCGATCGGCTGGTTCGATATTGGCGAGACAGAGTTGATTGGCCCAGATATGGTCCAGCAGGCAGTGGACAAGGTGAAGCTTATTCGAGAGCGACTGTTAACAGCCCAGAGTCGACAGAAGTCATACGCGGATAAACGGCGTCGACCGTTGGAGTTTCAAGTAGGCGATTGGGTATTCCTGAAGGTATCGCCTATGAAAGGCGTAATGCGGTTCGGCAGAAAGGGTAAGCTTAGTCCGCGTTATATTGGGCCTTATCAGATTGTTCGGAAAGTTGGAAATGTCGCCTATGAGTTAGATCTGCCATCTGATTTGGAAGCGGTACATCCGGTGTTTCACGTCTCTATGCTTCGTAAGTGCATCGGTGACCCTTCCAGAATATTCCCTGCAGATGATATTCAGGTGACGGAGCAGTTATCATACGAGGAGCAGCCCGTGTCTATTTTGGATCGTCAGGTAAGGAGGCTCCGGAATAAAGATGTAGCCTCCGTTAAGGTACTGTGGCGGAACGATAATAGGGAGGAAATGACGTGGGAGGCCGAAGAGGAGATGAAGAAGAAATATCCTCATCTGTTCCCTATGCCCACAGGTAACCTTAAATTCCTGCTTAAATTTATTTCAATGTCAATCGTATATCCTATGTGTTGTCTATAATCAGAACCTCCCCCAAGGTATTTTCCAACCTTATGAGGTTAATTTACATTCGAGGACGAATGTTCTAAAGGAGGGGAGGATGTTATATCCCGTGTTTTCACACGTTTGGAGAAACTTGAATTATATGGGATTCTTGAGATATAAGATTAATTTTATATCTTGTTGAACATAGGAGTTATGCATGAAAGAATAGAGTCATGAAAGTGTGGGACAAGGCTAAGGGTAATTTTGGAATTTAGGAAATTTGTTTCGGGAATTACAAAATACGATTCACAAGTTGTTGGGCTTGTAAAATAAGAAACAATTGAGGCCCAAAATATTAGGGGGTGGCCGGCCATGATGGCCTTGGCCCAAGCCCAAAATTTGTATTTAATTTCCATAAGATTAATTAACATAATGGCCTTGATCCAAGCCCATTTTTACTTGGTCATGTGCTTGGTCATGTGACCAAGTCTTGATATTATATGTATAAGAAGATTCAAGACATTAGAAGGCAAGACCAAACAAAGCAAAAATAAGAAAGAAAAGGGAGAGGGTTTCGGGTTTGAGGGGCAAAATTGACCCTCCAAAATCTTGCTTCAAAAATTCATTTCTTGTTAAATTCCTACTAATTCAAGGTTCCTTTGCATCTTGGTATAGTTGGATTGGAGTGGGGAGCACTAGAATCTCCAAGGTGATCATATATTCAAGTGAAGGAGACTTGAGGAAAAGGTAAGAATTTCTACCTTTTTATTGTGTTGTTGAGTTTTGTTTGTGTTGTAGTATGTAGAAATGTGTTGATTGGATGGAAAAATGGAAGTTTGCAATGTGGGTTTGGAATTGGAGGTGTAGCCGTGTGTATATATATGTTGTATAGCCAAAAATGTGTTGAAACTATGTTGTATTCTAGTTGTGAATGTGATGGAATTCATGTTGAGAATGAAAGTGGAATAAATTTGATTGAATTGCTAAAATAGCACTTGGCCGTGTGGTGTATTTGGCTTGAGAATAAAATGGATTAAGTTTGTTTAGTGTATTGGAGTGTTATTGTAATGCTTGATATGTGAATGAAGTTAGAATGATATAAGTTTGTATTGAATTGGAATATAGAAACTTATGTCGTTTTAGTATAATTTTCCGACATTAAGGAAATGAAGTTGTTTGATTGCTAATAGTGATGATCATTGATGAATTTGGAAGTTGGAAACTTGTTATGAAGTTATATGCCAAAGATTTGATGTTTTGCATAAATTAAGACTTTGGCGGAAAATTGTATATTATGTATATCAAGTGTATATCTTAAGGAAAATGATATGAAATGCCTCTAAATCTATGTTGTGATGATCTTGAGTAATTATGGATGTGAAAGTAATGATGTTAGTTTGAAAGTTTGGATTAGAAGGGAAGTTATGGCAAGTTGTGGAAACAATGACTAGTTGAAGGATAATTGTGTTGTTAATGCTTTTTGTTGATGTTAATGTTGTTGTTTGGGTTGTTGTTGATGAATTATAGCCGAGTTGAATTCTCGGGGTGCTATATGTATAGGAGAGGTGCTGCCGAAATTTCGGTAGCCAATTATGCATCAAATTGGAACTTTGGTATTATTAGCTTACAATTGGTAAACTTGACCAATTGCAGTTTTTCGACGAAACGGGAAGTGAGATTGGAAAGGCTTAAGGAGCGTGAAAGGTATGTAAAGCAAACCCAATTCTTCCCTTGGCATGCCCCTAGTATGTTAGGGTCGGATCCGGGCCTCGAAGGACCTCTTGGCCCTCGGAATCCGCAAGACAAAATTTCAGTTTTTCTTTCAATAGAATTGAACTACTTTGATACGCTTTTTCTGAAATTATGCGATTTTGCTCCAAATTACTCAGAAAGTCATAGAATGTCTGTAGAACCTTTTTAGGTGATTCGATATGCTTAGAGGGCACAATTTGAGCCCGCCGCCTTATTTGTCCCGAGGCGGGCCCGCTATTTACGGTTTTGCCCCTAATATGCTAAAGATTCCTTTTTAAGCGATTTTTGAAAGAAATGTTTTAATTACCCTACTAATCGCTTAACGAATATTATTCTAAATATTCTATTAAATCTTATAAATTATTTTGACACTCGGAATGACTTCAGTAAAGTTATATTTTTGTAAATTATTATGATATCCGAATTGTATTAATTCTGATTCCGTCCGACTCCATTTGATTTGTTTGTCTTCGCTACGCCTCATCGAGTCTTTGAAAATACTTATGATATTTTTAAATTGCATTAGTCTCTCACTACTCCATTCGTGGATGTCCCAATGTTTCCCACACTGAGCCCGGGCCAGGATATGTTGTCAAGCGTAATTCTCTGCATTGTTCGCCGCGTCCCGTTGTGAGGAGGCAGGTATACGCGTACATGGGTCTGTGGAGTATGATGTGCCATGTCCGCCTATTCTGATCTGATCTGTATGGCCATTTTGATATGACATTATATGATACGGGGCCACGCCCCTTTTTCTGATTCCTCTGTATAGTGGCACCAGCGTCGGGAGGGTGGCCACATTCTGTCTGCCGAGTCCCGTGTCAGGGACCGGATATGATATGATATGACATATGTTTTTGTACGCATTCTGTCTGTTTTGGAAATATGCATTTGACACTCTGGATTCTGTACTCATTTTCTGTAACCAATATGATTTGACTTATGTGATTCCGCTTTACATATTCAGTACATATTTCGTACTGACCCCCTTTCTTCGGGGGCTGCGTTTTCATGCCGCGCAGGTACTGACGACAGGTTCGCTGATCCACACGTTTAGGATCCTATTTCTACTATTTGGGGCGCTCTCTTCTACAGAGCCCATCTTTTGGTACAGTCTGTCACTGCTATCTGGATATGTACTTTGTTCAGGGTATGACGGGGCCCTGTCCCGTCTTATGATTATGATATGTTCTGTAGAGGTCTGTGGATACATCTGTGTGGGTTCTGTACATATGTTTGGGATATTCTGTTCTGTGATGGCCTTATCGGCCTATGTGTGCCAAGTCTGCTTTTCTGCTAAGTTCTGTAGCGACCACTAATATTATTATTATATTATTATTCTGTTAATATGCTAATTTGGGGTATCGGGTACGTATAGGTGCCCAGCTCGGGCACTGGTCGCGGCCCACGGGGTTGGGTCGTGACACTTTGGTTATTTGATTGTATGGTTTGTGAATTCTTTAGGAGAAAGCATGTCTAGTTTTCATGCATGCTATTGTGTGTTGAAGTCCTATGTGAATGCGATTGAGTGATTGTGTAGGCTTCATGCCACTATTCCTGTGTGTTTAATCTACAGTGGATGTGTTTGTGATGAGAACCTAATATAATCTTCTCGGCGATATTGTGATATGAAATGATCAAACATGCATTGATAATGAGAAGGTAAGGAACACTGTCATGTAAAGAGGTATGGAAAGGAACAAATGTGACCTAGATTATGGGCTCATGGTCCGAGGTTAGTTACGGAAATGAGAGGTACATTGATGTGGCTCGCATCCGAGGTTCGTTCCGGAGCGGAGATTTATGTTCGGGTCCGAGGAGTGAATTCGGAACGAGTGGTACATGGACACCATGGGTCCCTTGCAGGTCATGACTACTGAGCAATGACATTAGTTAGCATATATGTATAGGGATGTGGTTATTGGGGTAAACATATTTCCGTTATGGCTTCCGTTGATTGTGATTCCTGATGTCTTGGTAACATGATTGTGTATATCCTTGGTTGACTTGTTGTGGGTTATTGATATTCGTGTCTGTTGGCTGGCTTGTTTATTCTATTGATTTTATGAGATACGCATGATACTAATCTTAGTCGGCCTATGATATCTACCAGTACATAGTGTTTGTACTGATACTACCTTGCTGCATTCTTTTGAGTGTAGATTGTGATACAGAGATTGCTACCCACCCTCACATCTAGCGTTGAGGACGTTTGCTGATAGATTTAGGTTGAGCTTCTATCCATGTCAGGCAGCCCGAAGATCTCCCTTTTATGATGTCTTTTCCTATTCTGGACATTATGGATATTTGTTAGACAAATTTCATTCTTTAGAGATATTTTAGATTAGAGTCCTGGAACGATGACTTTGAGATTTTGTAATCGTTAGAACTTCTGCACTTATTTCAGTATTTTATGGCATGACTTATTTCGTTTGTTTGATGCTTGAATGAGTAATAACTGACTAACTTGGTTAATATAAAATCGGACTTGAATGGATAGATGACTTGTGTATTGGTTCACCCACTAGGAGTTAGTTTGGGTGCCAGTCATGGCGGGTTGGGTCGTGACAGATATTGCTCGGGTTTCCACGCGTGATGGTTGCCATGTGCAGGACCTCAAATCCTTAGCTATATTGTGCACCTCACGCACTTGTGTGGGAACCTAGGGTAATTTCCATGAAGTTTCATCGGTTGGGTACAAATTTTGGGAATTTTATCTCATTTGTACAATTTTGGTAATATTGTACCGTTGGAATTGTATCATATGGAGATTTGTGCTGGCAAGCATAGTATCCTCGTATTTATATGATTTTTTGTGGATTTTATTGATTTTATGGTACAAGTTTGTTAGATTTTCATTTTGTCCTCTCTGTTTTATTTTTGAAATTATGATGAGGTACAATTTGGGAAATATTTTGGGGGGAAATGGGAGCACAGGTGTCCTTTATTTTCGTCCTAAAGATTCCTATACAATGGAGGCTATAAATAGTAAGTGGAAGAACAAGAAAATGGTCTAGATTTTTATACCCTAAAAATAACTAAGGTTTCATATATACTAGCTATACTGTTGCTATTAAAGGATACAAAAAAATACAACATATAGGAGAAGATAAAAAATATAAGAAGAAAAGATGATTTGAGGATTTGTGAAGGGTTTTGTTGCTTGGAGTGTTGAACCAATCCCCTTTTGATCTTTAGGTTGCCCCAACAAAACGTAAATTCTCATTTCAATCCTTGTTTTCATTTCAAAATATGATTATCTATTATTTGTGATGCTTGTTAGTTATGAAAATGATTGTATATTAGTTGATTCTTTTTAGTGATTAAGTAAATGTTCTGTCTCCTTTATTGTTGTTTGAAATTGGAAAATGAGTTAGGAAGTTTAAAATTAGACAATGTTAAGCAATTTTGAGTTGCTTAAGTTAATAAAAATGAAGAAAAGATAATTTAAGTTAGGATTCTTGACACTAAGTTAGTAAAGTTGATATTTTTTATCTAAGTTAGCTACTTTTGATGGTTCTTGATAAGTAACACTAGTTGGTTGAAAATCTGTCCTAATTTATAACCTTATACCTGCTTAACTTTTATTGATATTTTAAAATCATAAGTTGGATTGGAGAAGTTGCTAGAATAGTTTGAAAAATAGATAGGATTAAGTTGAAAACACCTCTAAGTCTAAAAAGGTGCCACTTGGAACCTATTTTAGTCTCAAGTATTAAAAATGATTTCTTTCCTTCATTATTGAATGAATGTTTACTTGTTTCAATAGCTTGATTCATTTTAGAACAATGTGACTGCTTCTAAGAATGTTTAACAATGTTTTAAATAAGTAAGTTTTTCTGAAAACTAGATCCTGGAGTCTTGCTTTGAAGTTTAATTGCAATTTGTGCAAACTCGGATGTCCTGTGTGAGTTTGGGTATAGAAAAACAGGATTTGCAAGTCATTCTTGACTTTAAAACTGCTAAACTTGATAATCTAGTAAAGTTGAAGGTCTTATAATTTGATTTGTAGTCTGTTAGCCTCTTATATTGTAAAAAAAAAAATGATTTTTAAAGTAGTAAAGTTATTTCTGGGATGTATGTTAGAGATTTGAAGTTTAAAACTGGCTAATATGAATTATAGTTTAAAATGAAATTTGGATTCCCTATTAGCTTTTAACTTTATCAAAATAAATTAAAAAGGGTGTGAGTCAGTCTTGTGTGTGGATTATGGAGTTGTTGAGATTCCAGGCTTAGCTAAGTGATGGTAAGCTTAAAGTTTTGGAACTTTTCTTTGCTAAACTATGGTCTTATAAACTTGTGTAGCTTCATATTTGTTCTTGTTTGGAATCTTTGGAAGTTTAAAAAAATAAAGTAGGCCAGAAATACCCCTTGTTTTAATATTTTCTCTGTTTGAGGTTATTTATGTTATGAAGTTGGAAATTGAATTGTGTTTTTTTAAGGAATAAGTGTGAGAGGTCTAAATCAATGTTCAAGTTGAATGTAATTCCTAAATCCATAGAAGTTGTTTTTCCTTACTTTGTATGTCACAACTTGTGCAAAATTGTTTGTTTATGGCTTGAGTTCTCAAAAACCAACTTGGTTGGATCATAGGTTTTAAAGTACTCAGCTTTAGGAATTTTAACTATTAAAGGCTTGAGAATTAAGTAGAAAATGACTTAAAACCATGTGACAGTCTTACTAGTTCAATTTGTCCTCCTTTGTTTGAAAATAAGTCTCAAAGATGTGCATTATCCATCTTGTTTTGTGTTGTCTTAACTGTGTTAATCTATATCTGCCTTGATGATCCTAAGATAGGTACCATGTACCCTCTATGAGTTACTTCTAATTTCTTTTGAACTGTTG
Organism: Lycium barbarum; assembly: GCF_019175385.1. NCBI lineage: Eukaryota > Viridiplantae > Streptophyta > Magnoliopsida > Solanales > Solanaceae > Lycium > Lycium barbarum. Next base: position 48,605,056 of record NC_083348.1, on the reverse strand, counting down.
AATTTCTTGTTTTGTAACTGCCTTTGTTGTGTGACTTGCAATATGAGAAGTTTAACTTAAAACCTTTCCTAGGCTAGACTATATCCCTTATTAGCCTTATTTAGACACTGTTAGACCTCTTGAAACCAACCTAGTTTGGAATATCTCTGGTGTGATAGTATTTGTAACCTGTACACTGTTTAGAGTAACCTTACTATTTTGGAAGGAAATTGAACCTTTTTAAATAACTGGAATATTTAAGACTAAAGTTTAAAAAAAAAAAGGTGAAAACCTGTTTTGGCTTAAAACCAGTAGACCATGATTTGTAATTGTGCTATAAGTTGGCATTTTGTTCACTTTTCGAAATCTGAAAAGATAAAGTTGAGTAAAACTGTTTCCTGTGTAAAACTGCTTTTGTGATTCTTGCTAAGTCATTAGGGTACACATTGAACCTAGTATCAGCTATTTGTACTCAAAACTTGGGAGTCTCACCTCTGCTTACCATTGATCACAATTTTCTGTTGACTAATAGGCTAGAAGCTGTAAAACTAGAAGATATGAGCCTATTATGTATAGATTGTGTGTTCCATGATTCTTTTGAATGATTATTTTGACTCTGCACATAAATAAACCCCTCTAATAGTGCAAAACTTAGTCCATAAAACCGGTCTTCAGGTAAAGCCTTTTGACATAATATTTAGTGTTGATGGAAGTCTAGGATAAAAAATAGGATTTTGAAAAGGTTCCTCTCCTTTATTTACTTGAATTCCCTTTACCTGAAGCCATGAAGCATTTCCGTTAGTTTAAGTGTGCATTACAATTTGATTTTGAGACCAAAAAAAAGATTTATAGGGAAGAAAAATCTTGTATTGGTGCTTCATGTGAACTGTTCATTCTTTTTCCAAAGTTGAATTAGACTACTTGTTTGTTTTCCCATCTTGCTTCTTCCTTTTTGGCTGCTTTTGTGACAGTTGGAATTCTAAACTTGCTTGAAATATGATTGGAGAGGTGTTAAGTACAAAGACTGTGAACTTTTTCTGAAATGTGTTGTGTTGACTATACAAGTTTAAAAGAAAGCTATAAATATTTTAGAAAAGCTAAACTGCATTTGTTTTTTTTTTAAAATTGGTTGTTTTCTCCTTTTCTTGACTATTGTATGATCCCACACTGAACCTCAATAATATTGCTGAAAATCCTTTCTTTGAACTATGTCTGAATTAGCACACTTAACTGGTTAGGAAAATGAAAATGAAACTATTATAATTCTGCTCCTCTCTTTTCTTTTCTTGATGGATATTGTTGTGTCTATGAGTGTAACCCCTCCATGATCATTTAGGTCTAAACTTACATTTGAAACCCCTGCCCATAGTTACCTAGTTCATATTTGAAATCTGTGCAGATGTCTTTGTCTGAAAATTGACCTCTAGGACTATGTGTGTAACTGTCATTTGATCCCATTAGTTTAATAAGACAATTTGAAAACAAGTTGTGATATGGAGCATCATTTAAAGGTCCTTGAATACCTCACATAATCTGGCATTGTTGGGTTGCTTGTGACTTGTCTTAACCTATGTTTGGAGACCCTATCTGTGCATCATTTTAAACTTGTCCACCTCTTGGTATTTCTGGGGGAAAATGCTAGTTGGGACCTTTGTTTTGAGACTTGGTTTAAGACTTATTGACTGTCTAAAATGAATTTTTCAAAACCTATTGAGTGTAATTTGAAAAAACTTGAAAACTGAAAAGTGTATTGAGACTAAATTGGTACTGTTTCACTTTTGCTTGAATCTGCAATGTGTTGGTTTTAGTTTTAGGTGATAATTCATCACTATGCCACTTTCTTGCATCAACACCTCTTCAAAAAGGTTTTGAACTTGGCTCATGTACAACTTGTTTGCACGAAATTGCTTAGTTTTCCCTCCTGTGCTAGCGGAACTACTCTGTCACACTCTTGTTTTTTAATTTGTTGATAACTGGCCTTAAAGCTGTGTTATGGATAATATTTTATTGTTTGTTTAGTCTTAATTAGTAGCTAAATACCTAAGTTTGGAATTATAGCATTTGCTGGGTAGATTTGAAGTTTCTATGTGAGCTAAATGTGGTGTTTGAGAGTTGATATCAGTTGAGTATATAGCGTATATTGAGGTGTGTAGAGGGTATGACCTTCATGGGTTTTTCTCTCTATTTTAGTAGGTATATCATGTATATCGCAGTCTGACACTTAGAAAATTTTAAGAAGAAGATAATTTTGGGCCCCAATTCTGGCTTGTCCTTAGTCTTGGTGATCTGATAAGTGTTATATTAAGCAATTGATGGGCTTTTGCATAAATTGTCCGCTATTTTGCGAGTATAATAATTTTGGGCTTGGCCCGGAAGCATCGTAATTCAGTTTTTGGCTTTGTAAATTTGATTATCATCCTCGGTTATTTTACTAATATTATGTATACCTATTTGTTGTGATTACCCCTATACGTTGGTGGGTCTATTGAGGCCCACTAACAATTCTAAATAGAGTCTACCCCTATCATGGAAGGCATAAGCATTGGAACGCATATTGGAGCGAAAAATATTAATTCGTGCATTTTTCTATTGGGCTTGGTCTGCCCAACTTCCTATCCTATTTAGTTTTGCCTTTCAATTCATTATGTTTATGATTTATTGGAACCTTTAAGATTATCACATATTTAGAGTCGCAAAAACCATTTATGAAAACTAAAAAATTGACTTTGGAAAATTCTTGTGGCAAACGGCCTTTTTGGACTGATTGTACTTGTATAATATTGACGCATCTTTAAATTTGAAAATAATGATTTTTGGGGAAAAAATTGACGAACTTAACTAATTTTTAAAACAAAAATGACCATGGACCAGTGGACTATTGGACCGTTTGGACTTGATTTGGACTTGGACTGTTTTTTACTATCTTAGACTAAAAGATGACTAAAAAAATCTAAAATCTAAAATATGGTTAAAATATGGACAATAATAGTATGCCAAAAAATGTTTTTTTCTAAAAAAGCTTAGCTTAACTAAAACTCTTTTAACCTCGGGTGGGCTTATGTAGTATTCTACTTAGGTTAAACGCCTTCGGGTTTTAACCAAGGTGTTCTAGTCCGAAACCCAAAACGCTCAATTTTGGAAAAAACTTTACCACTTTTATTTCTTCAAAGTGTTATATTTTGCATAAATGACTAACCTTTTACTGCGCGAATCTAAAACAAAAGTAGTTTTTATCAAAAGCGATTTATATTCACAAGGCATACTATTAAAACCCGTAGGTCAATCGTATTTTACGGATCCTTAATACCGGGGTGCCTAGCACCTATCCCGGGGGATCACCAGAACCCTTACCCATACTTTGGTTTAGATTGGTTTCTTTTAAAATTTAACCGTTATAAATGAACCCTTTCGAACTGGTTTTCCTAACTTACCTATAAGTTAGGTGGCGATTCTAAAACAATATCCATTTCGAGCACCATCCATGTAGAAGTATATTTTTTCCTTTTTCCCGGTACAATTAAACCCGTACTTTCCCGGGACACTTTCCTTTTTAAATGAGGCAGGTGCAAATCGGAATTGGAAAAAATAGAACCGCTATAGATGGCGACTCTGCTGGGGATAATTCAAGGTTCTAACCATAAGGGTTCCAATAATGTGTTTGCTTTGTGTGATATAAATTGTTTAAGTGATATTAACTGCTTATGTGTTTAAATTCCCGCAAAATAGCTGTCATCCATGCATGCATACTCTGCCACTCCTGGCATTTATTTTTCACTTTTTTCCAAGGTTGACGACGCGAGATGATCTGCGGTCATACCTTCACTTAAAAAAACCCTTTTGCTATTTTTTGGCTGTCTCTGAAGGTCGAGTGGGCACGCGGTCGTCCCATAGCCTTAGGGAACCCACCCCCAGCTTCTCCGCTTGGGTAACCTGTGTCATTTTCTTGAAAAACCACTCTAGAATAACTAGCGTAGAGCGAAGCCAAATCCTTACTGATATAGCGCATACTGATCATAGACCGATTTGGGTATCTCAGACCTACTTGAATCGGATAAGATAGATACCTTACTGTGTTCAGACGGTGTAAAACCTCAAAGGCACTGCATCCCACTACTTGCTCTTTGGAAGCATTATTGTCCCTTATTCGAAATAAATTATTGTTCTTGGAGGCGGGGAACTAACAGTGTTCTGTCTTGCAGATGTCTCCTAATTTGAATTTTGATATGATTGTGGGTCCACCACCGGGTTTAGTAATTTGGTGTGAATCACACTCAAACCTTATAAATAGAATTACCCCAAAGCTCGTATCATATGTCACTTATATCTAAGACATGCCAAAAGAAAGAAGGGATAACTTTACATACCGCTTGTCGTCTGTACCAACTCAATAATTTAAACTCGTCTCGATTAGCACTTCAACCTATAACAATGGTAACATGTCTGTCAAGTTGGTGGTTACTAGTATACGTTCTATCTCAAACGATAACTCGTTTTTATATAAAACAAGTGGACAACACTTCCACTACTTGTACACATCCACAACTCACACACAAGGTCAATAACATCAATAACAAGACACAACTCAAGGACAATACAAAATCAGTCCCATATGCACTATATGCACCATTGCTATCATTCTTTCTCTTTACATCCATGGAGTACAACAACCACAGCAACAAAAGTGATTAATACACTAATTCCTTATGTTAATTCAGTCCCTTTTTTAATGTTAGACCAGCCATCATGAGCAGCCCATACTCTAGCAACTATAACTACATTTATAGTACATAATCATAGCTATAATCTCTGCATTTCGACTCAACAAGAGCAGCCACGAAAATTACAACAAACAGCCCCAAAATAGCCACATATTTTAACATTTGTTAATCATCAATATAACGACTACGATATTATCAAATTACTCCTAATAGCCTACAGCCACCATATGTCACACCCTAACCTTACTAGGGTGTGATGGGCACCCGACCCCATATTCGGAGCCGAGCGAACCCGCTAACTCTTATTACATACATAATATCTTTGGACCTTTAAATCAAATAAGAATGGAATACATAATAAAGCTTCCAGAAACTTTTCCTTCATCGTGCTCAAATCAATTATAATTTGTAATCATAATGGATGTGTAACATAATACTATAAGACACATCGGCTGATGGAGCCGCTTACAAGACTGAAATTCTATACCCACGACTCTGTCTGCAAAGTCTCTAACTTCGAACAAGTGGAGCTTGCCAATTTCTCTGGAACATCTTCTATAATGGCTTCTACTCATCTGGGTGTACCTGCGCGGCATGAAATGCAGCGCCCGAAGAAAGGGGTCAGTACGAGCATTGTACTGAGTATGTAAGGCATGAATAGCAACACAGTAAGAGATGTAATTATGAATAATAACATAATGGAGTTATAGAGCATATCATGGGGTAAAAGAGTAACCTGTATATCTGAGTGCCTTTTAGGCGGGTACCATGCATGCTTATCTTTCCTTTGGAAACATTTTTTTTTTCTTATATATGGAAAATAGAACATATCATATTGCCGAGGCGTCGGCTCCGATCCATTTAACCACATATATCCCGCGTCCGGGATGATATTAACCGATGTGGGATTTGCCTGAACCAATGTGGAATTTGCCTAAACCAATGTGGGATTTTCCTAAGGCAAGCCTTATACCCACCCCCCCCCCCCCCCACTTTAGGACTCAACGTTCTTGCTGAGGTTTTCCCCACCATTGGGTTTGCCCCACCACCGGCTCTGATACCAACTGATCAGGTGGCTATGCGTCTATAGCGCCTCACCTTTTCCTATACCCCATATACATATACATATACACATATCATATAGCAGCATGCAGGAGAGCCCAAAGAATGTTATGCATCTATCGGAGTGACGTAAGGTCGGTAAACTCCGAATATATTATGGAAGACTCGATGGACAAGTATACTTACCGACACCTGAAGGCTCAGAAACAAGTTTCGGGTCAATCCTATTTAGTATGACAAAGTTATGGGCGTTTAAAGTACAGAACCTTGTACGAACGTTTCAAAAGTCATTTTTGGAAAATCAAAGCAATAATCATTTCAGGTACCTCTCGGAGTTTGCTATGGATCAAACCAACATAAAGCTTTTGGAACCACACACTTGTATCAAGACATAGCAAAATAGTTCTTCGGAAATCAAGAACATTAGCCATCCTAGTGGCTCTAAGAATAGGAATTTCTTTGAAATCATACATATACTTTGTCATGTTGGTTTCACAAACATCATGCCAAAAGAAAGAAAGGGTAAGCCTTACATACCTGCTCCACGTCCTATTAGCTACGCTTAATTATCCAAGCTCGTTATCGCTAGTCTACATTCAAGAAGATTTACATAATCATTAGATTCATCGTCACACACCCTTGCCTTAGTCTTTCAAATAAATTCACTTATGATCTGCCGAAATTTCGGCAGCATCTCCCCTGTAAATACACCATCCCCGAGAATCTAACTCGGCCAAATCATCAATCAACAATCCGAGAATTCAACTCGGCCAAACTATCAACAACAATACCAACAATCATACCAAAAACATCAACAATCAATTCAAGACGCATTCTAACATTAACAACCTTTGTCATACAATTCAACGGCATTTCATTTATATTCAATTCAATTCACATAACATTAAAAATGACCCAATCAACATACTACTTCACCCGAAACCTTCCAAATTCAACAAGAACAATAACAACCTATTTCCGTCTTTCAAATTCAACCACAACAACCCAACTTACAATCTTCCAACACATGTCTCACTTCCAAGTTCATGAATTATATTTACAACCTACACATTAGCAATATCATTCCTACAAATATAAGAAACCATACTAATGTCGCATTAACTTCTTCCATAATCCACAAACAATCACAACTTCATTTCCAACCATTAAATTCTCATTTTACATCATAGAATCTACCACAACAACAATTAAAATACTAAGTAAAATCAATTCATCACATCTCACCAATTCAATCCCTATTTGGCCACATCCCTACACACACATATTTCATGAAGTTCATCCATTTCTACATACCACACATGCACAAATAATTTATAACACATGTAAAAGAAGATTGAACCTTACCTTTCTCCACTTGTCTTCTTACTTGGCTAGGAATTGTAAATCACCCAAATGAATGCTTGGCTTGCTCCAACAATCACTCCATGTTGTTAGGGAGGTTCCACTTGGTTGAATTACTAGAAGAAAATAATTTTTCTTGATCAATTTCTAAGGAGCAAATTTTTTGCTACTATGGCCGAATGCTCCTCTATTTTTTCTCCAAGTTTTTCTTCTTGAAGTTTCATGATTTAAAAGATGAATATGCTTTATTTTGTCATCTCTTGTGTATATATATATATAGCTTCTACCAACACATAGTGGACACATGTCCCCTTCTCCCTTTTTGTTGAACTTTCTCAAATAAACAAAGAAGACTAATTGTCTTCTTATGTAAGCTTTAGTCCACACATATATATATAATTAGTCCCCATTAAATAAAAAAGTGGACATATAATTATATGCTACACGGCCAACATGGCCCCCTTCAAGAACCTTCTTGAATATTTTGTGAAATTCCCATTCTGCCCCTAGCCTTCCACAATATTACCATGAACCACTTTGTGAATTTCCCTTTTTACCCTTAGCCTTTCTCAATATTTACACACTAATAAACAACTTGTTCACTAAAGAAATTTGGAAAATAGTCTTGCCTTTGACTTCTCGCAATTATCTCAAATTATCCGAATATACAAAATACGGGATATAACATCCTCCCCCCCTTTAGAACATTCGTCCTCGAATGTTCAACTGGCCTCATGGGGTGTTATAATACTTCGGGAGGGTCCCTCTTATAGTTGTCCTTTTCTTCATGCTCATTCCTTATCTTTCACCGTATTTCCGTTATAATCGAACTCCTCGGTCTTTACATGAATCCCCATTCCACGTCATGAGTTTTCTAATCCATGGCGCCAACTCATTATCCTTATCCTTTCCTTACGTCTCTCGATACAAGTATACTTGTCTTTAATTTCTTTGTATTGGCGCTCATTTCGTCCATCGTTATTCCTTGTTGGCTCTCCGGTGTGGATCCCCTACAAATATGATCGAGTATCGCTTCACGTCGATGATTCATATAATTCCATAGCGTATATTCTCATGCTCCGTACAATTAATGGTCCATGAACTATTTTCTAGTGTCCGATGAACTCTTTTGTTTCATTCATAGGCACTGCATTCTTTCTTTCTTTCAAAAATTCTCAGACTACCAATTGTTGATGCTTTCGTTATAATAGTCGTCGTCGTTCGAAACATCCTTTAACTCTTATCATTTTCTCCCATCATCCGTTGTGAACTTCGCTGCAGCCCTTTCCTGCTCTTTTTATTACTCTTTAAAACATGTCGCTGCGTATTTAGGTACGACGCCAGTTGCCTGATGTGAGGAATTCAAATCATGGCATAAAATAATTCATGTTGGCGTGAAGCATCCTCTTAAGGTGTCTTCCATCCTTCCCCTTCATGTCAGGCTCACGGTACCCTCATTGTGAATTCGTTTCTACTCCTTTCATGTATTCTTTTGATATGCCGATATGTTTCGAACTCTGGCCCCGAGCTAATAAATTTCCTCCTTTGGACTTGAAGTCTAATATAATATGTTCTCCCCCCCCCCCACCCCCTTTTTAAGGGGCTCCCTATACGCCAACAGTCCTTTTGCGAAGTCTTCGTTTATACCTTATTCCTCATCTTTCTTCCTAACTCTGTGCCTAACATATCAAAAACTTCTTATCCTAAGTTTTCCTTTTACTTTCTGTCTATATCATCATTTTGTCCACATTTCCATACCCTTCCATCCGCTATTCGTCCTTTCACTTGCTTAGCTCACTTGCTCGTAATTCTTCTTTAACTACGCGTTTGTGTTGTAGCTGTGCGTCCATATTTCTCAAGCGTCCCGCTACTTTTGTTCTTAGCACAGAATCCTTACAATTTTCACTCTCCCTATCCTGGTTCATCGAACCTTTAGCTATATTAATATAGCTACACATTTATTCTTTTATATATCTCTCACCTTAACATCATCGCAAGGCATAAGCATTCTTTCTCTTACTTCACATCCCCTGTCCTAGTCACTATTCCTTTAGCCCCACTTATTGAAATTGGTTCTCGAACCTCACACATTCCTCTTTTGTTCACTTTATCCTTTTCACGTGCCTATCCTTGAATTTTTATCCAAGTAGTCTTGTGCTTTTGCCGGTAGTTTCTCTCGGGGTTTCACTCACCGAGGTTTCTTACCTCTCACCTTCTTCCGACATTTTAGTCTTTTTTGCCTTCCATTTACTCACTTTTTTGTTTTTTTCCAAATATCGTTGTATTAGAACATTTCCAATCTTAACCTGTAGTGAGCATAGCATTAGGTTGGCTCGTAACGCTTGTTCCGTTTATTTTTGTTGTAACTTGAACTCCGGCACCCTTACTCGATTGGTGCCTTCCATACCGTAACACCGGTTGCTGGGATACACATGCCCGCCGATACAATCATATATGGGATATCATACGCATTCATATATATTTATATAATTAATACCAACTAGCCCACAAAATACTTCCAAACGCTATTCAAACCTATCCTAATTCCGGAACTGTGATGCACTTTCTGTCTTTTCACCAGTCTAGTCTACCTCGTCCTGCGCGACCTCTTATGGTCTCCAACCATCCCGTATACTCTAGTTCCCCTTAGGCTACTCTAGCTTCTCATTTGCCTCTTATGTCTCAATTTATAGAACTTTTAGTTCACTTCCCAGGGGGTCACCCATCCTAAAATTTCTCTCACCTCAGTACGCTTAACCTCGTAACTTCGATGGAATCTGGTGCCTTAATGCTGATATAATCGCGTCCACCTCCTCGCATGACCTTTATTACATGATCTGGAGCAAGTCGAAGTCTTACAGATTCCGAGACAGTTTCATAACACGTCCTTTATTTTACAATTACTATTTTACCCTTTTCAATCCTCAATAATCACCATTCACCTTCATGTATTACTACCTTTCGTCCTAGATTCCCAGATTCCCAGATTCTCGATGGTAACGAATATACCTTCGTCGCTGTTACTTATGAATACTTCGGGTATCAGTCTGTTCGGATTTCCACTCACCATCCTTACATAACAATCTACAGCAAAACTAATTGTCAACTTTCTCTGAATCCTCCAGCAGACCTTGTTCTTACTATACCTCGAATATTATCCATCTTAATCCGTTGGGCTGCTAATTGTCTTTCTCACAATCATTTTTCGCGCCATGCCAAAATCCGTAGCTCCGTTAAAATGTCACATCCCACTTATCGTCTGTTTATAGTATTTTCCTTTCCACGCTTCTTCCTGTTAGGCATACCAAACAATTCTGGCAGAATCTCCTTTACCATTCTTACTATTCAAAATCTGTACGTAGCAAATATGGACAATACCTCACAGAACATGCGGCTATATGACACATTCCAGCCATGAAGTGCCTCTAGTTTTCAGATGATAGAACAAATATATCAAGACTTACTTTTATAACTTTCCATATCATCACTTACCTCCTTTCGTCATATGTAAGGCTTATATATGGAATTTCATTTCCCTATGACTTGGCTCTATCGCACGATCTAAGACAGAAAGAAGGTCAACAATCCCTAGATGCCCTGTAGCCCCCTGTTTATAAATGTGGCCGGCTTCACACCCTAACCTTACTAGGGTGTGATGGGCACCTGACCCCATATTCGGAGCCGAGCGAACCCGCTAACTCTTATTACATACATAATCTCTTTGGACCTTTAAATCAAATAAGAGTGGAATACATAATAAAGCTTCCAAAAACTTTTCCTTCATCGTGCTCAAATCAGTTATAATCTGTAATCATAATGGATCTGTAACATAATACTATAAGACACATCGGCTGATGAAGCCGCTTAAAAGACTGACATTCTATACCCACGACTCTGTCTGCAAAGTCTCTAACTTCGAACAAGACATCATAGTATAATACTCTGACCCGGCAACTCTCCAGGGGTAATTGGAGCTTGCCAATTTCTCTGGAACATCTTCTATAATGGCTTCTACTCATCTGGGGGTACCTGCGCGGCATGAAACGCAGCCCCCGAAGAAAGGGGGTTAGTACGAGCATTGTACTGAGTATGTAAGGCAGGAATAGCAACACAGTAAGAGATGTAATTATGAATAATAACAGAATGGAGTTATAGAGCATATCATGGGGTAAAAGAGTAACCTGTACATCTGAGTGCCGTTTAGGCGGGTACCATGCATGCTTATCTTTCCTTTGGAAACATTTGTTTTTTCATATATATGGAAAATAGAACATATCATATTGCCGAGGCGTCGGCTCCTGTTATATCCCGTGTTTTCACACGTTGGGAAAAATTTGGAGATATCCTTGACTTGTAAGAAATAAGGTCATAATTAATTTTTATTTGACATAGGAGTTGTGCATGAAAGGATAGAGTCATGAAAGTGTGGGACAAGGCTAAGGGAAATTTTGAAATTTTGGAAATTAGTTTCGGGAATTACAAAATGTGATTCACAAGTTAATGGGCTTGTAAAATAAGAAGCAAAATTTGGGCCCAATCTCAAAGAGGTGGCCGGTCATGTGGAGGCCCAAACCCACCCTTTTTATTAAATATTTTACATGTGCTATTAATATATATGAAGGGATCCTTATCTTTTAGTTGGTTCAAGAAATTTAGCACAAAAAAAAAACAAGAGAAGCTAGACCAAGAAGGAGAAGCTCTCGGCTTGGCTATGGAAAATTGACTATCCAAAATATTGTCCAAAAAATTTGTGTCTTGTGATTTTTATACTAAGTTGAGGTCCCTTTTTAACTTGGTGTAGTTGCTTTGGAAGAAAGGAGCCTTGATTCTTCAAAGTGACCACTTGATCAAGTGAAGAAGACTAAGGTAAAAGGTGAGAATTTATCCCTAATCTTTGTACTATTAAGTCTTATTTGTGTTGTAGTATATAGAAGTGTGTTGATTGTGTGAAAAAATGGAAGTTTGCAAAATGGGTTTGGAGTATGGTTTGTAGCCGTGGGCATGTGTGTGTTGTGTGGTGATAATGTGTTGGATTTATGTTATATTCAAGTTATGATTGTGATGAAATGCATATGGGAATTGAAAGTTGGATGAATTTAGTTGATATTGGAAAAAAAATAGGCATATGGCCGTAGGGTGTATTTGGCTTGGGATAGAAAGGAATTGAGTTGTTTAGTGTGTTAAAGTGTTGTTGTGATGTTTGTAATGTAAATGAAGTTAGAATGATATAAGCTTGTATTGAATTGGAATGTAGAAACTTATGTCGTTTTAGTATGATTTTTCGACATTAAGGAAATGAAGTTGTTTGGTTGTCAATTGTGATGATCATTGATGAATTTGGAAGTTGGAAACATGTTATGAAGTTGTATACCAAAGATTTGATGTTTTGCATAAGTTATGACTTTGACGGAAAGTTGTATATTATGCATATCGAGTGTATAACTTGAGGAAAACGATATGAAATGCTTCTAGAACTATATGGTGATGATCTTGATTGTTGATGAATGTGAAATTATTAATATTAGTGGAAAGTTGGGTTGAAATGAAGGTTATGTCAACTTGTTAGAAAGATGACTAGTTGAAGGATATTTGTGTTTTTTTTTAATGTTCGTTGTTGATATTGATGTTGTCGTTTGGGTTGTTGTTGATGATTTCTAGCCGAGTTGAATTCTCGGGGTGCTATATGTATAGGGGAAGTGCTGCCGAAATTTCGATAGACAATTATGCATTAAGTTGAAACTTTGGTATTCATAACTCACAATTGGTAAACTTGACCAATTGCAGACTTTTGACGAAACGGGAAGTGAGTTTGGAAAGGCGTAAGGAGCTTGAAAGGTATGTAAAGCAACCCCAATTCTTCCCTTGGCATGCCCTTAGTGTGTTAGGGTCGGATCCGGGCCTCGAAAGACTTCTTGGCCCTCGGAATCTGCAAGGTAAAATCTCAGTTTTTCCTTCAGTAGAATTGAACTACTTTGGCACACTTTTCTTGAAATTATGCAATTTTGTTCTAAATTACATGGAAAGTCATAGAATGTCTGTAGAACCTTTTTTAGGTGATACCATAAGCTTAGGGGGCATAATTTGAGCCCGCCACCTTGTTTGTTCCGAGGCGGGCCCACTATTCCCGGTTTTGCCCTTAATGTACTAAAGCTTCCCTTTTAAGCGATTTTTGAAAGAAATGTTTTGACTATCCTACTAATCGCCTAATAAACATTGTTTTAAATATTCTATTAAATCTTATAAATTATTTTGACACCCGGAATGACTTCGGGAAGGTTATACTTCTGTAATTTATTATGATATCAAAAATGCATTTATTATGATCCTGTCCGACTCCATTGGATTTGTTTGGCTTTGATACGCTTCATCGAGTCTTTGAAAACATTTATGATATTTTTAAATTGCATTAGTCTCTCACTACTCCATTCGTGGATGTCCCAATGTTTCCCACACTGAGCCCGGGCCAGGATATGTTGTCAAGCGTGATCCTTTGCATTGTTCGCCGTGCCTCGATGTGAGGGGGCAGGTATACGCGTACATGGGTTTGTGGAGTATGTTGTGCCATGTACGCTTGTTCTGATATGATTTGCTATGGCCATCTGATATGATATATTATGTGACGGGGTTATGCCCCATTCTGATTATTCTGTGTTGTGGCACCAGCGTCGGGAGGGTGGCCACGTTCTGTCTACCGAGTCCCTTGGCAGGGGCCGAATTTGATATGACATATGTTTCTGTACACACTCTGCATGTTTTGAAATTATGTATCTGATACTTTGGATTTTCTGTTTATTTTCTGTATGTCCAGCACCAGTTATGATTTTGTCTCCGTACTTCTGGCTTTGCATATTCAGTACATATTTCGTACTGACCCCCTTTCTTCGGGGGCTGCGTTTTCATGCCGCGCAGGTACCGACGACAGGTTTGCTGATCCGTCCGCTTAGGATCTTATTCTGCCATTTGGAGTGCTCTCTTATTCAGAGCCATCTTTTGGTATAGTCTGTCACTTCTACATATGTATATTCTCGTGCATGGGTACGGCGGGGCCCTGTCCCGTCATATGAGTTTGTCGGTCTGTTTAGAGGTCTGTGGACATGGTTGTGGGTTGGGGTCTTTCTGTAGAGTTGTGTACTTATGTCGTGTTTGGGCGATCCCATTCACCGCGGCGGCCGGTCCGCATATATTTAAATGTTGCTTTGTTGGCCCTCTGTGGCCTTGTTGGTATTTTCTGCGTGCAGGGTATATGGGATAGTCCGTAAAACAAAGGAAACTCTGCCGAAATTTTTCTGGAAACTAATTAAATTTGAAATAAAGCCTTGTCGGCTTCTGCCATATACTAGAATGTGTTTGAGTTTCCCAGATCGGGCACTAGTCACGGCCTACGGGGTTGGGTCGTGACAAAAGCGGTATCAGAGCGGTTCGTCCTCGGAATGTCCACAGACCGTGTCTAGTAGTGTCTTGTTTATCGGTGTGTTGTGCACCACACCCATAGACAGGAGGCTACAGGGAATTTAGGATACTACCCTTCTTTTTGTCTTAGATCGTGCGATAGAGCTGTGTTATCAGGATGATTCCTCCCTAACGAATTGTTACATTTGCAGTTATGCCTCCAAAAAAGGTGACAGCGGCCCAAATGGCCAAGGCAGCAGCTGTGGGAGAGACTAGTCGGGCCCAGAGGGTTACCAGGGCCCATGCACATATTGCTCCTGATATTTTGCCCCCGGCAGAGGGCTCTTCCACACCGCCACCCGTAGAGGAGATTGGAGCAGCAGCAGCTGCAGGTCGAGGGGCGGCTCCACCGCCAGCTCCCGAGATTCCAGTACCTGAGCCCCCAGCTCCACGGCCAGGCACTGAGGATCAGTCCATGAGAGAGGCAGTCCAGCTATTGACCAGACTTGTGGCAGGACAGGTTCAGGGGCACTGACTGGGAGGTGACCGGGCTTACAGGCGTGACAGTTCGAGAGCCCGTGAGTTCTTGACTTGTGGTCCTCCAGAGTTCTTCGGGACTAAGCCCGAGGAGGATCCTGAGGAGTTTATCAGGAAGATGCGGCGCACTTTACAACTGATTAATGCTTCCGAGACAGAGTCAGTTGCGTTGGCCTCGTACCGGTTGTATGATGTGGCGGCTAATTGGTACGAGTCATGGGAGTTATCTAGGGGTGACGGCGCTCCCCCAGCAGTTTGGGATGATTTTTCTCAGGCTTTTCTTAGTCAGTTTCTGCCTCCGGAGTTACGACGAGCCAGAGCTGATAGATTCTTATTATTGAGGCAGAGGGGCCGTAGTGTCCAGGACAATAGTTTGGAGTTTGATTCCTTGGCCCGATATGCACCTGCTGTGGTGGCTACTATGGCGGACCGGATGCACAGAAATATTATGGGGCTGGACCGGTATTTTGTTGGTAGCTGTTTAGTATTGGCTGCTCAGCCCGGTATGGACATTGCCCGTATTCAGGCCCACGCCCAGGGCATGGAGGATCGGGGCAGAGGAGGACGCCAGCCTGACAGGAGCCAGGATCGGAGACAGCCCAAGAGGGCCAGGTCATCTGGAGATTTTTGGGGCAGACAGCCCCAACATCCGCAGCAGCCTAGCAGATTCTCATCTCAGTCGGCGCAGAGCGCACCTCCCCAGCCTACAGGTCGCAGGTTCGATAGCCCAGGGTATTCAGGAGCAGGCCAGAGCTCCAGGGCTTCAGGTTTGCGGACAGATAGGGGTTCTGGTCAGATGAGGCCACCCAGGGGTCAGTGTTCTTTTTGTGGCAGATATCATCCGGGAGAGTGTTACAGAGCCACCAGTGCATGCTTTTCTTGTGGTCGTCAGGGCCATTCTGTGAGAGATTGCCCGTATAAGGGTAGTTCGGGTGGTGCAGCGCAGCCTACCGGATCAGCCGCTGGGTCTTCATCTTCGTCAGTGGCTATGCACCCTACGGGGCAGGGTATTCCGACACCAGCGGGTCACAACAGAGGCCGTGGTGGAGCTTCTGGTATTAGCGGTCCTTCGAACCGCATTTATGCTTTTGCCAGCCGCCACGATCAGGAGGCATCTCCTAATGTCGTTACAGGTTCTTTATCGGTCTATGTATGCACTAATTGATCCAGGTTCGACTTTATCATATATTTCACCTCTGGTTGCTAGTAAAATTGGTATAACGTCTGAACCTATAGAGCCGTTTGAGGTAGCCACACCGATTGGGGACTTTATTGTAGCAAAACAGGTATATAAAAATTGTTCTATAATTGTATGTGGCCGTGACACTAAGGCAGATCTGGTGGAGTTAGATATGGTCGAGTTCGATGTTATTATGGGAATGGACTGGCTAGCCTCCTGTTATGCCAATGTTGACTGCCAAAATAAGGTAGTTCGTTTCCAGTTTCCCGGGGAGCCAGTTATAGAATGGGCCGGTAATACAGCATCCCCGAAAGGTAAGTTTATTTCATACCTTAAGGCGAAGAAAATGATCAGAAAGGGTTATTTTTATCATCTGGTTCGGGTACAAGACTTGACAGCAGAAACGCCGACTCTTCAGTCAGTTCCCGTGGTTAATGAATTTCCGGATGTATTTCCAGATGAGCTTCCAGGCCTTCCTCCGGAGCGGGAGATAGATTTTACTATTGATTTGCTTCCAGATACTCAGCTGATATCTATTCCCCCGTACAGAATGGCACCGGCAGAATTGAAAGAACTGAAAGAGCAGTTGAAGGATCTGTTAGAAAAAGGCTTCATCAGGCCCAGTACTTCGCCTTGGGGAGCCCCAGTATTATTTGTGCGTAAGAAAGACGAGTCGCTGCGTATGTGTATTGATTATCAGCAGCTGAATAAGGTAACTATAAAGAATAAATACCCCCTCCCCAGAATTGATGACTTGTTTGATCAGTTGCAGGGCGCCAAATATTTTTCGAAGATAGATCTTCGGTCAGGCTATCATCAGGTACGGGTACGTGAGGCTGATATTCCTAAGACAGCATTCCGAACCAGATATGGGCATTATGAATTCAGAGTTATGTCTTTTGGGCTGACTAATGCTCCTGCGGTATTCATGGATTTAATGAACCGGGTATTCCGGCCGTTCTTAGACATGTTCGTAATTATATTTATCGATGATATCCTGGGTTATTCTCGGTTCGAGGTAGAGCACGCAGATCATCTGAGAGCGGTACTTGGGGTACTTCGGCGTCGGAAATTATATGCAAAATTTTCTAAATGTGAATTCTGGCTGGCTTCAGTGGCATTCCTGGGGCATATTATTGCAGCTGATGTTGTCCGGGTGGATACACAGAAGATTGAGGCCGTGAAAAATTGGCCCAGACCCACGACGCCCACAGAGGTACCTAGTTTCCTGCGGTTAGCAGGCTATTACAGAAGATTTGTGGAAAAGTTTTCTTTGATTTCAGCGCCTTTGACAAGGCTAACTCAGAAGGGAGCCAAGTTCCAGTGGACTGATGCTTGTGAACGAAGCTTCCAGTTGCTGAAAGAGAAGCTGACTACAGCCCCAGTTCTGACTCTTTCAGAGGGACCCGATGGATATGTTATTTATTGTGACGCTTCTGGCGTGGGATTGGGTTGTGTATTGATGCAGCATGGCAGAGTTATAGCTTATGCTTCCCGACAGCTCAAAAAGCATGAAAGGAATTATCCTACCCACGATCTGGAGCTTGCAGCGGTGATTCATGCTCTGAAGATATGGAGACATTATTTATATGGCGTGCATGTTGATATCTATACAGATCATAAGAGTCTCCAGTATATTTTCAAGCAGAAAGAGCTTAATTTGCGGCAGCGGAGGTGGCTGGAGCTCCTGAAAGACTACTATGTGGATATTCTATATCAACCGGGCAAGGCTAATGTTGTTGCAGATGTGCTCAGCCGAAAATCTATGGGCAGCTTGGCAGACTTACAGCTAGACAGGAGAGAGATAGTACGTGATATTCATCAGTTGGCTAATCTTGGGGTTCGTCTGGCCGATTCTGGCGGTACACGAATTTCTGTCCGAGGGATTTCTGAATCATCTATTAAGGAAGATATCAGGCGGCATCAATATGAAGATCCTGTTTTAGCTCGATACAGAGACACAACCTATGATAAGGAGAAGACTCCGTTCGAGTTTACACCAGACGGAGCCTTACTATACAGAGGCAGGTTGTGTGTACCTGATATTGCAGGACTACGGCAGCAGGTTATGAGTGAGGCACATTATGCTCGCTATTCGGTCCATCCTGGGTCTACGAAGATGTACCATGATCTTAGATGCCTATACTGGTGGGATGGCATGAAACGGGATATCGCAGAGTTCGTCGCCCAGTGTCCAAATTGTCAGCAGGTCAAAATTGAACATCAGAAATCGGGTGGACTGTTGCAAGAAATGGAAATTCCGACGTGGAAGTGGGAGATCATTAATATGGACTTCATTACCGGTTTGCCTCGCACTCCACGGAAGTATGATTCCATCTGGGTTATTGTTGATAGGCTGACTAAATCAGCCTATTTTCTCCCTGTCGGAACTACTTACTCCGCTGAGGATTATGCCAGGCTTTATATTAAAGAAATTGTGCGACTTCATGGAGTTCCTATATCTATTATCACTGACAGAGGTGCTCAGTTCACAGCGAACTTCTGGAGATCTTTTCAGGAAGGATTAAGAACTCAGCTGAGCCTGAGCACAGCTTTCCAGCCTTAGAGTGACGTACAGGCCGAGCGCACTATCCAGACGCTTGAAGATATGTTGCGGGCCTGTGTTATTGATTTCAGAGGTAGCTGGGAGGATCACTTGCCATTGATTGAATTTGCTTACAACAACAGTTACCATTCCAGCATCCAGATGGCTCCGTACGAGGCTTTGTATGGCAGGAAATGCAGGTCACCTATTGGTTGGTTTGATATTGGCGAGACAGAGTGAATTGGCCCAGATATGATCCAGCAGGCCGTTGATAAGGTGAAACTTATCCGAGAGCGACTATTGGCAGCCCAGAGTCGATAGAAATCATACGCTGATAAACGGCGTCGTCCTTTGGAATTCCAGGTTGGTGATTGGGTATTTCTGAAGGTATCGCCTATGAAAGGCGTAATGCGGTTCGGCAGAAAGGGTAAGCTTAGTCCGCGCTACATTGGGCCTTATCTGATTGTGCGAAAAATTGGAAATGTCGCCTATGAGTTAGATCTGCCATCTGATTTGGAAGCGGTACATCCGGTATTCCATGTGTCTATGCTCCGCAAATGCATTGGTGATCCCTCCAGAATATTTCCTGCGGATGATATTCAGGTGACGGAGCAGTTATCTTATGAGGAGCAGCCCGTAGCTATTTTGGACCGCCAGGTAAGAAAGCTCCGGAACAAAGATGTAGCCTCTGTTAAGGTGCTGTGGCGGAACAACAGTAGGGACGAAATGACCTTGGAGGCCGAAGAGGAGATGAAGAAGAAATATCCTCATTTGTTCCCTATACCCACAGGTAATCTCGAATCTTTGGTTAATCCCATTTCAGTAGCGAATGTGCTGTCTATAAACAGAAACTCCCCCGAAGTATTTTCAGACCCTATAAGATTAATTTTACTTTCGAGGACAAATGTTCTAAAGGGGGGGAGGATGTTATATCCCGTGTTTTCACACGTTGGGAAAAATTTGGAGATATCCTTGACTTGTAAGAAATAAGGTCATAATTAATTTTTATTTGACATAGGAGTTGTGCATGAAAGGATAGAGTCATGAAAGTGTGGGACAAGGCTAAGGGCAATTTTGGAATTTTGGAAATTAGTTTCGGGAATTACAAAATGTGATTCACAAGTTAATGGGCTTGTAAAATAAGAAGCAAAATTTGGTCCCAATCTCAAAGAGGTGGCCGGCCATGTGGAGGCCCAAACCCACCCCTTTTATTAAATATTTTACATGTGCTATTAATATATATGAAGGGATCCTTATCTTTTAGTTGGTTCAAGAAATTTAGCACAAAAAAAAAACAAGAGAAGCTAGACCAAGAAGGAGAAGCTCTCGGCTTGGCTATGGAAAATTGACTATCCAAAATATTGTCCAAAAAATTTGTGTCTTGTGATTTTGATACTAAGTTGAGGTACCTTTTTAACTTGGTGTAGTTGCTTTGGAAGAAAGGAGCCTTGATTCTTCAAAGTGACCACTTGATCAAGTGAAGAAGACTAAGGTAAAAGGTGAGAATTTATCCATAATCTTTGTACTATTAAGTCTTATTTGTGTTGTAGTATATAGAAGTGTGTTGATTGTGTGGAAAAATGGAAGTTTGCAAAATGGGTTTGGAGTATGGTTTGTAGCCGTGGGCATGTGTGTGTTGTGTGGTGATAATGTGTTGGATTTATGTTATATTCAAGTTATGATTGTGATGAAATGCATATGGGAATTGAAAGTTGGATGAATTTAGTTGATATTGGAAAAAAAATAGGCATATGGCCGTAGGGTGTATTTGGCTTGGGATAGAAAGGAATTGAGTTGTTTAGTGTGTTAAAGTGTTGTTGTGATGTTTGTAATGTAAATGAAGTTAGAATGATATAAGCTTGTATTGAATTGGAATGTAGAAACTTATGTCGTTTTAGTATGATTTTCCGACATTAAGGAAATGAAGTTGTTTGGTTGTCAATTGTGATGGTCATTGATGAATTTGGAAGTTGGAAACATGTTATGAAGTTGTATACCAAAGATTTGATGTTTTGCATAAGTTATGACTTTGACGGAAAGTTGTATATTATGCATATCGAGTGTATAACTTGAGGAAAACGATATGAAATGCTTCTAGAACTATATGGTGATGATCTTGATTGTTGATGAATGTGAAATTATTAATATTAGTGGAAAGTTGGGTTGAAATGAAGGTTATGTCAACTTGTTAGAAAGATGACTAGTTGAAGGATATTTGTGTTTTTTTTAATGTTCGTTGTTGATATTGATTTTGTCGTTTGGGTTGTTGTTGATGATTTCTAGCCGAGTTGAATTCTCGGGGTGCTATATGTATAGGGGAAGTGCTGCCGAAATTTCGATAGACAATTATGCATTAAGTTGAAACTTTGGTATTCATAACTCACAATTGGTAAACTTGACCAATTGCAGACTTTTGACGAAACGGGAAGTGAGTTTGGAAAGGCGTAAGGAGCTTGAAAGGTATGTAAAGCAACCCCAAGTCTTCCCTTGGCATGCCCTTAGTGTGTTAGGGTCGGATCCGGGCCTCGAAAGACTTCTTGGCCCTCGGAATCTGCAAGGGAAAATCTCAGTTTTTCCTTCAGTAGAATTGAACTACTTTGGCTCACTTTTCTTGAAATTATGCAATTTTGTTCTAAATTACATGGAAAGTCATAGAATGTCTGTAGAACCTTTTTTAGGTGATACCATAAGCTTAGGGGGCATAATTTGAGCCCGCCGCCTTGTTTGTTCCGAGGCGGGCCCACTATTCCCGGTTTTACCCTTAATGTACTAAAGCTTCCCTTTTAAGCGATTTTTGAAAGAAATGTTTTGACTATCCTACTAATCGCCTAATAAACATTGTTTTAAATATTCTATTAAATCTTATAAATTATTTTAACACCCGGAATGACTTCGGGAAGGTTATACTTCTGTAATTTATTATGATATCCAAAATGCATTTATTATGATCCCGTCCGACTCCATTGGATTTGTTTGGCTTTGATACGCTTCATCGAGTCTTTCAAAACATTTATGATATTTTAAAATTGCATTAGTCTCTCACTACTCCATTCGTGGATGTCCCAATGTTTCCCACACTGAGCCCGGGCCAGGATATGTTGTCAAGCGTGATCCTTTGCATTGTTCGTCGTGCCTCGATGTGAGGGGGCAGGTATACGCGTACATGGGTTTGTGGAGTATGCTGTGCCATGTACGCTTGTTCTGATATGATTTGCTATGGCCATCTGATATGATATATTATGTGACGGGGTTATGCCCCATTCTGATTCTTCTGTGTTGTGGCACCAGCGTCGGGAGGGTGGCCACGTTCTGTCTACCGAGTCCCTTGGCAGGGGCCGGATTTGATATGACATATGTTTCTGTACACACTCTGCATGTTTTGAAATTATGTATCTGATACTTTGGATTTTCTGTTTATTTTTCTGTATGTCCTGCACCAGTTATGATTTTGTCTCCGTACTTCAGGCTTTTCATATTCAGTACATATTTCGTACTGACCCTCTTTCTTCGGGGGCTGCGTTTTCATGCCGCGCAGGTACCGACTACAGGTTTGCTGATCCGTCCGCTTAGGATCTTATTCTGCCATTTGGAGTGCTCTCTTATTCAGAACCATCTTTTGGTATAGTCTGTCACTTCTACATATGTATATTCTCGTTCATGGGTACGGCGGGGCCCTGTCCCGTCATATGAGTTTGTCAGTCTGTTTAGAGGTCTATGGACATGGTTGTGGGTTGGGGTCTTTCTGTACAGTTGTGTACTTATGTCGTGTTTGGGCGATCCCATTCGCCGCCGCGGCCGGTCCGCATATATTTAAATGTTGCTTTGTTGGCCCTGTGTGGCCTTGTTGGTATTTTCTGCGTGCAGGGTATATGGGATAGTCTGTAAAACAAAGGAAACTCTGCCAAAATTTTTCTGGAAACTAATTAAATTTGAAATAAAGCCTTGTCGGCTTCTGCCATATACTAGAATGTGTTTGAGTGCCCAGATCGGGCACTAGTCACGGCCTACGGGGTTGGGTCGTGACAGCTCCGATCCATTTAACCACATATATCCCGCGTCCGGGACGATATTAACCGATGTGGGATTTGCCTGAACTAATGTGGGATTTGCCTAAACCAATGTGGGATTTGCCTAAGGCAAGCCTTATACTCACCCACCACTTTGGGACTCAGCGTTCTTGCTGAGGTTTGCCCCACCATTGGGTTTTCCCCACCACTGCGTTTGCCCCACCACCGGCTCTGATACCAACTGATCAGGTGGCTATGCGTCTATAGCGCCACACCTTTTCCCTTACCCTATATACATATACATATACACATATCATATAGCAGCATGCAGGAGAGCCCAAAGAATGTTATGTCTCTATCGGAGTGACGTAAGGTCGGTAACCTCCGAATATATTATGGAAAACTCGATGGACAAGTATACTTACCGACACTTGAAGGCTCAGAAACAAGTTTCGGGTCAATCCGATTTAGTATGAGAAAGTTATGGGCGTTTGAAGTACAGAACCTTCTACGAACGTTTCAAAAGCCATTTTTGGAAAATCAAAGCAATAATCATATCAAGTACCTCTCGGAGATTGCTATGGATCAAATAAACATAAAGCTTTTGGAACCACACACTTGTATCAAGACATAGCAAAATAGTTCTTCGGAAATCAAGATCATTAGCCATCCTAGTGGCTCTAAGAATAGGAATTTCTTTGAAATCATACATATACTTTGTCATGTTGGTTTCACAAAGATCATGCCAAAAGAAAGAAAGGGTAAGCCTTACATACCTGCTCCACGTCCTATTAGCTACGCTTAATTGTCCAAGCTCGTTATCGCTAGTCTACATTCAAGAAGATTTACATAATCATGATTGATCGTCACACACCCTTGCCTTAGTCTTTCAAATAAATTCACTTATGATCTGCCGAAATTTCGGCAGCATCTCCCCTGTAAATACACCATCCCCGAGAATCTAACTCGGCCAAATGATCAATTAACAATCCGAGAATTCAACTCGGCCAAACTATCAACAACAATACCAACAATCATACCAAAAACATCAACAATCAATTCAAGACACATTCTAACATTAACAACCTTTGTCATACAATTCAACGGCATTTCATTTATATTCAATTCAATTCACATAACATTCAAAACGACCCAATCAACATACTACTTCACCTGAAACCTTCCAAATTCAACAAGAACAATAACAACCTATTTCCGTCTTTCAAATTCAACCACAACAACCCAACTTACAATCTTCCAACACATGTCTCACTTCCAAGTTCATGAATTATATTTACAACCTACACATTAGCAATATCATTCCTACAAATATAAGAAACCATACTAATGTCACATTAATTTTTTCCATAATCCACAAACAATCACAACTTCATTTCCAACCATTAAATTCTCATTTTACATCATAGAATCTACCACAACAACAATTAAAATACTAAGTAAAATCAATTCATCACATCTCACCAATTCAATCCCTATTCGACCACATCCCTACACACACATATTTCATGAAGTTCATCCATTTCTACATACCACACATGCACAAATCATTTATAACACATGTAAAAGAAGATTGAACCTTACCTTTCTCCACTTGTCTTCTTACTTGGCTAGGGTTTGTAAATCACCCAAATGAATGCTTGGCTTGCTCCAACAATCACTCCATGTTGTTAGGGAGGTTCCACTTGGTTGAATTACTAGAGGAAAATAATTTTTCTTGATCAATTTCCAAGGAGCCAATTTTTGCTACTATGGCCGAATGCTCCTCCATTTTTTCTCCAAGTTTTTCTTCTTGAAGTTTCATGATTTAAAAGATGAATATGCTTTATTTTGTCATCTCTTGTATATATATATATATATATATATATATATATAGCTTCTACCAACACAAAGTGGACACATGTCCCCTTCTCCCTTTTTCTTGAACTTTCTCAAATAAACAAAGAAGACTAATTGTCTTCTTATGTAAGCTTTAGTCCACACATATATATAATTAGTCCCCATTAAATAAAAATGTGGACATATAATTAAATGCCACACGGCCAACATGGCCCCCTTCAAGAACCTTCTTGAATATTTTGTGAAATTCCCATTCTGCTCCTAGCCTTCCACAATATTACCATGAACCACTTTGTGAATTTCCCTTTTTACCCTTAGCCTTTCTCAATATTTACACACTAATAAACAACTTGTTCACTAAAGAAATTTTGGAAAATAGTCTTGTCTTTGACTTCTCGCAATTATCTCGAATTATCCGAATATACAAAATACGGGATATAACACCATATTTCATCGAAATGATCTTATAACAGCCCAACCATTACAACAATACAATGCATAATCGTAATTACACTTAATCCTCCAATTCAACAAGAACATCCCACTAAATAAATGTAAATCCATCTTTAACCATCAAATTCCTTTACTTTCATCATATTGTCAACGACCACAATAACGACAAAATTAATCGAAATTAATCCACCATTTTTAGCTTAGAACAGCCCCAACATGGCCCAAAGGAATCTTAACATTAACATACACAATTCCTTCACTTTTAACACATAATCCATAACAATAACAACAACAACAACAACAATCAACCCAATCTAATTTAAACAACTCCAATGCTGTCCATTTCAATACCAATGCTAATCATGCAATTTTCTTCCAATTTCACTTAATACAACTTACTCTCTTCATATATCATTAACTTCAATTTCATAACAAAGGAAGAAGTCTTACCTCAATTTTAATTTGGACAGATTCTACCATCACTTGCACCAATTGCACCACTTCTTCTTCAACTCATATTCAAACCTTGCTGCCTCCTTGAACGTGTAGAATACTTTAGAAAACATTACAACTTTACTTCACAAAACTTGAATTGGCCGTGAGCTTACAAGAGCAGCCATGGCTGTTTGTGGCTTCTCTCCCAATTGGAATATGATGATGAATATGTAGAACACTTTAGGGATTTGATTTGCTATTAAAATCATGACGTTTCTCAAGGGCAGCCATGGCCGTGAGCTGCCATGGTTGAGCTCCTCTCTCTCTCTATAACTCAATTTGTGAAGATGGAGAGCTTTTCTCTCTATTATTCAACTTTGTGGCTGAAAAATGAATAATGAATCACCCATTAGCTATTTATATGCTGCCCTCTAAGTTGACAAGTGTCCAGCCACATGACATATGTCCCATTAACATGTCATTATCCATGAGCCAATCATATTCAGCCATGTCTTAGTGGGGCCCACTTAGTGGTCTAATTAGGCTAATTAATTACAATTGATCACTAATCCCCACTTAATAATCTAATCATGGTTAATTAATCCCTAAATCTCCACTAATATTTCTACACTAATTAAAATTTATAAGCAATTCATGCACTAATTAAAATCGGGGTTTAAAAGTCCTTGCCTCATATCTCAAAAATAACCTTGTCCTTAAACTTATGTTGATTAGCTTACGAATAATCCAATGTACAAAAATACGGGGCATAACATCATTCCCCCCTTTAGAACATTCGTCCTCGAATGTTAAGCTAGTCTTGTATAGGTATATTGGTTATGGTGATCGCATGACGAACCAATTACTCTTCTATCATGCTGTGCTTTTCCTCGCTTAACTTAACACCCTTCTCCACCAGACTTCCATTAATATTGAGTTTCCAAGGAAAGTGGTCGTAACTTAGCTACTTCTGCAATTGACTGCAACTGGCTATATCCATTTATACTAGAAGCTTAAGTCCAGTTTTTCTTATTGTGGGATAACCTTTTAATCTTTTGACATGCACTATCTTAACATTCCCTTTGAGTAGTTGGAAATGAGTTTTCTCCTTAGTAATGAATCGCGGTTGCAATACTTCCTTGACACCCTAGGAATATCCTTTCAGGAGATATAAGTGAGTCGCTTTCTTGATATGACCTTTCTTGGTACTTGAACTCGTTGATCCCCCCTTTGGCTCAATTAGTCTAAAACCCCTTTCGCGATTACTTAATAATCGGGAACCTTCTTCTTATATTTAGAATCCTCTTCGGGTGTCCCTTCTCACTTAACTTGTATCTGAAATAAGTGTTAAAATACACGATGATCCTAAAGGGTTTTAAATCTCATGTAAATCCCATAATGCATCTTTCGAGAGCACCCTCTTTGAGGTAAATACTTGTCCTACATCGTGAGTGAACACTTGTATAGGTAGTTTTCCCTATAACACTCCTATCATCACATTGAGGTGCCACCTCTCTCTTATCATATGCTCATTTTTCAAATCTGTTTTACATTTTGCATGACCTTACGAAGTGCTATCTTGAATTTTCCGTCCCTCTTTTGTCCTTCGGTCCATACCTCTTACCATTTCATTCTTACGTCTATGCTTGTTGTATCACCTCGTAATGTCGAAGGTCAATTTCCCTTCGTTGTCCAATGTCTATAACTGTCTCACCAAAGGATAGATGCCTTCGTCATAGTGTTCTTTGTCACAACTTCATCGAGACCCATATGTCATCTTACGCATTAGCCCTCTTTAGTAATATAACTTATAACTAATCCTTCTATCGCCTCTTACTCAGATTTCGCTATTAGTTTTTCTGTCACACATTATGTTGTAATCTTTACAAGAATATCCGAAGGCGCTCAAATCAGCCCGAGAAATATCTTAATGTCGTCTCACTAGTCTTTATGCAGACCTTACATTCTTCTCTTATATCTTACAATTGGTATCGGGGCTCAACTATGGTTTTTGCCCTCAGTACTAATCCTATCTTGGTACAATGGTCCAAACTATCTTACACCTCTCCTTAATGTATCCAAAATATCACAACCGCATCGTTATTACTGAATCCTTACTCTTCTTATCAAGTACTCACTTGGTCTTACTCTTATCATACAAATATTTGTAGGTTGCATAGCTATTCTTGTACCATTTGTATAAAATAGATCCAATCTTAGCCATAGTCTTTCCTTCTTCTGGTTCATTATACTATACATAACTCATCCGTACTAAAACTCGCTCGTAGCCTATCTTGTCATACTCCTTTCCCTTCCTTTATTCACTCCTTTGATTTTCTCACATCCTACTATAGGGGATTTTCTATCCCTTCCCTTTGCTACCTATAAGTCGCAATATCATTAGTGCACAACTCTATTGCCAAATCTTAGCCTCTAATCTAGTATAGCATTGCCATCCTTTATAATATCTCCTAAGTTACTCGTTACCATTCTCTTACTGCACTCTTTCTTTTTATAAGCACCCACCTCTTATTGTCTCATCATTCAAGGTCTTTACAAATAATTCGCGGCACTGTTTCAAATACCATTCTGACTTCTATCCATCTATTGTTGACTTTCAGATTTTTCTAACTTGTTTCAGCAAGGGATCTCACTTGAAGTTTAAGTATCTATATCAAATATATTGCAGTGTCAATTGTTTCCATCGATACTTGCTTTGCTTTAACCCGCTTCTCCCCTTTGGGGTTATACTTACCATTATCTATTTATTTTCCGTTCTATGTCCTTATTTCCAATCTCAAATTCACCCAATCCTTCTTCCAATTCACTCGGTATACTGTACCATACTCATGTCTTTCTCTATGATGTATAACTTGATCATCCACGTACGAAACCTTAACAAAATCGTGAAGCGATGAAAACCTCTCTATATATATTATAAAATCTCATCTGATGATCTGTACTTGAGTAATGTAACCCATGTAGCAATTTATCCACCGTCACTTTCCACTTACTCCGATCAATAATTAGTTAGTACTTGTAGTTGTTCCAAATTCTCAATTAGGTAGCACTTATATTCCGATGATAAGTGTTCAAAGATCTGTTGTAACATTATCTTTATCCCAACCTGTATCATATGTTTCCTTTAATAGATTCACAATTAATTATTTATCCTTCAGGCCTATAGTGCTTGTCCTTTAAGAATTTCACTATTTCCGAGGTGAAGTCACATACACGCAATACTCCTTTATGCCTTATGCTTTCTTGCCCTTGTTGCGTACCCAGTACTGACTTCTAACTTACTCCAAATCATATCGGGTTCCTCTTAATAACAGTCTTATCTTATCACTTTGTCATCGTAATACACCTTTAAGTTCATAGCTATGTATTTCCCTTTCGTTCTATACTCGTACTCAATTAATTTGTTTATCTTGAGTACTTCCTTTAGTATCCCCTTACCATTTCTCAATCTATGTCCATCTTTTATTCTGTGCACGAGAAATCTCATGCTATCTCTGTAACCTTCGGAGAACACTACTTCTGCATAATCCCTTTCTCATTCTCAAAATGTATTCTGTTCATCCCTATTCGTTCTTATCATCCCAGTCACTTCCTAGCACGCATTCTACGTCGTTGCTTATATTTCTATAACTTGGTCTTTCACAGTTCCGTCACTTATAGTACTCGGGTCATCGGCTACACATGTCATGACCTATTACCACACTGTTATCTCGCTTCCTTCTTATTTCCTTCTTTCAATTACTCCTTCTTTTCTTGTACTCGCTATCATTTCCGTTATCATATAACCCTTACTCTAAACTTTCCCTACATAACATGATAAGTCTTTCTTATTCGTTTTATAGCTCGCTTTTATACTTTAGTCACATAGATCACGTCATATCTTTTAGTCACTTCCTTACTAGGTTTTACTTATTTTCATAACAATCCTCATTATATCCTGTCTGTATTCGATCCCATAGTGTAACACTTCGTAACCTTATTCACGATTCTTATTATTGGTTAATTACACCCTGTGGGGTAAGCATACTTAAACTTTTTACCCATCCTGGTCAATCTTATCCTTTCATACCTCACAAGCTGTCTTACCTCACAAGCTGTCTTACTAAAACATTCACATCCGTCACAATTCTTTTTCCTCTGTACTCATATCTTAATCATACTATTACTTCTTTTAACTATAAACTCGTCACAATTTATCCCTGCTTATCAATTAAGGCGGTACCTTAATATAACGCTCTATCAAGATTTGCCAGCCTTTTCTAAATCATCTCTTAATACCACAAGCCCTTTCTAAATTCTTTTTACCATATCGATATCGACCTCCTAATTACTATTACCATCAATTCAGCAGTTAACTTATTTCTCGAGGTCAGCCGTACTTGAAACTTAGTCAAATCTTATCATTACTATTGGTACGACCTTTCAAGACATATTACAAATCTATATCTCATTCTCTTTTTACTTCTAGAAAAAGTTTGGTAGAGTTTCCTTTGTATTTCTCACTATCTCAAAACCTGCACGCAGGAAATACCAACAATGCCTCACAGGGCCAACATGTATATATATATCATATCATATCATAGCCACACAGGGCTCCGAATATTAACAACAGTATGAAAATGATGAACTTACCTCGTATGTCAAACTCAAACTGCACCTGTTACACTTTCGTGTTTACTTTCCCTTTCAATCTTCAACTTTGAATTTCAATCGTACTTCAAATACCTTACCCAACATACATCTTTCATACCATTGCTTACCTGTGTACTTAGTAACTTCTAATATTATCAGTCGCTTTCTTCTATCGATGCCGTTCTTCTGCTGAAATCAAGGGTTAGTATAAGGAACCTCATCTCCTATGGCTTGGCTCTATCGCACGATCTTAGATATGAAAGAAAGGTAACATCCTAAATGTCCTGTAGCTTCCTGTTTATAGATGTGGTGCACAACACAACGATAAATAAGACTCTACTAGACACGGTCTGTAGACACTCCGAGGATGAACTGCTCTGATACCACTTTTGTCACGACATAACTCCGTAGGCCGTGACTAGTGCCCGAGCTAGACACTCGTATACATACCTGTTAGCTATAATCAACCCAAAACTAAACATAATATAGAAACTTGTAAAGCAAACGTCGTCTCAGAACTGTCATATATATATATATATATATATCAAGGTAACCTGTCTCCTGGGGAGTCACAACCAATCAAAGGATATCATAATACATGAGCCGATAAGGCTGCCACATCGTACGGGAACATCCCCAAACATATACGCAAGCCGACAAGGCTGCCACTACATACAACACCCCAAAATATATATATACGCAAGCCGACAAGGCTGCCACTACGTACGGGAACGTCCCAAAATAAGTTATATAGACACAACTGAACAACATCTATATACAACCCACACATATGTCTACAGACCTCTAAGAGTATCAACAGTGACATATGACGGGACAGGGCCCCGCCGTACCCCTGGATAAATATATATATACATCAAAAGGATTTGTACCAAAAGTCTAGGCTCTGGAACAATGGAGCACTCCAAGACAGCTGAGTAGAAGTCCTGAGCTGGAGGATCACCAAAGCGAGTATCTGCACCTGCGGGCATGAAACGCAGCCCCCCCCCCCCCAAAGAAAAGGGGGTCAGTACGAGATATGTATTGAGTATATAAAGCATGAAATACAATAAGGAAGATCATAACTGAAGTAGAGATTCAAGGAGACAAGTATGATAGTCAAGAAATCACTGTACCTGTGCCTTACGAAACAAAATCATGCATATCATTATCATGTACGGTACCCAGCCCATTATGGAACTCGGTGCCATAATCATATCATCATATACATATACCGTACCCGGCCCTCTGATAAGGGACTCGGTGAATAAAGTCGTGTACACGTATACCATACCCGGCCCATCATGGGACTCGGTGCCATAATCATATCATCATATACATATACCGTACGCGGCCCTCCAGTAAGGGACTCGGTGAATAATGCAGTGACACTGTGCACGATAACATACCCGGCCTGGGTCTCGGTGAATGATACAATAACAGTATGCACGAGTAGAATATCATGAGCAACCATATGCAACTGAATCATCATCTGAGACTCAATAGAATAAGTAGAATATCTAACACTCGAGTATCAAGGCGATAGTCATGTTGAGTATCCTTTAAATGTCACTATGGACTATATCAAATAGAGCCTCAGGAATCATAAACATATATCAAGATAATATGAAATAGCTTAGGGAAGTCAAGGACATTAGTCATCGTAGAGCCTCTAAGAATAGGAGCTTTTACATACCGATTACTATCCAACGTATAGAAGACTTGAGAGGCAATAACTTAATTACTTCCACTACTTGCACACATCCACAACTCACACACAAGGTCAATAACATCAATAACAAGACACAACTCAAGGACAATACAAAATCAGTCCCATATGCACTATATACACCATTGTTATCATTCTTTCTCTTTACATCCATGGAGTACAACAACCACAGCAACAAAAGTGATTAATACACTAATTCCTTATGTTAATTCAGTCCCTTTTTTAATGTTAGACCAGCCATCATGCGCAGCCCATACTCCAGCAACGATAACTATATTTATAGTACATAATCATAACTATAATCCCTGCATTTCGACTCAACAAGAGCAGCAACGAAAATTACAACAAACAGTCCCAAAATAGCAACATATTTTAACATTCGTTAATCACAAATATAACGACTATGATACTATCAAATTACTCCTAATAGACTACAACCACCATATTTCATCGAATCGATCTTATAACAGCCCAACCACTACAACAATACAATGCATAATCGTAATTACACTTAATCCTCCAATTCAACAAGAACAGCCCACTAAATAAATGTAACTTCATCTTTAACCATCAAATTCCTTTACTTTCTTCATATAGTCAACGACCACAATAACGACAAAATTAATCAAAATTAATCCACCATTTTTAGCTTAGAACAGCCCCAACATGGCCCAACGGAATCTTAACATTAACATACACAATTCCTTCACTTTTAACACATAATCCATAACAATAATAACAACAATCAACCCAATCTAATTTAAACAACTCCAATTCTGTCCATTTCAATACCAACGCTAATCATGCAATTTTCTTACTTCCAATTTCACTTAATACAACTTACTCTCTTCATATATCATTAACTTCAATTTCATAACAATGGAAGAAGTCTTACCTCAATTTTAATTTGGACAGATTCTACCATCACTTGCACCAATTGCACCACTTCTTCTTCTTCAACTCATATTCTAACCTTGCTGCCTCTTTGAACGTGTAGAATACTTTAGAAAACAAGTTACAACTTTCCTTCACAAAACATGAATTGGTCGTGAGCTTACAAGAGCAGCCATGGCTGTTTGTGGCTTCTCTCCCAATTGGAATATGATGATGAATATGTAGAACACTTTAGGGATTTGATTTGCTATTAAAATCATGAAGTTGCTCAAGGGAAGCCATAGCCGTGAGCTGCCATGGCTGAGCTCCTCTCTCTCTCTATAACTCAATTTATGAAGATGGAGAGGTTCTCTCTTTATTATTCAACTTTGTGGCTGAAAAATGAATAATGAATCACCCATTAGCTATTTATATGCTGCCCTCTAAGTTGACAAGTGTCCAGCCACATGACATGTGTCCCATTAACATGTCATTATCCATGAGCCAATCATATTCAGCCATGTCTTAGTGGGGCCCACTTAGTGGTCTAAGTAGGCTAATTGATCATAATCAATCACTAATCCCCACTTAATAATCTAATCATGATTAATTAATCCCCAAATCTCCACTAATATTTCTACACTAATTAATATTTATAAGCAATTCGTGCACTAATTAAAATCGGGGTTTAAAAGTCCTTGCCTCATATCTCAAAAATAACCTTGTCCTTAAACTTATATCGATTTGCTTACGAATAATCCAATGTACAAAAATACGGGGCATAACAACAACATTCAATAGTAATTAACCTAATGACTACGACGTATTCAAGTTATTCTTAACAATCTACAGTCGTAACATTTCATCGAAACGACATTATAACAGTCCAACCATTATAGCAACATGATGCATAACTCTAATTACACTTAATATTCCAATTCTACAAGAACGACAACACGTCCCAAAACAGCCCTTAATTAACAACATAGAGATGCCCGATAATCTCACAAACGTCTACAAATACACCAAGCAAACCACATACGCTTCTTAGACATTATCTCATACACTCTTTCCATCCAAAATTGCGAATCATATCAACACATACATGACAACAAAATCAATTATTCATATGTAAGAAAACTACCTTAACATCACAATAAGTCCTTAAAACAGCCCACAAAACAAATACAACTTCAACTTTAACCATCAAATTCCTTAACTTTCATCACATAATCCATGACAACAACAACTACAACATTAATTAAAATCAATCCACCAGTTTTAATTAGAGCAGCCCCTACACGGCCCAAACAACACCTCAACATCAACATACATAATTCCTTATATCCAATCCACATCTACCAAATTATAGCAAGTTCAAACCATCTCCAAAACATGTAGAAAAGGATTAAATCTTACTTTAGAGACAAGCTCTTATTATCAATCATGGCTGTGAGCTTCCTCCATTTTTTTTTTCTCCAATTGAACTTGAAAATCTAACAATTTTATGGTGTGGGGGGGGGGGGGTGCTGGCCGTGAGCTATTTAGGGGCTGCCATGGCTGGCCGTGAGCTTCATGAAGCCATGCCGAACCCTCTCTCTCTCTCTAGAGCTTTAGAGATCCTCTAAGTTCTATTTTGCAAAGTTGAAATTGTAATGTAATTGATTTTTTGACTTAGTCATCAAACCATAATCTTATATGGTGCCTACAAAATGGACACGTGTCCACCCCTGTAACACGTGTCTATCCTTATGACATGTGTCTAATTTTCATTCAACACCAATCAAATTCCGCCATGTGTCGTGGGGCCCACTTAGTGGTCCAATTAGCTTAATTAATTGTTAATCCCCACTTAATAATATAATCATGGTTAATTAATCCCTAATCTCCACTGATATTTCTACACCAATTAAATTTACAAGCAATCGCACTCATTAAAAATTGGGGATTTAAAATCCCTTGTCTCATATCCCAAGAATAATCTTGTCCTTAAACTTACGTCGATTAGCTTTCGAATAATCCGACGTGCAAAAATACGGGGTATAACATAGCCCATCTTGTCATATTCCTTTCCCTTCCTTTATTCCCCCTTTATTTTCTCATATCCTACTATAGGAGATTTTTCTGTCCTTTCTCCTTTGCTACTTGTAAGTCACAATAGCATTAGCAAACAACTCTATTTCCAACATCTTATCGTCTAATCCGGTATAGCATTACTATCCTTTATAATATCTCTTACGTTACTCGTTTCCATTCTCTTGTCGTATTCTTTCTTTTTATAAGCACCCACCTTCTACTGTCATACAATTCAAGACCTTTACAAATGATTCTCAGCACTGTCTCAAATACCACCCTGGCTTCTATCCATTTATTGCTAGCTTTCAGATCTTACTAACTTGTTTCAGCAAGGGATCTCAATTGAAATTTAAGCATCCATATCAAATATATTTCAGTGTCAATTGTTTCCATGTTACACCTGCATTTCTCTCACCCGCTTCCCACCTTAAGGGTGTATTTATTATCTGTGTATATTCTGCTCTATGCCCCTATCTCCAATCTCAAATTCATCTGATCCTTTTCCAATTCACTTGGTATACTGTACCATATCCATGTCATTTCTTTATAATCTATAACTTTGATTATCCACGTACAAAACCTTAACGAAATCTCGAAGCAACGAGAACCTTTCTATGTATAGCACAAAATCTCATCTGATAATCCGTAATCGACTAATCCAACCAATGTAGCAACTCATCCAAGGCCACATTCCACTCACTCCAATCGATAATTAGTTAGTACTTATAGTTGTTCCAAATTCCCAATTAGATAGCACTTATATTCCGATGATAAGTGTCCAAAGTTCTCTTGTAATATTATCCTTACTACCTCACAAGCTGTCTTATCAATATATTCATATCTGTCACAATTCTTCTTCCTCTGTCCTCTTGTCTCCATCATACTATTACTTCTTCTAACTTCAAACTCGTCGTAATTGTTATATCCCGTATTTTTTGAACGTCAGATTATTTGCTGAGGTGGGACCCACACATCGAGATTTTTTTTGGGACATCTGAAAATTCATATGAATCCCATATGATAAGTTAAACACAACTCAAGAAGGACCCTTGGGCCAAATCAAAGTGGAAGTCCTCCAAACGCATATTTTTAAGAAAACGTTTTCGGGTGATCTGACTTCAAGGGGAAATAACGGTATTATAAGTTTGGAATTTGGAAAAATACCAAGAAATATAAGTTGTAGAGAATTTAATTAGCTTTCCAACCATAGGTCGTGGGTCCGTAGGTGACATCGGTACAAGGAGATATGAACGTTTTAAGGTCGAAAGGTCAGTGGGCTAGGCCCAACTCGGGACCAAACCGAGTTGGCCCAAAAAATCAAAACAAAATAATAAGGCCCAAATTTGTGAGGCCCAACCGGCCATGGTTATGGCCCAAGCCCATATTAAATAAAATTTGGTCAATAAATAAGATGACTAAGTCATCTTTATCACACAACCTCTAGAATATTCAAGAAGTTGAACAAGAAAGAGAAGGAGAAAAGTTGAAGGCCATTTCGGCCAAGGGTAAATTTCCAAGGAAAAATTGATAAAAATTCTTCAAAAATCAATCCCTACCAAGTAAAGGGTGCTTAACAAGGTGGAGTTGTTGTTGGAGCAAGAAAGATTCAAAATCATACAAATTGCCAAGTTGTAGTCAAGTGAGAAGTTGAAGAAGAAAGGTGAGTTTTGATCTTTCTTTATGTGTTATGAATGGTTTATATGTGTTGTAGTATGTTAAAATGGATGAAATTCATGAAAGAGATAAAAATAGGGGTGTGGCCGTGAGGTATGGAACATGTATATGTGTGTAGAAATTGTGTTTTAATTAATTTATCTAGTTTTTGGTTGTTATTGTTGTGAATGATATGTGGAAAATGGAAGTGGAATAAATTTGGAGAGGTTGTAGTGTGTATGCTTGATGTTGGTCGTGTAGTTGTAGGGTAATATGGAAGAAAAGGAGTCAATTCTATTTATTGTTTTGGTTGTAGTTGAATTGTGGATGCTAGATTGCTAATGAATGCATAATAATCTTGTGAAGTTGAAGTAGGTGGAGGTTTGTTTTAGAAGTTATGTGAATTGAATGTAATGTTCTTGCATGCATGGAAGGTAATGTGGTTAGTATGATGTTGTTGGAATATAGATCATGAGGTTATGATTGTTTTCATTAAAGTTAGAAAGTTTTTGGAAGAAGTAGTAAGTTGATTGAATATGGAAGTTGTTAGTATTGTTGTTGTTGGAATTGTGGTTGATATTTTGGCCGGGTTTGAATTCCCGGGATTGTTGTTGATTGAAATTAGCCAAGTTGAACTTGGTGGGATGGAGTATTTATAGGGAAAGTGCTGCCGAAATTTCGGTAGCCAAATGTTTCCTTAAGAATTCAACTCTAAGTATCCTAATAAGAGTTTTGGTACACATGACCAATTTGCAGATTTTGACGAGATTGCAATGTGAATTCGGAATAGCAAAAGAAGCGGAAAGAGGTATGTAAGGTTTCACCCTTCTTTCTATGGCATGTCTTAGACGTAATAAGTTGGGTACGCGCCTCGGGGACAACTCTCTTCCCCGGAATCCGCATCCAAAGTTTTCCACTTTTTGTTCAATAGAATTGAACTAGAAAGTGTGCAAATGATGGAAAGACCTCTTAAACCCCTAGAACTTGCATAAGTGGGACCCGATTACCCTAGGACCCTCACAAGTAATGACATGACACGTAATATATGTAAATCATATACGTCGCCCCATCCGGCCCGAGGTGGGCCCGCTACTCTCGGATTGTTTTCCTTACAGTCTTGCTTGACTTACTTGAAGTGAATCCAAAGGGAACCTTTGATCCCGATTTCGTTACCAAATGATAAATACTATGACTCCTCTAACGAGGGCACTTCCATGACGATAATGATAACAATGATGTTAGATAAGAGAATATGCCTATGATACGTACTACCGGAACGACTCTATGACTAAGATGACTAAGCTAAGTATCTTATGTAAACATGAAAATGATAAACTAATTTTTGAATATTATTTATATTTCCTAGCTATGACTTTATTTTCTAAAAGATTTCAAAGTCTATGAACTGTCATCTATGATGCCCCGATTTCATTCTACGTTTACTTTAATATTATTCCCCGTTGATAGTCTCACCTTAAAATACTCGTTCCTTCAAGGTGAGACAAAGCGATCACGAGTATTCTATAATGTAATCGGAGGTTACCGACTTTACGTCACTCCGATGACTACATGATGCTTCTTTGGGCTCTCCTGCGTGCATATGAGATATATGTTTATAGGATACGTAAATGCATATAAGACATGTAAATGTATGTAGGATATGCGTATATATTTTTAAAATATGCACATGATAAAAGCACCAGAGCGCTATAGACGTTGATGTACCTACATGACACACGTATATGTATATGATAAAAGAGCTAGAGCGCTATAGACGTTGATATATGTACATGATATATGCATATGTATACGGGGGAAATGAAGGTAAGGGCAGAGCGTTATGAACGCATATCCACCGGATCAGTTGGCATTACATGATATGATATCGTCCCAGACGCGGGATGCCCGGACGCGGGACGTGTATATTTATGGTTAAATGGATCGGCTGCCGACGCCTCGGCAATATGAGATGTCCTATTTTATATGTATATGTATATGAACAAGGAAAGATTCTTAAAGGAAAGCTAAGTACGCATAGCACCTGCCAAGGGTATATATATATACAGGTTATGTTTCTACCTCAGGACATGTGCTATTATTCTCTTATGTCGTTATTTCCGTTTTATACTTTCCATATGCTACTATTCATGCCTTACATACTCGGTACACTATTCGTACTGACGTCCCTTCTTGTGGACGCTGCGTTTCATGCCGCGCAGGTCAGCAGACAGGCGGATTTGATCCTTAGAAGCCTTACCAGCATTGTTGACAGCGCTCCAGTTGTTCCGGAGCCCCACTTTCGTGGTACTATTTTGTGTATGTATTTTTGGGCACGACAGTACTCGATCCTTTCTATGTATAAGTGTACTATGTCTAGAGGCTCGTAGACAGATATGTACAGTCAGTCAGGTACGGTTAGATATATGGTGTTTTGGCATGGTTGTTGTATAAAGAGATAACGAAGTTTACTAGTCTATGTTCATAATGACGCTGCTAATGTTAATGTTCATTAATGTTCAAAAAAAAAAAAAACATGGCACTGTTTATACGGCTTGCTAAGAGGTAAAGGTAACAAGATAAATAAGGGGTGCTCGATACAAGTATCGGGTACTCGTCACGGCCCCTAGTCGGGTCGTGACAGAAGTGGTATCAGAGCAGTTCGGTCCTAGGAGTTTGTCTACGAGCCGTGTCCAGTAGAGTCTTATTTATGGGTGTGTAGCGCGCCACACTTATAAACAGGAGGCTACAGGGCATTTAGAAAATATGACCTTCTTTGTACTCAAGATCGTGCGATAGAGCTATGCTACCAGGTTTCCACATTCCTTTCCTAATCCTGTGTTATGGTTTCAGTAATGCCGCCGAAAAGGAAGGCTACGACGGCCCAGAAGGGCAAGAGGGTGGCTGGCAGCAGAGTTGAACGGGAGCTAGAAGAAGGAGAATCTCTTAATGAAACTCCCCCACAGACCTTTCCTGCTCCCTCTGCACCAGCAGAGCAGGAAAGACTTTCAGCTCCAGCCCCAGCACCTCCAGTTCCACCGCCAGCAGCCCCGGGCCAGCAGATGGCCGAGGCCATTCAATTATTGACCCAGTTAATTGCCGCACAGGCTCAGCGGCAAGATGTAGACCTAGGAGACAGGGCGGTAAGTGCAAGGGCCCGCGACTTTATCACCCTGAAGCCTCCAGAGTTTTATGGATCCAGACCAGAGGAGGACCCGCAGAGTTTTATAGATGAGATGCTGAGGACTCTAAGGATCATACATGCTTCGGATACGGAGTCCGTAGAGTTGGCTTCATACAGGCTGCGGGATGTGGCAGTTTTGTGGTATAGTAGTTGGATATCCTCGAGGGGAGCGAATGCACCTCCCTCGGTTTGGCAGGAGTTTACCGAGGCATTTCTGCGACATTTCTTACCGCCAGAGGTTCGACGAGCACGAGCCGAGATGTTCTTGAACCTTAAACAAGGAAATATGAGTGTTCGGGAGTACGGCCTTCGTTTCAACTCACTAGCCAGGTATGCCCTAGCCCTGATAGCAGATAGGGGAGATCATGTGCACCGATTCGTGAGTGGGCTAGGGCCACATTTAGTTAAGGAGTGCCTGACGGCTTCACTCCAGGATGGGATGACTATTACCCGCATCCAGGCCCACGCCCAAAATTTGGAAGAGCAGTACCAGTCACAGAGAGGGGAGCGGTATCCAGATAGGGGTTCCAGAAAAAGGGGCAGATTTTCCAGGGCTAGAAGCGAGTATAGAGGGGGACAGGCACTGGAGCAATTTAGGTATTCAGACCAATAGACGGCCAGTGCACCTCCTCGATTTGCGGATAGGGGGCTTGACCGTTCTACTCACTCGAGACCAGATCAGGGTACTAAGGCGTCAGGATCCCAGTATAGAGCTGATTCTAGCAGGATGATGCCACCCCCGCCACGGTGTGCGCGATGTGGTAGACCACACTCTGGAGAGTGTCGCGCAGGTACAGGTGCATGTTATACTTGTGGGCGGGTTGGCCATTTGATGCGTGATTGCCCACTGAGGTATGAGGGAGACCAAGCCCAGCCCGCCGGGTCCGCGGTTGGTTCGTCGTCGATCGTACGCCCTCTTGGACAGACTTCCCAAGCTCCAGCGGGCCACGGCCGAGGTAGAGGAAGGACACCTAGTTCAGCTGGTCCTCCGCACTGCCTATATCCATTGACAGGACGACAGGACCCTGAGCCTTCCGCAGACGCGGCCACAGGTACTTTTTCGGCACCTTCTATGATATGTATGTTAATTGATTCGGATTCTATCCTATCCTACGTTGCCTTTATATTGCTGATCATATTAAGAATTCAGAAATTAGGACGAAAGGTAGCCATACGCACAGGTAAAAAGACGAATACTAGAGATTGCGGAGGTTCGAACTGTAAATAAAAGAAGAGATGTGTTACGCGGCGTTTCGAAAACTGCGAAGACCCCAACTCTTTCCATAATATGTGATATAAGTAGTGCGAGGGAGTGGGGGCGAAAATACTAACGCTAAGACACTGAAATGCACTAAAGTTTCAAGGTTAACCGTGCTAGGGTGAGAGTAATTTCATGATGGGTGACCCCCTGGGAAATATGCTGAAATTTTCACAAATGTGGGAACAAGAGACGAATGTGAAGCTAGGTAGTCCAATGTAAATTAGAGTGTGTGGAGTGGTTACAAACCCTATAAAAGTCATGTAGGCTGAGACGGACAAGACTAACGGAAGAGGAGAAAGCGTGACAGAAAGGGGACTTATTAACGTAGGGCCAACGTTCGGAGCTTACTCAATGGACTTACGACATAAAAGTGACCTAAGCGACATGTGAGATGTCTACGAAGGAGACCTCCCCGAAGTATTATGATACACTATGAGGCCAGTTTAACATTCGAGGACGAATGTTCTAAAGGGGGGAGAATGTTATATCCCGTATTTTTTGAACGTCAGATTATTTGCTGAGGTGGGACCCACACATCGAGATTTTTTTTGGGACATCTGAAAATTCATATGAATCACATATGAGAAGTTAAATACAACTCAAGAAGGACCCTTGGGCCAAATCAAAGTGGAAGTCCTCCAAACGCATATTTTTAAGAAAACGTTTTCGGGTGATCTGACTTCAAGGGGAAATAACGGTATTATAAGTTTGGAATTTGGAAAAATACCAAGAAATATAAGTTGTAGATAATTGCATTAGCTTTCCAACCATAGGTCGTGGGTCCCTAGGTGACATCGGTACAAGGAGATATGAACGTTTTAAGGTCGAAAGGTCAGTGGGCTAGGCCCAACTCGGGACCAAACCGAGTTGGCCCAAAAAATCAAAACAAAATAATAAGGCCCAAATTTGTGAGGTCCAACCGGCCATGGTTATGGCCCAAGCCCATATTAAATAAAATTTGGTCAATAAATAAGATGACTAAGTCATCTTTATCACACAACCTCTAGAATATTCAAGAAGTTGAACAAGAAAGAGAAGGAGAAAAGTTGAAGGCCATTTCGGCCAAGGGTAAATTTCCAAGGAAAAATTGATAAAAATTCTTCAAAAATCAATCCCTACCAAGTAAAGGGTGCTTAACAAGGTGGAGTTGTTGTTAGAGCAAGAAAGATTCAAAATCATACAAATTGCCAAGTTGTAGTCAAGTGAGAAGTTGAAGAAGAAAGGTGAGTTTTGATCTTTCTTTATGTGTTATGAATGGTTTATATGTGTTGTAGTATGTTAAAATGGATGAAATTCATGAAAGAGATAAAAATAGGGGTGTGGCCGTGAGGTATGGAACATGTATATGTGTGTAGAAATTGTGTTTTAATTAATTTATCTAGTGTTTGGTTGTTATTGTTGTGAATGATATGTGGAAAATGAAAGTGGAATAAATTTGGAGAGGTTGTAGTGTGTATGCTTGATGTTGGTCGTGTAGTTGTAGGGTAATATGGAAGAAAAGGAGTCAATTCTATTTATTGTTTTGGTTGTAGTTGAATTGTGGATGCTAGATTGCTAATGAATGCATAATAATCTTGTGAAGTTGAAGTAGGTGGAGGTTTGTTTTAGAAGTTATGTGAATTGAATGTAATGTTCTTGCATGCATGGAAGGTAATGTGGTTAGTATGATGTTGTTGGAATATAGATCATGAGGTTATGATTGTTTTCATTAAAGTTAGAAAGTTTTTGGAAGAAGTAGTAAGTTGATTGAATATGGAAGTTGTTAGTATTGTTGTTGTTGGAATTGTGGTTGATATTTTGGCCGGGTTTGAATTCCCGGGATTGTTGTTGAT
Organism: Lycium barbarum; assembly: GCF_019175385.1. Taxonomy (NCBI): domain Eukaryota; kingdom Viridiplantae; phylum Streptophyta; class Magnoliopsida; order Solanales; family Solanaceae; genus Lycium; species Lycium barbarum. The sequence continues at coordinate 48,562,277 of NC_083348.1, read as the reverse complement.
TGAAATTAGCCAAGTTGAACTTGGTGGGATGGAGTATTTATAGGGAAAGTGCTGCCGAAATTTCGGTAGCCAAATGTTTCCTTAAGAATTCAACTCTAAGTATCCTAATAAGAGTTTTGGTACACATGACCAATTTGCAGATTTTGACGAGATTGCAATGTGAATTCGGAATAGCAAAAGAAGCGGAAAGAGGTATGTAAGGTTTCACCCTTCTTTCTATGGCATGTCTTAGACGTAATAAGTTGGGTACGCGCCTCGGGGACAACTCTCTTCCCCGGAATCCGCATCCAAAGTTTTCCACTTTTTGTTCAATAGAATTGAACTAGAAAGTGTGCAAATGATGGAAAGACCTCTTAAACCCCTAGAACTTGCATAAGTGGGACCCGATTACCCTAGGACCCTCACAAGTAATGACATGACACGTAATATATGTAAATCATATACGTCACCCCATCCGGCCCGAGGTGGGCCCGCTACTCTCGGATTTTTTTCCTTACAGTCTTGCTTGACTTACTTGAAGTGAATCCAAAGGGAACCTTTGATCCCGATTTCGTTACCAAATGATAAATACTATGACTCCTCTAACGAGGGCACTTCCATGACGATAATGATAACAATGATGTTAGATAAGAGAATATGCCTATGATACGTACTACCGGAACGACTCTATGACTAAGATGACTAAGCTAAGTATCTTATGTAAACATGAAAATGATAAACTAATTTTTGAATATTATTTATATTTCCTAGCTATGACTTTATTTTCTAAAAGATTTCAAAGTCTATGAACTGTCATCTATGATGCCCCGATTTCATTCTACGTTTACTTTAATATTATTCCCCGTTGATAGTCTCACCTTAAAATACTCGTTCCTTCAAGGTGAGACAAAGCGATCACGAGTATTCTATAATGTAATCGGAGGTTACCGACTTTACGTCACTCCGATGACTACATGATGCTTCTTTGGGCTCTCCTGCGTGCATATGAGATATATGTTTATAGGATACGTAAATGCATCTAAGACATGTAAATGTATGTAGGATATGCGTATATATTTTTAAAATATGCACATGATAAAAGCACCAGAGCGCTATAGACGTTGATGTACCTACATGACACACGTATATGTATATGATAAAAGAGCTAGAGCGCTATAGACGTTGATATATGTACATGATATATGCATATGTATACGGGGGAAATGGAGGTAAGGGTAGAGATTTATGAACGCATATCCACCGGATCAGTTGGCATTACATGATATGATATCGTCCCAGACGCGGGATGCCCGGACGCGGGATGCCCGGACGCGGGACGTGTATATTTATGGTTAAATGGATCGGCTGCCGACGCCTCGGCAATATGAGATGTCCTATTTTATATGTATATGTATATGAACAAGGAAAGATTCTTAAAGGAAAGATAAGTACGCATAGCACCTGCCAAGGGTATATATATATACAGGTTCTGTTCTACCTCAGGACATGTGCTATTATTCTCTTATGTCGTTATTTCCGTTTTATACTTTCCGTATGCTACTATTCATGCCTTACATACTCGGTACACTATTCGTACTGACGTCCCTTCTTATGGACGCTGCGTTTCATGCCGCACAGGTCAGCAGACAGGCGGATTTGATCCTTAGAAGCCTTACCAGCAGTGTTGACAGCGCTCCAGTTGTTCCGGAGCCCCACTTTCGTGGTACTATTTTGTGTATGTATTTTCGGGCACGACAGTACTCGACCCTTTCTATGTATAAGTGTACTATGTCTAGAGGCTCGTAGACAGATATGTACAGTCAGTCAGGTACGGTTAGATATATGGTGTTTTGGCATGGTTGTTGTATAAAGAGATAACGAAGTTTACTAGTCTATGTTCATAATGACGCTGCTAATGTTAATGTTCATTAATGTTCAAAAAAAAAAAAAAACATGGCACTGTTTATACGGCTTGCTAAGAGGTAAAGGTAACAAGATAAATAAGGGGTGCTCGATACAAGTATCGGGTACTCGTCACGGCCCCTAGTCGGGTCGTGACAGAAGTGGTATCAGAGCAGTTCGGTCCTAGGAGTTTGTCTACGAGCCGTGTCCAGTAGAGTCTTATTTATGGGTGTGTAGCGCGCCACACTTATAAACAGGAGGCTACAGGGCATTTAGGAAATATGACCTTCTTTGTACTCAAGATCGTGCGATAGAGCTATGCTACCAGGTTTCCACATTCCTTTCCTAATCCTGTGTTATGGTTTCAGTAATGCCGCCGAAAAGGAAGGCTACGACGGCCCAGAAGGGCAAGAGGGTGGCTGGCAGCAGAGTTGAACGGGAGCTAGAAGAAGGAGAATCTCTTAATGAAACTCCCCCACAGACCTTTCCTGCTCCCCCTGCACCAGCAGAGCAGGAAAGACTTTCAGCTCCAGCCCCCGCACCTCCAGTTCCACCGCCAGCAGCCCCGGGCCAGCAGATGGCCGAGGCCATTCAATTATTGACCCAGTTAATTGCCGCACAGGCTCAGCGACAAGATGTAAACCTAGGAGACAGGGCGGTAAGTGCAAGGGCCCGCGACTTTATCACCCTGAAGCCTCCAGAGTTTTATGGATCCAGACCAGAGGAGGACCCGCAGAGTTTTATAGATGAGATGCTGAAGACTCTAAGGATCATACATGCTTCGGATACGGAGTCCGTAGAGTTGGCTTCATACAGGCTGCGGGATGTGGCAGTTTTGTGGTATAGTAGTTGGATATCCTCGAGGGGAGCGAATGCACCTCCCTCGGTTTGGCAGGAGTTTGCCGAGGCATTTCTGCGACATTTCTTACCGCCAGAGGTTCGACGAGCACGAGCCGAGATGTTCTTGAACCTTAAACAAGGAAATATGAGTGTTCGGGAGTACGGCCTTCGTTTCAACTCACTAGCCAGGTATGCCCCAGCCCTGATAGCAGATAGGGGAGATCATGTGCACCGATTCGTGAGTGGGCTAGGGCCACATTTAGTTAAGGAGTGCCTGACGGCTTCACTCCAGGATGGGATGACTATTACCCGCATCCAGGCCCACGCCCAAAATTTGGAAGAGCAGTACCAGTCACAGAGAGGGGAGCGGTATCCAGATAGGGGTTCCAGAAAAAGGGGCAGATTTTCCAGGGCTAGAAGCGAGTATAGAGGGGGACAGGCACTGGAGCAATTTAGGTATTCAGACCAATAGACGGCCAGTGCACCTCCTCGATTTGCGGATAGGGGGCTTGACCGTTCTACTCACTCGAGACCAGATCAGGGTACTAAGGCGTCAGGATCCCAGTATAGAGCTGATTCTAGCAGGATGATGCCACCCCCGCCACGGTGTGCGCGATGTGGTAGACCACACTCTGGAGAGTGTCGCGCAGGTACAGGTGCATGTTATACTTGTGGGCGGGTTGGCCATTTGATGCGTGATTGCCCACTGAGGTATGAGGGAGACCAAGCCCAGCCCGCCGGGTCCGCGGTTGGTTCGTCGTCGACCGTACGCCCTCTTGGACAGACTTCCCAAGCTCCAGCGGGCCACGGCCGAGGTAGAGGAAGGACACCTAGTTCAGCTGGTCCTCCGCACCGCCTATATCCATTGACAGGACGACAGGACCCTGAGCCTTCCGCAGACGCGGCCACAGGTACTTTTTCGGCACCTTCTATGATATGTATGTTAATTGATTCGGATTCTATCCTATCCTACGTTGCCTTTATATTGCTGATCATATTAAGAATTCAGAAATTAGGACGAAAGGTAGCCATACGCACAGGTAAAAAGACGAATACTAGAGATTGCGGAGGTTCGAACTGTAAATAAAAGAAGAGATGTGTTACGCGGCGTTTCGAAAACTGCGAAGACCCCAACTCGTTCCATAATATGTGATATAAGTAGTGCGATGGAGTGGGGGCGAAAATACTAACGCTAAGACACTGAAATGCACTAAAGTTTCAAGGTTAAGCGTGCTAGGGTGAGAGTAATTTCATGATGGGTGACCCCCTGGGAAATATGCTGAAATTTTCACAAATGTGGGAACAAGAGACGAATGTGAAGCTAGGTAGTCCAATGTAAATTAGAGTGTGTGGAGTGGTTACAAACCCTATAAAAGTCATGTAGGCTGAGACGGACAAGACTAAAGGAAGAGGAGAAAGCGTGACAGAAAGGGGACTTATTAACGTAGGGCCAACGTTCGGAGCTTACTCAATGGACTTACGACATAAAAGTGACCTAAGCGACATGTGAGATGTCTACGAAGGAGACCTCCCCGAAGTATTATGATACACTATGAGGCCAGTTTAACATTCGAGGACGAATGTTCTAAAGGGGGGAGAATGTTATATCCCGTATTTTTTTAACGTCAGATTATTTGCTGAGGTGGGACCCACACATCGAGATTTTTTTTGGGACATCTGAAAATTCATATGAATCACATATGAGAAGTTAAATACAACTCAAGAAGGACCCTTGGGCCAAATCAAAGTGGAAGTCCTCCAAACGCATATTTTTAAGAAAACGTTTTCGGGTGATCTGACTTCAAGGGGACATAACGGTATTATACGTTTGGAATTTGGAAAAATACCAAGAAATATAAGTTGTAGATAATTGAATTAGCTTTCCAACCATAGGTCGTGGGTCCCTAGGTGACATCGGTACAAGGAGATATGAACGTTTTAAGGTCGAAAGGTCAGTGGGCTAGGCCCAACTCGGGACCAAACCGAGTTGGCCCAAAAAATCAAAACAAAATAATAAGGCCCAAATTTGTGAGGCCCAACCGGCCATGGTTATGGCCCAAGCCCATATTAAATAACATTTGGTCAATAAATAAGATGACTAAGTCATCTTTATCACACAACCTCTAGAATATTCAAGAAGTTGAACAAGAAAGAGAAGGAGAAAAGTTGAAGGCCATTTCGGCCAAGGGTAAATTTCCAAGGAAAAATTGATAAAAATTCTTCAAAAATCAATCCCTACCAAGTAAAGGGTGCTTAACAAGGTGGAGTTGTTGTTGGAGCAAGAAAGATTCAAAATCATACAAATTGCCAAGTTGTAGTCAAGTGAGAAGTTGAAGAAGAAAGGTGAGTTTTGATCTTTCTTTATGTGTTATGAATGGTTTATATGTGTTGTAGTATGTTAAAATGGATGAAATTCATGAAAGAGATAAAAATAGGGGTGTGGCCGTGAGGTATGGAACATGTATATGTGTGTAGAAATTGTGTTTTAATTAATTTATCTAGTGTTTGGTTGTTATTGTTGTGAATGATATGTGGAAAATGGAAGTGGAATAAATTTGGAGAGGTTGTAGTGTGTATGCTTGATGTTGGTCGTGTAGTTGTAGGGTAATATGGAAGAAAAAGAGTCAATTCTATTTATTGTTTTGGTTGTAGTTGAATTGTGGATGCTAGATTGCTAATGAATGCATAATAATCTTGTGAAGTTGAAGTAGGTGGAGGTTTGTTTTAGAAGTTATGTGAATTGAATGTAATGTTCTTGCATGCATGGAAGGTAATGTGGTTAGTATGATGTTGTTGGAATATAGATCATGAGGTTATGATTGTTTTCATTAAAGTTAGAAAGTTTTTGGAAGAAGTAGTAAGTTGATTGAATATGGAAGTTGTTAGTATTGTTGTTGTTGGAATTGTGGTTGATATTTTGGCCGGGTTTGAATTCCCGGGATTGTTGTTGATTGAAATTAGCCAAGTTGAACTTGGTGGGATGGAGTATTTATAGGGAAAGTGCTGCCGAAATTTCGGTAGCCAAATGTTTCCTTAAGAATTCAACTCTAAGTATCCTAATAAGAGTTTTGGTACACATGACCAATTTGCAGATTTTGACGAGATTGCAATGTGAATTCGGAATAGCAAAAGAAGCGGAAAGAGGTATGTAAGGTTTCACCCTTCTTTCTATGGCATGTCTTAGACGTAATAAGTTGGGTACGCGCCTCGGGGACAACTCTCTTCCCCGGAATCCGCATCCAAAGTTTTCCACTTTTTGTTCAATAGAATTGAACTAGAAAGTGTGCAAATGATGGAAAGACCTCTTAAACCCCTAGAACTTGCATAAGTGGGACCCGATTACCCTAGGACCCTCACAAGTAATGACATGACACGTAATATATGTAAATCATATACGTCACCCCATCCGGCCCGAGGTGGGCCCGCTACTCTCGGATTTTTTTCCTTACAGTCTTGCTTGACTTACTTGAAGTGAATCCAAAGGGAACCTTTGATCCCGATTTCGTTACCAAATGATAAATACTATGACTCCTCTAACGAGGGCACTTCCATGACGATAATGATAACAATGATGTTAGATAAGAGAATATGCCAATGATACGTACTACCGGAACGACTCTATGACTAAGATGACTAAGCTAAGTATCTTATGTAAACATGAAAATGATAAACTAATTTTTGAATATTATTTATATTTCCTAGCTATGACTTTATTTTCTAAAAGATTTCAAAGTCTATGAACTGTCATCTATGATGCCCCGATTTCATTCTACGTTTACTTTAATATTATTCCCCGTTGATAGTCTCACCTTAAAATACTCGTTCCTTCAAGGTGACACAAAGCGATCACGAGTATTCTATAATGTAATCGGAGGTTACCGACTTTACGTCACTCCGATGACTACATGATGCTTCTTTGGGCTCTCCTGCGTGCATATGAGATATATGTTTATAGGATACGTAAATGCATCTAAGACATGTAAATGTATGTAGGATATGCGTATATATTTTTAAAATATGCACATGATAAAAGCACCAGAGCGCTATAGACGTTGATGTACCTACATGACACACGTATATGTATATGATAAAAGAGCTAGAGCGCTATAGACGTTGATATATGTACATGATATATGCATATGTATACGGGGGAAATGGAGGTAAGGGTAGAGATTTATGAACGCATATCCACCGGATCAGTTGGCATTACATGATATGATATCGTCCCAGACGCGGGATGCCCGGACGCGGGATGCCCGGACGCGGGACGTGTATATTTATGGTTAAATGGATCGGCTGCCGACGCCTCGGCAATATGAGATGTCCTATTTTATATGTATATGTATATGAACAAGGAAAGATTCTTAAAGGAAAGCTAAGTACGCATAGCACCTGCCAAGGGTATATATATATACAGGTTATGTTTCTACCTCAGGACATGTGCTATTATTCTCTTATGTCGTTATTTCCGTTTTATACTTTCCGTATGCTACTATTCATGCCTTACATACTTGGTACACTATTCGTACTGACGTCCTTTCTTGTGGACGCTGCGTTTCATGCCGTGCAGGTCAGCAGACAGGCGGATTTGATCCTTAGAAGCCTTACCAGCATTGTTGACAGCGCTCCAGTTGTTCCGGAGCCCCACTTTCGTGGTACTATTTTGTGTATGTATTTTTGGGCACGACAGTACTCGATCCTTTCTATGTATAAGTGTACTATGTCTAGAGGCGCGTAGACAGATATGTACAGTCAGTCAGGTACGGTTAGATATATGGTGTTTTTGCATGGTTGTTGTATAAAGAGATAATGAAGTTTACTAGTCTATGTTCATAATGACGCTGCTAATGTTAATGTTCATTAATGTTCAAAAATAAAAAAAAACATGGCACTGTTTATACGGCTTGCTAAGAGGTAAAGGTAACAAGATAAATAAGGGGTGCTCGATGCAAGTATCGGGTACTCGTCACGGCCCCTAGTCGGGTCGTGACAGAAGTGGTATCAGAACAGTTCGGTCCTAGGAGTTTGTCTACGAGCCGTGTCCAGTAGAGTCTTATTTATGGGTGTGTAGCGCGCCACACTTATAAACAGGAGGCTACAGGGCATTTAGGAAATATGACCTTCTTTGTACTCAAGATCGTGCGATAGAGCTATGCTACCAGGTTTCCACATTCCTTTCCTAATCCTGTGTTATGGTTTCAGTAATGCCGCCGAAAAGGAAGGCTACGACGGCCCAGAAGGGCAAGAGGGTGGCTGGCAGCAGAGTTGAATGGGAGCTAGAACAAGGAGAATCTCTTAATGAAACTCCCCCACAGACCTTTCCTGCTCCCCCTGCACCAGCAGAGCAGGAAAGACTTTCAGCTCCAGCCCCCGCACCTCCAGTTCCACCGCCAGCAGCCCCGGGCCAGCAGATGGCCGAGGCCATTCAATTATTGACCCAGTTAATTGCCGCACAGGCTCAGCGGCAAGATGTAGACCTAGGAGACAGGGCGGTAAGTGCAAGGGCCCGCGACTTTATCACCCTGAAGCCTCCAGAGTTTTATGGATCCAGACCAGAGGAGGACCCGCAGAGTTTTATAGATGAGATGCTGAGGACTCTAAGGATCATACATGCTTCGGATACAGAGTCCGTAGAGTTGGCTTCATACAGGCTGCAGGATGTGGCAGTTTTGTGGTATAGTAGTTGGATATCCTCGAGGGGAGCGAATGCACCTCCCTCGGTTTGGCAGGAGTTTACCGAGGCATTTCTGCGACATTTCTTACCGCCAGAGGTTCGACGAGCACGAGCCGAGATGTTCTTGAACCTTAAACAAGGAAATATGAGTGTTCGGGAGTACGACCTTCGTTTCAACTCACTAGCCAGGTATGCCCCAGCCCTGATAGCAGATAGGGGAGATCATGTGCACCGATTCGTGAGTGGGCTAGGGCCACATTTAGTTAAGGAGTGCCTGACGGCTTCACTCCAGGATGGGATGACTATTACCCGCATCCAGGCCCACGCCCAAAATTTAGAAGAGCAGTACCAGTCACAGAGAGGGGAGCGGTATCCAGATAGGGGTTCCAGAAAAAGGGGCAGATTTTCCAGGGCTAGAAGCGAGTATAGAGGGGGACAGGCACTGGAGCAATTTAGGTATTCAGACCAATAGACGGCCAGTGCACCTCCTCGATTTGCGGATAGGGGGCTTGACCGTTCTACTCACTCGAGACCAGATCAGGGTACTAAGGCGTCAGGATCCCAGTATAGAGCTGATTCTAGCAGGATGATGCCACCCCCGCCACGGTGTGCGCGATGTGGTAGACCACACTCTGGAGAGTGTCGCGCAGGTACAGGTGCATGTTATACTTGTGGGCGGTTTGGCCATTTGATGCGTGATTGCCCACTGAGGTATGAGGGAGACCAAGCCCAGCCCGCCGGGTCCGCGGTTGGTTCGTCGTCGACCGTACGCCCTCTTGGACAGACTTACCAAGCTCCAGCGGGCCACGGCCGAGGTAGAGGAAGGACACCTAGTTCAGCTGGTCCTCCGCACCGCCTATATCCATTGACAGGACGACAGGACCCTGAGCCTTCCGCAGACGCGGCCACAGGTACTTTTTCGGCACCTTCTATGATATGTATGTTAATTGATTCGGATTCTATCCTATCCTACGTTGCCTTTATATTGCTGATCATATTAAGAATTCAGAAATTAGGACGAAAGGTAGCCATACGCACAGGTAAAAAGACGAATACTAGAGATTGTGGAGGTTCGAACTGTAAATAAAAGAAGAGATGTGTTACGCGGCGTTTCGAAAACTGCGAAGACCCCAACTCGTTCCATAATATGTGATATAAGTAGTGCGATGGAGTGGGGGCGAAAATACTAACGCTAAGACACTGAAATGCACTAAAGTTTCAAGGTTAAGCGTGCTAGGGTGAGAGTAATTTCATGATGGGTGACCCCCTGGGAAATATGCTGAAATTTTCACAAATGTGGGAACAAGAGACGAATGTGAAGCTAGGTAGTCCAATGTAAATTAGAGTGTGTGGAGTGGTTACAAACCCTATAAAAGTCATGTAGGCTGAGACGGACAAGACTAACGGAAGAGGAGAAAGCGTGACAGAAAGGGGACTTATTAACGTAGGGCCAACGTTCGGAGCTTACTCAATGGACTTACGACATAAAAGTGACCTAAGCGACATGTGAGATGTCTACGAAGGAGACCTCCCCGAAGTATTATGATACACTATGAGGCCAGTTTAACATTCGAGGACGAATGTTCTAAAGGGGGGAGAATGTTATATCCCGTATTTTTTGAACGTCAGATTATTTGCTGAGGTGGGACCCACACATCGAGATTTTTTTTGGGACATCTGAAAATTCATATGAATCACATATGAGAAGTTAAATACAACTCAAGAAGGACCCTTGGGCCAAATCAAAGTGGAAGTCCTCCAAACGCATATTTTTAAGAAAACGTTTTCGGGTGATCTGACTTCAAGGGGACATAACGGTATTATAAGTTTGGAATTTGGAAAAATACCAAGAAATATAAGTTGTAGATAATGGAATTAGCTTTCCAACCATAGGTCGTGGGTCCCTAGGTGACATCGGTACAAGGAGATATGAACGTTTTAAGGTCGAAAGGTCAGTGGGCTAGGCCCAACTCGGGACCAAACCGAGTTGGCCCAAAAAATCAAAACAAAATAATAAGGCCCAAATTTGTGAGGCCCAACCGGCCATGGTTATGGCCCAAGCCCATATTAAATAAAATTTGGTCAACAAATAAGATGACTAAGTCATCTTTATCACACAACCTCTAGAATATTCAAGAAGTTGAACAAGAAAGAGAAGGAGAAAAGTTGAAGGCCATTTCGGCCAAGGGTAAATTTCCAAGGAAAAATTGATAAAAATTCTTCAAAAATCAATCCCTACCAAGTAAAGGGTGCTTAACAAGGTGGAGTTGTTGTTGGAGCAAGAAAGATTCAAAATCATACAAATTGCCAAGTTGTAGTCAAGTGAGAAGTTGAAGAAGAAAGGTGAGTTTTGATCTTTCTTTATGTGTTATGAATGGTTTATATGTGTTGTAGTATGTTAAAATGGATGAAATTCATGAAAGAGATAAAAATAGGGGTGTGGCCGTGAGGTATGGAACATGTATATGTGTGTAGAAATTGTGTTTTAATTAATTTATCTAGTGTTTGGTTGTTATTGTTGTGAATGATATGTGGAAAATGGAAGTGGAATAAATTTGGAGAGGTTGTAGTGTGTATGCTTGATGTTGGTCGTGTAGTTGTAGGGTAATATGGAAGAAAAAGAGTCAATTCTATTTATTGTTTTGGTTGTAGTTGAATTGTGGATGCTAGATTGCTAATGAATGCATAATAATCTTGTGAAGTTGAAGTAGGTGGAGGTTTGTTTTAGAAGTTATGTGAATTGAATGTAATGTTCTTGCATGCATGGAAGGTAATGTGGTTAGTATGATGTTGTTGGAATATAGATCATGAGGTTATGATTGTTTTCATTAAAGTTAGAAAGTTTTTGGAAGAAGTAGTAAGTTGATTGAATATGGAAGTTGTTAGTATTGTTGTTGTTGGAATTGTGGTTGATATTTTGGCCGGGTTTGAATTCCCGGGATTGTTGTTGATTGAAATTAGCCAAGTTGAACTTGGTGGGATGGAGTATTTATAGGGAAAGTGCTGCCGAAATTTCGGTAGCCAAATGTTTCCTTAAGAATTCAACTCTAAGTATCCTAATAAGAGTTTTGGTAAACATGACCAATTTGCAGATTTTGACGAGATTGCAATGTGAATTCGGAATAGCAAAAGAAGCGGAAAGAGGTATGTAAGGTTTCACCCTTCTTTCTATGGCATGTCTTAGACGTAATAAGTTGGGTACGCGCCTCGGGGACAACTCTCTTCCCCGGAATCCGCATCCAAAGTTTTCCACTTTTTGTTCAATAGAATTGAACTAGAAAGTGTGCAAATGATGGAAAGACCTCTTAAACCCCTAGAACTTGCATAAGTGGGACCCGATTACCCTAGGACCCTTACAAGTAATGACATGACACGTAATATATGTAAATCATATACGTCACCCCATCCGGCCCGAGGTGGGCCCGCTACTCTCGGATTTTTTTCCTTACAGTCTTGCTTGACTTACTTGAAGTGAATCCAAAGGGAACCTTTGATCCCGATTTCGTTACCAAATGATAAATACTATGACTCCTCTAACGAGGGCACTTCCATGACGATAATGATAACAATGATGTTAGATAAGAGAATATGCCTATGATACGTACTACCGGAACGACTCTATGACTAAGATGACTAAGATAAGTATCTTATGTAACATGAAAATGATAAACTAATTTTTGAATATTATTTATATTTCCTAGCTATGACTTTATTTTCTAAAAGATTTCAAAGTCTATGAACTGTCATCTATGATGCCCCGATTTCATTCTATGTTTACTTTAATATTATTCCCCGTTGATAGTCTCAACTTAAAATACTTGTTCCTTCAAGGTGAGACAAAGCGATCACGAGTATTCTATAATGTAATCGGAGGTTACCGACTTTACGTCACTCTGATGACTACATGATGCTTCTTTGGGCTCTCCTGCGTGCATATGAGATATATGTTTATAGGATACGTAAATGCATATAAGACATGTAAATGTATGTAGGATATGCGTATATATTTTTAAAATATGCACATGATAAAAGCACCAGAGCGCTATAGACGTTGATGTACCTACATGACACACGTATATGTATATGATAAAAGAGCTAGAGCGCTATAGACGTTGATATATGTACATGATATATGCATATGTATACGGGGGAAATGGAGGTAAGGGCAGAGCGTTATGAACGCATATCCACCTGATCAGTTGGCATTACATGATATGATATCGTCCCGGACGCGGGATGCCCGGACGCGGGATGTGTATATTTATGGTTAAATGGATCGGCTGCCGACGCCTCGGCAATATGAGATGTCCTATTTTATATGTATATGTATATGAACAAGGAAAGATTCTTAAAGGAAAGCTAAGTACGCATAGCACCTGCCAAGGGTATATATATATACAGGTTCTGTTCTACCTCAGGACATGTGCTATTATTCTCTTATGTCGTTATATCCGTTTTATACTTTCTGTATGCTACTATTCATGCCTTACATACTCGGTACACTATTCGTACTGACGTCCCTTCTTATGGACGCTGCATTTCATGCCGCACAGGTCAGCAGACAGGCGGATTTGATCCTTAGAAGCCTTACCAGCAGTGTTGACAGCGCTCCAGTTGTTCCGGAGCCCCACTTTCGTGGTACTATTTTGTGTATGTATTTTCGGGCACGACAGTACTCGACCCTTTCTATGTATAAGTGTACTATGTCTAGAGGCTCGTAGACAGATATGTACAGTCGGTCAGGTACGGTTAGATATATGGTGTTTTGGCATGGTTGTTGTATAAAGAGATAACGAAGTTTACTAGTCTATGTTCATAATGACGCTGCTAATGTTAATGTTCATTAATGTTCAAAAAAAAAAAAACATGGCACTGTTTATACGGCTTGCTAAGAGGTAAAGGTAACAAGATAAATAAGGGGTGCTCGGTACAAGTATCGGGTACTCGTCACGGCCCCTGGTCGGGTCGTGACAGTAATTTACCCCTGCTTGTCAATTCAGTTGATACCTCAATATAACACTCTATTAAAATTTGCCAGCCTTTTCTAAATCATCTCTTATTATCACAAGCCCTTCCAAATTGTCCTAGCATTTCCTTTTTACCATATCGATACCAACCTCATAATTACTATTATCATCAATTCAACGGTTAACTTATTTCTCGAAGTCAGCCGTACTTGCAACTTAGTCAAATCTTATCATTACTGTTGACATAACCTTTCAAGACTTTTTTTTTACTAACCTATATCTCTTTCTCTTTTTTTTCTAGGAAAATTTTGGTAGAGTTTCCTCTGTATTTCTTACTATCCCAAAACCTGCACGCAGGAAATACCAACAATGTCTCAAAGGGCCAACATATATATGTATATATATGTCATATGATAGCCACACAGGGCTCCCAATATCAACAATCGTATGGAAATGATGAACTTACCACATATGTCCAACTCAAACTATACCTATTATACTTTCCTATTTACTTTCCCTTTCGATCTTTAACTGCAGGTTTCAATCATACCTGCAACATTCATACCGTATCTGACATATACCCTACTTACCTATCTTTTTACTGATTCCTTCAGCTTCTTCTATTCACACTTTATAACTGAGCTTATCATCAATATATATACATTCAATCCATTTTCTTACTATATTTACAATTACTAACCTTGATGATGAGCAGTCGCCCTTCTGTATATACAAATTCTGATAACGTAACCTCAATAAAATATTAGCCTCTGTAACTCCCAGTAGCATTATTTACCTTCTCTTGTCGACACCACTCTCCTGCTAAAATCAAAGGTCAGTATATAAGGGATATCATTTCCTATCTCTTGGCTCTATCACATGATCTAGAGTAAGAAGGAAAGGTAACATCCTAAAAGTCCTGTAGCTTCCTGTTTATAGATGTGGTGCACAACACACCGATAAACAAGACTCTACAAGACACAGTCTGTAGACACTCTGAGGAGGAACTGCTCTGATAACACTTTTGTCACGACCCAACCCCATGGGCCATGACTAGTGCCCGAACTGGACACTCGTATGCGAACCTGTCAAATATAGTCAAACTGAACCTAAGGACAATATGAAAACTTATAAAAACAAACGAATGATTCATAACACCACATATCATAAACCTGTCTCCCCTGGAGTCACGGCTAACCACAGCATAACAATAACACAATACGCAAGCCGACAAGGCTGCCACTATACACGGGGATATCCAAAGCAAACCATATAGACACAGCTGACCAAAACCTATATACAACCCACACATGTCTACAGACCTCTAAGAGTATAAAAATGAAATATGACGGGACAAGGCCCCGTTGTACCCCTGGACATATACATAAGTCTATATCAAAAGATCTGTACCAAAATAGTCTAGGCCCCGGAACAATAGAGCTCTCCAAACAGCTGAGCAGAAGTCCTAAACTGGAGGATCACCAGATCGAGTATCTGTACCGGCGGGCATGAAACGCAGCCCCCCGAAGAAAGGGGGGTCAGTACGAGATATGTACTGAGTATATAAAGCATGAAATAAAATAAAGAAACTCATAACTGAATAAAATATTACAGGATGAAAATATGATAATCAAAGATACCAATGCACTTGTGCCTTACGAGATGAGAATCATGCATGTCTATATTATATACCATACCCGGCCCATTATGGGATTCGGTGAATAAAGTCATCATATACCATACTCGGCGCCATAATCACATCATCATCATCATATATATATATATATATCGTACCCGGCCCTCTAGTGAGGGACTCGGTGAACAATGCAGCGAAACTGTGCACGAAAACATACCCGGCCCGAGACTTGGTGAAAGATATATTAACGGCATGCACGAGCAGAGTAGTGAGCAACCATATGCAAACTAAATCATCATCTGAGACTCAATAGAATAAGTAGAATGAACCAATACTTAAGTATCAAAGACAACAGCCATGTCAAGTACCCCTCGAATATCACTATAGATTATATCAACTAGAACTTCAGGAATCATAGACACGTATCGAGACATAAGGAAATAGGTTTTGGAAATCAAGAACATTAGCCATCCTAGTGTCTCTAAGAATAGGAGTTTCTTTGGAGCCTATATATTCGTCGTTAGTTTGTCTCATATAGATCATGCCAAAAATCAAGAAGGGTTAGCTTTACATACCTGGTCTTAGCTCAACGGCTCAAGAACTCAACTCGTATTGGCTCTACGATCTATATGATAACAACAATGATACTATCGTTAATTATAGAAACAATTCTCTTAATCGTATAATGAAACTTTAACTTATCCTAAAATAAAATGGGCAACACGTCCCCCGTTCTTCTCATTTTCCCAAACTCCATATATCAACAACAACAACCAGACAATCCAGCAAGTATATATACATCAATAACAAGGTACCATGTAGTAACAACAAGCCACAAACATTTCACGATGAGCGACGAGCCCGGATACGATTACCAGACACACTTCTCCATTTTTTCTTTCCTTCAAAATACGCATCAATGATAACAACAACAATAATACCAACAATATCATATCAAACTAGAATCAAATCCACATTTAGATCACTCTCAAAACAGCCAACAATTACAATATCAACTCAATAAACATATCGTAGTTATAACGTCATTTCCATCATTCCAATCCGTCAAAATATGGTTTCTAGCTATTATATCCATATTTCTTATCCCACAATTTAGCCATGACCCGGACGAACTTAAATATATCAAGAGTAGGAGAATTCTTACCTTATATGCGAAGAACTATTTTTTTTCCACCTTACTTCACTTCGAAGAAAGCCCGAATTTAACAATACGACAAAATAGAATAACGAGATTGAAGGGGTATGCAAAAACCCGTATGTTATCCTTGATAAAAAAATTACACTTCGCTTCTTTAAAATTGTAGCTCATATTTCTGTTTTGGGTGTTGAAAGAAAAAAAATGTTGTCCACTTATAATCTTCCATTAACTAGCGTAAGAAGAAGGTAAGAAATATGTATCTATCTTTGCTATCTTAGATGAATTGATGCTGCCCTATAATAACTTGTGAAGATATGCATATATCTACACCAAAGGAAGATAAGAGTTGTGTAATATGTAGTGGGCATTGTTACACCTCGGAAATTTTTCCGTACTTGTGTGATGAGTAGAACAATGAAGGGCTTGAGTGCATGATGTTTTATTAAGTCAGGAATGGCTAATTATGAATTTTTGGAAATAAGAAGGTGGCGGAAAATTTTCAGCACAGTGGTCGTAAAGGGCACTATACGGCCCGTAAAGTGATTTACGGACCGTATAGTGCAATCGTCCTCCAGCTGCCCAAAAATTTCAAGTTCTGTCAAAGTGTTGAAATGGCTAAAAACGACTTGGAGGACGGCCCGTAAACCTCGGTCGTAAACTGCCATGTTCTTCAGCCAAATTTTCTGTTTCTTAAATGATTAAATACGGCCATGGGGGACGGACCGTAAATCAGTATACGGTCCGTAAATGGTGGTTTACGACCACTGTTCATCCCGACAAGAATTCATTAAAGATCAGATTTTGGGATTATTAAAAGGGACCAAGCCTCATTTTATTTCATTATTCATCCATACAACTCAAGAGACTTCTAGAACTCTCCAAATATTTCCTCCACAAGAATTCAAGAGAATTAAAGGGAACATCAAGACCAACAACATTAAATTCATGAAATCAAGTGTAAGAACGTAATAAAGGGTCATCTAAGTGAAGAAATTCCAAAGAAGGTGGAACTAGGGTTTTGTCTAAGTGAAGCAATTCAACTTAAGACTTGGTCAACCATCATCCAAGGTAAGTTCCATGATAAATTCATATTGTTTGAAGTATTGAAGGGCTCACATGCTTAAAATGTAGAAGAACATAGGAATGGGTCATGATTGAGTAAATAGTGTCACTATGGAATGGTAGTTGGATGGAATCATAGAAGTTGACGTGTTATGATTATGAATACGTTACAAATGGTGTATAGGTCATGATATAAGTGTTGAACTCAAAGGAAATGCCGCCTAATTTTCTCTAGGGATAACGATGCATTCTCATAGTCGATTAACTAATGTAATACGAATTCTCTCATGAAGGTGACGACGTGGTATCGAAGGAGAATAAGTGGACAACAACTTATCTAAACGACAAGGTATGTGAGGTTAGTCCTTTCTTTACAATGGCATGAATCTTATAGTCCGAATTACCATCTTTCCATGAGCTCCTACATTCCAAAAAGTTAAATGTCCATATGAGATAAGTTATACGATATGATGATGTTAGTCCTTGCCTACACTCAACTTATGTACTAGTCCTTTCGAGGTGAGGCATAATGTTCGCAATTGCTCCATAAAGTAATCGGGGGGTCACGACCTTACGTCACCCCGATAGAGTAAAGTAGTTCTCAAACCTCATGCATGTGTTATGATAAGGTAAATATTTTTACAATAAGCACATTATTATGACTATTTTATGATAAGCATGGCATGAGCATTGCATACCGGGCCTAGTTGGCCGGGCAGACACCGCTTCAGCGGGCGGCGATACGGATACACCACGACCTTCGGGCGTGGGCAGACACCACTAGTGGGCGGCATGAGATGGTACCGCAGACGCGGGAGGCCTGGACGCGGGCTTATATTATTTATTATCACACCGTTCTGACATGGGCAGGCAGCTTGCATATGATGCATACATGTTACGATGATAAGTATGAGTAAGACAGCATGCATTATTCCATGTATGATTATCAGTCAGATCCATATGCTTTATATTGATGCTCTCATTCTATTATTGATGCCTTTCTTCACTGTTCATGCCTCTCATACTCAGAACAATATTCGTACTGACGTCCCTTCTTTGGACGCTGTGTTCATGCCCACAGGTAGACAGGGAGGCGAGCTTCATCCAGATATTTAGGAGCTGTCAGCTGTTGAGAGCACTCCATTGTTCGGAGGTGCTTGTGATTTCTCTTATGGTACATATGTATATATATATTCTGGGCATGGCGGAGTCTTGTTCCGTCCATTGTATAGTATGTCAGTAGAGGCTCGTAGATACGTAGTGTGGGTAGCATGGTCTCACATCTTTCATGTATACGTGCACTCACTATTTTGATGTACCAAACTTTTCTATATACACAAGTATTTATGTTTCCATATATGTTATGATCTTTTTCCATGTTTTGAGCATAAATGTGATGATAAGGCATTTATCGAGTAAGGAGGGTAATAGAGCGAGCGGTGCTCAGCGGTTAGCCCCAGGTACTCGTCGCGGCCCCTAGTTGGGTCATGACAGAAGTGGTATCAGAGAAGTTCGTCCTAGGAAGTGTCTACGAGCCGTGTCTAGTAGGGTCTTGTTTATGGTGTGTTGCGCGCCACATCAATAAACAAGAGGCTACAAGGCATTTAGGAAAATGACCATCTTTCTTTTCACTAGATCGTGCGATAGAGCCATGCATAGGATTTTATCCTTCCCTAAAAGTGCTTTGTGATTTCAGAATGCGGCCAAAAGGAAAAGCTACAGCTGCCCAGAAAGGCAAAGCTACGACGAAGAAGCGGGCAGAAAGGGAGCCTCCGGTGGAGGTAGAAGAAAGTGAATCGCAGAATGAGGCCTCACCTAATGTAGGAGAGCAGGGAGGAGCCTCAGTCCCAATTCCTCCGCCAGTTGCTTCGGGTCAACAGGTATCCGAGGCCATACATTTATTGATGTAGTTGGTTGCCGCTTAGGCACAAAGATAAAATGCGGGCCCAAGTGATCGATCGGCCAGTACGAGAGCCCGTGATTTCTTGACTTTAAATCCTCCGAAATTTTTCGGGTCGAAGCCGGATGAGGACCCCCAAGGCTTTGTTGATGAGATGTTGAGGACGCTGAAACTTATGCATGCTTCTGAGACCGAATTGGTAGAGTTGGCCTCTTATAGACTCCGCGATGTGACGGTGCTATGGTACAAAAATTGGATAATATCAAGAGGAGAGAATGCACCACCTCCCGTTTGGCACGAATTTGTGAATGCCTTTGTTCGTCATTACTTGCCGCCTGAGGTCCGCCAAGCTAGAGCAGACAGGTTCTTGAATTTAAAGCAAGGAAGTGTGAGTGCCGAGAGTATAGTATGCAGTTTAATTCTCTGGCCAGGTATGCCCCGACCATGGTGGCTGATATGGGTGATCGGGTTCATAGATTTGTGAGTGGTTTGGGGCCACACCTATTTAGAGATTGCTTGACAGCCTCCTTGCAAGACGGGATGGATATTTCCCGAATACAGGCACATGCTCAGAACCTGGAGGAACGACAACAGCAGCAAAGAAGTGATCGGGATAATGACCGAAGGCAAGGTAAGAGAGCTAGATCTACGGGGGCAAGCAGTGAGTATAGAGGGGGATCGAGACAGATGCATTCTGGGCACTCAGGTCAGTCAGCGACCAGTACGCCTCCCCGGTTCTCAGATAGGAGGTTTGACCGTTCTTTTCAATCAGGCAGGGCCAGAGCTCGAGGGCCTCAGATTTTCAGTTCAAGGGAGATTTTAGCCAGAGGAGACCCCCAGTACCACGGTGTAGTCAGTGCAGTAAATTACATTCCGGACAGTGTCGTCAGGGTACCGATGCTTGTTATGCATGCTGGCAAGTTGGTCAGATGATGAGGGATTGCCCTTCGGTGAGAGATAGAGCAGGGACTCAGCCCACAGGTTCAGCAGTGGGTTCTTCTTCGGTGCGTCCGACAGCACAGACTTCCCAGACTACAGCAGGTAGAGGCAGAGGCAGAGGGGGAGCATCTACTTCCGGCGCTGTTCAGCCCCGCGTATATGCTTTAGTAGGGCGACAGGATCTCGAATCCTCCCCCGATGTTGTCACAGATACTTTAACTATATTTTCCCGTGAGGTATATGCTTTGATTGATCCGGGTTCTACTTTCTCTTACGTTACCCCATATGTTTTTGATTGTATTGGGGTGGAGCCTGAGCCAATTAAACCTTTCGAGGTGTTCACTCCGGTTGGTGATCCGGTAACAGCGAGGAAAGTGTATAAAAATTGTGTCGTTGTGATATGTGATCGCTGGACCAAAGCCGATCTAATCGAACTAGAAATGATAGACTTCGACGTGATCATGGGAATAGATTGGTTGGCCTCGTGCTATGCCAATGTCGACTGCAGGACAAAAATGGTTCGATTTCAATTCCCGGGAGAGCCCGTACTGGAATGGAAGGGTAATACTGCATCCCCTAAGGGTAGGTTTATTTCCAACCTCAAGGCGAGAAAGATGATAGCCAAGGGCTATATTTATCATCTAGTTCGGGTTCATGATACGGAGGCAAGGCCACCAGTTTTCCAATCTGTCCCGGTAGTAAATGAATTTCCAGACGTATTCCTGGATGAACTTCCAGGTCTTCCTCCAGAAAGGGAAATCGACTTTGCTATCGATGTATTACCAAACACCGAGCCTATTTCCATTCCCCCTTATCGAATGGCTCCGGCGGAACTGAAGGAGCTAAAAGCACAGCTAAAAGATTTACTTGAGAAGGGGTTTATAAGACCCAGTTCATCGCTGTGGGGAGCGCCAGTCTTGTTCGTAAAGAAGAAAGACGGATCTCTACGAATGTGTATCGACTACAGGAAGCCGAATAAGGTGACAATAAAGAATAAATATCCTCTTCCTAGAATCGATGATTTGTTTGATCAGTTACAGGGCGCTAAGTGGTTTTCTAAGATAGATCTGAGATCGGGTTATCATCAGGTGAGAATTAGAGAAGCAGATATTCCTAAGACTGCCTTCAGGACAAGATATGGTCACTACGAGTTCCGAGTGATGTCGTTTGGATTAACAAATGCCCCGGCGGTGTTCATGAATTTAATGAATAATGTGTTCAGGCTATTTTTGGATCTCTTCGTGATAGTATTTATCGATGATATTCTGGTATATTCTCGCACCGAGTCAGAACATGCAGACCACCTAAGAATTGTTCTTGGCGTTCTCCGAGCCCGAGAATTATATGGGAAGTTCTCAAAGTGCGAGTTTTGGATGAATTCTGTGGCGTTTCTAGGCCATGTTATTTCAGATGATGGCATCCGAGTCGACACTCAGAAAATATAAGCTGTGAAGACTTGGCCAAGGCCTACGACGCCTACAGCAGTTCGTAGTTTCCTGGGTTTGGCAGGTTATTATCGAAGATTCGTAAAGGGATTTTCATCTATTTCAGCCCCATTAACGAAGCTAACCCAGAAGTCAGCAAAATTTCAATGGAATGATGCTTGTGAGCGTAGTTTCCGAGATCTAAAAGATAGATTGACCTCGGCTCCAGTGTTAACACTTCCATAAGGGCCGGATGGTTATGTCGTCTATTGTGACGCTTCCGGTGTGGGGCTAGGATGTGTGCTGATGCAGCATGGCAAGGTTATTGCATATGCTTCGAGACAGTTGCGGAAACATGAACAGAATTATCCGACTCATGATCTCGAATTGGCTGCGGTTATTCATGCCTTAAAGATATGGAGGCATTATCTCTACGGTGTGCACGTCGATATCTATACATATCATAAGAGTCTTCAACATATTTTTAAGCAGAAGGAGTTGAACCTACGGCAGAGGCGGTGGTTGGAATTGTTGAAGGATTACGACGTGAATATTTTATACCACCCCGGGAAAGCGAATGTCGTAGCAGACGCGCTTAGCCACCGATCAATGAGCAGTTTAAGTGAAGTCCCTTCAGAAAAGAAAGAAATGGTTCGTGAGCTCTATCAACTAGCAAATATTGGGGTACGTGTAATTTATTCGGGTAAGGCAGGAATTAATGTTAATGATCCTGCGGTCTCGCCCTTGAATGCGGAGATAAAAGAACGCCAGTACGAAGATCCGCAGATGTGTCGTCACAGGGATGTATCCCGTGGGAAAGAGAAGTCTCCATTTGCAGTTTCCATAGATGGGGTTCTTAGATACCGAGACAGACTGTGTGTCCCGGATGTGGTAAAATTACGCCAGTAAATTTTAGAAGAAGCGCATCATTCTCGGTATTCCATTCATCCAGGTACGACCAAAATGTATCACGATGTTAAATTGCTATATTGGTGGGATGGCATGAAACGAGACATAGCGGCATTTGTGGCGCAGTGTCCGAACTGCCAACAGGTGAAAGCAGAACATCAGAAGCCAGGGGGCTTATTGCAAGCAATGGAAATTCCTACCTAGAAATGGGAGGATATTAATATGGATTTTATTGTGGGATTACCCCGCTCCCGAGGCAAATATGACTCTATATGGGTGATCGTGGACAGACTCACGAAAGCAGCACATTTCCTCCCAGTTAGAACCACGTATTCGGCAGAAGACTATGCCAGGTTATATTTAAAAGAAATTGTGTGCCTTCATGGGATCCCTTTGGCCATTATTATAGACAGAGGGGCGCCATTATTATAGACAGAGGGGCCCAGTTTACAGCTAAGTTTTGGAAATCGTTTCAAGAAGGGTTAGGTACCGAAGTCAAATTCAGCACAGCATTTCATCCACAAACGGACAGACAAGCCGAGCGCACCATTCAGACCTTGGAGGATATGCTCCGAGCGTGTGTGTTGGATTTCGGGGGTAGTTGGGATGAGCATTTACCCCTTATCAAATTTTCTGATAACAATAGCTACCATTTCGGTATTTAAATGGCCCCGTATGAAGCCTTATATGGAAGAAAATGCAGATCTCCAATTGGATGGTTTGAAACCGGAGAAGTACAATTGATAGGCCCCGACTTGATCCAACAAGCATTTGAAAAGGTTAAAGTGATTCGAGACCGACTGTTAACAGCTCAAAGTCGCCAGAAGTCTTATGCAGACAACCGCCAACGAGATTTAGAATTTCAGGAAAATGACTGGGTATTTCTGAAGGTATCGCCAATGAAAGGGGTTATGATATTTGGCAAAAAAGGGAAATTGAGTCCAAGATACATCGGACCTTATAAAATTGTCCGTAAGGTGGGACAGGTAGCATATGAATTGGACCTACCTTCGGAGCTTGAATCAGTTCATCCGGTGTTCAATGTTTCGATGCTCCACAAGTGTATCAGGGATCCTACAAGAATAGTCCTGGTTGAAGATGTGCAGGTGACAGAGAAGCTAACATATGAAGAAGTACCTATTTCCATTTTAGATAGACAGGTGGGACGACTCCGAAATAAAGAAGTCTCTTCGGTCAAGCTTCGATGGCGAAACAACAACCGGGAAGAAATGACTTGGGAAGCGGAAGAAAAGATGAAAGCCAAATACCCGCATTTATTCCAACCCCCGGAAGGGATTCAAGATGAAACGTCGAAGATGTAAGGTATGTACACTTTAGTATTATGCTTTTGGTCATGTGTAGCCATGGATGTGTTGATAGTGTGATATAGCCCTGTAAGGCCATGATATTGTGGGTTGCTGTGACAGGTTGGTAGAGTCAAATTACAAAGGAGACTCTGGCAAAAATTTTCTAGAATTCCCGAGTGTCGAACATTCGAGGACAATGTTCCAAAAGGGGGGAAGAATGTTACACCTCGGAAATTTTTCCGTACTTATGTGATGAGTAGAACAATGAAGGGCTTGAGTGCATGATGTTTTATTAAGTCAGGAATAGCTAATTATGAATTTTTGGAAATAAGAAGGTGGCGGAAAAGTTTCAGCACAGTGGTCGTAAAGGGCACTATACGACCCGTAAAGTGATTTACGGACCGTATAGTGCAATCGTCCTCCAGCTGCCCAAAAATTTCAAGTTCTGTCAAAGTGTTGAAATGGCTAAAAACGACTTGGAGGACGGCCCGTAAACCTCGGTCGTAAACTGCCATGTTCTTCAGCCAAACTTTCTGTTTCTTAAATGATTAAATACGGCCATGGGGGACGGACCGTAAATCAGTATACGGTCCGTAAATGGTGGTTTACGACCACTGTTCATCCCGACAAGAATTATTTAAAGATCAGATTTTGGGATTATTAAAAGGGACCAAGCCTCATTTTATTTCATTATTCATCCATACAACTCAAGAGACTTTTAGAACTCTCCAAATATTTCCTCCACAAGAATTCAAGAGAATTAAAGGGAACATCAAGACCAACAATATTAAATTCATGAAAGCAAGTGTAAGAACGCAATAAAGGGTCATCTAAGTGAAGAAATTCCAAAGAAGGTGGAACTAGGGTTTTGTCTAAGTGAAGAAATTCAACTTAAGACTTGTTCAACCATCATCCAAGGTAAGTTCCATGATAAATTCATATTGTTTGAAGTATTGAAGGGCTCACATGCTTAAAATGTAGAAGAACATAGGAATGGGTCATGATTGAGTAAATAGTGTCACTATGGAATGGTAGTTGGATGGAATCATAGAAGTTGACGTGTTATGATTATGAATACGTTACAAATGGTGTATAGGTCATGATATAAGTGTTGAACTCAAAGGAAATGCCACCTAATTTTCTCTAGGGATAACGATGCGTTCTCATAGTCGATTAACTAATGTAATACGAATTCTCTCATGAAGGTGACGACGTGGTATCGAAGGAGAATAAGTGGACAACAACTTAGCTAAATGACAAGGTATGTGAGACTAGTCCTTTCTTTCCAATGGCATGAATCTTATAGTCCGAATTACCATCTTTCCCTGAGCTCCTACATTCCAAAAAGTTAAATGTCCATATGAGATAAGTTATACGATATGATGATGTTATTCCTTGCCTACACTCACCTTATGTACTAGTGCTTTCGAGGTGAGGCAGAATGTCCGTAATTGCTCCA
Organism: Lycium barbarum; assembly: GCF_019175385.1. Classification (NCBI taxonomy): domain Eukaryota; kingdom Viridiplantae; phylum Streptophyta; class Magnoliopsida; order Solanales; family Solanaceae; genus Lycium; species Lycium barbarum. The sequence goes on along the minus strand of NC_083348.1, from coordinate 48,537,120 downwards.
TAAAGTAATCGGGGGGTCACGACCTTACGTCACCCCGATAGAGTAAAGTAGTTCTCAAACCTCATGCATGTGTTATGATAAGGTAAATATTTTTACAATAAGCACATTATTATGACTATTTTATGATAAGCATGGCATGATAATTGCATACCGGGCCTAGTTGGCCGGGCAGACACCGCTTCGGCGGGCGGCGATACGGATACTCCACGACCTTCGAGCGTGGGCAGACACCACTAGTGGGTGGCATGAGATGGTACCCCGGACGCGGGAGGCCTGGACGCGGGCTTATATTATTGATTATCACACCGTTCTGACATGGGCGGGCAGCTTGCATAAGATGCATACATGTTACGATGATAAGTATGAGTAAGACAGCATGCATGATTCCATGTATGATTATCAGTCAGATCCATATGTTTTATATTGATGCTCCCATTATATTATTGATGCCTTTCTTCACTGTTCATGCCTCTCATACTCAGTACAATATTCGTACTGACGTCCCTTCTTTAGACACTGTGTTCATGCCCACAGGTAGACAGGGAGGCGAGCTTGATCTAGATACTTAGGAGCTGTCAGCTATTGAGAGCACTCCATTGTTCGGAGGTGCTTGTGATTTCTCTTTTGGTACATATGTATATATATATTCTGGGCATGGCGGAGTCTTGTACCGTCCATTGTATAGTATGTCAGTAGAGGCTCGTAGATACGTAGTGTGGGTAGCATGGTGTCACATCTTTCATGTATACGTACACTCACTATTTTAATGTACCAAACTTTTCTATATACACAAGTATTTATGTTTCCATATAAGTTATGATCTTTTTCCATGTTTTGAGCATAAATGTGATGATAAGGCATTAATCGAGTAAGAAGGGTAATAGAGCGAGCGGTGCTCGGCGGTTAGCCCCGGGTACCCGTCGCGGCCCCTAGTTGGGTCGTGACAGGCATGTTGTGGACTGTGGGGTCCACTTTGAAAAAAATAATCCCTATCTTTAAAAGGCACCTACCCGTCTTCATGCTTAATAATCTTCAGCAATTTTTCCAAGGAAGTCACGTGTCAAGCATAGTCATCAACTTAATGTTTATCCCTTTTTCCATTAATACGTGGACTATGTCCACTAATGGCTATCCAATTATATCCATTAATTTCTTGTCTTCCACTATAATTCCCCTCTTAATCAATCACACGCATAATTAATTTCTTGATCTCAATTCACTTTAATACTAATTATTTTTAATAAACTTCATATACTCATTTCCATGATTATGTGACGTAGCACTAGTCCATAGTCCCTTTTGGTACACACAAAATAGTATTCTCAACCACCGTGGTCACACTTGTTAAGTCCTAAATTATTTTGGGACTTCATTCCTTGTATACACCGAGCTCTTGATTTTCATCCTTGGATATGATCAAATTCTCCGGGCTCGGGTAAATTTGCTCATGTTGGACGATTAAATGTTCTAGTCCAAAAATACAGGGTATTATAGCTTGGACCGTATTTCACTCAAATAAATGTTGAAACTCGACAAAATTTATTTTCTTCGATTGGTTTAACTTCAAATCCTTACGATACATGTGTACCATCACTTTAACCACCTATAAACTTGGGGGATAACCTCGTGTCCATTACTAATATTATTTAACTCGCACACTTTCCAACGCATGAGAACACGGGATGTAACAGAATGATAGTGCATTATCGAATGAAGGTGCTCTAACACTAGTTGATCCTTTAAATGACAAAATTGATTCTTCTTGGAAGATCGATTTGTGTCCACCTAGTGTTGACACTTGTGAATTGATTGGTAGTACAATGTCATGTGGTCATCATGTTAGTAATTCTTGCGAGTTTGACATACTACCAACTTGTGTTGAAACTTGTATTGATCAACTTGCTTGTAATGATAATTCACGACTTGAGGATCTTTGTGATGTGTTTAATGTACCTCTAGTTAGTGATAATGTTGATATAGTTGGTCAGTTGAAAGAATATGACATCATACCCTTGTTTGTTTCATGTCAAAATGAGTCTGTTGATCGTACTTTAGTGTCACGTGATAAGACTCCAATTTGTAGTGGTGATGTGTGTCATGTAGATAGTCATGTGAGCGAAAATGCATTGAAAAATGACATTGGTTCTTTTGAGAGTGAAATGACATGCTTTGACTCCTCATTGTTCATGGATTACTCTCTTGTAAAGGATAATGTTTTATTTGAGGATGGCATGAATATTGAGAGTGAAGTACCTATTTGTCACACCCTAACCTCGCTAGGGTGTGATGGGCACCCGACCCTTACTTAGGACCGAGTGAACCCGCTGACTCTTACTACACACATAATCGCTTAGGACTCTTAAGTCAAACAAAAATGAAATACATAATAAGGGCTTTCAGAAACATTCTTTTCGTCGTTCTCAAGTCAAGTAAAATCTATAGTCATCTGGACTTTGTAACAATATGCATAATGGTACGTCGGCTTACAGAACCGATTACAAGACTGACTTTCTATACCCACGACTCTGTCTGCAAAGTCTCTAACATCAATAAGGAATCATAACATATATACTCTGACTCGGCAACACTCCGGAAGGAAATGGAGCTCGCCAATCCCGCTGGAACATCTTCTATCAATGTCTTCTACTCATCTGTGTGTACCTGCATGGCATGAAACGCAGCCCCCGAAGAAAAGGGGTCAGTACGGAATATGTATTGAGTATGTAAAGCATGAAATACAGTAAAGAGGACCATAACAAAAAAATGGAGATTTACCAGAAACAAGTATGACTTTTAAAAACGTCAATGCACTTGCCTTTTGAAATGAAAATCATGCATGTCATCATTATATATCATATGTACATATAACGTGCCCCGACCCTCTAGTAAGGGACGCGGTGAATAAAATCATGTATGTCAATATCATGTATCATATATGCATGTAACGTGCCCCGGCCCTCTTGTGAGGGACGCGGTGAATAGAGTCATCATATGCCATCCTGGCCGCCACCCCGTCATCATATCATCGTGTCATCATATATATATATATATAACGTGCCCCAGCCCTCTAGTGAGGGACGCGGTGAACAATGCAGTGGAGTACGCACGAGAACATGCCCTGGCCCGGGACGCAGTGAAGGATATATTGAGGTATGCACGAGCAGAGTAGTGAGAAACTATATGCACGCAAATCAATTTTTAAGATTCAATAGATAAGTACACAAAACGACGCTTGAAGGATCGTAAACACGTTTCGGGTCAATCCGAGTTTGCATAAGAAAGTTATGACCATCATTTACTACAGAACCTTCTATGAACGTTTTAAAGCAATCCGAGACCGTCTACGAAAGTTACAGACATTAACACTTGTAGAACTCTTTAAAATCAAGAACTCTTTATGCTTTGCTCGTCATGCAATCATACAATAAGCTCGAATATACTAAGCATACTCATAGCAAGAAGTGAATAAGAATCGTAAACAAGCTCGGAATAAAAGAGTAGAGTTACCCCAAGGTACGTGTCCTACCTTACTCGGCTCTAGGACATGCCAAAAGAAAGAAAGAGTAAGCCTTACATACCTGTTCCACGTCCTATTAGCTACACTTATTCGTCCAAGCTCGCTAGTCTACATTCAAGAGGATTTACATAATCATTAGACTCGTCCTCATACACTTGTCTTAGTCTTTCAAATAAATTCATTCATAATGTACCGAAATTTCGGCAGCATTTCCCCTGGTTATATGCCTAGCCCGAGATTCCAATTCAACAACAACACCAATAGTATTAACATCATTTCCAATACCGACGTATGCCATAAAACAGCTCGCGCACTATTTTCTAAATTTCTCAACCAACCAAATTTGCGATATAACTATTTAATAATTTTATTTCCATAAAGAAGCTGAAATTAACACTAACAACATCAATAACCACATCCTCCACATTTTATAAGTTAAATACATTTATTTTCATCTAAAGTTTTCTTCAAATCTCGTTCCATAATTCACAGCACCAACAAACGAATTTATCAGGCTATTCCCTCCGCTCTAATCCGTTAAAACTCTAAATAAACTCGTTAACAATGAAAAGGAACCTTATTCATACCTTAAGCATGCAGCCACCACGTTATCACTCTTCTCCTTGGTTGATTTTTAGCTCAAATTGAAGACAACGCAACGTACAACACTTTTTCTTCATGGGCTTCGGGATTCGGAGCTCAGATTTTGGTCAAAATTGGTTTTTCTTCTCTCCAAGGCTCTTCTCTCTCTCTTTCCATAATTGTCTCGTCTTGGTCTGAAAAATGAGGAGAAAGGGCTGAAATTTCACTTAAATAGGCATGGGTCATGGGCCTAACCCGGTTGGGCCCGGATTGGGCCTAGCCCACTGACCTTTCTGCCTTAAAACGTCCGTATCTCATTATCCCAACGTCACCTATGGACCCACGACCTATGGTTGGAAAGATAATTCAATTATCTACAACTTTAATTCTTGGAGTTTTCCCAAATTCTCAAATACCGATGGGGTTATGGCCTCCCGAAGTCAGATCACCCAAAAACGTAACTTAACATTATTTGTTTGGAGGGCTTCCACTTTGATTTGGCTCAAGGGTCCTTCTTGTGTTGTGTTTAACTTAACATATGTGATTCATATAACTTGTCGCATGTCCCAAAAAATCTCGACGTGTGGACCCCACCTCGGCTTACGAATAAATCGACGTACAAAAATACGAGATATAATACTATCAATGTGAGTTTAAATTATGTAGCAACAACATGATTGTCAATTTTTTGAGGAAGCACGTGTCACGATCATGCTCTGAAAACGCGGGGTATAACATCCTCCCCCCCTTTAAAAACATTCGTCCTTCAATGTTGCGGGTAGAGTTCGCTCCGAGGTAGATATCAATGTTCTTACCCGTATTTGTCCGTATCTAATTTACTTACTTCCAGTCTTACTTGCTCGTTAAAACTTAACTTATCTGAATTATGCCATCTATTCTTCTTCCTTTGTGGCCAAAGCTTACGCCTGAACTCAAGGTCATCCCTTTTTCTTATTATTCGTTTGTCCACTAACTCTTTATACTTTATCGCTTTCATCGTCTCTTCAGTCTTCGTTGTTTACCTTCTTGTATGCCCCTTTCATGCCGTGCTCACCACATACTTGTATCTAATTCGATCTCATTTTTTTTTATTCAGAAATTCTCGTCATCTTCGATCTCCACGTATCTTTCTTATGTTGCACAGATATCCCAAGCCTTTATCTCCTTGGAGTTGACTTATTCCTATTCTTACTTCCTTAAAGATAAATTCAAGACTAGTCATATCTAGCGTCCCTTGGTTTCTATAGCGGCCAAATTAACTAGTTTAACACTGAAATGTCCCGATTAATTTCTCTTCCCTTCAATCAGACTTCCCCTTTCATCATGCTTGCTATCAGTCCTGCCATTGCAACCCTCTTTAGTCGTTTCTTCGTTGTACTTTACTTTCTTGGTATTGTAGTTCTTGCTACGTTCTCATTATATCCCGATCATAATCAACTCTATAGAGTACCATTTCTTGATCTCATTCGTAATACTTCCGTATCACACTCTATTGGAGTTACCCTTTCTCTTCTATGTCATGTTTTAGTACTACCAGTCTCCCTAATTTACTCTTAGTATTTCTCTTTACCATATCAATGTCGATCTTATAATTAGCGTTACTATCAATTCAACAACATTTAACTCATCTCTTGTAGTTGTCAATGATACTCATAACTTAATCTCGTCCTCCCATTACTTCTTACACAATATCTTTTCCCGTTAGGACATATTACAAGCTTATATTTTTTTCTCCTTTAAATTATAGGAAAATTTTGGCAGAGTTTCCTCTATATTTCTTACTATCCAAAACCTGCACGCAGCAAATACCAACAATGCCTCACAGGCTAATATATATATATACAACATATCTCAGCCACACAGGGCTCGTAATTTCAAGTAAAAGTACAAAGATGTCTGTTATATCCCGTATTTTTGTACATTGGATTATTTGTAAGCTAATCGATATAAGTTCAAGGACAAGATTATTTTTGGAATATGAAACAAGGACTTTTAATCCCCGACTTTAATTAGTGCACGATTTGGTTATAAATTTCAATTAGTATAGAAATATTAGTGGAGATTATGGATTAATTAACCATGATTAGATTATTAAGTGATGATTAGTGATTAATTAAGATTAATTAAGTTATTAATGCACTAAATGGACCCCACTACAACATGGCCAAACCTGATTGGTCCATGCCATAGTGGGGCACGTGTCAACCTATGGGGTAGCATATAAGTTCATAGTTGATGACTAACCTATTAGTCATACTTTCATTTCCAACTTCATCCACAAAATTGAATTAGAGAGAGAGAAGCTCAGCCATGGCTGTTCATGATTTAGTTCATGATCTTGATAGAAAAATTTAATTTCTAAGATGTTCTAAATATTCAAGGTGATTAGCAACGTGAATTTAATCCTCGGGGCAGCAAGAGCACTTTCAATTTTAATCCATAAATTCCAGCAACGTTAAGAGGCCAAGCTTGCTAAGTTAAGGTTTAATTCTCTCCTACATGTTTTAAAGATGGTTTGGTGTTTGTATAATTTCGTGGAGGTGGAATTGGATGCAAGGAATTGTGTATGTTGATGCTAAAGTTCTGTTTGGGCCGTATTGGGTCTGTTCTAATCTAATAATGGTGGATTAATTTTGATTAGTGTTGTTGTTATTGTTGTCATTGATTAGATGATGAAAGTGAAAGGAAAGCTTAAATCATTTTAGAAAGTTGTATCGATTTCATGGGCTGTTCTAGAACTTGTTGTGATATTAGGGTAGTTTCCTTGCATATAGTAGTTGATGTCGTTGTTGTGTGGTTGCTGATATGAATCACAAAACTTGGAAGAAAGAAGCGTATAAAATATCGTATACGAAGCGTATGTGGTCTGCTTGGTATATTCTTAGATGTTCGTGAGATTATCGGGCATTGGTATGTTGTATTTAGGGGCTGTTCGGGGCGTGTTGTTGTTCTTGTTGAATTGGAGGACTAAGTGTAGTTAAGATTATGCATTGTGTTGTTGTAATTGTTGGACTATTATAAGGTCGTTTCGATGAAGTGTTGTGGCTACAGATTATTAAGAATAACTTGAATATGTCGTAGTCGTTATGTTAATTATTATTGAATGTTGTAATGTGTGGGCTGATTTGGAATGTTGTGCAGGCTGTTTCGGGGTATTCTTGAATCTTGTTCTGGTTAGTCTTGATATAGTACTTGGACGTGTGGTTGTTGATGTTGATTTGGTCGTTTCATAGTTGGCTTGAATGTGAGGGAAATGAACAAATATAGGGGAAATGACGCCCAGTTTTCTAGAAATAAGCCACCAACGTTGAAATACGTTTTAAACCTTTCCGTAGCCTAACCATAGTTCTTAACGTTTTAATATAGGTTGAGGTACTTCGGACAGCATATTCGTATTGTACCGCGGATAAGCATTAAAGGTATGTAAAGCTATCCTTTCTTTCATATGGCATGATCTACATGAATTAAACCGACGACGAATGTATAAGCGCCTATTCTTAGAGACACTAGGATGGCTAATGTCCCGATTTCCATAAGCTATTTCATATTATCTTGATACGTGTCTATGATTCCTGAAGTTCTATTTTATATAATCCATAGTGACATTCAGAGGGTACTTGACATGATTGTCGTCCTTGATACTCAAGTGTTAGTTCATTCTACTTATTCTATTGAGTCTCATATGATGATTTAGTTTGCATATGGTTGCTCACTACTCTGCTCGTGCATGCTGTTATAACATCTTTCACCGAGACCCGGGCCGGGTATGTTTTCGTGCACAGTTTCACTGCATTTTTCACCGAGTCCCTCACCAGAGGGTCGGGTACGGTATATATATATATATATATATATATATATATATATATGATATGGTGATGTGATGATGGCACCGAGTCCCATGATGGGCCGGGCATGGTATACATGAATACGAATTATTCACCGAGTCCATAATGGGCCGGATACGGTATATGATATAGCTATGCATGATTTTATTTCATAAGGTACAGGTACAGTGATTTCGTGGTTGTCATACTTGTCTCCTGTAATCTCTATTTCAGTCACGATCCTCTTTATTGTATTTCATGCTTTTATATACTCAGTACATACCTCGTACTAACCCCCTTTCTTCGGGAGGGATGCGTTTCATGCCCGCAGGTACAGATACTTGATTTGGTGATCCTCTAGCTTAGGACTTCTGCCCAGCTATTTTGGAGAGCTCCATTGTTCCGGAGCCTAGACTATTTTGGTACAAATCTTTTGATGTAGACTTATGTTTGTCCTAGGGTACGGCGGGGCCCTGTCCCGTCATATTTCACTACTGATACTCTTAGAGGTCTGTAGACATATGTGTGGGTTGTATATAGGTGTTGTTCAGCTGTGTCAATATGACTTATTTTGGGGATGTTCCTGTACGTAGTGGCAGCCTTGTCGGCTTGCGTATTGTTTTATCGTTTGGTTCACTGTGACTCCTCAGAAGGTGGCTTATTATGATATATGGCATTCTGAGATAATGTCTTGTTTTTGCAAGTTTCCATATTGTCCTTAGTTTCAGTCTGTTATATCTAACAGGTATGTTTATGAGTGTCCAGCTCGGGCACTAGTCACGGCCCATTAGGTTGGGTTGTGACAATGTCGAAACTTACCTCATATATCACACCTCGAGATGTACCTGATCCTTTAGCGATCTGCCTTGTTATACCTTCCAATTTACTTTCCCTTTCATTCTTCAGCTTTACATTTCCATCACACCTCAATATTTTTACCTTACCCGACATACATCTTTCGTACCGTTGCTTACTTTTGTACTGATTCATTCAATTTGTTTAGTTCACAAACTTATAACTGAACTTATCATCAAGAGATACATTTAATCAATTCCTCTGTTGTACTTACACTGACTTACCTCTATAACTTCCAATATCATCACTCACTTTCTTCTGTCGATACCGTTCTTCTACTGAAATCAAGGGTTAGTATAAGGAATATCATTTCCTATGGCTTGGCTCTATCGCACGATCTTAGATATGAAAGAAGAGTAACCACCATAAATTCCCTGTGGCCTCCTGTTTATAAATGTGGCGTGCAACACACCATAAACAAGACTCTACTAAACACGACTTTGCAGACAACCCCTAGGAAGAACTGCTCTGATATTTGTCACACCCCAATCCCATCAGGGCATGATGGGCACCCAACTTTTACTTAGAGCTGCGCGAACCCTCTGGCATTCACATAATGAAACTGGACATATAATATGTTTTTTGGAAATATAATAAAGTACTTTCAGTCAAACCATACAAATTTGCGAACGATACTCAATTAATCAAAAATCGAATAAGTCAAACTGACATATCGACCTACATTGTTGCTTTACTCAACGCATGACATCTCAACATACTAACCACAGGACACTGTCAGCAAAGTCTCTAAGAGTAAACACCTGAATCCTATGAGTCGGGACTGGGCCTCGACATACCTATACACATATATGATAACCATAATGACTCGGCACTGCTCCAGGAAGAAAATGGAGTTTGCCAATCCCAGCTGATAGCCAATCATCCTAGCTTAATACTTTTATCTGCAAAACAATCTAGGACTGTGTGGCATGAACAAAGCACCCTCGGGCAAAGGGACGTTAGTACGAACAATGTACCGAGTATGTAAGGCATAAGAACATCAAGTACAAATGAATCATGAAAACTAGTCTCAATATTTGAATGCATCTGTGGCTAACATCTGAGAATATCTGCGTAACTCTATATGACTGAAAATGACTCTATGGTGTATGATAGGCATAGATTATAATATAACTGATAGTGTTGTGGAACGTACAGCCCGATCCATATATAATATAATAATGCCGAGAAACGTACGGCCCGATCCATATATAATATAATAATGTCAAGGAACGTACGGCCCGATCCATATATAATATAATAATCATATATATACCGTACCCGGCCCTGTAGTGAGGGACTCGGTGAATAATGCAATGAAACTGTGCACGAATACATACCCGGCCCGGGACTCGGTGAAATGATGTAATAACGTTATGCACGAATAGAATATCAGGAGCAACCATATACAAATTAAATCATCATCTGAGACTCAACAGAATAATTAGAATGAACCAACACTTGAGAATCAAAGAAAACTATCATGTCAAGTACCACTGAGAACTAGAATTCATTGGAATTATGTACGTTTATTGTCAGCTCGTTTTATGTAATTCATGCCAAAAGAAGGAAGGGATAGCCTTAACATACCTTATCCGCACCAAGCTAACTACAAATCAGATCCCGAGCTTCCCAATCTACAACAACATTATTGATATCAAGTATTAACTATAGCGCGCTCAAAATCCAAAGCCTAAGCTAGCACGTTACTTGACAAAATTCGGGTAGCATTTCCCCTAAAAACATAACAATCCTCGAGATTCAAATTCAGCCAAAACATCAATCAAAATACCAACAACAACAATACCAACAATTTCATATCAAACTAGAATAAAATCCACCTTTAGATCACTCTCAAAACAGCCCAAAATTACAATATTAACTCAATAACTTATCTGATTTCCCGCAATTAATTTTGTAGTTCCCATCTCACAATTTAGCTATGAACGGGATGAATTTAAATATACCTAGGAGAGAATAAATCTTACCTTATATGCGAAGAACTAATCTTCTTCCACCTTATTTCATTACGAAGAAAGCTCAGAGTCAACAACACGACAAAAACGGAACAATGAAACCGAAGTAGGGAGCAAAACTAGTATATTATTTTTCAGAAAAGATATACGTTACTCCCCTTAAAGAACTCGTGTTGCTGCTATTTAGAAGGGAAAAAAGTTTCTGATTTGTGTACTAAATTGTTGCTTTCCATATTCTGTAATGTTAAAGTTTACACTAAATGATATAAGGATGGTAAAAGCACCTTTGTCCCTTTACACGTGGGATTCTTTTAGCCCACCACCCCAACATTTCATTATGTTTTGTCCACCACTATGTCAATACATATACATTCTTAGCTCCCTGTTTTATCTAGGTCTCACGTGGACAATGTCCAATCAGTGTTTATCCACTTACATCATTAATCTTAGTCTTCCACTTCCATATCCCATTTAACTAATTATACACGTAATTAATTTTTTGATCTCAATTCATTTAAACAGTGATCACCTTTAACATACTCCATATACCCATTACCATGACCATGTAATATAGCACTAGTCCATAGCCTCATTTGCCATACATAAAATATTATTTGCAATCATCATCGTCACACTTTTCCATCTTAAATCATTTTGGTACTTCATTCCTCGTATACACCGAGTTCTTAATTTGCATGCTTGAATATGACCAAATCCTTCGGGCTCGGGTAATTTTCTCATGTTGGATGGTTCAATTCCCTAGTCCATAAATACGGGATGTTATAGCTTGGACCGTATTTCATTCAAATAAATTCTGAACCTTGACGAAACTTATTTTCTTCGATTTGTTTAATTTCTAATCCTTATGATACATCTGTACTCACTCTAACCACCTATAAGCTTGGTGGCTAACCTCATTTTTGTTACTAATGTCATTTAACTCGCACGCTTTCCAATGCATGAAAGCATGGGATGTGACATCCTTTCCCCCTTTAGGACATTCATCCTCGAATGTTAAACTAGTCCTGTATAAGTACACCGGTTATGGTAACTCGAACTCATCTATCATGTTGTGCCTCTCCTTGCTTAAATTAATACCATTCTCTACCTGACATCAGTTATTATTGAATTTCCAAAGAATGTGGTCATAATATAGCTACTTCCGTAATTAACTGCAACTTACTATATCCATCTACACTTGAAGCTTAAATCGAGTTTTTCTTGTTTGGGAGTTATCTTTCCAGTATTACTGAGAATAGGAACTGTCTTTCCATTGGGTAGGTTTACCATTGCATATTTGTTCCCCTTGTTCTCTCTTCTAATTCTTATAGGTCTACTTCCACTCTTTATTTATGTCGCATAGTCCGCAGCGTACATCCTTCTTGGAATCATCATGTTAATCCTCTAACATGCATATCTATAACATTCCTTTTGAATTGTTGAAAATGAATTTCCTTCTTAGTAATGACTCTCGGTTGCAATACTTCCTTGATTCCTCAGGAATATCATTTCAAGAGATATAAGTGAGTCACCTTCCTGATATGGTCTGCTTGATATTCGGACTCGTCGATCCTTTTTGTTGCTCAATAATGGTATTAAGTCTCACATGGTTTGCAAATCTCACCTACTTTGTTTCTTCTGTCACGACCCAACCCCATGGGCCGCAACTGGTGCCCTATTTGGACACCCAAACTCATTAGCTGACCAAATCGACATATCACAGACTTATTCAAGTTTAGCATACGTTATTTTGAACAGATACTGAAAACAAATATCATCTTAAGCGGTCACCTGTACAGAAATATCATACCGAAAATCGGTTGGCTGGCGGAATACACATCGCCCGAATATACATACATATACAAACATGTGGGCCGTTATGGCCATAATAGCAAACGTAACTGCTTAAGGCACAAATCACAAACATAATCGAACAAACGTGACCCATGACCCACATACATGTCTACAGGCCTCTACAAACCATAACAGAAACATATGACGGGACAGGGCCCCGCCGTACCCCAAATAGTCATATATACAGAAACATGTATAACAAAAGATATGTACCAAAAATATGAGCTCCGGACCAAAGGAGTACTCCAAATAGCGGAATAAGTGTCCTACACTGGCGGGTCACCAGAACGAATGTCTGTACCTGCGGGCATGAAACGCAGCCCCCGAAGAAAGGGGGTCAGTACGAAATATCTACTGAGTATGTAAAGCATGAAGTACAGTAATCCGAATCATAACTGAAGTGAAAGGTATAGAAAATGGATACAGAATTAGTATATCAGAACCTGTGCTGAAAATATAAATGATGCAAATAAAAATCATGCATAGGGCTCAGGAACGTGGTCGCCACTCCGACGCTGGCGCCACAACACATCATACTCCAAAAAGTTTCAAATCTCCGTACAATCCCCGAACATATCGTATCATCATAACATATCACAACATCAGAACACATCATATGCCATATCACATCATAACACCATATATAAGCGGTACCCGGCACTATGGCGAGGTCTCAGGAACCGTAACACATCATACTGCCGAATATAGCATAGTGCGCACGATCACAAAACCGGCCCGGGATCCGGCGAACGATGTAATTGTAGTATGCACGAGCGGAGTAGTGAGGAAACCATATGCATATAAGTACATAAATAAATTTCAAAACTCAATGGACAAATATATTTACCGACATCTGAAGACTCAAAAATAAGATTCGGGTCAATCGGAATTAGTATAAGAAAGTTACGAGCTTTTGAAGTACAGAACCTTCTGAAAAACATTTCATAAGCTATACTTGGAAATTCAAGTATCATTCATATTAGAAGACTTTCGAACATCATTATGGATCAAATATTCATATTAGGAAACTTTCGAATAACATTATGGGTCAAATCAAATGGAGACTTTTGGACCATCTTTACGTACCAAAATATTCATCAAAGACATTAGTCATCTCAATTTTCTTTCGAACAACATTCGGAAACATAACAACTAGAGTCTTCGAATATCACAAATATGTATCAAGCCATATGAAATAGCTTATGGAAGTCAAAGATGTTAGCCATCCTAGTGGCTCTAAGAGTAGGATTTTCTTTAGAAACATACTTATACGTTATTTGTTCATTTCATAAAGGTCATGCCAAAAGAAGGAAAGGTAGGCTCTACATACCTCGATCGCTCACTAACCAAATCCCGACTCAAGTCTCAGGCTCTCCAATATCTACAATAATGTTATCAATTACCAAGCATTAGCTACAAGTACTTAGAAATCCAATTCTAACTAGTACTTGTCTACAGAAAGTTCGGCAGCATCATCCCCAAGAATTTAACTCGGCCAAATTCATCAACAACCATAGCAACAATACCAACAACCATACCAATAACATCAAGAATCAATTTAAAGCGCATTCTAATATTAGTAACCTTCCATCCATACGTAGCTAATCACATTCAATTTAACTACGTACTTTCAAGCCAATATCAACGCTCACATATTCATTACTAATCCAAGATCATTCAAACACAATTCAAGAACGCTTTAAACAATTTGTGCAATATTCAAACAATCCCACTAGCACCATATTCCACCCGAAACTTCTACAAATGCAACGAAACTACGACGACGAATTTTCTTCTTTCAAATTCATCAACAACAACAACAATTCTGCTTTAGCAACTCCACTTCCATAATTACATAAAAACCATATTAAAATCACATAATTTCCTACAACAACCTACAACCAATTTCCACGCCAACTTGAACCATTAGTCTTCCATTTACATCACAAAGGCCATAACAACACAATTAAAATACTAAATAAATTTAGTTCATCTTCCTTCACCAATATGAACCACACGGCCACACACACACAACACACCCACACGGCCCACACACAACATACGACATTTCCATGATTTTCATTCAATTCTACTCACTACAACATATATATAAACATTCCATAACATAAAAAGGATAGAATTCTTACCTTTTCTAAAATTTCCACTTGCCACCAAAGTGGTTTTCTCGCTTAGATAATTATACCACGTTTAAGAGGGTCTTGAACTTAGTAGGAATACAAGAAGATTAAAAATTTTGGATCAAAGATGGAAGCCCTCCAATTTTTTTTTCTTTCTTTTTTTCGGCCGAAAGGCCTTTTTTTTTTCTCTTCTTTGTTTTGTGCTCTCAATCTCTTTTTCTTGAAGGTTCTAATATGAAGACAAATAATGGCCCTTTATCTATTTATTTGTCTTGGATTTAATTTTCCATGGGCTTGGGCCATAGCTATATGGCCGGCCACCTTATGTATTTGGGCCTCTCCTTTCTCTTTTTATTTTTTTATTTTTCCAAGCCCAATTTCTTTTGGTTCATATTTTGTAATTCACGAAACTAATTTCTGAAATTCCAATTTTTCCCTTAGCCTTCCTCAATATTTCCACATCAATATTTTTCATGAATAACATATATATTAAATAAAATCAAAATAGGGCCTTATCTCTTACTAGTCACAATTATTTCAATTTATCCGAATGTGCAAAATTACGGGATATAACATCTTCCATATGACTATGATAATGGTATTGATTCACATCTGTGGAGTCTAGATAAATTCAATTCGAGATGTCCTATCGTAGGTGTCCCTCGTCGACTCATAGGCTTCATAATTTTTGAGAATTTCATAACTGATACAATTCGAGTGGCATCAAGACCTTTTACAAGGAGCCAAGCGAGGGAACTTCAATCTATGCAAGCATTGTTCATGATGAGGGACATACTTGAATACACTCTAGCACCTTCCTGGGGATTTCAAGTGTTCACGATAGCATGGGAGGATGGTTTGGAGAAGAGGGTTGAAGATGGTCATACTTGCAATGTGGCTATTACTTGAAGATTTGCAAATTCAAGCTTTGTTCCCAAAAGAAGACACCCAAACAAGGCCCTTAGTTCATTAATGGTAAAAGTGTAATAATGTAGTTGTCTTCTTTTGAGCTTTAGTATAAATAGTAGTTTCTTTCATTTGGAAGATTTAGACTATTTTGATTATTGATATTTTGAGATTGTAAACACTTTGAGTGTGAGAGCTTGTTTAGCCTTGGATTGAATTCTTGTTGAGAGGATTGGTTATTAGGGATTCCAAATCCCTCTTGGTCATCCTAAGAATTTGGTGTCTCTTTTGTTCTTAATTTAGAGGTCTTAGTTTTATATAACTTTTGTTGCTAAATTAGGTCTTAAGTTGTGTCAAATTATCTATCCTTTTCTTTTCTTGCATTTTAATTCTATTTTCGTTCTTAATCTTGCATCAATTGGTATTAGAGCTTAGCTTAGGTTTGTTCCAACAAATCTAGTCTTGGGTTTTGATTCAACAAAAAAAAATTGAAATTCCAAAAAAACAAAATCTCAAATTTTCTTGTTGAATTTGTTGAATCTAGTGTTAGATTTGAGTTCCTTAGAGTTTTAGGGTTTCAAATCTGAAGTTTCGAGTCATTCCAAGTTGTTTTGAGATTTTCACCATTGTTGAGTTGAAGAACTTGAAGTGGGTCTTGTTGATTTGGGTGAAATTGGGACTTGAAACTTATTGGGCTTTGTTCTACAAGTCTTGGGGAGTCTAAATCTGAAATTTCAAGGAAAAAAAAGTTGATTTGAAGGTAGTTGGAAATTTGAAATTATTGTTGTTCTTGAAGATCTTCAAATCATCATAGGGAAGAAGACTCTCCAAAAGGGCATTTAATCCAAAGTTTTCAAGTCAAGATTTGGGGAAAGTATTTTTCTAACCCAAAAAGGTAAATACTAGGTTGAGTGGGCCCAGGAACGTCACCAGATCCAAGAAATTTGGTCCAAATTTTGAGAAGGTCGGTTTCAACACAAAAATCACTGTAGCAGAAAAGGGGTACTTATACGGACCGTATCTTTTTATACGGACCGTATAAGTTGGTCGTGGTTCAGGATCAGCGAAGGCGACTTAATGTTTTGTCACATCATCTTATACGAGCACTTCCACGGACCGTATCCTCTTCTACGGATCGTATAAGTAAGGTCGTATAAGGCAAGGGAAAAGGTGACATCAGCTTGTACAGACACTTACACAGACCGTATCTTTTTATGTGGACCGTATAAGTTGGTCGTATTTCAGGACCAACAAAGAGCACTTACTCTTTTGTGACATCATCTTATACGAGGACTTCCACGGACCGTATCCTCTTCTACAGACCGTATAAGTAAGGTCGTATTTCTCAGGTAATTTACATTGATCCAAGTTTCATTTCTCAAAAATTTCTTGATTCTCATTGTTGATTTTGTGTCCATACTCCATTGGTAGGGAGCCAAAAAAAAAAAAAGAGTATAGAAGTTTTAAAATTTTCATTACTTCAATGTGATACCTTGGATCAATTGGGGCTTTCCGACCGCGTTTTCAAGTTATCACCTACCCGAGCCTGAAATTCAATTTTTTCCCGATTGTAGCATTCCATTTTCTCGTGTCTCTCAATTAGTAGTCATTTAGTAGTTGTTCCTACTTGTGTTTGCTAGTTCTTGTGTCCGCATTTCTTTCGTGCTTTTCTTCGTTTTTGCTTCGTTGTTAATTTCTTGGTTCAAGTCCGCTAGATTGAATTGAGTCGTCCGTCTTTCTTAGTCTAACAAGAATCTATTCCGACCAAGAGTAGAATTGGAACCCTTATGACTAGTCGACATTAGCAAGCACACAATCTTTGGCGGAAGCAATTTGTGAGGCAATTAAAGGTGCGCATACTTAAGCGATTGTGAGTTGATTTTACTAATCTAACGTGTTTGCTTGTTTTGTTGAGTGTCTTGAATAGGTACCATGGCTACGGAGGATGAAACACAGGTCCCCACTTGGGAACTCACACTAGTTGATTTAATGAGGGCCTTGCAAGCCTTGAATGATAAGGTTGGTAGTATGAGTGGTCGAATGGAAAACATGGATGGTCAAATGGAAAACTGGGGAAGTAGGGTGGAAGCAATTGAAGGAGCTAGTAGGGAGTTCTCGTATTCGCCCAGAGTGCAATACCAAGGAGGCACAAGTGGAGCTACTCGAAGCACTTCACTTATATTGTCACCCGGCACCTTCAATCATCTATATAACCCCACTCCCCAAAACACACCCCAAAACACTCCTCAAAACACAACTCTCACCCCACCAAACACCATTCCCATAGGCTAACGGAAGAATCCACCCCCACAAGATCAAACTCCAAATGACCCGCATCCAAATGATACAACCCCAAATGATCCACACCTAAATGCACCTATGCCACCCCAACACCATCCGAACATCCAACAACCAAATGACGATGAGATAGAAGAAGCTATACTCGAGTACGAACGATATGGTGACCAAAGTTAGAGGCAACGAGGGCAAGCACAAGGAGGTTATCGAGGGAGGGGTGGAAGGCATGGTCCTAACCCTCACATGGGTAGGCAAAGAAGGTACCAAGCTCGTGAAGAGTACCAAGGTCGTGACCATCAAGGTTATGATAATGATGGAGATTTCAATGGGAATCACAGTTATGGAGGAGGGCGAGACACGAGTCTCAATTCCATCAAGGTTACTCTCCCAACCTTCAAAGGAAGTTGTGATCCCGATACATTTCTTGATTGGGTGATGCTGTCACGACCCAGCTCCATGGGCCGCGACTGGTGCCCTATTTGGACACCCCAAACAGACTTACATAATAACTCGTCATATTCTTATTTAACTCAGATTTCATATTAATCATTTTAAACGGATCTGAGATCAAATATTATCTTAAGCGGTCGCACGTTCAAAGATATCATATCAAAGCCAAAAGGGGCGGCGGAATACACATCGCCGAATGTATGCACATATACAAATATATGGGCCACCATGGCCGCCATAACAGACAGGACCGCATTTAGACGCAGATCATAAACAAAGCGAACACACATAGGACCCACGACCCACATATATGACTACAGGCCTCTACAAATCATACCGGAAACATATGACGGGACAGGGCCCCGCCGTACCCCAAATAGTCGAATATACAGAAACATATACATGACAGAAGATATGTACCAAAAGATGGGCTCCGAATCAAAAGGAGCACTCTGTAGTAGCAGAATGTGTGTCTTACTCTGGCGGATCACGAACCTCTGCACCTGCGGGCATGAAACGAAGACTCCGAAGAAAGGGGGTCAGTACGAAAGATGTACTGAGTATGTAAAGCATAGAGTACAGAAATTCAAATCACAACTGAAGGGAAAGATACAAAAAGAGAATACCGAATCAGTATACCATAACCTGTGCTGAAAACATATGTATACATATAATGAAAATGAAAATCATGCATAAGGCTCCGGAACGTGGTCACCACTCCGACGCTGGTGCCACAACACAGCATACTCCAGAAGGTTTCAAATCTCCGTACGAACCCGAAACATAACATATCATCACAACATATCATATCATCAAAACATATCACAAGCCATATCACAGCATAACTCCACAAACGGTACCCGGCCCTATGGCGAGGTCTCGGGGACCGTAACAGATCATACTGCCGAATATGTCATAATACGCACGATCACAAAACCGGCGAACGATATCGTAATAGTAGGCACGAGCAGAGTAGTGCGGAAACCATATGCATATACACAATTAAATTCCAAGGCTCAACAAACAAATACATATAAATGTATTGATGCCAGAAAGCTCAAAGTAGGTATCGAGTCTGTTAGAATTAGTATACGAAAGATGTGAGCCTTTAAGTTTACAAAACTTTCGAAAAATATATCATAGGTCATTTCCTGAAACTGTTAGTATCAATCATATTAGGGAGCTTTCAAATAACTTATGGAGCAAATCAAACGGAGCCTTAAATTCATAGGCAAAAGTTCCCTTTTGGTGTCATACAGAGAAATAGGTTAAATAAGACGAACAAAGAAAGTCTCGGTACTAGTGGGCCCACCTCGGGTAAAGTCGAGGGGGCGTACGAAATTTACAAATATTAGACTCTATGGAGTCATCCATGAAAGTTTCGAGGCGATTCAGTTACGTACGTGAAAGTTACGAGCGCTTGAGCATTTCTTTCCAACAAACATAAGATTCTAATTCAATTTCATTGAATGAAATAGTACTAAAAGTAAACTCGGATTTCTATGAACAGAGTATTCCCCGAGGCTCAAATTCAAACCTAGTACATCTAAGACATGCCAAAAGAAGGAATGGTAGGGCTTTACATACCTTATTCGCGTTTTACGCTCGTCCGAACTCAACTCCCGTTTCCTCCAAAGTCTACAATTGGTCATGGTTTCCAAATATGAGTTTCAAGCTTTAAGAATTCAAACTTAAATCCCTATTTGTCTACCGAAATTTCGGCAGCATTTCCCCTATAAATTCAACATCCCCGAGAACTTACTCGGCCATAATATCAACAATCAACACCCACAACAATACCAACAACATCAACAACCACAATAAAACACATTCTAACGTAATTATTCTTCCTTTCTACATAAGGCGACAACTTCCATTCCAACTTCACAATATCAAGCTAACATCAACATTTTCATATTTATTAACTAATTCAAGATTATTCAAACATAATTCAATAGCATTTCAAGCAATACTCAAGGATTCAAACAATCCCGCTAACTCCATATTCCCCATCCGAAACCTCTACAAATGCAACAGAACTACCAAGTCGCATTGTCTTCTTCCAAATTTAATAACGACAACATTAATTCACATTCTAGAATTCTTCTTCCATAATTACATAAAAACTATACCAAAGTCACATAATTTCCAATAACAACCTATAACCAATTTCAATGTCGACTCGAATCGTTTAAGCCTTTATTTACGTCGTAAACGCCACTACGACGCAATTATCAATCCAAATAAAATCTAATTCATCTCCCCTTCACCCCCACACCACACGGCCTCACACACACCACACGGCCATGCACACACTCACACCAATTTCATGATTTTCATACAATTCTAATCATTTTAACATACATACATCTTCCAACATAAGAGAATAAAATTCTTACCTTTTTCTTCAATTTCCAACTTGCCGCAAACGTAGTCCTCTCGCTTAACTAATTATACCACGTCGGAGAGCGTCTTGACCTTACTAAGAATTCAAGAAGAACAAGATTTTAGGACCAAAGTTAAAGGCTAGGAATTGTTTTCTTTCTTTAGGGGGTTCGGCCGAATGGCCCCTTAAGTTCTCACTCTCTCTTTTTGTTTTAATTTCTTGAAACTTCTATGGATGAACATGTATATATAATTACCCCCTTATATTAATTGATCACATGACCAATTAAATGGGCTTGGGCTAAGGCACATGGCCGGCCACCCCTATACACTTGGGCCTCAATTTCTCTTATTTCTTTTAGCCCAATTCATTAAGATCTTATTTTTTGTGATTCACGGAATTAATTCCTAAAATTTCAATTTTGCCCTTGGCCTTCCTCCGTATTTCCGCAACAATATTTTTCATGAACAACACACATATATGAAATAAAATAAAATATAGCCCTCATTTCCTTCAAAGCAAGATTATTCCAAATTTTCCAAATGCACAAAATGCGGGATATAACATTCTCCCCCCCTTTTAGAACATTCGTCCTCGAATGTTAAAGTATCCTTATAGGGTCCCACAAGCATATCGGGAGAGTTTCTTTTTATGAGTAGCAAGTATAAATCATTTACCCATCAATGTAACAAATTTAAGAATGTAGATTACCTGTAGGTGTAGAGAACAAGTGAGGATATTTCTTCTTCATTTTGTCCTATGCTTCCCAGGCATAAAACCTTGACAGAGGGTATATCCTTGGTTCGCAGCCTCCTCACCTGACGATCCAGAATAGCTACAGGTTGCTCTTCATACGACAAGTTCTCCGTTACCTGGATCTCATCTACTGGGAATATTCTATCAGGATCACCAACACATTTACGGAGCATGGATACATGAAATACCGGGTGTACTGCCTCCAGATCGGATGGTAAGTCTAGCTCATAGGCGACCTCGCCTATCTTCCGGATAATCTAATACGGCCCGATATACCGTGGACTAAGCTTACCCTTTTTACCGAATATCATTACCCCCTTCATAGGCGATACCTTCAGGAATACCCAGTTGCCAATCTGGAACTCCAACGGTCGACATCGTCTATCTGCATATGATTTCTGTCGACTCTGGGCAGCTAATAACCGTTCCCGGATAAGTTTCACCTTATCAACTGCTTCCTGAATCACATCTGGCCCAATTAATTTAGTTTCACCCACGTCAAACCAACCAATCGGAGATCTGCATTTTCTATCATATAGGGCTTCGTACGGTGCCATCTGGATGCTGAAATGATAACTATTATTATAAGAAAATTCAATAAGCGGCAAATGATCATCCCAGCTACCTCGGAACTCAATAACACACGCCCGCAACATATCTTCCAGTGTCTGAATAGTGCGCTCGGCCTGTCCATCGGACTGAGGATGAAATGCTGTGCTAAGACTCACCTGAGTCCCCAATCCTTCCTGGAACGACCTCCAGAAGTTAGCTGTAAACTGGGCACCTCTGTCGGTTATAATAGATACAGGAACTCCGTGAAGTCTTACTATTTCTTTGATATACAATCTAGCATAATCCTCAGCCGAATAAGTAGTCCGGACCGGAAGAAAATAGGTTGATTTCGTCAATCTATCCACAATAACCCAAATAGAATCATACCTGCGTGGAGTGCGCGGCAAACCTATAACGAAATCCATATTAATCATTTCCCATTTCCAAGCTGGAATTTCCATTTCCTGTAGTAATCCGCCGGGCTTTTGATGTTCGATCTTGACTTGCTGACAATTTGGGCATTGGCCAACGAACTCGGCAATGTCTCTTTTCATACCATCCCACCAGTATAAACATTTAAGATCATGGTACATTTTAGTAGAACCAGGATGGAGAGAATACCGAGCATTATGTGCTTCGCCCATGATTTGCCGCCGTAGCCCTGCAACGTCCGGTACACATAATCTACCTCCATATAATAATACCCCTTCAGGCGAAATTTCAAACTGAGTCTTTTCTTTATTAAGGGCCACATTTCTGTACTGTACTAGATCAGGATCTTCGAACTGACGCTGCTTTACCTCTTCCATAATTGATGATTCAGCAATTTCTAGAACAGAAACCCCAGTATCTCCAGAATCTGCTAAACGGACTCCGAGGCTGGCTAACTAATGAATTTCACGAACCAATTCTTTTTTATCAGGCTGCACATCAGTCAAACTGCCCATGGACTTGCGGCTAAGTGCATCAGCTACCACATTGGCTTTCCCAGGATGATACAAAATATGAACGTCATAATCTTTCAATAATTCAAGCCATCTTCTCTGCCGCAAATTCAGCTCCTTTTGCTTAAAAATATACTGGAGGCTCTTATGGTCCGTATAAATATCAACGTGGACCCCATATAAGTAATGCCGCCATATCTTCAAAGCATGAATCACCACGGCCAATTCCAGATCATGAGTGGGATAATTTCTTTCATGCGGTCTGAGCTACCGAGAAGCATAGGCTATGACTCGGCCGTGCTGCATTAACACACAACCTATACCAATACCAGAGGTATCACAATAAACAACGTAGCTGTCTGACCCTTCTGGAAGAGCCAAAACTAGAGCTGTAATTAATTTTTCCTTCAGCATCTGGAAGCTGCGTTCACAGGCATCAGTCCACTGGAATTTTGCTACCTTTTGAGTTAACTTTGTTAATGGCGTCGCAATAGAAGCAAAATTCTCCACAAATCTTCTGTAATATCCGACTAACCCCAGAAAACTGCGTACCTCTATCGGTGTAGTAGGCCTGGGCCAATTCTGTACAACTTCAATCTTCTATGTATCGACCCGAATACCATCCGCGCCGACGATATGCCCCAAGAATGCCACAGAGGTTAACCAGAATTCACATTTGGAAAATTTAGCATATAATTTCTGTTGCCGAAGTGTGCCAAGTACTGTTCTCAGATGATCTGAATGCTCCTCCGCTGATCGTGAATAAACCAAAATATCATCAATAAATACAATCACCAACATATCAAGGAACGGCCAGAATACCCGATTCATCAAATCCATGAATACCGCTGGAGCATTAGTCAGCCCAAAAGACATCACTCTGAATTCATAATGCCCGTACCGGGTCCTGAAAGCAGTCTTCGGAATATCTGCCTCTCGTACCTGTACCTGATGGTAGCCTGAACGCAAATCTATCTTCAAAAAATATTTAGCACCCTACAACTGATCAAATAAATCATCAATCCGGGGGAGGGGATATTTATTCTTTATAGTCACCTTATTTAGTTGTCTGTAGTCAATACACATCTGCAGTGACCCGTCTTTCTTTCCTACAAATAATACCGGCGCTCCCCAGGGCGATGTACTGGGTCTGATAAAGCCTTTATCCAATAGATCTTTCAGCTGTTCCTTCAATTCTTTTAGTTCTGCCGGTGCCATTCTGTATGGAGGAATGGATATGGGCTACGTATCTGGCAACAAATCTATCGTGAAATCTATCTCCCATTCGGGCGGAAGACCTGGAAGCTCATCTGGGAATACATCTGGAAATTCATTGACAACCGAAACCGACTGGAGAGTAGGTGTCTCGGCCTTAGTATCGTGCACACGGACCAAATGATAGATATAGCCTTTCTGAATCATCTTCTTAGCCTTGAGGTATGAAATAAACTTACCCATCGGCGATGTTGTACTCCCTGACCACTCTATAACTGGTTCCCCTGGAAACTGGAAACGGACTACCTTTTTCTGATAGTCAACATTAGCATAACAGGAAGCTAACCAGTCCATGCCCATAATAACATCAAATTTCAGCATATCCAATTCTACCAAATCAGCTTTAGTGCAATGATCACATATAATCACAGAACAATCTCTATATACCTGTCTCGCTATAATAAACTCCCCAACCGGTGTAGCCACTTCGAATGGTTCAATAGGTTCGGGTGTTATTCCGATTTTACTAGCAACGAGCGGGGAGATATATGATAAAGTAGAACCGGGATCAATCAATGCATATACAGATACAGATCGAGAGAAAACCAGTAATGTACCTGTAACAACATTTGGCGAGGCCTCCTGGTCCTGGCGGCTAGCCAATGCATATATGCGGTTCGAAGGATCGCTAGAATCTGGAACACCGCCACGGCCTAGACCGCCGCCCGCCGGTGTCGGCATACCTCGCCCTGCAGGGCGCATAACTGGAGGAGTAGAGGATGAACCAGCGGCTGATCCCGTCGGCTGAACTGTACTACCAGATCCACTGGCCAAAAGACAATCTCGCATGACATGACCCTGACGACCGCAAGAAAAACAGGCTCCTGTAGCTCGGTAGCACTCCCCTGGATGCGATCTCCCACAATAAGAACAACGGGGCCTGGGTGGTCTGGACTGGCTGGAACCTCTGGTCATCTGCGAACCTGGTGCTCTGGAACTCTGACCGGCCCCAGATGGTCCTGCACTATCAAATCGTCTGCCGGCGGACTGTGTACCCCGGCCTGACGGAGGAAGATATCTGCCTGACTGTTGCGACTGAGGCTGTCCACCTCGAAAATATCCAGAATATCCCGTTGATCTAGCCCTCTTGGGCTGCCTCCTATCTCGATCCCTACCAGGCTGATCTCCCCTATGCCGGTCCTCCATGTCCTGAGCGTAAGCCTGTAACCGGGCGATGTCCATATCAGTCTGTGATGCCATCGCCATGCAGCTGTCAACCAAGTAGCGGTCCAACCCTATCACGTACCGGTGCATCCGGTCAGACATATCTGCTACTATAGCAGGTGCATATCAAGCCAGAGAATCAAACTCCAAATTATACTCACGAACACTCCGACCCCTCTGCCGCAACTGCAAAAATCTATCAACCCTCGCCCTCCGCAACTCCGGGGGCAAAAAGTGGCGGAGAAAAGCGGCCACAAACTCGTACTATGTAGCTGGGGGAGCACCCTCACCTCTGGACATGTCACAACCCAGCCCCGTAGGCCGCGACTTGCACCCGATCTGGGCACCCGAAACCATCTATCAAATGCGTTCAAGTAAATAGCAGAAGCCGACAAGGCTATAATCCAAATTTAGATAATTTCCAGAAAAATTTCGGCAGAGTTTCCTTTGTTTAACAGACTATCCAGAATAACCCTGTACCCAACAAACACCAACAAAGGCCACACAGGGCTAACAAAGCAACGTATAAACATATGCGGGCCGGCCGCCTAGGCGTATGGGATCTCCCAAACAACATATACACATATCCATACAGAAAGACCCTAACCCACAAACATGTCCACAGACCTCTAAACAGACCGACAGAATCATATGACGGGACAGGGCCCCCGCCGTACCCAAATAGTCGGATGTACAGAAATATATATACATAGCGAAAGATGTATGTACCAAAAGTGGACTCCGGATCAAAGGGAGTACTCCGAAATAGCAGAAAGTGGAGCCTACAGTGGTGGATCACCTGTGTCCGTACCTGCGGGCATGAAACATAGCCCCCGAGGAAAGGGGGGTCAGTACGAAAGATGTACTGAGTATGTAAAGCATAGAGTACAGAAATATGGGCCACAACTGAAAGCAAACAGATACAAAGGGAAGTACTGAATGATATATCAAAATTTGTATTAAAACATATATACATAATGCAAATAAAATCATGCAAAGCTCAGGAACGTGGTCACCACTCCGACGCTGGTGCCACACACAGCATAACACCAGAAGGTTCAAATCTCCGTACATCCCCGAGCACACAAATCAGCATAACATATCGCTAGCCATATCACAGCATAACTCCAAATGGAACCCGGCCTTATGGCGAGGTCTCGGGAACCGTAACACAGCATACGGCCGAATTTATCATAGTACGCACGAATCATAACCGGCCCGCGAATCGGGGAACGAAGTCATAATAAGGGCACGAGCGGAGTCGTGAGCAAACAATGCAATTTGTATATCAAAACATTCTTTGAAACTCGATAAAATAATAAGTCAGCTCATTAGTTAGTACGGAGTCCATTTTACAAAAGTGTTTCCAAAATGGTATTTATGGCCCGAGATATAGCTTAGTATATTGTGGCAATCAAAACATTATTTTGTAAAAGCCAAATTCATAACCAAAGATCCCCTACCGATATTATACAAAAAGGAGCCCAATGGAGCAAATAAAGGAACACTCAGGGTTAGCGGACCCACCTCGGGTCAAGTCGAGGTGGCGGACATGAATCACGGACATATGGGGTCTGTGGAATCATACATGGATGTTTCGAGGCAACTTGATTACATTTACAAAAGTTTCGGACATTAGATCACTTTTCAACATAATATGAGTTTTATAATTCAATTCAATTGAAGGAATAGTACTAAATTTCCAATTCGGATTTCTAGGAACAGAATTTCCCTCGGGGCTCCAATATCGACCTAGTATACCTAAGACATGCCAAAAGAATGAATGGGTAGCCTTACATACCTTATAAGCGGCTCACGCTCGTCAAAACTCAAATCCCGTTTCGCTCAGAATCTACAAATGGTCAAAGTTACCAATTAGATATTTCAAGGCTTCAAGAATTCATTTAACTACACATTTGCCTACCGAAATTTCGGCAGCACTTCCCCTATACATATGGCATCCCCGAGGCTTAGCTGGGCTCAATATATCAACAACAACAACCCACAATACCAAAGACATCATAATTTACAATAAGATAAATCTAATGTCAACCTTCTTCCTTTCTACATAAAGCGACAACTTCCATTCAAACTCCACAATATCAAACTAATATCAACATTATCATATTCATTTACTCATTCAAGGTTATTCAAACGTATTCCAATAATATTCCATGCAATATACATGAATTCAAGTAATCCGCCACTTTCCATATTCTATCTGAAACATCAACAACTACGACGAACCTACTAACTCGCATTGTTTCCTCCCAAATTTATTAACAACAACCATAATCCACATTTAACGTCTTACTTTCACAATTATATAAGAATACACAAAAATCATATAATTTCCCATAAAAACCTGCAACCATCTTCAATGCCAATTCAACTCGTTAAACATTCATTTACGTCATAAATGCCACAACGACGCAACTAACAAACTAAAAAAAATCAAATTCACCTCCCCTTCCACACCAACATGGCTCACGGCCAAACACACCCTTCACACACACACACGGCCATGTTCAACACAACACAATTCCATAATCTTCATGCAACTCTACTCACTATAACATATATATCCATTCCATAACATCAAAACATAAAAATCTTACCTTTTTCTTGAAATTCCGACTTGCCGCAAACGTCGCTCTCTCGCTTAACTAATTGTATCACGTCGGAGAGCGTCTTGCATACTCTACGAATACAGGAAGAACAAGATTTTTAAGACCAAGATCAAGGCTAGAATTTTTTTTCTTTTTCCCCTAGGTTTGGGCCGAGAGCTTTTCTTGGCTCTTCAATGGTTTGCTTTATTTTGTTCTTGAACTTTCTAATGGCTAAGTGTATTTATACTTATCCTCTCTTAATTAATTGATCACATGATCAATTAAAGGGGTTGGGCCAAGACTTGGCCGGCCACCCCCTTAGTTGGGCCTAATTTTTTTTCCTTAAGTTTTAGTTGAGCCCAATTCATTAAAACTCTCGTTTTGTAATTCCCGAAACTAATTTCCGAAATCCCAATTTTGTCCTTGGACTTCATTCATATTTTCACACCAATATTTTTCATAAACAACCTAGACATATTAACTAAAATCAAGATATTGCCTTATAACATACAAGTCTTAATTATTTCCAAGACTTTCCAATTATGCGAAATTACGGGATACAACAGGACAACTCCCAGGACTCATACAAATTCGCCGCGACATCTCGTAATCTATGCGAGGCTAACTCAACGGACTCGGTCTCTGAAGCCCTGACCAGTCCCAATGAGCGCCGCATCTGCCGAATGAATTCCTGGGGATCCTCCTCGGGCTTAGACCCGAAAAACTCTGGGGGACTACATGTCAGAAAATCACGGACCCTCAGGCTATCACGCCTATCATCATCATCACCTCTCAGCCCGCGTCTGCGAGCCTGTCCTGCCACCAACGTCGTCAGAAACTGTACAGCCTCCCTCAACGTCCTACCCTCCGCCTCTGGCTGAGGAGCTAGAGGCTCGGGCGCTGGAGCCTCTGGAGCTAATGATGGACCTGCTCCAGGCTCCTCCGGTGGTGGTGTAGCTGAACCCTCTGACTGGAGCACAACGCCGGGCAAATCCTGAGCATGAGCCCGGGTAACTCTCTGCACCTGACTAATCTCTCCTACCACCGCCTTGCTCTTCTGGGAAGCCGTCGCCTTCTTCGGAGGCATCACTAAAAAACACAACAATTGATCAGAAAAGGGTCATCCTAATAGCACAGCTCTATCGCATGATCTAAGATTCGAAGAAAGGTAACACCCTAAATGTCCTGTAGCCTCCTATTTATAGATGTGGTGCACAACACACCGATAAACAAGATTCTACGAGACACGGCCTGTAGACATTCCGAGGACAAACCGCTCTGATACCACTTTTGTCACGACCCACCTCCGTGGGCCGCGACTGGTGCCCTATTTGGACACCCCAAACAGACTTACATACTAACTCGTCATATACTTATTTAAATCAGATTTCATATTAATCATTTTAAACGGATCTGAGATCAAATATTATCTTAAGCGGTCGCGCGTGCAAAGATATCATATCAAAGCCAAAAGGGGCGGCGGAATACACATCGCCGAATGTATGCACATATACAAATATATGGGCCACCATGGCCGCCATAACAGACAGGACCGCATTTAGACGCAGATCATAAACAAAGCGAACACACATAGGACCCACGACCCACATATATGACTACAGGCCTCTACAAACCATACCGGAAACATATGATGGGACAGGGCCCCGCCGTACCCCAAATAGTCGAATATACAGAAACATATACATGACAGAAGATATGTACCAAAAGATGGGCTCCGAATCAAAAGGAGCACTCTGTAGTAGCAGAATGTGTGTCCTACTCTGGCAGATCACGAACCTCTGCACCTGCGGGCATGAAACGCAGCCCCCGAAGAAAGGGGGTCAGTACGAAAGATGTACTGAGTATGTAAAGCATAGAGTACAGAAATTCAAATCACAACTGAAGGGAAAGATACAAAAAGAGAATACCGAATCAGTATACCATAACCTGTGCTGAAAACATGTGCATACATATAATGCATATGAAAATCATGCATAAGGCTCAGGAACGTGGTCACCACTCCGACGCTGGTGCCACAACACCGCATACTCCAGAAGGTTTCAAATCTCCGTACGAACCCCAAACATAACATATCATCACAACATATCATATCATCAAAACATATCATAAGCCATATCACAGCATAACTCCACAAACGTTACCCGGCCCTATGGCGAGGTCTCGGGGATCGTAATACATCATACTGCCGAATATGTCATAATACGCACGATCACAAAACCGGCGAACAATATCGTAATAGTAGGCACGAGCAGAGTAGTGCCGAAACCATATGCATATACACAATTAAATTCCAAGGCTCGACAAACAAATACATATAAATGTATTGATGCCAGAAAGCTCAAAGTAGGTATCGAGTCTGTCAGAATTAGTATACGAAAGATGTGAGCCTTTAAGTTTACAAAACTTTCGAAAAATATCTCATAGGTCATTTCCTGAAAGTGTTAGTAACAATCATATTAGGGAGCTTTCAAATAACTTATGGAGCAAATCAAACGGAGCCTTAAATTCATAGGCAAAAGTTCCCTTTTGGTGTCATACAGAAATAGGTTAAATAAGACGAACAAAGAAAGTCTCAGTACTAGTGGGCCCACCTCGGGTAAAGTCGAGGGGGCGTACGAAATTTCCAAATATTAGACTCTATGGAGTCATCCATGAAAGTTTCGAGGCGATTCAGTTACGTACGTGAAAGTTACGAGCGCTTGAGCATTTCTTTCCAACAAACATAAGATTCTAATTCAATTTCATTGAATGAAATAGTACTAAAAGTAAACTCGGATTTCTATGAACAGAGTATTCCCCGAGGCTCAAATTCAAACCTAGTACATCTAAGACATGCCAAAAGAAGGAATGGTAGGGCTATACATACATTATTCGCGTTTTACGCTCGTCCGAACTAAACTCCCGTTTCCTCTAAAATCTACAATTGGTGATAGTAACCAAATATGAGTTTCAAGCTTTAAGAATTCAAACTTAAATCCCTTTTTTTCTACCGAAATTTCGGCAGCATTTCCCCTATAAATTCAACATCCCCGAGAACTTACTCGGCCATAATATAAACAATCAACACCCACAACAATACCAACAACATCAACAACCACAATAAAACACATTCTAACGTAATTATTCTTCCTTTCTACATAAGGCGACAACTTCCATTCCAACTTCACAATATCAAGCTAATATCAACATTTTCATATTTATTAACTAATTCAAGATTATTCAAACATAATTCAATAGCATTTCAAGCAATACTCAAGGATTCAAACAATCCCGCTAACTCCATATTCCATCTGAAACCTCTACAAATGCAACGGAACTAACTGTCACAACCCAAACCTCGTGGACCGCGACTGGTACCCTAACTGGGTACCCATACGTACCTACCCGATCGAATTCGAATCATACAAATATTTTTTTTTTAAAACAGAAGTTACAGAAGTAGACCGATACAACTACGACACGCGCGCAAACATATATATATATCTGGACATACAGAAACATACAGATAAGCCGATATGGCTAACATACAGACGAAACCCGTAACCCACACATCTATCTACAGGCCTCTACAGACATACAGAATCATATGACGGGACAGGGCCCCGCCGTACCCAGAATATCCATACATACAGAGTATAGAGAAGACAAAAGATATATATACCAAAAGTATACGCTCCGGATGAAAGGAGCTCTTCAAACAGCAGAATTAGAACCCTACGCTGGCGGCGTATCACCGGGTGCGTCGGTACCTGCGGGCATGTAGCGCAGCCCCCGAAGAACGGGGGTCAGTACGAAAAATGTACCGAGTACGTAAAGCAGAACATAACAGATATAAACATAGTCCGAACCGGAGTCACAGAAATATAACGAACAGAACCATAAATCAGACTGACGGACAGAGTCATGATCCAGACAGACATACAGAACCGTGTACCATACAAATAAACAGAATTATGGTTCGGACAGACAAACGGAATCATAATACGGACAGACGAGCAGAATCGGAATCCATACTGACATACAGACGTAGTCGTCTTTCAGACGGACAGACAGAAGTATGTCGGACAGAATTATGCATGCAGAGTAGTACAGAGTCATACAGAATCATACAGAGGCATGTGCTTATATAAATATAGATAGCACACGCATACATTCATACAGATCCCGGCCCTGTCTGGGGGCGCGGTAACAGAACCCGGCCCTCTTAGTACGGGACGCGGTGGACAGACAGAATCAGATCAGATCATATGTCATCCTGGCCGCCATCCCCATACACAGATCGTAATATCATACAGACATACAGATCCCCGCCCGCACGCCGAGGGACGCGGTGAACAATGCAGAGAAATATGCACGATAACAGAACCTGGCCTGGGACGCAGTGAAGGAATGCATTGAGACAGACACGAACCGATAAATGAGAAACTACTTACATACAGACTCAATCAAACTGAAGGGTGCCAAACGGCGAGTCAAAATCAGAGTATCCAGATAGTATGCATAGTACGCGCCTATATCCTACTTGGGAAGGCACGACAGAATCAGATTCTCAGATGTTCAGAAATCATTTTGTAAGAATTGCATAAAAATAGTTGTATCATAATCAAAATAATAGTTCAATTGTTTTCTGAGAAACTCGGACAAAAGGGAAGTATTTAAAGTATTACAGAAGATATCGGGCCTTGTGGGCCCACCTCGGACCAACTCGAGGCAACATATGTAAATTATCGCTAATAGACCTTATGAGGTCATCCATAATCGTTTGGAAGTGTTCCGACTCCGTTTAGGGAGGTTTTGTACAAAAACTCACTTTAAAGGCAATTTGCAAGAAAATAGCTTCAAATGAATTGAAGGAATTGGAGCGGTTTTCCGTCTCGAATTCCGGGGAACGGAGTCGTACTTAAGGCTCGCGGCCGAGCCTATCACATCCAGAACATGCCTAAGAACAAAGGGAAAGGCTTCACATACCTCGATAGCGCCTCACGCTCGCTTGGCGTCGATCCCAAGTTCGTCCAAAATCTAGAAATGGTCAAGTTTACCATTTGTTAGTTTCAACTTTTCCATAGTGCAAACTTAACACATACTTGCCTACCGAAATTTCGGCAGCATTTCCTCTGTATATATGACATCCCCAAAAGTTAAACACAGCCAAACAATCAACACAACCCAACAACAATATTCATAATAACGACAAGTAGCTCAAAATACATAATAAGGCACAATTTGCCAACTTTCCGTCATAACTTAATATTTTCCGTTCCGACCTTACACTTCCAAACCAAACTTATTATTTTGATGTTCATTACCCATCAAATTCATTACAACACGATTTGGAGGCGTATCATACCATTCTCACAAGATATACATAAGATATGCAAACTTACAAACTTTCCATCAAAGACACAATTTATCCAATTCTCCTAACGTTCAACATACAAGTTCATTATACAATTCCATCTTCCAAATTCATCAACAATAATCATAATTTGCCTCTTGATACATTCATTTCCATTTTTACATAAATCATAACAAAGTTGCATACTTTCCTACAACAACTTGATAACCATTTTTCCATAGCAACAAGAATCATTATCCTTTCATTCACTTCACAATAACACACTTAACATACTAACAAGATTTAATTCACATTCCATCATCAACATGATGCCACACGGCCATGCCTCATATTTTCCAACTTTCACTAATTTATTCAACTTTCACTTCCAATACAATTTCCACCATAACTACAACTAGATTACCACATAAAATTCAATTCATATTTCCTACACCTTAACACACACTCACGGCCAACTTCCAAACAACACACCCACTTTACAAACTTCCATATTTTCATAAATTCTACTCAATTCTACATACTACAACATGAACCAAACTTCATAACATAAGAAAATGAATTGATTCTTACCTTTCCTCTTCAATTTCCACTTGCCACTAAAGTTGTCCTCTTGCCAAGATAATTGTATCACTTTGTAGAGAATCTTGCACTTGGTAATAATCCCACAAGAAATGGATTCTTGAACCAAAGGATTTGGCTCCAAAAATTTTTCTTTCCTTTTCTTTTCTCTCTAGGCCGTGACCTCTCTCTTTCTTTTTCTTGTTCTTTCTTGAATGTTCTAAGGATATAGATGACTTATATAAGATAATTCATCACATGGAAATTAATTAATCAATGGGCTTGGATCAAGTGTACATGGCCGGCTGGGCCTCCCTTGCTTGGGCCTCATTTTATTAATTCTTGTTGAGCCCAAATTGGTGGCTACATATTGTAATTCATGGGGCAAGTTTCCAAAATTCCAATTTTGCCCTTGGCCTCCTTTCGTAATTCCACGCCATTGAATTCATGACCTATACATTCATACCAAGTAAGGTCCAATTGTGGCCTTATTCATCACAAGTCAATTTATCTTGAATTTTTCGAATAAGCGAAAATGTCGGATGTAACATCCTCCCCCCCTTTAGAAACATTCGTCCTCGAATGTTAAATTTACCTTATGGGGCGTCATACTACTTCGGGAGGGTACTCTTTATAATTGTCCTTCGTGGACTTTCCGACATGGCTTCTTCACCCACATGAGAGGGTAATTCTTCTCGACACTGATTCAAATGCCTTCATGATTTACTTTCTCATATCCCGCGTAATCATCGAACCATGAGCTATATTCTTGTAACAGACAAACGTTTTCCAGACATCATAGTCCATATCATTTCTTGTTACACTCCTGAGCTCCCTACCACATTATCATAATCCCCCTTCATGCCAAACATTTCATACCAAACAGATTCAGAACTAGAACCGGACGCGTAGAAGCATATCGGACGGATTCGTAATCGGAGGCAGACGTACTAAACCATGGCGGACGGATTCGTAGTCAAAATCAGGGGTACGGAGGTATGTCAGACAGATTTGAGATCGGAGTCAGACGTACAAAGATGTATCATACAGAATCATGATCAAAGTCAGACAGACAGAAATGTATCAGATAGAGTCGTAATCAAGATCAGACATACGGAGATGTATCAGACAGGCGTGTGATCGAAATCAGATGTACAGAGGCATATAAGACGGATTCATATCCGGAGTCAGACATACAGAGGTGTGTCAGACAGATTCGTAATCAGAGTTAATCGTACAGAGATATGTCAGACAGAAACGTATTCAGAATCAATCATACAGAAGTATGTCGACCAGAAACATATTCAGAATCGGATGTACAAAGATTTATCAGGTGGGAACATAATCGAGTTCAGAAGCATAGAGGCGTAATAGACAGAGCCATAGCAGAATCGGAAGTGCAGAAGTATAACAGATAGAATCTGAAGCCGAATCAGATCACTCTTAGTAAGGCTCCAGTGATTTATGGAAAATTCCCTTATTGGTAACCTGGTTAGCCAAGTTATCATACAAATCGTCTCGCGTGTCGCTTATCGACTCTTTCAAAGATTCCGCTTATTCGCATTTCTTATCTTTCGTCTTTCCTACCATCCATACTCATTTTCCTTTTCAGACATCGTCATACCAGACTGAGTTATAATGGGATAGGGGTTTTTCTAGTCCTTGACAGCATCTGTGCCCTCACCCCCGCTTCGTTTCATGTATTCGGTTCAGTAAAACCTTTCGCCGATCACGATATTAGTTGCCGGGACTCGGCTTTCAATCCATATGGGTACCAGACGAAAATCATACATACGCACGTACACATACACATACACACATACACATATATTTACTACTATCTTACTGGCGGACGTCTCTGACTGTTATTCGAATTCGCTCAATTTCCCGAGCGGGGTTGTACCCTTTTCTTTTTGCCCATTTAATTCCGCATCGGTCTGTGTGGCTTTTGTAAAGGCACTAATTACTCCACACATTCTCTTTTCCTTTAGATTACCCCAAACTTTTCATTTATATCCATCATACCTACACTTGTGCAAAACTTTGCATTACTTCCCAGGGGGTCACCCATCCCAGAATTGCTCTGGCTTGAGCACGCTTAACTCCAAAACTTTCATGCATTTCGACGCGTTAGGGGGCTGATATAATTTCGTCGATCGCCCCGCACGACCTTTGTCGCGTAATTTTAGAGCAAATCGGGGTCTTAGCAAATTTTCGGAAAATTTTTGTAGCGGGTCCCACCCCCGGCTAAGTCATACAATTACCATATTGCCTTTCTGAATCTTGGTACCTACCAACTTAACATTTACCTTACTATTTCTAATACCCAGAAGTATAAGATCACGTAATGCAACAAAATACAGACTTATCCATACATACATCTCTCAAAAAGAATCGCTGGCGTACCTGGGCGTGCGCTCGCAGACGCTCCTGGGTCCTGCCGGCCGGTTAAAGCAAACACGCGGTTTGAAGGACCGCTGTAACCAGAAGCTGCACCACGTCCTCTGCCACGACCCGCTGGCGCTGGTGCTGGTGTCGGTGCTCCTCGCCCCGTGGGGCGCATGGCCGCCGAAGGAGAAGATGAGCCTGCAACGGACCCAGCAGGCCGGGCTGAACCTGAACTGCCCTTAAGCGGGCACTCTCTGACTCGATGGTCTGGGCTTCCACAAAAATAATAAGCGCCCGTAGCGCGATAACACTCCCCCGGGTGGGGTCTCCCACAGTAAGAACATGGGGGTACGGGTGGCCTCGACTGACCGAGACCTCTGCTCACCTGTGGGCCTGGGACTCTGGAGCTCTGTCCCGAGAACTGTGGGGGTGTAATGTAGGCTGGCTGGGACGAATACCTGTTACCCTGCCGCTGGGAAGGCTCACCCTGAAATCCCCCTGAATATCCAGCTGATCTGGCTCTCTTAAGTCGGCCCCTATCGTAACCCCTATCAGGCCGACGCTCCCTACGTCGGTCCTCCATGCCCTGGGCGTATGCCTGTACCCGGGCTACATGCATCCCTGGCTGAGAAGCCATGGCCAAGCAACCGTCAATCAGATAAGAGTCTAGTCCCATCACATACCTGTGCACCCTGTCGGCCATCTCGGCTACTATGGCGGGCGCATACCTAGCCAGTGAGTCAAACTCTAGGCTGTACTCGCGAACACTTCTACCATTCTGTCTCAGGTTCAAGAACCGATCAACCCTAGCTCTCCGTAGCTCTGGTGGTAGAAAATGGTCAAGAAAGGCCTTAGTAAACTCGGCCCATACCGCTGGGGAAGCATCGTCACCCCTGGAGAGCTGCCAAGACTCATACCAATTTGCCGCCACCTCATATAATCGATACGAAGCCAACTCCACAGACTCAGTCGGCGAAGCCTTAATCAATCGTAGTGTGCTCTCCATCTTTCTAATGAACTCCTGGGGGTCCTCCTCAGGTTTTGTCCCGGAGAATTCTGGAGGCTTACATGTCAAAAACTCCCGAGCCCTGAGGCTCTCATACCTGTCCGCACGACCACCCCCAAATCCATGCCTGCGAACCTGCTCCGTCATCAACGTGGTCAATAACTGAACCGCATCTCGCATGGCCCTACCCTCCGCCCCTGCCTGTGGAGCTGGAGGCTCGGGCACTGGAACCTCAGGAGCTTGCG
This sequence comes from Lycium barbarum, assembly GCF_019175385.1. Lineage (NCBI taxonomy): Eukaryota > Viridiplantae > Streptophyta > Magnoliopsida > Solanales > Solanaceae > Lycium > Lycium barbarum. The sequence goes on along the minus strand of NC_083348.1, from coordinate 48,499,460 downwards.
GTCGAGCCGTCTCCCGATTAGCAGCTTCTGCTGCTCTGATATCCTCCGGCAAGGGGGGTGTAACCGATCCAGACGACGGGGGCACATCCTCAAATGCAGGCTGCACACTGGCCCTGGTAACCCTCGGGGCCCGGCTGGTCTCTCCTGCCTCTATCATCGCCTTGCCCTTCTGGGCAGCTGTTGCCTTCTTCGGAGGCATCACTGAAACATAGCAGATCGTTAGGAGAGGATCATCCTACTAATACAGTTCTATCGCACGATCTAAGAATCCAAAGAAGGGTAACATCCTAGATGCCCTGTAGCCTCCTGTTTATAGATGTGGTGCACAACACACCGATAAACAAGACTCTACTAGACACGGCCTGTAGACATACCGAGGACTAACCGCTCTGATACCACTTTGTCACAACCCAAACCCCGTGGGCCGCGACTGGTACCATAACTGGGTACCCATACGTACCTACCCGATCGAATTCGAATCATACAATTTTTTTTTTTTTTTTTTTTTAAAAACAGAAGTTACAGAAGTAGACCGATACAACTACGGCACGCGCGCAAACATATATATATCTGGACATACAGAAACATACAGATAAGCCGATAAGGCTAACATACAGACGAAACCCGTAACCCACACATCTATCTACAAGCCTCTACAGACATACAGAATCATATGACGGGACAGGGCCCCGCCGTACCCAGAATATCCATACATACAGAGTATACAGAAGACAAAAGATATATATACCAAAAGTATACGCTCCGGATCAAAGGAGCTCTTCAAACAGCAGAATTAGAACCCTACGCTGGCGGCGTATCACCTGGTGCATCGGTACCTGCGGGCATGTAGCGCAGCCCCGAAGAACGGGGGTCAGTACGAAAAATGTACCGAGTATGTAAAGCAGAACATAACAGATATAAACATAGTCCGAACCGGAGTCACAGAAATATAACGAACAGAACCATAAATCAGACTAACGGATAGAGTCATGATCCAGACAGACATACAGAACCGTGTACCATACAAATAAACAGAATTATGGTTCGGACAGACAAACTGAATCATAATACGGACAGACAAGCAGAATCAGAATCCATACGGACATACAGACGTAGTCGTCTTTCAGACGGACAGACAGAAGTATGTCGGACAGAATTATGCATGTAGAGTAGTACAGAGTCATACAGAATCATACAGAGGCATGTGCTTATATAAATATAGATAGCACACGCATACATTCATACAGATCCCGGCCCTGTCTGGGGGCGCGGTAACAGAACCCGGCCCTCTTAGTACGGGACGCGGTGGACAGACAGAATCAGATCAGATCATATGTCATCCTGGCCGCCATCCGCATACACAGATCATAATATCATACAGACATACAGATCCCGGCCCGCACGCTGAGGGACGCGGTGAACAATGCAGAGAAATATGCAGGATAACAGAACCTGGCCTGGGACGCAGTGAAGGAATGCATTGAGACAGACACGAACCGATAAATGAGAAACTACTTACATACAGACTCAACATACAGACTCAATCAAACGGAAGGGTGCCAAACGGCGAGTCAAAATCAGAGTATCCAGATAGTATGCATAGTACGCGCCTATATCCTACTTGGGAAGGCACGACAGATTATTAGCAGAATCAGATTCTCAGATGTTCAGAAATCATTTTGTAAGAATTGCATAAAAATATTTGTATCATAATCAAAATAATAGTTCAATTTTTTTCTGAGAAAATCGGACAAAAGGGAAGTATTTAAAGTATTACAGAAGATATCGGGCCTTGTGGGCCCGCCTCGGACCAACTCGAGGCAACATATGTAAATTATCGCTAATAGACCTTATGAGGTCATCCATAATCGTTTGGAAGTGTTCCGACTCCGTTTAGGGAGGTTTTGTACAAAAACTCACTTTAAAGGCAATTTGCAAGAAAATAGCTTCAAATGAATTGAAGGAATTGGAGCGGTTTTCCGTCTCGAATTCCGGGGAACGGAGTCGTACTTAAGGCTCGCGGCCGAGCCTATCACATCCAGAACATGCCTAAGAACAAAGGGAAAGGCTTCACATACCTCGATAGCGCCTCACGCTCGCTTGGCGTCGATCCCAAGTTCGTCCAAAATCTAGAAATGGTCAAGTTTACCATTTGTTAGTTTCAACTTTTCCATAGTGCAAACTTAACACATACTTGCCTACCGAAATTTCGGCAGCATTTCCTCTGTATATATGACATCCCCAAAAGTTAAACACAACCAAACAATCAACACAACCCAACAACAATATTCATAATAACGACAAGTAGCTCAAAATACATAATAAGGCACAATTTGCCAACTTTCCGTCATAACTTAATATTTTCCGTTCCGACCTTACACTTCCAAACCAAACTTATTATTTTGATGTTCATTACCCATCAAATTCATTACAACACGATTTGGAGGCGTATCATACCATTCTCACAAGATATACATAAGATATGCAAACTTACAAACTTTCCATCAAAGACACAATTTATCCAATTCTCCTAACGTTCAACATACAAGTTCATTATACAATTCCATCTTCCAAATTCATCAACAATAATCATAATTTGCCTCTTGATACATTCATTTCCATTTTTACATAAATCATAACAAAGTTGCATACTTTCCTACAACAACTTGATAACCATTTTTCCATAGCAACAAGAATCATTATCCTTTCATTCACTTCACAATAACACACTTAACATACTAACAAGATTTAATTCACATTCCATCATCAACATGATGCCACACGGCCATGCCTCATATTTTCCAACTTTCACTAATTTATTCAACTTTCACTTCCAATACAATTTCCACCATAACTACAACTAGATTACCACATAAAATTCAATTCATATTTCCTACACCTTAACACACACTCACGGCCAACTTCCAAACAACACACCCACTTTACAAACTTCCATATTTTCATAAATTCTACTCAATTCTACATACTACAACATGAACCAAACTTCATAACATAAGAAAATGAATTGATTCTTACCTTTCCTCTTCAATTTCCACTTGCCACTAAAGTTGTCCTCTTGCCAAGATAATTGTATCACTTTGTAGAGAATCTTGCACTTGGTAATAATCCCACAAGAAATGGATTCTTGAACCAAAGGATTTGGCTCCAAAATTTTTTCTTTCCTTTTCTTTTCTCTCTAGGCCGTGACCTCTCTCTTTCTTTTTCTTGTTCTTTCTTGAATGTTCTAAGGATATAGATGACTTATATAAGATAATTCATCACATGGAAATTAATTAATCAATGGGCTTGGATCAAGTGTACATGGCCGGCTGGGCCTCCCTTGCTTGGGCCTCATTTTATTAATTCTTGTTGAGCCCAAATTGGTGGCTACATATTGTAATTCATGGGGCAAGTTTCCAAAATTCCAATTTTGCCCTTGGCCTCCTTTCGTAATTCCACGCCATTGAATTCATGACCTATACATTCATACCAAGTAAGGTCCAATTGTGGCCTTATTCATCACAAGTCAATTTATCTTGAATTTTTCGAATAAGCGAAAATGTCGGATGTAACACTAACAAGTCGCATTGTCTTCTTCCAAATTTAATAACGACAATATTAATTCACATTCTAGAATTCTTCTTCCATAATTACATAAAAACTATACCAAAATCACATAATTTCCCATAACAACCTATAACCAATTTCAATGCCGACTCGAATAGTTTAAGCCTTTATTTACGTCGTAAACGCCACTACGACACAATTATCAAGCCAAATAAAATCTAATTCATCTCCCCTTCACCCCCACACCACACGGCCTCACACACACCACACGGCCATGCACACACTCACACCAATTTCATGATTTTCATACAATTCTAATCATTTTAACATACATACATCTTCCAACATAAGAGAATAAAATTCTTACCTTTTTCTTCAATTTCCAACTTGCCGCAAACGTAGTCCTCTCGCTTAACTAATTATACCACGTCGGAGAGCGTCTTGAACTTACTAAGAATTCAAGAAGAACAAGATTTTATGACCAAAGTTAAAGGCTAGGATTTTTTTTTTCTTTCTTTAGGGGGTTCGGCCGAATGGCCCCTTAAGTTCTCACTCTCTCTTTTTGTTTTAATTTCTTGAAACTTCTATGGATGAACATGTATATATAATTACCCCCTTATATTAATTGATCACATAACCAATTAAATGGGCTTGGGCTAAGGCACATGGCCGGCCACCCCTATACACTTGGGCCTCAATTTCTCTTATTATTTTTTTTAGCCCAATTCATTAAGATCTTATTTTTTGTGATTCACGAAATTAATTCCTAAAATTCCAATTTTGCCCTTGGCCTTCCTCCGTATTTCTGCAACAATATTTTTCATGAAAAACACACATATATGAAATAAAATAAAATATAGCCCTCATTTCCTTCAAAGCTAGATTATTCCAAATTTTCCAAATGCACAAAATGCGGGATATAACAGATGCATTGTGATAGAATCTTCTTGACGAATGACATGTTCAAGGTGAAGAAGACATCTTATGCCATTGCTCAATTCGAAAAGTATACCTCCACGTGGTGGGAAACTCAAGTGAAAGAAAGAAGAATTATTGGACTTCCGCCCACACCTACTTGGGATGAATTGAAGGACGCCATGCGGCGTAAGTATGTCACCGAACCCTACAAATAAGAACAACTCGAGAAGGTGTATACTTTAAGGCAAAACAAAAAGAGTGTGGAAGAATATTATGATGAGTTTCAAATTTTCAAGATGAGAATCGACTTTGACGAGGATGAGTTAAATGCTATGACTCGGTTTCGAGCCGGTTTAAATAGTGACATTGTCTCCCAAACGAGACTCCACAACTATGGGAGCATTTAAGAAACCCTTCAAGCGACTGTTGAAATAGAAGAGGGTCTCAAGGAAAACAAAATCACTAATTCAAGGGGCTATGTGAGTTCATGCAACAATAACAAAGAACGAGGAGCCTCCTCCTCCAATTGGGAAAAGAATAAGGGCCCCGTGCAAGAAACCAAGAAACCATTTGTGAAGAATTCTCAAGTTGAGAAGCAAGTTGACAAACAACCTCTGAAGTTTGCTCTAAAAGAAGGAGGTATGAAAACTCCTATTCAATGCTTTAAATGTCATGGCTTCGGTCATAGAGCAAGCGAATGCTCTAATCGCAGAGTGTTTATTTTGAGACACTTATAGTGAGGATGAGGAAGAATGTGAGGAAGGCGATGATGAGGGTGATCATGAGAATGAACAACATGGTGGTGAAAGGGATGGTGTTGAAGGTGGTGATGAGCCTATTGTACCTCTCTATGTGGTGCGAAGAACCATGATAAGCAAAGCAATGGATGACCCAAGTCAACGGAAAAATCTCTTCCATTCCAAGTGCATCATTAACCAAAACACTAGCATCATGATCATTCATAGTGGGAGTTGTGCCAATGTTGCTAGTACCACCCTTGTTGATTTCTTGAAACTTCCCACCACCCGCCGTTAAAACCCTTACAAACTTCAATGGCTCAATGAATGTGGTGAATTGAAGGTGACTCGGCAAGCTATCATAACAAAATGAGGGAGTTGAAGGAGAAGGGTCATAGTGCATTACAAAAGAAGAATGTGGGGGAAGAGGGAGTAGAGGAGAGTAGTTCTCAAGGGGTGAGTGGAAAGAAAGGAGAGCTTAGAGGAAAAACCAAGGTGTCTCTTTTGACAAATTTTGGGGAAATTAGGGAGGAATTGGGGGAGCGTCAACCAGTGATTCTCCTCATGCATAGGGACTATGAATTGCACACTAATGAACTAACCCCTTCTTTTCCTAGCTCTTTTTCTTCTATTTTGCAGGAATTTGATGATGTGTTCCCAACGGAACGCCCAAAGGGGTTACCACCCTTGAGGGGAATTGAACACCAAATTGACTTTGTCCCGGGGTCTTAATTGCCAAACAAACTGACTTATAGAGCCTACCCAGATGACACTAAGGAGCTTTAAAGGCAAGTGGATGAGCTCCTTGAAAAGGGAGTTGTGAAAGAAAGTATGCGTCCTTGTACCGTGCCCGTGATCTTGGTGCCAAAGAAAGAATGATCATGGAATATGTGTGTTGATTGCCGAGCCATCAACAAGATAATGGTAAAGTATCGCCATCCCATACCTCATCTTGACGACATGCTTCATGAGTTGAATGGTTCCTGCATATTCTCTAAGGTAGATCTTAGGAGTGGATATCATCGAATCCGGATGAAACCCGGAGATGAGTGGAAAACCGCATTCAAGACCAAGTTTGGTCTATATGAATGGTTGGTGATGCCTTTTGGTCTCACTAACGCTCCTAGTACTTTCATGCGTTTGATGAATCATGTCATGAAACCTTTTATTGGCAAATTCATGGTTGTTTACTTTGATGATATTTTTGTGTATAGTAAAACCATGGATGATCATGTTATTCACTTGAAATGTGTGTTTGAAGTGCTTAGACAAGAACAACTTTATGCTAATATTGCTAAATGCTCTTTTTGTGTTGATGAAGTTGTTTTCTTGGGTTTTGTTGTGAGTTCAAGGGGCGTTGAGGTTGATGTATCCAAAATAGACGCTATTAAGAATTGGCCAACTCCTAAATCCATTGGTGATATTAGAAGTTTTCATGGATTGGCTAGTTTTTATAGGCGGTTTGTTAAGGGGTTTAGTACCATAGCCGCTCCTTTGACCAAGGTAATCCGAAAGGATAAAAACCTTTTTCTTGTGGTGTGGAGCAAGCAAAGGCTTTTGAAACTCTAAAACAAATGCTTAGCTCCGCCCCGCTGTTGCAATTATCCGATTTTGACAAAATCTTTGAAATTGAATGTGATGCTAGTAGGTATTGGTGCCGTTTTGATGCAAGGCCAAAAACCCATTGCCTATTTTAGTGAAAAGCTTAAGGGTGCGACGTTGAACTACTCCACCTATGATCTTGAATTGTATGCTTTGATTAGTGCTTTGGGTAATTGGCAACACTACTTGTGGCCTAAAGAGTTTGTAATTAGGACCGACCATGAGTCCTTAAAAAATCTCATGGCCCAAGGAAAGTTGAACAAAAGTGTCACGACCCAACCCCATGGGCCATGACTAGTGCCCGAACTGGACACTCGTATACGAACCTGCTAGATATAGTCAGACTGAAACTAAGGACAGTATGGAAACTTGTAAAAAAAAACGAAAGATTCACAACGCCACATATCAAAAACCTATCTCCTGAGGAGTCACAGCTGACCAAAGCATAACACAATACGCAAGTTGACAAGGCTGCCACTATATACGGAAAGATCCAAAATAAACCATATCGACACAGTCAGATACAACCCACATATGTCTACAGATCTCTAAGAGTGTACAAGTGAAATATGACGGGACAGGGCTCCGCCGTACCCCTGGACATGCATAAGTCGACATCAAATGATCTGTACCAAAATAATCTAGGCTCCAGAACAATGGAGCTGTCAAAAACAGCTGAGCAGAAGTCCTAAGCTGGAGGATCATCAAACCGAGTGTCTGTACCTGCGGGCATGAAACGAGTGTCCTAAGCTGGAAGATCTTTTGATGTATATATGTTTATCCAGGGGTACGGCGGGGCCCTGTCCCGTCGTATTTCACTATCGATACTCTTAGAGGTCTATAGACATATGTATGGGTTTTGTATAAGTTTTGTTCAGCTATGTCTATATGGTTTGCTATGGATATTCCCGTATGTTGTGGCAGCCTTGTCGGCTTGTGTATGGTATTGACATGTTGTGGCAGCCTTGTCGGCTTGCGTATGGTATTGATATGTTGTGGCAGCCTTGTCGGCTTCCGTATCGTATTGACATGTAGTGGAAGCCTTGTCGGCTTGCGTATCATATTGTGTATTGGTTAGCTGTGACTCCTCAGGAGACAGGTTTATGATATGCGACGTTATGAATCTTTAGCTGCTTTTATAAGTTCCATACAGTTCTTAATTTCAGTCTGACTAGATCTAACAGGTACGTGTACGAGTGTCCAAATCGGGCACTAGTCATGGCCCACAGGGTTGGGTCGTGACAAAAGTGGTATCAGAGCAGTTCATCCTCGGAGTGTCTACAGACCGTGTCTAGTAGAGTCTTGTTTATCGGTGTGTTGTGCACCACATCTATAAACAGGAAGCTACAAGACATTTAGGATGTTGTCTTTCTTCCTACTCTAGATCGTGCGATAGAGCTATATTATCCGGATATTCCCTCCCTAACAAATTATTATGTTTACAGCTATGCCTCCAAAGAATGCGACAGCTGCCCAGAAGGGCAAATCGGTTGCAGGAGATACTAGCCAGACTCGGAGAGTTACTAGGGCCCGTGCCCAGCTTATGCCTGAGATTGTGCTTCAGTCGGCGAGTTTTGCTACACCGCCACTTCCAGAGGAACCTAGAGCTGCAGCAGCTCCAGATCAGGGGGTAGCCCCACCGCCGGCTCCCGAGGCCTCAGTACCTGAGCCTCCAGCTCCTCAGCCAGGGGCGCAGGATAGGTCCATGATTGATACAATTCAGTTGCTGACCAGATTAGTGGCAGGACAGGTTTGCAGGCATGGACTAGGATTTGACCCTGCGGATAGACATGACAGTTTGAGGGCCGGCGACTTCTTAAGTTGTAAGCCTCCAGAATTTTTCGGGTCAAAACTCGAGGACGATCGGTAGGAGTTTATTCGTCAGATGCAGTGTACATTGAGAATAATCAAGGCTTCTGAGACTGAGTCTGTTGAGTTGGCTTCGTATAGGTTGCGTGATGTAGTTGTTAATTGGTATGAGTCGTGGGAGTTATCTAGGGGCAAGGATGCTCCTCCAGCAGTATGGGATGAGTTTGTGGAGGCCTTCCTTTGCCACTTCTTTCCTCCAGAGATGAGGCGAGCTAGAGTTGATAGATTCTAACATCTGAGGCAGAGTAGCAGGAGCGTTTGAGAGTACAGTATTGAGTTTGATTCATGGGCTAGATATCCGCCTACTATTGTAGCTGATATGGCTAATAGAGTGCATCGTTATGTGATGGGGCTGGATCGTTACTTGACCGGTGGCTGTATGGCAGTGGCTCTTCAGCCAGGTATGGATATTGCTCGGATACAGGCATATACACAGGGAGTAGAGGATCGACACAGAGGACGTCAGCCAGATAGAGATTATGACAGAGGCGAGCATAGGCTAGATCGGCTGGTTATCCTAGTGAGTATCGAGGCAGGCAGCCTCAATAGTATAGTGGATATCCTTCCCAGCCAGCACGGAGTGCACCCCCACAGTTTACAGGCAGGAGATTTGATAGTACAGGGTATTCAGGAGCCGGTCAAAGCTCCAGGGCTTCAGGTTCACAAGTGAACAAGAGTTCGAATCAGTCGAGGCCACCTTTGCCTCGATGTTCTCGGTATGGTAGGCTCCATCCTGGGGAATTCCGTTTTGCTACAGGTGCTTGTTTTTCTTGTAGCTGCCAAGGCCATATTATGAGGGAGTGTCCGTATGGTGGTGGTTTGGGTGGTGTGGCTCAGCCCACTGGATCGGTTGCTGGTTCATCTTCTTCTGTAGCTGTGTGCCCTATGGGGCAGGGTGTTCAGACACTAGCAGGCCGTGGTAGAGGTCGTGGCAGAGCTTCTAGTTCGAGCTGTCCTTCGAAGCGCATATATGCTTTGGCTAGTAGACAGGATCAGGAGGTGTCACCGAATGTGGTTACAGGTATATTATCGATTTTCTCTTGGGACGTATATGCATTGATAGATCCAGGCTCCACCTTATCATATATCTCTCCCTTTGTTGCTAGTAGAATTGGGATAAAACCTGAATTGATAGAACCATTTGAGGTAGCCAGGAGATTTTGTTATAGCAAAGCAAGTATACAGAGATTGTTTAGTGACTATATATAGCCGTCACACCAAGGCAGATTTGATAGAGTTAGATAAGACTGAGTTTGATGTTATTATGGGTATGGATTGGCTAGCTTCTTGTTATGCTAACGTTGATTGTAGAGAAAAGATAGTTCGATTTCAGTTCCCATGAGAGCCGATTATAGAGTGGATGGGGAATACAGCATCGCCAAAAGGTAAGTTTATTTCATACCTCAAGGAAAAGAAAATGGTTAGAAAGGGTTATATTTATCATCTGGTTCGGGTGCATAACCTGAAAGCAGAGGTGCCGACTCTTCAGTCAGTTCCGATAGTTAATGAATTCCCAGATGTATTCCCAGATGAACTTCCAGGCCTTCATCCTGAACGGGAGATAGAGTTCACTATAGATGTATTGCTAGATACTCAGCCCATATCTATCCCTCCTTATAGAATGGCACCTGCAGAGCTGAAGGAGTTGAAGGAGCAATTGAGAGACTTGTTAGAAAAGGGCTTCATCAGGCCCAACACATCACCTTGGGGAGCACCGGTACTATTTGTGAGAAAGAAAGATGGATCGCTGCGGATGTGTATTGATTATAGGCAGTTGAATAAAGTGACAATAAAGAATAGATATCCCCTCCCCAGGATTGATGATCTATTTGACCAGTTGCAGGGTGTTAAGTGTTTCTCGAAGATAGACTTGCGGTCAGGCTATCACCAGGTGCATTCAGGACCCGATACGGGTATTACGAGTTTAGAGTGATGTCTATTGGGCTGACCAATGCTCCAACAGTATTTATGGATTTGATGAACCGAGTGTTCAAGCCATTCCTAGATATTTTCATGATTGTATCTATTGATGATATTCTGGTCTATTCACGATCAGAAGAGGAGCATGCAGACCATTTGAGAATGGTACTTAGGGTGCTCCAGCACCAGAAGCTGTATGCTAAGTTTTCTAAATGTGAATTCTGGTTGACTTCAGTAGCATTCTTGGGGCATATTATTGGAGCTGATGGCATTCGGGTAGATATACAGAAGATTGATACGGTAAAGACTTGGCCTAGACCTACGACACCTACTGAGGTACGTAGTTTTCTGGGGCTACCAGGATATTACAGGAGATTCGTGGAGAAGTTTGCCTCAATTTCGGCCCCTTTAACAAGGCTAACTCAGAAGGCAGCTAAGTTCCAGTGGACTGATGCATGTGACCAAAGCTTCTAGTTGCTGAAGGATAAGTTGACTACAGTTCCAGTTTTAACTCTTCCTGAGGGACCAGATGGCTATGTTATTTATTGTGATACCTCAGGCGTTGGACTAGGTTGTGTATTGATACAGCATGGCAGGGTTAGCCTATGCCTCCCGGCAGCTCAGAAAGCACGAAAGAAATTATCCTACTCATGATCTGGAGTTAGCAACGGTAATTCATGCTTTGAAGATATGGAGGCATTATTTATATGGCGTGCATGTTGACATTTATACGGATCATAAGAGTCTCTAATATATTTTTAAGCAGAAGGAGCTGAATTTACGGCAGAGAAGGTGGCTAGAATTGCTAAAGGATTATGATATTGATATCCTATACCATCCAGGGAAAGCAAATGTTGTAGCAGATGCACTTAGCCGTAAATCTATGGGTAGCTTGACAGATGTACAACCAGAACGGAAGGAGATAGTCCGTGAGATTTGCCAGCTAGCTAACCTTGGAGTCCGTTTGGCTAATTCTGGTGATGGCGGAGTTTCCATCCAAGAAGTTGCTGAATTCTCCATCATAGAAGAGGTAAACCGACGCTAGTACGAGGACCCTATTCTGGCACAGTATAGAGATGCAACTCTTCAAAAGGAGAAGACCCCATTCGAGGTTACATCTGACGGTGCGCTACGACACAGAGGCAGATTATGTGTACCTGAGTTTGCAGGGCTACGGCAACAGGGTATGGGAAAGGCACACTATGCTCGTTATTCTATGCATCCAGGGTAAACGAAGATGTATCATGACCTCAGATGTTTATATTGGTGGGATGGCATGAAAAGGGACATAGCGGAGTGTTGCTCAGTGCCCGAATTGTCAACAGGGTAAGGCCGAGCATCAGAAGCCTGGTGGATTATTACAGGAGATAGAGATCCCGACTTGGAAATGGGAAGTAATTAATATGGACTTCATTACAGGTTTACCTCGCACTCCGCGAAAATATGACTCTATATGGGTTATTGAGGATAGGCTAACAAAATCAGCCCATTTTCTTCCAGTCAGGACTACTTATTCAGCTGACGACTATGTGAGGTTATACCTCAAGGAGATAGTTAGACTTCACGGGGTTCCCACATCTATTATCTCCGACAGAGGAGCTCAGTTTACAGCTAACTTCTAGAGATCATTCCAGGAGGGATTAGGGACATAGGTGTGTCTTAGCACAGTATTCCATCCTCAGACTGACGGACAGGCCGAGCGTACTATTGATTTCAGAGGTAGCTGGGACGATCATTTGCCACTTATCGAGTTTGCTTATAATAATAGCTACCATTCCAGTAACCAGATGGCACCGTATCAGGCCTTATATGGGAGGAAATACAGGTCACCTATTGGTTGGTTTGATATTGGTGAGACTAAATTAATAGGCCCAGACATGATTCAGCAAGCTGTTGATAAGGAGAAGATTATTCAGGAGAGGTTATTGGCAGCCCAGAGTCGACAGAAGTCATATGCAGATAATCGACGTCGACACTTAGAGTTTCAGGTTGGTGATTGGGTGTTCTTGAAGTTGTCACCCATGAAGGGGGTAAGGAGATTCGGCAAGAAAGGAAAGCTTAGCCTGAGATACAATGGGCCTTATCAGATTATCCGTAAGGGTAGGCAGGGTTTCCTATGAGTTGGAACTACCATCTGATTTGGAAGCAGTACATCCGGTCTTTCATGTGTCGATGCTTCGCAAATGCATTGGTGACCCTTCTAGAGTATTCCCCGTGGATGATGTTCAGGTGACGGCAGAGATGTCCTACGAGGAGAACCCTATAGCTATAATCGATTGGCAAGTTAGAAGATTGCGTACTAAGGATGTGGCTTCCGTTAGAGTGTTATGGCGAAATAATAATAGAGAAGAGATGACCTGGGAAGCCGAGGAGGAGATGAAGAATAAGTACCCTTACTTGTTCCCTACGCCTGCAGGTAATTTAAATCCCTCACTTGATTATATTGATTGGTAGATGAGACTACATGTTATAGCGATAAGGGAGAATTCCCCGAAATTTTTATAAGACTTTATAGGACCAATTTAACATTCGAGGACGAATGTTCTAAAGGGGGGAAGGATGTTATACCCCATATTTCTATGTATTGGATTATTCGTAAGCTAATCGATATACATTTAAGGACAAGACTAATTGTGGGGTATGAGATAAGGACTTTTAATCCCCGATTTTAATTAGTGTATGACTTGCTTATGAATTTCAATTAGTATAGAAATATTATTGGAGATTAGGGATTAATTAACCATGATTAGATTATTAAGTGGGGATTAGTTATTAATTAAGATTAATTAAGTTAGTTAATTAGGCCATTAAGTGGGCCCCACCGAATTCTATTATTAAAAAAAATATATATAAAAATTGATGATGCATTGTAATGGGGCACGTGTCCTATGGATGGGCAATATATATATAGTCATAGTTGATGACTAATGCTGGCTACATATTTTCATTTGCAATTTTACTCAATTCAGAACTAAGAGAACTACATAGCCATGGCTGCCAAGCTTTCGGCCATATCAGTCCAGTTTTAAAAAAAAAACATTTTATTAAATCCCAAAGTGTTTCACACGTTCAAGAAGGCAGCGACATAAGGTGTTGAATCGAGGAAGAGGAAATAGTGCAATTGGTGCAAGTGAGTGTAGAATCTGCTCTAATTAAATTAAGGTAAGACCTTCTCTTTTTATGGTGTAATTGGATTAGATGATGTTGTAATTACGAGATTAACTCTCATTAAGTGGGATTGGATGCAAGAAATTATATACATAAACGTTAAGATCTGTTTGGACCGTGTTGGTGTTGTTCCAATTTAGCAAGGGTGGATTAAATTTGATTCGTATTGTCGTTATTGTTGTATGGTAATTGACGGTGATTTGTTCATGCTGAAGGGCTGGAAATATGGTGATATATATGTATAGGTGTTGTTGTCCATGACAAAATCATACTCTTCTTCGTGTGTTTGTAGTGTTGCGAAGTAAAGGTCGAAAATTTTATTCTTGATGTTGTAGTCTTGGTGGACTGTTTCGAGCTCTTATTAAAATGATATCGAAGTAACTTTCTTATACATGGAGGGTAGTTGATGTTGCTGTCGTGTTGTGTTAATATGGCTCGTAAATTTGGAAGAAAACAAGTGCATAAGGTGTCGTATACGAAGTGTATAATGATCTGCTTATTGTATAACCTTAGATTGTAATGACGTAAGTTGAAAAAGAATTAAGAGAGGTTATTTGGTTGCTATTGTTGTTGTTGGTATTGCTGTGCTAATTGGAGATTAATTGGAAGTTCGGGTTAGGCAAGATATATAGACGAAATGCTGCCCGATTTCCGTCAAGTTCTTAACTATTCAAAACACTAATCAAGAAGTATGAACTAAGAAATGATTCCTATAAGTGACTGGTTGTAGATTTATAAGCTAGGAAGTTATAGGTTACTAACAATAATGTTACTTTCATATTAAATAGGAAGCAAACTTGGCTACGGTTAATCTATAACGGGTATGTGAAGCTAACCCTTATTTCTTTTTGGCATGATCTTTATAAACAAATAGACGAGGAGCATGTGACTTTAAAGAAACTCCTATTCTTAGAGCCACTAGGATGGCTAATGTTCTTGATTCCCAGAACCTATTTCATTATGACTTGATACGTGTCTATGATTCCAGAAGTTCTATTTTGATATAATCCATAGTGACATTCGAAGGATACTTGATATGATTATTGTCTCGACTGTCAAATGATGGTTCATTTTGATTACTCTATTGAGTCTCAGATATGGCTTAGTTTGCATATGGTTGCTCACTACTCTGCTCGTGCATGCCTCAATATATCTTTCACCGAGTCCCTGGCCGGGTTACGTTTTCGTGCACAGTTTCACTGCATTGTTCACCGAGTCACTCACTAGAGGGTCGGGATACGATATATATATATATGATATGATGATGTGATTATGGCGCCACAGATGGTATATGATGACTTTATTCACCAAGTCCCATAATGGACCGGGTATGATATATGATATTGATATGCATGATTTCCATTTCATAAGGCAAGTGTATTGGTATTTTGAATGTCACACTTGTCTCCTGTAATCTCTATTTTAGTCATGATCTCCTTTATTGTATTTCATGCTTTGTATACTCAGTACATATCTCGTACTGACCGCCTTTCTTCGGGGGGGCTGTGTTTCATGCCCGCAGGTACGGATACTCGATTTGGTGATCCTCCAGCTTAGGACTTCTACTCAGCTGTCTTGGAAAGCTCCATTGTTCCGGAGCCTAGACTTTTGGTACAGATCTTTTGATGTATATATATATATATATATATATGTTTATCCAGGGGTACGGCAGGGCTCTGTTCCGTCATATTTCACTATCGATACTCTTAGAGGTCTATAGACATATGTGTGGGTTTTGTATAAGTTTTGTTCAGCTGTGTCTATATGGTTTGCTATGGATATTCCCGCATGTTGTGGCAGCCTTTTCGGCTTGCGTATGGTATTGACATGTTGTGGCAGCCTTGTCGGCTTGCGTATGGTATTGATATGTTGTGGCAGCCTTGTTGGCTTGCGTATAGTATTGGCATGGAGTGGCAGCCTTGTCGGCTTGCGTATCATATTGTGTATTGGTTAGCTGTGACTCCTCAGGAGACAGGTTTATGATATGCGATGTTATGAATCTTTAGCTGCTTTTATAAGTTCCATACAGTTCTTAATTTCAGTCTGACTAGATCTAACAGGTACGTGTATGAGTGTCCAGCTCGGGCACTAGTCATGGCCCACAGGGTTGGGTGGTGACAGAAACTGTGCACGAAAACATACCCGGCCCGGGACTCGGTGAAAGATATATTAACGGCATCCACGAGCAGACTAGTGAGCAACCATATGAAAACTAAATCATCATCTGAGACTTAATAGAATAAATAGAATGAACCAACACTTGAGTATTAAAGACAACAATCATGTCAAGTACCCCTCAAATGTCACTATGGATTATATCAAATATAATTTCAGGAATCATAGACACGTATCAAGACATAATGAAATAGCTTCTGGAAATCAAGAACATTAGCCATCCAGGTGTCTCTAAGAATAGGAGCTTCTTTGGAGTTTATACATTCGTCGTCTGTTTGTCTCACATAGATCATGCCAAAAAGAAAGAAGGGATAGCTTTACATACCTTACGTCATCCAAGGAACTCAACTTAATCACGAACTTTTCACAATTAGTATGTCAAACCTATAATCGTAAGAATATGCACGTGACTTAAGAAGGCTTTCGTATATCATATATATTAATTGATAACTTAATTCTAAAACGAAACGGGCATCATCTCCCCTATATAATTAGTATCTCCCAATTCGGTATATCACCACAACAGCCCAACTACAAATAAATCTCAAAAACACAAAAATATACTTAATTTACTGCAACAATCCATCCAATATATATCCTTAAAATCAATCCCTTAAACTTATCTCTATTTCTAACGAATTTCGACACCATTTGAAAATCCAATTCAGCTAAATCATCAGTAACAACGTCAAACAACAATATCGACAATAAATATATATCATAACTCATATATTTCCATCCATTTAACTCCACTGAAACAACCCCACCTTCATAAACCTCCCAAAAATGCCAAACGAGCTTTTAACATTATTTCCTCCGTTCTAATCCGTTAAAACTCTAAATAAACACTTTAATAACATAAGAGGAACCTTATACATACCTTAGCAGCAGATAAATCACGAAATATCATCCCCCAAGCTCAATAATTAGCTTAAAACGATGACGACAACTCGTACTACACTTTATCCTTCACGAGCCTGGGGATTCGGGGCCTCGAACTTGCTCGATTCTCCACTTTCTCTTTCTAACTCTCCCCTCTCTCTCTCTCTCTCTAAAAGTATGTGGACTGTTTGATTTGTAAATGAACGAATTTGTATGCATTTAGCCCTTATATATGGGTCTTGGGTCGGTTCCCACCGACCTTGAGTCGGCTTGGGCCGAGCGCACTGCCCAGCTTGACCTTGCTGCATTAAAACGTCCATAACATTTTATCCCTATGTCGTGAGAAGGCCCACGACCTATGGTTGGAAAGCTAATTCAATTATCTACAACTTTAATATTTGTGGTTTTCCCAAATTCCCAAATAATAACGGGGTTATGGTCTCCCGAAGTCAGATCACCCGAAAAAGTAACTTAAAAACATCTTTTTTGGAGGGCTTACACTTGGATTTGGCTCAAGGGCCCTTCTTGAGTTGTGTTTATCTTCACATATATTTTCCATATAACTTATCATATGTCCTTTATAAAAATCCCATCATGTGGGCCCCACCTCAGCTTACGGTTACGAGGGCTATATATCTTTTAACGTGTCATTCCAATCATATTGTACGAATTCCAAATATCATACTCATGCTATCCTCATGCTACTACAGTAGAATTTCATTCTTTATACTTGTAATATTTGCTCCTCCTTGAGTTCACATTAAGCCGTCTGTAGCCTTAGTAACACAAAATTTTCTGGGGTGTAACAAAAAGGCATGCTAAATGGGTTGAATTCCTTGAAACCTTCCCTTATGTAATCTAACACAAAAAGGGAAAGGGTAATGTAGTGGCGGATGCCCTATCAAGGAAACATGTTTTGATTAATACCTTGTCTTCCAAATTGATGGGTTTTGAAAGCTTGAAGACATTGTATCCCGAGGACCCCGTCTGTTACACCTCGGAAAATTTTCCGTTGGTATGCAAGTGAATGAACTAGTGATGAGTACGAGTGTACGATGTTTCATGAGTAAGAAACGACGTTTGATGACCTTAGGTGAGATTTCAAAGTCATCCGATGTAAGACGAGAAAGTTGGCTAAGATAAGGCAAGGTATAAGGTGAGCAATGTGTATAAATAGATGTGGATGATTAGAATGATAAGTCTAAGAAATGTGAAAAGTTGCAGATTTGCAATCTGCCCAGTCGGTCGTAAAGTGTAATACGGACCGTAAAATGGTATACGGTTCGTAAACTGGCAGGTCGTAAATTGGCATGCAAAACATCAACTTTCTGCCAGTCGAGCAAATGGTAAAATACGACCTGGAATACGGACCGTAAAGTGATTTACGACCCGTAAACCATGGTCGTAAATCACCATGACTGTAGCCTGAGTTTCTGGTTCTGTTATGGTTAAAAACGACCATGAAGGACGGTCCGTAAACTGCAATACGGGCCGTAAACCACAATTACGACCACTGTGCACTTCAAAATCAGATTTTCAAGTCATTAAATAAGGGGACCAAGGCTTATTTCATTTCATTTCTACATCACACCCCTTCTCTCTAAAACATCTCTCTACATTTATTTCACAAGAGTTCAAGGATATTTAGTGATCAACAACATAAAAACAAGTGAATCAAGAGTAAGGAAACCATCAAAGATCATCCAAGGTCAAGAAATCCAAATGGAGATAAACTAGGGTTTTGCTCAAAGTGGAGTATTATCAACTAACGCTTTTTCCTACAACATCTAAGGTACGAATCATGATATTTACATGTTGTTTAAGGTATTTGAAAGTTGAAATGCTTGGTCATTAGGAGAGTATAGCAAAATGGGTCATGAATGATGAATAGTGACGTTTTGAGAAATAGTTTGAATTGAATCATGATTGTTGTTGTGTTGTGATAAGAATGTGTTGTAAACGACGTTAAGACCATGAAATAGACATTGTAAATGAATGGACGAAGTGGGTGTTTTGACCATGAATATGGATGAATGAAAGTGAAGTGAGAATGTGGATAATGTAGATTATTAATGGCTATTGTTATGATATTGTGAATGTATTGTTGACGTTTGGGAGTTGAATCATGATATGGGCAAACGTGGTATAAATAAAGGAGATGTTGTCCGATTTTCTCTAGCTTTAGCCATGAGTACTAGTTATCGATTCTAATGATAGTATGACCTTAATGAAGGTAGAAACGTGAACATCGAAGGAGTACGCGCAAGTGTAGAATAGTGCGACAAAAAGGTATGTAAGGCTAACCCTTCTTTCATAAGGCATGGTTCCTTGGCCAAATTTCTAAATCCTCTATACGAGTATGTTGTCTCCAAATGATTGATCTTCCGAGCTTGTAAGCTCACGATTATTAATATGCCTTAATTGTACTATGTTCCTCATATGACGAGTAAGGCCATAAGATAAATGTAATGACAACGACGATTATAGTGATATTGATAGTAATGATAATAATAATGATTCTAAAGGTGCCTATGGGCTATTATACTTATGTGTGCCTATGAAGGGCTATAATGAAACCCTGAGCTTATGACGCCGGGTAGAATAATGATGTGGCTCACCTAGATGTAAGACTAAGTGTAAGCTAAGGGGTGCCCGGGTGGGCTAGCACCGGGTGCTCGTCGCGGCCCCCTAGTCGGGTCGTGACACCATATTTGCCAAATTTTTTCTAGATTGCGAAGAGTGGGAAAGGGAGAGGTGGATTAGGGATAGGTCTTCTACTCCCTATTCTAGGTTTGATGGTTTCTTGTTCAAAAACAAGCGTTTGTGTGTTTCGATGAGCTCTTGGAGGGAATTATTTGTGAGGGAGGCACACAATGGGGGATTGATGGGACATTTTGGGATTGATAAGACATTGGGGATTCTTGAGTAGAAATTTTATTGGCCTCATATGCGGAGAGATGTGGCTAAGATTTGTGGCCAATGCATTGAGTGTTGTGGTGCCAAGTTTAGACTCATTTGCCATGGTTTGTATACTCCTCTTCCCACCCCTCAACAACCTTGGGTTGATATTTCGATGGATTTTGTGTTGGGTTTGCCTAGAACCAAAAGGGGTAAAGATAGCATCTTTGTTGTGGTTGATCGATTTTCTAAAATGGCTCATTTCATTGCTTGTCATAAAGTTGATGATGCTTCTCATGTTGCATCTTTGTTTGTTGAACAAGTGGTAAAGTTGCATGGTATTCCCAAAACCATTGTGAGCGATAGGGATCCCAAATTGCTTAGCCACTTTTGGAAAGAATTATGGGGACGACTTGGTACTAAATTGTTGTTTTCTACCTATTGTCACCCATAAACCGATAGCCAAACCGAAGTTGTCAATAGTACCTTGGGTTCTATGCTTAGATTTTGGGAAGATCAATTGCCTTTGCTTGAATTTGCTTACAATAGAGTCATTCATAACACTATTTGGCATGTCACCTTTTGAAGTGGTTTATGGTTTTAACCCCCTAACCCCTTTAGATCTAACCCCTTTGTCTCAAGATGTTGTGTTGAGTTTAGATGGCTACAAACGAGCCGAGGCCATGAAGAAGTTGCATGAGAAGGTGAGGCTTCACCTTGAGAAAAAGAATCAAGAAAAGGCCAAGAGAGCAAACAAGGGCCGCAAACGAGTTGTCCTTGTACCGGGTGATTGGGTTTGGGTACATTTCCGGTAAGAGAGGTTTCCCAACAAAAGAAATCCCAAGTTGATGCCTAGAGGAGATGGTCCATTTGAAGTACTTGAACGACTCAATGATAATGCATACAAAATTGATCTTCCACCCGAATACCAAGTTCATAACACCTTCAATGTGTGTGATCTCTCTTCTGTGGTGGTGCAAGATGATGATCCCTTAAATTTGAGGACAAATTCTCTTCAAGAAGGGTAGAATGATACAATTCGAGTGGCATGAAGACCTTTTACAAGGAGCCAAGCGAGGGAACTTCAAGCTATGCAAGCATTGTTCATGAGGAGGGACATACTTGAATACACTCTAGCACCTTCCCGGGGATTTCAAGTGTTCACGATAGCATGGGAGGATGGTTTGGAGAAGAGGGTTGAAGATGGTCATACTTGTAATATGGCTATTACTTGAAGATTTGCAAATTCAAGCTTTGTTACCAAAAGAAGACACCCAAACAAGGCCCTTACTTCATTAAGGGTAAAAGTGTAATAATGTAGTTGTCTTCTTTTGAGCTTTAGTATAAATAGTAGTTTCTTTCATTTGGAAGACTTAGACTATTTTCGTTATTGATATTTTGAGATTGTAAACACTTTGAGTGTGAGAGCTTCTTTAGCCTTGGATTGAATTCTTGTTGAGAGGATTGGTTATTAGGGATTCCAAATCCCTCTTGGTCATCCTAAGAATTTGGTGTCTCTTTTGTTCTTAATTTAGAGGTCTTAGTTTTCTATAAATTTGGTTGCTTAATTAGGTCATAAGTTGTGTCAAATTATCTATCCTTTTCTTTTCTTGCATTTTAATTCTATTTTCGTTCTTAATCTTGCATCAATAACCCTCTGGTAAATTGTTGGAACTTCGCTATAACCACAATGATACAAAAATGAAAGTTCCAAGGCGTAATATTCTTCTGGTAAAACCCCCTTTATTCAATGATCCTATTGAATTGGTAAGTAATCTACCACATCCCGGGGCTATCATAGGAAACATATAACATATACTTATATCATATTCAGAGTAATAGTTGTATTTGTCCTTAATGATAATTCCAACTCAGTTTGCCATATATTTCCCCCCAACTGAACCGGAGTATCACAAACACACTATTCTTGCTTACCTCTTACTCCTCCCTTTTAAGTACCCAATTGGTTTCATTCTCGACATGTAAATACTTGCAGGTTACATAACTGTTGTTGTGTGATTCGTGTATGAACATCTAATCTTATTCGTAAACTTCCCTTCCTTTGGTCCGTCCTATTTTATGTATCTCGTACATACCAAAACTCTTGTGTCTATCTATTGTAACTTATCTCATCATACTCTTTTCTTTCCTTTATTTGTCCCTTGATTATCACATCTTATATTCTACTATAAAAAACATTATGTCCCTTCTTATTTGTCACTTATAAATCGCAATATCATTAACAAACGACTCTACTGTCAATTCCTTTACCTCTATTCCAGTATAGCATCGCTATCCTTTACAATATTCCTTGAGTTATGTGCTCTCAGTGTCATGTTGTTCAAGGTCTCCACAAATGATTTTCAGTACGGTCTCAGATACCGGCTCGATTCTTGTTCATTTATTTACTAGCTATTAGACTCATTTCTGCATAACTCTCACTTTTTGTTTTAGAGTCTATATATGTCACATCTTAGGATTCATTGTTTCAATCTCTACACTTGTATTTTCCTTACTTGACCCCTTTAAAGGTCTTACTTATACCATTCTAAAATCCGTTTCCTCACTTCCAATCTTGAATTCATGCATCCCTTTCCTCAATTCCCTTATTATACTGCATCATATTCATGCCATTTCCCATAATTTATATTTACGGTAATTCATGTGTGAAATCTTAATATAGTCATCTTGCAGTTTTGTGATCAAATAATACAACCAACATAGAAATCCAAATAAGGATGTATTTTACTTAGATCAATCGTTAATTATGAGTCAATATCTACATCCGCTCCAATTAACAACTTCTGTCCCATAGCGATACTCGAAATAGTAGTATGTCTAGCTATCCGCACCATCCATGTAATGTCACTTATCCCATTCTTCGATACTCAGAGTTCATTCATAACGTCATTTTTCCCTTTTCTTCCTATCTCAAGTTATTCCTCTCTTTCCCGTAATCGACTTATAGTAACCGTAAATGCATTTTCCTTTAAACCCGTCATCTTTGTTTTCAACGATCTACGTCTCATGCGCAACTAATACCCCTTATAAGGTAAGATTTATTCCCTTCATGAAATCATTGGAAATAAATAGTTCAAAGACCAACAATGGAATTCACCATTAAATCTACTAAACTAAGCTAAAACCTAGCTAAACAAACTATGATAATCCTATCTGATACAAGCCGAGCATCATCAAGAATATCCATTTCAAGCCGAGCTAGGGATCACGTCTTTAGAGACTTACTAGGTGCTTGGATTGAAGGCATGAAGCTCAAGAATATGCTAAAATGGAAGTATAGGCCTCATTTGGATGAAGTAGGGAGAAGAAGGCCTTTCTCGTCTTTTGAGAAGACTACTAACCAAACAAGGCCCTGTCTTCATTAAGGGTATTATTGTAATAACCATAGTAGTCTTCCTTTTCTATCTAGTATAAATACTATCTTAGTTTATTTCATTTGGTAGACTTTTATGATATGAATTATTGAAATTGTGAAATTGTAAGACTCTATTGGGAGCATGAGAGGTGAGAGCTTGTTGAAGCTTTTGGTTGAATTCTTTGTTGAGAAGGTTGGTTGCTTGGGACTTTGTTTTCCTTGAGACCACCTTAAGAATTTGGTGTTTCTTTTGATGATAATTTAGAGGTCTTAGTTTTATATAACTTTGGCTGCTAAATTGAATCTTAAGTTGTGTCAAATTATCTATCTTTTCTTTTCCTTTGTTTATCTTCTTAATTTCTTGTTTCCACGTATCCGTTCTTGTATCAATTGGTATCAGAGCATAGTTTAGGTTTGTTCCATCTAATCTAGTCTTGGGTTTTGATTTAACAAAAAAAAATCGAAATTCCAAAAAAAAAAAAACTCAAATTTTCTTGTTGATTTTGTTGAATCTAGTGTTAGATTAGAGTTCCTTAGTGTTTCTAGGGTCCAAATCTTCCATTTCGAGCTATTTGGAGTTTGGGTTTGTGTTCCACCATTGTTGAGCTTCAAAGCTTCAAGAACAAGGTTAGTGGGTTTGAAGAAGGAAAATTGAGGGTTCAAGTTGATTGGGGTTTGTTCTCTAGTTGATAAGGACTCTAAATCCGAAATTTGAAGGTATTTTTGGCCAAGGGTTGAAGGATCTAGCATTTTTGAAATTTGAAGCTTTGAAAACTTCAAGAACTTGAAAGTGGGTCTTGTTGAAGAAGGTGAAATTGAAGGTTGGAACCTATTGGGCTTTGTTCTCTACATCAAAGAGAACTTAGATCCTAAATTTGAACTAATTTGGAGTTGATTTGAGGGTAATTGGATTTTTGAAATTGTTCTTGTGTTCTTGAGGGTATTCATATCTTCATGTGAGGAAGATGACCCAAAAACTGGTTTGATCCAAAACATCAAGTACAAAAAGTGGAAAAAGTGTTTGTTGGGTCAAATATAGCAAAATTTATGATCTAGTGGGCCCAAAGTACTTCAAATTGAGGGAGATTTTCAGAAAATCTAATCCAAAAATGAGGTACGACTTGCAAAATTCATCACATTGATTTGGAAAAATCGTTAAGATTAACGGACCGTATAAAATCCACGGCCCGTCATTCTCAACCGTATAATCATACACGAAGAGGCAAGCTACTGGACTTGATATACTGTCACGACCCAGCTAGGGGCCGTGACGGGTACCCGGGGCTAGTCACCGAGCACCACTCGTTCTACTACTCATCTTACTCATTTAATGCTCTTTTATCAGCTTTATACTCAAATTGTAGGAAAATTATATTTTATATGGGAACATAAATACTTTATATACATTTGCCTCTCGGCCATCAAAATAATATATACATATATTAGCATCTCGTGAGACCATCTAACCCACACTGCGCATCTACGAGCCTCTACTGGAGTGCTAAACATAAGGACGCGACAAGACCCCGTCATGCCCAAAAATACATATACATGACTATATACACAAAAGAATAATCAAGCACCTTCGGGACAAAGGAGTGCTTTCAAGCAGCTGACAGCTACTACGGATCTGGATCGAGCTCTCCTCCCTGTATACCTGTGGGCATGAACACAGCGTCCAAAGAAAACGGACGTCGGTACGAACATTGTACCGAGTATGAGAGGCATAAACAATTAAATAAGGCAATGATATAAAAGAAGTAACAATATAGAATAACTGTATCTGACTGTCAAGTGTAAAATAAATAGTGCATGCTGGCTTACTCATAATCATCATCATGTCATGTATGCATAAATATATAAGTTGCCCGCCCATATAGGTACGGTGTAATAATGTATAAGTTGCCCGTCCATATCAGATCGGTGTGATAATCATAGCATTAGCCTGCGTCCAGGCCTCTCGCGTCCGGGGTACCATCTCATGCCTCCCACTAGTGGTGCTGCCCGTGCCATATAGACACAGTGTAATCATCTGTAAGCCGCCCAACTTAACGGTGCTTCCCGGCCTTATAGGCGCGGTGTAATGTCATCAACATGTACTCGTCATAATATTCTTATCGTAACCTACTTATCATAATACATGCATAAGGCTTACCAACAACTTTACTTTATCGAGGTGACGTAAGGTCGTGATTCCCCGATTTCATTATGGAGCAATTATTGACATCCTGCCTCACCTTGAAGGAACTAACATATAAGGTGAGTGTGAGCAATAAATAACATCATATCATATCTCTTATCTTATATAGCCAATTATGAGTACATGCTTTTAGCTTTCCGGAATATAGGAACTCATGAAGAGGAAGGAAAATCATGCTATGAGATTCATGCCATTTTGAAGAAGGGACTAGCCTCACACACCTTTGACGTTTAACTAAGCTATCGTTCACTTGTGCTCCCTCGATATGACGTCTCTACCTTCAAGAGAGAATTCACACCAACGTTAGTTAATCAACTATAAGAACGCACTACTATTTCTAGAGACAATTGGGCAACACTTCCTTTGTTTATACTACTTTTCCCATATTTCATATCAACTTCCAACACTCACAACAACAATTACAATATAGCAATCAACAATAATCATTCATGTACAATGACCATAATCCACCATTTCTCTTCATTTTCCCCACAATTATGGTTGTGGGTTCGCTATCGTATTTTCTCGTTTATCACACTTATCTCATGGCCTACATGTCATTTATAACGTACTCATACTCACAATATACCAACATTCATGATTCGATTTAACTACCATTCACTCATGGCACTATTCACTCATTTATGACCCATTTGCTATGCTTTTCTACAATTCGGGTATCTTAACCTTCCAATACCTTAAACAACATGAAAATTACCTTAGATGATGGTTGAAAAAGCTTTGAATGGATTTACTCCTCTAGCACCAAAACCCTACTTCACTCCTTTTGGGTTTTCTTGAGAAAGATGAACTTTAGTGTGATTCTTACACTTGATTTCGTGGGTTTCATGTAGTTGATCATTAATTCCCTTTGAATTCTTGTAGTTGAAGAGTTGAGAGTATTCTAGAGAGAAATATCGTGAATATGGAATGATTAGAATGAGCTTGGGTCTCTTTTTAATGACTTAAAATCTATTCCGGAATGAACAGTGACTGAAGTGCACAGTGGTCGTAAACCCACTTTACGGGCCGTATTCTGGTTTACGGTCCGTCCTTCACGATCGTATTTAAGCATATCAGAAACAGAAAGGCATGCTGGAGATCATGGCATTTTACGACTCAGTTTACGGACCAGTATTTCGATTTACGGTCCATATTCCAAGTCGTATTTAACCATTTAAAGCATTTGACAGAAAGTTGAAATTTTGCAAGTTGAAATACAACATGCCAGTGTACGGGCCGTATACCACTTTACGGTCCGTATTTCATTTTACGTCCAACTGGCCAAAATGAAATTCTGTAACTTTTCACTATACGTTCACGGGGAAATTTCCGAGGTGTAACACTCTTCCCCCCTTTTTGGAACATTCGGCCTTGAATGTTAAACACTCGGGATTCTACGAAAATTTTGCCAGAGTTTCCCCTGTAATCTGGCACTACCAACCTGTCACAGCAACCCACAATATCATCACCTCACAGGGCTACGTCACAATATCAACATATCTATGGCCACACATGACCAAAAGCATAAAAATAAATCATACATACCTTATGTCGTTGACGTTTCATCTTGAATCTCTCCCGAGGTTTGGAATAAGTGCGGGTACTTGGACTTCATCTTCTCTTCTGCTTCCCAAGTCATTTCTTCCCGATTATTGTTTCGCCATAAGACTTTGACTGAAGCTACCTCTTTATTTCAAAGCCTTCGCACTTACCTGTCTAGGATAGCAGTAGGCACTTCTTCATAGGTTAGCTTTTCTGTCACTTGAACATCATCTATCGGAATAATTTTTGTGGGATCTCCAATACACTTGCGGAGCATCGAAACGTAGAAAACTGGATGGACTGATTCAAGCTCCGAAGGCAAATCCAATTCATAGGCTACTTGGCCCACCTTGCGGATGATTTCATAGGGCCCAATGTACCTAGGACTTAACTTCCCTCTCTTGCCGAATCTCATTACCCCTTTCATTGGAGATACTTTCAGGAATACCCAATCACTAACTCGAAATTTCAAGTCTCGTCGGCGATTGTCCGCATAGAACTTTTGGCGACTTTGGGCTGTTAATAATCGATCTCGGATCACTTTAACTTTTTCCACCACCTGCTGAATCAATTCGGGGCCTACTAGCTGTACTTCTCCTATTTCGAACCATCCAATTGGAGATCTACATTTCCTTCCGTATAAAGCTTCATATGGAGCCATTTGAATACTGGAATGATAGCTGTTGTTATATGCAAATTCAATTAGCGGCAAATGATCGTCCCAACTTCCACCAAAATTTAGCACACACGCTCGTAGCATACCTTCCAAGGTCTGGATAGTACGCTCGGCTTGTCCATCGGTCTGCGGATGAAATGTCGTGCTAAGCTTCACTTGGGTGCCTAGACCTTCTTGAAAGGACTTCCAAAACTTGGCTGTAAATTGGGCTCCGCTATCTGTAATAATAGATAATGGAATACCACGAAGTCGCACAATTTCCTTGAGATATAACCTCGCATAATCTTCTTGTCACGACCCAACCCCGTAGGCCGTGACTAGTGCCCGAACTGGACACTCGTATACACACCTGTTATCTATAATCAATCCACAACTAGACATAATATGGAACTTATAAGAACGAAACGTTGTCTCGAAACTGTTACATATATATATCAAGGCCACCTGTCTCCTGAGGAGTCACAACTATCAAAGGATAACATAGTACACAAGCCGGCAAGGCTGTCATAACGTGTGGGAACGTCCCAACTATACATAGGCAAGCCGACACGGCTGCCACTACATAAAACATCCCAAAATATGTATATACGCAAGCTGACAAGGATGCCACTACGAATGGGAACATCCCAAAATATAAGTCATATAGACACAACTGAACAACATATATACACAACCCACACATATGTCTACAGACCTCTAGGAGTATCAACAGTGACATATGACGGGACAGGGCCCCGCCGTACCCCTGGATAAACATATATATCCATCAAAAAGGATCTGTACCAAAAGTCTAGGCTCCGGGACAATGGAGCACTCCATGACGGCTGAGTGGAAATCCTAAGCTGGAGGTTCACCAAAGCGAGTGTCTGCACCTGCGGGCATGAAACGCAGCCCCTCGAAGAAAGGGGGTCAGTACGAGATATGTACTGAGTATATAAAGCATGAAATACAGTAAGAAGGATCATAACTGAAGTAGAGGGTCCAGGAAACAAGTATAATAATCAAGATATCACTGTACCTGTGCCTTACGAGAAAAAATCATGCATATCATTATCATATACCGTACCCGACCCATTATGGGACTCGGTGCTATAATCATGTCATCATATCATCATATAATCATATACATATACCGTACCCGGCCCTCTAGTAAGGGACTCGGTGAATAAAGTCGTGTACACGTATACCGTACCCGGCCCATCATAGGACTCGGTGCCATAATCATATCATCGTATCATCACATTATCATATCATCATATAACGTACCCGGCCCTCTAGTGAGGGACTCAGTGAATAATGTAGTGAAACTGTGCATGATAACATACCCGGCCCGGGACTCGGTGAATGATTCAATAACAGTAAGCACGAGTAGAATATCAGGAGTAACCATAAGCAACTAAATCATCATCTGAGACTCAATAGATAAGTAGACTAACTAACACTCGAATATTAAGGCAATTGGCATGTTAAGTACTCTTTGAATGTCAATATGAACTATATCAAATAGAGCCTCAGGAATCATATGTCATGTATCAAGATAATGCGAAACAACTATTGGAAGTCAAGGACATTAATCATTATAGAGTCTTTAAGAATAGGAACTTTTAGATACCAACTACTATCCAACGTATAGAGGACTCGAGGGGTAATAGCTCAATTACCTTAGGAGTCCTAACATCAAGAAGTGAACAAGGATCATGAATCACCTTTCGGAACTTAGGAATAGAATTACCCCAAAGCTCATATCATATGTCACTTATATCTAAGACATGGCAAAATAAAGAAGGGATAACTTTACATACCTTTAACGCTTATCCGAGACACAATAAGTATATGCTGCCCGAAGTGTCTCAAACTATAGTAAGGCGTCAAAAATTATGGTTAAGCTACGGTAAAGTTCAAAACGTATTCCAACGTCAGTAGCTTATTTCTAGAAAGTTAGGCGGCGTTTCTCTTACATTCACGCCGACTACAACACAACCAAGTCAACATTCATAACCACACGTTCAAGTATTATATCAAAACTAACCAAGAAAAGATTCGAGAATACTTCGAACAGCCCACATGACATTCCAATCAGCCCACATTTTACAACATTCAATGATAATCTACATACGATTACGACATAGTCAAGTCATCCTTAATGATCCATAGTTATAACATTTTCATCGAACGACCCTATAACAGCCCAACTAATATAACAACACAAAGTACAATCTCAACTACACTTAATCTTCTAATTCAACGAGGACAACAACACGTCCCAAAACAACCCCTAATTAATAACATAAGGATGCCCGATAATTTTACGAACACCTACGAATACATCAAGCAACCCACATACACTTCTTATACGTTATTTCATACAATCTTTTCATCTAATTTAGTGAAATATACCAGCAACCATACGACGACTACATCATTCGTTCATAAGCATAAAAATTACATTAATATCATAATAAATCCTTACAACAGCCCACAAAACAAATTCACCTTCAACTTTAATCACTTAGTTCCTTCATTCTCATCACAAAATCCATGCCAACAACAACCAAAATATTAATTAAAATCAGTTCACCAATTCTAACTAAAACAGCCCCCTACACGACTTCAACAACACTCCAACATCAACATACACAATTCCATGTATTCAATTCACATCAACCAATTTACAACAAGTCCAAACCGATTCTAAAACATGTAGAAAAGGATTTAATCTTACCTGTCACACCCTAATTCCACTAGGGTGTGATGGGCACCGGGCCCCACATCCGGGGCCGAGCGAACCCACAGACCTTTAGGGCACACATAATCTTATTAGGCTTTTAAATCAAATAAAAATAAAATACGAAATAAACTTACAAAATATTCCTTTTCGATGCTTTCCAAATCAAACAGAATCTGTGATCATATAGAATTTAACACATAATACAGAATGACATATTGGCTGATGAAGCCGCTTACACAACCGACATACTATACCCACGACTCTATCTGCAAAGTCTCTAACATCAATCCAGAAAAAGCATACATACAAACTGTGACTCGGCAGCACTCCAGGAGCAAATAGAGCTTGCCAACTCTACTGGAACGTCCTCTATAGTAACTTCACATCATCTGGGTGTACCTGCACGACATGAAACGCAGCCCCCGAAGAAAGGGGGTCAGTACGGAATAGGTACTGAGTATGTAAAGCATGAGATACAATAAACATAATCATAATTTGAATAGACAGTACAGGAAATAAGTGCAATAACCGGAGTATCAAAAATGCTTACTCATAACACATAGGTAATGCATGTCAAACATATGCCATGTCCGGCCCCATTATGGGACTCGGTGAACAGAATGTGGTCGCCACCCCGTCACTGGCGCCACAACACATCATATCATATCATATCATCAAATATCAGAATATATGTACATGGCACAGCATACTCCAGAACCCATGTACATGTCATACCTGCCCCCTCACATCGAGGCACGATGAACAATGCAGTGGAATACGCGTGATAACATATCCTGGCCCGGGATCAGTGAAGGAAGCATTGAGGCATCCACGAGTAGAGTAGTGAGAAACTTATGCATCATAAAATGTTTAGAAAAACTCGATAGAACAGTCCGAACGATAGGTCATTTAGAAAAGAAATCAGACGATAGTCATAGTGCGTACCTTTCGGATGTTACGACGGATTATGCCAAGGAAAACTTCTGAGATCATTTGTATATATCAAAATATATCATAGGATTCATTGGAATAATTAAAACAACTATCGTTTAGTAGTCGGAATAATAACCAAAGGTTTCTTTTAATTATCGTGCGGAAATAGGTCAAATAGAACAATACAAGATGGTTTCGAAAAATGTGGGCCCACCTCGGGTCAAGTCGAGGTGGCGTACATAAATTACGAACATTAGGCCTTATGAAGTCATCTACGAACGTTTCAAGGTAATCCGATTCTATTTGTAAAAGTTACGAACGTTTCACGGCACAAGACTTTTTTGGAAGTACAAAGTGTTTAAACTATTTTTCATCAAAGCATATCAAAGCATAGGATTCATAATTCAATTACATTGAAATGAATAGGGTCATAATTATGCTCGGATTTCTAAGAATAGAGTTTCCCCCGAGGCTTGCATCATAACCTATTGTGACTAAGACATGCCAAAAGAAAGAAAGGTAGAGCTTTACATACCTTACTCGCTTCTTACGCTAATCCAAACTCAAGTTCCGAACTTCCCAAAATCTACAATTGGTCACAAATACCAAATATTAACCATAAGCATTTAGGTATTCAATCTTAAGTAACACTTATCTACAGAAATTTGGGCAGCATCTCCCCTATAAATTCACCAATCCCGAGAATTCAACTCGGCCAAAACATCAACAACAATACCAAGGATCATACTAACAACATCAACCATCCATTCAAAATGCATTCTAACATAAGTAATCTTCTTTTCTACATAGTTCATCAATATTCAATTCAACTACGCACATTTAGGCCGACATCAACACTCACATAATCATTTCTAACCCGAGATCCTTCAAACACAATTCAAAGACATTTCAAACAATTTACACAATATTCAAACAATTTCCACCAATACCATACTCCACCCGAATTTCCCCCAATTTCTAACAAGGGCATTCACAACAAATTTTTATCTTCCAAATTCATCAACTATCCCAACAACACCCATATTAGCAACATTATACTCATAAATAAAGAAACGACACTAACATCATATTGGCTTCCAAATCATCCCATAACAATTCCAACATCAATTTAAGTTATCAAATTCTCATTTCCATCACAAAATACATAACCACATCAACTAACATCCTACATAGAAATTGTTCCATCCTCCCTTCACACAACACACACACACACGACCCATATCCAACATTAACAACTTCAACCAAAATCATCAAACTTCCATTTTCAATATAAAGTCCACAACAACCACAAATAGAATGCTACATTAAATTGATTAATCTTACCTACACAACATATACATATACACGGCCACATGCATATACATACAACCACCATGCAAACTTCCATATTTTCATGATTTCTATCCATTTCTACATACTACAACATAAACAAACCCTTCACAACATATAAAAAAGGATTAAATCTTACCTTTTGTTCTCAACCTCTCCACTTAGCTAGAGTTGTGATTTTGCAACAAAGAGCGGTTTTCTTGTTTCAACGATTATGCCACGTTGAAGAGGACCCTTGAATTAGTAGGAATGCTAGGAGAAAATATTTTTTGGGATCAAAATTGAAGACCTCAATTCTCCATGGTCATGGCCGAAACTTGCCCTTCTCTTTGCTCTCAATTTTTTTTCTTGAAAGTTCTTGAAATGATAGTGGCCCTTGCTCTCTTTTATTTACTTAATTTGGCCCTTACATGGGCGTTGGCCCATTTCACTCTATGGCCGGCCATGCTTGGCCATTTCAAGACCAAAAATTCTTTTTCTTCCAAGCCCACTTTTATTTCATGACAATTTGTAATTCATGGAACCATTTTCCAAATTTCCGATTTTGCCCTTGGTCTTCCTCAATAATTCCACATCAAAATTTTTTGTGAACAACTTATGCACTAACCAAGATAAAAATTATAGCCTTGCTCTTAGCATCCCGCAATTATCTTAAATTATCCAAGTGTACAAAATGCGGGATATAACATTACCTTAACAACTTGGCTCCTTAATTTGCTGAAATTAGTAAACTTAATTATAAATGTCCTTGCAGCCTCCAATGATCAATTCCATGTTGTTAACCACCTTCAATTGGTTGAAATACCTTAGAAAATAAATTTTTGGATCACAAAATCATAGCCCTCTTCAAGAGCAGCCATGGCCGTGAGCAGCCATGGCCACGAGCTCTTCTCTCTATTTCTAAATTATGTTGAAGATGAAATGAGGTAATGACTCATTAGTTAGTCATCAACTAAATACATATATGCTGCCTAGGAGAAGGACACGTGCCCCACTCAAGGCATGGGCCAATCAAATTTTGCCATGCCATGGTGGGGTCCACACGGCCCACTAACAACTTAATTAGTGATAATTAATCTTAATCCCCACTTAATAATCTAATCATGGTTAATTAATCCCTAATCTCCATTAGTATTTCTATACCAATTAAAATTCATAAGAAATTCGCGTACTAATTAAAATCGGAGATTAAAAGTCTCTATTTCATATCCCAAAATAACTTGTCCTTAAACTTATCTCAATTCACTTAAAATTATTCCAATGTACAAAAATACGGGATATAACACTTCTACTTAGTATGTAGTCCTAACTGGGATAAAATGGGCTGCCTTCGTCAATCTGTCCACGATCACTCATATGGAATCATACTTGCCACGGGAACGAGGTAATCCTACTATAAAATCCATGTTTATCACTTCCCGCTTCCAAGTAGTGATTTCTATTGCCTGTAACAAGCCCCCTGGCTTCTGATGTTCAGCTTTTACTTATTGGCAATTTGGACACTGTGCCACAAACTCGGCTATGTCTCTCTTCCTGCCATCCCACCAATACATCACCTTGAGATCACGATACATTTTGGTTGCACCAGGGTGTATAGAATACCGAGAACAATGTGCTTCTTCTAGAATTTGTTGGCGCAATTCTGCTACATTCGGCACACATAGTCTGCCTCGGTATCTAAGAATTCCATCTATAGAAACTTCAAATTAAGACTTCTCTTTCCCATGGGACGTGTCTCTATAATGACACAATTGAGGATATTCATATTGTCGTTCCTTCACTTCCTTATCCAAAGACGAAATTGTGGGATCATTGATACTAATCCCACATTACCTGAATCGATTACGCGTACCCCAAGATTGGCTAATTGTCGGAGTTCACGAGTCATCTCCTTCTTTTCCGGAGGAACTTCACATAGTCTACCCATGGATCGGCGGCTAAGAGCATCGGCTACCACGTTTGCCTTTCCGGGGTGATACAAAATATTCACATTATAATCTTTCAATAATTCCAACCACCGCCTCTGCCGCAGATTTACCTCTTTCTTCTTGAAAATATATTGAAGACTTTTATGATCCGTATAGATATCCACATGCACACCATACAAGTAATGTCTCCATATTTTTAATGCATGAATAACCGCAGCCAATTCGAGATCATGAGTTGGATAATTCTTTTCATTTTTCCGTAATTGTCTCGAAGCATATGCAATAACCTTACCATGTTTCATCAATACGCATCCTAATCCGACAGCGGAAGCATCACAATACACAACATAGCCATCTGGCCCTTCTGGGAGTGTTAAAACTGGAGCCGAAGTCAGTCTGTTTTTAAACTCATGGAAACGGCACTCACAAGCGTCATTCCACTGGAATTTGGCTGACTTCTGGGTTAGCTTCGTCAATGTCACGACCCAACCCCGTGGGCCGTAACTAGTGCCCGAGCTAGAAACCCATACACACTTGCTTACCAAATTGGCATACAAATGACTTATC
Organism: Lycium barbarum; assembly: GCF_019175385.1. Classification (NCBI taxonomy): domain Eukaryota; kingdom Viridiplantae; phylum Streptophyta; class Magnoliopsida; order Solanales; family Solanaceae; genus Lycium; species Lycium barbarum. The sequence goes on along the minus strand of NC_083348.1, from coordinate 48,464,421 downwards.
CATATTCAGTATACGTTATTTATACAGGTACGAAGAGCAGATGTCGTCTCAAGCAGTCACATATAACAAATGTATCACACAGAAGCCGGCAAGGCTGTCATAAAACATATCGCCCAAATATATACATACATATACATACATACAGGTCGTTTCGACCGTCACAGTGAATAGGACCGCTTAAGACGCAAATCACACAGACATAACTGAATAATAACGACCCATGATCCACATACATGTCTACAGGCCTCTACGAATAACAACAGAAACATATGACGGGGCAGGGCCCCGCTGTACCCCAAATAGTCATATATATACATATATATGTGCAACAAAAGATCTGTACCAAAGGTATGGGCTCCGGATCAAAGGAGCACTCCAAAGTAGCAGAATAGGTATCCTAGGCTGGCGGATTACCACAATGAGCGTCTGTACCTGCGGGCATGAAACGCAGCCCCCACAGAAAGGGGGTCAGTACGAAATATGTACTGAGTATGTAAAGCATGAAAAACAATAATCAAGATCACAACGGAAATAAGAAGTATGGAAGAATGAGTACAAAAATCAGTATACCGTGAAGCTCATTTTGAAACACAAATGATGCATATATAAAAATCATGCATAGGGCTCAGGAACGTGGTCGCCACTCCGATGCTGGCGCCACAACACATCATATTCCAGAAGATTTCATATCTTCGTACAACCCCGAAACACATCATAACATCATAGCACATCATAGCACATCATACGCCATAACACATCATAACGCCATATATAAGCGGCACCCGATCCTGTAGCGAGGGACTCGGGAAACCATAACACATCATACTGCCAAATATAACATAGTGCGCACGAAGACAAACCGGCCCGAGACTCGGCGAAAGATGCAAATACAGTATGCACGAGCAGAGTAGTGAGAAACTATATGCAATTTAAAAACATTATTATTTTAGACTCAACAAATAAGTAAACTAACCGACGCTCGAGGGTCAAGACAATAATCATGTGAAATCCTTTCAAACGTCGTTAGAGTTATACAAAGGTAAGTCTCGGGGACCACGGATGAGTAGCAACCAAATCCGAGCCCGCCTACGAAAGTTACAACCATAATACGCTTTAGAATTCCCTAAGAATGTTTTGGAGCGATCCGAGCTCGTTTAAGAAAGTTAGAGACATAATTCGACATAAGACTTTTAAGACTATAAATTCTTTACACACATTAATTATCCAATCATACCAAGGGCACAAAAACCATAGCTCGACTATATTAGGAATACTAACATCAAGAAGTGAATAAAAATCGTCGGCATGCTCGGATCTTAAGAATGGAGTTACCCCGAGGCTCGTATCATAGCTTACTTGCAACTAGGACATGCCAAAAGAAAGAAAGGTTAGGCTTTACATACCTTGCTCGCTTCCTAAGCTAATCCCAACTCAAGTCTCGGGCTCCCCAAGATCTACAATAACGTCATTAAATATCAAACGTTAGCTACAAGTACTTAGGAATCCAATCCTAAGCTAGCATTTGTCTACAGAAATTTCGGCAGCATCTCCCCTGTAAATACAACCACCCCGAGAATTCAACTCGGCCAAATTTATCAACAACCATACCAACAATTATTCCAACAATACCAACAATCAATTTGAAACATATTCTAACATTAGTAACTCGCTTTAACATAATTCAACGGCATTCCGTTTACATTCACTTCAACTACATACAATCAAGCCAACGCCAATGCTCGCATACTCCAATACTAATCCAAAGTCATTTGAACAAGATTCAAGAACATTTCAAACAATCTGCACAATATTCAAAACAATCCAACCAAAACTCCATTCCACCCGAAACCTTCCAAATGCAACAAAAACAACAACAATACATTTCCTTCTTTCAAATTTATGAACTATACCAACAATTCACATGCTAGCAACATTATTTTCATAAATACAAGAAATGATATTATAGTCACATTTGCTTCTAAAACCACTCTCCAACACTTACAACTTCAACTAGAATCATCAAACTTTCATTATCAACATAGAATCTACAACAACAAAACCAAAACACTAGATAAAATAATTGAGTCATTATTCCTACACAACACACATATACACGACCACAACATACATCCATATTTTCATGAATTTCACCCATTTCTACATACTACAACACACACAACCATCCATAACATATAAAAGAAGATTAATTCTTACCTTTTTCCCTTAACTTCTCACTTGGATATGGTTATGAACTTGCAACAAAGAGGGGTCTACTTGCTCCAACAATTATCCCACGTTAAAGAGGACCTTCAAATTAGTAGGAATGCTAGAAGAAAGAAATTATTTTTTTTTATCACAATTGAAGTCTTCAATTTTTTTCTTGCTTGGCCGAATAGCCCTCTTGTTTGGGTCTTCTCCAAGTTTCTTCTATGTTCTAAGTGTTAAGATGAAAAATATGACTAAGTTGTCATCTTTTATGAACATATATTAGGCCTCCATGTGGGCCTTGGCCCACCCACCTTTGGCCGGCCACTTGGCCCAATTTATTCAAGCTTTCTCTTTTTTTTTTTGTTTTGTAATTCATGAAAATTTATTTTCCAATTTCCAAATTTGCCCTTAGACTTCCTCCATATTTCTATGAGTCATCTTGCGAATTTCCCTTTTTACCCCTAGCCTTTCCTAATATTTCTACATCAAAATTTTCATAAACAACTTATATTTTAAACAAGATCAAAATATAGCCTTGTCCTTAACTTCTCGCAATTATCTCAAAATATCCTAATGTGCAAAATACGGGATATAACAGTCAATGGGGCTGAAATGGATGAAAAGCCCTCTACGAATCTTCTATAATAACCTGCCGAACCCAGAAAACTATGAACTTCTGTAGGCGTTGTAGGCCTTGGCCAAGTCTTCACCGCATCAATTTTCTGAGTGTCGACTCGAATGCCATCATCTGAAATAACATGGCCCAGAAACGTTACAGAATTTAGCCAAAACTTGCACTTTGAAAATTTTGCATACAATTCTCCGGCTCGAAGAATGCCATGAACAATCCCCAAATGATCTGCATGTTCTGATTCCGTGTGAGAATACACCAAAATATCATCAATAAATACTATCACAAACAAGTCCAAGAGAGGCCTGAATACATTGTTCATCAAATTCATAAACACGGCTGGAGCATTAGTCAGCCCAAACGACATCACTCGGAATTCATAGTGGCCATATCTCGTTCTGAAGGCTGTTTTGGGAATATCCGCTTCTCTAACCCTCACTTGATGATAACCCGACCTCAAGTCTATTTTAGAAAACCACTTGGCACCTTGCAATTGACCGAATAAGTCATCAATCCTTGGGAGAGGATATTTGTTCTTTATCGTTACTTTTTTTTCAATTGCCTGTAGTCGATACACATTCGTAGAGATCCGACTTTCTTCCTTTCAGCTCATCACTTCATATGCTTTACTTGCTCTAACTTGATATAGGATATTCATAGGAGATACATTTTCCTTTAACCGTAACACAACTACTTCTCAAGTGCGCGTACTTTGCAGCGCATTTCCTTCTCTTCCTATTCCTATCCTTATTCCTTTACATTCCTTTCCTCCTTAATTTATCTTGTTTTCTCCCGTTTATGGTCAATCCTTTGCTCTTCCTAATCAGTTCTATTACATTTACCATGTAAGTCATTTTATCAACGTGTTCTCATTCATTATAACCCTTTGTATTCGTACCTCTGTCTCCGGGTACTGTTACTTTATTCGCTAGTAAACTTATCGCATCTTTCTCGTGCTTATCCCTCCAATCAACACCTCGGTATCGCACTCTATTGGATTTACCTCTTATCTTCTACGTTGTGCTTCAGCACTACCAGTCCTCCTAATTTACCCTAGTATTTCTCTTTACCATATCATTGTCGATCTTATAATTACCGTTGCTAATCTCTTGTAGTTGTCCATGATACTCCTAACTTAACCTCGTCCTGCCATTACCCTGTTGCACATCATCATTTCTCATCGGGACATGTCACAAGCTTATACCTTATCTCCCTTAGATTCTAGGAAAATTTGGCAGAGTTTCTTTCGTAAGCATAACGATCCCAAACCTGCACATAGCCCAGAAAACACTCCGATGTCTCAATAGGACATATATCGGAACACACATAATACACAACTGCACAACACAAGGTCACTTACCATTAAAGAATATAAATAGTAGAGTTTGTCCCATAAGTTGTGCCTGTACACTCGGTCTAGAATTCCTATATCTATATACACACACATATTATTTATATTTACTCGCTGTCAATCAACTTACTCGTAAAGCATGATTCTAGCTATCACTAGGTTACTAACAAATAGTCATCTCAAATTGTCGGATTGGCTCATATTTCTCACCTCAACACAATCATCACAACGGGGGTGATTCAAAACGGCATAAGATCCGAATCAATCGATGTACACATATCGTAAAAGGACACTGACAATATACCTGGGACAATATCAATGGAAGACTCAAGATCCTGTCGCTCAGCTAACGCATGGATATGATACTGGGATCCACTTGGACCGTGCGTTCCTCTTTGGTCTCTATCACCACCTACTAACACCTGTGGCCTTGGCCTTGGAGGGGGTACCGATGATGAAGAGCCAGCTACTAAACCCATAGGTCGAGCCTTATCACTACCACGCCTCCATGGGCAATCGCGCATGATATGGCCTGGCTGAGCACAGGTATAACAAACATCCGAGCCCAAGCGGCACGGTCCCTAATGTAACTTGCGACACTGAGTACATCGTGGTACCGGGGATCTCGTCTTACAAGAACCACTCCGAGTCCAAAAACTAGAAACTCTGACACTCTGGGGTGACCTAGAATAAGTAGATCTATCAAATCTGGGTCTAGGAAACTGCGGAGGAGTAGCACTTGTTGCATGAACCGAGTGACTAGAGGATTGTTGCCTCGGAGCACCCCTACACTTATGATCAAACCCTGAAGAACTAACCCTCTTTCTCCAATCGCTGTTATCGTGGCCCACATCGTACCGCTAAGCTTGAGCGGCTACCAATTGAGTCAGTAGAAGAATAGCCTGTCTCATCTCTTGGCCCGAGGCGTCCGGAGGAGGAACGGGGGGTGCTGGAGCTAAAGTTGAAGCTCCCCTCTGATCTTCAAAAGTGGGCGAAGTATGGGAAAACCGAGGTGAGGCCTTATTCTGGGGTTCACCCTCCTCTACATCTATAGACGACTCTTGATCAATCCCTTCTTCAACCACCATCTTGCCCTTCTGGGCTGCCGTAGCCTTTCCTTTCATTAGCTTTGCTGAAATTATAACGCACAATTATAGAGGGGATAATCTTATAATACAGCTCTATCGCACGATCTCTTAAGATGAAAAATGGTCATTTTTCCTAAATGCCCTGTAGCCTCTTGTTTATTGATGTGGCGTGCAACACACCATAAACAAGACTCTACTAGACACGGCTCGTAGACACTTCCTAGGGCGAACTGCTCTGATACCACTTTTGTCACGACCCAGCTAGGGGCCGTGACGGGTACCCGGGACTAGCAACCGAGCACCACTCATTCTACTACTCATCTTACTCATTCAATCCTCTTTTATCAGCTTTATACTCAAATTGTAGGAAAATCATATTTTATATGGGAACATAAATACTTTATATACATTTGCCTCTCAGCCATAAAAATAATATATACATATAATAGCATCTCGTGAGACCATCTAACCCACACTGCGCATCTACGAGCCTTTACTGGAGTGCTAAACATAAGGACAGGACAAGACCCCGTCATGCCCAAAAATACATATACATGACTATATACACAAAAGAATAATCAAGCACCTCTGGGACAAAGGAGTGCTTTCAAGCAGATGACAGCTACTACAGATCTGGATCGAGCTCTCATCCCTGTCGGTATGTGGGCATGAACACAGCGTCAAAAGAAAATGGAACGTCAGTACGAACATTGTACCGAGTATGAGAGGCATAAACAATGAAATAAGGCAATGCTATAAAAGAAGTATCAATATGGAATAACTGTATCTGACTGTCAAGTGTAAAAGAAATAGTGCATGCTGGCTTGCTCATAATCATCATCATGTCATGTATGCATAAATATATAAGCTGCCCGTCGATATCAGATCGGTGTGATAATCATAGCATTAGCCTGCGTCCAGGTCTCCCGCGTCTGGGGTACCATCTCATGCCGCCCACTAGTGGTGCTGCCCGTGCCATATAGACACAGTGTAATCATCTGTAAGCCGCCCGCCTTAACGGTGCTGCCCGGCCTTATAGGCACGGTGTAATGTCATCAACATGTACTCGTCATAATATGCTTATCGTAACCTACTTATCATAATACATGCATAAGGCTTACGAACAACTTTACTTTATGGAGGTGACGTAAGGTCGTGATTCCCCGATTTGATTATGGAGCAATTATTGACATCCTGCCTCACCTTGAAGGAACTAACATATAAAGTGAGTGTGAGCAATAAATAACATCATATCATATCTCTTATCTTATATAGCCAATTATGAGTATAGGCTTTTAGCTTTCCGGAATATAGGAACTCATGAAGAGGAAGGAAAATCATGCTATGAGATTCATGCCATTTTGAAGAAGGGACTAGCCTCACATACCTTTGATGTTTAACTAAGCTATCGTTCACTTGTGCTCCCTCGATATGACGTCTCTACCTTCAAGAGAGAATTCGCACCAACGTTAGTTAATCAACTATAAGAACGCACTACTATTTCTAGAGACAATTGGGCAGCACTTCCTTTGTTTATACTACTTTTCCCATATTTCATATCAACTTCCAACACCCACAACAACGATTACAGTATAGCAATTAACAATAATCATTCATGTACAATGACCATAATCCACCATTTCTCTTCATTTTTCCCACAATTATGGTTGTGGGTTCGCTATCGTATTTTCTCATGTATCACACTTATCTCATGGCCTACATGTCATTTATAATGTATTCATACTCACAACATACCAACATTCATGATTCAATTCAACTACCATTCACTCATGGCACTATTCACTCATTTATGACCCATTTGCTATGCTTTTCTACAATTCGGGTATCTTAACCTTCCAATACCTTAAACAACATGAAACTTACCTTAGATGATGGTTGAACAAGCTTTGAATGGATTTACTCCTCTAGCACCAAAACCCTACTTCACTCCTTTTGGGTTTTCTTGAGAAAGTTGAACTTTAGTATGATTCTTACACTTGATTTCGTGGGTTTCATGTAGTTGAAGAGTTGAGAGTATTCTAGAGAGAAATATCGTGAATATGGAATTGTCACACCCCAATCTTACTTGGGGTATGATGGGCACCCGACCTTTATTTAAGGCCGAGCGAACCCGCAGACACTTACTACACATATAACCTCGTTGGACTCTTAAATCAGATACAAATGAAATTCATAGTAAATGCTTTCAAAATATTCTTTTCATCTTTCTCAAATCAAATAAAATCTGTAATCATGTGGAATTTATTTCATAACACAAAATGACCCATCGGCTGATGGAGTCGCTTACAGACTAACTTCCAATACCCACGACTCTGTCTGCAAAGTCTCTAACATCAATCCAGAAATCATAACATACATATACTCTGACTCAACAACGCTCCAGAATGAAATGGAGCTCGCCAATCCGCTGGATCATCTTCTGGAAAAATCTTCTATTCATCTGTATGTACCTGCGTGGCATGAAACGCTGCCCCCGAAGAAGAGGGGTCAGTACGGAATATGTACTGAGTATGTAAGGTATGAAACACAGAAAACAGAACCATAATCGAAACAAACAATACAAGAGTGAGTACAATGTCCAGATTACCAAAGCGCTTATTTTCCAATCACAAATCGTGTATGCAGATGTCATATGTCAGAAAAAGTGCAGAACCAGAACATCAGAGTGTTTGTTTCCCAAACGCAGATCATATATGCCGAAGTCATATGTCAAAAGAAGTACGGATCGAGAATGTCAGAATGTTTATTTTCCAGACACAGAGCATGTATGTCGATATCTTATGTCAGAAGAAGTACAGAAGATATCGAATGCCAAAATGCTTACTTTCCAAACACAAATCATGCATGTAAGAATTATATATCGTATATATGCATATAACAGATCCCGGCCCTCTCGTGAGGGACGCGGTGAACAGAATCATATAACAGATCCCAGCCCTCTAGTAAGGGGCGCGGTGAACAGAATCGTATAACAGATCCCGGCGCTCTAGTAAGGGACGCGGTGAACAGAATCATCATATGCCAAAATCATATATCATATATGCATGTAACAGATCCCGGCCCTTTGGTGAAGGACGCGGTGAATAGAATTATCAATGCATGTCAGAATCATATACCATATATGCAGATAACAGATCCCGACCCTCTATTGCGGAACGCGGTGAACAGAATCATCATATGCCATCCTGGCCGCCATCCCCATATCATCATATACAGATATACATATAACAGAACCCGGCCCGCAAGGGAGAGGGACGCGGTGAACAATGCAGAGGAAGATGCACGATAACAGAACCTGGCCCGGGACGCAGTGGAGAACATACTGAGGCTTGCACGAACAGAGTAGTGAGAAACCATATGCACATAAATCAAGACTCGATGGATACGTACACATACCGACCTTTGAAGGATCGTAAACACGTTTCAAGTCAATCGGAGTTAGTATGTGAAAGTTACGGACATTTTTACCACAAAACTTTTACGAACATTTCAAAGCAGTTCTGAGGTCTTTTACGAAAGTTAGGGACATCAAAATCTACAGAACTCTTTTAGGAACAAAACTCTTTCTGCTCATGCCGTTATTCAATCATATAATAAGCTCGATCATACCAGACATACTTATATCAGAAGTAAATCAGAATCATAGACAACCTCGGAACCCATCAAACAGAGCTTCGGAATCATGGATACATATGAAAACCATATGAAGTAGCTTATTCATTTATTAATCATACAATAGACTCGACCATACGAAACATGCTCATGACAATAGAGAATAAGCATCATAACCAAGCTCGGAATCAAAGAGTTGAGTTACCCCAAGGTGCGTGTCATGTCATGTCTTACTTAGCTCTAGGACATGCCAAAAGAAAGAAAGGATAAGCCTTACATACCTGCTCCACGTCCTATTAGCTACGCTTAATTGTCCAAGCTTGCTAGTCTACATTCAAAAGAATTCGCATAATCATTAGATTCATTGTCACGCACTTGGCTTAGCTTCTCAAACAAATTCACTTATAATCTACCGAAATTTCGGCAACATCTCCCCTGTAAATATACCATCCCCGAGAATCTAACTCGGCCAATTTTGTCAACAACAATCCGAGAATTCAACTCGGCCAAATTATCAACAATATCAACAATCACATCTCCAACTTCAATAATTATTTCAAACGCATTCTAACACCAATGATTCCACAATCAAGTATTAATCTGAAATCATTCTAACATGATTCAAGAATACTTCAAACAATTCACATAATATTCAAAACAACCCAATAAATATACTACTTCACCCGAAACCTTCCAAATTCAACAAGAACAATAACAACATATTTCTTCCCTTCCAATTTCATGAATTACACCAACATACATATACATATTTCATGAATTTTATCCATTTCTACATACCACAACATGCACAAATCATCCATAACATATCTAAAAGAAGATTAAACACTTGCCTTTTCCACTTAGCCCTTCAACTTGGCTAAAGTTGTGCCTTGCCAAAATGCATGGTTTTATTGCTTCAACAACCACTCCATGTTAATTAGGGCCTTCAAATTTGTTGGAATACTAGAAGAAAATATTTTTTCTTCATCAATTTTCCATGGCTTCAATTCTAGCCATGGTGGCCGAATGCTCTTGCTCTTCCTCTTTTTTTTTTTTTTTTTTTTTTTGTCTTTCTTTCTCTCCTTCTCCAAGCTTCTAGAGTTAGAATGAAAATATGACCAATTGGTCATCTAATTATACACTCGGATAATTAATTTATGTGGGCCAAAGCCCACCCCATAGTGCACGGCCACATGGGCCTCTTTTTTTTTTTTCAAGACTTTTAAGTCCCCATAATTCACTTTTAACCCCAAAACTTTTGTTGGTATTTCCATAAGCAGCCTTGTGAATTTCCCTTTTTACCCCTAGCTTTACTTAATATTTCCACATCAATAATTTTCACAAGAACTTGTGTGTTAAACAAGATCAAAATATGGCCTTGTCCTTAACTTCTTGCAATTGTCTTAAATTGTCCGAATGTACAAAATGCGGGATATAACAGGAATGATTAGACTGAGCTTGGGTCTCATTTTAATGACTTAAAATCTATTCTGGAATGAACAGTGACTGAAGTGCACAGTGGTCGCAAACCCACTTTACGGGCCGTATACTGGTTTACGGTCCGTCCTTCACGACCGTATTTAAGCATATCATAAACAGAAAGGCATGCTGGAGATCATGGCATTTTACGACTCAATTTACGGGCCATATTTCGATTTACGGTCCGTATTCCAAGTCGTATTTAACCATTTAAAGCATTTGACAGAAAGTTAAAATTTTGCAAGTTGAATTACGACATGCTAGTATACGAGCCGTATACCACTTTACGGTCCATATTACATTTTACGTCCAACTGGCCAAAATGAAATTCTGCACCTTTTCACTATACGTTCACGGGGAAATTTCCGAGGTGTAACATATACGGTCATCATTGACGGACCGTGTAAACATTACGGTCCGTAAAGGATCAAGTGCTACCACCATACATTTAAGTGAACAAAAGTTACGAGAGCTACTATTGCAAATCTACGGACTAAGATACGGACCGTAAATAGTATACAGACCGTAAGATATCAAGTATCACAACCGTAGATTTGAACAAAAAAAAAATTACGAACCATAAATCGCACTTGTCAACTGCGACTTATGCTTCCGCTTATGGGCCCGCTTCGGCCCTTTGTAGGGTCGCATTGCATGACCTAAAGAACATACAGGTGTTTACTCTTAGAGACTATGTGTCACGACCCAACTAGGGGCCGCGACGGGTACCCGGAGCTAGCTACCGAGCACCGCTCGCTCTCCTACTCATCTTACTCATTTAATGCTATTTTGGCAAATTTTATACATGAAAGTATAAGAAAACATATTTTGTATAGAAATGTAAATGCTTTATATTCATTTGCCTCTTGTCCATCAAAATAATATATATATATGTGATAACATCCTGTGAGACCATCTAACCCACACTGCGTATCTACGAGCCTCTACTGACATACTATATATATATATAGACGGAACAAGACTCCGTCGTGCCCAAAATATGCATATGTACCAAAAGAATAACCATCAGCACCTCCGGACAATGGAGTGCTCTCTATCAGCTAACAGCTACTGAGGATCTGGGCCAAGCTCACCTCCCTGTCTACCTGTAGGCATGATCACAGCGTCCAAAGAAAACGGACGTCAGTACGAATATTGTACTGAGTAGGAGAGGCATAAAAAATGAAGAAAAACATCAATAATATAATGAGAACATCAATATGAATCATATGGATCTGAATGACAATCATAAGGGAAGTAATGCATGATGTCTTACTCATACTCATCATCATGTCATATATGCATAATATGCAAGCTGCCCGTCAATGTCTGAACGGTGTGATAATCAATAACATTAGCCCGCGTCCAGGCCTCCCACGTCCGGGGTACCATCTCATGCCGCCCACTAGTGGTGTCTGCCCATGCCAAAAGGTCATGGTGTATCTGTATAGCTACCCACCTTGGCGGTGACTGCCCGGCCAACTAGGCACGGTGTGAAATGCTCATGTCATGCTTATCATAAAATACTTATAGTAATATGCTTATCATCATATGCTTATCTTATCATAGTACGTGCATAAGGCTCAAGATCAGCTTTACTCTATCGGGGTGACGTAAGGTCGTAATCCCCCGATCCCATTATGGAGCAATCTCTGACATTCTGCCTCACCTTGAAGGAACTAGCACATAAGGTGAGTGTAGGCAATAAATAACATCATTATCATTATAGCATCATCATACCGTATCTCTTATCTTATATAGACATTTATGAATATAGGCTTTTAACTTTCCGGAAAATGGGAACTCATGGATAGGATAAAGAGTTTACATTATAGGATTCATGCCATTAGAAGGAAAGGACTAGCCTCACATACCTTGGTCGTTTAACTAAGCTATCTCCTTCGATATCACGTCGTTACCTTCATGAGAGAGTTCGAATTAACATTAGTTAATTGACTACAAGAACGCATCGTTAATTCTAGGAAAAATTGGGCAGCACTTCCTTTGTTTATACTACTTTTCCCATTTTCTATATCAACTCCCAACATTCACAATACTACTCACAATATCACGATCAACAATCATCATTTATGTATATTTAGCAAAATCCACCATTGTCCTCCAATTTTCCCATATTTCTGCTTATAACTCATCTTTGTGTTTTCACGCATTTAATACTTGTTTCATGATATAAACATCATTATAACGTATTCATAATCACAACTCTTCAACTTTCATGATTCAATTCCACTATCATTCAATTATGTCACTATTCACTAAGTAATGACCCACTTTTTATGTTCTTCTACATTTTAAGTATCTAAGCCTTCCAATACCTTAAACAACATGAAATGATCATGAAACTTACCTTGGATGATGGTTGAACAAGTCTTGAGTTGAAATACTTCACTTAGACAAAAACCTAGTTCCACCTTCTTTGGAATTCCTTGACTTAGATGAACTATGAGGAGTTTCACACTCTTGATTTCATGAATTTAGGTGTTATTGATCTAGATTTTCACTTGAATTCTTGGTTTGGAAGCGTTTGGAAGTTTCTAGAGAGAGATTGGGTCGTGTAGTGAGAAAGGGAAATAATAAAAATGAACTTGGATCATATTTTTTATAAATACAAAACCAGTCCCGATGCCATTATACGGTCCGTATAAATTTATACGGGCCGTATAATTGACCGTAAAACTGACTCAGTGATCACCCCTTTCTGTGTCAACTTGACGGTTCATTTGACGAGCCGTATAATTTTATACGGTCCGTATAATCTACCGTAAAACCCACTTTTCCTCAACTTCTTTCTGTGACACTTTAACGGTTCATTATGCGGCCATAAAACCATTATACGGTCCGTATAACCTACCGTATAATTCGCCTGTTCACTGAGTCTTATTTTGTCTCTTCGTTTAATCTCCGATCCTTACGGGACCTTCTTAACAGTTGTTCAACACCTCGATACCAATCAAATGAACGTTACCACTCATCTCCACAACATCGTATACACTATATCCTTGTTAGCCTATTCACTGTACGCTTAACGGGAAAATTTCCCGGGTGTAACATTCTTCCCCCCTCTTGGCACATTCGTCCTCGAATGTTAAACACTCGGGATTCTGTAAAAATTTCACCAGAGTTTCCCCTATAATCTGGCACTACCGACCTGTCACAGCAACCCATAATATCATCGCCTCACAGGCCTACATCACAATATCAACACATCTATGGCCACACACGACCAAAAACATAAAAATGAAGCATACATACCTTATATCGTCGACGTTTCATCTTGAATCTCTTCCGGGGATTGGAGCAAATGGGGGTACATGGATCTCATCTTCTCCTCTGCTTCCCAAGTCATTTCTTCCCGGTTGTTGTTCCGCCATAGAACTTTGACTGAAGAAACCTCTTTACTCCGAAGCCTTCGCACTTGCCTATCTAGAATAGCAATAGGCACTTCTTCGTATGTTAGCTTCTCTGTCACTTGCACATCCTCTACCAGAATTATTCTTAATGGGTCTCCAATGCACTTGCGGAGCATCGAAACATGGAATACTGCATGGGCCGATTCAAGCTCCGAAGGCAGTTTCAATTCATAAGCTGCGTGACCCACCTTATTAATGATTTCATAGGGTCCGATGTATCTAGGGCTTAACTTTCCTTTCTTGCCAAATCTCATCACTCCCTTCATCGGTGACACTTTCAGGAACACCCAATCGCCAACTTGAAATTCCAGGTCTCGTCGGCGATATTCTGCATAAGACTTTTGGCAGCTTTGGGCTGTTAGCAATCGATCTCGGATCACCTTAAATTTTTCTACCGCTTGCTGAATCAATTCGGGGCCTATCAATTGTGCTTCTCCTGTTTCAAACCATCCAACTGGAGATCTACATTTCCTTCCATATCAGGCCTCGTATGGAGCCATTTGAATGCTGGAATGATATCTATTGTTATACGCAAATTCAATCAGCGGTAAGTGATCCTCCCAACTTCCACCGAAATCCAGCACACATGCTCATAGCATATCCTCTAAGGTCTGAATAGTGCGGCTTGTCCATCAGTCTGCGGGTGAAATGCCATGCTATGCTTTACTTGAGTACCTAGACCTTCTTGAAAAGACTTCCAAAACTTGGCTATAAACTGTGCCCCTCTGTCTGTGATAATGGCCAAAGGAATTCCATGAAGTCGCACAATTTCCTTGAGATATAACCTCGCATATTCTTCGGCTGAGTAGGTAGTCCTAACTGGGATAAAATGGGCTGCTTTTGTCAATCTATCCACGATCACCCATATAGAATCATACTTCCCTCTTGAACGGGGTAATCCCACAACAAAATCCATGTTAATGATTTCCCATTTCCACGTAGGAATTTCCATTGCCTGCAATAAACCTCCTGGCTTTTGATGCTCGGCCTTTACTTGCTGGCAATTCAGACATTGTACCACAAATTCTGCTATGTCTCGCTTCATGCCATCCCACCAATATATCAATCTAAGATCATGGTACATCTTGGTTGCACCTGGATGAATAGAATACTGGGAATAATGTGCTTCCTCTAAAATCCGTTTGCGCAAATTTGCCATATCCGGTACACATAGCCTGTCCAGATATCTAAGAATCCCATCTATGGAAATTTCTAATGGAGACTTTTCCTTTTCATGAGATAGATCTCGGTAGCGGCTTAACTGGGAATCTTCGTATTGCCGTTCCTTCACTTCCATATTCAAAGATGAAACTGTGGGGTCATTGATGCTAATCCCTGCGTCACCCTAATCCATTACATGTACTCCAAGGTTAGATAGTTGGTGGAGCTCACGAGCCATTTCTTGCTTCTCTGAAGGAACTCCACGTAAACTACCCATTGATCGACGGCTAAGTGCATCTGCTACTACAATTGCCTTTCCGGGATGGTATAAAATATTCACATCATAATCTTTTAATAATTCTAACCACCGCCTCTGCCGCAGGTTCAACTCCTTTTGCTTGAAAATATATTGAAGACTTTTGTGATCTGTATAAATATCAACGCGCACACCATACAAATAATGTCTCCACATCTTTAAGGCATGAATAACCACAGCTAATTCAAGATCATGAGTTGGATAGTTCCTTTTATGTTTCCGCAACTGCCTCGAAGCATATGCAATAACTTTCCCATGCTGCATCAATACACATCCTAGTCCGACACCGGAAGCATCACAATATACGATATAGCCATTTGACCCTTCTGGAAGTGTTAACACTGGGGCTGAGGTCAATTTATCTTTCAACTCTTGGAAGCTACGCTCACAAGCATCACTCCACTGGAATTTAGCCAACTTCTATGTTAGTTTCGTCAATGGAGCTGAAATAGATGAGACGCTCTCTACAAATCTTCTATAGTAGCTTGCCAGTCCAAGGAAACTACGAACTTCTGTGGGTGTTGTAGGCCTTGGCCATGTCTTCACCGCCTCAATTTTCTGAGTGTCGACTCGAATGCCATCATCTGAAATAACATGACCCAGGAATGCCACAGAATTAAGCCAAAACTCGCACTTTGAAAACTTTACATATAATTCCCGAGCTCGAAGAACGCCAAGAACAATTCTTAGATGATCTACATATTCCGATTCTGTGAGAGAATACACTAGAATATCATCGATAAATACTATCACAAAGAGATCCAAGAATGGTCTGAACACATTATTCATTAAATTCATGAACACTGTCGGGGCATTCGTCAACCCAAATGACATTACTCGGAAATCATAGTGCCCATACATCGTCCTGAAAGCCGTTTTGGGGATGTCTTCTTCTCTAATTCTCACTTGATGATAACCCGATCTTAGATCTATCTTGGAAAACCACTTAGCACCTTGCAATTGATCGAACAAGTCGTCAATTCTGGGGAGGGGATATCTGTTCTTTACCGTCACTTTGTTCAACTGTCTATAATCAATACATATTCGTAGCGAACCGTCTTTCTTTCTCACGAACAAGACCGGCGCTCCCCACGGTGATGAACTGGGCCTAATGAAACCCTTCTCCAGCAAGTCTTTCAACTGTGCCTTTAGTTCTTTCAATTCTGTTGGGGCCATCCGATAAGGAGGAATAGAAATGGGCTGGGTGTCCGGCAATACATCAATGGCAAAATCAATTTCCCTTTCTGGAGGAAGACCTGGTAGTTCATCTGAAAATACATCTGGGAATTCACTCACTACCGGAACTAATTGAAAAGCTAGTGGCTTTGCCTCGGTATCATGAACTCGAACTAAGTGACAAATATAACCCTTAGCTATCATCTTCCTTGCCTTAAGGTAGGAAATAAACCTACCATTTGGAGAAGCTGTATTACCCTTCCATTCAAGTATGGGCTCTCCCGGAAATTGGAATCGAACTACTTTTGTCCAGCAACAAACATTAGCATAGCACGATGCCAACCAATCCATACCCATAATTACATCAAAATCTATCATCTCGAGGTCAATTAGATCAGCTTTTTTCTGACGATCACATATAACAACTACACAATTCTTATATACTTGTCTCGCTATCACGGGATCACCAACCGGAGTGAACACCTCAAAAGGTTTAATTAGCTTGGGTCTCACCCCAATACAATCAGCATTTTATGGAGTAATATATGAGAAAGTAGAACCCGGATCAATCAGAGCATATACATCACAGGAAAATATAGCTAATGTACCTGTGATGACATCTAGGGGGGGGGGGGGACTCAAGCTCCTATCGCCTAGCTAGAGCATATACGCGGCACCTGAAGTAGATGCTTCCCCTCTGCCTCTACCTCTACCTGCTGAAGTCTGGGGAATCTGTGTTGTTGAGCGTACTGAAGAAGAACCCGCTGCTGAACCTGTAGGCTGAGTCCCAGCCCTATCTCTCGCTGAAGGACAGTCTCTCATCATGTGACCAACTTTCCCGCAAGCCCAACAAGCATCTGAACCCTGACGACACTTTCCGGAATGCAATTTGCCGCACTGGCTGCACCGCGGTACTGGAGGTCTCCTCTGACTAGAATCTCCCCTAAACTGAGAATTTGGGGCCCTCGAACTCTGGCCCTGTCCTGACGGAAAAGAACGGTCAAATCTCCTATCTGAGAATCTGGGAGGCGCACTGGTCGCTGACTGACCTGAGTGCCTAGAATGCATTTGTCTCGGTCCCCCTCTATATGCACTGCTCGTTCCCATAGATCTAGTCCTCTTACCTTGTGTTCGATCATTATCACGATCACTCCTCTGCTACTGTTGTCGTTCCTCAAGATTCTGAGCATGAGCCTGTATCCGGGAAATATCCATCCCGTCTTGCAAAGAGGCCGTCAAACAATCTCTAAACAAGTGTGGCCCCAGACCGCTCACAAATCTATAGACCCGGTCTCCCATGTCGGCCACCATAGTTGGAGCATACCTAGCTAAAGAATTGAATTGCATACTGTACTCTCGGGCACTCATGCTTCCTTGCCTTAAATTCAAGAACCTGTCCGCTCTAGCTCGGCGGACCTCGGGTGGCAAGTAATGACGAATAAAGGCATCCACAAATTCTTGCCAAACGGGAGGTGGTGCATTCTCTCCTCTTGATGCCATCCAATTTTTGTACCATAAAACCGCCACATCGCGGAGTCTATAAGAGGCCAACTCCACAGATTCGGTCTCGGAGGCATGAATAATCTTTAAGGTCCTCAACATTTCATCAATGAAGTTTTGCGGATCTTCATCCTGCTTCGACCCAAAGAATTCTGAGGGATTTAAGGTCATAAAATCACGGGCTCTCGTACTAGCTGAACGATCACTTAGGCCCGCATTCTGTCGTTGTGCCTGAGCGGCAACCAATTGTGTCAATAAATGTATGGCCTCGGATACATGTTGACCCGAAGCACCCGGTGGAGGAATCGGAGCTGAGGCTCCCCTTTGCTCTTCTACATCGGGCACGGCCTCATTTTGCGATTCACCTTCCTCTACATTCATCGGAAGCTCTCGTTCTGCCCGCCTTTTTGTCGTAGCGTTACCCTTCTGGGCGGCGATCGCTTTTCCCTTTGGCGGCATTTTTCTGAAACCATAACACACGTTTAGGAAGGAGGTAATCTTAGGCATGGCTCTATCGCACGATCTCATGAGAAGAAGGATGGTCATTTTCCTAAATGCCCTGTAGCCTCTTGTTTATTAGTGTGGCGTGCAACACACCATAAACAAGACACTACTAGACACGGCTCGTAGACACTTCCTAGGACGAACTGCTCTGATACCACTTCTGTCACGACCCAACTAGGGTCCGCGATGGGTACCCGGAGCTAGCTACCGAGCACCGCTCGCTCTACTACTCATCTTACTCATTTAATGCTCTTTTGGAAAATTTTATACATGAAAGTATAAGAAAACATATTTTGTATAGAAACGTAAATGCTATATATTCATTTGCCTCTCGACAATCAAAATAATATATATATGTGATAACATCCTGTGAGACCATCTAACCCACATTGCGTATCTACGAGCCTCTACTGACATACTGTATATATATAGAGAGGGAACAAGACTCCGTCGTGCCCAAAATATGCATATGTACCAAAAGAATAACCATTAGCACCTCCGTCAATGGAGTGCTCTCTATCAGCTAATAGCTACTGAGGATCTGGGCCAAGCTCACTTCCCTGTCTACCTGCGGGCATGAACACAGCGTCCAAAGAAAACGAACGTCAGTATGAATATTGTACTGAGTATGAGAGGCATAAACAATGAAGAAAAACATCAATAATATAATGAGAACATCAATATGAAACATATGGATCTGAATGACAATCATAAGGGAAGTAATACATGTTGTCTTACTCATACTCATCATCATGTCATATATGCATAATATGCAAGCTGCCCGTCCATGTCGGAACGGTGTGATAATCAATAACATTAGCCCGCGTCCAGGCCTCCCGCATCCGGGGTACCATCTCATGCTGCCCACTAGTGGTGTCTGCCCATGCCAAAAGGTCATGGTGTATCCGTATAGCTGCCCACCTTGGCGGTGACTGCCCGACCAACTAGGCACGGTGTGAAATGCTCATGTCATGCTTATTATAAAATACTTATAGTAATATGCTTATCATCATATGCTTATCTTATCATAGTACGTGCATAAGGCTCAAGATCAGCTATACTCTATCGGGGTGACGTAAGGTCGTAATCCCCCGATCCCATTATAGAGCAATCTCTGACATGCTGCTTCACCTTGAAGGAACTAGCACATAAGGTGAGTGTAGGCAATAAATAACATCATTATCATTATAGCATCATCATACCGTATCTCTTATCTTATATAGACATTTATGAATATAGGCTTTTAACTTTCCGGAAAATGGGAACTCATGGAGAGGACAAAGAGTTTACACTATAGGATTCATGCCATTAGAAGGAAAGGACTAGCCTCACATACCTTGGTCATTTAACTAAGCTATCGCTCACTTGTTCTCCTTCGATATCACGTCGTTACCTTCATGAGAGAATTCGAATTAACATTAGTTAATTGACTACAAGAATGCATCGTTAATTCTAGGAAAAATTGGGCAGCACTTCCTTTGTTTATACTACTTTTCCCATGTTCTATATCAACTCCCAACATTCACAATACTACTCACAATATCACGATCAACAATCATCATTTATGTATATTTAGCAAAATCCACCATTGTCCTCCAATTTTCCAATATTTCTGCTTATAACTCATCTTTGTGTTTTCACGCATTTAATACTTGTTTCATGATATAAACATCATTATAACGTATTCATAATCACAACTCTTCAACTTTCATGATGCAATTCCACTATCATTCAATTATGTCACTATTCACTCAGTAATGACCCACTTTCTATGTTCTTCTACATTTCAAGTATCTAAGCCTTCCAATACCTTAAACAACATGAAATGATCATGAAACTTACCTTGGATAATGGTTGAACAAGTCTTGAGTTGAAATACTTCGCTTAGGCAAAACCCTAGTTCCACCTTCTTTGGAATTCCTTGACTTAGATGAACTATGAGGAGTTTCACACTCTTGATGTCATGAATTTGGGTGTTATTGATCTAGATTTTCACTTGAATTCTTGGTTTGGAAGCATTTGGAAGTTTCTAGAGAGAGATTGGGTCGTGTAGTGAGAAGGGGAAATAATAAAAATGAACTTGGATCATATTTTTTAGAAATACAAAACCAGTCCCGATGCCATTATACGGTCCGTATAATTGACCGTAAAACTGACTCAGTGATCACCCCTTTCTGTGTCAACTTGACGGTTCATTTGACGGGCCGTATAATCTACCGTAAAACCCACTTTTCCTCAACTTCTTTCTGTGACACTTTAATGGTTCATTATGCGGCCGTAAAATCATTATATGGTCCGTATAACCTACTGTATAATTCGCCAGTTCACTGAGTCTTATTTTGTCTCTTCGTTTAATCTCCGATCCTTACGGGACCTTCTTAACGGTTGTTCAACACCTCGATACCAATAAAATGAACGTTACCACTCGTCTCCACAACATAGTATACATTATATCCTTGTTAGCCTATTCACTGTACGCTTAACGGGAAAATTTTCGGGGTGTAATACTATGCAGACTGTGTCCTGTGGTTAGTATGTAGAGATGTCATGCGTTGAGTAAAGCAACCATGTAAGCCGATATGTCAATTTGACTTATTCGATTTTTTATTAATTGACTATCATTCGCAAAGTACTTTATGATATTTCCAAAAAAAAATATTATATGTCCAGTTTCATTATGTGAACGCCAGAAGGTTCGCTCAGCTCTAAGTAAGAGTTGGGTGCCCATCATGCCCTGATGGGATTGGGGTGTGACAAAGTAGTATCAGAGCAGTTCGTCCTAGGGGTTGTCTGCAAAGTCGTGTCTAGTAGAGTCTTGTTTATGGTGTGTTGCGCGCCATATTTATAAACAGGAGGCTACAGGGCATTTAGGATGGTTACTCTTCTTTCATATCTAAGATCGTGCGATAGAACCAAGCCATAGGAAATGAGATTCCTTATACTAACCCTTGATTTCAGTAGAAGAACAGTATCGACAGAAGAAAGTGAGTGATGATATTGGAAGTTATAGAGGTAAGTCAGTGTAAGTACAACGGAGGAATTGATTAAATGTATCTCTTGATGATAAGTTCAGTTATAAGTTTATGAACTAAACAAATTGAATGAATCAGTACAAAAGTAAACAACGGTACGAAAGATGTATGTCGGGTAAGGTAAGAATATTGAGGTGTGATTGAAATGTAAAGCTGAAGAATTAAAGAGAAAATAAATAGGAAGGTATAACAGGGCAGATCGCTAAAGGATCAGGTATATCTCGAGGTGTGATACATGAGGTAAGTTTCGACATCTTTGTACTTTTACTTCTAATTGGGAGCCCTGTGTGGCTGAGATATGTTGTGTATATATATTATCCTGTAAGGCATTCTTGGTATTTGCTGCGTGTAGGTTTTGGATAGTAAGAAATATAGAGGAAACTTTGCAAAAATTTTCCTAGAATTTAAAGGAGATAAAAATATAAGCTTGTAATATGTCCTAACGGGAAAAGATATTGTATAAGAAGTAATGGCAGGACAGGATTAAGTTAGGAGTATCATTGACAACTACAAGAGATGAGTTAAATGTTGTTGAATTGATAGTAACGCTAATTATAAGATCTACATTGATATGGTAAAGAGAAATACTAAGAGTAAAAACCTCTAGATCCGAAGTTCAAGTGATTTGGTTGAGTTTTAAAATCACCATTGAAGACCTTCAAGCTTTTTTTAAAGAACTCCAAATGGGTCTTGGTGATTAAGCTTAAATTGGAGGTTAATTCTTATTGGGCTTTGTTCTCTAGGTTGAGGGGAGGCTAGATCCAAAGTTTAGGGTCAATTGGAGTTGGAATTGAAGTAGTTGAGAATTTGAATGCTCTTGGTGTTCTTGAAGATATTCAAATAGTCATAAGGAAGAAGGTGACCAAAAGGTGGTTTTGTTCCAAAGGAATTTTCTAAAATTGTGAAAAGGTGTTTTTCTACCCTAAAGGGGTAAATCCTAGGTCGTTTGGGTCCCATTAGGTCAACAAAATAGAAGAATATTGCACAAATCCCGAGCCAACTGAAGTTTTTCCGAGATTGTGTTATATGGACGAGTTCCACGGACCATATAATATTATACGGTCCGTGAAACTCAAGTTTGGGTCCGTGGAAGGCGAGCTGGAAGTTGGAGTTTCTGCCTCAAGCTGAACTTAAAATACGGACCAAGTTATACGGACCATATTTTATTATATGGTCTTTGAAAGTTGAGAAGCCTACTCCGTGAAACTTGGACCTAAAAACCAACATTCTGCCTCAAGTTGGTCTTGATACACGGCCACTTGTACGAGTCATGTTATATTTTACGGACTGTGAAAGTCTAAGGAAAGTGGTTCGTGAAAAAGGATCTTGAGTTCGTGCAAAGTCATTTGTTGATCGTGAAATACTTATACGGCCCGTGAAAACTTATACGGACCGTGAAACACCACCACTTGGTCGTGTAAGTCCAATTTCAACAATCTCAATCAGGTGATTCGTTCTTAATTCTTTTCAATTCCAAAAATTTTCTTGGGATTGCTTGTTGGATTGCGTCCCTAATCCTTTGGTAGGGAGCAAAAAAAAAAAGAGTATAGAAACTTAAAAATTTTAGTTGTTTCAAATAGATACCTTAGATCAATTGGGGCTTCACGACCGTGTTTTCAAGTTATCACCTACCCGGGCTTGAAATTTTATTTCGTTCCCGATTTTCGCATTTCGTTTTCTTGTTCCCTTCAACTAGTGTGCATTTAGTACTTTTCCTACTTGTGTATGCTAGTTCTTGAGTTTGTCTTTCATTCGTGCTAATTCTTTTCAAGCTTTTCTCGTTTTGATATCGTTGAAACTTCTTTGGCTCAAGTCCTTTTTGCTTTATCGATTCGTCCGTCTTTCGATTAACAAGAATCTATTCCTCTACAAAGGTTAGTAATCTTGTGAATTGATTTGGATTAAAAGGGTTCTTGACCAACTTTGGAAGAAGCTTTAGGTTGAGAGGTAAGTTTGAGTGCAAATACGAGTGATGTGAGGAGCTTTTGCTACTAATCTTGTTTGCTCGTTTTGTAGGTGCACGAAGGGGAGACATAAGGAGAAGGAGAGATAAGGATGTCATCCATAGCTTCTGAGTCTTGTGGAGATGATTTTGAGAGTTATGCCTCTAGCAATGGAGGGTATGACTATGAGGGTGACAGAGGCTATAAGGGAGACGACATGGGATATGAGCATCACTATTCTTACAATGAATATAATAGTGATGGTGCTCATGAGTCGTATGAGGAACATGGTCGATATGATCATAACTTGTACGAGGGTGAAGAATACTACTTCGAGGGCAATTGTGAGGCAACACCTCATGAGGCTTATGAAGGAGAAAGAGAGGATGATTATGAAGAAGAGTCCTATGGTGGATACGAACATGAGCAGTCTCATCCTAGACACCATGGACATGGGGTTGAGTTGAGATATGCTCCTTCCACACATTTTCGATATGAACCACTCGGCGAGAATTTGCAAAAATGGGAAGAATGTGGTGATGATGAGCCTATTGACTATGCACTTTGTGGTGAGTATGCTTGTGAAGATAATGGGATTGCATATAATTCTTATGAGGAATCTTCTAGTAGATATTCACGTACATCGGCTTGTGACACTTCCTATTCAGAGCAAAAACGTATAGGTGTGTGGATTGGGCTGACTAGGAATCCGCCTAGAAGGAGAAGAGAGTACACATGTCCTCCTTCAAGAAACACAAAGGCATATAATTCTTACCCTAATCTGGAGGCACAAAATTCCCAATGTGGTTATGTTATGGAAGGTAGGGAGGAATTGTCACACCCCGATCTTACTAGGGTGTGATGGGCACCCGACCCAATATTCGGAGCCGAGCGAACCCGCTGACTCTTATTACACACATAGTCTCTTTGAACTCTTAAATCAAATAAAATGAAATACATAATGGGAGCTTTCAGAAATATTCTTTTTCGTTGCTCTCAACCAAACAAAATCTGAAATCATATGGAATTTATCACATAACACAGAATGACACATCGGCTGATGGAGCCGGTTACAAAACTGACGTTCTATACCCACGACTCTGTCTGCAATCAGAAATCATAACATATAAGCTCTGACTCGGCAACACTCCGAAAGGAAGTGGAGCTCGCCAATCCAGCTGAAGCATCTTCTAGCAATGTCCTCTACTCATCTGGGTGTACCTGCGTGGCATGAAACGCAGCCCCCGAAGAAAAGGGGTCAGTACGGAATATGTACTGAGCATGTAAGGCATGGAATACAGAAAACAGAACCATAATCGAAACAAGCAGTACAAAAGGTAAGTACATTAGCCAAAATACCAGAGTGCTTATCTTGCGAACGCAAATCATGTATACCGATGTCATATGTAAGAAAAGTACAGAAAATAAGTAGATCATCCAGAGGGCCACAATGCTTGCTTTCCAAACACAGACCATGCATGCTTAGTGCTGCGGAACGTGCAGCCCGATCCATATATATATACTATATTGTTGCGGAACGTGCAGCCCGATCCATTTATACATTATATTGCTGCAGAACGTGCAGCCCGATCCATATACATATATTATATTGCTGCGGAATGGGCAGCCCGATCCACACACATATATTATATTGCTGCGGAACGTGCAGCCCGATCCATTTATCCATATATCCCGCGTCCATGTCGATATCATATTATACCAACTGATCAGGTGGCTATGCGTCTATAGCGCCTCACCTTTCCCCTTGCCCCATATACATATACATATATCATAAAAGCAGCATGCAGGAGAGCCCAAAGAATGTTATGTCTCTATCGGAGTGACGTAAGGTCGGTAACCTCCGAATATATTATGGAAGACTCGATGAACAAGTATACTTACCGACACCTGAAGGCTCAAAAACAAGTTTTGGGTCAATCCGATTTAGTATAAGAAAGTTATGAGCGTTTGAAGTACAAAACCTTTTATGAACGTCTCAGAAGATATTTTTGGAAAATCAAAGCAATAATCATGCCAAGTACCTTTGGAATATCACTATGGATCAAATCAACGTAGAACTTTTGGAACCATATGTACGTATCAAAATGTATCAAAGACTCGATGGGATCATCAAACGTGCTATCATTTGAAAACCAAGACATTAGTCATATCAATTATCTCTCGAATGCCATTCGGAAAAATATCAACCGAACTTTGGACATCATGGATAGGCATCAAAACCATATGAAACAGCTTATGGAAATCAAGAACGTTAGCCATCCTAGTGGCTCTAAGAATAAGAGTTTCTTTGGAATCATACATATACTTTGTCATGTTGGTTTGGCAAAGATCATGCCAAAAGAAGGAAAGGGTAAGCCTTACATACCTGCTCCATGTTCTATTAGCTACGCTTATTCGTCCAAGCTTGCTAGTCTACATTCAAGAAGATTCACATACTCATTAGATTCGTCATCATACACTTGCTTTAGTTCTTCAAATGAATTCATTCATAATCTGCCGAAATTTTGGCAGCATCTCCCCTGTAAATACACCATCCCCGAGAATCTAACTCGGCTAATTTATCAACAACAATCCAAGAATTCAACTCGGCCAAATTATCAACAACAATACCAACAATCATACTAACAACTTCAACCATCAATCCAAAATATACTCTAACATGGTTCAAGAACTTTCAAACAATTCACATAATGTTCAAACAACCCAACCAACATGCCATTTCACTCGAAACCTTCCAAATTCAACAAGAACGATAACAACACATTTCCTTCTTTCAAATTCAATCACAACAACCTAACTTACAATCTTCCAGACACATGTCTCCCTTCCAAATTCATGAATTATATTTACAACCTACACATTAACAATATCATTCATACAATATAAGAAACCATACTAATATCACATTAACTTCTTCAACAATCCACAAACGATTTTCACTTCATTTCAAACCACTAAATCCTCATTTTACATCATAGAATGTACCACAACAACACTTAAAATACTAAGTAAAATCAATTCATCACATCTCACCAATTCAACCCCTATTCGGCCACATCCCCACACACACATATTTCATGAATTTCATCCATTTCTGCTTACTATAACATGCACCAATCATCCATAACATATGAAAGAAGGGGTTAAACCTTACCTTTATTCTTTGACTCCTCTATTCGGCTAGAGCTTCCATCTGGCACCATGAATACTTTGCTTGTTCCAACAACCACTCCATGTTAATTAGGGCCTTCAAATTAGTTGGCATAATAGAAGAAAATAATTTTTCTTGATCAATTCCGTGGACAAAATTTTTTGAGCCATGGCCGAATAGCCCCTATTTGTTTTCTCCAAGTTTTCTTCTCCGAGCTTCTTGATTTTTCCAGGTGGTGAATATGAGACATATGACTAATTAGTCATCATTTATACATATATAATATGCCTCCATGTGGGCCAAGGCCGACACCTACCTTGGCCGGCCACTTGGGCCTTTTAATTCAAGTCCATTTTTTTTGTTTTGGAATTCATGAAAAAATTATTTTTCCAATTTCCAATTTCGCCCTTAGCCTTCCTCAACATTACCATGAACCATCTTGTAAATTTCCCTTTTTGCCCCTAGCCTTTCTTACTATTTCCACTTCAAAGATTTTTATGAACAACTTGTATATTAAACAAGATCAAAATGTGGCCTTGCCCTTAACTTCTGGCAATTATCTTGAATTATCCGAACGTACAAAATACGGGCTATAACATCCTCCCCCCCCCTCCCCCTTTAGAACATTCGTCCTCGAATGTTCAACTGATCTTATGGGGTCTTATAATATCTCGGGAGTGTCACGACCCAACCCCGTGGGCCGCGACTGGTACCCTAACTAGGTACCCGTACATACCTACCTGACCGAATTTCGTATCATACAGATTTTTTTATTTTTTTTTAAAACAGATGTTACAGAAGTAGGCCGATACAGATACGGCACGCGCGCAAACATATATATATATATACCTGAACATGCAGACATTTACAGATAAGCCGATAAGGCTAACATACAGACGAAACCCGTAACCCACACATCTATCTACAGGCCTCTACAGACATACAGAATCAGATCACGGGACAGGGCCCCGCCGTACCCCAAAATACCATACATACAGAGTCTACAGATAACAGAAGATATATACCAAAAGTATTTGCTCCGGATCGAAGGAGCTCTTCAGAATAACAGAATCCGATCCCTAGATTGGCGGCGTATCACCAAGTGCGCCTGTACCTGCGGGCATGTAACGCAGCCCCCGAAGAACCGGGGGTCAGTACGAAAAATGTACCGAGTATGTAAAGCAGAAATATATCAAACATAATCATGATCTGGACCGGAAGCACAGAAATATAATAGACATGCTCATAAGCCGGACGGACAGAGTCATAGTCCAACAGACAGAATCAGAATTCATACGGACGTACAGAATCGGAACCCGTCGGCCAGATAATCCAGACGGACAGACGGAATCGTAACCGGTTGGACAGATAATCCGGACGGACATACAGAAGCATAACCAGTCGGACAGATAATCCGGACGGACATACAGAATCATAACCAGTCGGACAGATAATCCAGATGGACATACAGAATCATAACCAGTCGGACAGATAATCAAGACGGACATACAGAAGCATAACCCGTCGGTCAGATAATCCAGACGGACATACAGAAGCATAAGTCATACAGACAGAAAGAATCACACATAGGGTGCAGGAAAGTGGTCGCCACTCTTGCCATTGGCACCACAACACGTCAGATATCAGAAATTCTTCTCCGATCTCCATCACACATCATAACATAACCACGGTACCCGGGGGCGGACAGATAACACAGCACCCCGAGCCCGGACTCATCATACTTCGTAATATATCCTCGGTAACCGGGGACGGACATATAACACAGTACCCCGAAACCGGACACATCATACTTCAGAATTCACATATGGGGCTCAGCGGCCCACCGCACGATATACGTACCGGCCCGAGATCCGGTGAAAGGTTTGTGAACCTTTTATGTCTATTGATATTCATTAAGTGATTGCCATTTGTGGATTCAAATTGAATCTCTTGTCTTGAGTGTCAAATAGTAGTGGTTCTTTTAGGATCAGATTCGATTGGAAGGGTCTAAGTTTAATATACTTAGGTTTGTCCATAAATTCGCCCTAATTGGGTCTTAATTTCATCCTCTTTTCTCATCCCTTTTTCTTCGTGTCCTTTATTTTTCAGCGTTTGAATTGATTTGGATTCATTCCCAAATCGATTCGTATCACGTAAAGGAATTGACAGTAGAGTCGTTTGTTAATGATATTGCGATTTATAAGTGACAAATAAGAAGGGACATAAAGTTTTTTATAGTAGAATATAAGATGTGATAATCAAGGGGACAAATAAAGGAAAAAAAAAGAGTATGATGAGATAAGTTACAATAGATAGACAAAAGAGTTTTGGTATGTACGAGATACGTAAAATACAATGAACCAAAGGAAGGGAGGTTTACGAATAAGATTAGATGTTCATACACGAATCACACAAAAACGGTTATGTAACCTGCAAGTATTTACATGTCGAGAATGAAACCAATTGGGTACTTAAAAGGGAGGAGTAAGAGGTAAGCAAGAATAGTGTGTTTGTGATACTCCGGTTCAGTTGGGGGAAAATGTATGGCAAATTGAGTTGAAATGTTGAGTTGGAATTATCATTAAGGACAAATACGACTATTACTATGAATATGATATAAGTATATGTTATATGTTTCCTACGATAGCCCTGGGATGTGTTAGATTACTTACCAATTCAATAGGATCATTGAATAAAGGGGGTTTTACCAGAACAATATTACGCCTGGAACTTTTATTTTTGTATCATTGTGGTTATAGCGAAGTTCCAACAATTTACCAGAGGGTTATGAAATTCTAAAAAATTATGAAGCCTTTAATGAGTCGACGAGGGACACCTACGATGGGACATCTCGGATTGAATTTACCTAGACTCTACAGATGTGAATCAATACCATTATCATGGTCATATGGAAGAAACGAAGTAGGAGAGATTTTCAAACCATGTGAGACTTAATACCATTATTGAGCAAGAAAAAGGATCGACGAGTCCGAATATAAAGCAAGACCATATCAGGAAGGTGACTCACTTATATCTCTTGAAAGGATATTCCTGAGGAACGAAGGAAGTATTGCAACCGAGAGTCATTACTAAGAAGGAAACTCGTTTTCAACTATTCAAAAGGAATGTTATAGATATACATGTCAGAGGATTAACATGATGATTCCAAGAAGGATGTACGCTGCGGACTACGCGAATTAAATAAAGAGTGGAAGTAGACCTATAAGAATTAGAAGAGAGAACAAGGGGAATAAATATGCAATGGTAAACCTACCCAAGGGAAAGACAGTTCCTATTCTCAGTAATACTGGAAAGATAACTCCCCAACAAGAAAAACTCGATTTAAGCTTCAAGTGTAGATGCATATGTTACACCTCGGGAATTTTTCCGTACTTGTGTGATGAGTAGAACAATGAAGGACTTGAGTGTATGGTGTTTTACTAAGTCGAGAATGGCTAATTTTGCATTTTTGGAAATAATATAGTTGCAGAAAAAAATTTCACCCAGTGGTCGTATATGGCACTATATGGCCCGTAAAGTGATTTACGGACCGTATAGTGCAATCGTCTTTCATTGCATCAAAAATCTCAAGATTCTGTTAAGTGTTGAAATGGTTAAAGAAGACCCAGAATACGGCCCGTAAACTGGTTTACGGACCATAAACCAGGTCGTAAACCACCAGGTCCCTCAGCCAAGACTTTCTGTAAATGTTGAATATGGTTAATTACGACCCAGTTTACGGCCCGTAAACTGGTTTACGGACCGTAAACCAGGTCGTAAACTGCCATGTCCACCAGCCAAACGCTCTGTTTTTGGAATGCTTAAATACGACCACAGTGGACGACCCGTAAATCAAAATACGGTCCGTAAACTGCAGTTTACGACCACTGTTCACCCGACGAGAATTCATTAAACATCAGCTTTTGAGTTACTAAAAGGAACTTAGGCCTCATTTTATTTCATTCTTCATTCATACAACTCAAGAACACTCTAGAACTCTCCAAATACTTCGTCCATAAAAATCCAAGAGAATCAAGGGAAAGCTAAAGATCAACAACACAAAACCTATGAAATCAAGTGGAAGAACACATCAAGGGATCATCTAAGTCAAGTAATTCCCAAGAAGGTGAACTAGGGGTTTGTTTAAGTGAAGAATTTCAACTCAAGGGTTGTTCAACCACTATCCAAGGAAAGTTTCATGATCATTCTATGTTGTTTGAAGTATTGAAAAGCTTAGACACTTGAAATGTAGAAGAACATAGAAATGGACCATTATTGAGTGAATAGTGGCATAAATGAATGATAGTGGGATTGAATTATGAATGTTGAAGTGTTGTGAATACAAATACGTTATAAATGATGTTTATATCATGAAACAAGCGTTAAACGCATGAAAATGCAAGGACGAGTCATAAGGCTAATTATGAGGGAAATTGGAGGAAAATGGTGGATTTTGCTAAATGTACGTAAACGACGATTGTTGATTTCGATATTGTGAGTAATGCTATGAATGTTGGGAGTTAATATAACACATGGGGAAAATAGTATAAACAAGAGAAGCGCTGTCCGACTTCTCTTAGAATTGGCGACGCGTTCTTGTAGTTAGTATGCTAATGTTGATGTGAATTCTTTATGAAGGTAACGACGCGATATTGAAGGAGAACGAGTGAGCGATATCTTAGCTAAACGACCAAGGTATGTGAGGCTAGTCCCTTCTTCCTGATGGCATGAATCTTGTAGCACGAAATTCCTATTCTCTTCATGAGTTCTTATAGTCCGAAAGGCTAAGAGTCTAACTCCTTAATGTCTATATAAGATGAGGAATACGATATGATGATGCTAGTATAATGATGATGTTAATTATCGCTTACACTCACCTTATGTACTAGTTCCTTCAAGGTGAGGCAGAGTATCAATAGTTGTCCCATAATGGAATCGGGGGATCACGACCTTACGTCACCCCGATAGAATAAAGTTGATCTTGAGCCTTATGCATGTATTACAATGAGATAAGTATTTTATGATGAGTATATTATTATTATGAGTATTTTATGATAAGCATGACATGAGCATTTCACACCGTGCCTAGTTGGCCGGGCAGTCACCGCCAAGGCGGGCAGCTATACGGATACACCATGACCTTCGGGCATGGGCAGACACCACTAGTGGGCGGCATGAGATGGTACCCCGGACGCGGGAGGCCTGGACGCGGGCTAATATTATTGATTATCACACCGTTCCGACATAGACGGGCAGCTTGCATATGATGCGTATATGTTATGAGGATGAGTATGAGTAAGATGGCACGCATGATTTCCTTTATGATTATCAGACAGATCCAGATATTTCACGTTGATGTTATCACTATGTTGTTGATGTTTTCTTTCATTGTTTATGCTTCTCATACTCAGTACAACATTCGTACTGACTTCCTCTCTTCGGACGCTGTGTTCATGCCCACAGGTAGACAGAGAGGAGAGCTTGGCCCAGATCCTCAGTAGCAGTCAGCTGGTTGAAAGCACTCCATTGTCCGGAGGTGCTTAGGATTATCCTTTTTGTATATATGTATATTTTGGGCACGACGGAGTCTTGTTCCGTCCATGTATTTACAGTATGTTAGTAGAGGCTCGTAGATACGCAGTGTGGGTTAGATTGTCTCACAAGACGTTTCCATATGCATGTATATCATTTTGATGGCCGAAAGGCAATTGTATATAAAGTATTTATGTTTGTTTAATTATGCTTTTCCTGCAACTGGTATGTAAATTGATAAAATAATATTAAATGAGCAAGATAAGTAGTAGAGTGAGGGGTGCTCGGTAACTAGCTCCGGGTACCCGTCGCGGCCCCTAACTGGGTCGTGACAGAAGTGGTATCAGATCAGTTCGTCCTAGGAAGTGTCTACGAGCCGTGTCTAGTAGGGTCTTGTTTATGGCGTGTTGCGCGCCACGCTAATAAACAAGAGGCTACAGGGCATTTAGGAAAATGACCATCCTTCTTCTCATGAAATCGTGCGATAGAGTCATGCTTAGGATTATGTTATTCCTAAAAGTGTGTTATGGTTTCAGAAAATGCCGCCAAAGGGAAAAGATACAGCTACCCAGAAGGGCAAAGCTACGACAAAGAGGCAGGCGGAAAGAGAGCCTCCGGCAAATGTAGAGGAAAGCGAATCGCAAAGTGAGGCCGCGCCCAATGTAGAAGAGCATGGAGGAGCCTCAGCTCCGATTCCTCCACCGGGTGCTTCGGGTCAACAAGTGTCCGAGGCCATCCATTTATTAACACAATTGGTTGCCGCTCAGTCACAACGACAGGATGCGAGTCCAAGGGATCGTTCAGCTAGCACGAGAGCCCGTGACTTTATGGCCTTAAATCCTCCAGAATTCTTTGGGTCAAAGCCAGATGAAGATCCGCAAAGTTTTATCGATGATATGTTGAGGACTTTAGAGATTATCCATTCTTCCGAGACCGAATTCGTGGAGTTGGCTTCTTATAGACTCCGCGATGTGGCGGTGTTATGGTATAAGAATTGGGTGCTAACAAGAGGAGAAAATGTTCCACCTCCCGTGTGGCAAGAGTTTGTAGATGCCTTTATTCATCACTACTTGCCACCCGAAGTCCGCCGAGCTAGAGCGGACAAGTTCCTGAATTTAAAGCAAAGGGGTATGAGTGCCCGAGAGTATAGCATGCAATTCAACTCATTGGCTCGATATGTTCCGACTATGGTGGCCGACATGGGAGACAGAATCTATAGATTTGTGAGTGGTCTAGGGCCACATTTGTACAGAGACTGTTTGACGGCCTCCTTGCAAGACGGGATGGATATTTCCCGGATACAGGCCCATGCTCAGAATCTCGAGGAACGACAACGACAGCAAAGAAGTGATCGTGATGGTGACAGAAGACAAGGTAAGAGGGCTAGATCTTTGGGAGAGAACAGTGAGTATAGAGAGGGATCGAGACAGACACATCCCAGGCACTCAGGTCAGTCCGCGACTAGTGCGCCTCCCAGATTCTCAGACGGAAGGTTCGATCGCTCCTTCCAGTCAGGGCAGGGTCAGAGTTCGAGGGCCCCAAGTTCTCAGTATCAGGGAGATGTTAGTCAGAGGAGACCTCCAGTACCGCGGTGTAGCTAGTGTGGCAAATTACATTCCGGACGGTGTCGTCAGGGTTCGGATGCTTGTTATGCTTGCGGGCAAGTTGGTCACATGATGAGAAATTTCCCCTCAGCGAAGGATAGAGCTGGGACTCAGCCTACAGGTTAAGCAGCGGGTTCTTCTTCAGCACGCCCGACAGCACAGACTCCTCAGACTACAGCAGGTAGAGGCAGAGGTAGAGGGGGAGCATCTACTTCAGGTGCTGTTCAGCCCCGTGTGTAAGCTTTAGCTGGGCGACAGGATCTCGAGTCTTCCCCAGATGTTGTCACAGGTACCCTGACTATATTTTCCCGTGACGTATATGCTCTGATTGATCCAGGTTCTACCTTCTCATATATTACTCTGTATATTGTTGATTGTGTTGGGGTGAGACCCGAGCCAATTAAACCTTTCGAAGTATTCACTCCGGTTGGTGATCCTGTAATAGCGAGGCAAGTATATAAGAACTGTGTAGTCATTATACGTGATCGTCAGACAAAGGCTGATTTGATTGAACTTGAGATGATAGATTTTGACGTAATTATGGGTATGGACTGGTTGGCGTCATGCTATGCTAATGTTTGTTGCCGGACAAAGGTAGTTCGATTCAAATTTCCGGGAGAGCCCATACTCGAGTGGAAGGGTAATACAGTTTCCCCAAAGGGTAGGTTTATTTCCTACCTTAAGGCGAGAAAGATGATAGCCAAGGGTTATATTTGTCATCTAGTTCGGGTTCATGACACGAAAGTGGAAGTGCCAGCTTTCCAGTCTGTCCCGGTAGTGAATGAATTCCCAGATGTGTTTCCCGACGAGTTACCAGGCCTTCCTCCAGAAAGGGAAATCGATTTTGCTATTGATGTAGTACCCAACACCGAGCCTATTTCTATTCCTCCCTATCGAATGGCTCCACCAGAGTTGAAAGAGCTAAAGGCACAGTTGAATGGCTTACTCGAGAAGGGATTTATTAGACCCAGTTCATCACCGTGGGGAGAATGTGAATCGATTATAGACAGTTGAACAGGGTGACTGTGAAGAACAGATATCCCTTTCCCAGAATCGATGACTTGTTCGATCAATTACAAGGTGCTAAGTGGTTTTCTAAGATAGACCTAAGATCGGGTTATCATCAAGTGAGGATCAGAGAAGAAGACATTCCCAAGACAGCCTTCAGAACGAGGTACGGCCATTACGAGTTCCGAGTAATGTCGTTTGGGTTGACAAACGCCCCGGCGGTGTTCATGAATTTAATGAATAATGTGTACAGGTCGTTCTTGGATCTTTTTGTGATAGTGTTTATCGACGATATCCTGGTATATTCTCGCACAGAGTCAGAACATGCAGATGATCTAAGAATTGTTCTTGGCGTTCTTCGAGATCGGGAATTGTATGCAAAGTTTTCGAAGTGCGAGTTTTGGATAAAATCCGTGGCATTTCTAGGTCATGTTATTTCAGATGATGGTATCCGAGTTGACACTCAGAAAATAGAAGCTGTGAAGACTTGTCCAAGGCCTACGACACCTACAGAAGTTCGTAGTTTTCTTGGGTTAGCAGGGTATTACAGGAGATTTGTAGAGGGCTTCTCATCTATTTCAGCCCCATTGACGAAGTTAACTCAGAAGTTGGCTAAATTCCAGTGGAATGATGCCTGTGAGCGTAGTTTCCAAGAGTTGAAAAACAGGTTGACCTCAGCGCCAGTGCTAACACTTCCAGAAGGGTCTGATGGCTATGTCGTATATTGTGATGCCTCCGGTGTGGGAATAGGATGCGTATTAATGCAGCATGGGAGAGTCATTGCATATGCCTCGAGACAGTTGCGAAGGCATGAACAGAATTATCCGACTCATGATCTCGGATTGGCCGCGGTTATCCACGCCTTAAAAATATGGAGGCACTACTTGTATGGTGTACGTGTTGACATCTATACGGATCACAAAAGCCTCCAATATATTTTCAAACAGAAGGAGTTGAACCTGCGACAAAGGCGATGGATAGAATTACTAAAGGATTACGATGTGAACATTCAATATCATCCAGGGAAGGCGAATGTAGTGGCAGATGCACTTAGCCGCCGATCGATGGGTAGTTTATGTGGAGTTCCTTCGAAAAAGCAGGAAATGGTTCGTGAGCTCCATCAACTAGCAAGTCTCGGCGTACGTGCGACTGATGCAGGAGATGCAAGTATTAGCATCAATGACCCCACAGTTTCATCATTGAATCTAGAGGTGAAGGAACGACAATATGAGGATTCCCAGCTAAGTCATTATCGAGATCTAGCTCACGAAAAAGAAAAGTCTCCATTCGAAGTTTCCATAGAAGGGGTCCTTAGATATCGGGGCAGGTTATGCGTACCGGATGTGGCAAACTTACGCCAACGGATTTTAGAGGAAGCACATTATTCCCGGTATTCTATTCATCCAGGTGCAACCAAGATGTACCACGACCTTAAGTTGCTATATTGGTGGGATGGCATGAAGCGAGACATAGCAAGGTTTGTAGCCCAATGTCCAATTTGTCAGCAAGTGAAAGCCGAACATCAAAATTACAAAGGGAACTCTGGAAATTTTTTTCTAGAATCCCCGAGTGTCGAACATTCGAGGACGAATGTTCCAAAAGGGGGGAAGAATGTTACACCTCGGGAATTTTTCCATACTTGTGTGATGAGTAGAACAATGAAGGACTTGAGTGTATGGTGTTTTACTAAGTCGAGAATGGCTAATTTTGCATTTTTGGAAATAATATAGTTGCAGAAAAAAATTTCACCCAGTGGTCGTATATGGCACTATATGGCCCGTAAAGTGATTTACGGACCGTATAGTGCAATCGTCTTTCATTGCATCAAAAATCTCAACATTCTGTTAAGTGTTGAAATGGTTAAAGACGACCCAGAATATGGCCCGTAAACTGGTTTACGGACCGTAAACCAGGTCGTAAACCACCAGGTCCCTCAGCCAAGGCTTTCTGTAAATGTTGAATATGGTTAAATACGACCCAGTTTACGGCCCGTAAACTGGTTTACGGACCGTAAACCAGGTCGTAAACTGCCATGTCCACCAGCCAAACTCTCTGTTTTTGGAATGCTTAAATACGACCACAGTGGACGACCCGTAAATCAAAATACGGTCCGTAAACTGCAGTTTACGACCACTGTTCACCCGACGAGAATTCATTAAACATCAGCTTTTGAGTTATTAAAAGGAACTTAGGCCTCATTTTATTTCATTCTTCATTCATACAACTCAAGAACACTCTAGAACTCTCCAAATACTTCCTCCATAAGAATCCAAGAGAATCAAGGGAAAGCTAAAGATCAACAACACAAAACCTATGAAATCAAGTGCAAGAACACATCAAGGGATCATCTAAGTCAAGTAATTCCCAAGAAGGTGAACTAGGGGTTTGTTTAAGTGAAGAATTTCAACTCAAGGGTTGTTCAACCACTATCCAAGGCAAGTTTCATGATCATTCTATGTTGTTTGAAGTATTGAAAAGCTTAGACACTTGAAATGTAGAAGAACATAGAAATGGACCATTATTGAGTGAATAGTGGCATAAATGAATGATAGTGGGTTTGAATTATGAATGTTGAAGTGTTGTGAATACAAATACGTTATAAATGATGTTTATATCATGAAACAAGCGTTAAACGCATGAAAATGCAAGGACGAGTCATAAGGCTAATTATGAGGGAAATTGGAGGAAAATGGTGGATTTTGCTAAATGTACGTAAACGACGATTGTTGATTTCGATATTGTGAGTAATGCTATGAATGTTGGGAGTTAATATAACACATGGGGAAAATAGTATAAACAAGAGAAGCGCTGTCCGACTTCTCTTAGAATTGGCGACGCGTTCTTGTAGTTAGTATGCTAATGTTGATGTGAATTCTTTATGAAGGTAACGACGCGATATTGAAGGAGAACGAGTGAGCGATATCTTAGCTAAACGACCAAGGTATGTGAGGCTAGTCCCTTCTTCCTGATGGCATGAATCTTGTAGCACGAAATTCCTATTCTCTTCATGAGTTCTTATAGTCCGAAAGGCTAAGAGTCTAACTCCTTAATGTCTATATAAGATGAGGAATACGATATGATGATGCTAGTATAATGATGATGTTAATTATCGCTTACACTCACTTTATGTACTAGTTCCTTCAAGGTGAGGCAGAGTATCAATAGTTGTTCCATAATAGAATCGGGGGATCACGACCTTACGTCACCCCGATAGAATAAAGTTGATCTTGAGCCTTATGCATGTATTACAATGAGATAAGTATTTTATGATGAGTATATTATTATTATGAGCATTTTATGATAAGCATGACATGAGCATTTCACACCGTGCCTAGTTGGCCGGGCAGTCACCGCCAAGGCGGGCAGCTATACGGATACACCAAGACCTTCGGGCATGGGCAGACACCACTAGTGGGCAGCATGAGATGGTACCCCGGACGCGGGCTAATATTATTGATTATCACACCGTTCCGACATAGACGGGCAGCTTGCATATGATGCATATATGTTATGAGGATGAGTATGAGTAAGATGGCACGCATGATTTCCTTTATGATTATCAGACAGATCCAGATATTTCACGTTGATGTTATCACTATGTTGTTGATGTTTTCTTTCATTGTTTATGCTTCTCATACTCAGTACAACATTCGTACTGACGTCCTCTCTTCGGAAGCTGTGTTCATGCCCACAGGTAGACAGAGAGGAGAGCTTGGCCCAGATCCTCAGTAGCAGTCAGCTGGTTGAAAGCACTCCATTGTCCGGAGGTGCTTAGGATTATCCTTTTTGTATATATGTATATTTTGGGCACGACGGAGTCTTGTTCCGTCCATGTATTTACAGTATGTTAGTAGAGGCTCGTAGATACGCAGTGTGGGTTAGATGGTCTCACAAGACGTTTCCATATGCATATATATTATTTTGATGGCCGAAAGGCAATTGTATATAAAGTATTTATGTTTGTTTAATTATGATTTTCCTGCAACTGGTATGTAAATTGATAAAAGAATATTAAATGAGCAAGATAAGTAGTAGAGTGAGGGGTGCTCGGTAACTAGTTCCGGGTAACCGTCGCGGCCCCTAACTGGGTCGTGACAGTATATAGTAAGTTGCAGTCAATTACGGAAGTAGATATATTATGACCACATTCTTTGGAAATTCAATAATAACTGATGTCAGGTAGAGAATGGTATTAAGTTAAGCAAGGAGAGGCACAGCATGATAGATGAGTTCGAGTTACAATTGATTCGTTATGAGATCACCATAACCAATGTACTTATACAGGACTAGATTAACATTCGAGGACGAAAGTCCTAAAAGGGGTAAGGATGTTACATCCCATGTTTTCATACATTGGAAAGCGTGCGAGTTAAATGACATTAGTAACAGAAATGAGGTTATCCACCAAGCTTATAGGTGGTTAGAGTGAGTACAGATGTATCATAAGGATTAGAAATTAATCAAATCGAAGAAAATAAATTTCGTCAAGGTTCGGAATTTATTTGAATGAAATACGGTCCAAGCTATAACATCCCGTATTTTTGGACTAGGGAATTGAACCATCCAACATGAGAAAATTTACCCGAGCCCAAAGGATTTGGTCATATTCAAGCATGCAAATTAAGAACTCGGTGTATACGAGGAATGAAGTCCCAAAATGATTTAAGATGGAAAAGTGTGACGATGAGATTGCAAATAATATTTTATGTATGGCAAATGAGGCTATGTAATAGTGCTATATTACATGGTCATGGTAATGGGTATATGGAGTATGTTAAAGGTGATCACTGTTTAAATGAATTGAGATCAAAAAATTAATTACGTGTACAATTAGTTAAATGGGATATGGAAGTGGAAGACTAAGATTAATGATGTAAGTGGATAAACTGTCACGACCCAACCCCGTGGGCCATGACTAGTGCCTGAGCTGGACACTCGTATACGTACCTGTTAAATATAGACAAAATGATTCTTAAGAACAATATGGAAACATTGCAAAACAACCTCAAAGGTTCACAATGTCATCATATGTAAGTATCCAGATAACCTGTCTCCTGAGGAGTCACAACTAATCAAAATATAATATGATACGCAAGCCGACAAGGCTGCCACTACGTGTCAATATGATACACAAGCCGACAAGGCTGTCACAACATGTCAATACCATACATAAGCCGACAAGGCTGTCACAACATGCCAATACTATATGTAAGCCGACAAGGCTGTCATAACATGTCAATACCATACGTAAGCCACATAGACACAGCTGAACAAAACTTATACACAACCCACACATATGTCTACAGACCTCTAAGAGTATCACCAGTGAAATATGACGGGATAGGGCCCCGCCGTACCCCTGGACAAACATATAGATACATCAGAAGATCTGTACCAAAAGTCTAGGCTCCGGAGCAATGGAGCTCTCCAAGACAGCTGAGTGGGAATCCTAAGATGGAGGATCACTAAATCGAGTATACCGATACCTGCGGGCATGAAACGCAGCTCCCCGAAGAAAGGGGGGTCAGTACGAGATATGTACTGAGTATATAAAGCATGAAACACAATAAAGAGGATCACGATTGAAATAGAAATTACAGGAGACAAGTATGACTTTCAAAATACCAATATACTTGCCTTATAAAATGTGAAACATGCATATCAATATCATATATCATATCCGGCCCACTATGGGACTCGGTGAATAAAGTTATCACATACCATCCTTAGCGCCACAATCACATCATCATATCATCGTATCGTCGTATCATATATATATATATATATACCGTATCCCGACCCTCTAATGAGGGACTCAGTGAACAATGTAGTGAAACTATGCACGAAAACGTATCCTGGCCCGGGACTCAGTGAAAGATATATTGAGGCATGCACAAGCAGAGTAGTGAGCAACCATATGCAAACTAAATCATAACTGAGACTCAATAGAATAATCAAAATGAACCATCATCGAAAATCAAGACAATAGTCATATCAAGTACCCTTCGAATGTCACTATGGATTATATCGAAATAGGACGGCTGATATCATAAACACGTATCAAGACATAATGAAATAGGTTCTGGAAATCAAGAACATTAACCATCCTAATGTCTCTAAGAATAAGAACTTATACATTCCTCATTTGTTTATTTCATATGAATCATGCCAAAAGAAAGAAAGGATAACTTTACATACCTGTTATGGGTTAATCGTAATGAAGTTCGCTTCGTCGCCCCTTTAGCCTATTTAATATGAAAGTAGCGCTATCGTTAGTAAACTATACTTTCTAGCTTATAAATCTACAACCAATCACTTATAGGAATCATTCTTTAGTTCATACTTCCTTGATTTGGGTTTTGGTTAGTTAAGAACTTAACGAAAATCGGGCAGCATTTCCCCTATATAACTCGCCTAACCCAAACTTCTAATTAATCTCCTGTTATCACAGCAATACCAACAACAACAGTAATAGAAATATTCATATCAAACCCTTACAATCCAGCCCATAAACAACTCAAACAACCCAATAACCTTTCTTAATCCTTTTCCAATCCAAATAATTAACATTTATGATTATACACCAAACAGACCAACATACGTTTTGTATACGATACGTTATACACTTCTTTCTTCCAAATTTAGAAGCCATATCAACGACAACATGACAACAACACGAACAACAACATGTGAACATAAACCACACTTTTAATATTTCAACTCAACAATTCCATATAACAAATACAACTCCTAATACAAACGAATTCATGCAATTTCTTACTTCCAATTTCATCTAATACAATTTTAATCTATCCGTTACAACACCATTAATCCAATTATACCATAAAATGAGAAGATCTTACATTAATTTAATCGGAGCAAATTCCACACTCACTTGCACCAATTGCACTATTTCTTCTTCCTCAATTCAATACCCAATGTTACTATCACCTCCTTGGACTTGCAAATTACCTTAGAATTTAATCAAAGAAAGATTTTGTTTTTTAAAGAGCATGGCAGCCATGGCTATGCTCTCCTTTATCTTTCTCTTAAGCTAAACTTTGCAAAATGAAAATGAATTGTTAGGTTAGTCATTATCTTGACTATGTATATGAGGTCTCTCCATGGTACACGTGCTTCCCCTATAATGATTCACCAACTCATTGTTTTGATTTATATATATTTTTTTTAATTAAAGAATCAGGTGGGGCCCACTTTAATTATATAATTGGCTAACTTAATTAATCTTAATTAATCACTAATCTCCACTTAATAATCTAATCATAGTTAATTAGTCCCTAATCTCCAATAATATTTCTATACTAATTGAAATTTATAAACAAATCGTGCACTAATTAAAATCGAGGATTAAAAGTCCTTATTTCATATCCCAAAATAATCTCTTCCTTAACTTATGCCAATTAGCTTACAAATAATTCGACGTACAAAATTACAGGGTATAACATCCTTCCCCCCTTTGGAACATTCGTCCTCGAATGTTAAACTAATCATGCACTCCCAACGCTTCCTTAAACGTTCTTTTACTGAATTATGCCCTTCACATGCCTCTTTCATTGGTCGATCCCTTCACTTTATTATAACGCATTCCAGCTCTCTCAGTAACCATTGCCATAACATTTGTTCTTGCTTTTGCCTCTCAAGGTGGTAATTCCACGTCGTTGTCTTTACTCTCCTCTTCATTTCACAGTTGGTTGACGGTTGTATTGCGAGCTCTTCAGCTGATCTTACTCTCTCCCAGGTGCACTTAATCTTAACCCGACTCTTACTTCTTCTATAGTTACTCCCTTAAGACGTATCGTTCACTTCATCTTACCTCGCACGCATAGACGTCCCTCGTCGATTTATTAGGCTTGACAATCTCTGGAGTATTTCATGCCTCTGGTAACCTGTAGACCCTTCGCAGACTCTACAGATAAGACGAAATTTCCCAGGGTATAACATTATTTTACTTCAATAACCTTACATTGCTCTACTGTACAGTCCATATTCTGGAATCTTCGGCCTCAGGTATTACTCCTCGACTTCTTTAAAGGGCTTTAACTATCACTCTACTTTAGAGTTGGCTATCGAGTAGCGCGGGAGTTTCCTCATATAATAACTTTACACCGCTGCTCTGTGATTTGACTATCGTTAACTGGTATAATTCTGAAAGAAGTTTTGATTAGACATATAACTTCACTGTCATCCCGTAACCCGCTTGTTCTGATCGTCGCGCTTAAACCATTTCCCTTAATCCAACTTCTAACACTTTAGGCGTATTATCTCGTGTCGTTTCTTTATCTTTAATTCAAACCCTTCTATTGCGCCTCTTTACTCAGATTTTGCTCTAGTTTTTCTATCACACATTATGTTGCAATCTTTACAAGAATATGCGAAGGTGCTCAAATTAGCCCAAGAAATACCTTAGCGTCATTTCGCTAGTCTTTAGGATTTAGCTTGCATTCCCCTCTTGTACCTTTCAATCTGTATCGGGGCTCAACAACGGCCATGTCCTATTTGCCCTCCGTACTAATTCTATATTGGTGATTTAGCTCAAACCATCTTATGCCTTCCCTTAATGTATCCAAAATATCGCAACCGCATTGTTGTTACTGAATCCTTACTCTTCTTATCAAGTACTCACTTGGTCTTATCCTTAGTATAAAAATATTCGTAGGTTGCATAACTATTCTTGTACAACCTATATAAAACATATCCCATCTTAGTCATAGCCTTTCCTTTACCTGGTTCATTATGCTCTACTTAATTCATCCGTACTAAAACACACTCGTAGCCTATCTTGTCATACTCCTTTCCCTTGATTCATCCTTTGATTTTTCTCATATCCTATTATAGGATATTTCTATCCCTTCTCTTTGCTACCTATAAGTCACAACATCATTAGCGCACAACTCTATTGCCAACCTCCTAACCTTTAATCTAGTATAGCATTGCTATCTTTTATAATATTTCTTAAGTTACTCGTTACCATTCTTCTGTCGTACTCTTTCTTTTTATAAGCACCCACTTGTAATGCCACATCATTCAGGATCTTTACAGATTCTTCTCCGCACCATCTCAACTACTATCCTGTCTTTTATCCATTCATTGCTGGCTTTCAGACCTTACTAACTTGTTTCAGCCAGGGATCTCACTTGAAGTTTAAGCATCTATATCAAATATATTTCAGTGTCTATTGTTTCCATCTTGCACCTGCATTTTTCTCACTCGCTTCCCCCCTTACGGGTGTACTTATTATCTGTTTATATTCTGCTTCATGTCCCCATTCCAAATCTCAAATTCATCTGTTTTTTTTTTAATTCACTTGGTATGCTGTACCATATCCATGCCTTTTCTTTATAACTTATAACTTTGATTATCCACGTATGAAACCTTAACAAAATCTCGAAGCGACGAGAACCTTTCTATGTGTAGTACAAAATCTCATCTGATAATCAGTAATCGAGTAATCCAACCAATGTAGCAACTCATCCAAGGCCACATCCCACTTACTCCAATCAATAATTATTTAGTACTTGTAGTCATTCCAAATTCTCAATTAGGTAGCACTTATTTTCTTATGACAAGTGCCCAAAGCTTTCTTGTAACATTATCTTTATCCCAACCTGTATCATATGTTTCCTCTAATAAATTTACAATACATCATTTGTTCCTGAGCCTACAGTCCTTGTCCTTTAAGGATTCCACTATTTCTGAGGTGGAGTCATATACATGCAGTACTCCTTTATGCCTTATGCTCTTATATCCTTGTTGTGTACCCAGTACCGACTTCTAACTT
Organism: Lycium barbarum; assembly: GCF_019175385.1. NCBI lineage: Eukaryota > Viridiplantae > Streptophyta > Magnoliopsida > Solanales > Solanaceae > Lycium > Lycium barbarum. The sequence goes on along the minus strand of NC_083348.1, from coordinate 48,419,853 downwards.
ATTCAAAATCAAATCAAGTTCATCTTAATGATAGTCTATCTTATCACCTCATCGTCGCACTACACCTTTAAGTTCGTAGCTATATATTTCTTTTCTTTTTTATACTCGTACTCAATTAATTACGACTATCTTGGGTGCTTCCTTTAGAATTCCCTTACCATTTCTCCAGTCTATGTCCATCTTTTATTCTGTGCACAAGAAATCTTATGCTACCACTATATCCTTCGGAAAACATTACTTCTACATAACCCCTTTCTCATTCTCAAAACGCACTCTGCTTATCCCTGTCTGTTCTTATCATACCAATCATTTTCTGGCACTTATTTTACCTCGTTGCTCATCTTTCAATAGTTTGGTCTTTCACAATTCCGTCACTTATATTGCTTGTGTTCCCGGCTATACATGTCATAACCTTAATCTGCACTGTTATCTCGCTCGCTTCCTTCTTATTTCCTTCTTTTAATTAGCTCCTTCTTTTCTTGTGCTCGCTATCATTTCCGTTATCATATAATCTTTATTCTAAACTTTCCCTACAAAACTTGATAAGCCTTTCTTATTTGTTCTATAGCTCGCTTTTCCGTTTCACATTGATCACAGCATGTCTTTTAGTCACATCCTCACTAGGCTTTACTCATTTTCATAAAATCCTACAAACCACCACACGAAGAGGAACCCGAATCCGACAAGCACCACGGGACTTCTAATGCTTGATTCACATGGTTTACCTCCGGATTTGTTCTTGGGTCGTGAACGAACTATTTAGTTCATAAACTACTTGCTGTATGCTTTGTATTCTTCAATAAAAGTGAAACTTAATTGTTGGACGTTTATGCTCTTCAACGTGAGCTTTTTCTAAGGTAAAGTGTGGCTAGAAAGTATTCTGGTCCGTTCAAATGAATTCTAAACTTTGCTGCTCATATTTGCTTCTTCGAAATCAAATTTCCCAAATAAGAATGATGCCTCTTACGGATGATATGGAGGGTATCTCTTAAAGCATTAATCCAACATGATAAATTTACCATATCAATGTCGACCTCATAATTACTATTATTATCAATTTAACCGTTAACTTTATCTCTCGAAGTCAGACGTACTTACAACTTAGTCAAATCTTATCATTACTGTTGGCATGACCTTTCAAGACCCTTTTTTTTATGAACTTCTATCTCATTCTCTTTTTATTGCTAGGAAAATTTTGGCAGAGTTTCCTCTATATTTCTTATTATCCCAAAACCTGCATGCAGGAAATACCAAAAATAATGCCTCACAGGGCCAGCATATATATATCATCTCGTATCATAGCCGCACAGGGCTCCTCATATCAATAACAATATGAAAATGATAAACTTACCTCGTCTGTCCAACTCAAACTGCACCTGTTGCACGTTCCTGTTTATTTTTCCTTTCAATCCTTAATCGCAGGTTTCAATCATACTTGTAACATTCACACTACATCTGACATATATTCTGCTCACCGTTATTGTTTCCTAGCTTCTTCTGTGTGCACCTTATAACTGAACTTATCAATAACATATATACATTCAATCCATTTTCTTACTGTACTGATAATAACTTACCTTGATGATGGCCAGCTTGCCATTCTGTATATACAAATTCTCATTATGTAACCTTGATATCCAACTTTCACCCGTATGCATAACTACTTTCCATCATAGATTTCAAAATTCCCATGGTGACGGGAACACCTTGGTCGCTGTTACTTATAAATACTTGGTTGTCGGCCCCTTTGATTTTCGCTCGCCGCTATTAGGTAATAATCTATAGCAAATGTACATACATAGGAAATTTCAATAAAGTCTCATATACCTGTAATCGATCGGTCCCTAGTCTGATCTGGTGATCTGCAAAGTGAAGTGTGCTCCTCGTCATCGTCTGCCCGCCATCCACTCGTCAGGCCTTTGTCGTCTTTCTCATCTGAGTCCGAGGAATGTAGATAACCGGGCAACTACTGGTTTACCGATGGCCATGATAGAGGGCTGGAGTAATCTGTAACACTTACCGGGGTAGCCGGTCTAACGTGGTGCTCTGCCATAGGAGCAACTGGAACTGCCTCGGGGACCGTTTCCCTGGATATCAGAAACTCTGGAGGAATTGTCACTGGATCCTCCGAGGGGTCAGTCTCGATAGAATAACTGAGGCTCCTTCTGCTCGGTCTTGGAGCCTGTGGTCCTAAATTTACTCTAGGGGCCTTCTTAGCACCCCCACTATCTGAAGCTGACCTTTTCATCTCTCGCCAATCTGTACCTATCTACAGGAAAGAGGTCAGAACAATCTTTCCTAGGTTCTGGCTCTATCGCACGATCTAGAATAAGAAGGAAAGATAACATCCTAAATGTCCTGTAGCTTCCTGTTTATAGATGTGGTGCATAACACACCGATAAACAAGACTCTACTAGACACGGTCTGTAGACACTCCGAGGATGAACTGCTCTAATACCACTTTTGTCACGACCCAACCCCGTGGGCCATGACTAGTGCCCGAGCTACTCGTATACGTACCTGATAAATATAGACAAACTGATTCTTAAGAACAATATGGAAACTTTGCAAAACAACCTCAAAGGTTCACAACGTCATCATATGTAAGTATCCAGATAACCTGTCTCCTGAGGAGTCACAACTAATCAAAATAAAATTATGATACGCAAGCCAACAAGGCTGCCACTACGTGTCAATATGATACGCAAGACGACAAGGCCGTCACAACATGTCAATACCATACATAACCCGACAAGGCTGTCACAACATGTCAATACTATATGTAAGCCGACAAGGCTGTCATAGCATGTCAATACCATACGTAAGCCATATAGACACAACTGAACAAAACTTATACACAACCCACACATATGTCTACAGACCTCTACGAGTATCACCTGTGAAATATGACAGGACAGGGCCCCGCCATACCCCTGGACAAACATATATATACATCAGAAGATCTGTACCAAAAGTCTAGGCTCCGAAGCAATGGAGCTCTCCAAGACAGATGAGTGGGAATCCTAAGATGGAGGATCACTGAATCGAGTATCTGTACCTGTGGGCATGAAACTGTTACACCCCGGAAAAAGTCCTCGTATACGTACAATGAATAGACCAACGAAGGGTATGAGGGTACGATGTTATACTAAGTAGGGAATGACCATACCTGAATTTAGGAATGAGAAGTTGCGGAATTTCATTCAGCCCAGTGGTCGTAAAGTGCTTTACGGCCCGTAAAGTGAATTACGGACCGTAAAGTGCCATCGTCCTCCAGCCTTCCAAAAATTTCAACTTTCTGTTATGTGTGGAAATGGTTAAATACGACTTGGTATATGGCCCGTAAATTGGTTTACGGACCGTAAACCTCGATCGTAAACTGCCATGATCCTCAGCGAACCTTTCTGTTTTTGACATGCTTGAATACGACCACACTATACGGTCCGTAAACTGGTATACGGCCCGTAAAGTGTGGCTTACGACCACTGTTCACCCCGATGATTGTCCATTAAAAAATCAGATTTTGTGATTTATAAAAGGGACCCAAGCCTCATTTTATTTCATTACTTATCCATACAACTCAAGAAACCTCTAGAACTATCCAACACTTCATCTATAGGAATTCAAGGAGATCAAAGGGGAACTAAGATCATCAACATCAAATCCAAGCAACAAAGTGTATGAAACCTAGTTGGAAGTCATCTTCTTCAAGAAATTCCAAAAGAGGTGAAGAAGGGTTTTAGTGCTAGAGGAGTATTCTCATTCAAGGCTTGCTCAACCATCAACCAAGGTAGGTTTCATGACCATTCCATGTTGTTTAAAGTATTGGGAAGCTAAGACAATTGAAACATAGAAGAACATAAAAAATGGGTCATGAATGAGGGAATAGTGTCACTATTGGGAGATGGTTGAATGGAATCATGAAAGTTTATATGCTATGATTATGAATACGTTGTAAATGATGTTTAGGTCATGAAATAAGTATTATATACAAGGAAATGTGACAACGAACTGTAACCATAAATGCAAAGGAAATTGGGGAAAAATGATGGAACGTAGTGAATATATATAAATGATGGTTGTTGATTGTAATAATGTGGATGTTGTTGAGAACGTTGGGGGTTGATAGGGACTATGGGAAAAGTAGTATAAATAAAGGAATTTCTGCCCAATTTTCCCTAGAAATAACGACGAGTTTTAAAGCCGATTAACTAATGTTAATACGATTCTCTCGTGAAGGTAACGACGTGACCTCGAAGGAAGACGAGTGATCGATAGTGTAGCTAAGTGAAAAGGTATGTGAGGCTAGCCTTTCTTTCTAATGGCATGAATCCTATAGTATAAGTTCCTTTACTCTTCATGAGTTCCTATATCCATAACTATCCACATAAAATAAGAGATATGATACGATGATGCCATGTTTATAATGATATTAATCATTGCTTACACTCACCTTATATACTAATTCCTTCAAGGTGAGGCAGAATGTCAATAATTTCTCCATAATGACATCGGGGGATCACGACCTTACGTCACCCCGATAGGATATAGATGATCTTGAGCCTTATGCATGTACTATGATAAGATAAGCATATTATGATAAGCATATGATTATAAGTATTTTATGATGAGCATGTCACGATTGCATCACACCGCGCCTAGTTGGCCGGGCAGTCACCGCTAAGGTGGGCAACTATACGGATACACCATGACCATTTTGGCATGGGCAGACACCACTAGTGGGCGGCATGAGATGGTACCCCAGACGCGGGAGGCCTGGACGAGGGCTAATATTACTGATTATCACACCGTTCCGATATGGACGGGCAGCTTGCATGTCATGCATATACGATATGATGATAAGTGTGAGTAAGACAGCATGCATCACTTCTCTTATGATTATCATTCAGATTCAGATGTTCATATTGATGTTCTCATTATATTATTGTGTAGTCCTTCTTCATTGTTCATGCCTCTCATACTCAGTACAATATTCGTACTGATGTCCTTTTTCTTTGGACGCTGTGTTCATGCCCACAGGTAGACAGGGAGGTGAGCTAGATCCAGATCCATAGCAGCGGTCAGCTGAGTGAGAGCACTCCATTGTCCGGAGGTGCTTATGCTCATTCTGTTGTTATATAGATGCATATTTTGGGCACCATGGAGTCTTGTTCCATCTATGTGTCTTCAGTCTGTCAGTAGAGGCTCGTAGATACGCAGTGTGGGTTAGATGGTCTCACAAGATGTTACTATATGTATATGTTATTTTGATAGCTGAGAGGAAAATGTATATAAAGCATTTATGTTTCTACTTAAAATATGATTTTTCCTGCATTTCGTGTATAAAATTTGCAAAGAAGTATTAAATGAGTAAGATGAGCATTAGAACGAGTGGTGCTCGGTGGCTAGCCCCGGGTACCCGTCGCGGCCCCTAGCTGGGTCGTGACAAAAGTGGTATCAGAGCAGTTCGTCCTAGGAAGTGTCTACGAGCCGTGTCTAGTGGAGTCTTGTTTATGGTGTGTAGCGCGCCACACTAATAAACAAAAGGCTATAGGGCATTTAGGAAAATGACCGTCATTCTTCTTATTAGATCGTGCGATAGAGCCATGCGTAAGATTTTACCCTCCCTAATATTATGCTGTGATTTCATAATGCCGCCAAAGGGGAAAGCTACACCTTCCCAGAAGGGTAAAGCTACGACAAAAAGACGGGCAGAAAGAGAGCCTCTGATGAATGTAGAAGAGGGAATCACAAAATGAGGCCCCGCCCGATATAGAAGAGCAAGGAGGAGCCTCAGCTCCCATCCCTCCACAGGGTGCTTCGGGTCGGCAAGTGACCGAGGCCATACACTTATTGACACAATTGGTTGCCACCCAGGCACAACGACAGAATGCGGGCCCGAGTGATCGCTCCGCCAGTACGAAAGCCCATGATTTCCTGACTTTTAATCCTCCAAAATTTTTCGGGTCGAAGCCAGGTGAGGACCCACAAGGATTTATCGATGAGATGTTGAGGACGCTGAAACTTATGCATGCTTCTGAGACTGAATCGGTAGAGTTGGCTTCTTATAGACTCCGCGATGTGGCGGTACTATGGTATAACAACTGGATAGTGTCGAGATCAGAAAATGCGCCTCCTCCTGTTTGGCAAGAGTTTGTTGACGCCTTTATTCATCATTATTTTCCACCCGAGGTCCGCCGAGCTAGAGCGGACAGGTTCCTGAATTTGAAGCAAGGAAGCATGAGTGCTCGGGAGTATAGCATGCAGTTTAATTCCCTGGCCAGGTATGCCCCGACTATGGTGGCCGATATGGGCGATCGTGTGCACAGATTTGTGAGTGGTTTGGGGCCACACTTATTTAGAGATTGCTTGACAGTCTCGTTGCAAGACGGGATGGATATTTCCCGAATACAGGCACATGCTCAGAATCTTGAGGAACGACAACAGCTGCAGAGAAGTGATCGTGATAATGACAGAAGGCAAGGCAAGAGAGCTAGATCCATGAGAGCGAGCAGTGAATATAGAGGGGGACCGAGACAGGTGCATTCTAGGCACTCAGGTCAGTCAGCGACCAGTGCGCCTCCCAAATTCTCAGACAGGAGGTTTGATCGTTCTTTTCATACAGGACAGGGCCAGAGTTCGAGGGCCTCAGATTCTCAGTTCAGAGGAGATCCCAGTCAGAGGAGACCCTCAGTACCGCGGTGTAGCCAGTGCGGTAGATTGCATTCTGGACAATGTCGTCAGGGTTCGGATGCCTGTTATGCCTGCGGGCAGGTTGGTCATATGATGAGAGATTTCCCTTCATCAAGAGGTAGGGTTGGGACTCAGCCCACAGATTTAGCGGCGGGATCTTGCTCAGTACGCCCGACAGCACAGACTTCTCAAACTACAGCAGGTAGAGGCAGAGGTAGAGGGGGAGCATCTACTTCAGGTGTTGTTCAGCCCCGCGTATATGCTTTGGCAGGGCGACAGGATCTTGAGTCCTCCCCAGATGTTGTCACAGGTACCTTGACTATATTCTCCCGTGATGCATATGCTTTGATCGATCCGGGTTCTACTTTCTCTTATGTTACCCCATATGTTGCTGATTGTATTGGGGCGAAACCCGAGTCGATTAAACCTTTTGAGGTGTTCACTCCGGTTGGTGATCCGGTAATAGCGAGGAAAGTGTACAAAAATTGTGTCATTGTGATATGTGATCGTCAGACCAAGGCCGATTTAATTGAGCTGGAAATGGTAGACTTTGATGTAATAATGGGCATGGATTGGTTGGCGTCGTGCTATGCTAATGTCGATTGCCGGACGAAAGTGGTTCGATTCGAATTTCCGGGAGAGCCCATACTTGAATGGAAGGGTAAAACTATTATAGCCCGTATTTTGTACGTTCGGATATTTCAAGGTAGTCGTGGTAAGTTAAGGGCAAGACTATTTTCCAAAGTTATTTTAATATACAAGTTGTTTATTAGTATGAAAATATTGAGAAAGGCTAAGGGTAAAGAGGGAAATTCACAAAGTGGTTCATGGTAATATTGTGGAAGGCTATGGGCAAAATGGGAATTTCACAAAATATTCAAGAAGGTTCTTGAAGGGGCCATTTTGGCCGTGTGGCATATGTCCATATTTTTATTAAATGGGGCTAATTATAAATATATATATGGACCAAAGCTTATATAACAAGACAAGTGGTCATATTTGTTTATTTTAAGAAAGTTCAAGAAAAAGGGAGAAGGGGACATGTGTCCACCTTGTGTTGGTAGAATCCATATATATATATATATATATAGAGATGAGTAATGAAAAAGCAAGAGAATTATTCATCTTTTTACAACACAAGAAACTTGAGAAGAGGAGAAGGGGCTATTCGGCCATGGCTAGCCAAATTTGGCTCCATGGAAAATTTATCAAAAAAATATTTTCTTCTAGTATTCCAACTAATTTGAAGGCCCTAATTAATATGGAGTGGTTGTTGGAGCAATAAAACCATTCATTCTTGCAAGGCACAACTCTAGCCAAGTTGAAGAGCTAAGTGGAAAAGGTAAGGTTTGATCCTCTTTTATATGTTGTGGATGGTTTGTATATGTTGTAGAGTGAAGAAATGGATGAAATTCATGAAACATGTGTGTGTAGGGGTGTGGCCGAATAGGGGTTGAATTGGTGAGATGTGATGAATTGATTTTACTTAGTATTTTAATTGTTGTTGTGGTAGATTCTATGATGTAAAATGAGGATTTAGTGGTTTTAAATGAAGTGGAAATCGTTTGTGGATTGTTGAAGAAGTTAATGTGATATTAGTATGGTTTCTTATATTTTATGAATGATATTGTTAATGTGTAGGTTGTAAATATAATTCATGAATTTGGAAGGGAGACATGTGTTTGGAAGATTGTAAGTCGGGTTGTTGTGATTGAATATGAAAGAAGGAAATGTGTTGTTATCGTTCTTGTTGAATTTGGAAGGTTTCGGGTGAAGTGGTATGTTGGTTGGGTTGTTTGAACATTATGTGAATTGTTTTAAAGTTCTTGAACCATGTTAGAATATATTTTGGATTGATTGTTGAAGTTGTTAGTGTGATTGTTGGTATTGTTGTTGATAATTTGGCCGAGTTGAATTCTCGGATTGTTGTTGATAAATTGGCCGAGTTAGATTCTCGGGGATGGTGTATTTACAGGGGAAGTGCTGCCGAAATTTTGGCAGGTCATAAGTGAATTTATTTGAAAGACTATGACAAGTGTGTATGACGACGAATTTAATGATTGTGTGAATTCTTTTGAATGTAGACTAGCAAGCTTGGATAAATAAGCGTAGCTAATAGGACGTGGAACAGGTATGTAAGGCTTACCCTTTCTGTCTTTTGGCATGATCCTTATGAAACGAGCAGATGACGTATATGTATGGTTTCAAAGAAATTTCTGTTCTTAGAGCCACTAGGATGGCTAATATTCTTGACTTCCATAAGCTATTTCATATGGTTTTGATGTGTATCTATGATGTCCGAAGGTCTACTTGATATGTTTCCGAATGGCTTTCGAGAGATAAGTGATATGACTAGTGTCTTGATTTTCAAATGATAGCACGTTTGAGTATTCCATTGAGTCTTTGATATATTTTGATACCTACATATGGTTCCAAAAGCTCTATTTGATTTGATCCATAACGATATTCGAAAGGTACTTGATATGATTATTGCTTTGGTTTTCCAAAAGAATAGCTTCTGAAACGTTCGTAGAAGATTCGGTACTAAAATGTCCATAACTTTCTTATACTAACTCGGATTGACTCGAAACGTGGTTATAATCTTATTCTATGTCCTCTTAACGCTGTTATTCGTTGCCAGTCTCATCTTATAATAATTGCTCCTTCAAGGTGGGACAATGCCATGATGATTATTCCATAATATATTCGGAGGTTACCGACCTTACGTCACTCCGATAGAGACATAACATTCTTTGGGCTCTCCTGCATGCTGCTTACATGATATATGTATTTGCAATATGTATATGATACATGAACATGATATATGTATATGTATATGGGGTAATGGGAAAGGTGAGGCGCTATAGACGCATAGCCACCTGATCAGTTGGTATAATATGATATCGTCCCGGACGCGGGATGCCCGGACGCGGGATATATGGATAAATGGATCGGGCTGCATGTTCCACAACAATATAATATATAAATGGATCGGGCTGCACGTTCCGCAGCAATATAATATATATATATATATATGGATCGGGCTGCACGTTCCGCAGCACTAAGCATGCATGGTACCCGCCAAAAGGCACTCATATGTACAGGTTGCTTTTTTATCTCACGATACGCTCTACATTTCCTTAGTGTCTTTATTCATGCTATGTACCCCTCGTATGTTATTATTCATGCCTTACATGCTCGGTACATTGCTCATACTGACCCCCTTTCTTCGGGGGTTGCGTTTCATGTCGCGCAGGTACACCCAGATGAGTAGAAGCCATTATAGAAGATGTTCCAGCGAAGTTGACAAGCTCCATTTGTCCCTGGAGTGTTGCCGGGTCAGAGTTTTATGCTATGATGTCTTGGTTGAAGTTAGAGACTTTGCAAACAGAGTCGTGGGTATAGAATGTCGGTATTGTAAGCGGTTCCACCGGCCGATGCGTCATTATGTTTTATGTTACAAGTTTTATGTGATGACAGATTTTACTCAATTTGAGCACGATGAAAAGAACGATTTTGAGAGCCTTACTATGTATTTCATTTTATTTGATTTAAGAATTCAAAGAGATTATGTATGTAATAAGAGTCAGCGGGTTCGCTCGGCCCTAAATAAGGGTCGGGTGCCCATCACACCCTAAGTAAGATTATGGTGTGACAAAGTGGTATCAGAGCAGGTCGTCCTAGGGGTTGTCTGCAAAGTCGTGTCCAGTAGAGTCCTGTTTATGGGTGTGAAGCCGGCCACATTTACAAACATGAGGTTGCGGGGCATCTAGGGATTGTTGACCTTCTTTCTGTCTTAGATCGTGCGATAGAGCCAAGTCATAGGAAAATCAGATTCCTTATATAAGCCTTACATACGACGGAATAAGGTGAGTGACGATATGGCAAGTCACAGAGGTAAGTCTTGATATATTTGTTCTGTTACCTGAAACTGGAACTACTGGATGGCAGGAATGTGTCATATAGCCGTATGTTCTGTGAGGTACTGTCGATATTTGCTACATACAGATTTTGAATAGTAAGAATGGTAAAGGAGATTCTGCCAGAATTGTTGGGTATGCCTAACAGGAAGAAGCGTGAAAAGGAAATACCGTAAGCAGACGATAAGTGGGATGTGATGTTTTAGAGGAGCTACGGATTTGGGGCATGGTGTGAAAAATAACAGCGAGAAAGACGATTAGCAGTCCAGAGGATTAAAATGGATAACATTCGAGGTTTAGTAGGAGCAAGGTCTGTTGGAGGATTTAGAGAAAGTCGAGAATCAGTTTTGCTATAGATTGTTATACAAGAATGGTGAGTGGGAATCCGAACAGACTGATACCCGAGTACTTACAAGTAACGGCGACGAAGGTATATTTGTTACCATCAGGAATCTGGGAATCTAGGACGAAAGGTAGTGATACACGAAGGTGAAGGGTGAATATTGAGGATTGAAAAGGGTAAAATAGTAATTGTAAAGGGAAGGACGTGTTATGAAAATGTCTCGGAATCTGTAAGACTTCGACTTAATCCAGATTATGTAATGAAGTTCATGCGGAAAGGTGGACGCGGTTATATCAGCATTAATGCACCGAATTTCATCGAAAATTCAAGGTTAAGCGTGCTGGGGTGAGAGAAATTTTAGGATGGGTGATGTCACACCCTCATCTTGATAGGGCATGATGGGCACCCGACTCTCTTCAAAGTCCAGCGAGCCCTTTAACATTCGCTGTACCAAAACCTGTCATTTCAAAAACTTTTAAAACATGGAGTTTTTTCCAAGTAGAGATCATTATCTTTATACAGAGTATGAAAAACTTTCAATCAATTGCTTACTTTGAACCAACTGGAATCATCTGAAAATACATATATTTTTTTCATCTACAAATGACCGCACTTCTCGACGCCCTATCCACAGGACACTGTTTGCAATGTCTCTAACATATACAAAATACCATAACAACAGTACTTGACTCGGCAATACTCCGAACTGAGATGGAGCTCGCCAATCCCGCTGGAACACCTTCTAGCAAATTCTTCTACTCATCTGGGTGTACCTGCGTGGCATGAAACGCAGCCCCCGAAGAAAGGGGGTCAGTACGGAATATGTACTGAATATGTAAAGCATTACTGAATCATAAACAAGGAGAAGCATAACAGTAAGCAAGTTTAGAAGCAACCAGGGAGTACCTGGAACAACATTTTGAACCATGCCATATAGTACTTTGCACAATTTCTAGCATACACAATATAAACACAGCATACACAAATTCTAGAACCCACAGTATAAATATAATATCGCAATAGTCCCTTCGGACGGCCGCTTCCGGCTCAATAATAATGATGGCCGCTTCGGGCAGCCGCTTCCGGCATAATAATAATGATGTCCCCTTTGGGCAGCCGCTTCCGGCATAATAATAATGATGGCCCCTTCGGGCAGCCGCTTCCGGCATAATATTAATGATGGCACCTTCGGGCATGCCGCTTTCGGCATAATAATAATAATGGCCCCTTCGGGCATCCGCTTTCGGCATAATAATAATGATGGCCCCTTCGGGCATGCCGCTTCCGGCATAATAATAATGATGGCCCCTTCGGGCATGCCGGTCCTGACATAATAAGACCCTGGCCCCTTCGGGCATAATAATAATAATGATGGCATGAAATGTAAACATAAGTCATAAATGGAATGAAAAAGGTAAGACCTCGCACCCCGTTCGGAGTGGTTTTGAAAAATTAATTAGTAAAATCTCGCACCCCCTTCGGAGTGGTTTTGAAAGTCTAAATAGTAAAATCTCGCACCCCTTCAGAATGGTTTTGGAAATCAAACTTTATATTTCCTTTAGTATAAAACTAGTTTTCTCGAAATCATTAGTAAAATCATAAACACATTTCAAGTCAATCCGAGTTAGCATAAGAAAGTTATGGACATTATTCAAATCTAACTTTATGTTTCCTTTAGTATAAAACTAATTTCCTCGAAATTATTAGTGAAACCATATGCACAACTCAATTGGCATAATGTAAACTGAGGCCATATGTTATACAGCACGCTCAGACATAAGCTGAGGCCATAGCACACTCAGACTTAAGCCGAGGCCATACGTTATATAACACGCTCAGTCGCGTTAATTATTATTGACGTCATGTATGCAATAAAACCCTTTTCATTTGTCTCCTTCGAGACTCACAAATTTAAATGTAAAATGCATAGTTAAGAGAAAGACCTTATGAACGTCCCCTTCGGGATTTAGACAACATTATGAAATCGTAAAACCTGAGAATGCCCCTTCGAGCTTAAGAGGTCAAAGAACTCGGGATATCCTACATCTAGGAATGGATTCATTAGGGATATCGTTACGCTACGTTTCCAAAACAATCTGAGTTAGCCTATGAAGGTTAGGAACGTTATTCATTATAGAAACCTCTACGAACGTTTCTAAAACAATCTGAGTTCGCTTATGAAATTTATGAACATTACTACTTATAGAACTATTTAGACTTTTCTTGTTATTCAATCATACAATAAGCTCGGCTATACTAAGTATACTCATATCAAGAAGTGAATAATAATCATTAACAAGCTCGGAATCAAGAATAGAGTTACCCCAAGATACATATCATACTTTACTCAGCTCTAGGACATGTCAAAAGAAAGAAAGGGTAAGCCTTACATACTTGTCCCACGTCCAATTAGCTACGCTTATTCGTCCAAACTTGCTAGTCTACATTCAAGAGAATTGACATAATCATTAGACTCATCGACATATGCTTGTCTTAGTCCTTCAAATGAATTCATTTATATTCTGCCGAAATTTCAGCAGCATTTCCCCTGTAAATACAACCATCCCCGAGAATCCAACTCGGCCAAATTATCAACAACAATCCGAGAATTCAACTCGGCCAAATTATCAACAACAATACCAACAATCATACTAACAACTTCAACAATCAACTCAAGACGCATTCTAACGTTAGTAACTTTCTTCTACATAATTCGACAACATCCCATTTATATTCAATTCAACCACATATAATCAAGCCAACACCAGTGATCTCATATCCAAGTGTTAATTCGGAATCATTCTAACATGACTCAAGAACACTTCAAACAATTCACACAACATTCAAACAACCCAACCAACATACTACTTCACCCGAAACCTTCCAAACTCAACAAGAACAATAACAACATATTTCCTTCTTTCAATTTCATAAACTACACCAACAATCTACACATTAGCAACATTATCTTCCATAAATGCAAGAAGACTATAGTGAAATCACATTAACTTCTAAAACAACTCTCCAACCATTACAACTCCACTAGGATCATTAAACTTTCATTTTCATCATAGATTCCATTACAACAACAACCAAAATACTAGATAAAATTAGTTCATCATCCCTACACAATACAACACATACACGGCCACACATAGCATATACACGGCCAAACACCAACACACAAAATTTCATGAATTTCCACATACTACAACATACACAACCATCCACAACATATAAAAGAAGATTAATTCTTACCTTTTTCCCTTAACTTCTCACTTGGCTATAATTATGAACTTGCCACAAGGAGGGGTCTACTTGCTCCAACAATTATACCACGTTAAAGAGGACCTTCAAATTAGTAGGAATGCTTGAAGAAAATACTTTTTTTGATGAAGATTTCCAAGGGTTCCTTTTTCTTGCTCTATGGCCGAATGGCCCTCTCCGTGTTTCCTCTCCAAGTTTCTTGAAATTTCCAAAAGATGAAGATGAAAAGTATGACCATTAAGTCATCATTTGGGTCTTATTTATTTTAATTCCATGTGGGCCTTGGCCCACTTCAACATGGCCGGCCACTTTGGCCCAAATTATCCAAGCCAAATCTTTTTTTTTTGTTTTGTAATTCATGAAAATTTATTTTTCCAAATTCCAATTTTGCCCTTGGCCTTCCTCCGTATTTTCTATGAGCCATCTTACGAATTTTCCTTTTCGCCCCTAGCCTTTCTTAATATTTCCACATCAAAACTTTCATGAACAACTTGTGTGCTAAACAAGGTCAAACATATAGCCTTGCCCTTAACTTCTCGCAATTATCTTGAATTAACCGAATACGCAAAATACGGGATATAACATCCTCCCCCCTTTAGAACATTTGTCCTCGAATGTTCAACTGGCCTTATGGGGGTGTTATAACACTTCGGGAGGGTCTCTCTTATAGTTGTCCTTTGCTTCATGTCCATTCCTTATCTTTCACCCTGTTTTCTTTATAATCGAACTCCTCGGTCTTCACATGAATCCTCATTCCATGTCATGGGTTTTCTAATCAACTGCGCCAACTTATTATCCTTGTCCTTCGTACTCCCACATGTTCTTCCTATTTTTCTCTTATATCTACATTTATAGAACTTTTAGAACACTTCCCAGGGGGTCACCCATCCCAAAATTTCTCTCGTCCCAGCACGCTTAACCTTGAAACTTCGGTGAAATCCAGTGCATTAATGCCGATATAATCGCATCCACTTCTTCGCGTGACCTCCATTACATGATCTGGAGCAAGTCGAAGTCTTACAGATTCCAAGACATCCTCGTAACACGTCTTTCTCCTTAACAATTACTAATTTAGCCTTTTCGAAAAGAACCCCTAATATTTACTTTCACTTCATTCCCCCAACTTTACATTTCAATCAGATTCCAATATTCTTACCTTGTCCAACATGCCTCTTCCGCACCGTTACTTGCCACTGCACTCTGTAACTGCTAATGTCATCGGTCGCTTCCTTCTGTCGATGTCGTCCTTCAGCTTAAATCAAAGGTTAGTACAAGGGACTTCATTTCCTACAACTGGGCTCTATCGCACGGTCTTAGACATGAAAGAAAGGATGACACCCTATTAATGTCTCGTAGCCTCCTGTTTATCGATGTAGTGCACAACACACCGATAAACAAGACCCTACTAGACACGACTTTGCAGACAACCCCTAGGACGACCTACTCTGATACCACTTTGTCACACCCTCATCTTGATAGGGCATGATGGGCACCCGACTCTCTTCAGAGTCGAGCGAGCCCTTAAACATTCGCTTTACCAAAACCTGTCATTTCAAAAACTTTTAAAACATGGAGTTTTTTCCAAGTAGAGTTCATTATCTTTCTACAGAGTATGAAAAACTTTCAATCAATTGTTTACTTTGAACCAACTGGAATCATCTGAAAATACATATTTTTTTTTCATCTACAAATGACCGCACTTCTCGACGCCCTATCCACAGGACACTGTTTGCAATGTCTCTAACATATACAAAATACCATAACAACAGTACTTGACTCGGCAATACTCCGAACTGAGATGGAGCTCGCCAATCCCTCTGGAACACCTTCTAGCAAATTCTTCTACTCATCTGGGTGTACCTGCGTGGCATGAAACGCAGCCCCCGAAGAAATGGGGTCAGTACGGAATATGTACTGAATATGTAAAGCATTACTGAATCATAAACAAGGAGAAGCATAACAGTAAGCAAGTTTAGAAGCAACCCAGGAGTACCTAGAACAACATTTCGAACCATGCCATATAGTACTTTGCACAATTTCTAGCATACACAATATAAACACAGCATACACAAATTCTAGAACCCACAGTATAAATATAATATCGCATTAGTCCCTTTGGACGGCCGCTTCCGGCTCAATAATAATGATGGCCCCTTCGGGCAGTCGCTTCCGGCCTAATAATAATGATGGCCCCTTCGGGCAGCCGCTTCCGGCATAATAATAATGATGGCCCCTTCGGGCAGCCGCTTCAGGCATAATAATAATGATGGCCCCTTCGTGCATGCCGCTTCCGGCATAATAATAATGATGGCCCCTTCGGTGTCACGACCCAGCTAGGGGCCGCGACGGGTACCTGGAGCTAGTTACCGAGCACCGCTCACTCTACTACTTATCTTGCTCATTTAATACTCTTTTATCAATTTTACATACCAATTGTAGAAAAATCATATTTAATCGAAACATAAATACTCTATATACATTTGCCTCTCGGCCATCAAAATAATATACATATATATGAAAACCTCTTGTGAGACCATCTAACCCACACTGCGTATCTACGAGCCTCTACCAACATAATGAATACATGGACGGAACAAGACTCCGACATGCCCAAAATATGCATATATGAATGTACATCAAAAGAAGAGCCATAAGCACCTCCGAACAATGGAGTGCTATCTATCAGCTGACAGCTATTGAGGACCTGGACCAAGCTCTCCTCCCTGTCTACCTGTGGGCATGAACACAACGTCTGAAGAAAGGACGTCAGTACGAATATTGTACCGAGTATGAGAGGCATATATAATGAAAGGAGATATCAATAGTATGGGAATAACATCAACATGAAACATCTGAATCTGACTGATAATCATAATTGAAGTACTGTATGCTGTTTTACTCATACTCATCATCATAACATGTATGCATCATATGCAAGCAGCCCGTCCATGTCGGAAGGGTGTGATAATCAATAATATTAGTTCGCGTCCAGGCCTCCCGCGTCCGGGGTACCATCTCATGCCGCCCACTAGTGGTGTCTGCCCACGCCTGTAGGTCGTGGTGTATCCGTATCGCCGCCCGCCGAAGCGGTGTCTGCCCGGCCAACTAGGCCCTGTGTGAAATGCTCATGACATGCTCAATGTAAATGCTCATAGCAATATGCTTATCATAAAATACTTATCTTATCATAGTGTGTATATATGACTCATTATCAACTTTACTCTATCGGGGTGACGTAAGGTCGTGATGCCCCGATTACATTATGGAACCATCATGGACATTCTGCCTCACCTTGAAAGGACTAGTACATAAGGTGAGTGTAGGCAAGGAATAACATCATCATCATTCTAGTGTCATCATATCGTATAACTTATCTCATATAGACATTCATAAGTATAAGCTTTTAACTTCTTAGAATGTAAGAACTCACGAAAGAAATAGGGATTCAAGTTAAAAGATTAATGCCTTTAGAAAGAAGGACTAGCCTCACATACCTTGGTCGTTTAGCTAAGATATCGCTCACTTGTTCTCCGTCGATATCACGTCGTTACCTTCATAAGAGAATCCGTATCAACATTAGTAAACTAACTACAAGAACGCATCGCTAATTCTAGGAAAAGTCGGACAAAGCTTCCTTTGCTCATACCATTTTTCTCATGTTTTATATCAACTCCCAACATTCATAATATTACTCGCAATATCATAATCGACAATCGTCATTTACGTACATTTGGCAAAATCCACCATTTTCCTCCAATTTTTCCTTATTTCTACTTCTAGCTCATCCTTGCGTTTTCATGCATTTAATGCTTGTTTCATGATATAAACATCATTTATAACGTATTAGTACTCACAACACTTCAATATTCATAGTTCAATTCCACTATCATTCATTTATGTCACTATTCACCCAATAATGACCCATTTCTATGTTCTTCTACATTTCAAGTGTCTAAGCTTTCCAATACTTCAAACAACATGGAATAATCATGAAACTTACCTTGGATGATGGTTGAACAATCCTTAAGTTGAAACACTTCAATTAGCCAAAACCCTAGTTCCACCTTCTTGGGAATTTCATGACTTAGAAGATCCTTTGATGTGTTCTTACACTTATTTTTGTGAATTTGGTGTTGTTGGTCTTGATGTTCTTTTGATTCTTTGGGATTTCTATAGATGAAGTATGTGGAGAGGTCTAGAAGTTTCTTGAGTTGGTTGAATGAATAATGAGTTGAAATGAGGCTTAACTCCCCTTTAAAAATCACAAATCTGATCTTTAATGAATTCTTGTCGGGATGAACAGTGGTCGTAAATTGCAGTTTACGGACCGTATTGTGGTTTACGGTCCGTCCTCCATGGTCATTTTTAATCATCCCAGAAACAGAAAGTTTGGCTGGGGATTATGGCAATTTACGACTGAGGTTTACGGTCCGTAAACCAGTTTACGGGCCGTCCTCCAAGTCGTATTGAACCATTTTCACAATTTACAGAAAGTTGAGATTTTTTACAAGCTGGAGGACGACTGCACTATACGGTCCGTAAATCACTTTACGGGCCGTATACTGCCATATACGACCACTGGGCTGAAAAAGTTTCCGCGACTTTCTTATTTCCAAAAATTCTTAATTAGCCATTCCCGACTTAATAAAACATCATTCACTCAAACTCTTCATCATTCCACTCATCATACAAGTACAGAGAAATTTCCGAGGTGTAACATTCTTCCCCCCTTTTTGGAACATTCGTCCTCGAATGTTCGACACTCGGGGATTCTGGAATTTTTTTGCCAGAGTTTCCTTTGTAAATCGGATACTACCTTTCCATTACAACAACCCACAATATCTTCGCCTCACAGGGCTATATCACAATATCAACACATTTATGGCCACACACGACAAAAAACATAAAACTAAAACATACATACCTTACACCATCGACGTCTTATCTTGAATCTCTTCTGGGGATTGGAACCAATGGGGGTACATAGATTTCATCTTCTCCTCTGCTTCCCAAGTCATTTCTTCCCGATTATTGTTCCGCCATAGAACTTTGACTGAAGCAACCTCTTTATTCCGAAGCCTTCGTACTTGTCTATCCAAAATGGCAGTGGGCATTTCCTCGTATGTTAGCTTCTCTGTTACTTGCATATCATGAACCGGAACTATTCTTTTTGGGTCTCCAATACACTTGCGGAGCATCGAAACATGGAATACTGGATGCACGGATTCGAGCTCTGAAGGCAAGTCCAATTTATAGGCTACTCGACTAACCTTGCGAATGATTTGGTAGGGTCCAATATATCTAGGACTTAGCTTTCCCTTCTTGCCAAATCTCATCACTCCCTTCATCGGCGATACCTTCAGGAACACCCAATCGCCCATTTGAAATTCCAAATCTCGTCGGCGATTATCTGCATAAGACTTTTGGCGACTTTGAGCTGTTAACAGTCGGTCTCGAATTGCTTTAACCTTTTCAACTTCTTGTTGGATCAAGTCGGGGCCTATCAATTGTACTTCTCTGGTTTCAAACCATCCAATTGGAGATCTGCATTTTCTTCCATATAAGGCTTCATACGGGCCATTTGAATGCTGGAATGATAGATGTTATTATAGGCAAATTCAATAAGAGGCAAATGCTCATCCCAACTACCGCCAAAGTCCAATACACATGCCCGTAGCATATCCTCTAAGGTCTGAATAGTGCGCTCGGCTTGTTCGTCAGTCTGCGGATGGAACGCCGTGTTGAGCTTAAATTGGGTACCTAGACCTTCTTGAAAGGACTTCCAAAACTTGGCTGTGAACTGTGCCCCTCTGTCTGTGATAATGGCCAAAGGAATACCGTGAAGTCGTACAATCTCCTTGAGATACAATTTAGCATAATCTTCCGCTGAATATGTGGTCCTAACGGGGAGAAAATGAGCTGCTTTCGTGATTCTATCCACGATCACCCATATAGAATCATACTTCCCTCGTGTACGGGGTAATCCTACCACAAAATCCATGTTAATTTCTTCCCATTTCCACATAGGAATTTCCATTGCTTGCAATAACCCTCCTGGCTTTTGATGCTCGGCCTTCACTTGCTGGCAATTCGGATACTGTGCTACAAATTCTACTATGTCTCGCTTCATGCCATCCCACCAGTATACCAATTTGAGATCGTGGTACATCTTGGTTGCACCTCGATGAATAGAATACCGGGAATAATGTGCTTCCCCTAAAATCCGTTGGTTCAAGTTTGCCACATTCGGTATACATAGCAGGCCTTGATATCTAAGAACCCCTTCTATGGAAACTTCGAATGGAGACTCTTCGTTTTCCTGAGATAGATCTCGATAGTGGCTTAACTGAGGGTCTTCATATTGTCGTTCCTTCACTTCTAGATTCAATGATGAAACTGTGGGGTCATTGACGCTAATACCTGCATCTCCTGAATCAATTGGCCGTAGGCCGAGACTTGCTAACCGATGGACCTCAAGAACCATTTCTTGCTTTTCTGAAGGAACTCCACACAAACTACCCATCGATCGGCGGCTAAGTGCATCCGCTACTACATTCACCTTCCCTGGATGATATAGAATGTTCACATCGTAATCCTTCAGTAATTGTAACCATCGCCTTTGCCGCAAGTTCAACTCCTTCTGTTTGAAAATATATTGAAGGCTTTTGTGATCCGTATAGATGTCCATGTGCACACCATATAAGTAGTGTCTCCATATTTTCAATGTATGAATGACCGCAGCTAGCTCAAGATCATGAGTGGGGTAATTCTGTTCATGTTTTCGCAACTGTCTCGAAGCATATGCAATAACTTTCCCATTCTGCATCAATACACATCCTAATCCCACACCGGAGGCGTCACAATCCACTACATAGCCATCTGATCCTTCTGGAAGTGTTAGCACTGGCGCTGAGGTCAACCTTTTTTTCAGCTCTTGGAAGCTACGCTCACAGGCATCACTCCACTGGAATTTAGCCGACTTCTGGGTTAACTTTGTCAATGGGGCTGAAATAGATGAGAAGCCCTCTACGAATCTTCGATAATAACCTGCCAAACCTAGAAAACTACGAACTTCTGTAGGCATCGTAGGTCTTGGGCAAGTCTTCACAGCTTCTATTTTCTGAGTGTCGACTCGGATACCATCATCTGAAATAACATGGCCTAGAAATGCCACTGAGTTTAGCCAAAACTCGCACTTCGAAAACTTTGCATACAATTCCCGATCGCGAAGAACGCCAAGAACAATTCTTAGATGATCTGCATGTTCTGAGTCTGTGCGAGAATATACCAGGATATCGTCGATGAACACTATCACAAAGCGATCCAAAAACGGCCTAAACACATTATTCATTAAATTCATGAAAACTGTCGGGGCATTTGTCAACCCAAACGACATTACTCGAAACTCGTAGTGACCATATCTTGTCCTGAAGGCAGTCTTGGGAATGTTTTCTTCTCTGATCCTCACTTGATGATAACCCGATCTTAGGTCTATCTTGGAAAACCACTTACCACCTTGCAATTGATCGAACAAGTCGTCAATTCTGGGGAGGGGTTATCTGTTCTTTACCGTCACCTTGTTCAACTGCCTGTAATCAATACACATTCGTAGTGACCTATCTTTCTTTCTCACGAACAAGACTGACGCTCCCCACGACGATGAACTGGGTCTAATGAAACCTTTCTCAAGTATATCTTTTAGCTGTGCTTTTAGCTCTTTCAGTTCTGCTGGAGCCATTCGATACGGAGGAATAGAAATAGGCTCGGTGTTTTGTAATAAATCAATGGCAAAGTCGATTTCCCTTTCTGGAGGAAGGCCTGGTAATTCGTCGGGAAACACATCTGGGAATTCATTCACTACCGGGACTGACTGGAAAGTTGGCACTTCCGCTTCCGTCTCATGAACCCGAATTAGATGACAAATATAACCTTTGGCTATCATCTTTCTCGCCTTAAGGTAGGAAATAAACCTACCCTTTGGGGACGCTGTATTACCCTTCCACTCGAGTATGGGCTCTCCCAAAAATTGGAATCGAACTACCTTTGTCCGGCAACAAACATTAGCATAGCATGATGCCAACCAGTCCATACCCATAATTACGTCAAAATCTATCATCTCCAGTTCAATCAAATCAGCCCTTGTCTGATGATCACATATAATGAATACACAGTTCTTATATACTTGTCTCGCTATTACGGGATCACCAACCGGAGTGAATACCTCGAAAGGTTTAATTGGCTCAGGTCTCACCCCAACACAATCAGCGATATACGGAGTAATATATGAGAAGGTAGAACCCGGATCAACCAGAGCATATACATCACGGGAAAATATAGTCAAGGTACCTGTGACAACATCTGGGGAAGACTCCAGATCCTGTCGCCCAACTAAAGCATACACACGGGGCTGAACAACACCTGAAGTAGATGCTCCCCCTCTACCTCTGCCCCTACCTGCTGTAGTCTGAGGAGTCTGTGCTGTCGGGCGTGCTGAAGAAGAACCCGTTGCTGAACCTGTAGGATGAGTCCCAGCTCTATCTCTCGCTGAGGGGCAATCTCTCATCATGTGACCAACTTGCCCGCAAGCATAACAAGCATCCGAACCTTGACGACACTGTCCGGAATGTAGTTTGCCACACTGGCTACACCGCGGTACTGGAGGTCTCCTCTGGCTAAAGTCTCCCCTAGACTGCGAATTTGAGGCCCTCGAACTTTGCCCGTGGCCTGACTGAAAAGAATGGTCAACCCTCCTATCTGAGAATCTAGGAGGTGCACTAGTCACTGACTGACCTGAGTGCCTAGAATATGTCTTTCTCGGTCCCCCTCGGTCCTCACTGCTCTCCCCCATAGATCTAGCCCTCTTACCTTGTCTTCTGTCACCCTCGCGATCACTTCTCTGCTGTCGTTGTCGTTCCTCGAGGTTCTGAGCATGGGCCTGTATCCGGGAAATATCCATCCCGTCTTGCAAAGAGGCGGTCAGGCAATCTCTGAACAAGTGTGGTCCTAAACCACTCACAAATCTATAGACTCGGTCCCCCATGTCAGCCACCATAGTCGGAGCATACCTGGCCAATGAGTTTAATTGCATACTATACTCTCGGGCACTCATGCTTCCTTGTTTCAAATTCAAGAACCTGTCCGCTCGAGCTCGGCGGACTTCAGGTGGCAAGTAGTGACGAATAAAGGCATCTACAAACTCTTGCCACACGGGAGGTGGTGCATTCTCCCCTCTTGTTATCACCCAATTCTTATACCATAGTACCGCCACGTCGCGAAGTCTATATGAGGCCAACTCTACAGATTCAGTCTCAGAAGCATGCATAAGTGTTAACGTCCTCAGCATTTCATCGATAAAACCTTGTGGGTCCTCATCATGCTTCGACCCAAAAAATTCTGGAGGATTTAGAGTAAGGAAATCACGGGCTCTTGTACTAGCTGAACGATCACTTGGGCCCGCATTCTGTCGTTGTGCCTGAGCGGCAACCAACTGCGTCAATAAATGTATGGCCTCGGACACTTGTTGACCCAAAGCACCCGGTGGAGGAATCGGAGCTGAGGCTCCTCCCTGCTCTTCAACATTGGGCACGGCCTCACTTTGCGATTCACTTTCCTCTACATTTGCCAGAGGCTCTCTTTCCGCCTGCCTCTTTGTCGAAGCTTTGCCTTTCTGGCCAGCTGTAGCTTTTCCTTTCGGCGGCATTTTCTGAAACCATAACGCACTTTTAGGAATGATATAATCCTAGACATGGCTCTATCGCACGATCTCATGAGAAGAAGGATGGTCATTTTCCTAAATGCCCTGTAGCCTCTTGTTTATTAGCGTGGCGCGCAACACACCATAAACAAGACTCTACTAGACACGGCTCGTAGACACTTCCTAGGGCGAACTGCTCTGATACCACTTCTGTCACGACCCAGCTGGGGGCCGCGATGGGTACCCGGAGCTAGTTACCGAGCACCGCTCACTCTACTACTTATCTTGCTCATTTAATACTCTTTTATCAATTTTACATACCAATTGTAGGAAAATCATATTTAATCGAAACATAAATACTCTATATATATTTGCCTCTCGGCCATCAAAATAATATATATACATATGAAAACCTCTTGTGAG
Organism: Lycium barbarum; assembly: GCF_019175385.1. Classification (NCBI taxonomy): domain Eukaryota; kingdom Viridiplantae; phylum Streptophyta; class Magnoliopsida; order Solanales; family Solanaceae; genus Lycium; species Lycium barbarum. The sequence continues at coordinate 48,395,513 of NC_083348.1, read as the reverse complement.
ACCATTTAACCCACACTGCGTATCTACGAGCCTCTACCAACATAATGAATACATGGACGGAACAAGACTCCATCATGCCCAAAATATGCATATATGAATGTACATCAAAAGAAGAGCCATAAGCACCTCCGAACAATGGAGTGCTATCTATCAGCTGACAGCTACTGAGGACCTGGACCAAGCTCTCCTCCCTGTCTACCTGTGGGCATGAACACAGCGTCCGAAGAAAGGACATCAGTACGAATATTGTACCGAGTATGAGAGGCATACATAATGAAACGAGATATCAATAGTATGGGAATAAGATAAACATGAAACATCTGAATCTGACTGATAATCATAAATGAAGTAATGCATGCTGTCTTACTCATACTCATCATCATAACATGTATGCATCATATGCAAGCTGCCCGTCCATGTCGGAACAATGTGATAATCAATAATATTAGCCCGCGTCCAGGCCTCCCGCGTCCGGGGTACCATCTCATGCCGCCCACTAGTGGTGTCTGCCCACGCCCGTAGGTCGTGGTGTATCCGTATCGCCGCCCGCCGAAGCGGTGTCTGCCCGGCCAACTAGGACCGGTGTGAAATGCTCATGACATGCTCAATGTAAATGCTCATAGCAATATGCTTATCATAAAATACTTATCTTATCATAGTGCGTATGTATGACTCATGATCAACTTTACTCTATCGGGGTGACGTAAGGTCGTGATGCCCCGATTACATTATGGAACCATCATGGACATTCTGCCTCACCTTGAAAGGACTAGTACATAAGGTGAGTGTAGGCAAGGAATAACATCTTCATCATTCTAGTGTCATCATATCGTATAACTTATCTCATATAGACATTCATAAGTATAAGCTTTAAACTTCTTAGAATGTAAGAACTCACGAAAGAAATAGGGATTCAGGTTAAAAGATTCATGCCTGTAGAAAGAAGTACTATCCTCACATACCTTGGTCGTTTAGCTAAGATATCACTCACTTGTTCTCCGTCGATATCACGTCGTTACCTTCATAAGAGAATCCGTATCAACATTAGTAAACTAACTACAAGAACGCATCGCTAATTCTAGGAAAAGTCGGACAACGCTTCCTTCGCTCATACCATTTTTATCATGTTTTATGTCAACTCCCAACATTCATAATATTACTCGCAATATCATAATCGACAATCGTCATTTACGTACATTTGGCAAAATCCACCATTTTCCTCCAATTTTCACTTATTTCTACTTCTAGCTCATCCTTGCGTTTTCATGCATTTAATGCTTGTTTCATGATATAAACATCATTTATAACGTATTAGTACTCACAACACTTCAATATTCACAGTCCAATTCCACTATCATTCATTTATGTCACTATTCACCCAATAATGACCCATTTCTATGTTCTTTTACATTTCAAGTGTCTAAGCTTTCCAATACTTCAAACAACATGGAATAATCATGAAACTTACCTTGGATGATTGTTGAACAATCCTTAAGTTGAAACACTTCAATTAGCCAAAACCCTAGTTCCACCTTCTTGGGAATTTCTTGACTTAGAAGATCCTTTGATGTGTTGTTACACTTATTTTTGTGAATTTGGTGTTGTTGGTCTTGATGTTCTTTTGATTCTTTGGGATTTCTATAGATGAATTATGTGGAGAGGTCTAGAAGTTTCTTGAGTTGGTTGAATGAATAATGAGTTGAAATGAGGCTTAAGTCCCCTTTAAAAATCACAAATCTGATCTTTAATGAATTCTTGTCGGGATGAACAGTGGTCGAAAATTGCAGTTTACGGACCGTATTGTGGTTTACGGTCCGTCCTCCATAGTCGTTTTTAATCATCCCAAAAACAGAAAGTTTGGCTGGGGATTATGGCAATTTACGACTGAGGTTTACGGTCCGTAAACCAGTTTACGGGCCGTCCTCCAAGTCGTATTGAACCATTTTCACAATTTACAGAAAGTTGAGATTTTTGACAAGCTGGAGGACGACTGCACTATACGGTCCGTAAATCACTTTACGGGCCGTATACTGCCATATACGACCACCGGGCTGAAAAAATTTTCACGACTTTCTTATTTCCAAAAATTCTTAATTAGCCATTCCCGACTTAATAAAACATCATTCACTCAAACTCTTCATCATTCCACTCATCATACAAGTACGGAGAAATTTCCGAGGTGTAACATTCTTCCCCCCTTTTTGGAACATTCGTCCTCGAATGTTCGACACTCGGGGATTCTGGAAATTTTTTGCCAGAGTTTCCTTTGTAAATCGGATACTACCTTTCCATTACAACAACCCACAATATCTTCGCCTCACAGGGCTATATCACAATATCAACACATTTATGGCCACACACGACCAAAAACATAAAACTAAAACATACATACCTTACACCATCGACGTCTCATCTTAAATCTCTTCTGGGGATTGGAACCAATGGGGGTACATAGATTGCATCTTCTCCTCTGCTTCCCAGGTCATTTCTTCCCGATTATTGTTCCGCCATAGAACTTTGACTGAAGCAACCTCTTTATTCCGAAGCCTTCGTACTTGTCTATCCAAAATGACAGTGGGCATTTCCTCGTATGTTAGCTTCTCTGTTACTTGCACATCATCAACCGGAACTATTCTTGTTGGGTCTCCAATACACTTGCGGAGCATCGAAACATGGAATACTGGATGCACGGATTCGAGCTCTGAAGGCAAGTCCAATTTATAGGCTACTCGACTAACCTTGCGAATGATTTGGTAGGGTCCAATATATCTAGGACTTAGCTTTCCCTTCTTTCCAAATCTCATCACTCCCTTCATCGGCGATACCTTCAGGAACACCCAATCGCCCACTTGAAATTCCAAATCTCGTCGGCGATTATCTGCATAAGAATTTTGGCGACTTTGAGCTGTTAACAGTCGGTCTCGAATTGCTTTAACCTTTTCAACTGCTTGTTGGATCAAGTCAGGGCCTATCAATTGTACTTCTCCGGTTTCAAACCATCCAATTGGAGATCTGCATTTTCTTCCATATAAGGCTTCATACGGGCCATTTGAATGCTGGAATGATAGCTGTTATTATAGGCAAATTCAATAAGAGGCAAATGCTCATCCCAACTACCGCCAAAGTCCAATACACATGCCCGTAGCATATCCTCTAAGGTCTGAATAGTGCGCTCGGCTTGTTCGTCAGTCTGCGGATAGAACGCCGTGCTGAGCTTAAATTGGGTACCTAGACCTTCTTGAAAGGACTTCCAAAACTTGGTTGTGAACTGTGCCCCTCTGTCTGTGATAATGGCCAAAGGAATACCGTGAAGTCGTACAATCTCCTTGAGATACAATTTAGCATAATCTTCCGCTGAATATGTGGTCCTAACGGGGAGAAATGAGCTGCTTTCGTGATTCTATCCACGATCACCCATATAGAATCATACTTCCCTCGTGTACGGGGTAATCCTACCACAAAATCCATGTTAATTTCTTCCCATTTCCACGTAGGAATTTCCATTGCTTGCAATAACCCTCCTGGCTTTTGATGCTCGGCCTTCACTTGCTGGCAATTTGGATATTGTGCTACAAATTCTGCTATGTCTCGCTTCATGCCATCCCACAAGTATACCAATTTGAGATCGTGGTACATCTTGGTTGCACCTCGATGAATAGAATACCGGGAATAATGTGCTTCCCCTAAAATCCGTTGGCGCAAGTTTGCCACATTCGGTACACATAGCCGGCCTCGATATCTAAGAACCCCTTCTATGGAAACTTCGAATGGAGACTCTTCCTTTTCCTGAGATAGATCTCGATAGTGGCTTAACTGAGGGTCTTCATATTGGCGCTCCTTCACTTCTAGATTCAATGATGAAACTGTGGGGTCATTGACGCTAATACCTGCATCTCCTGAATCAATTGGCCGTACGCCGAGACTTGCTAACCGATGGACCTCACGAACCATTTCTCGCTTTTCTGAAGGAACTCCACACAAACTACCCATCGATCGGCGGCTAAGTGCATCCGCTACTACATTCGCCTTCCCTGGATGATATAGAATGTTCACATCGTAATCCTTCAGTAATTGTAACCATCGCCTTTGCCGCAAGTTCAACTCCTTCTGTTTGAAAATATATTGAAGGCTTTTGTGATCCGTATAGATGTACATGTGCACACCATATAAGTAGTGTCTCCATATTTTCAATGTATGAATGACCGCAGCTAGCTCAAGATCATGAGAGGGGTAATTCTGTTCATGTTTTCGCAACTGTCTCGAAGCATATGCAATAACTTTCCCAATCTGCATCAATACACATCCTAATCCCACACCGGAGGCGTCACAATACACTACATAGCCATCTGATCCTTCTGGAAGTGTTAGCACTGGCGCTGAGGTCAACCTTTTTTTCAACTCTTGGAAGCTACGCTCACAGGCATCACTCCACTGGAATTTAGCCGACTTCTGGGTTAACTTTGTCAATGGGGCTGAAATAGATGAGAAGCCCTCTACGAATCTTCGATAATAACCTGCCAAACCCAGAAAACTACGAACTTCTGTAGGCGTCGTAGGTCTTGGGCAAGTCTTCACAGCTTCTATTTTCTGAGTGTCGACTCAGATACCATCATCTGAAATAACATGGCCTAGAAATGCCACTGAGTTTAGCCAAAACTCACACTTCCAAAACTTTGCATACAATTCCCAATCTCGAAGAACGCCAAGAACACTATCACAAAGAATATACCAGGATATCGTCGATGAACACTATCACAAAGAGAACAATTCTTAGATGATCTGCATGTTCTGAGTCTGTGCGAGAATATACCAGGATATCGTCGATGAACACTATCACAAAGCGATCCAAAAACGGCCTAAACACATTATTCATTAAATTCATGAAAACTGCCGGGGCATTTGTCAACCCAAACTACATTACTCGAAACTCGTAGTGACCATATCTTGTCTTGTAGGCAGTCTTGGGAATGTCTTCTTCTCTGATCCTCGCTTGATGATAACCCGATCTTAGTTCTATCTTGGAAAACCACTTAGCACCTTGCAATTGATCGAACAAGTCGTCAATTCTGGGGAGGGGATATCTGTTCTTTACCGTCACCTTGTTCAACTGCCTGTAATCAATACACATTCGTAGTGACCCATCTTTCTTTCTCACGAACAAGACCGACGCTCCCTACGGCGATGAACTGGGTCTAATGAAACCCTTCTCAAGTAAATCTTTTAGCTGTGCTTTTAGCTCTTTCAGTTCTGCTGGAGCCATTCGATACGAAGGAATAGAAATAGGCTCGGTGTTTGGAAATAAATCAATGGCAAAGTCGATTTCCCTTTCTGGAGGAAGGCCTGGTAACTCGTCGGGAAACACATCTGGGAATTCATTCACTACCGGGACTGACTGGAAAGTTGGCACTTCCGCTTCCGTGTCATAAACCCGAATTAGATGACAAATATAACCTTTGGCTATCATCTTTCTCGCCTTAAGGTAGGAAATAAACCTACCCTTTGGGGACGCTGTATTACCCTTCCACTCGAGTGTGGGATCTCCCGGAAATTGGAATCGAACTACCTTTGTCCGACAACAAACATTAGCATAGCATGATGCCAACCAGTCCATACCCATAATTACGTCAAAATCTATCATCTCCAGTTCAATCAAATCAGCCCTTGTCTGACGATCACATATAATGACTACACAGTTCTTATATACTTGTCTCGCTATTACGGGATCACCAACCGGAGTGAATACCTCGAAAGGTTTAATTGGCTCAGGTCTCACCCCAACACAATCAGCGATATACGGAGTAATATATGAGAAGGTAGAACCCAGATCAATCAGAGCATATACCTCACGGGAAAATATAGTCAAGGTACCTGTGACAACATCTGAGGAAGACTCCAGATCCTGTCGTCCAGCTAAAGCATACACACGGGTCCAAACAGCACCTGAAGTAGATGCTACCCCTCTACCTCTGCCCCTACCTATTGTAGTCTTAGGAGTCTGTGCTGTCGAGCGTGCTGAAGAAGAACCCGCTGCTGAACCTGTATGTTGAGTCCCGGCTCTATCTCTCGCTGAGGGGCAATCTCTCATCATGTGACCAACTTGCCCGCAAGCATAACAAGCATCTGAACCCTGACGACACTGTCTGGAATGTAGTTTGCCACACTGGCTACACCGCGGTACTGGAGGTCTCCTCTGGCTAAAGTCTCCCCTAGACTGCGAATCTGAGGCCCTCGAACTCTGCCCGTGGCCTGACTGAAAAGAACAGTCAACCCTCCTATCTGAGAATCAAGGAGGTGAACTAGTCACTAACTGACCTGAGTGCCTAGAATATGTCTGTCTCGGTCCCCCTCGGTACTCACTGCTCTCCCCCATAGATCTAGCCCTCTTACCTTGTCTTCTGTCACCCTCACGATCACTTCTCTGCTGTCGTTGTCGTTCCTCGAGGTTCTGAGCATGGGCCTGTATCCGGGAAATATCCATCCCGTCTTGCAAAGAGGCGGTCAGCCAATCTCTGAACAAGTGTGGTCCTAAACCACTCACAAATCTATAGACTCGGTCCCCCATGTCAGCCACCATAGTCGGAGCATACCGGGCTAATGAGTTGAATTGCATACTATACTATCGGGCACTCATGCTTCCTTGTTTCAAATTCAAGAACCTGTCCGCTCGCGCTCGGCGGACTTCAGGTGGCAAGTAGTGACGACTAAAGGCATCTACAAACTCTTGCCACACGGGAGGTGGTGCATTCTCCCCTGTTGTTATCACCCAATTCTTATACCATAGTACCGCCACGTCGCGAAGTCTATATGAGGCCAACTCTACAGATTCAGTCTCAGAAGCATGCATAAGTGTTAACGTCCTCAGCATTTCATCGATAAAACCTTGTGGGTCCTCATCCGGCTTCGACCTGAAAAATTCTGGAGGATTTAGAGTAAGGAAATCACGGGTTCTTGTACTAGCTGAACGATCACTTGGGCCCGCATTCTGTCGTTGTGCCTGAGCGGCAACCAACTGCGTCAATAAATGTATGGCCTCGGACACTTGTTGACCCGAAGCACCCGGTGGAGGAATCGGAGCTGAGGCTCCTCCCTGCTCTTCTACATTGGGCACGGCCTCAATTTGCGATTCACTTTCCTCTACATTTGCCAGAGGCTCTCTTTCCGCCTGCCTCTTTGTCGAAGCTTTGCCTTTCTGGCCAGTTGTAGCTTTTCCTTTCGGCGGCATTTTCTGAAACCATAACGCACTTTTAGGAATGATATAATCCTAGACATGGCTCTATCGCACGATCTCATGCGAAGAAGGATCGTCATTTTCCTAAATGCCCTGTAGCCTCTTGTTTATTAGCGTGGCGCGCAACATACCATAATCAAGACTCTACTAGACACGGCTCGTAGACACTTCCGAGGGCGAACTACTCTGATACCACTTCTGTCACGACCCAGCTAGGGGCCGCGACGGGTACCCGAAGCTAGTTACCGAGCACCGCTCACTCTACTACTTATCTTGCTCATTTAATACTCTTTTATCAATTTTACATACCAATTGTAGGAAAATCATATTTAATCGAAACATAAATACTCTATATATATTTGCCTCTCGGCCATCAAAATAATACATACATATGAAAACCTCTTCTGAGACCATCTAATCCACACTGCGTATCTACGAGCCTCTACCAACATAATGAATACATGGACGGAACAAGACTCCGTCATGCCCAAAATATGCATATATGAATGTACATCAAAAGAAGAGCCATAAGCACCTCCGAACAATGGAGTGCTATCTATCAGCTGACAGCTACTGAGGACCTGGACCAAGCTCTCCTCCCTGTCTACCTGTGGGCATGAACACAGCGTCCGAAGAAAGGACGTTAGTACGAATATTGTACCGAGTATGAGAGGCATACAAAATGAAAGGAGATATCAATAGTATGGGAATAACATCAACATGAAACATCTGAATCTGACTGATAATCATAAATGAAGTAATGCATGCTGTCTTACTCATACTCATCATCATAACATGTATGCATCATATGCAAGTTGCCCGTCCATGTCGGAACGGTGTGATAATCAATAATATTACCCCGCGTCCAGGCCTCCCGCGTCCGGGGTACCATCTCATGCCGCCCACTAGTGGTGTCTGCCCACGCCCGTAGGTCGTGGTGTATCCGTATCGCCGTCCGCCTAAGCGGTGTCTGCCCGGCCAACTAGGCCCGGTGTGAAATGCTCATGACATGCTCAATGTAAATGCTCATAGTAATATGCTTATCATAAAATACTTATCTTATCATAGTGCGTATATATGACTCATGATCAACTTTACTCTATCGGGGTGACGTAAGGTCGTGATGCCCCAATTACATTATGGAACCATCATGGACATTCTGCCTCAGCTTGAAAGGACTAGTACATAAGGTGAGTGTAGGCAAGGAATAACATCATCATCATTCTAGTGTCATCATATCGTATAACTTATCTCATATAGACATTCATAAGTATAAGCTTTTAACTTCTTAGAATGTAAGAACTCACGAAAGAAATAGGGATTCAAGTTAAAAGATTCATGCCTTTAGAAAGAAGGACTATCCTCGCATACCTTTGTCGTTTAGCTAAGATATCGCTCACTTGTTCTCCGTCGATATCACGTCGTTACCTTCATAAGAGAATCCGTATCAACATTAGTAAACTAACTACAAGAACGCATCGCTAATTCTTGGAAAAGTCGGACAACGCTTCCTTCGCTCATACCATTTTTCTCATGTTTTATATCAACTCCCAACATTCATAATATTACTCGCAATATCATAATCGACAATCGTCATTTACGTACATTTGGCAAAATCCACCATTTTCCTCCAATTTTCCCTTATTTATACTTCTAGCTCATCCTTGCATTTTCATGCATTTAATGCTTGTTTCATGATATAAACATCATTTATAACGTATTAGTACTCACAACACTTCAATATTCATAGTTCAATTCCACTATCATTCATTTATGTCACTATTCACCCAATAATAACCCATTTCTATGTTCTTCTACATTTCAAGTGTCTAAGCTTTCCAATACTTCAAACAACATGGAATAATCATGAAACTTACCTTGGATGATGGTTGAACAATCCTTAAGTTGAAACACTTCAATTAGCCAAAACCCTAGTTCCACCTTCTTCGGAATTTCTTGACTTAGAAGATCTTTTGATGTGTTCTTACACTTATTTTTGTGAATTTGGTGTTGTTGGTCTTGATGTTCTTTTGATTCTTTGGGATTTCTATAGATGAAGTATGTGGAGAGGTCTAGAAGTTTCTTGAGTTGGTTGAATGAATAATGAGTTGAAATGAGGCTTAAGTCCCCTTTAAAAATCACAAATCTGATCTTTAATGAATTCTTGTCGGGATGAACAGTGGTCGTAAATTGCAGTTGACGGACTGTATTGTGGTTTACGGTCCGTCCTCCATTGTCGTTTTTAATCATCCCAGAAACAGAAAGTTTGGCTGGGGATTATGGCAATTTACGATTGAGGTTTTGGTCCGTAAACCAGTTTACGGGCCGTCCTCCAAGTCGTATTGCACCATTTTCACAATTTACAGAAAGTTGAAATTTTTAACAAGCTAGAGGACGACTGCACTATACGGTCCGTAAATCACTTTACGGGTCGTATAGTGCCATATACGACCACTGGGCTGAAAAATTTTCCGCGACTTTCTTATTTCCAAAAATTCTTAATTAGTCATTCCCGACTTAATAAAACATCATTCACTCAAACTCTTCATCATTCCACTCATCATACAAGTACGGAGAAATTTCCGAGGTGTAACATTCGGGCAGCCGCTTCTGGCATAATAATAATGATGGCCCCTTCGGGCATGGCGCTTCCGGCATAATAATAATGATGGCCCCTTCGGGCATGCCGCTTCCGGCATAATAAAAATGATGGCCCCTTCGGGCATGCCGGTCCCGACATAATACTACCTTGGCCCCTTCGGGCATGCCGGTCCCGACATAATAATACCCTGGCCCTTTCGGGCATAATAATAATAATGATGGAATGAAACGTAAACATAAGTCGTAAATGGAATGAAAAAGGTAAGACCTCGCACCCCGTTTGGAGTGGTTTTGAGAAATTAATTAGTAAAATCTCGCACCCCCTTCGGAGTGGTTTTGAAAGTCTAAATAGTAAAATCTCGCACCCCCTTCGGAGTGGTTTTGGAAATCAAACTTTATATTTCCTTTAGTATAAAACTAGTTTTCTCGAAATCATTAGTAAAATCATAAACACGTTTCATGTCAATCCGAGTTAGCATAAGAAAGTTATGGACATTATTCAAATCTAACTTTATGTTTCCTTTAGTATAAAACTAATTTCCTCGAAATTATTAGTGAAACCATATGCACAACTCAATTGGCATAACGTAAACTGAGGCCATATGTTATACAGCACGCTCAGACATAAGCTGAAGCCATAGCGCACTCAGTGATCAGCTGAGGCCATAGCACACTCAGACTTACGCCGAGGCCATACGTTATATAGCACGCTCAGTCGCGTCATGAAATCATCTAGAAAAAAAACTATTATTGACGTCATGTATGCAATAAAACCCTTTTCATTTGTCTCCTTCGAGACTCACAAATTTAAATGTAAAATGCATAGTTAAGAGAAAGACCTTATGAACGTCCCCTTCGGGATTTAGACAACATTGGATGTCCCTTCGGGCTTAAGAGGTCAAAGAACTCAGGATATCCTACATCTAGGAATGGATTCATCATGGATATCGTTACACTACGTTTCCAAAACAATCCGAGTTAGCCTATGAAGGTTAGGAACGTTATTCATTATAGAAACCTCTACGAACGTTTCTAAAACAATCCGAGTTCGCTTATGAAATTTATGAACATTACTACTTATAGAACTCTTTAGAATTTTCTTGTTATTCAATCATACAATAAGCTCGGCTATACTAAGTATACTCACATCAAGAAGTGAATAATAATCATTAACAAGCTCGGAATCAAGAATAGAGTTACCCCAAGATACGTATCATACCTTACTCAGCTCTAGGACATGCCAAAAGAAAGAAAGGGTAAGCCTTACATACCTGTCCCACGTCCAATTAGCTACGCTTATTCGTCCAAACTTGCTAGTCTACATTCAAGAGAATTGACATAATCATTAGACTCATCGACATATGCTTGTCTTAGTCCTTCAAATGAATTCATTTATATTCTGCCGAAATTTCGGCAGCATTTCCCCTGTAAATACAACTATCCCCGAGAATCCAACTCGATCAAATTATCAACAACAATCCGAGAATTCAACTCGGCCAAATTATCAACAACAATACCAACAATCATACTAACAACTTCAACAATCAACTCAAGACGCATTCTAACGTTAGTAACTTTCTTCTACATAATTCGACAACATCCCATTTATATTCAATTCAACCACATATAATCAAGCTAACACCAATGATCTCATATCCAAGTGTTAATTCGGAATCATTCTAACATGACTGAAGAACACTTCAAACAATTCACACAACATTCAAACAACCTAACCAACATACTACTTCACTCGAAACCTTCCAAACTCAACAAGAACAATAACAACATATTTTCTTCTTTCAATTTCATAAACTACACCAACAATCTACACATTAGCAACATTATCTACCATAAATGCAAGAAGACTATAGTGAAATCACATTAACTTCTAAAACTACTCTCCAACCATTACAACTCCACTAGGATCATTAAACTTTCATTTTCATCATAGATTCCATTACAACAACAACCAAAATACTATATAAAATTAGTTCATCATCCCTACACAATACAACACATACACAGCCACACATAGCATATACACGGCCAAACACCAACACACCAAATTTCATGAATTTCCACATACTACAACATACACAACCATCCACAACATATAAAAGAAGATTAATTCTTACCTTTTTCCCTTACCTTCTCACTTGGCTATAATTATGAACTTGCCACAAGGACGGGTCTACTTGCTCCAACAATTATACCACGTTAAAGAGGACCTTCAAATTAGTAGGAATGCTTGAAGAAAATATTTTTTTTGATCAAGATTTCCAAGGGTTCCTTTTTCTTGCTCTATGGCCGAATGGCCCTCTCCATGTTTCCTCTCCAAGTTTCTTGAAATTTCCAAAACATGAAGATGAAACGTATGACCATTAAGTCATCCTTTGGGTCTTATTTATTTTAATTCCATGTGGGCCTTGGCCCACTTCAACATGGCCGGACACTTTGGCCCAAATTATCCAAGCCCAATCTTTTTTTTTTGTTTTGTAATTCATGAAAATTTATTTTTCCAAATTCCAATTTTGCCCTTGGCCTTCCTCCGTATTTTCTATGAGCCATCTTGCGAATTTCCCTTTTCGCCCCTAGCCTTTCTTAACATTTCCACATCAAAACATTCATGAACAACTTGTGTGCTAAAAGAGGTCAAAAATATAGCCTTTCCCTTAACTTCTCGCAATTATCTTGAATTAACCGAATGCGCAAAATACGGGATATAACATCCTCCCCCCCCCCCCCCCCCTTTAGAACATTCGTCCTCGAATGTTCAACTGGCCTTATAGGGCTGTTATAACACTTCGGGAGGGGGGTCTCTCTTATAGTTGTCCTTTCCTTCATGTCCATTCCTTATCTTTCACCCTGTTTTCTTTATAATCGAACTCCTCGGTCTTCACATGTATCCTCATTCCATGTCATGGGTTTTCTAATCAACTGCGCCAACTTATTATCCTTGTCCTTCGTACTCCCACATGTTCTTCCTATTTGTCTCTTATATCTACATTTATAGAACTTTTAGCACACTTCCCAGGGGGTCACCCATCCCAAAATTTCTCTTGTCCCAGCACGCTTAACCTTGAAACTTCGGTGAAATCCAATGCATTAATGCCAATATAATCGCATCCACTTCTTCGCGTGACCTCTATTACATGATCTGGAGCAAGTCGAAGTCTTACAGATTCTGAGACATCCTCGTAACACGTCTTTCTCCTTAACAATTACTAATTTAGCCTTTTCGAAAAGAACCCCTAATATTTACCTTCACTTTCATTCCCCCAACTTTACATTTCAATCAGATTCCAATATTCTTACCTTGTCCAACATGCCTCTTCCGTACCGTTACTTGCCACTGCACTCTGTAACTGCTAATGTCATCGGTCGCTTCCTTCTGTCGATGTCATCCTTCAGCTGAAATCAATGGTTAGTACAAGGGACTTCATTTCCTACAACTGGGCTCTATCGCACGATCTTAGACATGAAAGAAAGGATGACACCCTATTTGTCACACCCTAATCTCCCTAGGGTGTGATGGGCACCTGACCCTTACTTTGGGCCGAGTGAACCCTCAGACCCTTAATGCACACATAATCCTTTTTGGGACTTTTAAATCAGCCAAAGATGAAATACATAGTACAGTGTTTCTGAAATATTCCTTTTCATCGTTATTTTCAAATCAAACAAAATCTGAATCATGTAGAATTTATGACATAACACAGAATGACATATCGGCTGATAGAGCCACTTACAAAACTGACATTCCATACCCACGACTCTGTCTGCAAAGTCTCTAACCCCGATCAGAAATCATATCACACAAACTTCGACTCGGCAAACGCTCCGAAAGGAAGTGGAGCTCGTCAATCCAGCTGAAGCATCTTCTAACGGTGTCATTTACTCATCTGGGTCTACCTGCGTGGCATGAAACGCAGCCCCCGAAGAAAAGGGGGTCAGTACGGAATATGTACTGAGTATGTAAAGCAGGGAACACAGAAAACAGAACCATAATCGAAACAAGCAGTACAAAAGTAAGTACATTTTCAAAATACCAAAATACTATTTTCTTTTAGAATGCAAATCGTGTATACCGATGTCATGAATTAGAAGAAGTACAGAAAATAAGTAGATCATTCAGAGTGCCAAAATGCGTACTTTCCAAACACAGACCGTGCGTGCCAACAGCGTATGCCATCATATACATATACACATAACTGATTCATATGTTACATAATAGTGCCGAGGAACGTACGACCCGATCCACGTATATATCATATTAGTGTCGAGGAACGTTCGGCCCGATCCACAAATGTATTTGCTGCGGAACGTGCAGCCTGATCCATATACACATATTACATTGTTGTGGCACGTGCAGAGGGTTAGTACAGACTTTAAGCACGATATGCAGAATAATAAAAACACTTACTGGAAACACGAATCATGCATGCCAAGAACGGTATCCAGCCCCTTACGGGACCCGGGGAACGTGGCGCCACCCTGCCTTTCGTGCCACACACATCATACTCCAGAAGGTTTGCTCCGTAATCTCCGTCACACATCATAATATCACATCATAAGATCATAATATACATATACACATATATGGTTCGGCAAACCATGAACACATCATAACACCGTAACACATCATACTCCGGAATACATAAATGGCACCCGACCCTCAAGCAAGAGACCCGGCGAACCATGCGCACGAGATATACCGGCCCGGGACTCGGCGAACGATATAAGAGTAATATTCACGAGCAGAGTAATGAGAAACCATATGCACATAAATCAAGACTCGATGGATAAGTATACTTTCCGACCCTTGAAGGCTCAGAAACAAGTTTCGGGTCAATCTAAATTAATATACGAAAGTTATGAACGTTTGAAGTACAGAACGTTCTACAATCGTTTCAAATGCCATTTTTGGAAAGACAAAGCCATAATTATGTCAAGTACCTTTCGGATATCGTTATGGATCAAATCAAATAGAGTTTTTTGGAACCATATGCACATACCAAAATATATCAAAGACTCGATGGAATAATCGAACGTGCTAGCGTTTGAAAATCAAAACTTTATTCATATCAATTTATTTTTTTTCGAATGCCATTTGGAAACATGTCAACAAACTTCGGACATCATAGATATACATCAAACCATATGAGACAACTCATGGAAGTCAAAAACATTAGCCATCCTAGCGGCTCTAACAATAGGAGATTTCTTTGAAATCAGACATATACGTCGTTTGCTCGTTTTATAAAGATCATGCCAAAAGAAAGAAAGGGTAAGCCTTACATACCTGCTCCACGTCCTTTTGGCTACGTTTATTCGTCCAAGCTCGTTAGTGTACATTCAAGGAGGTTTACAAAATCATCAGACATATTTTCACACACTTGTCTTAATCTTTCAAGTAAACTCACTTATAATCTGCCGAAATTTCGGCAGCATTTCCCCTTTAAATACACCATCCCTGAGAATCTAACTCGGCCAAATCAACAATCAACAATTCGAGAATTCAACTCGGCCAAATTATTAACAACATTGCCAACAATCATACTAACAACTTCAACAATCAATCCCAAAACATATTCTAACATCAACAACTCTTGTCACACAATTCACGGCATTTCATTTATATCCAATTCAATCACATATATTCAAGTATTCATCTGAAATCTTTCTAACATGTTTCAAGAATACTCCTAACAATTCACATAATATTCCAACAACCCAATCAACATATTACATCACCCAAAACCTTCCGAATGCAACAAAACAACCACAATACATTTTCGTCTTCCCAATGCATGAACTAAACCAACAATTCACATGCTAACAACATTATTTTCCATAAATACAAAAAGTAATATTATAGTCCTATTAGCTTCTAAAATGACTTTCCAACACGTATAACTTCAACTTGAATCATTAATCCTTCATTTGCAATATAGAATCCACAACAACACAACTAACATACTAAGTAAAATTAATTCATCATCCCTATACAACACAACACACACATACGGCCACCATTCCAACACACTAAATTCATGGTTTTCATTCATTTCACATCATGGAATCCACAACGCAACAATCAAACTACTAAATAAAATCATCTCATCTTCTCCACACAACACACCCTATTCGGCCATGACACACATATACATATCTCATGAATTTTACCCATTTCTACACACAACAACATACACAACCATTCATAACATATAAAAGGAAATTAATTCTTACCTTTTTACCTTGATTTCTCTTTTGTCTAGAATTATGAACTTGCAACAAATAGTGGTTCTCTTGCTCCAACAATTATACCACGTTAAAGAGGACCTTTGAATTAGTAGGAATACTAGAAGAAAATATTTTTTTGGATCAAATTTGGAGGCTCCAATTTTTCTCCTCTCTTGGCCGAATATGGCCCTTGTTTGGAGTCTTCTCCAAGCTTCTTCTATTTCCAAATATTAGGAATGAAAATTGTGACTAATTAGTCATCTTTTGGGAATATATATATTAGGCCTCCATGTGGGCCTTGGGCCACCCCACATGGCCGGCCACCTTGGCCCAAATTAGCCAAGCCCATTTTTTTTTTTTGTAATTCATGAAAATTTATTTTCCGAATTTCCAAATTTGCCCTTAGCCTTCCGCAATATTTCTATGAACCATCTTGCGACTTTCCCTTTTTACCCTTAGCCTTTCTTAATATGTCCATACTAATAAATAAATTGTTTATTGAAATAGTTTGGAAGATAGTCTTGCCTTGACTTTTCGCAATTATCTCGAATTATCCGAACGTACAAAATACGGGTTATAACACTATTAATGTCTCGTAGCCTCCTGCACAAGACACCGATAAACAAGACTGTACTAGACACGACTTTGTAGACAACCCCTAAGACGACCTGTTCTGATACCACTTTGTCACACCCTCATATTGCTAGGGCATGATGGGCACCCGACTCTCTTCAGAGTCGAGCGAGCCCTTAAACATTTGCTTTACCAAAACCTGTCATTTCAAAAACTTTTAACACATGGAGTTTTTTCCAAGTAGAGATCATTATCTTTATACAGAGTATGAAAAACTTTCAATCAATTGCTTACTTTGAACCAACTGGAATTATATGAAAATACATATTTTTTTTCATCTACAAATGACCGCACTTCTCGACGCCCTATCCACAGGACACTGTCTGCAAAGTCTCTAACATATACAAAATACCATAACAACAGTACTTGACTTGGCAATACTCCGAACTGAGATGGAGCTCGCCAATCCCACTGGAACACCTTCTAGTAAATTCTTCTACTCATCTGGGTGTACTTGCGTGGCATGAAACACAGCCCCCGAAGAAAGGGGGTCAGTACGGAATATGTACTGAATATGTAAAGCATTACTGAATCATAAACAAGGAGAAGCATAACAGTAAGCAAGTTTAGAAGCAACCCGGGAGTACCTGGAACAACATTTCGAACCATGCCATATAGTACTTTGCACAATTTCTAGCATACACAATATAAACACAGCATACACAAAATCTAGAACTCACAGTATAAATATAATATCACAACAGTCCCTTCGGACGGCCGCTTCCGGCTCAATAATAATGATAGCCCCTTCGGGCAGCCGCTTCCGGCATAATAATAATGATGGCCCCTTCAGGCAGCCGCTTCCGGCATAATAATAATGATGGCCCCTTCAGGCAGCCGCTTCCGGCAAAATAATAATGATGGCCCCTTTGGGCATGCCGGTCCCGGCATAATACTACCCTGGCCCCTTCGGGCATGCCGGTCCTGACATAATATTACCCTGGCCCCTTCGGGCATAATAATAAAAATGATGGCATGAAATGTAAACATAAGTCGTAAATGGAATGAAAAAGGTAAGACCTCGCACCCCGTTCAGAGTGGTTTTGAAAAATTAATTAGTAAAATCTCGCACCCCATTCGGAGTGGTTTTGAAAGTCTAAATAGTAAAATCTCGCACCCCCTTCGGAATGGTTTTGGAAATCAAACTTTATATTTCCTTTAGTATAAAACTAGTTTTCTCGAAATCATTAGTAAAATCATAAACACATTTCAAGTCAATCCGAGTTAGCATAAGAAAGTTATGGACATTATTCAAATCTAACTTTATGTTTCCTTTAGTATAAAACTAATTTCCTCGAAATTATTAGTGAAACCATATGCACAACTCAATTGGCATAACGTAAACTGAGGCCATATGTTATACAGCACGCTCAAACATAAGCTGAGGCCGCGCACTTAGTGATCAGCTGAGGCCATAACACACTCAGAATTAAGCCGAGGCCATACGTTATATAGCACGCTCAGTCGCGTCATGAAATCATCTAGAAAAAAAAAACTATTATGGACGTCATGTATGCAATCAAACCCTTTTCATTTGTCTCCTTCGAGACTCACAAATTTAAATGTAAAATGCATAGTTAAGAGAAAGACCTTATGAACGTCCCCTTCGGGATTTAGACAACATTATGAAATCGCACAACCTGAGAATGCCCCTTCGGGCTTAAGAGGTCAAAGAACTCAGGATATCCTACATCTAGGAATGGATTCATTATGGATATCGTTACGCTACGTTTCCAAAACAATCCGAGTTAGCCTATGAAGGTTAGGAACGTTATTCATTATAGAAACCTCTACGAACGTTTCTAAAACAATCCGAGTTCGCTTATGAAATTTATAAACAGTACTACTTATAGAACTCTTTAGACTTTTCTTGTTATTCAATCATACAATAAGCTCGGCTATACTAAGTATACTCACATCAAGAAGTGAATAATAATCATTAACAAGCTCGGAATCAAGAATAGAGTTACCCCAAGATACGTATCATACCTTACTCAGCTCTAGGACATGCTAAAAGAAAGAAAGGGTAAGCCTTACATACCTGTCCCACGTCCAATTAGCTACGCTTATTCGTCAAAACTTGCTAGTCTACATTCAAGAGAATTGACATAATCATTAGACTCATCGACATATGCTTGTCTTAGTCCTTCAAATGAATTCATTTATATTCTGCCAAAATTTCGGCAGCATTTCGCCTGTAAATACAACCATCCCCGAGAATCCAAATCGGCCAAATTATCAACAACAATCCGAGAATTCAACTCGGCCAAATTATCAACAACAATACCAACAATCATACTAACAACTTCAACAATCAACTTAAGACGCATTCTAACGTTAGTAACTTTCTTCTACATAATTCGACAACATCCCATTTATATTCAATTCAACCACATATAATCATGCTAACACCAATGATCTCATATCCAAGTGTTAATTCGGAATCATTCTAACATGACTCAAGAACACTTCAAACAATTCACACAACATTCAAACAACCCAACCAACATACTACTTCACCCGAAACCTTCCAAACTCAACAAGACCAATAACAACATATTTCCTTCTTTCAATTTCATAAACTGCACCAACAATCTACACATTAGCAACATTATCTTCCATAAATGCAAGAAGACTATAGTCAAATCAGATTAACTTCTAAAACAACTCTCCAACCATTACAACTCCACTAGGATCATTAAACTTTCATTTTCATCATAGATTCCATTACAACAACAACAAAAATACTAGATAAAATTAGTTCATCATCCCTACACAATACAACACATACACGGCCACACATAGCATATACACGGCCAAACACCAACACACCAAATTTCATGAATTTCCACATATTTCAACATACACAACCATCCACAACATATAAAAGAAGATTAATTCTTACCTTTTTCCCTTAACTTCTCACTTGGCTATAATTATGAACTTGCCACAAGGAGGGGTCTACTAGCTCCAACAATTATACCACGTTAAAGAGGACCTTCAAATTAGTAGGAATGTTTGAAGAAAATATTTTTTTTGATCAAGATTTCCAAGGGTTCCTTTTTCTTGCTCTATGACCGAATGGCCCTCTCCATGTTTCCTCTCCAAGTTTCATGAAATTTCCAAAAGATGAAGATGAAAAGTATGACCATTAAGTCATCCTTTGGGTCTTATTTATTTTAATTCCATGTGGGCCTTGGCCCACTTCAACATAGCCGGCCACTTTGGCCGAAATTATCCAAGCCCAATCTTTTTTTTTTGTTTTGTAATTCATGAAAATTTATTTTTCCAAATTTCAATATTTCCCTTGGCCTTCCTCCGTATTTTCTATGAGCCATCTTGCGAATTTCCCTTTTTGCCCCTAGCCTTTCTTAACATTTCCACATCAAAACTTTCATGAACAACTTGTGTGCTAAACAAGGTCAAAAATATAGCCTCGCCCTTAACTTCCCGTAATTATCCTGAATTATCCGAATACATAAAATACGGGATATAAAGGTGACCCCCTGGGAAGTGAACTAAAAGTCCTATAAATTGAGGCAAATAAGGAACTAGAGTATACGGGGTGCCTGGAGACCATAAGAGGTTGTGTAGGACGAGGCAGATTGGACTGGTGAAGAGACAGAGAGTGCATCACAGCTCTGGAATTAGGATAGGCTTGAATAGCGTTTGGAAGTACTTTGTGGGCTAGTTGATAGTAATTATATATATATATATATATATATATGAATGCGTATGATATCCCATATGTGATTGTATCGGTGGGCATGTGTATCCCAGCAACCGGTGTTACGGTATGGGAGGCCTCAATCGAGCAAGGGCACCGAAGTTCAAGTAACAAGAAAAGATATGGTACAAGTATTATAAGGTAAGTTGATGTTATGTTCACTACAGGTTAAGATTGGAAAGTTCTAATACAACTATATTTGGAAAATAAGGAGAGTGAGAAAATAGAAGGCAAGGAGATCAAAATGTCGGAAAAAGGGTAAAAGGTAAGAAACCTGGGTGAGTGAAACCCCCCTGAAAGAAACTACCGGCAAAGCACGAGACTACTTGGGTAAAAACTCAAAGATAGGCGCGTGAAGAGGATAAAGTGTGGTAATATGGAACAAAAGAGGAATGTGTCAGGTTCGAGAACCAATTTTAATAAGTGGGGCTAAGAGAATAGTGATTGCGACAAGGAACGTGAGGTAAGAGAAAGAATGCTTAGGCCTTGCGACGATGCTAGGAGATTTAGGCCCTTGAAAGGTATGTAAAGGGATAAATGTGTAGCCATATTGATGTGGTTGCCTCGGACATGGAGGAGCCTTCCTGAAAGGATGACTTAAGAATAGAACAGATTTGTGCATTTAAAGGAATATTTCACGAACTTTATAGACGATACTACAGATAAAAAGAGAAAGAAAAGTGCCCGAGGAAGAAGAAACCCAAGGAAGGTTAAGGATGAAAGTAAGAATAGTATACTAACGGGTAAGTCGAAGGAATAGAAAGAACATATGGGAGCAAAAAGGATACCTTAACGAGTTGGCGGTAGGAACCTGATTACGCATTGAGGAAGGAACAAGGGTGATGGGTCGACACTGTTGATTGAGAAATTAATGGTATGGAATGAGAATTCATGTGAGGTCTGAAAGATTTGATCTTAGAGGAAATAGAATGAAGTGAAAGGAACGCACGTGGGAAACCGCTCGGTCATAACATCATAAATATAGTTAAAGGTCCGATGAGCGAGGCTAGAGAGAGTGTGAACTGTAAGGATTCTGTGCTGCGAGCAAAAGTAGCGGGACGCTCGAAAAATATGGACGCACAGCTGCAATACAAACGCGTAGTTAAAGAAGAACTACGATTAAGTGAGCCAAATGGGTGAAAGGGACTAATGGTGGATGGAAGGGTATGGCAATGTTGACAAAGTGATGATATGGTCATAAAAAATGAAAGAAAAACTTATGGTAAGAAGTTTCGATATGATATGCACAGAGTTGGAAAGAAAGACGAGGAATAAGGTAATTACTGTAGACGAGGGTACTCGGAGGCTGTTGGCGTATAAGGAGCCCCTCAAAAGGGGGGAAAAACATATTATATTAGGCCTAAAAGGAATCACACCATTTTCAGGCTCAAGAAAAGGAAAAATTATTAGCTCGGAGCCAGAGTTCAAAGCATATCGGCACATCAGAAGGATACCCGAAAGAAGTAGAAGCGAAATGACTATAAGTGTACCATGAGGCAGACATGAGGGTATACGCTATGGAATTATATGAACTGTTAACGTGAAGCTATGCCAAATTATAATTGTAAGAAGTCCACACCGGAGAGCTAACATGGAATAATGACTGACGAAGTGGTTGCTAATATGAAGAAATCAAAGACAAGTATACTCGTGTCGAGAGATATGAGGGAAGGAGGTTGTTATATCCCGTGTTTTTGTCTATTTGGAAAAATTTGAAATAATTTGGGCTTGAAAGAAATAAGGTCATGTTGATTTTAATTAATATATGTGTGTTGTTCATGAAATATTAATGTGGAAATATTAAGGAAGGCCAAGGGCAAAATTGGAATTTTGGAAATTAGTTCGGGAATTACAAAACAAGATTCATAACCAATTGGGCTCAAAAAAAATAATAAGAGAAAATAAGGCCCAAATGTGAGGGGTGGCCGGCCATACATGGCCCAAGCCCATATGATTTATTTATTTTTCCATGTGATAAATTATATAAGAAAGGATCATTAACTTTAGAAGATTCAAGAAATAAGAGAAGGAGAAAAACAAAAGAAGAAGAGCAAAAACATTAAAGGCCATTCGGCCATACCCCATAAATTTCACCCCTTGAAATTTTGTTCCAAAAATTATTTTCTTGTGGTATTCCTACTAATTCAAGAACCCTCTACAACGTGGTATAGTTGTTTCGGAAGATAGACTGCTTGTTTCGTCGGTTTAAAATTTTTGACAAGTGAAGGAGCTAAGAAGAAAGAGGTAAGATTTTATTCCTTTTGTCTTGAAAGAAATATATATATGTGTTGTAGAATGTGGAAAGGAATGTAAAGTGTGAAAATTGTGTGTTATGGGTATGTGCATGTGTGGCCGAAAATAGTGTTGGTGAAGAGGGATGATTAAAATTTTATTTATTATGTTAATTGTGTTGTTGAAGCCTGGTGATGGAAATGGAAGAAAAATGGTTCAAGTTGGCATGAAAAATTGTTGAAAATGATAATAGGAAGTTATGTGATTTTAATGTAGTTTTTATGTAATTATGGAAGTGGAGTTCTAAATGTGAATTATTATGTTGATTGGTGAATTTGGAGGGATGCTAGTCCATATTGGCATGAAAGATTGGTTGTTAAGTTGTTATGGAAAGTTTTGTGATTTTATGGTAGATTTATGTAATGATGAAAATGGAATTGTTAAGGTGCGAATTATGATTATTGTTAATGAAATTGGAAGATGAAAATGTGTTATGAATATTTATGTCGAAGATTATAGGTTTCGGATGAATTATGGTTTTGGTGGAATTTTTATATATTTTGTAAATATTTTGTAGAATGATATGAAATGCTTCCGAATTGTATTGGAATGATCTTGATTAGTAAATGAATATGAAAACATTGATATTGGTTTGGAAGTGCGAAGTTAGATTGGAAGTTGTCGCACTATGTAGAAAAGGATACTATTCATGCTAGAATGCCTTTTAATTCGATTGTTGATGTTGTTGGTATTGTTGTTGGTATGGTTGTTGACATTTGGAGCCGAGTTAAATCTCGGGGGTGTTGTATGTATAGGGGAGATGCTGCCCAAATTTCTTTAGACAAGTATGAGTTAAGATTGAATTCCTAAAGGCTTGTAATTTATAATTGGTAATTGTGACCAATTGTAGATTCTAGAAGAAACGGGAATTGAGTTTGGACAAGCGTAAGGAGCAACTAAGGTATGTAAAGCTTTACCTTTCCTTCTCTTGGCATGTCTTAGACACAATAGGTTTGGATACGAGCCTCGGGAACGACTCTATTCCTAGAAATCCGAGTTTGAATTTAACCCTTTTTCATTCAATAGAATTGAATCACATGTTTCAAGCTGTGTTGAAAGAATAGTGTAGGCGTCTATAAATTACCTAAGAGAATATGGGATTGCCCTAACGCCTTCATAGATGACTCCATAAGCTTAATGTACATAATTTGAGCCCACCACCTCAATTGACCCGAGGTGGGCCCACTATTCCCGATTCCTCTCGTATTGTGTATTGACTTATTTTCGAGCGATTTCAAAAGGGAACGTTTTAACTACCCTTCTAACTACTAAACGACAATTGCTTTAAATATTCCATTGAGTCTTATAAACTATTTTGGAACATGGAAACGATTCCAGAAAAATTTATTTTTACGTAACCTATTGTGGTATCCGAAATACATGCACTGTGATTATCGTGCAATTTCATTATTAAGGTTTGTTATCGAGATATTCCATCGAGTCTTTGTAAATGTATTATGTTTTATATTGGATTTAGTTTCTCACTACTCCACTTGTGGATGCCTCAATGTTTCCTTCACTGAGCCCGGGCCAGGATATGTTATCAAGCGTATTCCACTGCATTGTTCGCCGTGCCTCGATATGAGGGGGCAAGTATACATATACATGGGTTGTGGAGTATGTTGTGCCATGTACGCCTATTCTGATATGATATGATATGATACGATATGGCCATCTGATATGATATGATATGTTACGGAGTTATTCCCTACTCTAGAGTATGATGTGTTGTGGCGTCAGTGTCGGGGTGGCGACCACGTTTTGTTCACCGAGTCCCTTGACGGGGGCCGGATATGGCATATGTTTTTGCATACACTATTTATGTTTTGTAAATATGCATTTGATATTCTGGACATTACACTCATTTTCTGTACGTTCTGTTCCGATTATGATTTTATTATTGTACTCCAGGATTTACATACTCAGTACATATTCCGTACTGACCCCCTTTCTTCGGGGGCTGCGTTTCATGCCACGCAGGTACAGACGACCGATTTGCTGATCCGCCCGCGTAGGATTCTACTCTGCTGTCTTGGAGGGCTCTCTTGTCCGGAGCCTATATTTTGGTATAGACTTTTCTATTGTACATATATATATGTTATTCAGGGGTATGATGGGGCCCTGTCCCGTCTTATGATTCTGTTATTATCCGTAGAGGTCTGTAGACATACATGTGGGTTGTGTATATGTTTTGGGTTGATATGTTCTGCGATAGCCTTATCGGCTTTCCCCGCGTTATATCTGTTTATCTGTGGTAATTAGTAACGCCAACTGCCTTCTATATCTGTATATTTTGTTTATATGCTAGTTTGGGTTATTGGGTGCGTACGGGTGTCCAGCACGGACACTAGTCGCGGCCCACGGGGTTGGGTAGTGACAGAGGTAAAGAAAATATTGTAGCAAGAGCTCAAAGATGTTGCAAACTAAGAAGTTAAGTGAACTCGGAACATAAGTTACCATAAGTGTAACTGGACTGCAATACCGTAGATAAAATGAGAACAAGGAACAACCTATAGCCACACTGGATCATCAAGTGAAGATTTCGTACCAAAGCGTGGCTTTGGTTAAGGTGTTGTGACGAAACAATAACAGAGAAGAAATGACCTGGGAAGGACAAAGATAATGAATTGGCGCAGTGGATTAGAAAATCCATGATACAGAAGGAGGACTCACGTAAAGACCGGGGAGTTCGACTATAAAGAAAATAGAGTGAAAAGTAAGGAATGGGCGTGAAGAAAAGGACAAATATAAGAGGGACCCCCCACCCCCCGAAATGTTACAAGACCCCATAAGATCAGTTGAACATTCGAGGACGAATGTTCTAAAGGGGGGGAGGATGTTATAGCCCGTATTTTGTACGTTCGGATATTTCAAGGTAGTCGTGGTAAGTTAAGGGCAAGACTATTTTCCAAAGTTATTTTAATATACAAGTTGTTTATTAGTATGAAAATATTGAGCAAGGCTAAGGGTAAAAAGGGAAATTCACAAAGTGGTTCATGGTAATATTGTGGAAAGCTAGGGGCAAAATGGGAATTTCACAAAATATTCAAGAAGGTTCTTGAAGGGGCCATGTTGGCCGTGTGGCATATGTCCATATTTTTATTAAATGGGGCTAATTATAAATATATATATATATATGGACCAAAGCTTATATAACAAGACAAGTGGTCATATTTGTTTATTTTAAGAAAGTTCAAGAAAAAGGGAGAAGGGTACATGTGTCCACCTTGTGTTGGTAGAAGCAATATATATATATATATAGAGATGAGTAATGAAAAAGCAAGAGAATTATTCATCTTTTTACAACACAAGAAACTTGAGAAGAGGAGAAGGGGCTATTCGGCCATGGCTAGCCAAATTTGGCTCCATGGAAAATTTATCAAAAAAATATTTTCTTCTAGTATTCCAACTAATTTGAAGGCCCTAATTAATATGGAGTGGTTGTTGGAGCAATAAAACCATTCATTCTTGCAAGGCACAACTCTAGCCAAGTTGAAGAGCTAAGTGGAAAAGGTAAGGTTTGATCCTCTTTTATATGTTGTGGATGGTTTGTATATGTTGTAGAGTGAAGAAATGGATGAAATTCATGAAACATGTGTGTAGGGGTGTGGCCGAATAAGGGTTGAATTGGTGAGATGTGATGAATTGATTTTACTTAGTATTTTAATTGTTGTTGTGGTAGATTCTATGATATAAAATGAGGATTTAGTGGTTTGAAATGAAGTGGAAATCGTTTGTGGATTGTTGAAGAAGTTAATGTGATATTAGTATGGTTTCTTATATTGTATGAATGATATTGTTAATGTGTAGGTTGTAAATATAATTCATGAATTTGGAAGGGAGACATGTGTTTGGAAGATTGTAAGTCGGGTTGTTGTGATTGAATTTGAAAGAAGGAAATGTGTTGTTATCGTTCTTGTTGAATTTGGAATGTTTCGGGTGAAGTGGCATGTTGGCTGGGTTGTTTGAACATTATGTGAATTGTTTGAAAGTTCTTGAACCATGTTAGAATATATTTTGGATTGATTGATGAAGTTGTTAGTATGATTGTTGATATTGTTGTTGATAATTTGGCCGAGTTGAATTCTCGGATTGGTTTTGATAAATTGGCCGAGTTAGATTCTCGGGGATGGTGTATCTACAGGGGAAGTGCTGCCGAAATTTCGGCAGGTCATGAGTGAATTTATTTGAAAGACTAAGACAAGTGTGTATGACGACGAATTTAATGATTGTGTGAATTCTTTTGAATGTAGACTAGCAAGCTTGGATAAATAAGCGTAGCTAATAGGACGTGGAACAGGTATGTAAGGCTTACCCTTTCTTTCTTTTGGCATGATCCTTATGAAACGAGCAGATGACGTATATGTATGGTTTCAAAGAAATTTCTGTTCTTAGAGCCACTAGGATGGCTAATATTCTTGACTTCCATAAGCTATTTCATATGGTTTTGATGCGTATCTATGATGTCCGAAGGTCTACTTGATATGTTTCTGAATGGCTTTCGAGAGATAAGTAATATGACTAGTGTCTTGATTTTCAAATGATAGCACGTTTGAGTATTCCATTGAGTCTTTGATATATTTTGATACGTACATATGGTTCCAAAAGCTCTATTTGATTTGATCCATAACGATATTCGAAAGGTACTTGATATGATTATTGCTTTGGTTTTCCAAAAGAATAGCTTCTGAAACGTTCGTAGAAGGTTTTGTACTAAAATGTCCATAACTTTCTTATACTAACTCGGATTGACTCGAAACGTGGTTATGATCTTATTCTATGTCCTCTTAACGCTGTTATTCGTTGCCAGTCTCATCTTATAATAATTGCTCCTTCAAGGTGGGACAATGCCATGATGATTATTCCATAATATATTCGGAGGTTACCGACCTTACGTCACTCCGATAGAGACATAACATTCTTTGGGCTCTCCTGCATGCTGCTTACATGATATATGTATTTGGTATATGTATATGATACATGAACAAGATATATGTATATGGGGTAAGGGGAAAGGTGAGGCGCTATAGACGCATAGCCACCTGATCAGTTGGTATAATATGAAATCGTCCCGGACGCGGGATGCCCGGACGCGGGATATATGGATAAATGGATCGGGATGCACGTTCCGCAGCAATATAATATATAAATGGATCGGGCTGCACATTCCGCAGCAATATAATATATAAATGGATCGGGCTGCACGTTCTGCAGCAATATAATATATATATATGGATCGGGCTGCACGTTCCGCAGCACTAAGCATGCATGGTACCCGCCAAAAGGCACTCATATGTACAGGTTGCTCTTTTATCTCACGATATGCTCTACATTTCCTTAGTGTCTTTATTCATGCTATGTACCCCTCGTATGTTATTATTCATGCCTTACATGCTCGGTACATTGCTCGTACTGACCCCCTTTCTTCGGGGGCTGCGTTTCATGCCGCGCAGGTACAGCCAGATGAGTAGAAGCCATTATAGAAGATGTTCCAGCGAAGTTTGCAAGCTCCATTTGTCCCTGGAGTGTTACCGGGTCAGAGTTTTATGCTATGATGTCTTGGTTGAAGTTAGAGACTTTGCAGACAGAGTCGTGGGTATAGAATGTCGGTATTGTAAGCGATTCCACCGGCCGATGCGTCATTATGTGTTATGTTACAAGTTTTATGTGATGACAGATTTTACTAAGTTTGAGCACGATGAAAAGAACGATTCTGAGATCCTTACTATGTATTTCATTTTATTTGATTTAAGAATTCAAAGAAATTATGTATGTAATAAGAGTCAGCGGGTTCGCTCGGCCCTAAATAAGGGCCGGGTGCCCATCACACCCTAAGTAAGATTAGGGTGTGACAAAAATGGCATTTCCAAAGGGTAGGTTTATTTCCTACGTTAAGGAAAGAAAGATGATAGCCAAGGGCTACATTTCTCATTTAGTTCGAGTTCATGACACCGAGGCAAAGCCACCAGCTTTTCAATCAGTTCCGGTAGTGAATGAATTCCCAGATGTGTTTCCAGATGAACTTCCTGGTCTTCCTCCAGAAAGGGAGATTGATTTCGCTATCGATGTATTACCAGACACCGAGCCCATCTCTATTCCTCCGTATCGAATGGCTCCGGCGGAATTGAAAGAACTAAAAGTACAGTTAAAAGATTTACTGAAAAAGGGGTTTATAAGGCCTAGTTCTTCGCCGTGGGGAGCATCGGTCTTGTTCGTGAGGAAGAAAGACGGGTCTCTACGAATGTGCATCGGCTACAAGCAGTTGAATAAGGTGACGATAAAGAATAAATATCCCCTTCCGAGGATTGACGATTTGTTTGATCAGCTGCAGGGTGCCAAATGGTTTTCGAAAATAGATTTGCGATCGGGCTATCATCAGGTGAGAATTAGAGAAGCAGATATTCCCAAAACAGCCTTCAGAACGAGGTATGGCCACTATGAGTTCCGAGTAATGTCGTTTGGGTTGACAAATGCCCCGGCATTGTTCATGAATTTAATGAATAATGTGTTCAGGCCATTCTTGGATCTCTTCGTGATAGTATTCATCGATGATATTCTGGTGTATTCTCGCACAGAGTCAGAACATGCGGACCACCTAAGAATTGTCCTTGGCGTTCTCTAAGCTCGAGAATTATATGCAACATTTTCAAATTGCGAGTTCTGGCTAAATTCCGTGGCATTTCTAGGTCATGTAATTTCAGATGATGTCATCCGAGTCGACACTCAGAAAATAGAAGCTGTGAAGACTTGGCCAAGACCTACGACGCCCACAGAAGTCCATAGTTTTCTGGGGTTGACAGGCTATTATCGCAGGTTCGTAGAGGGCTTTTCATCTATTTCAGCCCCATTGACCAAGCTAACCCAGAAGTCGGCAAAATTTCAGTGGAACGATGCATGCGAGCATAGTTTCCAAGAGTTGAAAGAAAGGTTGACCTCGGCTCAAGTACTAACACTCCCAGAAGGGCCAGATGGCTATGTCGTATATTGTGACGCTTCCGGTGTGGGACTAGGGTGTGTATTGATGCAGCATGGTAAAGTTATTGCATATGCCTCGAGACAATTGCAGAAACATGAGCAGAATTATCAAACTCATGATCTCGAACTGACTGCGGTTATTCATGCTTTGAAGATATGGAGGCACTATCTGTACGGTGTGCATGTTGACATCTATACGGATCATAAAAGTCTCCAGCATATTTTTAAACAAAAGGAATTGAACCTCCGGCAGAGGCGGTGGTTAGAACTGCTGAAGGACTACGATGTGAATATTTTATACCACCCCGGAAAGGCAAATGTAGTAGCAGATGCACTTAGTCTTCGATCAATGGGCAGTTTACGTGGAGTTCCTTCAGAGAAGCAAGAAATGGCTCGTGAGCTCCATCGACTAGCAAATCTCGGAGTAAGTGTAATGGATTCGGGTGATGCAAGGATTCGCATCAATGACCCCGCAGTTTCATTTTTGAATATAGAAGTGAAAGAATGGCAATATGAAGATTCCCAGTTAAGCCGCTACTGAGATCTATCTCATGAAAAGGAAAAGTCTTCATTTGAAGTTTCCATAGATGGGGTCCTCAGATATCAGGGCGGGCTATACGTACCGGATGTGGCAAATTTGCGCCAACGGATTTTTGAGGAAGCACATTATTCCTGGTATTCTATTCATCCAGGTGCACCCAAGATGTGCCATGATCTTAAATTGATATATTGGTGGGATGGCATGAAGCGAGACATAGCCGAATTTGTGGCACAATTTTCGAATTGCCAGCAAGTAAAGGCCGAGCATCAAAAGCCAAGGGGTTTACTGCAAGCAATGGAAATTCCTTCATGGAAATGGGAAGAAATTAATATAGATTTCGTTGTAGGATTACCTCGTTCACAAGGCAGATACGATTCTATATGGGTGATCGTGGACAGACTCATGAAAGCAGCTCATTTCCTTCCAGTTAAGACCACATATTCGGCGGGAGATTATGCTAAGTTGTATTTGAAAGAAATTGTGCGACTTCATGGAATTCCTTTGGCCATTATTACGGACAGAGGGGCACCGTTTACAGCTAAGTTTTGGAAGTCCTTCCAAGAAGGTTTGGGTACTCAAGTCAAGTTCAGTACGACATTTCATCCACAAACTGACGGGCAAGCCGAGCGTACTATTCAGACCTTGGAGGATATCCTACGAGCGTGCATGTTGGATTTTGGCGGTAACTAGGATGAGCATTTACCCCTTATTGAATTTGCCTACAACAATAGTTATCATTCCGGTATTCAAATGGCCCCGTATGAAGAATTATATGGAAGAAAATGTAGATCTCCAATTGGATGGTTTGAAACCGGAGAAGTACAATTGATAGGCCCCGACTTGATTCAACAAGCAGTCGACAAAGTCAAGATCATCCGAGATCGATTGCTGACAGCCCAGAGTCGCTAAAACTCCTATGTAGACAATCGCCGACGGGACCTGGAATTTCAAGTTGGTGATTGGGTGTTTCTGAAAGTATCACCGATGAAGGGGGTGATGAGATTTGGCATGAAAGGAAAACTAAGCCCTAGATATATCGGACCCTACGAAATCATTAGTAAGGTGGGTCAGGTAGCCTATGAGTTGAAATTGCCTTCGGAGCTTGAATCAGTCCATCCGGTATTCCATGTTTCGATGCTCCGCAAGTGTATCGGAGACCCAACAAGAATAGTTTCGGTAGATGATGTGCAAGTGACAGAGGAGCTAACCTACGAAGAGGTGCTTGTTGCCATTCTAGATAGACAGGTGCGAAGACTTTGAAATAAAGAGGTTGCTTCAGTCAAAGTCTTGTGGCAGAACAGTAATCGAGAAGAAATGACATGGGAAGCAGAGGAGAAATGCGAGCCAAATATCCGCACTTATTCCAAACCGCAGAGGAGACTCAAGATGAAACATTGACGAGATGAGGTATGTATGCTTTATTTTTATATTTTGGGTCGTGTGTGGCCATAGATATGTTGATATTGTGATGTAGCCCTGTGAGGCGAATATATTATGGGTTGTTGTGGCAGGTAAGTAGTGCCAGATTTCAAAGGAGACTCTGGCGAAATGTTTCTAGGATTCCCGAGTATTTTAACATTCGAGGACGAATGTTCCAAAGGGGGGAAGAACGTTACACCCCAGAAAAAGTCCTCGTATACGTACAATGAATAGACCAACGAAGGGTATGAGGGTGCGATGTTATACTAAGTAGGGAATGACCCTACTTGAATTTGGGAATGAGAAGTTGCGGAATTTCATTCAGCGCAGTGGTCATAAAGTGATTTACGGCCCGTAAAGTGAATTATGGACCGTAAAGTGCCATCGTCCTCCAGCCTCCCAAAAATTTCAACTTTCTGTTAAGTGTGGAAATGGTTAAATACGACTTGGTATACAGCCCGTAAACTGGTTTACGGACCGTAAACCTCAATCGTAAACTGCCATGATCCTCAGCCAACCTTTCTGTTTTTGACATGCTTGAATACGACCACACTATACGGTCCATAAACTGGTATACGACCCGTAAAGTGTGGTTTACGACCACTGTTCACCCCGACGATTGTCCATTAAAAAATCAGATTTGGGGATTTATAAAAGGGACCCAAGCCTCATTTTATTTCATTACTCATCCATACAACTCAAGAAACCTCTAGAACTCTCCAACACTTCATCTATAGGAATTCAAGGGGATCAAAGGGAAACTAAGATCATCAACATCAAATCCAAGCAACAAAGTGTATGAAACCTAGTTGGAAGTCATCTTCTTCAAGAAATTCCAAAAGAGGTGAAGAGGGGTTTTAGTGCTAGAGGAGTATTCTCATTCAAGGCTTGCTCAACCATCAAACAAGGTAGGTTTCATGACCATTCCATGTTGTTTAAAGTGTTGGGAAGCTGAGACACTTCAAACATTGAAGAACATAGAAAATGGGTCTTGAATGAGGGAATAGTGTCACCATTGGGAGATGGTTGAATGGAATCATGAAAGTTGATATGCTATGATTATGAATACGTTGTAAATGATGTTTTGGTCATGAAATAAGTATTATATTCAAGGAAATGTGACAATGAACTGTAACCATAAATGTGAAGGAAATTGGGGGGAAAATGATGGAACGTAGTGAATATATATAAATGATGGTTGTTGATTGTAATAATGTGGATGTTGTTGAGAACGTTGGGGGTTGATAGGGACTATGGGAAAAGTAGTATAAATAAAGGAAGTTCTGCCCAATTTTCCCTAGAAATAACGACGCGTTTTAAAGCCGATTAACTAATGTTAATACGATTCTCTCGTGAAGGTAACGACTTGACCTCGAAGGAAGACGAGTGATCGATAGTGTAGCCAAGCGACAAGGTATGTGAGGCTAGCCTTTCTTTCTAATGGCATGAATCCTATAGTATAAGTTCCTTTCCTCTTCATGAGTTCCTATATCCATAACTATCCACATAAAATAAGAGATATGATACGATGATGCCATGTTGATAATGATATTAATCATTGCTTACACTCACCTTATGTACTAATTCCTTCAAGGTGAGGCAGAATGTCAATAATTGCTCCGTAATGACATCGGGGGATCATGACCTTACGTCACCCCGATAGGATATAGATGATCTTGAGCCTTATGCATGTACTATGATAAGATAAGCATATTATGATAAGCATATGATTATAAGTATTTTATGATGGGCATGTCATGATTGCATCACACCGCGCCTAGTTGGCCGGGCAGTCACCGCTAAGGCGGGCAGCTATATGGATACACCATGAACATTTTGGCATGGGCAGACACCACTAGTGTGCAGCATGAGATGGTACCCCGGACGCGGGAGGCTTGTACGCGGGCTAATATTACTGATTATCACACCGTTCCGATATGGACGGGTAGCTTGCATGTCATGCATATACGATATGATGATAAGTATGAGTAAGACAGCATGCATCAATTCTCTTATGATTATCATTCAGATTCAGATGTTCATATTGATGTTCTCATTATATTATTGTGTTGTCCTTCTTCATTGTTCATGCCTCTCATACTCAGTACAATATTCGTACTGACGTCCTTTTTCTTTGGACGCTGTGTTCATGCCCACAGGGAGGTGAGCTAGATCCAGATCCATAGCAGCGGTCAGCTGAGTGAGAGCACTCCATTGTTCGGAGGTGCTTATGCTCATTCTGTTGTTATATAGATGCATATTTTGGGCACGATGGAGTCTTGTTCCATCTATGTGTATTCAGTCTGTCAGTAGAGGCTCGTAGATACGCAGTGTGGGTTAGATGCTCTCACAAGATGTTACTATATGTATATATTATTTTGATAGCCGAGAGGCAAATGTATATAAAGCATTTATGTTTCTACTTAAAATATGATTTTTCCTGCATTTCGTGTATAAAATTTGCAAAGAATTATTAAATGAGTAAGATGAGCATTAGAACGAGTGGTGCTCGGTGGCTAGCCCCGGGTACCCGTCGCGGCCCCTAGCTGGGTCGTGACAGAAACACAGCCCCCCGAAGAAAGGGGGGTCAGTACGAGATATGTACTGAGTATATAAAGCATGAAACACAACAAAGAGTATCATGATTGAAATAGAAATTACAGGAGACACGTATGACTTTCAAAATACCAATAGACTTGCCTTATAAAATGTGAAACATGCATATCAATATCATATATCATATCCGGCCCACTATGGGACTCGGTGAATAAAGTCATCACATACCATCCTTGGCGCCACAATCACATCATCCTATCATCATATATATATATATATATATATATATATATATATATATATATATATATATATATATATATATATATACCGTATCCCGGCCCTCTAGTGAGGGACTCGGTGAACAATGCAGTGAAACTGTGCACGAAAACGTATCCTGGCCAGGGACTCAGTGAAAGATATATTGAGGCATGCACGAGCAGAGTAGTGAGCAACCATATGCAAACTAAATCATATCTGAGACTCAATAGAATAATCAAAATGAACCATCATCGAAAATCAAGACAATAGTCATATCAAGTACCCTTCGAATGTCACTATGGATTATATCGAAATAGGACGGCTGAAATCATAAACATGTATCAAGACATAATGAAATAGGTTCTGGAAATCAAGAACATTAACCATCCTAATGTCTCTAAGAATAAGAACTTATACATTCATCATTTGTTCGTTTCATATGAATCATGCCAAAAGAAAGAAAGGATAACTTTATACCTATTATGGGTTAATTGTAATCAAGTTCGCCTTGTCGCCCCTTTACCCTATTTAATATGAAAGTAGCGCTATCATCAGTAAACTATACTTTCTAGCTTATAAATCTACTACCAATCACTTATAGGAATCATTCTTTAGTTCATACTTCCTTGATTAGGGTTTTGGTTAGTTAAGAACTTAACGGAAATCAGGCAGCATTTCCCCTATATAACTCGCCTAACCCGAACTTCTAATTAATCTCCTGTTATCATAGCAATACCAACAACAACAGTAATAGAAATATTCATATCAAACCCTTACAATCCAGCCCATAAACAACTCAAACAACCCAATAACCTTTCTTAATCCTTTTCCAATCCAAATCATTAACATTTAAGATTATACACCAAACAGACCAACATACGTTTCGTATACGATACGTTATACACTTCTTTTTCCAAATTTAGAAGCCATATCAACGACAACATGACAACAACACGAACAACAACATGTGAACATAAACCACACTTTTAATCT
This sequence comes from Lycium barbarum, assembly GCF_019175385.1. Taxonomy (NCBI): domain Eukaryota; kingdom Viridiplantae; phylum Streptophyta; class Magnoliopsida; order Solanales; family Solanaceae; genus Lycium; species Lycium barbarum. The sequence goes on along the minus strand of NC_083348.1, from coordinate 48,360,044 downwards.
TTCAACTCAACAATTCCATATACCAACTACAACTCCTAATACCAACGAATTCATGCAATTTCTTACTTCCAATTTCATCTAATACAATTTTAATCTTTCCATTACAACACCATTAATCCAATTATACCATAAAATGATAAGATCTTACATTAATTTAATCGGAGCAAATTCTACACTCACTTACACCAATTGCACTATTTCTTCTTCCTCAATTCAATACCCAATGTTACTATCACCTCATTGGACTTGCAAATTACCTTAGAATTTAATCAAAGCAAGAATTTTTTTTTTAAAGACCATGGCTGGCCGAGAGCATGGCAGCCATGGCTATGCTCTCCTTTCTCTTTCTCTTAAGCTAAAATTTGCAAAATGAAAATGAATTGTTAAGTTAGTCATTATCTTGAATATGTATATGATGTCTCTCCATGGGACACGTGCTTCCCCTATAATGACTCACCAATTCAATGTTTTGAGTTATATATTTTTTTTAATTAAAGAATCGGGTGGGGCCCACTTTAATTATATAATTGGCTAACTTAATTAATCTTAATTAATCACTAATCTCCACTTAATAATCTAATCATAGTTAATAATCTAATCATAGTTAATTAGTCCCTAATCTCCAACAATATTTCTATACTAATAGAAATTTATAAACAAATCGTGCACTAATTAAAATCGAGGATTAAAAGTCCTTATTTCATATCCCAAAATAATCTCTTCCTTAACTTATGCCAATTATCTTACAAATAATTCGATGTATAAAATTACGGGGTATAACATAAACAATGGGAGGACATTGTCCACGTGGGACTTAGATAAAACAAGGAGCTAAGGAATGTATATGTATTGACATAGTGGTGGACAACACATAATGAAATATTGGGGTGGTGGACTAAAAGAATCCCATGTGTAAAGGGACAAAGGTGCTTTTACCATCCTTATATCATTTAGTGTAAACTTTAACATTACAGAATATTGAAAGCAACAATTTAGTACACAAATCAGAAAAAAAATTCCCTTCTAAATAGCAGCAGCACGAGTTATTTAAGGGGAGTATCGTATATCTTTTCTAAAAATTAATATACTAGTTTTGCTCCGTACTTCGGTTTCGTTGTTCCGTTTTTGTCGTGTTGTTGACTCCGGGCTTTCTTCGTAATGAAATAAGGTGGAAGAAGATTATTTCTTGGAATATAAGGAATCTCTCAACTACCTCTTGAACTTTCAAAGTTTGAGGCTCAACATTCGGTTTTCTTCCAAGAATACCTGCACCATTTTTCAAACCACTAGAGAAGAAAGAAATGTTACAAGGGTTAGAATGGGGTTGTGAAAACTCCCTCACATCCTCTCCTTTTTCTCTCTAGAGTTATCACTTTTCACTCCCTTACTCCTCTCAATATTTTCTCTCTCGATTTCATTGGAGTTGCGACAAGTGGCAACCATTCTTTAGGGAGGGTTAATTTGGTGGTGAACTAGGTTAGACTCTTGATGTGAGCCTTGTGGGTTCCCAACAAGACTCAGACTCTTTGGACTAGGATAAGACTTCGAACTTGAGTAGTCGTCACAAGAACTTCCATAACCAACAAGTTGGTCACCTTCCGTCAACACTTCTCTCCTCCTACCCTCCACACCATAACTATATTGAGAACATGGCACCTCCGACTTAGGGTAAGAGTCATAGTTCATTGTGTTTCTTGGATTAGGAAGTGTATAATCGCTTCTCCTCCTCAGACTACTCCTACTCGGAATAATCCACACACTTATACTATTTTGCTTGGAATAGGAAGTATTACAAGGCGATGCACGTGAATATCTATTAGAAGACCCCTCATAAGAATTATATGCAATCCCATTATCTTCACAAGCATACTCACCATAAAGTGCATCGTCAATAGGTTCATCATCACCACATTCTTCCCATTCTTGCAAGTTCCCACCAATTGGTTCATATCGAAAGTGTGAGGAAAGAGCATACCTCAATTCACCCCCATGTCCATGGCGCGTAGGATGAGACTCTTCATGCTCATATCTACCATAGGACTCATCGTGATGCACATCTACTCCTTCTTCTTCATAAATCTCATGAGGTGTTGCCTCACAATTGCCCTTCGATGTAGTATTCTTCACCCTCGTACGAGTTGTGATCATATTGGTCATCATGTTCATCAAATGACTCATGAGCACCATCACCATCATATTCATTGTAAGAATACTGATGCTCATATCCCATGTCACCTACCTCATAGCCTCCGTCACCCTCATAGTAATACCCTCCATTGCTAGAGGCATAACCTTCGAAATCATCTCCACAAGTCTCAGAAGCTATGGATGACATCCTTATCTCTCCTTCTCCTTATGTCTCCTCTTCGCGTACCTACAAAATGAGAAAACAAGATTAGCAGCAAAAGCTCCTCACGTCACTCGTATTTGCACTCAAACTTACCTCTCAACCTAAGCTTCTTCCAAAGTTGGTCAAGAAAGTTATACCCCGTATTTTTGTTCGTTGGATTATTCGTAAGTTAATCGACGTAAGTTCAAGGATAAGGTTATTTTTGAGATTTGAGACAAGGACTTTTTAATCCCGTTTTTAATAAAGTGCACGACTTGTTTGTAAATTTCAATTAGTGTAGAAACATTAGTGGAGATTAGGGATTAATTAACCATGATTAGATTATTAAGTGGTCATTAATGGTTAATTAAACTAATTAGAGTGCTAATGGACCCCACTACAACATGGCCAAATCTGATTGGTCCATGCCATAGTGGGACACGTGTAGAATTGGTGGGCTGCATATATAAGGCATATGATGACTAATTGCTAAACACTTTCATTCACAATTCCTGAAAACAAAATGCATAGCACAGCCATGGCAGTTCATCTACTTGAAAAAAAAAAAATCTCCAAGGTGCTTTACGTGTTCAATGAGGCTGCAACATAAGTATTTTGAATTGAGGAAGAACAAGCGGTGTAATTGGTGCAAGTGATTATAGGATCTGTCCTAATTAAATTAAGGTAAGATTTCTTCTTCTTATGGTGTAATTGGAGTAAATGATATTGTAATTGAGAGATTAACTCTTATTATGTGGAATTTGATGCAAGGAAATGTATACGTTAATGTTAAGGTTCTATTTGGACCGTGTTGGGGTTGATCCAAATTAATAATAATGGATTAAGTTTGATTAGTGTTGTCGTTATTGTTGTATTGTATTTGAGGGTAATTTGTCTACGTTGGAGGGCTAGAATTATAGTTATAGATAAGTATAGGTGCTGTTGTTCATGATAATATTAGACTCGTTTCCATGTGTTTATGATTGTGCGAAGTAAAGGTCGAAGATTGTATTTCGATGTTGTAGTTTCGATGGACTGTTTTGAGCTTGCTATTAAAACGATATTGAAGTAATTTTCTTGTACATGGATGGTAGTTGATGTTGTTGTCGTGTTGTTATTGATATGGTTCGTAAATTTGGAAGAAAACAAGTGTATAAGTATCATATACGAAGGGTATGTTGGTCTGTTTGGTGTATAGTCTTAGATGTTAATGATTTGGATTGAAAAAGGGTTAAGAGAGGTTATTGGGTTGTTTGAGTTGTTAATGGGATGAATTTTAAGGATTTGATATGATTATTTCTGTTATCGTTGTTGTTGTAATTATCGGAGAGTAATTGGAAGTTCGGGTTAGGCAAGTTATATAGAGGAAATGCTGCCCGATTTCGGTTAAGTTCTTAACTAATCAAAATGCTAATCAAGGAGTATAAACTAAGGAGTGATTCCCATAAGTGATTAGTTATAGATTTATAAGTTTGAGTAGTCGTAGTTTATTAGCAATAGTGTTACTCTCATATTAATAGGCTAAAGGGGCGACAACGCAAGCTTGGTTACGGTTGATCTATAACAGGTATGTAAAACTATCCCTTCTTTCTTTTTGGCATGATCTATGTGAAACAAACAAACGACGAACGTATAAACTCCAAAGAAACTTCTATTCTTAGAGACACTAGGATGGCTAATGTTCTTGATATCCAGAACCTATTTCACATTATCTTGATATGTGTCTATGATTCTTGAAGTTCTATTTGATATAATCCATAGTGACATTTGAAAGGTGCTTGATATGATTGTTATATTTGATGCTCAAGTATTAGTTCATTCTACCTATTCTATTGAGTCTCAGATGATGATTTAGTTTTTATATGGTTGCTCACTACTCTGCTCGTGCATGCTGTAATATATCTTTCACCGAGTCCCGGGCCGGGTATGTTCGTGATTGTATTTATCGATGATATTTTGGTCTATTCAAGTTCATAAGAGGAGCATGCAGATCAATTGAGGACGGTACATAGGGTGCTCCAACACCAGAATTTGTATGCTAAGTTCTCTAAATGTGAATTCTGGTTGACTTCAGTAGCATTCTTGGGGCATATTGTTGGAGCTGAAGGTATTCGGGTAGATACACAGAATATTAAGGCGGTAAAGACTTTTCCTAGACCTACGACACCTACGGAGGTACGTAGTTTTCTGGGGCTAGCAGGATATTACAGGAGATTTGTAGAAAACTTTGCCTCAATTTTAGTGCCTTTAACAAGGCTAACTCAGAAGGCAGCTAAGTTCCAGTGGACTAACGCATGTGAGTGAAGCTTCCAGTTGTTGAAAGAGAAGCTGACTACGGCTCCAGTCTTAACTCTTCCAGAGGGACCAGATGGTTATGTTATTTATCGTGACGCTTCAGGTGTGGGGCTAGGTTGTGTATTGATGCAATATGGCAGGGTTATAGCTTATGCTTCCCGACAACTCAGAAAACACGAAAGGAATTATCCTACTCACGATCTGGAGTTAGCAGTGGTAATTCATGCTTTGAAGATATAGAGGCATTACTTATACGGGGTTCACGTTGATGTTTATACGGATCACAAGAGTCTCCAATATATATTTAAGCAGAATGAGTTGAATGTGCGACAGAGGTGGTGGTTAGAGTTATTAAAAGATTATGATGTCGATATTCTATACCATCCAGGGAAAGCAAATGTTGTAGTAGAAGCTCTTAGCCGTAAATCAATGGGTAGCTTGAGAGATGTGCAACCAGAAAAGAAGGAGATAGTTCATGAGATTACCGACTAGCTAGCCTTGGAGTCCGTTTGGCTGATTCTGGAGATGGTGGAGTTCTATTCGAGAAGTTGCTGAATCCTCTATCAGGGAAGAGGTAAAGAGGCACCAGTACAAGGACCCTGTTCTTGCACGGTATAGAGATACAACTATTCAAAAGGAGGAGACCCCGTTCAAAGTTACACCTGATGGCGTGTTACGATATGAAGGCAGACTATGTGTACCTGAGGTTGCAGAGTTACAGCAACAGGTTATGGGAGAGGCACACTATGCCTGTTATTCTGTTCATCCAGGGTCGACGAAGATGTATCAGGACCTCAAATGTTTATATTGGTGGGATGGCATGAAGAAGGACATAGCGGAGTTTGTTGCGTAGTGCCCGAATTGCCAACAGGTTAAGGTCGAGCATCAGAAGCCTGGTGGGTTATTACAGCAGATAGAGATCCCAACCTATAAATGGGAAGTAATTAATATGGACTTCATTACAGGCTTACCTCGCACTCCACGGAAGTATGACTCTATATGGGTTATTGTGGATAGGCTGACAAAATCAGCCCATTTTCTTCCAGTCAGGACTACTTATTCAGCTGAGGACTATGCAAAGTTATATATCAGGGAGATAGTGAGATTCCATGGGGTTCCCATATCTATTATCTCGGACAGGGGAGCTCAGTTTACAGCTAACTTCTGGAGATCATTCCAGGAGGGATTAGGGACACAGGTGAATCTTAGCACAACATTTCACCCTCAGACTGACGGACAGGCCGAGCGTACTATTCAGACTCTAGGAGATATGTTGCGGACCTGTATTATTGATTTCAGGGGTAGCTGGGACGATCATTTGCCACTTATCGAGTTTGCTTATAATAATAGCTACCATTCTAGTATCCAGATGGCACCGTATGAGGCCTTATATGGGAGGAAGTGCAGGTCACCTATTGGTTGGTTTGATATTGGTGAGACTAAATTAATAGGCCCAGACATGATCCAGGAAGTTGTTGATAAAGTGAAGCTTATTCAGGAAAGACTATTGGCAGCCCAGAGTCGACAGAAGTCATATGCAGATAATCGACGTCGACACTTAGAATTTTAGATTGGTGATTGGGTGTTCTTGAAGGTGTCACCCATGAAGGGTGTAATGAGATTCGGCAAGAAAGGGAAGCTTAGCCCGAGGTACATTGGGCCTTATCAGATTATTCGTAGGGTAGGCAAGGTTGACTATGAGTTGGTCTTACTATCTGATTTTGGAGCAGTACATCTAGTCTTTCACGTATCAATGCTTCGTAAGTGTATTGGTGACCCTTCTAGAGCATTCCCTATAGACGATGTCCAGGTAACAGAGGAGTTGCCTTATGAGGAGAGCCCTATAGCTATACTTGATCGCCAAGTCAGAAGGTTACGTAGTAAGGATGTGGCTTCCATCAAGGTATTGTGGCGAAACAACAATAGAGAAGAGATGACCTGGGAAGCCGAAGACGAGATGAAGAATGAGTGTCCTTACTTGTTTCCTATGCCTACAGGTAATATACATCCCTACTTGACTATATTGATTGATAGATAAAACTATATTTTATTATGGCCCTGTGAGGCATCTGTGGGTTGCTAAATGCGGGTTGGTAGGTATAGCGATAGAGGAGACTTTCCCGAAACTTTAATAAGACACTATAAGACTAGTTTAACATTCGAGGACGAATGTTCTAAAGGGGGGAAGGATGTTAAGCCCCGTATTTTTGTACGTTGGATTATTCGTAAGTTAATCGACGTAGGTTCAAGGACAAGGTTATTTTTGAGATTTGAGACAAGGACTTTTTAATCCCGTTTTTAATAAAGTGCACGACTTGTTTGTAAATTTCAATTAGTGTAGAAATATTAGTGGAGATTAGGGATTAATTAACCATGATTAGATTATTAAGTGGTGATTAATGGTTAATTAAACTAATTAGAGTGCTAATGGACCCCACTACAACATGGCCAAATCTGATTGGTCCATGCCATAGTGGGACACGTGTAGAATTGGTGGGCTGCATATATAAGGCATATGATGACTAATTGCTAAACACTTTCATTCACAATTCCTGAAAACAAAATGCATATCACAGCCATGGCAGCTCACGGCCATGTCAGTTCATCTTCTTAAAAAAAAAATTAAATCTCCAAGGTGCTTTACGTGTTCAAGGAGGCAGCAACATAAGGATTTTGAATTAAGGAAGAAGAAGCGGTGTAATTGGTGCAAGTGATTATAGGATCTGTCCTAATTAAATTAAGGTAAGATTTCTTCTTCTTATGGTGTAATTGGAGTAGATGATATTGTAATTGAGAGACTAACTCTTATTATGTGGAATTTGATGCAAGGAAATGTATACGTTAATGTTATGGTTCTGTTTGGACCGTGTTGGGGTTGTTCCAAATTAATAATAATGGATTAAGTTTGATTAGTCTTGTCGTTATTGTTATATTGTATTTGACGGTAATTTTTCTATGTTGGAGGGCTGGAATTATAGTTATAGATAAGTATAGGTGTTGTAGTTCATGGTAATATTAGACTCGTTTCCATGTGTTTGTGATTGTGCGAAGTAAAGGTCGAAGATTGTATTTCGATGTTGTAGTTTCGATGGACTATTTTGAGCTTGCTATTTAAACGATATTGAAGTAATTTTCTTGTACATGAATGGTAGTTGATGTTGTTGTCGTGTTGTTATTGATATGGTTCATAAATTTGGAAAAAAATAAATGTATAAGTATCATATACGAAGGGTATGTTGGTCTGTTTGGTGTATAGTCTTAGATGTTAATGATTTGGATTGAAAAAGGGTTAAGAGACGTTATTGGGTTGTTTGAGTTGTTTATGGGCTGAATTTTAAGGATTTGATATGATTATTTCTATTATCATTGTTGTTGGTATTGTTGTAATTATCGGAGCTTAGTTGGAAGTTCGGGTTAGGCAAGTTATATAGAGGAAATGCTGCCTAATTTCCGTTAAGTTCTTAACTAATCAAAATGCTAATCAAGGAGTATAAACTAAGGAGTGATTCCCATAAGTGATTGGTTGTAGATTTATAAGTTTTAGAAGTCGTAGTTTATTAACAATAGTGTTACTCTCATATTAATAGGCTAAAGGGGCGACGAGGCAAGCTTGGTTACGGTTGATCTATAACAGGTATGTAAAGCTATCTCTTCTTTCTTTTTGGCATGATCTATGTGAAACAAACAGACGGCAAACGTATAAATTCCAAAGAAACTCCTATTCTTAGAGACACTAGGATGGCTAATGTTCTTGATATCCAGAACCTATTTCACATTATCTTGATACGTGTCTATGATTCTCTATGTTCTATTTGATATAATCCATAGTGACATTTGAAGGGTGCTTGATATGATTGTTATCTTTGATGCCCAAGTATTAGTTCATTCTACCTATTCTATTGAGTCTCAGATGATGATTTAGTTTGTATATGGTTGCTCACTACTCTGCTCGTGCATGCTGTAATATATCTGTCACACCCTAATCTTGATAGGGCATGACGGGCACCCGACCCTTATTTAGGGCCGAGCGAACCCGCTGACTCTTATTACACACATAATCTCTTTGGACTCTTAAATCAAATAAAAATGAAATACATAGTAAAGGCTTTCCGAAACGTTCTTTCCATCGTTCTCAAGTCAATTAAAATCTGTAATCATATGGAGTTTGTACATAACGCAAAATGGTACATCGGCTTGCAGAGCCGCTTACAAGACTGACGACCCACATACGTGACTCTGTCTGCAAAGTCTCTAACATCAATCCGGAATCGTAACATATGTACTCAGACTCGGCAACACTCCGGAAGGAAATGGAGCTCTCCAATCCCGCTGGAACATCTTCTAGCAATGTCTTCTACTCATCTGGGTGTACCTGCGTGGCATGAAACGTAGCCCCCGAAGAAAAGGGGGTCAGTACGGAATATGTACTGAGCATGTAACGCATGAAATACAGTAAAGAGGGTCATAACTAAAACGGAGATTTACCAGAAACAAGTATGACTGTTAAAAACATCAATACACTGACCTTTTGAAATGAAAATCATGCATGTCAACATCATATATCACATATACATCCGGCCCTCTAGTGAGGGACTCGGTGAATAGAATCATCATATGCCATCCTGGCCGCCACCCCCGTATCATCATATCATCATGTCATCATATCATAATATATATATATATAACGTGTCCCGGCCCTCTAGTGAGGGACTCGGTGAACAATGCAGTGGAGTACGCACGAGAACGTGTCCTGGCCCGGGACTCAGTGAAAGATACATTGAGGCATGCACGAGCAGAGTAGTGAGAAACTATATGCACACAAATCAATTTTTAAGACTCGATAGATAAGTACACCAAACGACACTTGAAGGATCGTAAACACGTTTCGGGTCAATCCGAGTTAGAATAAGAAAGTTATGACCATCATTTACTACACAATCCCCTACGAACGTTTTAAAGCAATCCGAGACTGTCTACGAATGTTAGGGACATTAATACTTATAGAACTCTTTTTAAAAACAAGAACTCTTTATGCTTTGCTCTTTATTCAATCATATAATAATCTCGACTATACTAAGTATACTCATATCAAGAAGTGAATAAGAATCGTAAACAAGCTCGGAATCAAGAATAGAGTTACCCCAAGATACGTATCATACCTTACTTAGCTCTAGGACATGCCAAAAGAAAGAAAGAAAGGGTAAGCCTTACATACCTGTTCCACGTCCTATTAGCTACGCTTATTCGCCCAAGCTTGCTAGTTTACATTCAAGAGAATTTACACAATCGTTAGACGCATCGTTACACACTTGTCTTAGTCCTTCAAATAAATTCATTTATAATCTGCCGAAATTTCGGCAGCATTTCCCCTGTAAATTCAACCAACCCCGAGAATTTAACTCGACCAAATAATCAACAACAATACCAACAACCACATTAACAAGTTCAACAATCAATTCAAAATGCATTCTAACGTTAGTAACTCCTTTTACATAATTCGACGACATTTCACTTATATTCAATTCAATCACATACAATCAAGCCAACATCAATGCTCACACGTTCAAATACTTGCCCAAGACCTTACAAACAAAACTTAAGAACACTTCAAACAATCCGCGCAATGATCAAAACGGCCCAACCATTATGCAACACCACCCGAAACTTCCCAACTCCATAAGAACAACAACAACACATTCCTTTCTTCCAAATTCATGAACTACACCAACAATCTACACATTAACAACATCATTCATACAAATATAAGAATTCATGCTAATGTCACATTAACTTCTTCAACAATCCCACAACGATTACAACTTTTTTTCAAGCCATCAAACCTTCATTTTTTATCATGGAATCCACAACAATCAACAATCAACAATCAAAATACTAAATAAAATCAATTCATCACATCCTACCAACATAGCCCTGTTCGGACGCAACCAACATACATATATTTTTCATGAATTTCATCCATTTCTACATACTACAACACTCACAAATCATCCATGATACATGAAAGAGAAGATTAAACCTTACCTTTCTCCACTTATCTTCTCACTCGGCTAGGGTTGTGAATTGCATAAATGAATGGTTTGATTGCTCCAACAACTCCTTCATGCTAATGAGGACCTTCCAATTGGTTGAAATTCTAGAAGAAAATTATTTTTCTTGATCAATTTCTATGGCACCAATTTGAGAGCCATGGCCGAATGCTCCTATTTTTTTTTCTTGAAGTTTCTTGACTTGTGGAAGATGATTAATATGTCTTGCTATGTAAGCACCCTTCTATATATATAAATACATAGCCCATAAAAGGATGGACACATGCCGTACCTCATGGCTTAAGGAAATTGGCCAAGCCTTGGGTGGGGACCACATACACACCACACGACCAAGGTGGCCCTTGTCTAGAACCTTCTTGAATTTCCCTTTTTTCCCCTAGCCTTCCTCAATATTACCATGAACCACCTTGTGAATTTCTCTTTTTTCCCCTAGCCTTTCTCAATATTTCCATACTAATAAACAACTTGTGTATTAAAATAGTTTCGGGAAATAGCCTTGCCCTTAACTTACCACGACTATCTTGAAACATCCGAATGCAAAAAATACGGGATATAACAATATCTTTCACCGAGTCCCGGGCCGGGTATGTTTTCGTGCACAGTTTCACTGCATTGTTCACTGAGTCCCTCACTAGAGGGCCGGGTACGGTATATATATATATATATATATATGATGTGATTATGTTGCCGAGTATGGTATATGATGACTTTATTCACCGAGTCCCATAATGGGCCGGATATGGTATATGGTATTGACATGCATGATTCTTATCTCGTAAGGCACAGGTGCATTGGTATCTTTGATTATTATACTTGCCTTCTGTAATCTTCTATTTAGTTATACTCAATACATATCTCGTACTGACCCCTTTTCTTCGGGGGGCTGCGTTTTATACCCGCAGGTAAAAATACTCGATTTGGTGATCCTCCAGCTTAGGACTTCTGCTCAGCTATTTGGACAGCTCCATTGTTCCGGAGCCTAGACTATTTTGGTACAGATCTTTTGATATAGACTTATGTATATGTCCAGGTGTACGGCGGGGCCCTGTCCCGTCATATTTCACTTTTATACTCTTAGAGGTCTATAGACATGTGTGGGTTGTATATAGGTTTTGGCCCATCGGCTTGCGTATTGTGTTATGCTGTGGTTAGCCGTGACTCCTCAGGAAACAGGTTTATGATATGTGGTGTTGTGAATCCTTCATTTTTTTTACAAGTTTCCATATTGTCCTTAGTTTTAGTTTGACTATATTTAATAGGTCCGTATACGAGTGTCCAGTTCGGGCACTAGTCATGGCCGATGGGGTTGGGTCGTGACAAAAGTGGTATCAGAGCAGTTCATCCTTGGAGTGTCTATAGACCGTGTCTAGAAAGTCTTGTTTATCGGTGTGTTGTGCACCACATCTATAAACAGGAAGCTACAAGACATTTAGGATGTTTATTTTCTTTCTTACTCTAGATCGTGCGATAGAGCTATATTATCAGGATAATACCTCCCTAAAAATTATTGTGTTTATAGCTATGCCTCCAAAGAAAGCGACAGCTGCCCAGAAGGGCAAGTCGGTAGCAGGAGATACTAGTCAGACCCGGAGAATCACTAGGGCCCGTGCCCAGTCTATGCCTGAGATTGTGCTCCAGTCGGCGAGTTCTGCTACACCGCCACCTCCAGAGGAACTTAGAGCAGCAGCAGCTCCAGATCAGGGGGAAACTCACCACCAGCTCCCGAGGCCCCAGTACCTGAGCCTCCAGCTCCTCAACCGGGAGCGGAGGATAGGGCCAGGAGAGATGCAGTTTAGCTGCTGACCAGATTAGTAGTAGGGCAGGCTCGCAGGCATGGACTAGGAGTTGACCATGCAGATAGATCTGATAGTTTGAGGGCTCGTGATTTCTTAAGTTGTAATCCTCCAGAGTTTTCGGGTCAAAGCCCGAGGATGATCTGCAAGAGTTTATATACTTAGTACATATTCTGTACTGACCCCCTTTCTTCGGGGGGCTGCGTTTCATGCCCACAAGTACAGATAGTTGGTTTGGTGATCCTTCAGCATAGGACTTCTACTCAGTTGTCTTAAAGAGCTCCGTTGTTCCGGAGTCTAGACTTTTAGTACAGATCTTCTAATGTATATGTATATGCTTATCCAGGGGTACGGCGGGGCCCTGTCCCGTCATATTTCACTATTAGTACTCTTAAAAGTCTATAGACATGTGTGTGGGTTGTGTACAGATTATGATCAGCTGTGTCTGTATAGTTATTGTGGAAGTTCTTTTGTTGTAGCAGCCTTGCCGGCTTGCATATGTTATCTTTTCGTAGTGGTAGCCTTGTCGGCTTGCGTAATATAATGATATGTAGTGGCATCATTGTCGGCTTGCGTAGCATAATGATATATATATAGTGGCAGCCTCATCGTCTTGCGTATGTTATTTCGTTGTGATTGATTGAGGACCTATAGTATCAGTCTGACTATGTTTAACAGGTACATATGGGTGTCTAGCTCGGGCACTAGTCATGGCCCACGAGGTTGGGTCGTGACAGAAAGATAGTTCGATTTCAGTTCCCAGGAGAGCCGATTATAAAGTGGATGGGGAATACAACATTGCCAAGGGGTAAGTTTATTTCATACCTCGAGGCTAGGAAGATGGTTAGAAAGGGTTATATTTATCATCTGGTTCGTGTGCATTACTTGAAAGCAGAGGTACCGACTCTTCAGTCAGTCCCGATAGTTAATGAATTTCCAGATGTATTCCCAGATGAACTTCCAGGTCTTCCTCCTGAGCGGGAGATAGAGTTTACCATAGATGTATTGCCAGATACTCAACCCATATCTATTCCTCCTTATAGAATGGCACCTGCAGAGCTGAAGGAGTTAAAAGAGCAACTGAGGGACTTATTAGAAAAGGGCTTCATCAGGCCTAGCACATCACCTTGGGGAGCCCCTGTTATAGCCCGTATTTTGTACATTCAGATATTTCAAGGTAGTCGTGGTAAGTTAAGGGCAAGATCATTTCCAAAATTATTTTAATGTACAAGTTTTTTATTAGTATGAAAATGTTGAGAAAGGCTACGGGCAAAATGGGAATTTCAAAAAAAAAAGGTCATGAAGTCACTATGGCTGTGTGGCATGTGTGGGAGTATGTGTCCACATTTTTATTTGATGGAGCTAATTATGTATATGGACCAAAGCTTACATAGAAAGACATTATTCATCCTTGTTTTAATTTAAGAAACTTCAAGAAAGAGGGCATGTGTCCACTTGGTATTGGAAGGAGATATATATATATATATATATATATATGTGTGTGTGTGTGTGTGTGTGTGTGTGTGTGTGTGATGACCAAGCAAGACTTATTAGTCATCTTTTCTAGTTCTAGAAACTTGAAGAAAGGAAGAGAAAACAAGAGAGGCCATATTCGGCCATGCTTGGCCGAGCAAGAGCCTAGGAAAAAATAATTGATCAAAAATATTTTCTTCTAGTATTTCAAGCAATTGAGAGGTCCTTATTAGCATGGAGTAGTTGTTGGAGTAATTAAATCATTCACTTGTGCAATTCACTACCCTAGCTGAGCTAAGAAGCTAAGAGAAAAAGGTATGTGTTCAATCTTCTTTTATTTGTGTTAGGGATGATTTATGCATGTTGTAGTATGAAGAAATGGATGAAATTCATGAAATATGTGTGTGCAAGTGATGGCCGAATAGGGGTGGTGATTGTGTAGACATGATGAATTGATTTTATTTAGTATTTTGATTGCTATAGATGTGGATGTCATGATGGAAATGAAGGTTTGATGAATTGAAATTGTTGTGGGCTGTTTTGGAAGCCAATGTGGATTGAATGTAGTCTCTTGTATTTATGGAAAATAATGTTGTTAGTGTATGAATTATTGGTATAGTTCATGAATTTGAACGAAGGAAATGTGTTGTTGTTGTTGTTGTTGTTATTGTTGCACTTTGGAAGTTTCGGGTGGAATGGCATATTGGTTATATTATTTTGAATATCGTGTGAATTGTTTAAGGTGTTCTTGAACCATGTTAGAATGATTTTGGATTAACACTTGAATGTGAGATCATTGGTGTTAGCTTGACTATATGTGATCAAATTGAATATAAATGAAATGTCGTCGAATTGTGTGACAAGGGTTGTTAATGTTAGAATATATTTTGGGATTGATTGTTGAAGTTGTTAGTATGATTGTTGGTAATGTTGTTGATAAATTGGCCAAGTTGAATTCTCGAATTGTTGTTAATAAATTGGCCGAGTTGGATTCTCGGGGATGGCTGTATTTACAGGGGAGATGCTGCCGAAATTTCGGTAGAACATAAATAAATTCATTTGAAAGACTAAGACAAGTATATGACGATGAGTCTAATGATTTTGTCGATTCTCTTGAATGTAGACTAGCAAGCTTGGAAAATTAAGCGTAGCTAATTAGGCGTGGAACACATAGGTAAGGCTTACCCTTTCTTTCTTTTGGCATGATCCTTGTGAAACGAACAGACAAAGTATATGTATGATTTCAAAGAAATTCCTATTCTTAGAGCCACTAGGATGGCTAACGTTCTTGACTTCTGAAAACTGTTTTGCTATGTCTTGATACGTGTGTATGGTTCCAAAAGATTTTTTTTGATTTGGTCCACAGTGATATGAAAAAGCCACATGATATGACTATTGCTTTGATTTTTCAAAAATAGCTTCTGAAACGTTCAATGAGGTTTTTGTAGTAAAATGTCCCTAACTTTCGTATACTAACTCGGATTGCCTCGAAACATGTTTACGATCCTTCCAGTGTCGTTTGTGTACGTATTCATCGAGTCTTAAAAATTGTTTTATATGCATATAGTCTCTCACGTCTCTACTCGTGCATGCCTTAAAGTATCGTCCACTGAGTCCTGGGCCAGGACATGTTCTCGTGCGTATTCCACTGCATTGTTCACCGCGTCCCTCTCACTTGCGGGCCGGGGCACGTTATATGTATGTATATGATATGATGATACGGGGATGGCGGCCAGGATAGCATATGATGACTCTATTCACCGCGTCCCGCAATAGAGGGCCGGGGCACGTTACATGCATATATGATACATGATATTGGCATACATGATTTTATTCACCGCGTCCCTCAATAGAGGGCCGGGGCACGTTACATGCATATATGACACTTGATATTGACATGCATGATTTTGTTCACCGCGTCCCTCACTAGAGGGCCAGGGCACGCAATATGTATATATGAGATATGATGATGACATACATGACTTTCATTTCAAAAGGCAAGTGCTTTGATGTTTTAAAAGGCCATACTTGATTCTGGTAAATCTCTGTTTCAGTTATGATCCTCTTTTCTGTATTCTATGCCTTACATGCTCAGTACATATTCCGTACTGACCCCCTTTCTTCGGGGGCTGTGTTTCATGCCACGCAGGTACACCTAGATGAGTAAAGGACATTGCTAGAAAATGCTTCAGCTGGATTGGCGAGCTCCACTTCCTTTCGGAGTGTTGCCGAGTCAGAGTACATATGTTATGATTTCTGATTAATGTTAGAGACTTTGCAGACAGAGTCGTGGGTATAGTGTCACGACCCAACCCCGTGGGCCGTGACTAGTGCCCGAGCTGGACACCCGTACACACCTACTTACCAAATCGACATATCTGTAACTTATCCATATCCAACATATTTTAATTTATACAGATATACATATCATACAGAAGCCACCAAGGCTGTCGAAAGACATATCGCCCAAAAACATATACATGCATATACATACGCACAAGCCGTTAAGGCTATCATAGCAACTGGACTTCTTAGGGCGCATTTCACACAAACATGACCGAACAACAATGACCCATGACCCACATATATGTCTACAGGCCTCTAACAAACATAACAGAACCATATGATGGGACAGGGCCTCGCTGTACCCCTAAAATAGTCATATATACATAAATATGTACAAGAGAAAGATCTGTACCAAAAGTGTGGGCTCCGGAACGAGGGAGCACTTCAACACAGCAGAATGGATGGCCTAAGCTGGCGGACCACTCACGTGCGCGTCTGTACCTGCGGGCATGAAACGCAGCCCCCGAAGAAAGGGGGTCAGTACGGAATATGTACTGAGTATGTAAGGCGTGAAATACTGAAAACAGAAACATAACCGGAACAACGGTACAAAAAGTAAGTACATTAGTCAGAATACCAAGTTGTTTATTTTCCGAACGTAAATCATGCTTACCGATGTCATATGTCAGAAAAGTATCGAAAATGAGTAAAACATCCAAAGTACCAAAACACTTACTTTCCAAACACAGATCATACGTGCCGACATCATATGCCACCATATACATATACATATAACCGATCCATATGTAAGGCGATAGTGCCGAGGAACGTACGGCCCGATTCATATATAACATATTAGTGCCGAGGAACGTTCGGCCCGATCCATATATATATTATACTGCTGCGGAACATGCAGCCCGATCCATACATATATTATACTGCTGCGGAACGTGCAGCCCAATCCATATACATATATTATACTGCTGCGGAACGTGCAACCCGATCCATACATATATTATACTGCTTCGGAACGTGCAGCCCGATCCATATGCATATATTATACTACTGCGGAACGTGCAGCCCGATCCATATACATATAACATATACATATCCATAATAATACTTCCTTTGAAAAACATATCTTGCTCATATATATACAGAAAACAGAACATATCATGTTGCCGAGGCGTCGGCTCCGATCCATATATAACATAACATGTTAGTGGCGAGTATAACATAGTGCACATAATGATATCACCGGCCCGAGGCTCGGTGGACGATATAATAGTAGCACGCACGAGCGGAGTAGTGAGAACCATATGTATATAAATCAATTCTAAGACTCGATTGACAAGTATACTCACTGACCCCTGAAGGCTCAGAAACAAGTTTCGGGTCAATCCGACATAGTATAAGAAAGTTATGAGCGTTTGAAGTACAGAACCCTCTACGAACGTTCCAGAAGCCATTTTTGGAAAATCAACGCAACAATCATATCAAGTACTTTTCGGATATCGTTATGGACCAATTCAAGTAGAGTTTTGGAACCATACGTACATATCAAAACATATCAAAGAGTTAATAGAGTAATAGGACGTGCTAGCATTTCAAGATCAGAACTTTAGTCATACCGATTATCCTTCGAGTGCCCTTTAGAACATATGAAACAAACTTCGGACATCATAGGTACGCGTCAACACCATATGAAACAACTTATGAAAGTCAAGAATGTTAGCCATCCTAGTGCCTCTAAGAATGGGAAATTTCTTTGAATTCATACATATACGTCATTTGCTCGTTTCGTAGAGATCATGCCAAAAGAAAGAAAGGTAAGCCTTACATACCTTGCCCGCTTTCTACGCTAATCCGAACTTAAGCCTCTGGCCTCGCAAGATCTACAACAATATTCATACATACCAAACATTAGCCAAAACACTTAAGAGTTCAATTCTAATCCAACACTTTATTTACAGAAATTTCGGCAGCATTTCCCCTGTAAATACAACAACCCCGAGAATTCAACTCGGCCAAAATTACAACAACAAATCCGAGAATTTAACTCGGCCAAAATATCAGCAACAATACAAACAATTATTCTAACAATATCCACAATCAATTCAAAACGCATAATAACATTAGCAACTTCTTTCTACAACCTCAACGGCGTTTCACTTATAGTCAATTCATATTTGCTCACACATTCAAGTACTAATCCGAAGCCATTCAAACAATGTTCAAGAACCCTTCAAATAATCCGCACACTAGTTACAATAATCCAACCAATATTCCATTCCATCCGAAACCTTCCAAATTCAACAAGAACAATAACAACACATTTCTTCCTTCCAAATTCATGAACTACACCAACAATTCACAGACTAACAACATCAATTTTCCATATATACAAGAAATGGTTTTTAACATCACATTAGCTTTCAAACAACTTTCCAACACTTACAACTTCAACTAGAATCATCAAACTTTTATTTTTATCATAGATTTCATTACAACAACAACCAAAATGCTAAGTAAAATTGGTCCCTTATTCCTACACAACACACACCCCACCCACACAGCTCAACCTCAACACACAAAGTTTCATGAATTTCATTCATTTTCTACATCCTACAACATGCATAACCATCTATAACATATCAAAAGAAGATTAAACCTTACCTTTTTCCTTCAACTTCTCACTTGGCTAGGATTGCTCCTTGCAAGAATAGATGGTTTTCTTGCTCCAACAATTATCCCACGTTAAAGAGGACCTTCCAATTGGTTAGTTTGCTAGAAGAACATAATTTTTTGATCAAGATTTCAAGGGGTCAATTTTGGCCATGCTTGACCGAATGGAGTGGTCTTCTTTTTCTCTACCAAGTTTCTTGATTGTTCTTTGGGTTGAAGATGTTAAAATGATGGATTGGTCCCCTTTTTATTACTAGTATTAAGTCCCCAAGTGGGCCTTGGCCCATCCAAGATGGCTGGCCACACTTGGGCCTCCTTTTTTTTTTTTTTTTTTTTCCCAACCCATTTTATTTCATGACCAATTTTTGTAATTCATGAAAACTATTTCCAAATTTCCAAATTTTCCCTTAGCCTTCCTCAATATTTTCACATTAAAAATTTTATGAACAACTTATGCACCAAACAAGATCAAAATTATAGCCTTGCTCTTAACTTCCCGCAATTATCTTAAATTATCCGAATGTACAAAATGCGGGATATAACATATAGGATGTCAGTTTTGTAAGCGGCTCCACCAGCCGATGTGTCATTATGTATTGTGATTACAAATTCTACTTGATTTGAGTACGATGAAAAGAAAGTTTCTGAAAGCTTTACTATGTATTTCATCCTTATTGGATTTAAATGTCCAAAGAGATTATGTGTGCAATAAGAGTCAGTGGGTTCGCTCGGCTCCGAATATGGGGTCGGGTAACCATCACGCCCTGATCAATATTAGGGTGTGACAAAGTGGTATCAGAGCAGGTTGTCTGCAAAGTCGTGTCCAGTAGAGTCCTGTTTATGGGTGTGAAGCCGGCCACATTTATAAACAGGAGGCTGCGGGGCATCTAGGGATTGTTGACCTTCTTTCTGACTTCCCCGACGTCTTTGCACCAACACTTCCATAAATGACATCAACATATTAACTAAAATCAAAATATTGCCTTATAACATACAAGTCTTAATTATTTTCAAGATTTCCAATTATGCGAAAACACGGGACATAACAATAATCACATCATCATATCATCATATCCTCATATATATATATATATATATATATATATATATATATATATATATATATATATATATACCGTATCTCGGCCCTCTAGTGAGGGACTCGGTGAACAATGTAGTGAAACTATGCACGAGAACGTACCCGGCCCGGGACTCAGTGAAAGACATATTGAGGCATGCACGAGCAGAGTAGTGAGCAACCATATGCAAACTAAGTCATATCTGAGACTCAATAGAATAATCAAAATGTACCATCATTTGATAATCAAGACAATAGTCATATCAAGTATCCTTCGAATGTCATTATGGATTATATCAAAATAGACTTCAGGAATCATAGACACGTATCAAGACATAATAAAATAAGTCCTGGGAATCAAGTACATTAGCCATCCTAGTGTCTCTAAGAATAGGAGCTTTTTGAAATCATACATACGTCGTCTATTTGTTTCATAAAAGATCATGCCAAAAAGAAGGAAGGGATAGCTTTACATACCTGTTATAGATCAACCGTAACCAAGCTTGCTTCGTCGCCCCTTTAGCCTATTTAATATGAGAGTAACACTATTGTTAATAAACTACGACTTTCAAAACTTATAAATCTACATCCAATCACTTATGGGAATCACTTCTTAGTTCATACTTCTTGGTTAGTATTTCGATTAGTTAAAAACTGAACGGAAATCGGGCAGCATTTCCTCTATATAACTCGCCTAACCCGAACTTCCAATTAATCTCCAATTATCACAATAATACCAACAACAACGATAACCGAAATAATCATATCAAATCTTTAAAATCCAGCCCATAAACAACTCAAACAACCACCAACAACCTACACGACAACAACATCAACTACCGTCCATGTACAAGAAAACTACTTCAATATCATTTTAATAAGCTCAAAACAGCCCACCGAAACTACAACGTCGAAAATACAATTTTTGACCCTTACTTCGCAAATCACAAATATATGGAGAAGAGTAAGATATCACCATGAACAACAAGAACAACTACCCATTAATAAAATGCTCTGCACGAGCTACCAAACCCCCTTCGATCTCCATATTATAAGAAAACAACCCATAATCTACTTATGTACAACTACTATGACTTGAACTACCGTGAGTTCTTAGTAAATAATAACCTTAAATCCAAGCTTGAAAGCAAGACGTGAGAATGATTTCCAAGATTTGTTTCAGTAATTGATATCTAGAAACTCATGTCAACAACATCAATATGGCAGTTGATGAACTAAGAACAACTCCACCCTTGTATTGTTTACATATTCACACAAACAACTAATAAAGGAAGTGTAAATATTATAGGCGGTTAGGTGCTAGACACGGTAATCTTTATCTCTTTGGAATTGTTCACAAAGAGTACTATACTCACGTGCAACATTTTATAGGATATAAGAAATTAGCAAATTTTTCCTAGTGCCCCTCTTACGTGGCTGATTTTTCATCCAAGAAAATATAGGTCGAGTTGATTACTTCAACCCCTATGATGCCATGTGTCCCCCCCCCCCCCCCCACATGACTAGACAAATCATAATACCACTTTAAAACCATAGTTAAAGCTCTTTATAATCCATTTTTATGCATGCATTATACGGACTTTTCCCAACAATTTAATCAATTACACACGTAATTAATTTCTTGATCTCTATCAACTTAAATAATAATCATTTTTAACACACCTCCTATACTCATTACCATGATCGTGTGATATAAAACTAGTCCACAACCTCTTTTCCCATACACAAAATATTATTTGCAATCATCGTCGTCACACTTTTTCGTCTTAAATTATTTTGGGACTTCATTCCTTGTATACACCGAGTTCTTGATTTTCATCCTTGGATATGATCGAATTTTCCGGGCTTGGGTAAATTTGCTCATGTTGGACGATTAAATTTTCTGGTCCAAAAATACGGGATATCATAGCTTGGGCCGTATTCCATTCAAATAAATTTTAAACCTCGACGAACTTATTTTCTTCGATTGGTTTAACTTCAAATCCTTACGATACATGCGTACCATCACTTTAACCACCTACAAGCTTTGGGGATAACCTCATGTCCGTTACTAATATCATTTAACTCACACACGGGATGTAACATCATGGTTAATTAATCCCTAATCTTCACTAATTGAATTTAATGTGCAAACCATGCACTATTACAATCGGGATTAAAAAGTCCTTGCCTCATATCTCAAAAATAATTTTGTCCTTAAACTTATGTCGATTAGCTTACGAATAATCCAACGTACACAATACGGGATATAACATCTGGTTAAGCTACGGAAAGGCGTAAATCATACTTCAACGTTAGTAGCTTATTTCTAGACAATTGGGTGGCATTTCCCCTACATTGCTCATTTCCCTCATTTTCAAACCAACTATAACAACCAAATAAACATCAACAACCACACGTTCAAATACTATATCAAGACTAGCCAAACAAGATTCAAGAATACTCCGAACAGCCCGCATAGCATTCCAATCAGCCCACACATCACAACATTCAATAATCGATAACATAACGGCTACGACATATTCAAGTTACTCTTAATCATCTATAGCCATAACACTTCAGCGAAACGACCTTATAATAGTTCAACCATTACAACAACCCAATGCATAATCTTAATTACACTTAGTCCTCCTAATTCAATAAGAACAACAACACGTCCCAACCAGCCCTTAAAACAAATACAACTTCAACTTAAAATATCAATTTCCTTCATTTCCATTATATAACCCATGACAACAATAAAGACAACAATAATCACAATTAATCCACCATCATTAGATTAAAACAGCCCCCAACCGAACCTTAGCATCAACACACATATTTCTTTACATCCAATTCCACATCCACCAAATTGTGCAAAGACCAAATCATCACTAAAACATGTAAGAGGGAATTAAACCTTACCTTAGGAACTTGATTTTTCTTGCAACACTTGAGGTTGATCAAGGGCTGCCATGGCCGTGAGCTTGGCAGCCATGGCTGGTGATATTTCCTTCTTCAATTCAAGACAAGATAGCAATTTAATGGTGTAAAACAGCAGCTGGCCGTGAGCTCAAGGGGCTGCTGCCATAGCCATGGCCGTGACTCTCTCTCTCTCTCTCTCTCTCTAGCTTAGGAGTTCCTCTATCCTAATTTAACTTTGGTTGAAGATGAATAATGAAATGTGACTAAGGAATTAGTCATCAACTAAGGCTTTATAGGCTGCCTCTAAGATGGACACGTGTCCCACTCAACCAAGCATCATTGACATGTGTCCCACTATGGCATGGACCAATCAGATTTGGCCATGTTGAAGTGGGGCCCACGTAGTGCATTAATTAACTTAATTAATCATTAATCCCCACTTAATAATCTAATCATGGTCAATTAATCCCTAACTTTCACTAATGTTTCCATACTAATAGTAATTAGCTAGCTAACCATGCATTATTAAAATCGGGATTAAAAAGTCCTTGTCTCATATCTCAAAAATAACCTTGTCCTTGAACTTATGTCGATTAGCTTACGAATAATCCGACGTATAAAAATACGGGGTATAACAAAAAAAAACCCAATTTGTTTTTGTTTGTTTTGTTGTTTTGTTATTAGATTCTTGTTGCTTTGTACATTAGGGTTTCAAATCTTCAAATTTCGTGTCAATCGGGTCAATATTGAAGAATCCACCATTTTGAGTTGAAGCTTTTGAAAAAAAAAAACTTGAAGAACTTGAAATGGGTCTTGTTGATTTGGGTGAAATTGGGACTTGAAACTTATTGGGCGTTGTTCTACATGTCTTGGGGAGTCTAAATCTGAAATTTGAAGGAAAAACAAGTTGATTTGAAGGTAGTTGGAAATTTGAAATTGTTGGTGTTCTTGAAGATCTTCAAATCTTCATAGGGAAGAAAACTCTCCAAAGGGCATTTAATCCAAAGTTTTCCAGTCAAGATTTGGGGAAAGTGTTTTTCTACCCCAAAAAGGTAAATACTAGATTGAGTGGGCCCAGGAACGCCATCAGATCCAAGAAATTTGGTCCAAAATTCGAGAAGTTTGAGTTCAACATGAAAATCACTGAAGCTGGGAACATTGCAAATTACGGACTGTAAATCACATTACGGACCGTAATCTGGGGTCGTAAACTTGGATCTTGAAACTGTAGCTCACTGGAATTTGGCAACCTCGTTAAATGCGGACCGTAAATGTCACACCCCAATTCCGATAGGGCGTGATGGGCACCCAGCTCTTACCTAGAGCTGAGCAAACCCTCTGGCATTCACATAATGAAACTGGACATATAGAAAAATTCCGAAAATATAATAAAGTACTTTCCGTCAAAACTCAATTAATCAAAAACTGAGTAAGTCATACTGACATATCGGCCTACATGGTCTTTTTACTCAACACATGACATCTCAACATACTAACCACAGGACACTGTCTGTAAAGTCTCTAAGAGTAAACACCTGAATCATATGAGTCGGGACAGGGCCCCGACGTACCCATACACACATATGATAACCATAATGACTCGGCACTGCTCCAGGAAGAAAATGGAGTTTGCCAATCCCAGCTGATAGCCAACCATCCTAGCTGAATACTTTTACCTGCAAAACAATCTGGGACTGTGTGGCATGAACACAGCGCCCCCAGGCAACGGGACGTCAGTACGAACAATGTACCGAGTATGTAAGGCAGTAGTAATCATAAAGAATGAGATATAAGCCATAATGAAAGTATGAGAAACCATCTGTAATATGAATAGCCCCGAAGGCAGAGGATAACCATGTAAGTAGCCCCAAAGGCAGTGACTAGAAATGTAAATATATACCATACCCGGCCCTTTAGTAAGGGACTCGGTGAAATATAAATATATATCATACCCGGCCCTCTAGTGAGGGACTCGGTGAAGTAATCATATATATATACCGTACTCGGCCCTCTAGTAAGGGACTAGGTGAAATAATCATATATATACCGTACCTGGCCCTCTAGTGAGGGACTCGGTGAACAATGCAATGAAATTGTGCACGAATACGTACCCGGCCCAGGACTCGGTGAATGATATATTAACGACATGCACTAGTAGAATATCATGAGCAACCATATGCAAACTAAATCATCATCTGGGACTCAATAGAATAATTAGAATGAACCGACACTTGAGAATCAAAGACAACTGCCATGTCAAGTACCGCTGAGAACTAGAATTCATTAGAGTCATGAATGTTCATCGTTCGCTCGTTTTATGTAATTCATGCCAAAAATAAAGAAGGGATAGCCTTGACATACATATATAGACGCAAATGAATGCAAGTGAGACTCATAAGATTATTTCTGAAACTCTTTGAATAACCTGGAAGCATAATACCCTCGAATGTCACTATGGATTATAATATCAAAATAGGACTTCAGGAATCATAGACACATATCAGGACATAATGAAATAGCTTCTTTGGAGTTTATACGTTCGTCGTCCGTTTGTTCCATATAGACCATGCCAAAAAAAGAAAAGGGAATAGCCTTAACATACATGGTCTTAGCTCAACGGCTTAGGAACTCAACTCGTATTGGCTCCATGATCTATATGATAACAACAATGATACTATCGTTAATTATAGAAACGATTCTCTTAATCGTATAATGAAACTTTAACTTATCCTAAAATAAAATGGGCAGCATCTCCCCCGTTCTTATCATCTCCCCCAATTCCGTATATCATCAACAAGAACTAGAATAATCCATCAAGTATATACATTAATAACAATATACCATGTAGTAACAACAAGTCATAAACATTTCACGATGAGCGAAAAGCCCAAATATAATTATCCAACACACTTCTCCAATTTTTCTTTCCTTCAACATACATATCAATGACAACAACATCAATACACGTAGGTTACTCCAATGATTTCCAGCCACAACACAACCCAAAAATATACCTCAAATTTGCTCACATAACAACAACAATAACTTATCCAATTACCCACAATTAATTCTGTATTTCTAATCCCACAATTTAGCTATGACCTCAACGAACTTAAATATATCTAGTAGAGAATAGTTCTTACCTTATATGCCAAGAAATGATCTTCTTCCACCTTACTTCCCTTCGAAGAAAGCCCGAATTCAACAATGTGATAAAATGGAACAAAGTGTGCAAAATCCATATGATGTCCTTGTAATGAATTATACTTCGATCAACGGTTGATATGAAAGGAACGTTGCTACTGATCCTAAAAAAAAATGTTGCTGCCTAATGAAGTGTTGCTCCTCTTTGTCAACCATATTTACGTTGCTGCCTCACCATAATATTACAGCAATACTGTACGAAACCTAGTAGATTTTCCACAAAATGAACTAATGTCCACCTTTTCCTTTATTAGCAACGTAGGGCCTCTTACCTAACATTCCTATCTTTAATACACATCATGTCCTATGGCTGCCACCTACTCATTACAAAAGTGCATAGTCATAAGACCATTATCCCCCCTTATTCCACGTTGACCTACATAAATGCCACTTATCCATGTAATTTAATTAATATCGTAATTAATTTCTTACTCTCCCACTTTATCCCAATATTAACCAATCATCCACATATTTAATTTCATGATCTCAATTCACTTAAATAGTAATCATCTTTAATACACGACATATAATCATTATCATGCTTATGTGATATAGCACTAGTCCATAACCTCTTTTGCAACATCAAATATTATCTCCAATCACCGTCATCCAACTTTTAGGCCCTAAATAAATTTGGGCCTTTATCGTTTTATCTAATGAGTTCTTCATGTTCATACTTGAATATGACCAAAATTCTCTAGGCTCAGGTAAATTTGCTCATGTTGGACGATTCAATTTTCTAGTCAAAAAATATGGGATATTATAGCTTGGACTGTATTTCACTTAAATAAATGTTGAACCTTGATGAAACTTATTTTCTTCGATTGTTTTAACTTCAAATCCTTACGATAAATGTGTACCATCACTCTAACCACCTATAAGCTTGAGGGATAACCTCGCTTCGTTACTAATGTCATTTAACTCGCATGCTTTCCAACGCATGAAAACACGGGATGTAACATCTGTAGTAAGATAAATTGAGGAGGAAAGAATGTAAAGGAATAAGTATGGGTATAGAAAGAAAATGAAATATGCGAAGTACGCGCACTTAAGAAGTAGTCGTATTATGAGAAAGGAAAGATGCATCTCCTACAAATATCCTATACCAAGACAGGACGAGTTAAGCATATAAAGGAATAAGTTGGAAGGAAAAATATGGCGATGAGTTATGATTTTACCGTACGACGATAAAGCGATAAAGCAAGGCTATCATCAGCGACAAATATTGTTATATCCCGCATTTTACGTATCTGGATAATTCAAGATAATTGCGGGAAGTTAAGAGCAAAGCTATATTTTTTATCTTGTTTAATACATAAGTTGTTTATGAGAACTTTTGATGTGGAAATATTAGAAAAGGATAGGGGTAAAAAGGGAAATTCGCAAGAAGGCTCATAGAAATATTGCGGAAGGCTAAGGGAAAATTTGGAATTTGGAAAATAATTTTCATAAATTACAAAAAAAAAAAAAAAGAGGGATGGGCTTGCACAAATGGCCAAGGTGGCCGGCCAAAGGAATATGGGCCAAGGCCCATACGAAGGCTAAAATAAGTAATAAAAGATGACCCAACTCTTCATATTATTATCTTCAACTCAAGAATTTTCAAGAAATTTGAGAGAAAGAAAGAAAAAAGAAGAAGGGGCAATCGGCTAAGGTGGGGAAAATTGACCCCTTGAAATTTTGATCCAAAAAATATTTTCTTCTAGTATTCCTACTAATTCAAGGGTCCACTTTAACGTGGTACAATTGTTGATGCAAGAATCCCTCTTATTGTTGCAAGTTCACAACCTTAGCCAAGGGAGAAGTTGAAGGAAAAAGGTAAGATTTAATCCTCTTTTTATATGTTATGGATGGTTTGTTTATGTTGTAGTAGGTAGAAATGGATAAACATCATGAAACTATACATGTTGGGGTTTGGCCGTGTATGTGTGTGTGGTGTAGGAATGATGAGTTAATTTTTATGTAGTATTTTGGTTGTTGTTGTTATGTATTCTATGATGGGAATGAGAGTTTGATAATTCAAGTTGATGTTGAAATGGTTACGGGCTGATTTGGAGGCCAATGTGATTCCAATATCGTTTCTTGTATTTGTGGGAATAACATTGCTAACGTGTGAATTGCTAAGTGTAGTTCATGAATTTAAAAGATAGAAATGTGTTGTTGTGGCTTTTGTTGTATTTGTATAGTTTCGGGTGGAAAGGAGTTGGGTTAAATCGTTTTGAATATTGTACGGATTGTTGGAAGCATTCTTGAATAGTGTTTGAATGGTTGCGGATTAGTACTTGAATATGTGTTATATCCCGTGTTTTCGCACATTTGGAAAATTAGAAATAATCTTGACTTGCATGAAATAAAGTCATAATTGATTACATTTAGCTCATGAGTTGTTTGTGAAAGAATATTAATGTGGAAGTGTCGAGGGAGACTAAGGGCAACTTTGGAATTTTGAAAATTAGTTTCGGGAATTACAAAAATTTGATTCACAAGTCTATGGGATTGTAAAATGAGAAACAAATTAGGCCCATTATTTTGAAGGGTGGCCGGCCAACTATGGCCCAAACCCATGGCCCTAATTAACTTTCCATGTGTTAAAATTATATGAGTCATACCCTTAAGAAAGTTCAAGAAATTAGAAAGAACAAAGCAAGGCAAAGCAAGAGCAAAAAAAAACAAAGGGGTTTCGGGTTTGGCCATAGAAATTAGCCACCAAAAATCTTGCTCCAAAATTTTTTCTCTTGTTGAATTCCTACTAATTCAAGGTCCTTTCTCAACTTGGTGTAGTTGTCTTGGAGGAAGGAGCCCTTGGTTCATCAACTTGATCATATAGTCAAGTGAAGAAGATTGAGTAAGAAGGTAAGAATTCATCCCTTATTATTGTGTTATGGAGTCTTGTTTGTGTTGTAGTATGTAGAAATGTGTTGATTGTATGGAGAAATGGAATTTTGCAAAGTTGGTGTGTGTTATTAGTGTATGGCCGTGTGTATGTATATGTTGTATAGCCATAATGTGTTGAATTTGTGTTATATTCTAGTTGTGATTGTGGTGAAATACATATTGGAAATGAAAGTGGAATGAATTGAGTTGGAGTGATAAAAAGAGCACATGGCCGTGTGGTGTGTTGAAGTGGAATGGAAATGAATTAAGTTTGCTTAGTGTGTTAGTGTGTTATTGTGATGTTTGCAATGTAAATGAAAGTAAAACAATATGAGTTTGCTTTGAAATGGAATGTAGAAACTTATGTCGCTTAAGTATGATTTTACGACATTATCAAAATGAAGTTAATAGGTTGCAAATTATGATGGGTATTGATGAATTTGGAAGATGGAATCATGTTATGAATATGTAAGTCAAAGATTAGAAGTTTCGAATGCGTTATGACTTTGGCGGAAAGTTTGTATATTATGTATATCGTGTGTATAATTTAAGGAAACGATATGAAATGCTTCTAAACTATGTTGTGGTGATCTAGATTGATAATGAATGTGAAATCATTGAGATTAGTTGGAAAGTTAAGGTTAAAGTGAAGATTATGTCATTGTATTGAAAACATGGCTAAATAAGTTATATTGCGTTTATAGTGATTGTTGTTGTTGTTGATGTTTGTTGTTGGGTTGCGGTTGATGGTTTTGAACCGAGTTGAATTCTCGGGGGTGCTATATGTATAGGGGAGGTGTTGCCGAAATTTCGGTAGACATATATGAGTTAAGTTGAATTCGTGGCATCAATAACTCACAATTGGTAAATGTGATCATTTGCAGATCTTCGACGAAACGGGGAGTGAGCTTGGATAGGCGCGTGCAAAGCTCAAAAAAGTTTGTAAAGCTACCCGATCCTTCTTTTGGCATGCCTAAGTGTATTAGAACCGGATTCGGGCCTCGAATGACTTTCTGCCCATCGGAATCCACAATTGAAAATCTCGCTTTTTCCTTCAGTAAGATTGAGCCCTTTTGGTTTGTATTCTTGAAAATCATGCAAACTTTCCCTAAACTGCTTGGAAAGCCATAGAATGTCCGTAGAACCTTTGTAGGTGACCCCATATGTTTAAAATATGTAATTTGAGCCCACCGCCTTGCTTGTCCTGAGGTGGGCCCACTATTTCCGGTTTTGCCCGTATTGTACTTAAGTCCTATTTTCGAACGGTATTTGAACAAAATGTTTTGACTACCATTCTCATTACCTAACAAACATGGTTTTAAATATTCCATTAAGTCTGATAAATTGTTTTGACACTCGAAACTCATTTACTATGATCCCTTCCGACTTCATTGGATCGGTTTGTCTTTGATATGCCTCATAGAGTCTATGGAAACATTTATGATATTTTAATTGCATTAGTCTCTCACTACTCCATTCGTGGATGCCCCAATGTTCCCACACTGAGCCCGAGCCAGGATATGTTGTCAAGCGTGATCCTTTGCATTGTTCGCCGTGCCTCGATGTGAGGGGGCAGGTATACGCGTACATGGGTTTGTGGAGTATGTTGTGCCATGTACGCTTGTTCTGATATGATTTACTATGGTCATCTGATATCACATATTATGATGCGGGGTTATGCCCCCTTTTCTGATTCTTCTGTGTTGTGGCACCAGCGTCGGGAGGGTGGCCACATTCTGTCTGCCGAGTCCCTTGGTAGGGGCCGGATTTGATATGACATATGTTTCTGTATAGACTCTGCATGTTTTGAAAATATGTATCTGATACTTTGGGTCTTCTGTTTACTTTCTGTACGTTCAGTACCAGTTATGATTTTGTTTCTGTAATTCAGGCTTTACATATTCAGTACATATTTCGTACTGACCCCCTTTCTTCGGGGGCTGCATTTTCATGCCGCGCAGGTACCGACGACAGGTTTGCTGATCCGTCCGCTTAGGATCTTATTCTGCTATTTGGAGTGCTCTCTTATCCAGAGCCCATCTTTTGGTATAGTCCGTCACTACTGTATATATATATTCTCGTTCGTGGGTACGGCGGGGCCCTGTCCCGTCATATGATTCTGTCGGTCTGTTTAGAGGTCTGTGGACATGTTTGTGGGTTGGGGTTTTCCTGTACAGATGTGTGCTTATGTTATGTTTGGGCGATCCCATTCGCCGCGGCGGCCGGTCCGCATATGTTTAAATATTTCTTCGTTGGCCCTGTGTGGTCTTCTGTTGGTATTTTTTGTGCGCAGGGTTATTTTGGATAGTCTGTAAAACAAAGGAAACTGTGCCGAAATTTTTCTGGAAATTATCTAACTTCGAAATACAGCCTTGTCGGCTTCTGCTATATATTTGAAAGCGTGTAGATAAAATTTGAGATAGCTTTTGATAAATGTGTTTGGGTGCCCAGATCGGGCACTAGTCACGGCCTACGGGGTTGGGTCGTGACAAAAGTGGTGTCAGAGCGGTTCGTCCTCGGAATGTCTACCGACCGTTTCTAGTAGAGTCTTGTTTATCGGTGTGTTGTGCACCACACCTATAAACAGGAGACTACAGGGCATTTAGGATACTACCCTTCTTTCTGTCTTAGATCGTGCGATAGAG
This sequence comes from Lycium barbarum, assembly GCF_019175385.1. Classification (NCBI taxonomy): domain Eukaryota; kingdom Viridiplantae; phylum Streptophyta; class Magnoliopsida; order Solanales; family Solanaceae; genus Lycium; species Lycium barbarum. Next base: position 48,328,389 of record NC_083348.1, on the reverse strand, counting down.
CTGTGTTATCAGGATGACTCCTCCCTAACGAATTGTTACATTTGCAGTTATGCCTCCAAAAAAGGCGACAGCGGCCCAAAAGGCCAAGGCAGCAGCTGTGGGAGAGACTAGTCGGGCCCAGAGGGTTACCAGGGCCCATGCACATATTGCTCCTGATATTTTGCCCCCGACAGAGGGCTCTTCCACACCGCCACACGTAGAGGAGGTTGGAGCAGCAGCAGCTGCAGGTCGGGGGGCGGCTCCACCGCCAGCTCCCGAGATTCCAGTACCTGAGCCTCCAGCTCCACGGCCAGGGACTGAGGATCAGACTATGAGATAGGCAGTCCAGCTATTGACAAGACTTGTGGCAGGACAGGTTCAGGGGCACGGACTGGGAGGTGATCAGGCATATAGGCGTGACAGTTCGAGAGCCCGTGAGTTCTTGACTTGTGGCCCTCCAGAGTTCTTCGGGACAAAGCCCGAGGAGGACCCTGAGGAGTTTATTAGGAAGATGCAGCGCACCTTACATTTGATTAATGCTTCTGCGACAGAGTCAGTCACATTGGCTTCGTACCGGTTGTATGATGTAGCGGCTAATTGGTACGAGTCATGGGAGTTATCCAGAGGCGACGGCGCTCCCCCAGCAGTTTGGGATGATTTTTCTAAGGCTTTTCTTAGCCATTTTCTGCCTCCGGAGTTACGGCGGGCCAAGGCTGACAGATTCTTATTGCTGAGACAGAGGGGTCGCAGTGTTCGAGAGTACAGTATGGAGTTTGACTCATTGGCCCGATACGCACCTGCTGTGGTAGCTACTATGGCTGACAGGATGCACAGGTACATTATGGGGATGGACCGTTATTTTGTCGACAGCTGTTTGGTATTGGCTGCTCAGCCCGGCATGGATATTGCCCGGATTCAGGCGCACGCCCAGGGCATGGAGGACCGGCATAGGGAGCGTCAGCCTGATAGGAGTCAGGATCGGAGACAGCCCAAGAGGGCCAGATCATCTGGGTATTCTGGAGATTTTCGGGGCAGACAGCCTCAGCAGCCACAGCAACCTAGCAGACATCTATCCCAGCCAGCACAGAGCGCACCTCCACAGCCTACAGGTCGCAGATTTGATGGCCCAGGGTATTCAGGAGCAGGTCAGAGCTCCAGGGCTTCAGGTTCGCGGACAGATAGGGGTTCTGGTCAGACGAGGCCACCTAGGCCTCAGTGTTCTTATTGTGGAAGATACCATCCTGGGGAGTGCTACAGAGCCACCGGTGCATGTTTTTCTTGTGGCCGTCAGGGCCATTCTGTGAGAGATTTCCCGTATAAGGGTAGTTCGGGTGGTGCAGCGCTGCCTACCGGATCAACCGCCGGGTCTTCATCTTTATCTGTGGCTATGCGCCCTACGGGGCCAGGTACTTCAGCACCAGCGGGTCGCGGCAGAGGCCGTGGTGGAGCTTCTGGTACTAGCGGTCCTTCGAACCGCATTTATGCTTTGTCCAGCCGCCAGGACCAGGAGGCATCGCCTAATGTCGTTACAGGTACATTATTGGTCTTCTCTCGGTCTGTGTATGCATTGAGTGATCCAGGTTCGACTTTGTCATATATTTCTCCCCTTGTTGCTAGTAAAATTGGTATAACGTCCGAGCCTATAGAGCCATTTGAGGTAGCTACACCGATCGGGGACTTTATTGTAGCGAAATAGGTATATAAAGACTGTTCTGTAATTATATGCGGCCGAGATACTAAGGAAGATCTGGTGGAGTTAGATATGATTGAATTTGATGTTATTATGGGAATGGACTGGCTAGCCTCCTGTTATGCTAATGTTTACTGCCAAAATAAGGTAGTTCGTTTCCAGTTTCCTGGGGAGCCAGTTATAGAATGGGCAGGTAATACTGCATCGCCGAAAGGTAAGTTTATTTCATACCTTAAGGCGAAGAAAATGATCAGAAAGGGTTATTTTTATCATCTGGTTCGGGTACAAGACTTGACAGCAGAAACGCCGACTCTTCAGTCAATTCCCGTGGTTAATGAATTTCCAGATGTATTCCCAGATGAGCTCCCAGGCCTTCCTCCAGAGCGGGAGATAGATTTTACTATTGATTTGCTTCCAGATACTCAGCCGATATCTATTCCCCCGTACAGAATGGCACCGGCGGAATTGAAAGAACTGAAAGAGCAGTTGAAGGATCTGTTAGAAAAAGGCTTCATCAGACCGAGTACTTCGCCTTGGGGAGCCCCGGTATTATTTGTGCGTAAGAAAGACGGGTTGCTGCGTATGTGTATCGACTATCGGCAGCTGAATAAGGTAACTATAAAGAATATATACCCCCTCCCCAGAATTGATGATTTGTTTGATCAGTTTCAGGGCACCAAATATTTTTCGAAGATAGACCTTCGGTCAGGCTATCATCAGGTACGGGTACGATAGGCTGATATTCCTAAGACAGCATTCCGGACCAGATATGGGCATTATGAATTCAGAGTTATGTCTTTTGGGCTGAATAATGCTCCTGCAGTATTCATGGATTTAATGAACCGGGTATTCAGGCTGTTCTTAGACATGTTCGTAATTGTATTTATCGATGATATGGTTTATTCTCGGTCCAAGGCAGAGCACGCAGATCATCTGAGAGCGGTACTTGGGGTACTTCGGCATCGGAAATTATATGCAAAATTTTCTAAATGTGAATTCTGGCTAGCTTCAGTGGCATTCTTGGGACATATTATTGCAGCTGATGGTGTCCGGGTGGACACACAGAAGATTGAAGCCGTGAAGAATTGGCCTAGACCCACGACGCCCACAGAGGTACGTAGTTTTCTGGGATTAGCAGGCTATTACAGAAGATTTGTGGAAAAGTTTGCTTCGATTTCAGCGCCTTTGACAAGGCTAACTCAGAAGGGAGCCAAGTTCCAGTGGACTGATGCTTGTGAACGAAGCTTCCAGTTGCTGAAAGAGAAGCTGACTACAGCCCCAGTTCTGACTCTTCCAGAGGGACCCGATGGATATGTTATTTATTGTGACGCTTCTGGTATGGGATTAGGCTGTGTATTGATGCAGCATGGCAGAGTTATAGCTTATGCCTCCCGGCAGCTCAAAAAGCATGAAAAGAATTATCCTACCCACGATCTGGAGCTTGCAGCGGTGATTCATGCTCTGAAGATATGGAGACATTATTTATATGGCGTTCATGTTGATATCTATACAGATCATAAAAGTATCCAGTATATTTTTAAGCAGAAAGAGCTAAATTTGCGGCAGCGGAGGTGGCTGGAGCTCCTGAAAGACTACGATGTGGATATTCTGTATCATCCGGGTAAGGCTAATGTTGTTGCAGATGCACTCAGCCGGAAATCTATGGGCAGTTTAGCAGATTTACAGCCAGACAGGAAAGAGATAGTACGTGATATTCATGAGTTGGCTAATCTTGGGGTTCGTCTGGCCGATTCTGGAGGTACGCGGATTTCTGTCCGAGGGGCTTATGAATCATCCATTAAGGAAGATATTAAGCGGAACCAATATGAAGATCCTGTTTTAGCTCGGTACAGAGACACAACCCATGAAAAGGAGAAGACGCCATTCGAGTTTACACCAGACGGAACCTTACTATACAGAGGCAGGTTGTGTGTACCTGATATTGTAGGGCTGCGGCAGCAGGTTATGGGCGAGGCACACTATGCTCGCTATTCTGTTCATCCTGGGTCTACGAAGATGTACCATGATCTTAGATGCCTATACTGGTGGGATGGTATGAAACGGGATATCGCAGAGTTCGTCGCTCAATGCCCAAATTGTCAGCAGGTCAAGATTGAACATCAGAAACCGGGTGGACTGTTGCAGGAAATGGAAATTCCGACGTGGAAGTGGGAGGTCATTAATATGGACTTCATTACAGGTTTGCCTCGCACTCCACGGAAGTATGATTCCATCTGGGTTATTGTTGATAGGCTGACTAAATCAGCCCATTTTCTCCCTGTCAGAACTACTTACTCCGCTGAGGATTATGCCAGGATTTATATTAAAGAAATTGTGCGACTTCATGGAGTTCCTATATCTATTATCACTGACAGAGGTGCTCAGTTCACAGCGAACTTCTGGAGATCTTTTCAGGAAGGATTAGGGACTCAGTTGAGCCTGAGCACAGCTTTCCATCCTCAGAGTGACGGACAGGCCGACTATCCAGACGCTTGAAGATATGTTGCGGGCCTGTGTTATTGATTTCAGAGGTAGCTGGGAGGATCACTTGCCATTGATTGAATTTTCTTATAATAACAGCTACCATTCCAGCATCCAGATGGCTCCGTACGAGGCTTTATATGGTAGGAAATGCAGGTCACCTATCGGCTGGTTTGATATTGGCGAGACAGAGTTAATCGGCCCGGATATGATCCAGCAGGCCGTTTATAAGGTGAAACTTATCCGGGAACGACTATTGGCAGGCCAGAGTCGACAGAAATCATACGCTGATAAACGGCGTCGTCCTTTGGAATTCCAGGTTGGTGATTGGGTATTTCTGAAGGTATCGCCTATGAAAGGCGTAATGCGGTTCGGCAGAAAGGGTAAACTTAGTCCGCGTTATATTGGGCCTTATTTGATTGTGCGGAAATTTGGGAATGTCGCCTATGAGTTAGATCTGCCATCTGATTCGGAAGCGGTACATCCGATATTCCATGTATCTATGCTCCGCAAATGCATTGGTGATCCCTCCAGAATATTTCCTGCGGATGATATTCAGGTGACGGAGCAGTTATCTTATGAGGAGCAACCCGTAGCTATTTTGGACCGCCAGGTAAGAAAGCTCCGGAACAAAGATGTAGCCTCTGTTAAGGTGCTGTGGCAGAACGATAATAGGGAGGAAATGACCTGGGAGGCCGAAGAGGAGATGAAGAAGAAATACCCTCATTTGTTCCCTATGCCCTCAGGTAATCTCGAGTCTTTGTTAAATTCCATTTCAATAACGAATGTGCTGTCTATAAACAGAAACTCCCCCGGAGCCTTTTCAAATCCTATAAGATTAATTTAACATTCAAGGACGAATGATCTAAAGGGGGGGAGGATGTTATATCCCGTGTTTTCGCACATTTGGAAAATTAGAAATAATCTTGACTTGCCTGAAATAAAGTCATAATTGATTACATTTAGCTCATGAGTTGTTTGTGAAAGAATATTAATGTGGAAGTGTCGAGGGAGACTAAGGGCAACTTTGGAATTTTGAAAATTAGTTTCGGGAATTACAAAAATTTGATTCACAAGTCTTTGGGCTTGTAAAATGAGAAACAAATTAGGCCCATTATTTTGAAGGGTGGCTGGCCAACTATGGCCCAAACCCATGGCCCTAATTAACTTTCCATGTGTTAAAATTATATGAGTCATACCCTTAAGAAAGTTCAAGAAATTAGAAAGAACAAAGCAAGGCAAAGCAAGAGCAAAAAAAACAAAGGGGTTTCGGGTTTGGCCATAGATATTAGCCACCAAAAATCTTGCTCCAAAATTTTTTCTCTTGTTGAATTCCTACTAATTCAAGGTCCCTTCTCAACTTGGTGTAGTTGTCTTGGAGGAAGGAGCCCTTGGTTCATCAACTTGATCATATAGTCAAGTGAAGCAGATTGAGTAAGAAGGTAAGAATTCATCCCTTATTATTGTGTTATGGAGTCTTGTTTGTGTTGTAGTATGTAGAAATGTGTTGATTGTATGGAGAAATGGAAGTTTGCAAAGTGGGTGTGTGTTATTAGTGTATGGTCGTGTGTATGTATATGTTGTATAGCCATAATGTGTTGAATTTGTGTTATATTCTAGTTGTGATTGTGGTGAAATACATATTGGAAATGAAAGTGGAATGAATTGAGTTGGAGTGATAAAAAGAGCTCATGGCCGTGTGGTGTGTTGGAGTGGAATGGAAATGAATTAAGTTTGCTTAGTGTGTTAGTGTGTTATTGTGATGTTTGCAATGTAAATGAAAGTAAAACAATATGAGTTTGCTTTGAAATGGAATGTAGAAACTTATGTCGCTTAAGTATGATTTTACGACATTATGAAAATGAAGTTATTAGGTTGCAAATTATGATGGGTATTGATGAATTTGGAAGATGGAATCATGTTATGAATATGTAAGTCAAAGATTAGAAGTTTCGAATGCGTTATGACTTTTGCGGAAAGTTTGTATATTATGTATATCGTGTGTATAATTTAAGGAAACGATATGAAATGCTTCTAAACTATGTTGTGGTGATATAGATTGATAATGAATGTGAAATCATTGAGATTAGTTGGAAAGTTATGGTTAAAGTGAAGATTATGTCATTGTATTGAAAACATGGCTAAATAAGTTATATTGTGTTTATAGTGATTGTTGTTGTTGTTGATGTTTGTTGTTGGGTTGTGGTTGATGGTTTTGAACCGAGTTGAATTCTCGGGGGTGCTATATGTATAGGGGAGGTGCTGCCGAAATATCGGTAGACATATATGAGTTAAGTTGAATTCGTGGCATCAATAACTCACAATTGGTAAATGTGACCATTTGCAGATCTTCGACGAAACGGGGAGTGAGCTTGGATAGGCGTGCAAAGCTCAAAAAAGTATGTAAAGCTACCTGATCCTTCTTTTGGCATGCCTAAGTGTATTAGAACCGGATTCGGGCCTCGAAAGACTTTATGCCCATCGGAATCCGCAATTGAAAATCTCGCTTTTTCCTTCAGTAAGATTGAGCCCTTTTGGTTTGTATTCTTGAAAATCATTCAAACATTCCCTAAACTACTTGGAAAGCCATAGAACGTCCGTAGAACCTTTGTAGGTGACCCCATATGTTTAAAATATGTAATTTGAGCCCACCGCCTTGCTTGTCCCGAGGTGGGCCCACTATTCCCGGTTTTTGCCCGTATTGTACTTAAGTCCTATTTTTGAACGGTATTTGAACAAAATGTTTTGACTACCATTCTCATTACCTAACAAACATGGTTTTAAATATTCCATTAAGTCTGATAAATTGTTTTGACACTCGAAACTCATTTACTATGATCCCTTCCGACTTCATTGGATCGGTTTGTCTTTGATATGCCTCATCGAGTCTAAGGAAACATTTATGATATTTTAATTGCATTAGTCTCTCACTACTCCATTCGTGGATGCCCCAATGTTCCCACACTGAGCCCGGGCCAGGATATGTTGTCAAGCGTGATCTTTTACATTGTTCGCCGTGCCTCGATGTGAGGGGGCAGGTATACGCGTACATGGGTTTGTGGAGTATGTTGTGCCATGTACGCTTGTTCTGATATGATTTACTATGGCCATCTGATATGATATATTATGATGCGGGGTTATGCCCCGTTGTCTGATTCTTCTGTGTTGTGGCACCAGCGTCGGGAGGGTGGCCACGTTCTGTCTGCCGAGTCCCTTGGTAGGGGCCGGATTTGATATGACATATGTTTCTGTATACACTCTGCATGTTTTGAAAATATGTATCTGATACTTTGGGTCTTCTGTTTACTTTCTGTACGTTCTGTACCAGTTATGATTTTGTTTCTGTAATTCAGGCTTTAAATATTCAGTACATATTTCGTACTGACCCCCTTTCTTCGGGGGCTGCGTTTTCATGCCACGCAGGTACCGACGACAGGTTTGCTGATCCGTCCGCTTAGGAGCTTATTCTGCTATTTGGAGTGCTCTCTTATCCAGAGCCCATCTTTTGGTATAGTCCGTCACTACTGTATATATATATTCTCGTTCGTCGGTACGGCGGGGCCCTGTCCCGTCATATGATTCTGTCGGTCTGCTTAGAGGTCTGTGGACATGTTTGTGGGTTGGGGTTTTTCTGTACAGATGTGTGCTTATGTTGTGTTTGGGCGATCCCATTCGCCGCGGCGGCCGGTCCGCATATGTTTAAATATTGCTTTGTTGGCCCTGTGTGGTCTTCTGTTGGTATTTTCTGTGCGCAGGGTTATTTTGGATAGTCTGTAAAACAAAGGAAACTCTGCCGAAATTTTTCTGGAAATTATCTAACTTCGAAATATAGCCTTGTCGGCTTCTGCTATATATTTGAATGCGTGTATATAAAATTTGAGATAGCTTTTGATAAATGTGTTTGGGTGCCCAGATCGGGCACTAGTCACGGCCTACGGGGTTGGGTCGTGACAATATGTAAGCAATTATGAATTGAACGTAAATGGAAAGTCGTCAACGTTTGTATAAAGAAGTTGTTAACGTCGGAATGTGTTTTGAATTGATTATCGATATTGTTGAAATAATTGTTGGTATTGTGGTTGCTAAGTTGGCCGAGTTAAATTCTCGGATTTGTTGTTGTATTTTTGGCCGAGTTGAATTCTCGGGGATGTTGTATTTATAGGGGAAATGCTGCCGAAATTTCTGTAGAAAAAGTGTTGGTTTAGAATTGGATTCTAAGTATTTATGGCTAATGATTGGCATATATGAATATTGTTGTAGATCTTGTGAAGCGAAAGACTTAAGTTCGGATTAGCGTCGAAAGCGGGCAAGGTATGTAAGGCTTTCCCTTTCTTTCTTCTGGCATGATCTTTATGAAACAAGTAAATGATGTATATGTATGTTTTCAAAGATATTCCTAATCTTAGAGCCACTAGGATGGCTAATATTTTTTATCTCCATAAGTCACTTCATATGGTTTCGGTACGTATCCATGATTCCGAAGCTCTATTGATAAGTTTCCGAGTTTGTCTACGATTCTTATTGGACTACCGATATGAGTATAGTTAGCATGGTTGAGATTATTGCATAATTGGATAATGAGCCAAGTATAAGAGTTCATATTCTTAAAATTATTTTGTAAGTATTAAGGCCTCTAACTTCTGCTTATAGTCTTGGATCGGGCCGAACGTTCCTCGGCAGTAATACATTATATTTACGGATTGGGCTGCACGTTCCGTAGCAATACACTGTATCATGTTCTATGAGTATGCATGCATGAATCTGTTATATGTATATATGATATATGGCGTCGGTATATTGATTTGATCCATAACGGTATTCGAAATATAATTGATATGACTAAAGTCTTGATTCTTCAAATGATAGCACATCCGACTATTCCATCGAGTCTTTGATATACTTGATATGTACATATGAATCTAAAAGTTATATTTGATTTGATCTATACGATATCCGAAGGATACTTGATATGATTATTGCTTCGGTTTTCCGAAATGCTCGTAGAAGGTTCTGTACTTCAAACGTCCATAACTTTCTCACACTAAGTCGGATTGACCCGAAACTTGTTTCTGAGCCTTCAGGAATTGGTAAGTATACTTGTCTATCGAGTCTTGAATTATGTGCATATGGTTTCGCATTATTCTGTTCGTGCAAGCCTCAGTTTGGATTTCACTGAGCCCGGGCCAGGATATGTTCTCGTGCGTACTCCTCTGCATTGTTCACCGCGTCCCTCTCACTTGCGGACCGGGGCACGTTATATATGATATGTTGACATGATGATATGATGACGGGGTGGTGGCCAGGATGGCATATGATGACTCTATTCACCGCGTTCCGCAAAAGAAGGCCGGGGCACGTCACATGCATACATGATATATGATTTACCGCGTCCCTCACGGGAGGGCCGGGGCACGTTATATGCATACATGATATATGATTTACCGTGTCCCTCACGGGAGGGTCGGGGCACGTTATATGCTTATATGATATATGATTTACCGCGTCCCTCACGGGAGGGCCGGGGCACGTTATATGTATATATGATATATGAATCTGTCATGCATGATCCGTGTCTGGAAAGTGAGCTCTTTTGGTACTCTGGAAAATTCACTTATTTTCTATACTTTTCTGACATACGACCTCGGTATACATGATTTGTGTCTGGAAGGCAAACGTCTTGGTATTCTGGATGGTGTACCTAGTTCGGTACTGTTATTCCGGTTATGATTCTGTTTTCTGTATTTCATGCCTTACATGCTCAGTACATATTCCGTACCGACCCCCTTTCTTCGGGGGCTGCATTTCATGCCCGCGGGTGCAGATACTTATTGTGGTGATCCTCTAGCCTAGGGTACCCATTCTGCTACTTGGCAGTGCTCCTTTGATCCGGAGCCCACACTTTTGGTACAGATCTTTCCGTTGTACATATTTATGTATATATGACTATTCAGGGGTACGGCGGGGCCCTGTCCTGTCATATTATTTTGTTGTCTTTGTTAGAGGCCTGTAGACATGCATGTGGGTCATGGGTCGTCATGGTTCGGTTACGTCTGTGATTTGCGTTTACGCGGTCCTATTTTCTATGACAGCCTTAACGGCTTGTATGTATATATGCTTATGTATATGCTTCGGATGATATGTTCCACGATAGCCTTAGCGGCTTCTGTATGATATGTATATATATGCGACCGCTTCAGATCAATATCTGTATAAATTAATAGATGTTGGATATGAATAAGATATGGGCATGTCGATTGGTAAGTAGGTGTGTATGGATGTCCAGCTCGGGCACTAGTCACGGCCCACGGGGTTGGGTCGTGACAAAAGTGGTATCAGAGCAGTTTGTCCTCGGAATGTCTACAGGCCGTGTCTAGTAGAGTCTTGTTTATCGGTGTGTTGTGCACCACATCTATAAACAGGAGGCTACAGGACATTTAGGATGTTACTTTTCCTTCTCTCTTAGATCGTGCGATAGAGCTGTATTTATTAGGATGGTTCCCTTCCAATGAATTGTTGTGTCTACAGGGAGGCTCCAAAAAGAGCGATAGCGTCAGTATTTTGGGAAATTGTTTCTGATCCTCTTCTTGCAGGTGATTGTAGATTGACGAAGAATGAAGAGGACAGCTTCTGATAGTGGGGGTGCTAAGAAGGCCCCTAGGATATCTTCAGGACCGAGTAAGAGGAGCCTCAATTATTCTATTGAGACTGATCCTTCGGAGGACCCAGCAACAATTCCTCCAGAGTTTTTGACCCCCAGGGAAGAGGACCCTGCGGAGGGCAGTTATGATACAGATCCCTCGGAGGACCCGGCGACGATACCTCCAGAGTTTCTTACCTCTAGGGAGGAGGATAGTTATGACACAGATCTATCAGAGTATTCTTCTGGGACACCGGAGGAGGAGATTTCTGGGGCCATGCCAGCTGCTCCTGTGGTGGAGCACTATGTTAGATAGGCCTCCCCAGTAAGTGTTACGGACTATTCCAGTCCCTTATCCTGGCCGTCAGTAAACTGGAATACGGACCGTAAACCTCCATGGACGACCACTGTACACCTCAGCATAGAATTTCAATTCATTAAATATGAGGACCAAGACTTGTTTTATTTCATTTCTACATTACACCACTTCTCTCTAGAATCATCTCCCTACATTTATTTCATAAGTTTTCAAGGATTATAAGTCACCAACAACATAAACAAGTGAATCAAGTGTAAGCAAGCCATTAAATACCATTCAAGTCAGGAAATGCAAATGGAGAAAAACTAGGGTTTTGCTCAAAGAGAAGTATTATCAACCAAAGCTTGTCCCTACATCATCTAAGGTAAGATTTATGATATTTATATGTTGGTTAACATATTGGGGAGTTGAAATACTTGGATGGTAGAAGTATATACTAAAATGGTCAATGGAGGGTAAAATGAGGAATGTGGGTAATGTGAATGACTAATGGCTATTGTTATTATATTAATGAAGGTAGAAACTTGAGCATCGAAGGAGTACGCGCAAGTGTAGAATAGTTCGACGAAGAGGTATGTAAGGCTAACCCTTCTTTCATAAGGCATGGTTCCTTGGCCAAACTCTTAAATCCTTCATATGAGTATGTTGTATTCAAGTGATTGACACTCCAAGCTCATAAGCACACGATCCTCGATACGTGCTACGATTGTACTACGCACCCCATTTGACGAGTAAGCATAAGATAGAGATGTAGCGAAAATGATGATAATAATAATAATGCTAAAGGTGCCTATGGCCTATTATATTTACATGTGCCTATGAAGGGATATAATGACACCCCGAGCTTATAACGCCGGGTAGGATATGTGTGTATGAATATGTATAAAGTATGTATACGATTACGAAATGCGCTCACACATCTGCAGATGGTACGGATAACCCTGAAGCCTTGGTAGGGTCAGGTATAAGTAACCTTGAGCCTTGGTTGGCCAAGTATGTATGAAACACCGATCCTATGAGGTCGGGTATGCTATGTAAATGCTATGTATATGAAAGGACTATGTATAGGAATACGAATAAGGACATGTATACGAATATGAGCACAAGTATGGTACGAGTACTATTATGGAATACGAATGATGACGTAGGTGTACTAATACGTATGAAAAATGGAAAGTCCTACGAAAGGCAAGTAAGTACTATGACGATGATATTATTGTCTCCCCTCCTATGCTATTTCATGTGTGGTTCATTATGCTTGTATATCGATGTTGATCATGCTTTACATACTCAGTAAATTCTTCGTACTGACATCCTTTTGTTTGTGGACGCTGCATCATGCCCGCAGGTGCTCAAGGAGACGGACTTGATCCATAGCTGCCTATTCGGAGATTTCATAGAGAGCTCCATTTCCTCCGGAGCCATTTCTTTTGGGTACTTATTCTTTTGTGTATATAATTATGGGCATAGCGGGGTCCTGTCCCGCTCATGTGATATGTTATACTCTTCCAAGAGGCTCGTAGTCCTATGTATATGGTTAGACATGTCCGGCCTTGTCATCCTATGTTTTGTATATCATTTTGTCGGCCACGTTGGCCCATGTACATTGATGTGGTATAGATGCCTATGGTGATATAAATGTACTGTTGTCCAATTGAGCCTAGTTGATGAATGAATGGAAATGTATGTATAATTATGTGGCTCACCTAGACGAAAGTAGAGGAGTAAGCTAAGAGGGTGCTCGGGTGAGCTAGCACCGGGTGCTCGGCCGCCCCGAGTCGGGTCGTGACAAAAGTGGTATCAGAGCAGTTCAGTCCTAGGGTATGTCTACGAGCCGTGTCTAGTAGAGTCTTGGTTATGGGTGTGTTGCGCGCCACACTTATAAACAAGCTGCGGACATTTTAGGAATAAATGACCTTCTTTCTTCATAAGAATCGTGCGATAGAGCTATGATGTAGGAAATTCTTACTCCTAAATCGTGTGTTGTGTATTTCAGAGATGCCTAAAACGGGAAAGGCTACGGCAGCCCAAAAGGGCAAGACGGTGGCAGAGAAGCGGGCTAAGAAAGCACTGCCACCGGTAGTAGAGGAAAGTGAGTCCCAGAGTGCGGCTCAATCTCAGTCCTCCCAGACAGTGCCTATTACTGAGGAGCGTGAGGGAGCCTCAGCCCCAGCTCTAGCACCTCCAGCTCCTCCACCGAATGCTTCTGGCCAAGATATGAAAGAGGCCATTAATTTGTTCACCTAGTTGGTTGTGGCCCAGACTCAGAGGCAAGGTTCAGGGTATGGTGATAGGGTTGTTAGTGCAAGGACCCGTGATTTCATTACTTTAAACCTACCGGAATTCTTTAGGTCAAAGCCGGAAGAGGATCCCCAGGACTTTATTGATGGTATGCTAAGGACGCTCCAGTTGATACATGCTTCGGAAACCGAGTCAGTGGAGTTAGCGTCATATAGATTGAGAGATGTCTCGATTCAGTGGTATACGGTATGGATGGCTTCACGGGGAGTAAATGCACCTCCCCCGGTATGGCAAGAGTTTGTCGATGCTTTTCTCCGTCACTATATGCCTCCAGAAGTTCGGCGAGCAAGAGCCGATAAATTCTTAAATTTGAGGCAAGGTAGTATGAGTGCCCTAGAATATAGCCTCCACTTTAACTCGTTGGCTAGGTATGCTTCGGCCATGGTGGCAGATATGGGTAACAGGGTACACCGATTCGTAAAGGGCCTAGGGCCACACTTGATGGATAAATGCTTGACTGCGTCCCTTCAGGACGGTATGGATATTGCACTCATTCAGGCGCATGCTCAGAACTTAGAAGAAAACCTACAACAGCGGAGAAGTGAGCGCGAGCAGGATAGGGGTCATAGCAAGAGGGCCAGATCTTCGGGCCCAATAAGTGAGTCCAGAGGTGGACACAGGCAACAGTTCCCTAGACATTCAGGCTATTCTATGACCAGTGCACCTCCACGGTTTTCAGGCCAGAGCCTTGATAGATCTACTCATCCCGGGCCGAGTCAGAGTTATTCGGGGTCCTAGTTTAGAGGTGATTCAGGCCAGTCAAGGCCACCTATACCACGATGTTCCCAGTGTGGGAAGTCGCATTGGGGTCAATGCCGATTGGGTTCAGATGGTTGCTATTCATGTGGTCGACCAGGCCATATTATGCGTGATTGCCCCTCAGTACATGGTAGAGGTAGGACCCAACCTTCAGGGTCGGTAGCCGGATCTTCGGCATCTGTACGCCCTACGGGGCCAGGTTCACATGCGCCAGTCGGCCATGGTAGAGGTAGAGGCAGAGCTCCCAGTACTAGCGGTCCTCAGCACCGTATTTATGCTTTGGCTGGACGCCAAGATCTTGAGTCTTCTCCTGATGTGGTCACAGGTATATTATCGGTATTCTCTCATGATGTATATGTTTTGATTGATCCGGGCTCCACATTATCATATGATACTCCATATATTGCGGGTCGATTTATAATTGAGCCGGAGTCTATCAAACCTTTTGAGGTGTCTACACCCGTGGGTGAATCGATAATAGCTAGCCGAGTATATAGGAATTGGGTGATTGTGATTTGTGATCGTCGTACTACGATTGATTTGCATGAGCTAGAAATGGTAGATTTCGATGTTATTATGGGCATGGATTGGTTGGATTTTTGTTATGCCAATGTTGATTGCCGAATGAAGATGGTTCGTTTCCAGTTTCCGGGAGAACCAGTCTTAGAATGGAAAGGGAATGCGGCATCACCAAAAGGTAGGTTTATTTCCTATCTAAAGGCAAGGAAAATGATCACAAAATGGTGCATTTATCATCTTGTACGAGTTCAAGTTGTAGAAGCTGAGTCACCGACTCTACAGTCAGTTCCAGTGGTGAACGAATTTCCAGATGTGTTCCCGGAAGAGCTTCCAGGCCTTCCTCCCGAACGAGAAATTGATTTTACCATTGATGTGTTGCCAGGCACCACACCTATATCTATTCCTCCATATAGAATGGCACCCGCAGAATTGAAAGAGTTGAAGGAGCAATTGAGGGACTTGCTTGATAAAGGCTTTATTAGGCCTAGTTCATCCCCGTAGGGAGCACCCGTATTGTTCGTCCGAAAGAAAGGTGGCTCCTTGAGAATGTGCATTGATTATCGGCAATTGAATAAAGTGACGATTAAAAACAAGTATCCTCTTCCGAGGATCGATGATTTATTTGATCAATTGCAAGGTCCCAAATGGTTTTCAAAGATTGATTTGAGGTCCGGGTACCACCAAGTAAGAGTTAGGGAGAAAGATATCCCTAAGACAGCTTTCAGAACAAGATATGGCCATTTCGAGTTCCGAGTAATGTCGTTTGGGTTAACTAATGCACCGGCAGCGTTTATGGGCTTAATGAATAATGTATTCAGACCTTTTCTGGATATATTCGTGATTGTATTCATCGACGATATCCTGGTGTATTCTAGATCCGAGACAGATCATGCGGAGCATCTGCGTATAGTCCTTGGAGTTCTGCGAGCTCGAGAGTTGTTTGCAAAATTCTCCAAGTGTGAGTTTTGGTTGAACTCAGTATCATTTCTGGGCCATATTGTTGCAGCTGATGGTATTCGGGTGGATAGCCAAAAGATTGAGGCCGTGAAGACTTGGCCAAGGCCCACGACTCCTACGGAGGTTCGTAGCTTTTTGGGCTTAGCAGGTTATTACAGAAGATTTGTTGAGGGTTTCTCTTCTATTTCTGCACCGCTCACAAAGTTGACTCAGAAGTCAGCTAAGTTTCAATGGACATATGCCTGCGAGCGTAGCTTCCAAGAGTTGAAAGATAGATTGACTTCTGCCCCAGTCTTGACACTTCCAGAGGGATTGGAAGGGTATGTTGTTTATTGAGATGCTTCAGGCGTCGGGCTAGGTTGTGTACTGATGCAACACGGTAAGGTGATTGCGTACGCTTCTAGGCAATTGCGAAAACATGAACAGAATTACCCGACCCATGATTTAGAATTAGCCGCAGTGGTCCATGCATTAAATATATGGCGACATTATTTATATGGTGTCCATGTGGATGTTTATACAGATCATAAGAGCCTTCAGTATATCTTCAGGCAGAAAGAGTTGAATTTGCGGCAACGACGATGGTTGGAGTTGCTAAAGGATTATGATGTTGATATCTTGTATCACCCCGGAAAGGCTAACGTTGTGGCTGACGCTCTTAGCCGCAGATCCATGGGAAGTCTAAGTGATGTACGACCAAAAAAGAAAGAGATGGCCCGTGAGCTTCAACAGTTAGCTAGCCTAGGAGTCCGAGTAGTGGACTCAGGTAGCAGCGGAGCTACTATTTAGAATTCAGCAGTTTCATCGCTAGTAGCGGAAGTAAAGAAGCGACAATATGAGGATCCCATGCTAATGCAGTACAGAGATACACTCCCTCAGAAAGAGGAGTCATCATTTGATATTTCGGGAGACGGAGTTCTCCGATGTCGAGGCAAGTTATGTGTTCCCGATGTGGTAGGCCTACGTCACCAAATATTGAAGGAAGCTCATTGTTCCCGTTACTCCGTACACCCCGGAGCGACGAAAATGTATCATGATCTTAAGTATATATACTGGTGGAATGGAATGAAGAAAGATATAGCGGAATTCGTTGCTCAGTGTCCAAATTGCCAACAAGTGAAGATTGAACACCAAAAGCCGGGTGGATTATTGCAAACTATAGAAATCCCAACTTGGAATTGGGAAGTGATTAATATGGATTTCATTACAGGGTTACCCCGTTCTCGATGTAAGTATGATTCCATATGGGTGATTGTGGATAGACTCACAAAGTCAGCTCATTTCTTACCGGTCAGGACGACCTATGTGGCAGAACATTATGCGAAGCTTTATCTTAAAGAGATAATAAAACTCCATGGCGTTCCAGTATCTATTATCTCCGATAGAGGGACCTAGTTTACAGCTAAGTTTTGGAGATCGTTCCAAGAGGGTCTAGAGACCCAAGTGCGCTTAAGCACGACATTTCACCCACAGACCGATGGGCAAGCTGAACGCACTATTCAGACTCTCGAGGATATGTTACGAGCAGGTATGATAGACCTTGGAGAAAATTGGGAGGACCATTTGCCACTCAATGAGTTGGCTTACAATAACAGTTATCATTCTAGCATTCAAATGGCACCGTATGAGGCTTTATATGGGCGAAAGTGTCGATCCGCGATTGGGTGGTTTGAAACTGGAGAGGCCAAGTTGATAGGGCCAGATTTGGTCCAGCAAGCTATAGAGAAAGTCAAGCTCGTACAAGATCGGTTGTTAGCGGCTCAAAGTCGCCAGAAGTCCTATGCAGATAATCGTCGAAGGGACTTAGAGTTCCAAGTTAAGGATTGGGTATTCTTGAAAGTGTCGCCAATGAAAGGTGTTATGAGATTTGGCAAAAAGGGGAAGCTCAGTCCCCGGTATATTGGACAATATGAGATTGTGCGCAAGATAGGCAAAGTGGCCTATGAGTTAGATCTACCTCCGGAATTGGAGTCAGTCCATCCAGTATTTCATGTCTCGATGCTTCGATAATGTGTTGGAGATCCCACTAGGATCGTCCCAGTAAATGATGTGCAAGTGACATAGAAATTGACTTATGAAGAGGTACCCATTGCCATATTAGACAGGCAAGTACGGAGGTTTAGGAACAAGAAGTGCGAGTGTATAATGTTTCATGAGCAATGTGCGTATATGGATGAGAATGATTAGAATGAAAAGTCAAGAAATGTGAAAAGTTGAAAGTTGGCAAAACTGCCCAGTGGTCGTATAGTGCAAAATACGGACCGTAAAATGGAATACGGTCCGTAAACTGGCAGTCGTAAATTGCCATGCAAGGTTTCAACTTTCTGCCCAGTTGAGAAGTGGTAAAATACGACCAGGAGGACGGACCGTAAAGTGATTTACGGCCCGTAAACCATGGTCGTAAATCACCATGCATGTAGCCAAAGTTTCTGGTTCTGCTTAAGGTTAAAGACGACCACGAGGGACGGTCCGTAAACTGGAATACGGACCGTAAACCTCCATGGACGACCATTGTACACCTAAGCACAGAATTTCAATTTATTAAATATGAGGACCAAGACTTGTTTTATTTCATTTCTACATTACACCACTTCTCTCTAGTATCATCTCTCTACATTTATTTCATAAGTTTTCAAGGATTATAAGTCACCAACAACATAAACAAGTGAATCAAGTGTAAGCAAGCCATTAAATACCATTCAAGTCAAGAAATGCAAATGGAGAAAAACAAGGGTTTTGCTCAAAGTGAAGTATTATCAATCAAAGCTTGTCCCTACATCATCTAAGGTAAGATTCATGATATTTATATGTTGGTTAACATATTGGGGAGTTGAAATACTTGGATGGTAGAAGTATATACTAAAATGGTCAATGGAGGGTAAAATGAGGAATGTGGGTAATGTGAATGACTAATGGCTATTGTTATTATATTAATGAAGGTAGAAACTTGAGCATCGAAGGAGTACGCGCAAGTGTAGAATAGTTCGACGAAGAGGTATGTAAGGCTAACCCTTCTTTTATAAGGCATGGTTCCTTGGCCAAACTCTTAAATCCTTCATATGAGTATGTTGTATTCAAGTGATTGACACTCCGAGCTCATAAGCTCACGATCCTCGATACGTGCTACGATTGTACTACGCACCCCATTTGACGAGTAAGCATAAGATAGAGATGTAGCGAAAATGATGATAATAATAATGATGCTAAAGGTGCCTACGGGCTATTATATTTACATGTGCCTATGAAGGGCTATAATGACACCCCGAGCTTATAACGCCGGGTAGGATATATGTGTAGGAATATGTATAAAGTATGTATACGATTACGAAATGCGCGCACATATCTGCAGATGGTACGGATAACCCTGAAGCCTTGGTAGGGCCAGGTATGAGTAACCTTGAGCCTTGGTTGGCCAAGTATGTATAAAACATCGATCCTATGAGGTCGGGTATGCTATGTAAATGCTACGTATATGAAAGGACTATGTATAGGAATACGAATAAGGACATGTGTACGCATATGAGCACAAGTATGGTACGAGTACTATTATGGAATACGAATGATGACGTAGCTGTACTAATACGTATGAAAAATGGAAAGTCCTATGAAAGGCAGGTAAGTACTATGACGATGATATTATTGTCTCCCCTCCTATGCTATTTCATGTGTGGTTCATTATGCTTGTATATCGATGTTGATCATGCTTTACATACTCAGTACATTGTTCGTACTGACGTCCTTTTGTTTGTGGACGTTGCGTCATGCCCGCAGGTGCTCAGGGAGATGGACTTGATCCATAGCTGCCTATTCGGAGATTTCATAGAGAGCTCCATTTCCTTCGAAGCCATATCTTTTGGGTACTTATTCTTTTGTGTATATAATTATGGGCATAGCGGGGTCCTGTCCCGCTCATGTGATATGTTATACTCTTCCTAGAGGCTCGTAGTCCTGTGTATATGGTTAGACATGTCCGGCCTTGTCGGCCTATGTTTTGTATATCATTTTGTCAGACACGTTGGCCCATGTACATTGATGTGGCATAGATGCCTATGGTGATATAAATGTACTGTTGTCCAATTGAGCCTAGTTGACGAATGAATGAAAATGTATGTATAATTATGTGGCTCACCTAGACGTAAGTATAGGAGTAAGCTAAGAGGGTGCTCGGGTGGGCTAGCACCGGGTGCTCGTCGCGGCCCCGAGTCGGGTCGTGATACCCCCCCCCCCCCACTCATGGCATGAGTTAATTGGCTAGCCATGGGTGGGAACCACACATGAGCCACACGACCAAGAGTGGTCCTTTCATGAACTTTCTTGAATTGTTTGTGAAATTCCCGTTTTGCCCCTAGCCTTCCACAGTATTACCATGAACCACCTTGTGAATTTCCCTTTTTCCCTTAGCCTTTCTCAATATTTCCATACTAATAAACAACTTGGATATTAAAATAACTTTGGGACATAGTCTTGCCCTTAACGTACCACGACTATCTTGAAGATATCACATCCTCCCCCCTTTAGAACATTCGTCCTCGAATGTTCAACTGGCCTCATGGGGTGTTATAATACTTCGGGAGGGTCCCTCTTATAGTTGTCCTTTTCATCATACTCATTCCTTATCTTTCACCCTATTTCCTTTATAATCTAACTCCTCGGTCTTTACATGAGTCCTCATTCCATGTCATGGGTTTTCTAATCCACTGCGCCAACTTATTATCCTTGTCCTTCCCAGGTCATCTCTTCTCTGTTATCGTTTCGTCACAACACCTTAACAGAAGCCATGTTTTTGGTACGCAATCTTCACTTGACGATCCAGTGTGGCTATAGGCTACTCCTTTATCCTCATGTCTGCCTTACTTATTGTCAATTCGTTTCTACTTCTTTCAGGTATTCTTCTGATGTGCCGATATGTTTTTGAACTCTGGCCCAGAGCTAATAAATGTTCCCTCTCTGGAGCCTGACAGTGTTGCGATTCCTTTTAAGTCCAATATAATATGTTCTCCCCCCCCCCCTCCTTTTTAAGGGGCTCCTTATACGCCAACAGTCTCCGAGTATCCTTTTCTACGATAATTACCTACCGCCCTTCACTTTCTTCATAAGGACGGGTTCCGCCATTGTATAGGCTCGCCTGTCTATCTTCTTGCTACTTACTCTCCCGTATTTAACTAGAATACTTATAAGGGTATCCAATTCCGATGCCCTCTTTTTCACCTTTCCATACCTCTGTCTTTTGTGACTAACGGTGTCCTGGACTCATTAGTTCATGGAGACGTCGAGATTCACTATGTCCTTTTATGAAGTCCTTAATTATACCTTACTCCTCGAGCATTTTTCTCCTCTTGTTATTTGTAGTATCGGCTCTGAAGTTCATGAAATATTCCTTTAAACGCGCAAATCCGTTCTATTCTTAAGTCTCCTTTCAGCAAAGAGCCCCTTCATGTCCGAGGCAACCACATTAATTTTTATCATACACTTATCCCGTTATGTACCTCTTACAGGCTGGAAATCTCTTAACATCGTTGCAAGGCCTAAGAATTCTTTCTCTTACTTCACGTTCCTTGTCGTGGTCACTATTCTTTTAGCCCCACTTATTGAAATCGGTTCTCGAACCCCACACGTTCTTCTCTTGTTTCATTTTACCACACTCTACCCTTTTCACATTCCTACCTTCGAATTTTTACCCAAGTAGACTCATGCCGTGCCTGTCGTTTCTTTTGGAGGCTTTGCTCAATCATGTTTCTCACTTTTCACTTTTTCCGACATTTTGATCTCCTCGCCTCCCACTTACTCACTCTCTTTCTTTTCCGAATATCACTGTATTAGGACTCTCCAATCTTGGCCTGTAGTGAATATAACATCAACTTGCCTTGTAACATTTGTACCATTTATTTTTGTTGTCTCTTGAACTTCGGTACCCTTACTCGATTGAGGCCTTCCATACCGTAGCACCGGTTGTTGGGACACACATCACATGCCCACCGATACAATCACATGTGGGATATCATACGCATTCATATATATATGTATAATTACTACCAACTCGCCCACAAAATACTTCCAAACGCTATTCAAGCCTATCTGTTACACCTCAGAAAATTTTCCGTTGGTATGCAAGTGAATGAACTAGTGATGAGTATGAGTGTATGATGTCCATAAGAAAGAAACGACGTATGATGAACTTAGGCAAGATTTCAAAGGTATCCGATGTGAGATAAGAAAGTTGGCTAAGTTAAGACAAGATATAAGATGAGCAATGCATGCAAATGGGTGTGGGTGATTAAAATGAAAAGTCTATGAAATATGAGAAGTTGCAGATTTGCAACTACCCAGTGGTCGTAAAGTGCTAGGATGGACCGT
The DNA here is from genome assembly GCF_019175385.1 of Lycium barbarum. Lineage (NCBI taxonomy): Eukaryota > Viridiplantae > Streptophyta > Magnoliopsida > Solanales > Solanaceae > Lycium > Lycium barbarum. Next base: position 48,306,393 of record NC_083348.1, on the reverse strand, counting down.
AAATTGGTATACGGTCCGTAAACTGGCAGTCGTAAAACGGCATGCAGGACTTCGACATTCTGCCAGTCGAGGAAATGGTATAATACGACTTGGAATACGGACCGTAAAGTGATTTACGGCCCGTAAACCATGGTCGTAAATCACCATGGTTGCAGTCTAAGCTTCTGGTTCTGGAAATGGTTAAATACACCCATGATGGACGGTCCGTAAACCGTAGGACGGGTCGTAAACTCAATTTACGACCACTGTTCACTTCAACACAGATTTTTCAATTCATTAAATAAGGGAACCAAGACTTGTTTTATTTCATTTCCACATTACACACCTTCTCTCTAAAACATCTCTCTACATTCATTATACAAGTTTTCAAGGATTATAAGTCATCAACAACATTAAACAAGTGAATCAAGAGTAAGAACATCATCAAAGGTCATCCAAGTCAAGAAATCCAAATGGAGAAAAACTAGGGTTTTGCTCAAAGTGGAGTATTATCAACTAAAGCTTGTTCCTAAAACTTCTAAGGTAAGATTCATGATATTTATATGATGTTTAAGATATTGGAGAGTTTAAATGCATGGATTGTAGAAAATATGATCAACTAGGTCATGAATGATAAATAGTGACATTTTGAGGAATAGTTTGAATTGAATCACGAATGTTGTTGTGTTGTGATATGAATGTGTTATAAATGGTATTAAGATCATGAACTATACACTTTAGACGGATGGACGAAGTTGGGTGTTATGACCTTGAATATGCATGAATTAGAAGCAAGTTGAGAAATCTAGATAATGTGGATAATGTGAATGACTAATGGCCATTGTTATGATATTAATGAAGGTAGAAACGCTAACATTGGAAGGGGACGTGCAAGTGTAGAATAGTCCGAAAAAAGGTATGTAAGGCTAACCCTTCTTTCATAAGGCACGGTTCTTTGGTCAAATTCCTAAATCCTCTATACGAGTATGTTGTCTCCAAATGATTGATCTCCGAGCTCATAAGCTCACAATCCTTGATATGTACTACGTTTGTACTATGCTCCTCATATAACGAGTAAGACTATGATATAGATGTAACGATAATGATGATGATAGTCATGATAATGATAATAATAATGATGCTAAAGGTGCCTACGGGCTATTAGATGTATGTGTCCCTATAAAAGGCTATAATGAAACCCCGAGCCTATGGTGCCGGGTAGAGTATATGTTTATATATATGTATGTATATGATTCCGTAACGCGGGCACACATCTGCAGATGCTACGGATAACCCTGAAGCCTTGGTAAGGCCATGTAGATATAACATTGAGCCTTGGCTGGCCAAGTATGTTTGAAACACCGAACCTTATGGTCGGGTACGCTACGTATGTATGTATATAAGTGTATGGCTATATATATAATATGAATATGAATATGAAAAGACTAGGTATATGAATGCTAACAGGGGCATGTATACTAATACGAGCACTATTATTAAATACGCATGAGAAATGGGAATTTCCTATGAAAGGTAGGTAAGTGCCATGATAATGACATTATTGTCTTCCCCTCCTATGCTACTTCACATGTTGTTTACTATGCTTATATATCGATGTTGATCATGCTTTACATACTCAGTACATTCTTCGTACTGACGTCCTTTTGTTTGTGGGAGATAGACTTGATCCATAGCTGCTTATTCAGAGAAGAGAGAAATGGCCCGTGAGCTCCAACAGTTAGCTAGCCTAGGAGTCCGAGTAGTGGACTCAGGTAGAAGCAGAGCTACTATCCAAAATACAGCAGTCTCGTCGCTAATAGCAGAAGTGAAAGAGCGAAAATATGAGGATCCCATGCTGATACAATACAGAGACACACTCCCTCAAAATGAGGAGTCATCATTTGACGTTTCGGGAGACGGAGTTCTCCGATGCCGAGGCAGACTATGTGTCCCTAATGTGGCAGACCTACGCCACCAGATTTTGAGAGAAGCTCATTGCTCCCGTTATTCTGTGCACCCTGGAGCGACGAAAATGTATCATGACCTTAAGATTATATATTGGTGGAATGGGATGAAGAAAGATATAGCAGGATTCTAGCTCAATGTCCTAATTGTCAACAGGTGAAAATCGAGCAACAAAAGCCGGGTGGATTATTGCAAGCTATAGAAATCCCAACGTGGAAGTGGGAAGTGATTAATATGGACTTCATTATGGGGTTACCTCGTTCTCGACGTAAGTATGACTCTATGTGGGTGATTGTGGATAGACTCACAAAGTCATCCCATTTCTTACCGGTCAGAACGACCCATGCGGTAGAAGATTATGCAAGGCTTTAACTTAAAGAGATAGTGAGACTCCACGACGTTCCGGTATCTATTATCTCTGATAGAGGTACTCAGTTTACAGCAAAATTTTGGGAGTCTTTCCAAAAGGATTTAGGGACCCGAGTTAGCCATAGTATGGCATTTCACCCACAGACCGATGGGCAAGCCGAACGTACTATTCAGACTCTTGAATATATGTTACGGGCATGTATGATGGATTTTATTGGAAATTGGGATGATCATTTGCCACTCATTGAATTTGCTTACAACAACAGTTATCATTCCAGTATTCAGATGGCACCGCAAGAAGCTTTATATGGGCGAAAGTGTAGATCCCCAATCGGGTGGTTTGAAATCGGAGAAACTAAGTTAATAGGGCCAGACTTGGTCCAACAAGCTATAGAGAAAGTTAAGCTCATACAAGACCGGTTGTTAGCAGCCCAAAGTCGTCAAGAGTCCTATGAGGATAATCATCGAAGGGACTTAGAGTTCGAAGCGAAAGACTGGGTGTTCTTGAAAGTGTCGCCAATGAAGGGCGTTATGAGATTTGGTGTCACGACCCAACCCCGTAGGCCGCGACTAGTGTCCGTGCTGGACACCCAAACGTACCCAATAACCCAAACTAGCATATCAGCAGAATATTTTTAAATGTAAAAGTCAATTGGCATTAGTAATTATCATAAATAAACCGACATAGTATATGGAAGCCGATAAGGCAGTCACAGATCATATCATCTCAAAACATATACAGAACCCACACAAGTATGTCTACAGATCATGACAGAATCATAAGACGGGACAGGGCCCCGTCATACCCCTAAATAGCATACACATATATAGTGGCGACAAACTATACCAACATATAGGCTCTGGACAAAAGAGCGCTCCCAATATAGCAGAATAGATGTCCTAGGCAGGCGGTCATCAAATCTGTCGTCTGTACCTACGCGGCATGAAAGCACAGCCCCCGAAGAAAGGGTGTCAATACGAAATATGTACTCAGTATGTAAAGCACAAAACGTAGTAAACAAAGTCATAATCAAAGCAGAAGATACAGAAAATGGACAGAATATCCAGATTAGCAAAATACTGTTCATAAAGCATAAATAGTATTTGTTGAAAACATATGTCGTACCTGGTCCCATTACGGAACAGATCATAACCGAAACAGAACTTACAGAGAAGTGAGTGTGACGTCCGAAGTATCAAATGAATAATTTCAAAACATGAGGAGTGTGTACAGAAACATATACCATATCATATCCGGCCCCTGCCAAGGGACTCGGCAAACAGAACGTGGCCACCCCCCCGACGCTGGTGCCACCATACATAAGGAACAGAGTAGGGGATAACCCCGTAACATAACATAGCATATCAGATGGCCATATCAGATCATATCATATCATATCATAGTGTGTACATGGCACAGCATACTCCACAAACCCATGTACATGTATACCTGCCCCCTCACATCGAGGCACGGCGAACAATGCAGAGGATTACGCTTGACAACATATCCTAGCCCGGGCTCAGTGTGGGAAACATTGAGGCATCCACGAATGGAGTAGTGAGAGCCTAAATACAATAAAAATACCATATATATTTCCAGAGACTCAATGAGGCATATCGAATGACAAATCAAATTAATGAAATCGGACGGAATCATAGTAAGTGAATTTCGGATGTCATAATGGATTACGGATGCATAATTTTTCTAAAATCATGTCCAAGTTCCAAAACAATTTACAAGACTTAACGAAATATTTAAAACGATATTTAATTAATAGTTGGAGGAGTAGTTAAAACATTTCCTTTAAAGCTGCTCGTAGACAAGTCGTAAACATAAAAGGGAAAAATCGGAAATAGTGGACCCACCTCGGGACAAACGAAGCGGTGGGCTCAAATTACGTATTTTAATCTTATAAAGTCACCTACGGAGGTTCTGGGGGCATTCCATAAATTTCTAGACAATTTGCGAGAGTTTGCACAATTCTTTCAATAAAGCATACTTATAGGGTTCAATTCCATTGAATGAAAAAGGGGTATTTTGAAATGCGGATTCCGATGAGCAGAACGCTTTTCGAGGCTTAAATCCGATCCTAGTACACCTAGGGCATGCCAAAAGAAGAATCGGGATAACTTTACATACCTTGTATGCTCTCTACGCCTTTCCAAATTCAATTACCGTTTCGCCCAAAATCTGCAATTGGTCACATTTACCAATTCTCAATTTCCAATCTTTAAGTTTTCAATCTTTATTCATAATTGCCTACAGAAATTTGGGCAGCATCTCCCCTATACATATAGCATCCCCGAGAATTTAACTCGGCCAAAACAATCAACAACAACCCAACAACAACATCAACAACAACAACAATCACTATACACACAATATAACTTAACTAGCTATCTTTCCAACATAATGCCATAACCTTCATTTCAACTTCAATTTCCAAACTAACCTCAATGGTTTCACATTCATCATTAATCTAGATCATCACAATATAATTTGGAAATATTTCATATCATTTCTACGAAATATTCACAAGATATACAAAATATACAAACTTTCCACCAAAACATAATTCACCCAAAACTTCAAATCTTCAACCTACATATTCATAACATATTTCCATCTTCCAATTTCATCAACCATAATCATAATTTACATCTTAACAACTTCATTTCCATAATATCACAAAATTATTCTAAGGTGACATAATCTTCTACATTCCAACTTCAACCAAAATTCATTCAACTTTCATTCCCAATATAATTTCCATCATAACCACAACTAGAATACAACATAAAATTCAACTCATATCATATATACAACAATATACACACACGGCTACATACATATATACATACCCACTTTGCAAACTTCCATATTTCCATAATTTCTACTCATTTCCACATACCACAACATAAACAAACCTTCATAACATAAGAAAAAGGAATTGATTCGTACCTTTTTCTACAAACTTCTTCACTTGAACAAGTTGTCAACTTGAAGAAATAAGTGCTCCTTCTTCCAAAACAACCACACCAAGTTGTAAAGGACCCTTGAATTAGTAGGAATACCACAAGAAAATAATTTTTGAAGCAAGATTTGGAGGGTTGAATTTTCTATGGCCAAACCCGAAATGGTCCTTTTTTTTGCTCTTGTTTTGTTTGTTCTTTCTCCTTCTAAGTCTCTTGAATCATCTAAGGGATAATGTTCCCTTTATAATTAATTTGCCACATGGAAATTAATTAATTTGGTGGGCTTGGACCAGGTATGGCCGGCCACCCTCTCACCTTGGGCCTAAATGTTTCTTTTCATTTTTTTTTGGGCCAACTCGGTTGGTCCCGAGTTGGGCCTAGCCCACTGACCTTTTGACCTTAAAACGTTCATATCTCCTTGTACCGACGTCACCTGGGAACCCACGACCTATGGATGGAAAACTAATTCAATTATCTACAACTTCTATTTCTTGGTATGTTTCCAAATTCCAAACTTATAATACCTTTTTTGCCCCTCAATGTCAGGTTACCCGAAAACGTTTTCTTAAAAATATTCGTTTGGAGGGCTTCCACTTTGATTGGCCCAAGGGTACTTCATGAGTTGTGTTTAACTTTACATATGTGATTCATATGACTTTTCAGATGTTCCAAAAAAATCTCGGTGTGTGGGACCCACCCCAGCAGATACTCCGAGGTTCAAAAATACGGGATATAACATCCTCCCCCCCTTTAGAACATTCGTCCTCGAATGTTAAATTAATCTTATAGGGTCTGAAAATGCTTTGGGGGAGTTTCTTTTTATGGTCAGCACATATGGTACACATTCATTATTGAATATAATTAAGCAAGGATTTTAGATTACCTGTGGACATAGGGAACAAATGAGGATATTTCTTCTTCATTTTCTCTTCAGCCTCCCAGGTCATCTCCTCCCTGTTATTGTTTCGCCACAGCACCTTAACGGAAGCTACATCTTTGTTTCGTAGTTTTCTTACTTGGCGGTCCAGAATGACTATCGGCTGCTCCTCATACGATAGTTGCTCCGTCACCTGAATATCGTCTGCTGGAAATGTTCTGGAAGGATCACCAACACGTGAAATACCAGACGTACCGCTTCCAGATCAGATAGTAGAGCTAGCCCATAAGAGACATTCCCAATCTTTTGAATAATCTAATACTCTTTTTGCCGAATCGCATCACGCCTCTCATAGGCGATACTTTCAAAAATACCCAATCGCCGACCTGGAACTCTAAGGGTCGACGCCGTTTGTCAGCATACAATCTCTGTCGACTCTGGCTGTTAATTGTCTTTCTCGGATGAGTTTCACCTTATCAACTTCCTGTCGGATCATATCTGGGCCGATTAATCCTGTTTCGCCAATGCCAAACTAGCTAATCGGTGACCTGCATTTTCTGCCCTACAAAGCCTCATATTAAGCTAGAATGGTAGCTGTCATTATAAGCAAACTCGATCAACGGCAGATGATCGTCCCAGCTTCCTCTGAATCCAACAATACAGGCCCGCAACATATCTTCTGGCGTCTGTATAGTGTGCTCGGCCTGTCCGTCGCTCTGAGGATGGAATACTGTGCTCAGACTTACCTGAGCCCCTAATCCTTCTTGAAAACAATTCTCCAGAAATTAGCCGTAACTGGGCACCTCTGTTAGTGATGATAGATATAGGAACTCCGTGGAGTCCCACTATTCCCTTAATATATATAGCCTGGCATAATCCTCAGTTGAATAAGTGGTTCTGACGAGGGGAAAATGGGCTGATTTTGTCAGCCTATCAACCATACCCTATATGGGAAATCATACTTCTGTGGAGTGCGAGGAAAACCTGTAATGAAGTCCATATTAATTATCTCCCGCTTCCAAGTCGGAATTTCCATTTCCTGAAACAGTCCACCCGGTTTCTGATGCTCAATTTTGGCCTGCTGACAATTCGGGCACTGGGCAACGGGCCTTGCGATGTCCCGTTTCCTGCCATTCCATCAGTATAGACATCTGAGGTCATGGTACACTTTAGTGGATTCAGGATAAACAAAATACCGAACATTATGCGCTTCGCCCATAATTGGTCGTCGCAGCCCTACATGTCGGGCACACATAATCTGCCTCTGCATAACAATACCCATCAGGTAAAACCTCGAACTGAGTCTTTTCCTTGTCAAAGGTCGTATCTCTGTACCATACCGGAATAGAATCCTCGAACTGGCGCTGTTTTACCTCTTCCATAATCGATGATTCAGCAACTTCTCGGATAAAATTTCAATATCCTCAGAACTGACCAAACGGACTCCAAGGCTAGCTGACTGATGAGTTTTACAGACCAATTCTTTGTTTCTGAATGTATGCCGGTCAAACCGCCCATAGATTTGCGACTAAGTGCGTCTGCCACAACGTTAGCTTTTCTAGGGTGATACAAAATATTAACATCATAACCTTTCAATAATTCGAACCATCTTTTCTGTCGCGAATTCAGCTCTTTTGGCTTAGAATATACTGGAGGCTCTTAGGGTCCGTATAAATATAAACGTGGACCCCATGTTAGTGATGCCGCCATATCTTTAAAACATGAATCACTGTAGCTAATTTCAGATCATGAGCCAAATAATTTCCCTCGTGCGGTCTGAGCTGCCGGGGAACATAGGCTATAATCCGACCATTCTCAGAGAACTACGTATTTCAGCCGATGTCGGAGGCCTAGGCCAATCCTTTATTGCTTCAATCTTATGTATGTCAATTGTTTTCATTTATACTTACTTTCATTCACTCCCCCCCTTTGGGGTTATACTTATACCATATCCATATCTTTTCTTTCTAACCTACAACTTGATTTTCTCCGTACGAGACCTTAACAGAATCACAATTATATAGTACATAATCTTATCCGATAGCCGGCACTCAAGTAATATAATTAACGTAGCAGTTTAGCCTTTAGTAACCACATTCTTCCTCCATACCCATTCCTTATCTGTCGTTCTATTTTCTCGATAATTGAATTATTCGATGTTCACATGATTCATCATTTCATGCCATAAGTTTTCCTTTGTCCTGCGCTATTTCATTTTAGTTCGCTTACGCAATTAACTTTGTGCTTTGCCCGTCAACTCTTTTAGAGGCTCTACTTAATTACGTTTCTTACGGTTCACTTTTATTTGACATTTTGATCTCCTTACCTTCCACTCAATTATTCTCTTTTCTTTCGAAACATCGTTGTATTAGAATCTTCCAATCTCAACCAGCAGCAAAATAAATATCAGTCTACTTCGTAACATCTGTACCATACCTTCCCCTTTTTCTCGCAAATTCTGTCCAGTTAATGTTTTCCATATATTACAACACTGGCTATTAGGGTTCACCAATCAATCGACATAGTCATAAATGGGGGGCCCCACACATACGTATATATATCACTGCCATTTCTTGTACAATACATCTTCAATCACTTGTTCGAATTTACACTAATTCCTGTGCTGCGCTGCTTTTTCTTCCTTTTTGGCAATCTAATCCGTCTCAGCTCGTGTGACCCCTATAAAGTTTCTAACCATTCCACATATCCTAATTCCCTTTAGGTTAACCTGAATTTCCTATTCGTCTTTTATACACCTATGTTTGCAAAAATTTTTTGCATATTTCCCAGGGGGTCACCCATCCCAGAATTGCTCTGGCCCTGGCACGCTTAACCTTACAACTTTAATGCATTTAAGCACGTTAAGGCCGGTATAATTACACCAATTTCCCTGCACGTCCTTTGTCACGTAATTTAAGACAAGTCGGGGTCTTGACAGCTTTTTAGAACGTTCTCGTAGCGGGTCCCACCCCGACCTAGCGAGAATTCTTTTACTTTTCTGACTATAAAGTTACAGTGTTGCCCCCTGTACGTCTTCAATATTTACCTCCATGTATATATATTATATATATTTGAGTCGTGATCGAACCACTCAATTCCCGACTGCTTGTCATACACTTTGTATTCTTTCAATTAGAGGAAACTTGATCGTTGGACATTTTTGCCCTTCCACATATTTTTGCCCTTCACATGGGCTGTGCTAAAGCAAAATGGGGTTGGAACATATTTCTGGTTCATTTAAATAAATTGCGAATTTGCTACTCGTATATGCTTTCTCGAGATAAAATTTTCCAAACAAGGATAATGCTTCTTACAAATGACATGGAGGGTATCTCTTAAACTTTTAATCCAACATAATAGATTTACCCTATCGGTATCGACCTTCAAGACATGTTAAGAATTTACGTCTCATTTTCCTCTTCATATTCCTAAAACAATTTGGGCAGAGGATCCTCTGTATTTCTTACTATCCCAAAACCTGTACACAGGAAATACCAACCATGCCTCACAGGGCCAACACATATACGTATATACATATCATATCATATCGCATCATAGCCACACGGGGCTAACAATTTCAAATAAAGGTATAAAGATACCGAGGCTTACCTCACATGCCCAACTCAAACTGCACCTGCTACACTTTCCTGTTTATTTTTCTTTTCAATCTTCAGCTTTATGTTTCAATCGTATTTCAAACACCTTACCCAGCACACATCTTTCATACCATTACTTACCTGTGTACTGTGTAGCTTCCAATATCATCAGTCGCTGTCTTACGTCGATACCGTTCTCCAGCTGAAATCAAGGGTTAATAATAAAAAAAAAAGGAATTCATTTCCTACAGCTGGCTCTATCGCACGATCTAAGATTCAAAGAAAGGTAAAACCCTAAATGCCCTTTAGCCTCCTGTTTATAGATGTGGTGCACAACACACCGATAAATAAGACTCTACTAGACACGGTCTGTAGACATTCCGAGGACGAACCGCTCTGATACAACTTTTGTCACGACCCAACCCCGTAGGCCGCGACTAGTGTCCGTGCTGGACACCCAAACGTACCGAATAACCCAAACTAGCATATCAGCAGAATATTTTTAAATGTAAAAGTCAATTGGCGTTAGTAATTATCATAAATAAACCGATATAGTATATGGAAGCCGATAAGGCTGTCACAGATCATATCATCCCAAAACATATACAGAACCCACACAAGTATGTCTACAGACCTCTACAGATCATAACAGAATCATAAGACGGGACAGGGCCCCGTCATACCCCAGAATAGCATACACATATATAGTAGCGACAAACTATACCAACATATAGGCTCTGGACAAAAGAGCGCTCCCAATATAGCAGAATAGATGTCCTAGGCAGGCGGTCAGCAAATCTGTCGTCTGTACCTGCGCGGCATGAAAACACAGCCCCCGAAGAAAGGGGGTCAATACGAAATTTGTACTGAGTATGTAAAGCACAGAACGTAGTAAACAAAGTCATAATCAAAGCAGAAGATACAGAAAATGGACAGAATATCCAGATTAGCAAAATACTGTTCATAAAGCATAACTAGTATTTGTTGAAAACATATGTCGTACCTGGTCCCATTACGGAACAGATCATAACCGAAACAAAACTTATAGAGAAGTGAGTGTGACGTCCGAAGTATAAAATGAATATTTTCAAAACATGAGGAGTGTGTACAGAAACATATACCATATCATATCCGACCCCTGCCAAGGGACTCGGCAAACAGAACGTGGCCACCCCACCCCACCCCCCCGACGCTGGTGCCACTATACATAAGGAACAGAGTAGGGGATAACCCCGTAACATAACATAGCATATCAGATGGCCATATCAGATCATATCATATCATATCATAGTGTGTACATGGCACAACATACTCCACAAACCCATGTACATCTATACCTGCCCCCTCACATCGAGGCACGGCGAACAATGCAGAGGATTACGCTTGACAACATATCCTGGCCCGGGCTCAGTGTGGGAAACATTGAGGCATCCACGAATGGAGTAGTGAGAGCCTACATACAATAAAAATACCATATATATTTCCAGAGACTCAATGAGGCATATCGAATGACAAATCAAATTAATGAAATCGGACGGAATCATAGTAAGTGAATTTCGGATGTCATAATGGATTACGGAGGCATAATTTTTCTAAAATCATTTCCAAGTTCCAAAACAATTTACAAGACTTAACGGAATATTTAAAACGATATTTAATTAATAGTTAGAGGAGTAGTTAAAACATTTCCTTTAAAGCTGCTCGTAGACAAGTCGTAAACATAAAAGGGTAAAATCGGAAATAGTGGACCCATCTCGGGACAAACGAAGCGGTGGGCTCAAATTACGTATTTTAATCTTATAAAGTCACCTACGGAGGTTCTGGGGGCATTCCATAAATTTCTAGACAATTTGCGAGAGTTTGCACAATTCTTTCAATAAAGCATACTTATAGGGTTCAATTCCATTGAATGAAAAAGGGGTATTTTCAAATGCGGATTCCGATGAGCAGAACGCTTTTCGAGGCTCAAATCCGATCCTAGTACACCTGGTGCATGCCAAAAGAAGAATCGGGATAGCTTTACATACCTTGTATGCTCTCTACGCCTTTCCAAATTCAATTACCGTTTCGCCCAAAATCTGCAATTCGTCACATTTACCAATTCTCAATTTCCAATCTTTAAGTTTTCAATCTTTATTCATAATTGCCTACAGAAATTTGGGCAGCATCTCCCCTATACATATAGCATCCCCGAGAATTTAACTCGGCCAAAACAATCAACAACAACCCAACAACAACATCAACAACAACAACAATCACTATAAACACAATATACCTTAACTAGCTATCTTTCCAACATAATGCCATAACCTTCATTTCAACTTCAATTTCCAAACTAACCTCAATGGTTTCACATTCATCATTAATCTAGATCATCACAATATAATTTGGAAATATTTCATATCATTTCTACGAAATATTCACAAGATATACAAAATATACAAACTTTCCACCAAAACATAATTCACCCAAAACTTCAAATCTTCAACCTACATATTCATAACATATTTCCATCTTCCAATTTCATCAACCATAATCATAATTTACATCTTAACAACTTCATTTCCATAATATCACAAAATTATTCTAAGGTGACATAATCTTGTACATTCCAACTTCAACCAAAATTCATTCAACTTTCATTCCCAATATAATTTCCATCATAACCACAACTAGAATACAACATAAAATTCAACTCATATCATATATACAACAATATACACACACGGCTACATACATATATACATACCCACTTTGCAAACTTCCATATTTCCATAATTTCTACTCATTTCCACATACCACAACATAAACAAACCTTCATAACATAAGAATAACGAATTGATTCTTACCTTTTTCTTCAAATTTCTTCACTTGAACAAGTTGTCAACTTGAAGAAATATGTGCTCCTTCTTCCAAAACAACCACACCAAGTTGTAAAGGACCCTTGAATTAGTAGGAATACCACAAGAAAATAATTTTTGAAGCAAGATTTGGAGGGTTCAATTTTCTATGGCCAAACCCGAAATGGTCCTTTTATTTGCTCTTGTTTTGTTTGTTCTTTCTCCTTCTAAGTCTCTTGAATCATCTAAGGGATAATGATCCCTTTATAATTAATTTGACACATGGAAATTAATTAATTTGGTGGGCTTGGACCAGGTATGGCCGGCCACCCTCTCACCTTGGGCCTAAATGTTTCTTTTCATTTTTTTTGGGCCAACTCGGTTGGTCCCGAGTTGGGCCTAGCCCACTGACCTTTTGACCTTAAAACGTTCATATCTCCTTGTACCGACGTCACCTGGGAACTCACGACCTATGGATGAAAAGCTAAACAATTATCTACAACTTCTATTTCTTGGTATTTTTCCAAATTCCAAACTTATAATACCGTTTTTGCCCCTCAAAGTCAGGTCACCCGAAAACGCTTTCTTAAAAATATTCGTTTGGAGGGCTTCCACTTTGATTGGCCCAAGGGTACTTCATGAGTTGTGTTTAACTTTACATATGTGATTCATATGACTTTTCAGATGTTCCAAAAAAATCTCGGTGTGTGGGACCTACCCCAGCAGATACTCCGAGGTTCAAAAATACGGGATATAACATTTGACAAAAAGGGGAAAGTTAGTCCCCGGTATATTGGGCCATATGAGATTGTGCGCAAAATAGGCAAGGTGGCCTATGAATTAGAACTACCTCCAGAATTGGAGTCAGTCCATCCAGTGTTTCACGTCTCGATGCTCCGAAAATGCATTGGAGATCCTACTAGGATCGTCCCAGTAAATGATGTACAAGTGACAGAGAAATTGATTTATGATGAAATGCCCATTGCCATATTAGATAGGCAAGTACGGAGGCTTAGAAATAAAGAAGTGGCCTCAGCTAAAGTTTGTGGAGAAATAACCATCGAGAGGAAATGACGTGGGAAGCGGAAGAAAGTATGCGATCCAAATACCCACATTTATTTCAGCCATTGGAAGAAGCCCAAGGTGAGACGTCAAGATCATAAGGTATGTATGTTTTCCCTTTTATGCTTTTGGGTCATGTGTGGCCAAAATTTTATGTTATTATGTTGTGGCCCTGTGTGGCATCGATATTATGGGTTGTTGTGGCAGGATGGTAGTGTCATGTTATAGGGGAAACTCTGGCAAAATTTTTGTAGAATTCCCGAGTACCTTAACATTCGGGGATGAATGCTCTTAAGGGGGAAAGAATGTTACACCTCAGAAAATTTTCCATTGGTACGCAAGTGAATGAACTAGTGATGAGTATGAGTGTATAATGTCCATAAGCAAGAAACGACGTATGATGACCTTAGGCGAGATTTCAAAGCTTTCCGATGTAAGATGAGAAAGTTGGCTAAGTTAAGACGAGATATAAGATGAGCAATGCATGCAAATGGGTGTGGGTGATTAGAATGAAAAGTCTAAGAAATATGAGAAGTTCCAGATTTGCAACTGCCCAGTGGTCGTAAAGTGCTAGGACGGACCGTAAATTGGTATACGGTCCGTAAACTGGCAGTCGTAAAACGGCATGCAGGACTTCAACATTCTGCCAGTCGAGGAAATGGTACAATACGACCTGGAATACGGACCGTAAAGTGATTTACGGCCCGTAAACCATGGTCGTAAATCACCATGGTTGCAGTCTAAGCTTATGGTTCTGGAAATGGTTAAATACGCCCATGATGGACGGTCCGTAAACTGTAGGACGGGTCGTAAACTCAGTTTACGACCACTGTTCACTTCAACACAGATTTTTCAATTCATTAAGTAAGGGAACCAAGACTTGTTTTATTTCATTTCCACATTACACACCTTCTCTCTAAAACATATCTCTACATTCATTATACAAGTTTTCAAGGATTATAAGTCATCAACAACATTAAACAAGTGAATCAAGAGTAAGAACATCATCAAAAGTCATCCAAGTCAAGAAATCCAAATGGAGAAAAACTAGGGTTTTGCTCAAAGTGGAGTATTATCAACTAAAGCTTGTTCCTACAACTTCTAAGGTAAGATTCATGATATTTATATGATGTTTAAGATATTAGAGAGTTGAAATGCATGGATTGTAGAAAATATGGTCAACTAGGTCATGAATGATAAATAGTGACATTTTGAGGAATAGTTTGAATTGAATCACGAATGTTGTTGTGTTGTGATATGAATGTGTTATAAATGGTATTAAGATCATGAACTAGACACTTTAGACGGATGGACGAAGTTGGGTGTTATGACCTTGACTATGGACGAATTAGAAGCAAGTTCAGAAATCTAGATAATGTTGATAATGTGAATGACTGATGGCCATTGTTATGATATTAATGAAGGTAGAAACGCTAACATTGGAAGGGGACGTGCAAGTGTAGAATAGTCCGACAAAAAGGTATGTAAGGCTAACCCTTCTTTCATAGGGCATGGTTCTTTTGACAAATTCCTAAATCCTCTATACGAGTATGTTGTCTCCAAATGATTGATCTCCGAGCTCATAAGCTCACAATCCTCGATATGTACTACGTTTGTACTACGCTCCTCATATAACGAGTAAGCCTATGATATAGATGTAACGATAATGATGATGATAGTCATGATAATGATAATAATAATGATGCTAAAGGTGCCTACGGGCTATTAGATGTATGTATGCCTATAAAGGGCTATAATGAAACCCCGAGCCTATGGTGCCGGGTAGAGTATATGTTTATATATATGTATGTATATGATTACGTAACGCGCGCACACATCTGCAGATGGTACGGATAACCCTGAAGCCTTGGTAGGGCCAGGTAGATATAACATTGACCATTGGTTGGCCAAGTATGTATGAAACACCGAACCTTATGGTGGGGTACGCTACGTATGTATGTATATAAGTGTATGGCTATGTATATAATATGAATATGAATGTGAAAAGACTACGTATATGAATGCGAACAGGGGCATGTATACTAATACGAGCACTATTATTAAATACGCATGAGAAATGGGAATTTCCTATGAAAGGTAGGTAAGTGCCATGATGATGACATTATTGTCTTCCCCTCCTATGCTACTTAACATGTTGTTTGCTATGCTTATATATCGATGTTGATCATGCTTTACATACTCAGTACATTCTTCGTACTGACGTCCTTTTGTTTGTGGATGCTGCGTCATGCCCGCAGGTGCACAGGGGGATAGACTTGATCCATAGCTGCTTATTCAGAGATTGCATAGCAGAGCTCCTTTTCTTCCGGAGCCATAGCTTTTGGGTACTTATGTCACACCCTAGTCCCGCTGGGGTGTGATGGTCACCCGACCCTTACTTAGGGTCGAGCGAACCCTCTGACCCTTAGTACACGCATAATCATGTAAAACTTTTAAATCAAACAAAGGTAAAATACATAGTAGGCTTTCAGAAATATTCTTTTTCTTTATTCTCAAATCAACAAAATCTTTAATCATATGGGATTTATCATATAACACAAAATGACATATGGCTGATGGAGCCGCTTACAAAACTGACAACCAATACCCACGACTCTGTCTGCAAAGTCTCTAACTTCGAACAAAACATCATAGCACATATACTCTGACTCGGCAACACTCCAGGAGCAATTGGAGTTGCCAACTGAAGTATCTTCTAGCAATGTCCTTTACTCATCTGGGTGTACCTGCGTGGCATGAAATGCAGCCCCCCGAAAAAAGGGGGTCAGTACGGAATATGTACTGAGTATGTAACGCATGAAATACAGAAAACAGAACCATAACCGAAACAAACAGTACAAGAGTGAATACAATATCAAGATTACCAAAGCGCTTATTTTCCAATCACAAATCGTGTATGCAGAGGTCACATGTCAGAAAAGTGCATATCCAGGATATCAGAGTACTTGTTTCCCAGACACAGGTCATATATGCCGAAGTCATATGTGTTATATCTCGCATTTTGTACCTTCGGATAATTCAAGACAATTGCAAGAAGTTAAGGACAAGGCTATATTTTGGTCTTGTTTAAGACACAAGTTGTTTATGAAAATTTTGAAGTGGAAATATTAAGAAAGGTTAAAGGTAAAAAGGGAAATTCGCAATATGACTCATGGAAATATGGAGTAAGACTAAGGGCAAATTTGGAATTTGGAAAAAAAAAAAATTCATGAAGTGCAAAACAAAAAAGAAAAAAAAATGGGCTTGGAATTAAAGGGGCCATTTGGGCCGTCCAATTGGAGTGGGCTTAGGCCCACCTAGAGGTTTAATGGATAAAATAAAAAGATGACTAAGTCATCTTATTCATCTTGATCTTTAGAAATTTCAAGAACCTTAAAGAACGAAAGAGAAGGAGAAAAACACCAAAGGCCATTCGGCCATGTCCAAACCAACAAGGACCTTGGAAATTTTTTATCAAAAATTATTTTCTTCTAGCTAAACAATCCATTGAAGGGTCCTTAGCAAAGTGAAGTGATCATTGGAGCAAGAAAAACACATATTCTTACAAGTTACAAATCTTAGCCAAGTGAGAAGTTAAGGGAAAAAGGTAAGGTTTAATCCTTTTCTTATATGTTATGGATGATTATGCATGTTGTAGTATGTAAAAGTGAATGAAATTCATGAAAATATGGATGTTGTGTTGTGGCCGTGTGGGTGGTGGTGTTGTGTAGGAATTATGAAATGATTTTACTTAGTATTTAAATTGTTGTGGTGGTAGGTTCTATGATGTAAAACAAGGATTTAATGGTTGGAAATGAAGTTGTAATCGTTTGTGAATTATGGAAGAAGTTAATGTGATATTAGTATGGTTTCTTATGGTTATAAGAATGAATGATAATGCTAAAGTATAGATTATTGATGTAGTCTATGAATTTGGAAGAAAGGAAATGTGTTGTAATTGTTCTTGTTGAATTTGGAAGAATTCGGGTAGTGTATGTGTTGGTTGGGCCATTTGAAATGTTGTACGGGTTGTTGAAGTGTTCTTGAATATTGTTGAATGGTTTCGGATTAGTATTTGAATATGTGAACAATTATGAATTGAATATAAAGGAAATGTTATTGAATTATGTAAAAGGAGCTACTAATGTTGGAATGTATTTTGAATTAATTGTTGAAGTTGGAAGATATGATTGTTGGTATTGTTAATGATGATTTGGCCAAGTTGCATTCTCGGGTTTGTTGTTGATAAATTGGTCGAGTTAAATTCTCGGGGATGGTATATTTACAGGGGAAATGCTGCCGAAATTTCTGTAAATAAAGTCTTGGTTCGGAATTGGACTCCTAAGTGTTTATGGCTAATGTTTGGAATGTACGAATATTGTTGTAGAGCTTGCGAGCCAAAGACTCAAATTTGGATTAGCGTAGAAAGTGGGCAAGGTATGTAAGGCTTACCCTTTCTTTCTTTTGGCATGATCTTTATGAAACAAGTAAATGACGCATATGTATGATTCCAAAGAGATTCCTAATCTTAGAGCCACTAGGATGGCTAATATTTTTGATCTCCATAGGCCACTTCATATGGTTTCGATACGTATCCATGATTCCAAACCTCTATTTGATAAGTTTCCGAGTTTGTCTATGATTCTCATTGGCCTATTGATATGAGTATACTTACTATGGTTAAGATTATTGCATAATTGGATAATGAGCCAAGTAGAAGAGTTTATGTTTTTAAAATGGTTCTGTAAGTGTTAATGTTTCTAACTTTTGCATATAGTCTTGGATCGGGCCGAACGTTCCTCGGCAGTAAAATATTATATTTATGGATCGGGCTGCACGTTCCGCAGCAATACACTGTTTGATGTTCGATGAGTATGCATGCATGAATCTGTTATATGTATATATGATATATGATGGCGGTATATTGATTTGATCCATAACGATATTCGAAAGGTACCTAACATGATTGTTACTTGATTTTCCAAGAAATGGCTTTTGAAACGTTTGTAGAAAGTTATGTACTTCAAATGCTCATAACTTTCTTATACTATATCCGATTGATCCGAAACTTGTTCTGAGCCTTCAGGTATCGGTAAGTATACTTGTCTATCGAGTCTTGATTTGTGTGCATATGGTTTCGCACTACTCTGTTCGTGCAAGCCTCAGTATGTCCTTCACTGAGCCCGGGCCAGGATATGTTCTCGTGCGTACTTCTCTGCATTATTCACCGCGTCCCTCTTACTTGCGGGCCGGGGCACGTTACATATGATATGACGACATGATGATATGATGATGGGGCGGTGGCCAGGATGGCATATGATGATTCTATTCACCGCGTCCCGTAAAAGAGGGCCGGGGCACGTTATATGCATACATGATATATGATTTACCGCGTCCCTCACTGGAGGGTCGGGGCACGTTACGTGCATATATGATACATGACATTGGTATACATGATGTATGATTCACCGCGTCCCTCACGAGAGGGCCGGGGCACGTTATATGCATACAGGATATATGATTTACTACGTCCCTCACTGGAGGGTCGGGGCACGTTATATGCATATGTGGTATATGATTCTGACATACATAATCCGTGTTTGGAAAGTAAGCTCTTTTGACACTCTGGATGATTCACTTATTTTCTGTATTTCTTCTGACATACGACATCGACGTATATGATTTGTGTCTGGAAGGTAAACATTTTGGTATTCTGGATAAGTGTAC
This sequence comes from Lycium barbarum, assembly GCF_019175385.1. Lineage (NCBI taxonomy): Eukaryota > Viridiplantae > Streptophyta > Magnoliopsida > Solanales > Solanaceae > Lycium > Lycium barbarum. Next base: position 48,287,002 of record NC_083348.1, on the reverse strand, counting down.
TTACTCTGGTACTGGTTGTTTCAGTTATGGTTCCGCCTTCTGTATTTCATGCCTTACATACTCAGTACATATTCCGTACTGATCCCCTTTCTTTGGGGGCTGCGTTTCATGCCGCGCAGGTACTCGCAGATGAGTAGTAAGTCATTACAGAAGATGTTCCAGCGAAGTTGACGAGCTCCATTTGCCTCTGGAGTGTTGCCGGGTCAGAGTATTATGCTATGATGTTTTGTTTGAAGTTAGAGACTTTGCAGACAGAGTCGTGGGTATAGGATGTCGGTTTTGTAAGCGGCTTCATCAGCCGATATGTCATCCTGTGTTATGATATAAATTTTATATGATTATGGATTTTGGTTTCATTTGAGAATAACGGAAAGAATATTCTGAAAGTATTACTATGTATTTCATTCTATTTGATTCAAAAGTCCGAAAAGAGTATGTATGATAAGAGTCAGAGGGTGCTCTCTGCCCTAAGTAAGGGTCGGGTGCCCATCACACCGCAGGTAGATTAGGGTGTGACAAAAGTGGAGCCGCTTACAAAACTGACAACCAATACCCACGACTCTGTCTGCAAAGTCTCTAACTTCGAACAAAACATCATAGCACATATACTCTGACTCGGCAACACTCCAGGAGCAATTGGAGTTGCCAGCTGAAGCATCTTCTAGCAATGTCCTTTACTCATCTGGGTGTACCTGCGTGGCATGAAATGTAGCCCCCCGAAAAAAGGGGGTCAGTAAGGAATATGTACTGAGTATGTAACGCATGAAATACAGAAAACAGAACCATAACCGAAACAAACAGTACAAGAGTGAATACAATATCAAGATTACCAAAGCGCTTATTTTCCAATCACAAATCGTGTATGCAGAGGTCACATGTCAGAAAAGTGCAGATCCAGGATATCAGAGTACTTGTTTCCCAGACACAGGTCATATATGCCGAAGTCATATGTGTTATATCTCGCATTTTGTACCTTCGGATAATTCAAGACAATTGCAAGAAGTTAAGGACAAGGCTATATTTTGGTCTTGTTTAAGACACAAGTTGTTTATGAAAATTTTGAAGTGGAAATATTAAGAAAGGTTAAAGGTAAAAAGGGAAATTCGCAATATGACTCATGGAAATATGGAGTAAGACTAAGGGCAAATTTGGAATTTGGAAAAAAAATAAATTTTCATGAAGTGCAAAACAAAAAAGAAAAAAAATGGGCTTGGAATTAAAGGGGCCATTTGGGCCGTCCAATTGGAGTGGGCTTAGGCCCACCTAGAGGTTTAATGGATAAAATAAAAAGATGACTAAGTCATCTTATTCATCTTGATCTTTAGAAATTTCAAGAACCTTAAAGAACAAAAGAGAAGGAGAAAAACACCAAAGGCCATTCGGCCATGTCCAAACCAACAAGGACCTTGGAAATTTTTTATCAAAAGTTATTTTCTTCTAGCTAAACAATCCATTGAAGGGTCCTTAGCAAAGTGAAGTGATTATTGGAGCAAGAAAAACAAATATTCTTACAAGTTACAAATCTTAGCCAAGTGAGAAGTTAAGGGAAAAAGGTAAGGTTTAATCCTTTTCTTATATGTTATGGATGAATATGTATGTTGTAGTATGTAAAAGTGAATGAAATTCATGAAAATATGGATGTTGTGTTGTGGCCGTGTGGGTGGTGGTGTTGTGTAGGAATGATGAAATGATTTTACTTAGTATTTAAATTGTTGTGGTGGTAGATTCTGTGATGTAAAACATGGATTTAATGGTTGGAAATGAAGTTGTAATCGTTTATGAATTATGGAAGAAGTTAATGTGATATTAGTATGGTTTCTTATGGTTATAAGAATGAATAATAATGCTAAAGTATAGATTATTGATGTAGTCTATGAATTTGGAAGAAAGGAAATGTGTTGTAATTGTTCTTGTTGAATTTGGAAGAATTCGGGTAGTGTATGTGTTGGTTGGGCCGTTTGAAATGTTGTACGGGTTGTTGAAGTGTTCTTGAATATTGTTGAATGGTTTCGGATTAGTATTTGAATATGTGAACAATTATGAATTGAATATAAAGGAAATGTTATTGAATTATGTAAAAGGAGCTACTAATGTTGGAATATATTTTGAATTAATTGTTGAAGTTGGAAGATATGATTGTTGGTATTGTTAATGATAATTTGGCCGAGTTGCATTCTCGGGTTTGTTGTTGATAAATTGTCCGAGTTAAAATCTCGGGGATGGTATATTTACAGGGGAAATGCTGCAGAAATTTCTGTAAATAAAGTCTTGGTTTGGAATTGGACTCCTAAGTGTTTATGGCTAATGTTTGGTATGTACGAATATTTTTGTAGTGCTTGCGAGCCAAAGACTCAAATTTGGATTAGCGTAGAAAGTGGGCAAGGTATGTAAGGCTTACCCTTTCTTTCTTTTGGCATGATCTTTATGAAACAAGTAAATGACGCATATGTATGATTCCAAAGAGATTCCTAATCTTAGAGCCACTAGGATGGCTAATATTTTTTATCTCCATAAGCCACTTCATATGGTTTCGAAACGTATCCATGATTCTAAAGCTCTATTTGACAAGTTTCCGAGTTTGTCTACGATTCTCATTGGCCTATTGATATGAGTATACTTACTATGGTTAAGATTATTGCATAATTGGATAATGAGCCAAGTAGAAGAGTTTATGTTTTTAAAATGGTTCTGTAAGTGTTAATGTTTCTAACTTTTGCATATAGTCTTGGATCGGGCCGAACGTTCCTCGGCAGTAAAATATTATATTTATGGATCGGGCTGCACGTTCCGCAGCAATACACTGTCTGATGTTCGATGAGTATGCATGCATGAATCTGTTATATGTATATATGATATATGATGGCGGCATATTGATTTGATCCATAACGATATTCGAAAGGTACCTAACATGATTGTTACTTGATTTTCCAAGAAATGGCTTTTGAAACGTTTGTAGAAAGTTCTGTACTTCAAATGCTCATAACTTTTTTATACTATATTCGATTGATCCGAAACTTGTTCTGAGCCTTCAGGTATCGGCAAGTATACTTTTCTATCGAGTCTTGATTTGTGTGCATATGGTTTCGCACTACTCTGTTCGTGCAAGCCTCAGTATGCCCTTCTGTTACACCTCGGAAAATTTTTCGTTGGTACGCAAGGAAACGAACTAGTGATGTGTGCGAGGAGTGTGAGTGTATAATGTTTCATGAGCAATGTGCGTATATGGACGACAATGATTAGAATGAAAAGTCGAGAAATGTGAAAAGTTGAAAGTTGGCAAAACTGCCCAGTGGTCGTAAAGTGCAAAATACGGACCGTATAATGGAATACGGTCCGTAAACTGGCAGTCGTAAAATGGCATGCAAAAACTTCAACTTTCTGCCAGTCGAGTAAATGGTTAAAAATGACCTGGTGGACGTACCGTAAAATGATTTACAGCCCGTAAACCATAGTCGTAAATCACCATGCATGCAGCCAAAGTTTCTGGTTCTGCTTAGGGTTAAAGACGACCACGAGGGACGGTCCGTAAACTGGAATACGGACCGTAAACCTCCATGGACGACCACTGTTCACCTCAGCACAGATTTTCAATTCATTAAATATGAGGACCAAGACTTGTTTTAATTCATTACAACATTACACCACTTCTCTCTAAAACCTCTCTCTACATTTATTATACAAGTTTTCAAGGATATTTATGGATCAACAACACAAAACAAGGTGAATCAAGAGTAAGAACATCATCAAAGATCATCTAGGTCAAGAAATCCAAATGGAGAAAAACTAGGGTTTTGCTCAAAGTGGAGTATTATTAACCAAATCTTGTTCCTACAACTTCTAAGGTAAGATTCATTATTTTTGTGAATTAGAGGCAAATTAAGGAATCTAAATAATGTGGATAATATGAATGACTAATGGCCATTGTTATGATATTAATGAAGGTATAGACGCTAGCATTGGAAGGAAGCGTGCAAGTGTAGAATAGTCCGACGAAAAGGTATGCAAGGCTAACCCTTCTTTCATAAGGCATGGTTCTCTGGCCAAACTCTTGAACCCTCTATATGAGTATGTTGTATTCAAACGATTAACACTCCAAGCTCATAAGCTCACGATCCTTGATACGTGCTACGATTGTACTACGCACCCCATATGACGAGTAAGCATAACATATAGACGTAGCGAAAATGATGATGATAGTGATGACGATGATAATAATAATGATGCTAAGGGTGCCTACGGGCTATTATACTTACATGTGCCTATGAAGGGCTATAATGACACCCCGAGCTTATAATGCCGGGTAGAATATATGTATATGGATGTATATATATATGTATGTATATGATTACATAACTGTTACACCTCGGAAGTTTCTCCGTACTTGTATGATTAGAGGAATGATGAAAAGTTGAGTGAATGATGTTTTGTTAAGTCGGGAATGGCTAATTAAGAATTTTTGGAAATAAGAAAGTCGCGGAAAACTTTTCAACCAGTGGTCGTATATGGCACTATACGGCCCGTAAAGTGATTTACGGACCGTATAGTGCAATCGTCCTCCAGCTTGTCAAAAATCCCAACTTTCTGTAAATGTTGAATATGGTTAAATACGACCCAGTTTACGACCCGTAAACTGGTTCACGGACCGTAAACCAGGTCGTAAACTACCATGTCCATCAGCCAAAACTTTCTGTCTTTGAAATGGTTAAATACGACCACAGTGGACGGACCGTAAATCAAAATACGGTCCGTATATGGTGGTTTACGACCACTGTTCATCCCGACAAATTTTCATTAAAGATCAGATTTTGAATTATTAAAAGGGAACTTAAGCCCATTTCACGTCATTTTTCATCCAACACTTCAAGAAAACTCTAGAGTGTTCTTCAACACTTCAACTCTAAGAATAGCAAGAAAATCCAAGGAAACCTAAGATTATCAACACCAAATTCATGAGAATAAATGTAAGAACACATCAAAGGATCTTCTAAGTCAAGAAATTCCCAAGAAGGTGGAACTAGGGTTTTGGCTAATTGAAGTATGTCAACTTAAGGATTGTTCAACCATCCTCCAAGGTAAGTTTCATGATTATTCCATATTGTTTGAAGTATTGGAAAGCTTAGACACTTGAAATGTAGAAGAACATAGAAATGGGTCATTATTGAGTGAATAGTGACATAAACGAATGATAGTGGAATCGAACTATGAATATTGAAGTGTTGTGAGTACTAATACGTTATAAATGATGTTTATATCATGAAACAAGCATTAAATGCATGAAAACGCAAGGATGAGCTAGTAGTAGAAATAAGGGAAAATTGGAGGAAAATGGTGGATTTTTCCAAACGCACGTAAATGACGATTGTCGATTATGATATTGCGAATAATATTATGAATATTGGGAGTTGATATAGAACATGAGAAAAGTAGTATGAGCAAAGGAAGCGTTGTCCGACTTCTCCTAGAATTAGCGACACGTTCTTATAGTCAGTTACTAATGTTGATACAAATTCTCTTATGAAGGTAACGACGTGATAACGACGGAGAACAAGTGAGCGATATCTTAGCTAAACGACCAAGGTATGTGAGGCTAGTCCTTCTTTCTAAAGGCATGAATCTCTTAACTTGAATCCCTATTTCTTTCATGAGTTCTTACATGCTAAGAAGTTAAAAGCTTATACTTATGAATGTCTATATGAGATAAGTTATACGATATGATGACACTAGAATGATGATGATGTTATTCCTTGCCTACACTCACCTTATGTACTAGTCCTTTCAAGGTGAGGCAGAATGTCCATGATGGTTCCATAATGTAATCGGGGGATCACGACCTTACGTCACCCCGATAGAGTAAAGTTGATCATGAGTCATATATACGCATTATGATAAGATAAGTATTTTATGATAAGCATATTACTATGAGCATTTACATTGAGCATGTCATAAGCATTTCACACCGGGCCTAGTTGGCCGGGCAGACACCGCTTCGGCGGGCGGCGATACGGATACACCACGACCTACGGGCGTGGGCAGACACCACTAGTGGGCGGCATGAGATGGTACCCCGGACGCGGGCTAATATTATTGATTATCACACCGTTTCGACATGGACGGGCAGCTTGCATATGATGCATACATGTTATGATGATGAGTAAGACAACATGCATTACTTCATGTATGATTATCAGTCAGATTCAGTTGTCTCATATTGATGTTATCCTCATATTACTGATTTTTCCTTTCATTATGTACGCCTCTCATACTCGGTACAATATTCGTACTGACGTCCTTTCTTCGGACGCTGTGTTCATGCCCACAGGTAGACAGGGAGGAGAGCTTGGCCCAGGTCCTCAGTAGCTGTCAGCTGATAGATTGCACTCCATTGTTCGGAGGTGCTTATGACTATTCTTTTGATGTACATTCATACATGCATATTTTGGGCATGACGGAGTCTTGTTCCGTCCATGTCTTCATTATGTTAGTAGAGGTTCGTAGATACGCAGTGTGGGTTAGATGGTCTCACAAGAGATTTTCATATGTATGTACATTATTTTGATGGCCGAGAGGCAAATGTATATAAAGTATTTATGTTTCAATTAAATATGATTTTCCTACAATTGGTATGTTAAATTGATAAAAGAGTATTAAATGAGCAAGATAAGTAGTAGAGTGAGCGGTGCTCGGTAACTAGCTCCGGGTACCCGTCGTGGCCCCTAGCTGGGTCGTGACAAAAGTGGTATCAGAGCAGTTCACCCTAGGAAGTGTCTACGAGCCGTGTCTAGTAGAGTCTTGTTTATGGTGTGTTGCGCGCCACGCTAATAAACAAGAGGCTACAGGGCATTTAGGAAAATGACCATCTTTCTTCTCATGAGATCGTGCGATAGAGCCATGTCTAGGATTATATCATTCCTAAAAGTGCGTTATGGTTTCAGAAAATGCCGCCGAAAGGAAAAACTACAACTGCCCAGATAGGCAAAGCTTCGACAAAGAGGCAGGCGGAACGAGAGCCTCCGACAAATGTAGAGGAAAGTGAATCGCAAAGTGAGGCCGTGCCCAATGTTGAAGAGCAGGGAGGAGCCTCAGCTTCGATTTCTCCACCGGGTGCTTCGGGTCAACAAGTGTCCGAGGGCATACATTTATTGACGCAGTTGGTTGCCGCTCAGGCACAACGACAGAATGCGGGCCCAAGTGATCGTTCAGCTAGTATAAGAGCCCGTGATTTCCTTACTCTAAATCGTCCAAAAATTTTCGGGTCGAAGCCGGATGAGGACCCACAAGGTTTTATCGATGAAATGCTGAGGATGTTAACACTTATGCATGCTTCTGAGACTGAATCTGTAGAGTTGGCCTCATATAGACTTCGCGACGTGGCGGTGCTATGGTATAAGAATTGGGTGATAACAAGAGGGGAGAATGCACCACCTCCCGTGTGGCAAGAGTTTGTAGATGCCTTTATTCGTCACTACTTGCCACCTGAAGTCCGCCGAGCTCGAGCGGACAGGTTCTTGAATTTGAAACAAGGAAGCATGAGTGCCCGAGAGTATAGTATGCAATTCAACTCATTGGACTGGTATGCTCCGACTATGGTGGCTGACATGGGGGACCGAGTCTATAGATTTGTGAGTGGTTTAGGACCACACTTGTTCAGAGATTGCCTGACAGCCTCTTTGCAAGAAGGGATGGATATTTCCCAGATACAGGCCCATGCTCAGAACCTCGAGGAACGACAACGACAGCAGAGAAGTGATCGTGAGGGTGACAGAAGACAAGGTAAGAGGGATAGATCTATGGGGGAGAGCAGTGAGTACCGAGGGGGACCGAGACAGACATATTCTAGGCACTCAGGTCAGTCAGTGACTAGTGCACCTCCTAGATTCTCAGATAGGAGGGTTGACCATCCTTTTTAGTCAGGCCAGGGGCAGAGTTCGAGGGCCTCGGATTCACAGTCTAGGGGAGACTTTAGCCAGAGGAGACCTCCAGTGCCGCGGTGTAGCCAGTGTGGCAAACTACATTCCGGACAGTGTCGTCAGGGTTCAGATGCTTGTTATGCTTGCGGGCAAGTTGGTCACATGATGAGAGATATCCCCTCAGCGAGAGATAGAGCTGGGACTCAGCCTACAGGTTCAGCAACGGGTTCTTCTTCAGCACGCCCTACAGCACAGACTCCTCAGACTACAGCAGGTAGAGGCAGAGGTAGAGGGGGATCATCTACTTCAGGTGCTGTTCAGCCCCGTGTGTATGCTTTAGCTGGGCGACAGGATCTTGAGTTTTCCCCAGATGTTGTCACAGGTACCTTGACTATATTTTTCCGTGACGTATATGCTCTGATTGATCCAGGTTCTACCTTCTCATATATTACTCCGTATATCGCTGATTGTGTTGGGGTAAGACCTGAGCCAATTAAACCTTTCGAGGTATTCACTCCGGTTGGTGATCCTGTAATAGCGAGGCAAGTATATCAGAACTGTGTAGTCATTATAGGTGATCGTCAGACAAGGGCTGATCTAATTGAACTTGAGATGATAGATTTTGACGTAATTATGGGTATGGACTGGTTGGCATCATGCTATGCTAATGTTTGTTGCCGGACAAAGGTAGTTTGATTCCAATTTCCGGGAGAGCTCATACTCGAGTGGAAGGGTAATACAGTTTCCCCAAAGGGTAGGTTTATTTCCTACCTTAAGGCGAGAAAGATGATAGCCAAGGGTTATATTTGTCATCTAGTTCAGGTTCATGACACGGAAGCGGAAGTGCCAACTTTCCAGTCTATCCCGGTAGTGAATGAATTCCCAGATGTATTTCCCGACGAGTTACCAGGCCTTCCTCCAGAAAGGGAGATCGACTTTGCTATTGATGTACTACCAGACACCGAGCCTATTTCTATTCCGCCATATCGAATGGCTCCAGCAGAACTGAAAGAGCTAAAAGCACAGCTAAAAGATTTACTTGAGAAGGGGTTTATAAGGCCTAGTTCCTCGCCATGGGGAGCACCAGTCCTGTTCGTAAGGAAGAAAGACGGATCTCTACGAATGTGTATCGACTACAGGCAGTTGAACAAGGTGACAATAAAGAATAAATACCCTCTTCCTAGAATTGATGACTTGTTCGATCAATTGCAAGGTGCTAAATGGTTCTCCAAGATAGATCTGAGATCGGGTTATCATCAGGTGAGAGTTAGGGAAGCAGATATTCCCAAGACCGCCTTCAGGACAAGATATGGTCACTACGAGTTTCGAGTAATGTCGTTCGGGTTGACGAATGCCCCGGCGGTGTTCATGAATTTAATGAATAATGTGTTCAGGCCGTTTTTGGATCTCTTTGTGATAGTGTTCATCGACGATATTTTGGTGTACTGTCGCACAGAGTCAGAACATGCAGATCATCTAAGAATTGTTCTTGGCGTTCTTCGAGATCGGTAATTGTATGCAAAGTTTTCGAACTGCGAGTTTTGGCTAAACTCAGTGGCATTTCTAGGTCATGTTATTTCAGATAATGGTATCCGAGTCGATACTCAGAAAATAGAAGCTGTGAAGACTTGGACAAGACCTACGACGCCTACAGAAGTTCGTAGTTTCCTTGGGTTAGGAGGATACTATAGAAGTTTTGTAGAGGGCTTCTCATCTATTTCATCCCCATTGACAAAGTTAACCCAGAAGTCGGCTAAATTCCAGTGGAGTGATGCCTATGAGCGTAGCTTCCAAGAGCTGAAAAATAGGTTGACCTCAGCGCCAGTGCTAACACTTCCAGAAGGACCAGATGGCTATGTAGTGTATTGTGATGCCTCCGGTGTGGGATTAGGATGTGTATTGATGCAGAATGGGAAAGTTATTGCATATGCTTCGATACAGTTGCTAAAACATGAACAAAATTACCCCACTCATGATCTTGAGCTAGCTGCGGTCATTCGTGCATTGAAAATATGGAGACACTACTTATATAGTGTGCACGTGGACATCTATAGGGATCACAAAAGCCTTCAATATATTTTCAAACAGAAGGGGTTGAACCTGCGGAAAAGGAGATGGTTAGAATTACTGAAGGATTATGATGTAAACATTCTATATCATCCAGGGAAGGCGAATGTAGTAGCAGATACACATAGCCGCCGATCGATGGGTAGTTTATGTGGAGTTCCTTCGGAAAAGCGAGAAATGGTTCGTGAAGTCTATCGGTTAGCAAGTCTCGGCGGATGGCACATTGATTCAGGAGATGCAGGTATTAGCGTCAACGACCCCACAGTTTCATCGTTGAATCTAGAAGTGAAGGAACAACAATATGAAGATCCTCAGTTAAGCCACTATCGAGATCTATCTCAGGAAAAGGAAGAGTCTCCATTCGAAGTTTCCATAGAAGGGGTTCTTAGATATCGAGGCCGGCTATGTGTACCGAATGTGGCAAACTTGCTCCAACGGATTTTAGAGGAAGCACATTATTCCCGGTATTCTATTCATCCAGGTGCAACCAAGATGTACCACGATCTCAAATTGGTATACTGGTGGGATGGCATGAAGCGAGACATAGCAGAATTTGTAGCACAGTGTCCGAATTGCCAGCAAGTGAAGGCCGAGCATCAAAAGCCAGGAGGGTTATTGCAAGCAATGGAAATTCCTATGTGGAAATGGGAAGAAAGTAACATGGATTTTGTGGTAGGATTACCCCGTACGTGAGGGAAGTATGATTCTATATGGGTGATCGTGGATAGACTCACGAAAGCAGCTCATTTTCTCCCCGTTAGGACCACATATTCAGCGGAAGATTATGCTAAATTGTATCTCAAGGAGATTGTACGACTTCACGGTATTCCTTTGGCCATTATCACATACAGAGGGGCACAGTTCACAGCCAAGTTCTGGAAGTCCTTTCAAGAAGGTCTAGGTACCCAAGTTAAGCTCAGCACGGCGTTCCATCCGCAGACTGACGGACAAGCCGAGCGCACTATTCAGACCTTAGAGGATATGGTACGGGCATGTGTATTGGACTTTGGCGGTAGTTGGGATGAGCATTTGCCTCTTATTGAATTTTCCTATAATAACAGCTATCATTCCAGCATTCAAATGGCCCCGTATGAAGCCTTATATGGAAGAAAATTCAGATCTCCAATTGGATGGTTTGAAACCGGAGAAGTACAATTGATAGGCCCTGACTTGATCCGACAAGCAGTTGAAAAGGTTAAAGTGATTCGAGACCGACTGTTAACAGCTCAAAGTCGCCAAAAGTCTTATGCAGATAATCGCCGACGAGATTTGGAATTTCAAGTGGGCGATTGGGTGTTCCTGAAGGTATCGCCGATGAAGGGAGTGATGAGATTTGGCAAGAAGGGAAAGATAAGTCCCAGATATATCGGACCCTACCAAATCATTCGCAAGGTTAGTCGAGTAGCCTATAAATTGGACTTGCCTTCAGAGCCCGAATCCGTGCATCCAGTATTGCATGTTTTGATGCTCCGCAAGTGTATTAGAGACCCAACAAGAATAGTTCCGGTTGATGATGTGCAAGTAACAGAGAACCTAACATACGAGGAAATGCCCATTGCCGTTTTGGATAGACAAGTACGAAGGCTTCGGAATAAAGAGGTTGCTTCAGTCAAAGTTCTACGACGGAACAATAATCGGGAAGAAATGACTTGGGAAGCGGAGGAGAAGATGAAATCTATGTACCCCCATTTGTTCCAATCCCCAGAAGAGATTCAAGATGAGACGTCGATGGTGTAAGGTATGTATGTTTTAGTTTTATGTTTTTGGTCGTGTGTGGCCATAAATGTGTTGATATTGTGATATAGCCCTGTGAGGCGAAGATATTGTGGGTTGTTGTAATAGAAAGGTAGTATCCAATTTACAAAGGAAACTCTGGCAAAATTTTTCCAGAATCCCCGAGTATCGAACATTCGAGGACGAATGTTCCAAAAGGGGGGAAGAATGTTACACCTCGGAAGTTTCTCCATACTTGTATGATGAGTGGAATGATGAAAAGTCGAGTGAATGATGTTTTGTTAAGTCGGGAATGGCTAATTAAGAATTTTTGGAAATAAGAAAGTCGCGGAAAACATTTCAGCCAGTGGTCGTATATGGCACTATACGGCCCGTAAAGTGATTTACGGACCGTATAGTGCAATCGTCCTCCAGCTTGTCAAAAATCCCAACTTTCTGTAAATGTTGAATATGGTTAAATACGACCCAGTTTACGGCTCGTAAACTGGTTTACGGACCGTAAACCAGGTCGTAAACTACCATGTCCATCAGCCAAAACTTTCTGTCTTTGAAATGGTTAAATACGACCACAGTGGACAGACCGAAAATCAAAATACGGTCCGTATATGCTGGTTTACGACCACTGTTCATCCCGACAAGTTTTCATTAAAGATTAGATTTTGAATTATTAAAACGGAACTTAAGCCCATTTCACGTCATTTTTCATCCAACACTTCAAGAAAACTCTAGAGTGTTCTTCAACACTTCAACTCTAAGAATAGCAAGAAAATCCAAGGAAACCTAAGATTATCAACACCAAATTCATGAGAATAAATGTAAGAACACATCAAAGGATCTTCTAAGTCAAGAAATTCCCAAGAAGGTGGAACTAGGGTTTTGGCTAATTGAAGTATGTCAACTTAAGGATTGTTCAACCATCCTCCAAGGTAAGTTTCATGATTATTCCATATTGTTTGAAGTATTGGAAAGCTTAGACACTTGAAATGTAGAAGAACAGAGAAATGGGTCATTATTGAGTGAATAGTGACATAAACGAATGATAGTGGAATCGAACTATGAATATTGAAGTGTTGTGAGTACTAATACGTTATAAATGATGTTTATATCATGAAACAAACAATAAATGCATGAAAACGCAAGGATGAGCTAGAAGTAGAAATAAGGGAAAATTGGAGGAAAATGGTGGATTTTGCCAAACGCACGTAAATGACGATTGTCGATTATGATATTGCGAATAATATTATGAATATTGGGAGTTGATATAGAACGTGAGAAAAGTAGTATGAGCGAAGGAAGCGTTGTCCGACTACTCCTAGAATTAGCGACACGTTCTTATAGTCAGTTACTAATGTTGATACGAATTCTCTTATGAAGGTAACGACGTGATATCGACGGAGAACAAGTGAGCGATATCTTAGCCAAAAGACCAAGGTATGTGAGGCTAGTCGTTCTTTCTAAAGGCATGAATCTCTTAACTTGAATCCCTATTTCTTTCGTGAGTTCTTACATGCTAAGAAGTTAAAAGCTTATACTTATGAATGTCTATATGAGATAAGTTATACGATATGATGACACTAGAATGATGATGATGTTATGCAACATTGAGCCTTGGTTGGCCAAGTATGTATGCAACACCGAACCTTATGGTCGGGTACGCTATGTATTTATATAAGTGTATGGCTATGTATATAATATGAATATGAATGAGAAAAGACTATGTATATGAATGTGAATAGGGGCATGTATACGAATACGAGCACTCTTATGAAATACGCATGAGAAATGGAAAGTTCCTATGAAAGGCAGGTAAGTGCCATGATGATGATATTATTGTGTTCCCTCCTATGCCACTTCATATATTGTCTATGATGCTTCTATATTGATGTTGATCATGCTTTACATACTCAGTACATTTTTCGTACTGACGTCCTTTTGTTTGTGGACGCTGCGTCAAGCCTGTAGGTGCACAGGGAGACAGACTTGATCCATAGCTGCTTATTCAGAGATTACATAGCGGAGCTCCATTTCCTTCGGAGCCATAGCTTTGGGTACTTATTCTTTTGTGTATATAATTATGGGCATAGCGGGGTCCTGTCCCGCTCATGTGATATGTTTTACTCTTCTTAAAGGCTCGTAGTCACGTGTATATGGTTAGATATGTCTGGCCTTGCCGGCCTATATTTTGTATATCATTTTGTTGGCCTCGTCAGCCCATGTACATTGGTGTGGCACATATGACTATGATGATTGAAGTCGTTGTCGTCCAATGGGACTAGCATGGTTGACGCTTAGAAATGTATAATTATGTGGCTCACCAAGATGTAAGCATAAGAGTAAGCTAAGAGGGTGCCCTGGTGGGCTAGCACCGGGTGCTCGTCGCGGCCCCGAGTCGGGTCGTGACAAAAGTGGTATCAGAGTAGATCAGTCCTAGGGTGTGTCTACGAGCCGTGTCTAGTAGAGTCTTGGTTATGGGTGTGTTGCGCGCCACACTTATAAACAAGAGGCTGCGGACATTTTAGGAATAAATGACCTTCATTCTTCATAAGAATCGTGCGATAGAGCTATGATATAAGAACTTCTTGTTCCTAAATCGTGTGTTGTGTATTTCAGAGATGCCTAAAAGAAAAAGGCTACAGTAGCCCAAAAGGGCAAGGCGGTAGCAGAAAAGCGGGCTGAAAGAGCACCGCCACCGGTAGTAGAGGAAGATGAGTCCCAGAGTGCGGCTCAATCTCAGTCCTCCCAGACAATGCCCGTCTCTGAGGAGCGTGAGGGAGTCTCAGCCCCAGCTCCAGCACCTCCAGCTCCTCCACGAGATACTTCGGGCCAGGATGTGAAAGAGGCCATTAATTTGTTGACCCAGTTGGTTGCGGCCCAGGCTCAGAGGCAAAGTTCAGGATATGGTGATAGGGCTGTTAGTGCAAGAGCCCGTGATTTCATTACTTTGAACCCTCCGGAATTCTTTGGGTCAAAACCGGAGGAGGATCCCCAGGACTTTATTGATGGTATGCTAAGGACGCTCCGGTTCATACATGCTTCAGACACCGAGTCGGTAGAGCTAGCGTCATATAGATTGAGAGATGTCTCGATCCAGTGGTATACGGTGTGGATGGCTTCACGGGGGGCCAATGCACCTCCCCCGGTATGGCAAGAGTTTGTTGCTGCCTTTCTCCGTCATTATATGCCTCCGGAAGTTTGGCGAGCTAGGGCCGATAAATTCTTGAACTTGAGGCAAGGTAGTATGAGTGCCCTAGAGTATAGCTTTCGCTTTAACTCCCTGGCTAGGTATGCTTCGGCCATGGTAGCCGATATGGGCAACCGGATACACCAATTTGTAAAGGGCCTAGGGCCACACTTGATGGATAAATGCTTGATTGCGTCCCTTCAGGACGGTATGGATATTGCACGCATTCAGGCACATGCTCAGAACTTAGAAGAAAGCCTTCAACAGCGGAGAAGTGAGCGTGAGCAAGATCAGGGACATAGCAAGAGATCTAGATCTTCGGGTCCGACAAGCGATTTTATAGGCAGACACAGGCAGCAGTTCCCTAGACATTCAGGCTATTCTATGACCAGTGCATCTCCTCGGTTTCCAGGCCAAAGCCTTGATAGATCTGCTCGTTCAAGGCCGAGTCCCAGTTATTCAGGACCTCAGTTCAGAGATGATTCAGGCTAGTCAAGGCCACCTATACCACGATGTTGCCAGTGTGGGAAGTTGCATTGGGGTCGATGCCGATTGGGCTCGGATGGTTGCTATTCATGTGGTCAACCAGGCCATATCATGTGTGATTGCCCCTTAGTACAGTGTAGAGGTAGGACCCAGCCATCAGGGTCGGCAGCCGGATCATCAGCATCTGTACGCCCTACGGGGCCAGGTGCACATGCGCCAGTCGGCCATGGTAGAGGTAGAGGCAGAGCTCCCATTACTAGCGGTCCTCAGCACCGTATTTATGCTTCGGCTGGACACCAAGATCTTGAGTCTTCTCCTGACGTGGTCACAGGTATATTATCGGTATTCTCTCATGATGAATATGCTTTGATTGATCTGGGCTCCACATTATCATATGTTACTCCATATATTGCGGGTCGATTTATAATTGAGCCAGAGTCTATCAAACCTTTTGAGGTCTCTACACCCGTGGGTGAATCGGTAATAGCTACCCGAGTATACAGGAATTGTGTGATTGTGATTTGTGATCGTCGTACTATGATTGATTTGCATGAGCTAGAAATGGTAGATTTTGATGTCATTATGGGCATGGATTGGTTGGCTTGCTGCTATGCCAACGTTGATTGCCGGATGAAGGTGGTTCATTTCCAGTTTCCGGGAGAACCAGTGTTAGAATGGAAAGGAAATACGGCATCACCAAAAGGTAGGTTTATTTCCTATCTAAAGGCAAGGAAAATGATCACAAAAGGGTGCATTTATCATCTAGTGCGAGTTCAAGATGTAGAAGCTGAATCGCCGACTCTCCAGTCAGTTCCCGTAGTGAACGAATTTCCGGATGTGTTCCCGGAAGAGCTTCCAGGCCTTCCTCCCGAACGGGAGATTGATTTTTCCATTGATGTGTTGCCAGGCACCACACCTATATCTATCCCCCCATATAGAATGGCACCGGCAGAATTGAAAGAGTTGAAAGAGCAATTGAAGGACTTGCTTGATAAAGGCTTCATTAGGCCTAGTTCATCCCCGTGGGGAGCGCCCGTATTGTTCGTCCGAAAGAAAGATGGCTCCCTGAGAATGTGCATTGATTATAGGCAATTGAATAAAGTAACGATTAAGAATAAATATCCTCTCCCAAGGATTGATGACTTGTTTGATCAATTGCAAGACGCCAAATGATTTTCAAATATTGATTTGAGGTCCGGGTATCATCAAGTGAGAGTTAGGGAGAAAGATATCCCTAAGACAGCCTTCAGAACGAGATATGGTCATTTTGAATTCCGGGTGATGTCATTTGGGCTAACTAATGCGCCAGCGGTATTCATGGATTTGATGAATAATGTGTTCAGGTCCTTTCTGGACTTATTTGTAATCGTATTCATTGATGATATTTTGGTGTATTCTAGATCCGAGGCAGAACATGCGGATCATTTGTGTATTGTCCTTGGAGTTCTTCGAACTCGAGAATTGTTTGCAAAGTTTTCCAAATGTGAGTTCTGGTTGAACTCAGTGGCATTTTTAGGGCATATTGTGGCAGCCGATGGTATTCGAGTGGATAGTCAAATGATTGAGACCGTGAAAACTTGGCCAAGACCCACAACTCCTACAGAGGTTCGTAGCTTTCTAGGCTTAGCAGGTTATTACAGGAGATTAGTTGAAGGTTTTTCCTCTATTTCTGCACCACTCACAAAGTTGACACAGAAACTAGCCAAGTTTCAGTGGACAAATGCTTGCGAACGTAGTTTCCAAGAGTTAAAGGGTCGATTGACTTCTGCCCAGTTCTGACACTTCCAGCGGGATTGGAAGGATACGTTGTGTATTGCGACGCTTCAGGTGTTGGGCTAGGCTGTGTGTTGATGCAACATTGCAAGGTGGTTGCGTATGTTTCAAGGCAATTGCGGAAACATGAGCAGAATTATCCTCCCCATGACTTAGAATTGGCCGCGGTGGTCCATGCATTAAAGATATGGAGACATTACTTATATGGTTTCCATGTGGATATTTACACAGATCATAACAGTCTTGAATACATCTTGAAGCAGAAAGAGTTGAATTTGTGGCAACGACGATGGCTAGAGTTGCTAAAAGACTATGATGTTGAGATCCTGTACCACCCCGGGAAGGCAAATGTGGTGGCTGATGCTCTTAGCCGTAAGTCGATGGGATGTCTAAGTGATGTACGACCAGAAAAGAAAGAGATGGCCCGTGAGCTTCAACAGTTAGCTAGCCTAGGAGTCCGAGTAGTGGACTCAGGTAGCAGCGGAGCTACTATTCAGAATTCAGCAGTTTCATCACTAGTAGCGGAAGTAAAAGAGCGACAATATGAGGATCCCATGCTAATGCAGTACAGAGATACCCTCCCACAGAAAGAGGAGTCATCATTTGATATTTCGGGAGACGGAGTTCTCCGATGTCGAGGCAGGTTATGTGTTCCCGATGTGGTAGGCCTACGTCACCAAATATTGAGGGAAGCCCATTGTTCCCATTATTCTGTCCACCCCGGGGCGACAAAAATGTATCATGATCTTAAGTCTATATATTGGTGGAATGGGATGAAGAAAGATATAGCGGAATTCGTAGCCCAGTGTCCTAATTGCCAACAAGTGATGATTGAACACCAAAAGCCGGGTGGATTGTTGCAAGCTATGGAAATCCCAACTTGGAAGTGGGAAGTGATTAACATGGACTTCATTTCAGGCTTACCCCGTTCTCGACGTAAGTATGATTCCATATGGGTGATTGTGGATAGACTCACCAAGTCAGCTCATTTCTTGCCAGTCAGGACGACCTATGAGACGGAAGATTATGCGAAGCTTTATCTTAAAGAGATAGTAAAACTTCATGGTGTCCCGGTATCTATTATCTCCGATAGAGGGACTCAGTTTACAGCTAAGTTTTGCAGGTCTTTCCAAGAGGGTTTAGGGACCCGAGTTAGCCTTAGCACGACATTTCATCCACAGACCGATGGGCAGGCTGAACGTACTATTCAGACTCTGGAGGATATGTTGCGAGCATGTATGATAGACTTTGGAGGAAATTGGGATGATCATTTGCCACTCATTGAATTTGCTTACAATAATAGTTATCATTCTAGCATTCAAATGGGACCATATGAAGCTTTATATGGGCGAAAGTGTAGATCCCCAATTGGGTGGTTTGAAACCGGAGAAAATAAATTTATAGGGCCAGACTTGGTCCAGCAAGCTATAGAGAAGGTCAAGCTTATACAAGATCGGTTGTTAGCAGCCCAAAGTCGTCAGAAATCCTATGCGGATAATCGTCGAAGAGACTTGGAGTTCAAAGTGAAGGATTGGGTATTCTTGAAAGTGTCGCCAATGAAAGGCGTTATGAGATTTGCCAAAAAGGGGAAGCTTAGTCCCCGGTATATTGGACCATATGAGATTGTGCGAAAAATAGGCAAAGTGGCCTATGAGTTAGATCTACCTCGGGAATTGAAGTCAGTCCATCCAGTATTTCATGTCTCGATGCTTCGAAAATGTGTTAGAGATCCCACTAGGATCGTCCCAGTAAACGATGTGCAAGTGACAGAGAAATTGACTTATGAAGAGGTACCCAATGCCATATTAGACAGGCAAGTACGGAGGCTTAGGAACAAAGAGGTGGCCTCGGTTAAGGTTCTATGGAGAAGCAGTAAACGAGAGGAGATGACATGGGAAGCAGAAGAAAGTATGCGATCTAAATACCGACATTTATTTCAGCCCTTGGAAGAGGCCCAAGATGAGACGTCAAGATCATAAGGTATGTATATTTCCTTTTATGCTTTTGGGTCATGTGTGGCCAAACTTTTTATGTTGTTACGTCGTGGCCCTGTGTGGCATCGATATTATGGGTTGCTGTGGCAGGATGGTAGCGCCACATTATAAGGGGAACTCTGGCGAAATTTTTGTAGAATTCCCCGAGACTTTAACATTCGAGGACGAATGTTCCTAAGGGGGGGGGGGGGGGAGAATGTTACACCTCGGAAAATTTTCCGTTGGTACGCAAGTAAACGAACTAGGGATGTGTGCGAGCAGTGCGAGTGTATAATGTTTCATGAGCAATGTGCGTATATGGACGAGAATGATTAGAATGAAAAGTCGAGAAATGTGAAAAGTTGAAAGTTGGCAAAACTGCCCAGTGGTCGTAAAGTGCAAAATACGGACCGTATAATGGAATACGGTCCGTAAACTGGCAGTCATAAAATGGCATGCAAAAACTTCAACTTTCTGCCAGTCGAGTAAATAGTTAAAAATGACCTGGTGGACGGACCGTAAAGTGATTTACGGCCCGTAAACCATGGTCGTAAATCACCATGCATGCAGCCAAAGTTTCTAGTTCTGCTTAGGGTTAAAGACGACCACGAGGGACGGTCCGTAAACTGGAATACGGACCGTAAACCTCCATGGACGACCACTGTTCACCTCAGCACAGATTTTCAATTCATTAAATATGAGGACCAAGACTTGTTTTAATTCATTACAACATTACACCACTTCTCTCTAAAACCTCTCTCTACATTTATTATACAAGTTTTCAAGGATATTTATGGATCAACAACACAAAACAAGGTGAATCAAGAGTAAGAACATCATCAAAGATCATCTAGGTCAAGAAATCCAAATGGAGAAAAACTAGGGTTTTGCTCAAAGTGGAGTATTATTAACCAAAGCTTGTTCGTACAACTTCTAAGGTAGGATTCATGATTTTTACATGATGTTTAAGGTATTGAAGAGTTAAAATACATGGATGGTAGAAAATATGGTCAAGTAGGTCATGAATGATGAATAGTGACATTTTGAGGAATAGTTTGAATTGAATCATGAATGTTGTTGTGTTGTGACATGAGTGTATTATAAATGGTACTAAGATCATGAACTAGACACTTTAGACGAATGGACGAAGTTGGATGTTATGACCATGAATATAGGTGAATTAGAGGCAAATTAAGGAATCTAAATAATGTGGATAATGTGAATGACTAATGGCCATTGTTATGATATTAATGAAGGTATAGACGCTAGCATTGGAAGGAAGCGTGCAAGTGTAGAATAGTCCGACGAAAAGGTATGGAAGGCTAACCCTTCTTCATAAGGCATGGTTCCTTGGCCAAACTCTTGAACCTTCTATATGAGTATGTTGTATTCAAACGATTAACACTCCGAGCTCATAAGCTCACGATCCTCGATACGTGCTACGATTGTACTACGCACCCCATATGACGAGTAAGCATAAGATATAGACGTAGCGAAAATGATGATGATAGTGATGACGATGATAATAATAATGATGCTAAGGGTGCCTACGGGCTATTATACTTAGATGTGCCTATGAAGGGCTATAATGACACCCCAAGCTTATAATGTCGGGTAGAATATATGTATATGGATGTATATATATATGTATGTATATGATTACGTAACGCGCGCACACATCTGCAGATGGTACGGATAACCCTGAAGCCTTGGTAGGGCCAGGTAGAAATAACATTGAGCCTTGGTTAGCCAAGTATGTATGCAACACCGAACCTTATGGTCGGGTATGCTATGTATGTATATAAGTGTATGGCTATGTATATAATATGAATATGAATGAGAAATGACTATGTATATGAATGCGAATAGGGGCATGTATACGAATACGAGCACTCTTATGAAATACGCATGAGAAATGGAAAGTTCCTATGAAAGGCAGGTAAGTGCCATGATGATGATATTATTGTCTTCCCTCCTATGCCACTTCATATATTGTCTATGATGCTTCTATATTGATGTTGATCATGCTTTACATACTCAGTACATTCTTCGTACTGACGTCCTTTTGTTTGTGGA
This sequence comes from Lycium barbarum, assembly GCF_019175385.1. Classification (NCBI taxonomy): domain Eukaryota; kingdom Viridiplantae; phylum Streptophyta; class Magnoliopsida; order Solanales; family Solanaceae; genus Lycium; species Lycium barbarum. The sequence continues at coordinate 48,265,805 of NC_083348.1, read as the reverse complement.
CGCTGTGTCATACCCGCAGGTGCACAGGGAGACAGACTTGATCCATAGCTGCTTATTCAGAGATTACATAGCGGAGCTCCATTTCCTTCGGAGCCATAGCTTTGGGTACTTATTCTTTTGTGTATATAATTATGGGTATAGCGGGGTCCTGTCCCGCTCATGTGATATGTTTTACTCTTCTTAGAGGCTCGTAGTCACGTGTATATGGTTAGATATGTCTGGCCTTGCCGGCCTATATTTTGTATATCATTTTGTTGGCCTCGTCAGCCCATGTACATTGTTGTGGCACATATGACTATGATGATTGAAGTCGTTGTCGTCCAATGGGACTAGCATGGTCAATGCTTAGAAATGTATAATTATGTGGCTCACCTAGATGTAAGCATAAGAGTAAGTTAAGAGGGTGCCCGGGTGGGCTAGCACCGGGTGCTCGTCGCGGCCCCGAGTCGGGTCGTGACACCTTCACTGAGCCCGGGCCAGGATATGTTCTCGTGCGTACTTCTCTGCATTATTCACCGCGTCCCTCTCACTTGCAGGTCGGGGCACGTTACATATGATATGACGACATGATGATATGATGATGGGGCGGTGGCCAGGATGGCATATGATGATTCTATTCACCGCGTCCCGCAAAAGAGGGTCGGGGCACGTTATATGCATACATGATATATGATTTACCGCGTCCCTCACTGGAGGGCCGGGGCATGTTACATGCATCTATGATACATGACATTGGCATACATGATGTATGATTCACCGCGTCCCTCACGGGAGGGCCGGGGCACGTTATATGCATACAGGATATATGATTTACCGCATCCCTCACTGGAGGGCCGGGGCACGTTATATGCATATGTGGTATATGATTCTGACATGCATGATCCGTGCTTGGAAAGTAAGTTCTTTTGACACTCTGGATAATTCACTTATTTTCTGTATTTCTTCTGACATACGACATCGACGTATATGATTTGTGTCTGGAAGGTAAACATTTTGGTATTCTGGATAAGTGTACTTACTCTGGTACTGGTTGTTTCAGTTATGGTTCCGCCTTCTGTATTTCATGCCTTACATACTCAGTACATATTCCGTACTGACCCCCTTTCTTCGGGGGCTGCGTTTCATGCCGCGCAGGTACTCGCAGATGAGTAGAAGTCATTACAGAAGATGTTCCAGCGAAGTTGGCGAGCTCCATTAACCTCTGGAGTGTTGCCGGGTCAGAGTATTATGCTATGATGTTTTGTTCGAAGTTAGAGACTTTGCAGACAGAGTCGTGGGTATAGGATGTCGGTTTTGTAAGCGGCTTTATCAGCCGATATGTCATCCTGTGTTATGATATAAATTTTATATGATTATGGATTTTGGTTTGATTTGAGAATAACGGAAAGAATATTCTGAAAGTATTACTATGTATTTCATTCTATTTGATTTAAAAGTCCGAAAAGAGTATGTATGTGATAAGAGTTAGAGGGTTCGCTCGACCGTAAGTAAGGGTCGGGTGCCCATCACACCCTAGGTAGATTAGGGTGTGACAATATGTCAGAAGGAGTACGGATCCAGAATGTCAGAATATTTGTTTTCCAGGCACGGATCATGTATGTCGATATCGTACATCAGAAGAAGTACAGAAGGTACAGAATGGGAAAAAATGCTCACTTTCCAAACACAAATCATATATGCCAGAATCATATATCGTATATATGCATGTAACAGATCCCGGCCCTCTCGTGAGGGACGCGGTGAACATAATCATCATATGCCAAAATCATATATCATATATGCATGTAACGTGTCCCGACCCTCCAGTGAGGGACTCGGTGGATAGAATCATGTATGCAACATCATGTATCATATATACATATAACGTGTCCCGGCCCTCTAGTGCGGGTCTCGGTGAATAGAATTATCATATGCCATCCTGGCTGCCATCCCCGTATCATCACATCATCATATACATATTCATATAACGTGTACCGGCCCGCCTATGAGGGACTCGGTGAACAATGCAGTGGAGTGCGCACGAGAACATGTCCTGGCCCGAGACTCAGTGAAAGATGCAGAGGAATGCGCACGATAACGTGTCCTGGCCCGGGACTCAGTGAAAGATACATTAAGGCGTGCACGAGCAGAGTAGTGAGAAACCATATGCACATAAATCGAGACTCGACATACAAGTATACTTACCGACATCTGATGGCTCAAAAACAAGTTTCGGGTCAATCCGACTTAGTATGCGAAAGTTATGAGCGTTTAAAGTACAGAACCTTCTACGAACGTTTCAGAAGCCATTTTCGGAAAATCAAAGCCATGATCATGTCAAGTACCTTTCGGATGTCGTTATGGATCAAATCAAATGGAACTTTTGGGACCATGTATACATATCAAATTATATCGAAGACTCGATGGAATAATCGAACGAACTATTATTTGAGAATCAAGACATTTGTCATACCAAATATCATTCGAATGCCACTCAGAAACATATCAAACATTTGAAGCACATCAAGAGCCATAGGGATCATAGTCATATATCAAACCAATCCGAGACCATATACCGAAGTTAGGGACATTGATACTTACGGAATTCTTTTAGGAACAGAAACTCTTTGAACGCTTCAAAAGCTTTCTTTGGAGAATCAAAACAATAGTCATATCAGTAGCTTTTCGAATCTCATTATGGATCAAATCAGATAGGTCTTTTGGAACCATACATACGTATCAAAACATAGCAGACTGTTTTTAAAAGTCGAACACATTAATTCTTACAGAACTCTTTTAAGAACATATCAAAAGTGCATACGAATCATAATCGAGCTCGGAATCACAGAATAGAGTAACCCCAATGTGCATATCAACATCATACCTTACTTGGCTCTAGGACATGCCAAAGAAAAAAGGGTAAGCCTTACATACCTGTGCCACGCCTTATTAGCTACGCTTATTTATCCAAGCTTGCTATTCTACATTCAAAAAGATTTATATAATCATTAGATTCATTGTCATTCACTTGACTTAGCTTCTCAAACAAATTCACTTATAATCTGCCGAAATTTCGGCAGCATTTCCCCTGTAAACACATCATCCCCGAGAATTCAACTCGGCCAAAAATACAACAACAAACCCGAGAATTTAACTTGGCCAAAATGTCAACAACAATACCAACAATCATATCTTCCAACTTTAACAATTATTTCAGAATACGTTCTAACATTAACAATTCTTTCTACACAATCCGACGGCATTCCATTTATACTCAATTCAATCACATGAAATCAAGCCAACATCAATGCTTACACATTCAAATACTTTCCCAAGACCTTACAACACAATCCAAGAATACTTCAAACAAGTCATGCAATATTCAAAACAATCTAGCCAATATGCCATTTCACCCGAAACCTTCCAAAAGCAACAAGAACCATAACAACACACTTCCTTCTTTCAAATTCAATTTCAACAATCCAACTTACAATCTTCCAAACACATGTCTCACTTTCAAATTCATGAATTATATTTTACAACCTACACATTAGCAATATCATTCCTACAAATATAAGAAACCATACTAATGTCAAATTAACTTCTTCAATAATGCACAAACGATTTCAAATTCATTTCAAGCCACCAAACCTTCATTTTACATCATGGAATCCACAACACAACAATCAAACTACTAAATAAAATTATTTCATCTTTTCTATACAACACCACTATATTCGGCCACCACTCACACATGCATATTTCATGAATTTCACCCATTTCCACATACTACAACACTCAACAACATGCATAGACCATCCATAACATTTGAAAGAGAGTTAACCCTTACCTTTTCCTCTTAGCTCTTCAACTTGGCTAGAGTTGCTCCTTGTAAAAATGGATGGTTTCCTTGCTCCAACAACTATACCACGTTAAAGAGGACCCTTGAATTGGTAGGAATACTAGAAGAAATAATTTTTTGGATCAAGATTTTTGGTCTTCAATTTCTCCCTCACTTGGCCGAATGGCCCTTGTTGTTGGTCTTCTCTTTTTTTCTCCAAGTTTCTTGATTATTCTAGTGTTGAAGATGACTTTGTCATCTTTTGTAGCATATATTTAACTCCCACATGGGCCTTGGCCCATTAGCTTGGCCGGCCACCTTGGCCAGCCACCTTGGCCATTTTCTTAAGCCCAATTTTTTTTTCTTTTTTGTTTCAAGCCCATTTGTTTCATAACCAATTTTTGTAATTCATGAAAACTATTTTCCTAATTTCCAAATTTCCCTTAGCCTTCCTCAATATTTCCACATCAATATTTTCATAGACAACTTGTGTGCTAAACAAGATCAAGAACATAGCCTTGCTCTTAACTTCCCGCAATTATCTTGAATTATCCGAATGTACAAAATGCGGGATATAACAACTTATTCTTTTGTGTATATAATTATGGGCATAGTGGGGTCCTGTCCCGCTCATATGTTCTGTTATACTCTTAGAGGCTCGTAGTCACGTGTATATGGTTAGATATGTCTGGCCTTGTCGGCCTATATTTTGTACACCTTATGGTAGCCTTGTCGGCTTATGTACATCTGATGTGGCATAAATTCCAATGATGATTTAAAGATGTGATTGTCCGATGGGACTAGTTTGATGAATGAAAGAAAATGCATGTCTAATTATGTGGCTCACCTAGATGTAAGCATAAGTATGAGTCAAGGGGTGCCCGGGTGGGCTAGCACCGGGTGCTCATCGCGGCCCCCTAGGCGGGTCGTGACACTATCCTAATTCCAGAGCTGTGACGCACTCTCTGTCTCTTCTCCAGTCTAGTCTGCCTCGTCCTACGCGACCTCTTATGGTCTCCAACCATCCCATATACTCTAGTTTCCCTCAGGCTACTCTAGCTTCTCATTTGTCTCTTATGTCTAAATCTATAGGATTTCTTACACACTTCCCAGGGGGTCACCCATCCTAATATTTCTCCCACCTTTGCACGCTTAACCTCGAAACTCTGATGGAATTTGGTGTGTTAACGCTGGTATAATCGCATCCACCTCATCGCATGACCTTCATTACATGATCTGGAGCAAGTCGAAGTCTTACAGATTCCGAGACATTCTCGTAACACGTCTTTCTCCTTTACGATTACTATTTCAGCCTTTTCAATCCCCAATATTCACCTGTGTGTATGGCTACCTTTCCAGATTCGCCGTTACTTATGAATATTCGATTATCAACCTCTTTGGACCTCCGCTCGCCACTCTTATATAATAATCTACAGCAGAACTGGTTGTCGACTTTCCCTGAATCTCCCCAACAGACCTTACTCCTACTAAACCTCGAATGTTATCCATCTTAATAATTCGGACTGCTAATCGTCTTTCTCACAGTTATTTTTCATGCCATGCTAAGTCCATAACCCTTCTGAAACAACGCACCACACTTATTGTCTATTTACAATATTTCCATTCCATGCTTCTTCCCGTTAGGTATACCAAACTAAATGACCTAATTTCGGACAATTCTGGCAGAATCTCCTTTACAATTCTTACTATTCAAAATCTGCATGCATCCAATACCAACAATGCCTCACAGGGCATGCATATGTATACGACATATCCCAGCAACCCAGAGCTTCCAATTCTAGATAAAAGAACAAAAATCTCGAAACTTACCTCCGTGACTTCCCATATCATCACTCACCTTCTTCCGTCGATACTGCGCTTCTGCTAAGATCAAAGGTTAGTGCAAGGAACCTCATTTCCTACGACTTGGCTCTATCGCACGATCTAAGATAGAAAGAAGGTCAACAATCCCTAGATGCCCCGCAGCCTCCTGTTTATAAATGTGGCCGGCTTCACACCCATAAACAGGACTCTACTGGACACGACTTTGCAGACAACCCCTAGGATGACCTGCTCTGATACCACTTTGACACACTCTAACCTCGCTAGGGTGTGATGGGCACCCGACCCTATATTCGGAGCCGAGCGAACCCGCTGACTCTTATTACACGCATACTCGCTTGGACTCCTAACTCAGATAAAACGAAATACATAATAAGAGCTTTCAGAAACATTCTTTTTGTCGTTCTCAAGTCAAACAAAATCTGTAATCATGTGGAATTTATAACATAACGCAAAATGACACATCGGCTAGTGGAGCCGCTTACAAGACTGACATTCTATACCCACGACTCTGTCTGCAAAGTCTCTAACATCAATCAGAATTCATAACATATATACTCAGACTCAGCAGCACTCTGGAAGGAAATGGAGCTCGCCAATCCCGCTGGAACATCTTCTACTCATCTGGGTGTACCTGCGTGGCATGAAACGCAGCCCCCGAAGAAAGGGGGTCAGTACGGAATATGTACTGAGTATGTAAAACGTGAAACACAGCGAACAGAACCACAAACGGAATAAAAGTACAGAAAGTAAGTGCACTATTCAGAATACCCAAAATGCTTACTTTTAAAACACAAATCATGCATGTCAAAATAAAACATCATATATGCATATAACAGATCCCGACCCTCTAGTGAGGGATGCGGTGAACAGAATCATCATATGCCATCCTGGCCGCCACCCCCATATCATCATATCATCATATACATATATACATATATCAGATCCCGACCCTCTAGTGAGGGACGCGGTGAACAATGCAGTGGAAGGCGCACGATAACAGACCCTGGCCCGGGACGCAGTGAAAGATACATTGAGGCATGCACGAGCAGAGTAGTGAGAAACTATATGCACACAAATCAAATTTTTTAGGACTCGATGATTAAGTACGCTAACCGACATCTGGAGGATCACAAACATGTTTCGAGGCAATCCGAGTTAATATAAGAAAGTTATGGACATTTTAGTACAGAAACCTCTACGAACGTTCCGAAGCAATCCGAGACCGTCTACGAAAGTTAGGGACATTAATACTTACAGAACTCTTTTAAGAACACATCAAAAAGTGAATAAGAATCATAAACAAACTCGGAATCACAGAATAGAGTAACCCCAAGGTGCATATCATACCTTATTTGGCTCTAGGACATGCCAAAAGAAAGAAAGATAGGGTAAGCCTTACATATCTATTCCACATCCTATTGGCTACGCTTATTCGTCCAAGCTTTCTAGTCTACATTCAAGAGAATTGACACAATCATTAGACTCATTGTCATATACTTGTCTTAGTCCTTCAAATGAATTCATTTACAATCTGCCGAAATTTCGACAGCATTTCCCTTGTAAATACATCCATCCCCGAGAATCTAACTCGGCCAAATTATCAATCAACAATCCGAGAATTCAACTCGGCCAATGTATCAACAACAATCCGAGAATTCAACTCGGCCAAATTATCAACAATAACCCGAAATCGTTCTAACATGACTCAAGAACACTTCAAACAATTCACACACAATATTCAAAACATCCCAACCAACATACCACTTCAACCAAAACCTTCCAAATTCAACAAGAACAATAACAACACATTTCCTTTCTTCCAAATTCATGAACTACACCAACAATCTACTTATTAACAACTTCATTCTCATAATTATAAGAAACCACACTAATGTTACATTAACTTCTTCAACAATCCCACAATAATTACAACTTCATTTCAAACCATCAAACCTTCATTTTTTTATTATGGAATCCACAACAACAACAATCAAAATACTAAGTGGAATCAGTTCATCACTTCTACACAATACACACACACTTACACGGCCTCACTTCAACATAAATAGTTCCATGAATTTCATCCATTTCTACATACTACAACACTCACAAATCATCCATAACACATGTAAAAGAAGATTGAACACATACCTTGTTTCCACTCATCTTCTTACTCGGCTAGATTTACAACTTGCACAACAAATGCTTTGCTTACTCCAACAATCACTCCATGTTTTTAGGGACGTTCCACTTGGTTGAATTACTAGAAGAAAATATTTTTTTTGATCAATTTTCCATGGCATAAATTTTTGGAGCCATGGCCGAATGGCCCTTTCTCTTTTTCTTTCTTTTTCTTCTTCTCCAAGCTTCTTGACTTATAATGATGATTATGTCTTATTTTTGGCCATCACTTATCTATATATATACTTAGCTCCCTCTAATATGAATTGGACACATGCCCCCCCCCCCCCCCACTCATGGCATGAGTTAATTGGCTAGCCATGGGTGGGAATCACACATGAGCCACACGGCCAAGAGTGGTCCTTTCATGAACTTTCTTGAATTTTTTGTGAAATTCCCGTTTTGCCCCTAGCCTTCCACAATATTACCATAAACCACCTTGTGAATTTCCCTTTTTACCCTTAGCCTTTCTCAATATTTTCATACTAATAAACAACTTGGATATTAAAATAACTTTGGGACATAGTCTTGCCCTTAACTTACCACGACTATCTTGAAATATCCGAATGTACAAAATACGGGATATCACACCTGAAATCAAGATTGGAAGAATGGTATAAGCAAGACCCTTAAGGGGCGAAGCGAGTAAAGAAAATACAAGTGTAGAGATTGAAACGATGAATCCTAAGATGTGACAGTAAATCACAATACGGACTGTATTCCCCAACCGTATAAAAGGACCAAGGATTGGAGCATTCTGCCTAGGAAAGACATCGTTAAATATGGACCGTAAAACAAAATACGACCCGTATCTTGTGGGTCGTAAAAGGAAAGGAACATTCTGTTTTGGGCATCACCAAATATGGACATGAAATACGGACCGTAAACCACAATACGGACTGTATTTTGTCAAGCTCAAACCGTATACTCAAGGTACCTTTTCAATTCCAAATTTCATTTCAACCCACTTCCATTTCTCAAAAAATTCTTGATCCTTAGTTGTTGGTCTTGTGGTTTACGGCCAATTTTTGGAAGTCCTTCCAAGAGGGTTTAGGGACCAAAGTGAGCTTTAGCACGACATTTCACCCGCAGACTGATGGACAAGTTGAGCATACCATTCAGACTCTTGAAGATATGTTGCGGGCATGTATGTTAGATTTTGGAGGTAACTGGGATGATCACTTACCACTCATTGAGAACAAAAAAAACGAGTATAAAAATTTTAAAATTTTCATTATTTCAAATTGATACCTTGGATCATTTGTGTCTTCAAGACCACGTTTTCAAGTTATCACCTACCCGGGCCCGAAATTCGATTTATTTCCTGATTTTAGCATTCTATTTTCTTGTGTCTCTCAACTAGTAGCCATTTAGTAGTTGTTCCTACTTGTGTTTTCTAGTTCTTGTGTCCGCATTTCTTTCGTGCCAATTCTTTCTTGCTTTTCTTCGTTGTTGCTTCGTTGTTAATTTCTTGGTTCAAGTCCGTTACATTGAATTGAGTCGTCTGTCTTTCTTAGTCTAACAAGAATCTATTCCGACCAAGAGTAGAATTTGAACCCTTGTGACTAGTCGACATTAACAAGCACACAACCTTTGGCGGAAGCAATTTGTGAGGCAATTAAAGGTGCTAATACTTGAGCGATTGTGAGTTGATTTTACTAATCTAACGTGTTTGCTTGTTTTGTTGAGTGTCTTGAATAGGTACCATGGCTACGGAGGATGAAACACTAGTCCCCACTGGGGAACTCACACTAGTTGATGTAATGAGGGCCTTGCAAGCCTTGAACGATAAGGTTGGTAGTATGGGTGGTCGAACGGAAAACTTGGGAAGTAGGGTGGAAGCAATTGAAGGAGGTAGTAGAGAGGTCTCGTATTTGCCCCTAGTGCAATACAAAGGAGGAACAAGTGGAGCTACTCGAAGCACTTCACTTACATTGTCACCCGGCAACTTACATCATCTATATAACCCCACTCCCCAGAACACCCCCCAAAACACTCCTCAAAACTCAACTCTCACCCCACCAAACAACATTCCCATAGGCCAACGGAACAATCCACCCCCACAAGATCTAACTCCAAATGACCCACATCCAAATGATCCACCCCCAAATGATCCATACTTAAATGCACCTATGCCACCCCAACACCATCCAAACATCCAACAACCAAATGGCGCTGAGTAGAAGAAGCTATACTCGAGCACGAACGATATGGTGACCAAGGTTGGAGGCAACGAGGGCAAGCATAAGGACGTTATCGAGGGAGGGGTGGAAGGCATGGTCCTAACCCTCACATGGGTAGGAAAAGAGGGTACCAAGCTCATGAAGGGTACCAAGGTGGTGACCATCAAGGTTAGGATGACGATGGAGATTTAAATGGGAATCACGGTTATGGAGAAGGGCGAGACACGAGTCTCAATTCCATCAAGGTAACTCTCCCAACCTTCAAAGGAAGTAGTGACCCGATACATTCCTTTATTGGTTGATGCATTGTGATAGAATTCTTGACGAATGATATGTCCGAGGTGAAGAAGGCATCTTATGCCATTGCTGAATTTGAAGGGTACGCCTCCACATGGTGGGAAACTCAAGTGAAAGCAAGAAGAATTATTGGACTTCCGCCCACACCTACTTGGGATGAATTGAAGGATGCCATGCGGCGTAAGTATGTCACCGAACGCTACAAACAAGAACAACTCAAGAAGGTGTATATCTTAAGGCAAAACAAAAAGAGTGTGGAAGAATACTATGATGAGTTTCAAATTGTCAAGATGAGAATCGACTTTGACGAGGATGAGTTAAATGCTATAACTCGGTTCCGAGCCAGGTTAAATGGTGACAGTGTCTCACAAATGAGACTCCACAACTATGGGAGCATTGAAGAGACCCTTCAAGCGGCTATTGAAATAGAAGAAGGTCTCAAGGAAGACAAAATCAATAAGTCAAGGGGATATGTGAGTTCGTGGAATAATAACAAAGAACGAGGAGCTTCCTCCTCCAATTGGCAAAATAATAAGGGCCCAATGCAAGAAGCCAAGAAACCATTTGTGAAGAATACTCAAGTTGAGAAGCAAGTTGACAAACAACCTCTGAAGTTTGCTCCAAAAGAAGGAGGTACAAAAACTCCTATTTAATGCTTTAAGTGTCATGGCTTCGGTCATAGAGCAAGTGAATGCCCTAAACGTAGAGCGTTTATTTTCAGAGACACTTGTAGTGAGAATGAGGAAGAATGCGAGGAAGGAGATGACGAGGGAGATCATGAGAATGAACAACATGATAGTGAAGGGGATGGTGTTAAGGGTGATGATGAGCCTATTGTACCTCTCTATATGGTGCAAAGGACCATGATAAGCAAAGAAATGGATGACCCAAGTCAACGGGAAAATCTCTTCCATTCCAAGTGCATCATTAACCAAAACACTAGCATCATGATCATTGATAGTGGGAGTTGTGCCAATGTTGTTAGTACCACCCTTGTTGATTTCTTGAAACTTCCCACCACCCGCCATGAAAACCCTTACAAACTTCAATGGCTCAATGAATGTGGTGAATTGAAGGTGACTCGGCAAGCTATCATCAAATTCACGGTTGGGAAGTATCACGATGAGGTGTTATGTGACGTTGTTCCCATGCAAGCGTGCCATTTTCTACTTGGCCGACCTTGGCAATATGATAGGTCTGTCAACCATAATGGGAGAACTAACCAATACACCCTTGTCCACAACGGTGTTAAACATGTCTTGAATCCCATGACCCCCTCCTAAGTAGGTGAGATCTATAACAAAATAAGGGAGTTGAAGGAGAAGGGTCATAGTGTATTACAAAATAAGAATGTGGGGGAAGAGGGAGTAGAGGAGATTAGTTCTCAAGGTGTGAGTGGAAAGAAAGGAGAGTTTAGAGGAAAAATCATGGTGTCTCTTTTGACAAATTGTGGGGAAATTAGGGAAGAATTGGGGGAGCGTCAACCGGTGATTCTCCTCATGCATAAGAACTATGTATTGCACACTAATGAGCTAACCCCTTCTTTTCCTAGTTCTATTTCTTCTCTTTTGCAGGAATTTGATGATGTGTTCCCAACGGAACTCCCAAAAGGGTTACCACCCTTGAGAGGAATTGAACACCAAATTGACTTTATCCCGGGGTCTCAATTTCCAAACAAACCGGCTTATAGAGCCAACCCGGATGACACTAAGGAACTTCAAAGGCAAGTGGATGAGCTCCTTGAAAAGGGAGTTGTGCGAGAAAGTATGTGTTACACCTTGAAAAAATTTCCTGTTAGTGTACAGTGGATAGACTAACGAAGGGCATGAAATATATGATGTCTCGATAAGTAAGAAATAACATTTGAGGATCCTAATTGAGATTTCAAAGGCATTTGAGGTAAGAGAAGAAAGTTGTTAAGGAAAGTAAGGTATATGTTGTGTGTCGGGAAATATTTACGAGTATCGAATTAATGAGAGAGTAATGATGTTTTGGAGAAGAGCTATAACATCCCTTAGATTGTTAGTGAGGTGTTAAACAAGTGTTAAGAAGGTTCCATAAGGATTGGAGATCAAACGAGCCGACGAGAATGAATCCCGAAAAGTTGGGCAACATACTAGCCGTATGTCTGGCCGTATGTTCTGGCCAGAATGGGACCTTCACTGGACCAAACATATGCCTTGACATACGGCCAGTATAAAAGATACGGACCGTATGTTGGTCCGTATGTCCGAGTCGGGTCAAATTTTTGAGTTGATATAAGGACCCAACCCCATTCAATTTATTTCATTTTTCACTCCACACCTCAAGAACCCTCTAGAAAGCTCTCCACTCTTCATCCACAAGAACCCAAGAGAAATTGATGATCAACTTCATCAAACCAACAAAATCAAGTGTATGAAACACATTAAAGTTCATCCAAGCCAAGGAATTCCAATGGAAGTGAACTAGGGTTTGGTGCAAGAGGAGTATTACCACTCAAGTCTTATTCCTACACTATCTAAGGTAAGTTTTATGATCTTTTCATGTTGTTTAAGGTAATGAGAGGTTGAAAGACTTAGATTATGGAAGGAGATAGAAAATGGGTCACAAAGATAGGAATAATGAGATTTTGACTAGTAGTTGGGGAATGAGTCATGAATATTGATATGTTGTGATTATGTCACACCCTAACAGTGGTAGGGCATGACGGGCACCCGACTCTCATCAGAGTCGAGCGAACCTTTAGACATTCGCTCTATCAAATCCCATCATTTTTAAAGCTTTTAAGAATATAAAACTTTTCCAAATAGAAATCATTATCTTTATAACGATTATGAAAACTTTTAATCAAATAAGTACTTTAAACCAATTGAAATCATCTAAAATATATACTCTTTTAAAATCCACAAATGACTCAACTGACATCACTTTGTCGACATCTCGACAAACATACCACAGGACACTGTCTATAGAAGTCCCTAAGAAGTAAACTGAACATTATGAGTCAGGACAGGGCCCTGACATACCCATAATCATACATATCGATACATGACTCAGCACAGCTCTAGAATGAGGTAGAACTTGCCAATCCCAGCTGACGTCCAAGCATCCCATCTATACACTTAATCTGCCAAACAATCTAGGGCTACAGGCATGAACGCAGCGTCCCCAGAATAAGGACGTCAGTACGGACAATGTACTGAGTATGTAAGGTGGTAACAAGTCATAATCATAATTTGACTTAGGAGAGAAGAAATCGCAACCTAACTCAATATCTGCAGCCTTCGCTGGAAGAAACATAAATGTGCACACGAAGTCTCAAAATAATCTTTAAGTAAATAATGCAATCCAACACATATGCCGCTCCCGACATCTTAACAGAATAGTCCCTTCGGACAGGCGCTTTCGGCATAATAATGATGGCCCCTTCGGGCAGCCGCTTCTGGCTGAATAACGATGGCCCCTTCGGGCAGCTGCTTCTGGCTTAATATCAACTCAAACTCAATACACAAATATCAATTTCAGTTCATATCATAAGTCACTAATCAAGTCATCACAATCCAGTTATTAGCCTTAGTCTTTCATAAGAAGTTATCAAATTTGTATCTCATTAGACTTAGGAGGACATACTTCCAGGTTTAAGGGTAGAATTGTTATGAAATTCTTACTACTTATATTCTAATCAATTTCATCTTATTGCCCTACCCAAAGAATAAATGATCATATCAATATAAAGGGATGATACTATGGAATGTAAACAGAAATCGTAAATGAAATGAAGTAGTAAAATCTCACACCCCTTTCGGAGTGGTTTTGAAAATCAAACTTTATGTTTCCTTTAGTATAAAACTCATTTCTTCTAAATCATTAGTAAAACTATATACACAACTCAACTTGGCACCTTATGGGTGTTCCCTTTGGAACAGAGTACAATATCAATAAGCCATCACAAGAAACATTTAGACCTTACTTGTCTAAGAGTGGAATCATATGGAGTACATGTAGAACGAATAACAACAAGAATCATGCCAAAGAAGAAAAGTTTGCCTTACATACCTTTGTCGCTTCCCAGCTAACCACAGACCATCTTCGGGTCATGCTAATCTATCAACAATACCAATTTACCAACAATCAATCCAATATATATCCTTATAATCAATCCCTTAAACTTATCTTTATTTCTGACAGAATTTCGACAACATTTCCTTTATAAACTCGACAACCCCAAGAATCCAATTCAGCTAAATTAACAACAACAAGAACCATCTCATATAAGCCTTTTTAAACTCAAAGTATCAACTCCCAAGTATATACACCAAAACGGCTTGGTATACGCTTTGTATTCGATATCTTCATACACTTTATTCTCCCAAATTCAAGAACAACAACTTATCAACAACATCAACAACAATATCAACAATTATTTTATATCAATATCCAACTAATCCTATCCATTTAATCATACCAAAACAGCCCCCAAGTCATTTGATATCCAAAAATTATAACTGAACTTTCAATGTCATTTTCTCTATTCTAACCCGTCAAATCTATCAATGATCAGGGTAGGAACATCATTAAAATCTTAAAAATACCTTATATGAGCCGCCACCACGAAAACAATATCCCCCAAGTTCAATTTTTATCTTAAAACGACGGCAACAACTTGTACTACACTTTACTCTTCACGAGCCTCGGAATTCGGGACCTCAAACATGATCAATTCTCCACTTTCTCTCTCTAACTCTCCTCTCTCTCTATCCAAAATATTCTGGACCTTTTGTATGAAAATGAGGCATATAAGGCTGAAAATTTCCCTTAAATAGCAAGGGAAGTGGGCCTGACCCGACTTGGAATCGGGTTGGGCCGAGCCCACTGCCCAGCTTGACCTTTCTGCCTTAAAACGTCCATAACTTTTTATCCCTACGTCAAATGTAGGCCCACGACCTATGGCTGGAAAGGTATATCAATTATCTACAACTTTTGTTTTAGGAGTTTTCCCAAATTCCCAAATAATGATGGGGTTATGGCCTCCCGAAGTCAGATCACCCGAAAACGTAACTTAAAAACATCTTTTTGGAGGGCTTTCACTTTGATTTGGCTCAAGGGTCCTTCTTGAGTTGTGTTTAACTTCACATATATTATCCATATAACTTGTCATATGTCCTTTATTAAATCTTGAAATATGGACCCCACCTCAGCTTACGATTATGAGGGCTATATATCTTTTAACGTATCATTCCAATCATATTGTACGAATTCCAAATATCATACTCATGCTATCCTCATGTTAATACAGTAGAATTTCATTCTTTATACTTGTAATATTTTCTCCTCCTTGAGCTCACATTAAACCGTCTGCAGCCTTAGTAACATGAAATTTTCTGGGGCGTAACATGCTATAAGTATGCTATAAGTGACATTTAGAACATGGGATAAGTATTATATGTGAGAAAATGCAATAGTGAACTATGACCATGATTATGGAGGAATTGAAGTGAAATTATGAAATGTGGATAATGTAGATGAATGATGATTGTTGTTTATAATATTGTGAATGTTGTTATAGATGTTTGGGAGTTGATATGTAAAATGAGGAAAATTGTATAAACAAAGGAAATGCTGCGCAATTTTCTCTAGCATTAGTAAGCACGCTCATATAAACGATTAGCTAATGTTGATGCGAATTCTCTTGAAGGTAGAAATGTGAGCGTTGAAGAAGAACAATCAAGCGATAGAATTGTTAAACGAAAGAGGTATGTAAGGCTAGTCCCTTCTTTCTAAGGCATGAATCCTCCTATCTTTCCATGATTTTCCTACATAGCGGAAATTATGAGTCTACGATTATAAAGAGCTTCATACAAGATAAAGAAAAGAGATACGTTACGATCATGAAAATACTGATAATGAATCTAAGTCTAGAAGTCCTAAAGCTCATGATATGACATTCCTATGAAGCTAATGATCCTTATATGATTCCTATGATATTATTTTCCCTACCTCTCCATGACTTTCTTACATTCCGGGAACTATGAGTCAAAGTTGACAAAGAGCTTCTTATGAGATAAAGATGAGAAATAGGTCATGAATACGATGATAATGATGACGAAGAGTAAGTATAAAGAATCTTAAAGTGAGGTACGATGTCCATGAGGTTAATGATCCTAAGTATGGTTCCATTGATGCTTTTCCTTGTGTACACTCACCTTAAAATGTTAGTCCCTTCAAGGTGAGATATGACGATTATGATCACTCCATAACGTAGTCGGGGGTTCACGACCTCATGACACTGCAACATAGCCATGGTTACCTTCAAGTTTTAATCTATGTTTAATGATGAATGTATGATGATGCTATGTTTATGATAAGGTTATGAAATGCCTATGAAATGTATAATAATGATAAGTTTATGTTGACTATATGACGATACGATCCCACCGTGACTAATTGGCCGGGCATGTCACCGCGAAGGCGGGCTGCATACGATTCCACCGTGCCTAGATGGCCAGGCATGTCGCTGCTAAGGCGAGCTGCTATGCTTACACCGAGCCTAAAGGGCCAGGCATGACACCACTAGTGGGCGGAATATGATGGTTACCCGGACGCGGGTTAACGATGATGATATATATATATATATATGATACGATGATATATGTGCTATGATGATACATGTACTACGATTATATATGATATATGTGTGAAATGTATCCACCCTTAGAAGTTACGTAGGTTATATCTTCATCTTATGTCTTATGATTTCTCTATTATGTTCATTTCATTCATGCCTTACATACTCAGTACAATGTTCGTACTGACGTCCATTTTCTTTGGACGCTGTGTTCATACCCACAGGTAGACAGGGAGGTGACCCAGATTTATAGAAGCCGATAAGCAGACTTTTGAGAGTACTCCATTATTCCGGAGGTGCCATTGATGTACTATTTTGTGTACATATATGTTTTGGGCACGACGGGGTCCGGTCCCGTCCATATGTCTAGTACTCTAGTAAAGGCTCGTAGATAAGTATGTGTGGGTAGTATGGTCTCACGATGTCCTTATTGTATGTATATTATCTTGATAGCCGAAGGGCTTATGTATATAAAGATAATAATGTTTAAAGTGAAAAATGGTTTTCCTATGATTTGAGTATAAGATTAATGAATGAACGCTTGATGAGTACAATGGGTAATGGTATGAGCGGTGCAAGGTGGTTTAGCCCTGGGTACCCGTCATGGCCCCTAGATGGGTCGTGACAGTATGAGTCCTTGTGTCGTGGCCGTGATCTTAGGGCCAAAGAAAGACAGATCATGGCGCAAATGTGTTGATGGCCGAGCCATCAACAAGATAACGGTAAAGTATCTCCATCCCATACCTCATCTTGACGACATGCTTTGATACAATATTAGGAACGAAAACAACAAGAAAATGCAAGAAATAAAAGAGATAGATAATTTGACACAACTTAGACTCAATTTAGCAACCAAAGTTATAGAAAACTAAGACCTCTAAATTTAAGAACAAGAAGCAACCAAATTCTTAGGATGACCAAGAGGGATTACAATCCCTAATAACCTATCCTCTCAATAAACACCCCAATCCAAGGCTAAGCAATCACTCCACTCTCAAGAGTTACAATATCCAAATATCAAGTAATAATAATCAAAATAGTCTAAGTCCTCCATGAAGAAGAAGAGAGCTATTTATACTATGCTAGAAATAAAAGATAGCAAAATGACATAAACACCCTTAATGAGACAAGGGCCTTGTTTGGCTATTCATCTTTCTTAAAAATCTTGAAATCTCCTTTGCAAAAATAGCCAACTCTTCATCTTTTAGCCATTGTGGTAACTTCCCATTTCCTCTTATTCTCCCTAAGAAATCTTCATCAACAAATGGACTTGGGATCCAAGGTGCTCATAAAAAGTATACTCAAGAGCCTCCTGCTTCATGAATAGGCTTTGTAAGTGTTGTAGTTCCCGGGCTTGGCTCCTTGTAAATGGCCTTGAGGCAAGTGGGCTAGCATCATTGTCCCCATCTTGAAGAGAATTTGTCCTCAAATTTGATGGGTCATCACTTTCAATTACCATGGGAGATAGGTCACAAATGTTGAAGGTATGGTGAACTTGATATTCAGGAGGGAGATCAATTTTGTAGGCATTATCATTAAGCCTCTCAAGGACTTCAAAGGGACCATCCCCACGCGGCATCAACTTTGTCTTCCTCTTGTTTGGGAATCTTTCTTTACGGAAGTGCACACACACCCAATCTCCCGGTTCAAGGACCACCCTTTTTCTCCCTTGGTTTGCCCTTTTCGCCACCTTTTGATTCTTATTTTCAAGTTGGAGCCTTGACTTTTCATGGATCTTCTTCATAGCTTCGGCTCTCTTGTTACCATCTAAACTCAATACCACATCTTGAGACAAAGGCGTTAGATCCAAGAGGGTTAGGGGTTGAAACCGTACAACACCTCAAAGGGTGACATGCCAATAGTGCTATGAATAAATCTATTATATGCAAATTCTACTAAAGGCAATTGGTCTTCCCAAGAGGATAGTGTCACGACCCAACCCCGTAGGCCGTGACTAGTGCCCGAGATGGACACTCGTACATGTTTACTAGCCAAAATCTACTTGCGTTTAGCATATTAAGAACTTTCATACACACAAGACAATATGACGTTTAGATCATTACTTATAATACCACATACAAACCGGTCAGGTTATCGTAGTGTAGGCAAATGCCAAACATAAACCATATTAATATAACTAGACAATAACGACCCATGACCCACATACATGTCTACAGGCCTCTAAGAGTAACAACAACATCATATGGCGGGACAGGGCCCCGCCGTACCCTGAAATAGTCATATATATGTGCAATAGAAGGATTTGTACCAAAAGTATGGGCTCCGGAACAAGGGAGCACTCCAAAGTAGCAGGATAGATGTCCTAAGCTGGCGGGTCACCCACGTGAGCGTCTGTACCTGCGAGCATGAAACGCAGCCCCCGAAGAAAAAGGAGGTCAGTACGGAATATGTACTGAGCATGTAAGGCATGAAATGCAATTAGAAAGAATCATAACTAAAATAGAGATTCCAGGAGACAAGTATGATAATAAAGAAATCGCTTTACCGGTGCATTACGAAGCAAAATCGTGCATACCATTATCTTATACCGTACCCGGCCCTCTAGTGAGGGACTCGGTGAACAATGCAGTGGAGTACGCACGGTAACATACCCGGCCCTGGACTCGGTGAAAAGCATATTGAGGCGTGCACGATCAGAGTAGTGAGAAACCATATGCATATAAATCAATTTTTTTTTTGACTCGATAGGTAAGTACACTAGTCGACACTTGAAGGATCATAACCACGTTTCGAGTCAATCCGAGTTGATATAAGAAAGTTATGGACACTTTACTATAGAAACACCTCTTTACTCGAGTCAATCATAACCACGTTTTCGAGTCAATCCGAACGTTTCAAGGCTATCCGAGACCGTCTACGAAAGTTAGGGACGTCACTGCTTATAGAACTCTTTTAGGAACAAGAAATATTTATACTTTATTCGTTATTTAATCATATAATAAGCTCGATTATATTAAGTATGCTCATGTCAAGAAGTAGATAATAACCATAAACAAGCTCGGAATTAAAGAATAGAGTTGCCCCACGGTGCGTATCATACCTTACGTAGCTCTAGGACATGCCAAAAGAAAGAAAGGGTAAGCCTTACATACCTTGCCCGCTTCCTAAGCTAATCCGAACTTAAGTGCCGGCTTTCGCAAGATCTACAACAATATAGTAGATACCAAACATTAGCTATAGACACTTAAGAGTCCAATCCTAAACTAACACTTCGTTTACAGAAATTTCGGCAGCATTTCCCCTGTAAATACAACCAACCCCGAGAATCTAACTCGGCCAAATCATCAACAACAATACCAACACCATATTTCCAACTTCAACAATTAATTCAGAACGCATTGTAACATCGGTGACCATTTCTACACAATTCGACGGCATTTCACTTATGTTCAAATTAACCATAACAACACAATCCGAAATCTTCCAAACTCAATAAGAACAACAACAACACGTTCCTTTCTTCCAAATTCATAAAGTACACCAACAATCTACACATTAGCAACTTCATTCTCATAATTACAAGAAACCATATTAAAATCACATTAACTCCTGCAACAACCCACAAACAATTTCAATGCCAACTTGAACCATTAAACCTTCATTTGCATCATAGAACCCTCAACAACAACAACTAAAATACCAAGTAAAATTAATTCATCTTTCTACACAATACCAACACCTACACGGCTACAACACAACATACATTATTTCATGAATTTCATTCATTTCTACACACTACAACACATACAAATCACCCCTAACACATGTAAAAGAAGATTAAACGTTACCTTCCCACTTAGCTTCTTAGCTTGGCTAGGGTTGTAGGTTACAAGGAGATGAGTGGTTTGTTGGCTCCAACAACTACTCCACGTTAATAAGGACCTCCCAATTGGTTGAAATACTAGAAGAAAATAATTTTTGATCAATTTTTTTCAAAGGTTCTTGTTCGGCTATACCATGGCCGAATGGCTTTTTTTTTTTTTTTTCTCTTCAAGCTTTCTTATGTTGTAGAAAATGATGAAATTTCTAGATGATTTTTCTCTTCTTCATATATATATATATATAGATATTCCTACCAATATGAGAGGAGCACATGTCCCCACTCATGGCTTGAGTCAATTGGCCAAGCCATGGGTGGGACCCATGCCAAGCCACACGGCCAAGGTGGCTTTCAAGACCATTTTTTTTCCTTTTGTTTTTCCCTTTTTACCCCTAGCCTTCCTTAATATTTCCATACCAATAATATCCCTAAGTAACTTATGTGTTAAAAAAGATCAAAAATATAGCCTTACCCTTAACTTATCGCGATTATCTTGAAATGTCCGATTGTGCGAAATATGGGATATAACATCCTCTCCCCCCTTTAGAACATTCGTCCTCGAATGTTGAATTAGTCTTATAGGGTCTTATAAACACTTCAGAAAGATTTATAGCTATCACACATAGTTCATCTATTAATTAACATAACAAATTTAGAAATTTAAATTACCTGCAGATATAGGGAACAAGTAAGGATACTTCTTCTTCATCTCTTCTTCCGCTTCACAGGTTATCTCCTCCCTGTTATTGTTCCGCCACAATACCTTAACAGAAGCCACATCTTTAGTATGCAGTCTTCTCACCTGACGATCCAGTATGGCTATCGGCTGCTCCTCGTAGGGTAGCTCCTCTGTCACCTGGATATCATCTATGGGAAACACTCTAGACGGGTCACCAATACACTTGCGAAGCATCGACACGTGGAAGACCGGATGCACTGCTTCTAAATCAGATGGTAGGTATAATTCATAAGCTACCTTGCCTACCTTGCGGACGATCTGATAAGGTCTAATATATCTCGGACTGAGTTTCCCTTTCTTGCTGAATCTCATTACTCCCTTCATGGGTGACACTTTCAGAAATACCCAATCGCCTACTTGGAATTCTAGGTGTCGACGGCGATTATCTGGGTATGAATTGTGTCGACTCTGAGCTGCTAGTAACCGTTCCCTTATGAGCTTCACTTTATCAACTACTTGCTGAATTATATGTAGGCTGATTAATTTAGTTTCACCAACATCGAACCAACCGATCGGTGACCTGCACTTTCTGCCATACAAGGCCTCATACGGTGCCATCAGGATGCTAGAATGGTAGCTGTTATTATAAGCAAACTCGATAAGCGGCAAATGATCATCCCAGCTGCCCTTGAAGTCAATAGCACAAGCCCGTAGCATATCCTCTAGCGTCTAAATAGTACGCTCGGCCTGTCCGTCGGATTGCGGGTGGAATGCGGTACTAAGTCTTACCTGGGTCCCCAATCCTTCTTGAAACGATCTCCAGAAGTTAGCTATAAACTGAGCACCCCGGTCTGTTATAATAAATGTAGGAACTCCGTGAAGCCTTACTATCCCTTTAATATATAACCTTGCATAGTCCTCAGCCGAATAGGTGGTCCTGACTGGAAGAAAGTGGGCTGATTTTGTCAGCCTATCAACAATAACCCATATGAAGTCATACTTCCATGGAGTGCGTGGTAAACCTGTAATGAAATCCATATTAATCGCTTCCCACTTCCAAGTCGGAATCTCCATCTCCTGTAGTAACCCACCAGGTTTCTGATGCTCGATCTTAACTTGTTGGCAATTTGGGCATTGAGCAACAAATTCTGCTATGTCCCTTTTCATACCATCCCACCAATATAAGCATCTGAGGTCGTGGTACATCTTTGTTGATCCCGGATGAATAGAATAACGGGCGCAATGTGCTTCTCCCATCACCTGTTGCCATAGCCCCGCAACCTCTGGTACACATATTCTGCCTCTATGTAGTAGCATTCCATCAGGCGTAATCTCGAACGGAGTATTCTCCTTTTTAAGGGCTATGTCTCTATACTGTGCCAGAGCAGGGTCCTCATATTGGCGTCGCTTTATCTCTTCCACAATGGAGGGTTCAGTAATTTCTTGGACAATAACCCAGTGTCTCCAGAATCAGCCAAACAGATTCCAAGACTAGCTAGTTGATGAACCTCACGAGCTATTTCTTTCCTTTCTGGCTGCACGTCCGTCAAGCTGCCCATAGACTTACAGCTGAGTGCATCTGCTACTACATTGGATTTCCCAGGATGATATAGAATATGAACATCGTAGTCTTTCAATAATTCTAGCCACCTCCTCTGCCGCAAATTCATCTCCTTCTGCTTAAAAATGTACTGGAGGCTCTTGTGATCCATATAAATGTCAACATGAACCCCATATAGGTAGTGCCGCCATATTTTCAAAGCATGAACTACCGCTGCCAATTCCAGGTCATGAGTAGGATAATTCCTTTCGTGCTGTTTGAGCTGCCGGGAGGCATAAGCTATAACTTTTCCATGCTGCATTAATACACAAACTATCCCAACACCAGAGGCATCACAATAAATAGCATAACCGTCTGGTCCCTCAGGGAGAGTAAGAACTGGAGCTGTAGTCAACTTTTCTTTTAGCAACTGGAAGCTTCGTTCACAAGCATCAGTCCACTGGAAATTAGCTGCCTTATGAGTTAGCTTCGTTAACGGTGCTGCAATCGAAGCAAAATTCTCCACAAATATCCTATAATACCCCGCTAACCCCAGAAAACTACGTACCTCGGTAGGTGTCGTCGGTCTCGGCCAAGCCTTTACGACTTCAATTTTCTGTGTATCCACCCGAAGGCCATCAGCTCCAATGATATGCCCCAAAAATGCTACTGTAGTCAACCAGAATTCACATTTAGAGAATTTAGCATACAACTTCTGGTGTCGGAGTACCCTAAGTACCGCCCTCAGATGATCTACATGCTCCTCTTCCGATCGTGAATAAACCAGAATATCATCAATAAAGACAATCACGAACATGTCTAGGAACGGCTTGAATACCCGATTCATCAGGTCCATAAACGCTGCTGGGGCGTTAGTCAGCCCAAAAGACATCACCCTAAACTCGTAGTGCCCGTATCGGGTCCTGAATGCAGTCTTTGGAATATCTGCCTCTCTTATCCGCACCTGATGGTAGCCTGACCGCAGGTCTATCTTCGAGAAATACTTAGCACCCTGCAACTGGTCAAATAAGTCATCAATTCTAGGGAGGGGATATTTATTCTTTATTGTCACTTTGTTCAGCTGTCTATAATCAATACACATCCGTAGCGATCCATCTTTCTTCCTTACGAATAATACCGGTGCTCCCCAAGGTGATGTACTGGGTCTGATGAAGCCTTTCTCTAACAATTCTCTCAGTTGCTCCTTCAATTCTTTCAGTTCCGCGGGTTCCATTCTGGAAGGAGGAATGGATATAGGCTGAGTATCCGGCAGCACATCTATCGTGAACTCTATCTCCCGCTACGGTGGAAGACCTGGAAGTTCATCTAGAAATATATCTGGAAATTCATTGACTACCGGAACTGACTGAAGAGTGGGTGCCTCTACTTTCGTGTCATGCACACGAACCAGATGATAGATATACCCCTTCCTGATCATCTTCCTGGCCTTGAGGTACGAAATAAACTTACCCCTCGGCGATGCTGTGCTTCCTGTCCACTCTAAAATTGGTTCTCCTGGAAATTGGAAGAGAACTACCTTCTTCTGACAGTCGACGTTGGCATAACAATAAGCTAACCAATCCATACCCATAATAGCATCAAATTCAATCATGTCCAGCTCTATCAGATCCACTTTTGTGCAATGGTCACATACAACTACTGGACAATCTCTGTATACTTGCCTTGCTATACCAGAATCTCCTAGTGGTGTAGCTACCTCAAACGGTTCTATCGGTTCAGGTTTTATCCCAATTTTACTAGCAACCAGGGGGGAGACATATGATAAAGTGGAGCTTGGATCTATAAATGCATATACGTCTCGGGAGAAAATCAATAGTATACCTGTAACCACGTTTGGTGACGCCTCCTGGTCCTGTCGGTTGGGCAAGGCATATATGCGGTTCGCAAGACCGCTAGAACTGGGAGCTCCACCACGACCTCTACTGCGGCCTGCTGGTGTCGGCGCACCCTGCTCCGTAGGGCGCATGGCTGCAGAAGAGGAAGATGAACCCGCAACTGACCCAGTGGGCTAGGCTGGACCACCAGGACCACCCCCGAATGGACACTCCCTCATAACATGGCCTTGACGGCCGTAGGTAAAACAAGCACCTGTAACAACACGACATTCCCCGAAATGGGGTCTACCGCAACGAGAACACCGAGGCATGGGTGGCCTTGACTGACAGGAACCTCTGCTCGCCTGCGAACCCGAAGCCTTGGAACTCTGGCCTGCTCCTGAGTGCCTTGTACCGTCGAATCGTCTACCCGTGAACTGTAGAGGTGTGCTTCGGGCTGGCTGAGAAGGATATCTACTATACTACTGCTGAGGCTGCCCGCCTCGAAACTCCCCGAAATAACCAGCTGATCTAACCCTCTTGGGCTGGCCCCTATCACGATCTCTATCAGGCTGGCGCCCTCTGTGTCGATCCTCCACTAATGATCAAAAAAAAGAAATAAAGGGTTGCATAGGGCATCTACCTTCGTTGATGAGTATGACCAGGGATCCGGGTTTGCTAGAGATTATTACTGGTTATTGGGATAATGACAGAATGGTGTTCAGATTTGGAGAAATAGAGATGACTCCCACCTTAGAAGAAATTAGAGATGTCCTGGAAAGCGCGGGGAGCGCAAACAGATCCAAAAAGAAGTTAGCTCAAACTATCCTCATCCCTCACAAACCTACCCCAAAAGAAATCAAAGACATGTTTGCTGTCAACAATGCTGACTAGGCACAGGGGCCCACAATAGCCTTTAGGGAGCTTTATGGGAGGTGTTCGTCCAAACAGGAGTATGAAAACCACATCCTTGAGTTTTCTTCATTCCAATCTTGGGAAGCCAACCAAACACTAGCCTTCATTACTTGCCTGCTAGGAACAATGGTATTTCCACTAAATTCTTCTCTAGCCATAGACACTATGGTTGTCTTTGTTGCCCATTCTATCCGTAGAGTCGTTACAACAGACGGGCATACTAAGTACATTGATATCATCCCTATCATCTTATAAGACATATACCGAGCTTTAGAGAAGTGTCTCAACTGCTATTATTACTTCCAAGGTTGCAATCTCCTAGCTCAATGGTGGATCATTTAGATAAGAATGGTTCAACCTCCCGCCGAGTTCCGTCCCGGAGGGAAGATGATCTAAGCATCGCTACCGTACCTAGTGGGGTACAAGACAAAGTGGCATAGGCTCACATCTTTTCTAGAATAAGAGAAGAACACATTTGGTGGAGAGTTCCTGACTTCCATTGCAAGTCCGTTTGTGTTAAGAGCCGTAGACGTCCATATTTACCACTTGTGGGCATTAGGGGGATTAGACCCTACGCATCTTTGAGGGTACTTAGATAGTTCGGTATGAGACAGGTCATCCCAAATGTGGGAGATATGATAAAGTTTGTGGGAGACTACGAAGAGAGTCATATCGAGGGCATACAAGATGCTAGGAAAGATTGGAAGAATGTGATGAACGAAGACAAGTTAGACAAGGATCCAAGTAATGCAGGTCATGATGAAGATTACGATGAGCGGCTTGGAGCCGAGTTAGCAGGTACTGCAACTCCAGGTCCATACCTTTACAAATTTCCCATGGATAGGGAAGGCACGAAGGCAATTCATGTTAGAAGAAGGAAACGACAAGCAGAAGAAAGGGCAGAGAATCATCAAGCAAAAACAAAATATGATCAAAATGTAATTAAGAGTTTGATAGACGAGGTGGATGCCTCATTGACAAGTTTAGAATGGATTGATACTTTTTTAGGGGAGCCATAGATACAGGGACGTCATTGGCTGATGTTCAGAGGGGTCAGTGGATCGGAACAGCATTGATGCCAGGTCACATAGCCATTCAGACCGCCCTTTGAAAGGCTAAGAAGGCACGGACTGAGAGAGAGCAGATTTCGATACGGGGAGTGGACTTCTTTTGATATTATTATATTCATTTACTTTAAAGCCTTGTAATCCCACTTGGGAAAGATATTATTAATGAAAACCATTGGGATTTTTATTTTTGGGAAACAATAAATTTGTTTTACATATGGCACAATTTAATTCATGCGTTAGTAGCCTTGGAGTAACGAGGTATAGGAAAACGAATTCTATTGTCTAAATGCTTATTTAATATAACTGTTTTGTGTGAAAATCATATATATTATTTAACCACTTGATTGGTCCACATTCCTGACGCTACCTAAAAGAAAAACGAAGAAGACAACCCACAAAACTAATTTTGCTCCACTCTTAAAAGGTTAATTTGCTAATAGGAAATGGAGACTCCGGATAGCATGAGTGCAACTTCTCCTTACACCAATCTAGTCAGTGACGATGTGGACATGGAAGCAGCAAGTACGAAAAACCGACAGTGGGATGATAGCCTAGCCCTAGCTACTGCTAGAATGAAAGAAGTTATCCAAACCACTAGCGCAGCTAATGAGAAGATGAAAGAAGCTGAAACTCTTCTAGCTTATGTTGAGGAACTAACTAAGAAACACCCTGCCAATCGGGTAAAATGGGGAAAGGTGCCGAAAGCGCCACTTGGGAGTTATGGCTAACTCAGTCAATAAAAAAGGCTTGACCCCATACCCTATGGAGATGACGATTTGCTTATCCCAAATTTGAAGCAGGAAGTTTATGGAGACCTGAGCAAATCTCAGCTCGAGGAACATCCAGTTTCATGCACAATTGTTATCAAGGGCACAAAATTTCACTATTGGAGTGTGCCAGTAGAAATGTCCAAACGGGAACTCGTAGAGACTTTGGGGAGTTTTGGAGTGTATGTACAAAGCCCAAATCTGTTGCCACCGTGTGCTCCTTCCATGATCCACAAGCAATGCCTCTACCACCAAAGTCAGACAGGGCATAAAGTCAATGAGGGTGGAGCGCTAAAAAGGAAGCTGGTCCAATGAATTGACCAAGGGAGAATTAGCCAACTATGGGGACCTACGCTTTCTTGACCTATGACCAACAGAGAAATCATCCAGAAAGGATATCGATGGTTAGTTTCTAGAGAAGTTACTTCTCCAAGTTCGAGGAGTCATATACTAGGCTTCACTCCCTACTGTGTAGTGTGAAGAAGATAAGAGCAGTGCTGCAAACCTATCAGAGTCGCCTAGGACCTCCAAGAGAAAGAGTTTGCGTATTTCACCATGGTCGCCCTGGCCACGATATTGAAGAATGTGTGGATTTCAAGCTTGAATTGGAACGCCTTGTGAATGAGGGCCACGTTTGGATTGTCGTAAGAAGACGAGGATAGAAGATGAAGATGAGAAGACAATGAAAAGTTTCCTAGCGTGGTTGAGCAAATAATTCTAACTATCCCTTTGTTGCTTTCAATTAAGAGGAATATCACCTTCCCTTTAATGTAAACGGAACCACGACGACCTGATGTCCTATTGGGGATACGTGGGTAGCCTACAAAAGGCCTAGTCAAGGTAGAAAACTAAGTTTCGGGTAGCATAGAAAAACCTTTTCTGTGTATTCCTGAACTACGGATGAACCTGATTTCCCTTTGGTGGGATACTTAGGCAATCTATTTAAGACTCGGTCCTTTTATCATAAAAATTAAAACCCCTCTTAATACAGGATGCGTAGAAGCAAATCAACCACGAAGACCACTTACCAAAAAATCAATGTCCCTAAAAAACACAAAACGACCAAAATACCCTCAGAATGTAAATCAATTAAGAGTTGAAATAAGATATATGAATCTACGTACTATAAACGGCAAACAATGTGATATTTTATATTATGTGCCTAAACTAACACTAACTTGGGAGCCTTTGAGTTGTTTCCTCTTATAGACAGAGGTTAATTTGCTGGCACCAGTTACTCGATCAAAAGCTGCTGCAGCGTCCTTAAACCCTCTACAAGATGAAAACATGCCTGTGACTCCGCCACCAAACAACATCCAGAACAGAACTTCCTTAATCGAGGGTACCCCAACAGCTGACATAGCTGGAATGTCTTTGGAAGAGGCCGTTAACTTGCTAATAAGGCAATTAGCTGAAGCTAGAGAACAAGCAGCCTGCCTGAGGGCTGAAAAAGAAAGTGCTACTAATACTAAGGCTAGAAGGCCTGTACCCACTTTCCCAAATTTAGACTTACCAATCCCTGACCATTTCCCACAAACTCAGACTGGGGCTACTTTTCAAACTCCACTACGCTGAAGCACCACCCATGAGGGGAATTCCTCCCACTAGACACCAATTTTCCAAATCCTTGCTCATGCTACAGCCTCCCATAACCCAAATGCTTATCAAACTCCCCGGGCAGCGGGAATTCCTACAACCCGTCCCGTGCAACCAAATGTTACTTTTCAAGACCATATCACCCATATTGACTCCTCACCAAAACTGGAGAACATGGAAATGTTCTTTGAGGCTAGAATAGACAAAATCGAGAAAGAGATGGGGAAGAAAATCGTTGGACTAGAGCAGGGCTCTAAGAAGAAAGAGGGGCTGAGATACTCTTATTTGTGTATACATCCAGCCTTGGGTTTACCAGAAGGTTTCAAAATTCCCGAATTTGACCATTTCAATGGTTTGGGCAATCCCAGGGCCCACTTGAGAGCTTATTGCGACCAATTGGTCGAGAGTGGTGGAAACGAAGCTTTGCTCATGAGATTATTCAGTCGAAGTCAGTTAGGAATAGCTATGGAGTGGTTCATCTCACAAGACCTCAGTCAATGGAAGACATGGGAGGAGATGGCAAGTTCATTCATGGAGAGATTCTGTTTTAATGTGGAAAATGTGCCTGATCGCTTTTCATTGGAGAAAATCCGTCAGAAATCGACTGAAACCTATAGAGAATATGCTAGTCATCAGAGAGATGAGGCGGTGTGTGTGCTACAACCTATGACTAAAGCTGAGCTGGTAGATGCATTTATACGGTACCAAGAAGCTGATTGTTTTGACAAAATGATAACTATGAAAGGGAGCTCCTTTGCAGATTTAGTCGTCGTTGGGGAAGACATCGATGATGGCCTCAAGAACGGCAGGATTGTAAGTGTATTAAATAGAGCAGACGCGTTTGGTGCCACGAGTGGCAAAAAGAAGAAAGAAGATGTAGCTTATTTTTCTAGAGATACTAGCCCAAAAAGCCGAGGAAAAGAGATAACCCACAAAAATAATGACAACTACCAATCGCCTCTACCAACCAGCTATATAACCACTTCACCCCAATATAGCCCACTGTCTGTGTGCTAGGCACAACCTGGCTACCAAGCTCCACAACTAAATTACCAAATACCAGCACCCAGCAACCAAGCTCCACGACCAAATTATCAAATGCCAGCACCCAATAACCAATCTCCACAAAACCAAACTTTCCAAAACCAGCCTCCACCAGCAAACTATGAGGCACCCCAAAAGAAACCTCCAAGAGTTTTCACTCATTTACCAGAATCAAGAGCTAGTTTGTTTGCCAAACTATGAGATGCCGGTCGAATGAATGTTGTTCCACAAAAACCCGCTAACCCCAAAGATCGACGGTACAGGCCAAATTTCACTTGTGCATATCAGTTTAACCAAATTGGCCATACTACTGAATATTGCATAAACTTGAGGCACAAGCTACAATATATGATTGACAATCATGAGCTTATCCTAGAGCGAACACCCCCAAATGTGGACACAAATCCTCTCCCGAAGCATGGAGGGAATAAAATTCATATGATAGAAAGAGGTGACGAATGGGAAGAGAGTCCTGCGATCATTTGTCCAGATATTGAAATATTGGAAAGCACTGTTGCCTCGTTGTCCTTACAAGAGCGAAAGGAAGTGTTAGGCCCCGTGACAAGGAAATCTGAGATGTCCTAATCATTTGTTGTAGTCAAGAAAGAGCCATTCATGCTCAAATATCCCTCAACAATCATTCGAATTCAAAACGGGCCCTTTGTACTCAAAACATCGGGGCCAGCTGAGAAAACACTTTTTGTGATCAAACCACTGCACCCGATGATGGTCAACAAAGGAAAAGAGGTAGCCGTTGTGGTTCATGGTATGACCAGGTCTGGAAGGTGTTACGCTCTATAAGATCCTGTACCCGAAGCACCACGTCGCGAAAATCCTCATAAAAGACCAATCACTAAAGGTAAAGCTGAAAACTTTTGGAGGCAAATGCCAGTCAAGGATTATTCGATTGTTGAGCACTTGCATAAGACTCCTGCCAGGATATTAGTAATGTCATTATTACTCAGTTCATCTCAACATCGCTTAGCCTTAATAAAAGCTGTGGATGAAATCCAAGTACCCGCCGA
This sequence comes from Lycium barbarum, assembly GCF_019175385.1. NCBI lineage: Eukaryota > Viridiplantae > Streptophyta > Magnoliopsida > Solanales > Solanaceae > Lycium > Lycium barbarum. Next base: position 48,234,560 of record NC_083348.1, on the reverse strand, counting down.
CACTACAAGTGAAACATTGTCCGAGATTGTAGGGTATGTCGTACGAGGGCATAGGCTATCATTTTCTGACAATGAATTACCAAGAGAGGATAAGACCCACAACAAGGCCTTACACATAATAATCAAATACCGCAATATATCCCTTAAGTGCTGATTGATGGAGGAGGTGGGTTGAATGTATGCACTGTGATGACTTTGAAACAGCTCGGATATGATGCTGGAAAAATCTGCCAGAGTCGAACAAATGTAAAAGCTTATGATGGCACAACCAGTGACCCAATTGGAGAAATAGATCTGCACATACAAATGGGTTCCGCAGAGTTCATCGTGGAGTTCATTATCATAGATATTAAAACAAGCTATAACCTATTATTGGGATGACCTTGGTTGCACACCGCTGGGGTTGTAGCGTCTTCATTGCATCAGGCTCTCAAATTCATCTGGGATGATCAAGAAGTCGTGATTCACGGTGAAGGAAGTATCCATAACTATCCGGACAATTCAGTACCGGCCATAGGAAAATCGCTAAGCGATACTGATTTTCACACCATTGAATTAGCCATGTTTCATCACACGGGGGATGATGAGGATATCCCTATTCTACCGGTGTACAAAATGGTTGCCACGACTATGATAAGAAATGGGTTTGAGCTCAGGAAAGGCCAGGGGAGGAATTTACAAGGAATTAAAAAACCAGCGACTATAAAAAATGGGAAATATCGATTTGGGGTTGGATACAAGTTGTGTGGGGCAGAAGAAGAAGAAGAAGAAGAAGAAGAAGAAGAAGAAGAAGAACATGGACCAAGAGTTCCTGTTAAAACGAGAAAGCCATTTCCTCATCTATATTAGTCCTTCACCGCGTGCTCATCGAGTCACAATAGCGAAGATCCAGAAGAGGGTTTAAGGACGTTGTTTTGGGAAGAGGAATGCGCAGCTATCATTGAAGAATGCTTTGAAGCACATGAGATTCATCGTGCTGGGCCAGGAGAAATTTTAGTAGGATGGACTTCTACCCCATTGTTCACATTGTGGTAGAAAGAATGCTCACTTTCAGAAAAAACGTGAAAGTCAGCTTTGAGGCCCGGCTTGTCGCCTTTTCATGCTTTTACATTTCCTTATTACGTGTTGTTTAATAATGGAAATGGATCGATGTTCCATTCCGTGTCTAGACCACAGTTTGTATCACTCTTTTAAAATTTCAATGAAATCGCCTCAAAGTTTGCAATAAGACAAATTGTTTTACTTACATACACATATATAAATACATAATTGAGATTGCTTTTATATGATTGATAATTGTGTTATTTTGCTTTACAGTAATAACACAGAAGCCACAAATAATGTCATGACATGTTACGAAACAAGTAAGAACGATGACGAACAAAACAAAGATCAAGAAGAAGAGATAACTGAACTAGAAGGGTTGTTAAACGTCAAAGAGGAGTATGAAAATAGACCGACACCAAACCTAGAGGAAACGGAGTCAATTCATTTAGGAAACAAGGAAATGGTTCGAGAAACTAGGATAAGTGTACATTTGACAGAACCTGAGAAAGAAGGGTATCGAATTCTGCTGAAAGAGTATGAAAATGTTTTTGATGGGTCATACGCCGAGTATGAAGATGTTTTTGCTGGGTCATACGCCGATATACCGGGTTTGAGTACATATATTGTCCCTTATAGGTTACCAATTATAGAGGGATTCGCCCCAGTAAAGCAAAAAATCAAACAGCGTAAGCCCGATGTCAGCATTAGAACAAAGAAGAATTCGAGAAACAGATTCAGTTGGGAGTTATGGAAGTGACACCCTACCTGATATGGCTAGCAAACATAGTCCCGGTATCAAAGAAGGATGGGAAAATAAGGATCTGTGTGGACTATCGTGATCTTAACCGTGCTAGTCCAAAGGATAATTTCCCACTCCCTAACATTCACATACTTATTGACAATTGCACCAAGCATGAGATGAAGTCTTTTGTAGACTGTTACGCGGGCTACTATCAGATACTAATGGATAAGGAAGATGCTCAGAAAATGTCCTTCATCACACCATGGGAAGTATATCACTACCGAGTAATGCCTTTTGGGCTCAAGAATGCTGGTGCTATCTACATGAGGGCGATGACCACCATTTTTCATGATACGATGCATAGAGAGATCGAGGTGAATGTGGAAGACGTCGTCATCAAGTCCCGAGTGGGTGATGATCATCTCGAGCATTTGAGAAAATTCTTCGACAGACTCCGCAAGTACGATTTGAAGTTGAAGCCTACAAAATGCGCATTTGGAGTGCCTGTCGGGAAGTTGCTATGATTCATAGTCAGTCGTCATGGTATTGAGTTGGATCCCACAAAGATCAAAGAAATCCAAGAACTCCCACCATCAACAATAAAGAAAGAGGGCATGAGTTTCCTAGGAAGGTTGAATTACATTGGACGCTTCATTGCCCAGTCCACAGTAATTATAGAACCAATTCTCAAACTCTTCAAGAAAGATGCTCCAACTAAATAAACAGAATATTGTTAGAAAGCTTTCGACACAATCAAAAGATACTTGTCAAATCCACCGGTTTTGGTCCCACCAATGCCGGGAAGCCTTTTACTACTATATATGTCAGTATCAGAAAATGCTTTTGGGCACATGTTGGCGCAAAATGACGAAATAGGAAAGAAAGAGAGAGCCATCTATTATATATCAGTAAGACGTTCACACCCTGTGAATCCAGATATTCCTTGGTACAAACGATGTGTTGCGCTCTAACATGGGTGTATCAGAAGTTAAGACATTATATGGCTGCCTACACGACTCATTTAATCTCAAGAATGGACCCCCTAAGGTACATATTTCGCCAACCTATGCCGATAGGGAAGCTGGCCAAATGAAAATGATATTGAGTGAGTTCGACATCCAATACATTGCACAGAAAGCAGTTAAGGGACAAGCATTAACAGATTTAATGGCAGGAAGTCCGGTGGATGACAACCCCTTACTTTCGTGGACTTACTTCCCGGATGAAAAAGTGATGACAATTGAGGGTGAAAAAAATAAAGATGAATTAGGCTGGAAAGTATACTTTGATGGAGCAGTCAACTTTAAAGGATCAGGAATTAGAGCCGTTTTGGTTTCGGACTCAGGCCAATATTATCCAGTGGCCGCCAAGTTGAACATCAGCTACACCAACAACATTGCTGAATACGAAGCTTGCATCTTAGGTCTTCGTTTAGCTCTTGAAATGGATATGCAGAATCTTCAGGTAATTGGCGACTCGAATTTGTTGATTCATCAGGTTCAAGGAGAATGGGCCACCAAAAATGAGAAGATCATACCATATGTTGGACTTGTACAAAGACTGGCGGATCGATTCCAAGAAGTCAAGTTAAAAAATATACCAAGAACCCAGAATGAGTTTGTCAATGCATTGGTGACAATAGCGTCCACGATTCAGCATCCTGATAGTAAGTACATTGATCATGTCAGAGTCTAAATCAGAGATCAACCAGCTCACTGTGCTTTTGTAGAAGCCGAGATTGATTGAAAACCTTGTTACGTTGACAATTAAATGTATTTGGAGAAAGGAGAATATCCTGAAGGAATCACCATCAATCAGAAGAAGACTATGAGGAAGTTGGCAAATGGTTTCTTCCTCAATAAGAATGTTCTGTATAAAAGGACCCCAAATTTGGGTTTGCTCAGATGTCTTGACTCTGTTGAAGACACAAGGTTGACTAAAGATGTACATGTTGGAATCTGCGGGCCTCATCTGAACGGGTTTGTACTAGCAAAGAAGATTTTAAGGACAGGTTATTACTGGATGACTTTGGAGAACGATTGTAGCAAATTTGTCCAAAAATGCCACAAGTGTCAGATTCATGGAGACTTGATAAAAGTCTCTCCAATAGAACTGAATGTTATGACATCGCCTTGGCCATTCGCCGCTTGGGGCATGGATGTCATAGGACCGATTGAGCCGGTTGCGTCAAACAAGCACCGTTTTATTTTGGTCGCCATAGACTACATCACCAAGTGGGTCGAAGTAGCATCTTATGCGCCAGTAACAAAGAAAGTAGTATCGGATTTTGTGCGCAACAATATCATATGCCGATTTGGAATACCAGAATCGATCATAACAGACAATGGGGCTAATTTGAATAGCCACCTGATGAAAGAAATATGTGCCCAATTTCGAATCACTCACCGGAATTCGATTGTATACCGGCCACAAATGAATGGAGTTGTAGAAGCCGCCAACAAAAACATCAAGAAGATCCTCAGGAAGATGATTGATAACTACAAAGATTGGCATGAACAATTGTCATATGCATTACTGGGATACTGCATAACCGGCAGAACTTCAATCGGAGCCACTCCATATCTGCTGGGCTATGGAACTGAGGCATTGATACCAGCCAAAGTAGAAATCCCTTCCCTTCGAATCAGGCAAGAATTAGAATTGGACAACGCAAAATGGATCTGCAAAAGGCATGAGCAACTAGCTTTGATAGATGAAAAGAGGATGATCGCCGTTTGCCATGGTCAGTTGTACCAACAAAGAATGGCGCGAGCCTTCAACAAACATGTGACGACTAGACTTTTCTAAGTACGGCAATTAGTGGTCAAGTGGATATTCCCAAATCAAGAAGAATACAAAGGGAAGTTCGCACCAAACTGGCAAGGGCCTTATATGGTGCAAAAGGTGTTATCGGGATGAGCACTTGTCCTCACTAAAATGGATGGCCAAGAGTGGCCAAGAGCAATAAATTCAGATGCCATCAAGAGATACTATGTTTGAGAAAAAAGACGGCTACAGAGATTCATAGCTTTTGTAGTTTTATTCTGCTTTTAATTGCATTTCCTTGTAAGTTTGCATTTTTAGAAAAAACAAATCCAAAATTATGTACGAACTATGCAAGGACCTGATTCCCTATACTTATAAAGGGATAAGTAGGCACTTCTCCAAGCTCGATTGTTTTAACACAAAAAACCAAAATTATGTATTTCGAACTACGTTATGACCTGATTCCCATTTGGGATACGTAGGCGCTCTTTTGAGCTCGGTCTCACCAATAAATCCCAATATACTTATCCCGAACTGCGTTATGACCTGATTCCCATTTGCGCTACGTAGGCGCTCTTTTGAGTTCTGTCTCACCAATAAATCCTGATATACTTATCCCAAACTAAGTTATGACCCGATTCCCATTTGGGATACGTAGGCGCTCTCCTGAGCTCGGTCGTTCCAAACAAAATTCCCAATAAACCCTAAGAAACCTCAGAGATGCTTTGGCAAAAGAAAGACAAAGACAACCCTACAAGGAAATCGGGGCACAATATTTTAGAAGACCTTAAAAATTCTTTTGATATACCAGTTCAAAGGAACGAACTGATTACAACTTCTACACTTGGGCAGGATTTTTTAGAAGGATCTCAAAAATTCCTTCGACACAATAAAATCAAGAATCAACAAGTACACTCGTACGCTGGGGTAGAATTTTTGAGAGGGTCTCAAAAATTCCTTCGACGGGGTGAAATTCATGTTGGTACGAAAATGTATATAAGCTGGGGAATTTTTTTCGTAAAGGATTCAAAAATTTTAGTACGAGTCAAGCTCAACACAAAAAAGAGTGATAGAAGACCTCGTTCGGGCAACCAATGTCATGACATTAAAAAGGCTGTGTATAGAATATATCCTTTTCAAAATTACTATCACCAGGAAATTTAGCACTTACCGAAAATATACGCCTTCCAAAATATAAGCTTGCTGTTTTCAAAACAATCATCCAAAATTTCTTGTAATGACCCTTCCGATCGTTATGAAAATTGTAGGATCACCCCACCAAATAGAACCTTCCCAACGGTAGAATGAGCCAGTAAGAACTCGATTTTGTAAGCTTACGAGCTGAAACTTGACTTGCTTGTGATGTTGTTTAATTTTGATTGAGTCCGTCAGGGGGTGACGTAGGAAATTAGAACTCCATTGGGAATTCCGAGGCCATGGGTGGATTCGTATGATGTTTTTATGTGTGCATATTTTGTTTATGTTTGCGAGTTTTCAGATGAAATGTGGAGTGAAAGGGGGGAAAAATGGACCAAAGTCGAGCTCACTGCCCAAAAGGCACCGCTGCGGCGGTGGGAGTACCGCTGTAGCGACGGGTTGACCGCTCCCCGTCGCCAGCCATTTCTCGTGTGGCCGCTGTGGCGGGCTGTGGCTCGCTACAGCGATGCCTCTATAGCGGTGAGCGGACTTTGTTGGGTCCGTTACAACGATCACTTTGCCGCTATAGCGGGATCGCTGCAGTGGTGAAACGACCGCCGCAGCAATCGACCGGGGGACAGAACCCGTGTTTTAAAGGCTCAGTCTCATAATTTTATTCATAATACCCCAACACAGTTCCGCACAAGCACCTAGGGTGAATGTTCAAGCAAGGGCAAGAAAACTCTTGAGAGGTAAGTTTCATTTATTCTTTCCAACCATTCTGTATCATTTTCATGATTATCATCACTCTTGTGGTCTTCAATGGTGGAATTGCAATAGAAGCCCTACAAATTGTTAAACCTTCTAAACTTTATGGGTTATAGTTATTATCACTTATTTATAATTTAAAGGCTTGGGTTAATTTCTTTTAATCATGAATTGAATTCTTAGAGCTATAAACTAAGTGAATTGAGACCTAGGGTTCTATAAAAATGGCATCTTGACCATGGAAATTGCTTGTAGTGGGAATGTTGACATAATATTGTTATAATTTGGTGATTAGTGACTACTAAGGCCATTGATAGGTTGCTTTGCACCAAGAAAATCATTCACACATTGGAATGGGGTAAAGGGAAGGGTATTCTTGCATTGGTACTTGTGATTTGAGATAATGTGACTCATTGAGCCTTCCATTTCGAGACTTTGAGCGTTCTGAGGCTTTAAGGAAAGGAAAAGTTGTAGCGGAGTGACTTCCGTTGTTCCAGCTCTACGTTTGAGGTAGGTTACAGTCTACTTGAGTTAGACTTTGGTTAGTTGATTGTATGCTCTATGAATTCTTTAGGAGAAAGCATGTCTAGTTTTCATGCATGATATTGTGAGGTTGAATTCCTATGTGAATGTGACTAAGTGATTGTCTAGGCTTCGTGCCACTATTTGTTACGCTTCGGAAATTTTTCCGTTAGCATACAGTGAATAGACTAACAAAGGACATAGTGTGTGCGATGTTTTGATGAGTGATGACGTCCCTTAGATTGGTATTGAAGTGTTCAATAATGGTTAAGAAGGTTCCATAAGGATCGGGGATCAAACGAAGCAATAAGAATAAGATTCAGTGAACTGGTGAATTATACGGTCGATTATACGGACCGTATAATGGTTTTACGGCCGTATAATGAGCTGTATAAGTGTCACAGAATGAAGTGGTGGAAAGGTGAGTTTTACAGTATATTAAACGGACTGTATAAAATTATACGCCCCGTAAAATGAACCGTCAAATTGACCCAGAGATGGGAAGTCACTGGAGCAGTTTTACGGTCGACTATACGGACCGTAAAAATTTATACGGTCCGTATAATGGACCGTATAATGGCATCGGGACAGATTTCAACTTTATAAAATAATGATCCAAGTTCATTTTATTCAATTCTCCTTCTCACTCCACGACCCAATCTCTCTCTAGAACATTCCAAACTCTTCCAAAACAAGAATCCAAGTGATGAATTAAGATCAACTCCATCAATCCACCAAAACCTAGTGTAAGAAACACATCAAAGGATCATTTAAGTCAAGAAATTCCATAGAAGGTGGGACTAGGGTTTTGTGCAAGTGAAGCATTTCAACTCAAGACTTGTCCAACTATCATCTAAGGTAAGTTTCATGACTTTATCATGTTGTTTAAGGTATTAGAAGACTAAGACGCTTGAATTGTAGGAAGACATGGGAAATGAGTCTTGAATGGGTGAATAGTGTAAGTGGTTGAATGATAGTTGGATTAAATGATGAATATTGATGTGTTGTGATTATGAATACGTTATAAATGATGTTTATAGCATGGAACAAGTACTAAATACGCGAAACCACAAAAATGAGTTATAAGGATAAATGCGGAAAAATTGGAGGAAAATGGTGGAATGTGATAAACGTATATATTTGATGGTTGTTGATTGTAATATTGTGGATGTTATTGTGAACGTTGGGAGTTGATATAGACTATGGGAAAAGTAGTATAAATAAAGGATGTGCTGCCAAATTTTCTCTAGAAATAGTGACGCGTTTCCTTGAGTCGACTAACTAAAGTGAATACGGATTCTCTCGTGAAGGTAGCGACGTGACGTTAAAGGGGAGCAAGTGAACGATAGCTTAGCCAAACAACAAGGTATGTGAGGCTAGTCCTTTCTTTCTAATGGCATGAGTCCTATAGCATAAGTTCCTTTCGTCTTCATGAGCTCCTATATTCCGGAAAAGCTAAAAGTCGATATCCATAAATGCCTATATAAGATAAGAGATATGATATGATGATGCCATATTGATAATGATGTTATTTATTGCTTACACTCACCTTATGTACTAATTCCTTCAAGGTGAGGAAGAATGTCAATAATTGATCCGTAATGAAATCGAGGGATCACGACCTTACGTCACCCCGATAGAGTATAGTTGATCTTGAGCCTTATGCATGTATTATGATAAGTATATTATTACAAGTATTTTATGATAAGCATGTCATGATCATATTACACCGCGCCTAGTTGGCCGGACAGTTACCGCTAAGGCGGGCAGCTATACGGATACACCATGACCTTTTGGCATGGGCAGACACCACTAGTGGACGGTATGAGATGGTACCCCGGATGCGGGCTATTGTTATTGATTATCACACCGTTCGGATATGGACGGGCAGCTTGCATATCATATATACATGAGATGATGATGAGTATGAGTAAGACAGCATGCATTACTTCTCTTATGATTGTCATTCAGATCCAGATGTTTTATATTGACGTTCTCATCATATTATTGTTGTATTTCTTCATTGTTTATGCCTCTCATACTCAGTACAATATTTGTACTGACGTCCGTTTTCTTTGGACGTTGTGTTCATGCCCACAGGTAGACAGGGAGGTGAGCTCGGTCCAGATCCTTAGTACCTATCACCCGATTGAGAGCACTCCATTGCTCGGAGGTGCTTATGTTTAATTTTTTTGATATGTATATACATATTTTAGGCACGACGGAGCCTTGTTCCATCTATGTATACAGTATGTATTTAGAGGCTCGTAGATACGCAATGTGGGTTAGATGGTCTTACAAGATGTTATTGCATGTATATATTATTTTGATGGCCGAGAGGAAAGTGTATATAAAGCAATTATGTTTCCATATAAATTATGATTTCTCTACGATTGTGTAAAAAGTTGATAAAAAGGGCATTAAATGAGTAAGATGAGTAGTAGACCAAGCGTTGCTCGGTGGCTAGCTCCGGGTACCCGTCACGGCCCCTAGCTGGGTCGTGACAGAAGTGGTATCAGAGCAGTTCGTCCTATGAAGTGTCTACGAGCCGTGTCTAGTAGAGTCATTTTTATGGTGTGTTGCGCGCCACATCAATAAACAAGAGGCTACAGGGCATTTCGGAAAAATGACCATCTTTCTTCTTAAGATATCGTGCGATAGAGCCATGTATAAGTTCTTATCCTTCCTAATAGTGTGTTGTGATTTCAGAAAATGCCGCCAATGGGAAAAGATACCGCCGCCCAGAAGGGCAAGACTACGGCAAAAAGACGGGCAGAACGAGAGCTTCAGATGAATTTAGGGGAAGGTGAATCGCAAAATGAGGCATCGCCCGATGTAGAAGAGCAAGGAGGAGCCTCAACTCCGATCCCTCCAGCGGGTGCTTCGGGTCAACAAGTGACCGAGACCATACATTTATTGACACAATTGGTTGCCGCTCAGGCACAACAACAGAATGCGGGCCTAAGTGATCGTTCAGCTAGTACGAGAGCCCGTGATTTTATGACCTTAAATCCCTCGGAATTCTTTGGGTCAAAGCTGGATAAAGATCCGCAAAACTTTATTGATGAAATGTTGAGGACCTTAAAGATTATTCATGCCTCCGAGATCGAATCCGTGGAGTTGGCCTCTTATAGACTCCGCGATGTGGCGGTATTATGGTATAACAATTGGATGGCATCAAGAGGAGAGAATGTGCCTTCTCCGGTATGGTAAGAGTTCGTGGATGCCTTTATTCGTCACTATTTGCCACCCGAAGTCCGCCGAGCTAGAGCGGACAGGTTTTTGAATCCAAAACAAGGGAGCATGAGTGCCCGAGAGTATAGTATGAAGTTCAATTCATTGGCTAGATATGCTCCAACCATGGTAGTCGATATGGGAGACCGGGTCCATAGATTCATGAGTGGTTTGGGGCCACATCTATTTAGATATTGTTTGACGGCCTCTTTACAAAAAGGGATGGATATTTCCCGAATACAAACCCATGCTCAGAACCTCGAGGAATGACAACAGCCGCAAAGAAGTGATCGTGATAATGATCGACGACAAGGTAAGAGGGCTAGATCTATGGGAGCGAGCAGTGAATATAGAGGGGGACCGAGACAGATGCATTCTAGGAACTCAGGTCAGTCAGCGACCAGTGCGCCTCCCAGATTCTCAGACAGGAGGTTTGATCGTTCTTTTCAGTCAGGACAGGGCCAGAGTTCGAGGGCCTCAGATTCTCAGTTTAGGGGAGATTTTAGTCAGCGGAGACCTCCAGTACCGCGGTGTAGTCAGTGCGATAGATTGCATTCCGGACAGTGCCATCAGGGTTTGGATGCTTGCTATGCCGTCAGGTTGTCCATATGATGAAAGACTGCCTGTCAGCGAGTGATAGGGTTGGGACTCAGCCCACAGGTTCAGCGGCAGGTTCTTCTTCGGTACGCCCGATAGTACAGATTCCCCAGACTTCAGTCGGTATAGGTGGAGGTAGAGGGGGGCATCTACTTCAGGTGCTGTTCAGCCCCGCGTATATGCTTTAGCTGGGCGACAGGATCTTGAGTCCTCCCCAGATGTTGGCACAGGTACATTGACTATATTTTTCCGTGACGTATATGCTCTGATCGATCCGGGTTCTACTTTCTCAAATATTACTCCGTACGTTGCTGATTGTATTGGGGTGGGACCCGAGCCAATTAAACCTTTCGAGGTATTTACTCCGGTTGGCGATCCCGTAATAGCAAGACAAGTATATAAGAATTGTGTAGTTATCATATGTGATCGTCAGACAAAAGCTGATTTAATTGAACTGGAAATGATAGATTTTGATGTGATCATGGGGATGGATTGGTTGGCATCATGTTACGCTAATGTTTGTTGCTGGACAAAAGTGGTTCGCTTCCAATATCTGGGAGAGCCCGTGCTTGAGTGGAAGGGTAATACAACTTCTCCAAAAGGTAGGTTTATTTCCTACCTTAAGGCAAGAAAGATAATAGCCAAGGGCTACATTTACCATTTAGTTCGAGCTCATGACACCGAGGCAAGGCCACCAGCTTTTCAATTAGTTCCAGTAGTAAATGAATTCCCAGATGTGTTTCCAGATGAACTTCCAGGTCTTCCTCCAGAAAGGGAAATTGATTTTGCTATCGATGTGTTGCCGGACACCATGCCTATTTCTATTCCTCCTTATCGAATGGCTCCGGTAGAATTGAAAGAGCTGAAGGCACAGTTGCAAGACTTGCTCAAGAAGGGTTTCATTAGGCCCAGTTCATCACCATGGGGAGAACCGGTCTTGTTCGTGAGAAAGAAAGACGGGTCGCTACGAATGTGTATTGACTATAGGCAGTTGAACAAAGTGACAGTGAAGAACATATATCCTCTTCCAAGGATTGATGACTTATTCGATCAACTGCAGGGTGCCAAATGGTTTTCCAAAATAGATCTAAGGTCGGGTTATCACCAAGTGAGAGTTAGAAAAGCGGATATTCCCAAAACAGCCTTTAGAACAAGATATGGACACTATGAATTCCGAGTAATGTCATTTGGGTTGACTAATGCCCCGGCGGTGTTCATGAATTTAATGAATAACGTGTTTAGGCCATTTTTGGATCTCTTCGTGATAGTGTTTATTGATGATGTTTTGGTGTACTCTCGCACAGAATCGGAACATGCAGATCACTTGAGGATCGTTCTTGGCATTCTTCGAGCCCGAGAATTATATGCGAAATTTTCAAAGTGCGAGTTTTGGCTAAATTCTGTGACATTTCTGGGTCATGTTATTTCAGATGATGGCATTCGAGTCGACACTCAGAAAATTGAAGTGGTGAAGACTTGGTCAAGGCCTACAACACCCACGGAAGTTCGCAGTTTTGTTGGACTGGCAGGCTATGATAGAAGATTTGTAGAGGGATTTTCATCTATTTCAGCTCCATTGACGAAACTAACTCAGAAGTCACCTAAATTTCAGTGGAGTGATGCTTGCGAGCGTAGTTTCCAAGAGTTGAAAGATAGACTAACCTCGGCTCCAGTTTTAACACTTCCAGAAGGGTCAGATTGCTATGTTGTATATTCTGACGCTTCCGGTGTCGGATTAGGATACGTATTGATGCAACATGGCAAAGTTATTGCATATGCTTCGAGACAATTGCGGAAACGTGAAAGGAATTCTCCAACTCATGATCTCGAATTGGCTGCGGTTATTCATGCCTTAAAGATGTGGAGACATTATTTGTATGGTGTGCACGTTGATATCTATACACATCACAAAAGTCTTCAATATATTTTCAAGCAAAAGGAGTTAAACTTGCAGCAGAGGCGGTGGTTAGAATTGTTAAAAGATTATGATGTGAATATTTTATACCACCCCAGAAAGGAAAATGTAGTAGCGGACGCGCTTAGCCGCCGATCAATGGGTAGCTTATATGAAGTTTCCCCAGGAAAGAAAGAGATGGCTCGTGAGCTCCACCAACTAGCTAATCTTGGAGTACGTGTAATGGGTTCGGGTGATGCAGGGGTCAGCATTAATGATCCCACAGTTCCCTCTCTGAACACAGAAGTGAAAGAACGACAATACGAAGACCCTCAATTGCGTCATTACAGAGACATATCTCATGAGAAAGAGAAGTCTTCATTTGAAGTTGCTATGGATGGGGTTCTTAGGTACCGAAGCAGATTATGTCTGTCGAATATGGCGGAATTGCGCCGTCGAATATTAGGGGAAGCCCATTATTCCCGATATTCTATCCATCCAGGTGCAACCAAGATGTATCATTATCTAAAATTGCTCTATTGGTGGGATGGCATGAAACGAGGCATAGCAGAATTTGTAGTGTAGTGCCCGAATTGCCAACAAGTAAAAGCAGAACATAAAAAGCCAGGAGGCTTATTTCAAGCAATAGAAATACCTACTTGGAAATGGGAAGTGATCAACATGAATTTTATTGTGGGATTACCCCGTTCACGAGGGAAGTATGATTCTATATGGGTGATCGTGGATAGATTGACAAAAGCAGCCCATTTTCTCCCAGTTAAGACTACATACGCAGCCGAAGATTATGCGAGGCTATATCTCAAGAAAATTGTGCGACTTCATGGTATTCCATTGTCTATTATTACCGATAGAGGGTCACAATTCACCGCCAAGTTTTGGAAGTCCTTTCAGGAAGGTCTCGGCACTCAAGTGAAATTTAGCACGGCATTCCATCCTCAAACTGATGGACAAGCCGAGCGTACTATTCAGACCTTAGAAGATATGCTGCGAGCATGTGTGCTGGATTTCGATGGAAGTTGGGATGATCACTTACCGCTAATTGAATTTGCGTATAACAATAGCTATCATTCCAGCATTCAAATGGCTCCGTACGAGGCTTTATATGGAAGGAAGTGTAGATCTCCAATTGCATGGTCTGAAACAGGAAAAGCTCAATTGATAGGCCCCGAATTGATTCAACAAGCAGTGGAAAAAGTTAAGGTGATCAGAGATCGATTGCTAACAGCCCAAAGCCGCCAAAAGTCTTATGCAGACAACCACTAACGAAACTTGGAATTTCAAGTTGGCGATTGGGTGTTTCTAAAGGTATCACCGATGAAGGGGGTGATGAGATTTGGAAAGAAAGGGAAGTTAATCCCTAGATACATCGGACCTTACGAGATCGTTAGTAAAGTGGGCCAGGTCGCCTATGAATTGAATTTGCCTTTGGAGTTTGAATCGGTCCATCAAGTATTCCATGTTTTGATGCTTCGCAAGTGTATCAGAGATCCCACGAAGATTTTCCCGATAGAGGATGTGCAAGTGACAGAGAAGCTAACATACGAAGAAGTGCCTATTGCTATTCTAGATAGGCAAGTGCGAAGGCTTCGGAATAAAGAGGTGGCATCAGTCAAAGTTCTATGGAGGAACAACAATCGGGAAGAAATGACTTGGGAAGCGGAAGAGAAGATGAGATCCAAGTACCCCCATTTGTTCCAACCCCCAGAAGAGATTCAAGATGAAATGTTGATGAGATGAGGTATGTATGCCTTATTTTTATGCTTTTGGTTGTGTGTGGCCATAGATGTGTTGATATTGTGATGTAGCCCCGTGAGGCGATGATATTATGGGTTGTTGTGACAGGTTGGTAGTGCATGATTACAGGGGAAACTCTAGCGAAAGTTTCATAAAATCCCGAGTGTCAAACATTCGAGGAAGAATGTTCCAAAAGGGGGGGAGAATGTTACGCTTCGGAAATTTTTCCGTTAGCATACACTGAATAGGCTAACAAAGGACATAGCGTGTGCGATGTTTTGATGAGTGATAACGTCCCTTAGATTGGTATTGAAGTGTTGAATAATGGTTAAGAACGTTCCATAAGGATCGGGGATCAACCGAAGCAATAAGAATAAGATTTAGTGAACTAGTGAATTATACGGTCGATTATACGGACCGTATAATGGTTTTACGGCCGTATAATGAGCCGTATAAGTGTCACAGAATGAAGTGGTGGAAAGGTGAGTTTTACGGTATATTATACGGACCGTATAAAATTATACGGCCCGTAAAATGAACCGTAAAAT
This sequence comes from Lycium barbarum, assembly GCF_019175385.1. NCBI lineage: Eukaryota > Viridiplantae > Streptophyta > Magnoliopsida > Solanales > Solanaceae > Lycium > Lycium barbarum. The sequence goes on along the minus strand of NC_083348.1, from coordinate 48,219,550 downwards.
TGACACAGAGAAGGGAAGTCACTGGAGCAGTTTTACGGTCGATTATACGGACCGTAAAAATTTATACGGTCCGTATAATTGACCGTATAATGGCATCGGGACAGATTTCAACTTTATAAAATAATGATCCAAGTTCATTTTATTCAATTCTCCTTCTCACTCCACGACCCAATCTATCTCTAGAACATTCCAAACTCTTCCAAAACAAAAATCCAAGTAAATAATTAAGATCAACTTCATCAATCCCCCAAAACCTAGTGTAAGAAACACATCAAAGGATCATTTAAGTCAAGAAATTCCATAGAAGGTGGGACTAGGGTTTTGTGCAAGTGAAGCATTTCAACTCAAGACTTGTCCAACTATCATCTAAGGTAAGTTTCTTAACTTTATCATGTTGGTTAAGGTATTAGAAGACTAAGACGCTTGAATTGTAGGAAGACATGGGAAATGGGTCTTGAATGGGTGAATAGTGTAAGTGGTTGAATGATAGTTGGATTAAATGATGAATATTGATGTGTTGTGATTATGAATATGTTATAAATGATGTTTATAGCATGAAACAAGTATTAAATACGCGAAACCACAAAAATGAGTTATAAGGATAAATGCGAAAAAATTGGAGGAAAATGGTGGAATGTGACAAACGTATATAAATGATGGTTGTTGATTGTAATATTGTGGATGTTATTGTGAACGTTGGGAGTTGATATAGACTATGGGAAAAGTAGTATAAATAAAGGAAGTGCTACCAAATTTTCTCTAGAAATAGTGACGCGTTTCCTTAAGTCGACTAACTAATGTGAATACGGATTCTCTCGTGAAGGTAGCGACATGACATTAAAGGGGAGCAAGTGAACGATAGCTTAGCTAAATGACAAGTTATGTGAGGCTAGTCCTTTCGTTCTAATGGCATGAGTCCTATAGCATAAGTTCCTTTCCTCTTCATGAGCTCCTATATTCCGGAAAAGCTAAAAGTCGATATCCATAAATGACTATATAAGATAAGAGATATGATATGATGATGCCATATTGATAATGATGTTATTTATTGCTTACACTCACCTTATGTACTAATTCCTTCAAGGTGAGGCAGAATGTTAATAATTGCTCCATAATGAAATCTGGGGATCACGACCTTACGTCACCCCAATAGAGTATAGTTGATCTTGAGCGTCATGCATGCGTTATGATAAGTATATTATTACAAGTATTTTATGATGAGCATGTCATGATCATATTACACCGCGCCTAGTTGGCCGGACAGTCACCGCTAAGGCGGGCAGCTATACGGATACACCATGACGTTTTGGCATGGGCAGACACCACTAGTGGGCGGCATGAGATGGTATCCCGGATGCGGGAGGCCTGGACGCGGGCTATTGTTATTGATTATCACACCGTTCGGATATGGACGGGCAGCTTGCATATCATGCATACATGAAATGATGATGAGTATGAGTAAGACATCATGCATTACTTCTCTTATGCTTGTCATTCAGATCCAGATGTTTCATATTGACGTTTTCATCATATCATTGTTGTCTTTCTTCATTGTTTATGGCTCTCATACTCAGTACAATATTCGTACTGACGTCCGTTTTCTTTGGACGTTGTGTTCATTCCCACAGGTATATAGAGAGGTGAGCTCGGTCCAGATCCTTAGTAGTTGTCAGCCGATTGAGATCACTCCATTGTTCGGAGGTGCTTAGGTTTAATTCTTTTGATATGTATATACATATTTTGGGCACGACGGAGCCTTGTTCCGTCTATGTATACAGTATATCAGTAGAGGCTCGCAGATACGCAGTGTGGGTTAGATGGTCTCACAAGATGTTATTGCATGTATATATTAGTTTGATGGCCGAGAGGCAAGTGTATATAAAGCAATTATGTTTCCATATAAATTATGATTTCTCTACGATTATGTACAAAGTTGATAAAAAGGGCATTAAACTAGTAAGATGAGTAGTAGACCAAGCGGTGCTCGGTGGCTAGCTCCGGGTACCCGTCACGGCCCCTAGCTGGGTCGTGACACTATTCATGTGTGTTAAATCTGTAGTGGATGTGTTTGTGATGAGAAACTAATATAATCTTCTTGGTGATATTGTGATATGAAATGGTGACTTAAGCATTGATAATGAGAAGGTAAGAAACACTATCCTGTGAAGAGGTATGGAAAGGAACAAATGTGACCTAGATTATGGGCTCGTAGTCCGAGGTCAGTTCCAAAAATAAGAGGTACATTGATATGGCCCGCATCCGAGGTTCGTTCCTGTTATATCCCGTGTTTTGTGCATTCGTAAAATTAGAAATGAGTTTGACTTGAAAGAAATAAGGCTATGTTTATTTTATCTAACATATGTGTGTGATATTTATGAGAAATATTGTTGCGGAAATACGGAGGAAGGCCAAGGGCAAAATTTGGAATTTTGGAAATTTATTTCGGGTATTACAAATAAGTTCCACAATGAATTGGGCCAAAAAAAAAAGAAGAAAAATGAGGCCCAAGTCTTAAGGGGGTGGCCGGCCATGTGCCTTGGCCCAAACCCCTTTAAATGGTCATGTGATTAAGATAAGGGAGCAATTATAAATCCATGCTCATCCATAGAAGTTTCAAGAAAACAAAACAAAATGGAGCAAGAGCAAAAGAAATCAAGGGGGTTTCGGCCCTTAGAGAAAAAGAAACAAAAATTTTTAAGTCCATCAATCTTGATCCAAAAATCATGATTTCCTTGCAATATTACTAACTCAAGGATGCTCTTCAACATGGTATAATTTTTAAGGCAAGGAAGTGCTTGTGTTGGCAAGTGGATGTTTGAAGAAAAAGGTAAGATTTCTATTGTTTTGTGATATGGAATAAGTATATATGTTGTAAGGATTGGAATTAGATGAGAATTGTGGAGTTGTGATGTGTGTGGGCATAGCTGTGTATGTGTGTGAGTAGGTGCATTGTCGTGTGCCACGGTGATGATGGAAAGTGATGAATTAAATTCCATTTAGTTTGTCAGTTGTGTTGGTGTGGTGTTTGTGATGTAAATAAGGGTTTAGTGAATCAAGTTGGTATTGAAAATGGTTGTGGGTTGTTATGGGAAATTATGTGATTTTAATATAGATTCTATGTAATTATGGAAGTAAGATTCTAAGTGTGGATTATTGTTGTTGGTTATGAATTTGTAAGTAGAAAAATGTGTTGTGATGGTTTTGTCGCATTTGTAGGAGTTTCGGATGGAATATGGAATTGGTGGAAACACTTGAATTCATGAATATTGTTTGGAATGCTATGGAAATATGTTTGAATAATCTTGAATTAGTTAATGGATATGGAAAATGTTGATATTAGTTTGATAGTGTGAAGTTGGAATGGGAGTCGTTGAACTATGAAGAAAAGAGGACTATTTATGTTATAGTGCGTTTTGTGGTAATTGTTGGTGTTGTTGGATTGTTGGGTTGTTGTTGTTGATATATTGAGCCGAGCTAAGTCTCGGGGATGCTATATGTATAGGGGAAATGCTGCAGAAATTTCGGTAGACACTATGAATTTAAGTTTGAATTCATAAAAGCTTGGAACTTATATTTGGCAACTATGACCAATTGTAGATTTTGGACGAAACGGGGATTGAGTTTGGACGAGCGTAAGGCGCAACTAAGGTATGTAAAGCTCACTCTTTCCTTCTTTTGGCATGTCCTATGTATACTAGGTCAAGACTCGAGCCTCGGGAACAATTCTGCCCATCGAAACCCGAGTCTGATTTTGAATACTATTCGTTCAATGTAATTGAACTATAATTCTTATGTTTTGTTGGAAAAGTGTCTAAACATCCAAAACATTCACAAGCGTATTCGGATTGCTTTGAAACTTTCTTGGATGACTCCATAGAGTCCAATGTTTGTAATTTATATCCGCCACCTCGACTTGACCCGAGGTGGGCCCACAAGTTCCGAAACTTCCTTCGCTTGTCTCACTTGAGCTATTTTTGTATGATATAAAAATAAGACTTTCGTCTATGAAACTAAGACTCCGTTTGATTCGTTCCATAAGTCACTGGAAAGCTCCTTAATGCGAATATCCTGATGTGAGCATGTAATTCGATATGAGGAGTCTGCTATGAGTAATCTGATATAAGTATCCGAAATAAGTATTTGGTTATAAATAATCCGTTACGAATATCCTGATAATACATTCGATTCCTTCATCGGCTTTTAACTTATGTGCACCTAGTTTCTTACTACTCCGCTCGTATATATGCTATGATCCCTTTCACCGAGTTTCGGGCCGGTATGTATCGTGCGTATGGTTCGTCGAGTCCTTTGTCTAGGGGTCGGGTTCCATGTATGTAATTCTGAAGTATGAGGTGTCCGGCTCCGGGGTACTGTGGTATATGTCCGTCCCCGGTTGCCGTGTATATGGAGTATGATGTGTTCGGTTCCGGAGTACTGTGGTATATGTCCGTCTCCGGTTACAGTGTACGGTTCTGGGGTACTGTGGTATATGTCCGTCCCAGTTACTGTGTATATGGATTATGATGTGACTGGTTCTCGGGTTCTCGTGGTATATGTCCAGTTCCCGAGATACCGTGTACATGTTATGAAATCTTCTGGAGTATGGTGTGTTATGAGCACCATTTATTGACATGATTCTAGTAGGGTTTCTAACATATTTAGGAAGCATCAAGTTATAAATGGTAGATCTAATTCATAGGCTACCTTTCGTATTGCATACGATCTCGTAAGACCTAATATACCGGGGACTAAGCTTCATCTTAATCCCGTGATCTTATCGCTTTCGTAAGTTATCATATCCCAGGGCTATTGTAGTAACCGTATAGCATATACTGTGGTCGTATTCCAAGTGATTGTCCTATTTACCCTTAACAATAATCCCCACTCAATGTTCTAACTTAGTTTATCATATGTTTTCCTGGCCAGAGTATTATGACTCCATTATCCCTGTATTACCTCTTACCCCACATCTAAGTACTCACTTGACTTCATTGGCGACGCGTAAATATCTACAAGTTGTATAATCTTTGCGCGATTCGCATCCATACACATCTATCCATATACATGTATCCATATCCGTGTTCGCATTCATAACCATACTCATTCGCATATCGTATCTATGGTCATGTTCATATAGATATCAATATCATTCACAACGACTTTCCCGTCAATGTCTTGGTCTCAAGAATGGGGTAACCCCACAATAAACATGTTAATCTCATGAATTATTCTCTGTCTCAGGCCAACATGCCTTCTTCTTGTGACTACCATCACCCACTATATTTACAACATTCTCCGGTGTCATATCTTCATTTGGGCTAGAAGAGTATTTAATCCCGGAAACAATTAAATCAAATATGAGGATAGAGAAATGAGAGTTTCCATTATACTGAAAGAGTAAAAAGTAACCACCACCAATTGAATAGTACTCCTTAAACTGATTCCAGCTCTTCTTCAGCCATGTCACACAATTAGAGTTTTACAGTTTTACTCCCCATTTGGTGCCACTTAGATCCTTAAGGGACACAACGTCTCACAGATCAGCCTTATATTTCGCTAAAAATTCATCTGGGATTTGTACTTTAGAGGGACGAGGAGGTGCTATAATCTTGAAGAACTGTGGGTCCACCCCCACCTGTCGTCGATGCTTTACCATCTTTGCCGACTCACGACCCTTCTTCTTCTTCTTCTTCTTCTTCTTCTTCTTCTTCTTCTTCTTCTTCTTCTTGCTTTTGGGTGTCACCTTATTCTACTGCCTTTAGTCAATACACTCCCGTAGGGCTTATCATTTCAACCTACAGACTGGTATCCTCTCTATTCGCTTTCCCCCTTTAAGGGTTTTTCTCGTGCCTGCAATTCTTGAGTTCACGTACTCCTGACTATACTACGTCTTACTCATACCGTTCCCCATAATCTATGGCTATAACAATTCATACGTGAAATCTTAACATACTCACTTTACAGTCTTGTAACCAAGTAATGCACCCAATGTAGCAATCTGAGCAAAGATGTACTTTACTCAGCTCACCCGGTAGTTACGGGTCTATATCCGAATCTGCTCCAATTAACAACTTCCTGCCTCATAGGGACGCTTATATTAGTAGTAGGTCCGGTTATCCATGCCACCCATCTAATGTCACTTGCCCTCTTCTTTGGCGCTCAAAATTTGCTTGTAACGCCATCTTCGTTTCTCTAAGGCTTAAGTCTCTTACGCCGCTAATGCGTCCCATGCCTCCTATTCTTTTACTCCAATTTACACTTGGTACCGATTTCATAACCATGTTGTACCACTATCGTTATTAATTATGACTCTGCTCCATTGATTCATCGTCATACAGTAAACTCATGACTCATGGTCATCTTTCCTCTTCAACTCTTAACTTCATATACGTCACTCGTTCTAACTTAATATAAAAACTTCGTAGGAAATTCTTTCTCCTTTGGCTACCACACAACGATTCCTTAGGTCCGCATACTTCGTATATTTCCTTTTTGCTATATTTTCGTCCTTATTCCTTCCTGCTCGACTTACCTCATTTCCTCCCGTCTTATATTCAATCCTCGACTCTTCGTATGAGGAACTATATCCCTAACTTAGTACCGCTTTGTCCTTTAGGATATACCGCCTTTGCCAATCCATCTCTTACTGCCACAACTGACTCTGTTTGTTCTGATCATCCCTTCTCACTCCTATCACGTTGACCCTCCTCCTACTACTTGTCCTACTTTCATTATTTATCCTTTTTAGTCAGTCACATTACATTTACCATATGGATATTTGTCCACGTATTCGCATTAATCATAAAAGGGGTGCTAACAATATACCTGGAGTAATATCAGGGGAAGACTCAGGATCCAGTCATTCGACTAATGCCTGGATATGATGCTGGGATCCACTCGGACTGGGCGTTCTTCGGTCTCTACCACTGCTTACTCGCATCTGTGGCCCTGGCATTGGAGAACGTGCCGATGATGGAGAGCCAGTGACCACTTCCGTAGTCCAAACCTCACCCTTACCACGTAGCGATGGAAAATTACGCTGTAAATGGCCTGGCCGAGCACAGGCATAACAAACATCCGTGCCCCAGCGACACAGTCCCTGATGTAACCTGCGACACTGAGTACATCGTAGCACCGAGGATCTCTTCTGGCCAAAACCACTCCGAATCCGAGGACTATAAACTCTGAGACTCCGGGGTGACCTTGAATAAGCAGGTCCATCACATCTGGGTCTAGGAAACTACAGAGGACCGCCTCTAAACTCATGATCAGACCCTAAAGAATTAACTCCCTTTCTACAACCTTTGTTATCGTAGTCCGCATCCTACCGCTGAGCCTGAGCGGCTACCAACTGAGTCAATAAAAGAATAGCCTGTCTCATCTCTTGGCCCGCGGTATCTTGCGAAGGAACGGGGGGTGTTGGAGCTAAGGTCGAGGCTCCCCTCCAATCCTCAAAAGTGGGCGGAGTATGGGAAAACCGAGGTAGGGCCTTATCCTGGGGTTCGCCCTCCTCCATATCTATAGACGGCTCTCGATCAAGCCCTTCTTCAATGGCCATCTTGCCCTTCTGGGCCGCTGCAGCTTTTCCTTTCATCAGCTTTGCTGAAATTATAACACACCGTTAGGGGAGGAATAATCTTACAACACAGCTCTATCGCACGATCTATTAAGAAGAAAGATGGTCATCTTTCCTAAATTCCCGGTAGCCTCCTGTCTATAGATGTGGTGCATAACACACCAATAAACAAGACTCTACTAGACACGGCTCGTAGACACTTCCTAGGACGAACTTCTCTGATACCACTTCTGTCACGACCCAGCTGGGGGCCGCGACGGGCACCTGGGGCTAACCACCGAGCACCGCTCGTGCTATCATTTCCTTAACCCATTTAACAATCATTCATCGATTCCTTGTTAACTTTTAAAAAAAGGATGTCGTTTTCATTACAAAATATGATGCTCTGACACAAGAACATATTTCAATGTACTCATACACATACATACTATCCACGTCATGGAACCACATAACCCACATCGAGTATCTACGAGCCTCTATTGGATGACATATACCAATATACACAAAAGGATCAACCAAATAGCACCTCCTGAATAGTGGAGTGCTCCTGTAAATCTGTAGATGGCTCCTACGGATCTGCAGCGTCTCCCTGTCTACCTGTGGGCATGAGCACAGCATCCAAAAAGAAAAGGATGTCAGTACGAACATTGTACTGAGTATGCAAGGCATATATCAAGAAATAAAGGAGAGAATAAGAAGATAAAGTAAGTGCAAGAAGATAACCAGTAACTGCTTGCCTCTTAAGGCGGATCCATGCATGCGTACTCATAAAACATCGTATCATATATTGTTGCGGAACGTGCAGCCCGATCCATATATCATCGTATATCAATATAATGACGTGGAACGTACGGCCCGATCCATCACCCATAAATCCCGCGTCCGGGATGAGATCATTATATGCCAGCTGACCGGGTGGCTATGCGTCTATAGTGCCTCACCTTTCCCCATATCCCCTGAATACATATACATATCATATACTTATATAATATACATAGCATGCACGAGTGTTATACCCCGCATTTTCAGAGCATGAGCGTGACACGTGCTTCCTCAAAAAATTGACAATCATGTTGTTGCTACATAATTTAAACTCACGTTGATAGTATTATATCCCGTATTTTTGTACGTCGGATTATTCGTAAGCCGAGGTGGGGTTCACACGTTGAATTTTTTTTTTGGGACATGCGACAAGTTATATGAATCACATATGTGAAGTTAAACACAACTCAAGAAGGACCCTTGAGCCAAATCAAAGTGGAAGCCCTCCAAACAAATAATAAGTTACATTTTTGGGTGATCTGACTTCGGGAGGCCATAACCTCATCGGTATTTGGGAATTTGGGAAAACTCCCAGAAGTAAAGTTGTAGATAATTGAATTATCTTTCCAACCATAGGTTGTGGGTCCATAGTTTACGTCGGTATAATGAGATACGGACGTTTTAAGGCAGAAAGGTCAGTGGGCTAGGCCCAATCCGGGCCCAACCGGGTTAGGCCCATGACCCATGCCTATTTAAGTGAAATTTCAGCCCTTTCTCCTCATTTTTCAGACCAAGAGCACCACAAAATTCTGGAAAGAGAGAGAGAAGAGCCTTGGAGAGAAGAAAAACCAATTTTTACCAAAATCTGAGCCCCGAATCCCAAAGCCCATGAAGAGAAAAGTGTTGTACGTGGTGGCTGCATGATTAAGGTATTAATAAGGTTACTTTTCATTGTTAACGAGTTTATTTAGAGTTTTAACGGATTAGAGCGGAGGGAATAACCTGATAAATTCGTTTGTTGGTGCTGTGAATTATGGAACAAGATTTGAAGAAAACGTTAGATGAAAATAAATGTATTTAACTTGTAAAATGTGGAGGATGTGGTTATTGATGTTGTTAGTGCTAATTTCAGCTTCTTTATGGAAATAAAATTATTAAATAGTTATATCGCAAATTTGGTTGGTTGAGAAATTTAGAAAACAGTGTGCGGGCTATTTTATGGCATACGTCGGTATTGGAAATGATGTTAATACTATTGGTATTGTTGTTGATGTTGTTGGTTGTTGAATTGGAATCTCGGGCTAGGCATATAAACATGGGAAATGCTGCCCGAATTTCGGCAGAATTTAAAAGGGGTTTTAATTAAAGTTTCGAGACGAACGTACGGCGATGATCCTAATGATATTATGAATGATTCCATATGTAGAGTACGAGACTACGAATAATTCTTAAGCTAGTTGCAAGGCGGGAAGTAAGTTGAAAGTCGAGAATTATCTTCCAGGTATGTAAGGCTTACCCTTTCTTTCCTTTGGCATGTCCTAGAGCCAAATAAGGTATGATATGCACCTTGGGGTAACTCTATTATTTGATTCCGAGCTTGTTACGATTCTTATTCACTTTTTGACATGAGCATACTTAGTATAGTCGAGTCTATTGCATGATTTAATAACAAGCAAAGTATAAAGAGTCCCTAACTTTCATAGGCGGTCTCGGATTGTTTTGAAACGTTCGTAAAGGTTTCCGTAATGAATAATGTCCATAACTTTCTTATACTAACTCGGATTTACCGGAAATGTGTTTATGATCCTTCAAGCGTCAATTAGTGTACTTATCTATTGAGTCTTAAAAATTGATTTATGTGCATATAGTTTCTCACTACTCTGCTCGTGCATGCCTCAATGTATCCTTCACTGAGTCCCAGGCCAGGACATGTTCTCGTGCGTACTCCACTGCATTGTTCACCGAGTCCCTCACTTGTGGGCCGGGACACGTTATATGTATATGTATATGATGATATGATGATACGGGGATGGCGGCCTGGACGACATATGATGACTCCATTCACTGAGACCCGCATTTGAGGGCCGAGACACATTATGCATACATGATATATGATGTTGACATGCATGATTTTATCCACCAAGTCCCTCACTAGAGGGCCGGGACACGTGATGCATATATGATATATGGTGATGACATGCATGAATTTACTCACCGCGTCCCTCACTAGAAGGTCGGGGCACATTATATGTATATATGATTTATGATGATGACATACATGATTTTCATTTCGAAAGGCAAGTGTAATGATGTTTTTAAAAAGTCATACTTGATTCTGGTAAATCTCTGTTTCAGTTATGATCCTCTTTACTGTGTTTCATGCCTTACATGCTCAGTACATTTTTCGTACTGACCCCCTTTCTTCGGGGGCTGCATTTCATGCCACGCAGGTATACCCAGATGAGTAGAAGACTTTGCTAGAAGGTGTTTCAGCGGGATTGGCGAGCTCCACTTCCTTCCGGAGCGATTGTCGAGTCAGAGTATATATGTTATGACTTCTGATTAATGTTAGAGACTTTGCAGAGAGAATCGTGGGTATAGGATGTCAGTCTTGTAAGTGGCTCCACCAGCCGATATGGCATTATGTATTATGTTACATATTCCTTATGATTATAGATTCTACTTGATTGAGCAAGATGAAAAGAAAGTTTCTGAAAGCCTTTACTATGTATTTTATTCTTATTTGATTTAAGAGTCCAAAGTGAGTATGTGTGTACTAAGACTCAGCGGGTTCGCTCGGCTCCGAATATGGGGTCGGGTGCCCATCACACCCTAGTAAGATTAGGGTGTGACAATGAGAGCCCAAGAAAAATCTATGGCTCTATCGGAGTGAGGTAAGGTCGGTAACCTCCGACTATATTATGGATTAATCATGATCGTCATGTCTCACCTTGAAGGAACAATTATTATAAGGTGGGACTATCAATGAAGAATACAGATATGAATAATAACATCAAGAGGATACATAAGATAGGGTCATAATCTTATAAGAAGTCAATCCATACGTTTTTGGAATCTTAGTGAAAATGTAGTCATCATTCATGAATAAAATCGAGAAGTCAATAGATGGCTCAACATTCTTATGTCGTCTTTGAAATCGTAACATTGGAACCTTTAAACATAAAATCGGTCTCATCATAACATTCTCATCATATATGCTCGTCGTAATATGCTCATCATAGTATATACATGAAGACTCTAGAACAACTATACTTTATCGAGGTGACAGAAGGTCGTGAACCCTCGATTCCATTATGAACATTTATAACCATTCTGCCTCACCTCGAAGGGATTAATGTATGAGGTGAGTATAAGCAAGGAACGACATCATATCACTACTAAACTCATAACATTGCTCTTATATCGTATAATTATTCATGATCTTAGACTCTTAGCCTTTAGGAACGTAGGAAAATCATGAGGATGAAAGAAGAATCATGTCCTAGGATTCATGCCATGGAAGAAAAGAACTAGCCTCACATACCTTGGACGTTTACCATTCTTATCGCTTGCTCGCTTCCCTTATGATGCACTCGTATATACCTTCAAGAGAGTTCATGCCGTCGTTAGTTAAGCAATAATAAAAACGGGCCTCTATTTCTAGGGAAAATTGGGCAGCATCTCCTTTGTTTCTACTACGTTTCCCATATTCTATTTCAGCTCCCAAATATTCACAACAATAATCGCAATATAAAAACCAACAATCATCGTTTATATACATTTAGCAAAATCCACCAATTTCCTCCAATTTCTCCACATTTAGTGGTTTTAGCCTATCATCACATCTCCTCATACGTCACACTTATCCCATGGTCTAAACGTTACTTATAATGTATTCATGATCACAACATATCAACATTCATGATTTCCACCCAACTTCCATTCAATTGTGACACTACTCACCCTTTTAAAAACTCATTTTCCATGTTTTTCTACAATCCAAGCATCTTAGATTTCCAATACCTTAAGCAACATAGTAAAATCATGAAACATACCTTAGATTATGGTGGAACAATCTTTGAATGGAGTTCTTCCTCTTGCACCAAAGTTTCACTTCGCCTCCTTAGGGTTTTCTTGAAAAAGATGAATCCTACTTGAGTTTCATATGCTTTGCTCCATAGATTTTATGTTGTTGATCTTCAATTCCCCCTTGAATTTTTCTTATGGATGAATGTTAGAGTATTCTCTATTGGGTTCTTGAAGTGAAGAGTGGAAATGAAATGAAAATAAAATGGAAAGGGGCCCTTATATTTAAATTGAAATCTGGCCGACCTACTTTATACGGACCAACATACGGTCCGTATAATTTTTACTGACCGTATGTTGGACCGTATGTTTGGTCCAGTGAGCTATATTGTGCTGGGCCAAATCCACGGTTGGACATACCGTCCATGGAATTTATACGGCCAGTATGTCTGGCCGTATGTTTGCCTAGTTTTTTCGAGACTTGTTCTCGTCGACTCGTTTGATCTCCGATCCTTATGGAACCTTCTTAGTACTTTCTTAACACCTCAATACCAATCTTAGGGATGTTATAACATGTCTTTAACCATCACTATGCCATCGCAGAAGCGTTACTCATTATTTTCATCTGATACACAACATATGGTCTGCTTTTCCTCACTAACTTTCTTTCCTCATCTCGGATGTCTTGAGAATCTTAATTAGGGCCATTTATATCATTCCTTGCTCGTCAAAACATCATATATGTTATGTCCTTTGCTCACCCATTCACTGTACATGTACGGAGGGTTTCCAAGGTGTAACAACAGAGGGAGAGCAAGTGATGCTGAAGGTCTCACCCATGAAGGGTGTGATGAGGTTCAAAACGAAGGGCAAGCTTATCCAGGTACATTGGACCGTTTAAGACCCTCAAGTTTGTGGGGGAGGTGGCTTATAAGTTGGCCTTGCCTATAGGTTTCAGTCATTCATCCAGTGTTCCACGTTTCGATGTTGAAAAGGTACCACGGGGATGGTTCATACATAATTCGTTGGGAATCGGTTTTATTAGATGAGAAATTTTCATATGAGGAGGAGCCCGTTGCCATCTTAGATAGGGATGTTAGCAAGTTGAGGTCCAAGGAAATAGCCTCTGTGAAAGTCCAATAGAAGAATCGTCCGGTAGAGGAAGCCACTTGGGAAACCGAATCTGATATGCGTAGCAAGTGTCCTCAGCTTTTCACCGAGACAGGTAATTTCTCTTAGTTTAGTCACCTTTGTCCGTTCGGGGACGAACAGTGTTTTAATTAGTATCTGATGTAATGACCCTTCCGATCGTTATGAAAAATGTAGGGTCACCCCACCAAATAGAACTTTCCCAAGGGTAGAACGAGCCAGTAATAACTCGATTTTGTAAGCTTAAGAGCTGAAACTTGACTTGCTTGTGATGTTGTTTAATTTTGATTGAGTCCGTCGGGGGGTGACGGAGGAAATTAGAACTCCATTGGGAATTCTGAGGCCATGGGTGGATTCATATGATGTTTTTATGTCTGTGTGCGTGTTTTGTTTATGTTTGCGAGGCCTCGGATGAAATGTGGAGTGAAAGGGGGGAAAACTTGACCAAAGTCGACCTCACTTCCCAAAAGGCACCGCTGCAGTTGTGGGAGTACCGCTGTAGCGATGGGCTAACCGCTTCCAGTGACTAGCCATTTCTTATGTGGCCTCTGTGGCAAGCTGTGGCTCGTTACAGTAATACCGCTATAGAGGGGATGGACCGCTATAGTAGTGAGCGAACTTTGTTGGGTCCGCTATAGCGGTCACTTGGCTGCTATTGCGGGACCACTGTAGCGGTGAAACGACAGTCGCAACAGTCGCAGGGGGACAGAACCAGTGTTTTAAAGGCTCAGTCTCATATTTTTATTCATAATACCCCATTATAGTTCCCCACAAGCACCTAGGGAGAATTTTTAAGCTAGGGCAAGAAAACTCTAGAGGTAAGTTTCATTTATTCTTTCCAAACATTCTGTATCATCTTCATGATTATCATCACTCTTGTGGGTCTTCAATGGTGGAATTACAATAGAACCCCTAGAAATTGTTAAACCTTCTAAACTTGATGGGTTATAGTTATTATCACTTATTTATCGTCCTTCTAAACTTGATGGGTTATAGCTATTATCACTTATTTATCATCTAAAGGCTTGGGTTAATTTCTTTTAATCATGAATTGAATTCTTAGAGCCATAAACTAAGTGAATTTAGACCTAGGGTTCTACAAAAATGGCATCTTGACCATGGAAACTTCTTGTGGTGGGAATGTTGACATAATATTGTTATAATTTAGTGATTAGTGACTACTAAGGCCCTTGATTGGTTGCTTTGCACCTAGAAAATCATCCACCCATTGGAATGGGGTAAAGGGAAGGTTATTCTTGCATTGGTACTTGTGATTTGAGATAATGTGACTCATTGAGCCTTCTATTTCTAGACTTTGTGCGTTCTGAGGCTTTAAGGAAAGGAAAAGCTGTAGCGGAGTGACTTGCGTTGTTCCAGCTCTAAGTTTGAGGTAGGTTACGGTCTACTTGAGTTACACTTTGGTTAGTTGATTGTATGTTTTGTGAATTCTTTAGGAGAAAGCATGTCTAGTTTTCATGCATGATATTGTGTGTAGAAATCCTATGTGAATGTGATTAAGTGATTGTGTAGACTTCGTGCCACTATTCTTGTGTGTTAAATCTGCAGGGGATGTGTTTGTGAAGAGAAGCTAATATAATCTTCTCGATGATATTGTGATATGAAATGTTGACTTAAGCATTGATAATGAGAAGGTAAGAAACATTATCCTATAAAGAGGTATGGAAAGGCACAAATGTGACCTAGATTATGGGCTCATGGTCTGAGGTTAGTTCCAGAAATGGAAGATACATTGATATGGCCCGCGTCGGAGGTTCGTTCCGGAGCGGAGGTTTATGCTCGGGTCCGAGCAGTGAATCCGGAACGAGTGGTACATGGACACCATGGGTCCCCTACAGATCATGACTACTGAGCAATGACATCATTTAGCATGTGTGTACAGTGAGTGTGGTTATTGTGGTAAACTTATTTCTGTTGTGGCTTCTGATGATTGTGACTCTTGATACCTTGGTGACTTGATTGTGATTATCCTTGGTTGACTTGTTGTGGTTTATTGATATTCACGTCTGTTGGCTGGCTTGTTTATTCTATTGATTTTATGACATATGCATGATACTAATCTTAGTCAGCCTATGATATCTACCGGTACATAGTGTTTGTACTGATACTACCTTGCTGCATCCCTTTGAGTGCAGATTGTGATTGAGAGACTGCTACCCCCCTCACATCTAGCGTTGAGGACGTTTGCTGACAGATTTAGGGCGAGCTTCTATCCATGTTTGGCCCCCCGAAGATCTTCTTCTTATGATGTCTTTTCCTATTTCGGACATTATGGATATTTATTAGATAGATTTCTTTCTTTAGACATGTTTTAGATTAGAGTCCTGGAACGATGACTTTCGGATTTTGGGGATTTTGTAATAGATAGACTTCCGCACTTATTGTTACACCCCGTAGTTTCGGACGTGATAATTTATAAGTGTTGGACGCTCTAAGTATGGATACTGGAGTTCGCTTCAAGGATGTATGATATTATACGAAGTAATCCTATGATCATGACGGTTTAAGTTCATATAATAAGCTATGGAAGATTCCGGGATCAAGCAAATCGAAGAAAATAAGTTTGTCGAAAATTTGAAAAAAGTTGACAGAATTTTGGGTCAAATTTGGAGGGATATATCTCCTAGTATATTAAGAGTTTTAAGGTGTTCCAAAATCCTAAAATGAAGTTCGTGGAGTCTAGTTTCCAACGCAACAAACCGCTCATCGATACGATATCGGAGTAGAGAATTATGGACGTTACAAGTTCAGCTGACCAAGCAGAAACTAGTGCTACAGTAACTGCTACAGTACCTGCCTTCTACAATACTGCTACAGTATCCGAACCACACTTACAAATACCCCTCTAACCCATTAATTTTCATATATTTCACCATTTTCTCATTCTGCACTCTTCTAGAGAACTCTTGAGAGTTCTACAACTTTCCATAACCCTCCATAATTTTCTATAATTCTCCCTAATAATCCATAATACTCCATAATCTTTCATAACCTTTCTAAATCATCAAGAGATAATATTAACATCAAAACCTCAAGGAAAATTATGGAAGGAAATTGTTCTGGTTTCATCTTAAGGTGGTGTTAAACTTGATTTTGGAAAGGGTGAATAAAGTGAAGTCCTTCTACTATAAGGTATGTTCTTGCTATTATTTACATGATTAAGATGATATACAGGTTTAGCAATTCTTGGAAAGGAAAGAATCATAGGAGAAAATCATAAAAAGTTGAATATAATTCTTTGATTATGGTATTATAGATGTTGTTATGGTTGGTTTGAATATTGGAGAAACATTGTGTGAGATGTTTTATCGAATATATTGGTATTGATATGGTTGTTGATGTTGTTGGTATTGTTTGGGAGTTGTTTTGGTATTTGAAGGAGGTAAAGAATATAGGGGAGATGCTGCCGAAATTTCGGCAGATTCTAAAAAACATTATTTGAAGGACTAAGACAAGCGTATAAAGGTGAGTCTAACAATAGTATAAATTTTCTTGAATATAGATTTACGAGCCTGGGAGGACAAGTGTTAAGTAGTTAAAGTTAAGGGACCAGGAAGGTATTTTAAGGCTAGTCCCTTTCTTTCAAAAGATATGATTCCTATGTTATGATTCCATACATATTTTTCATAACCTTCTTACTTCCAAAAGTTAGAAGTTCATTATTCTTAAAAGTTTTTTATGATGCTAAGGATGAGATATTTTCTATGATGAACATGATGATGATGATTTTAATTCTAGAAATTCCGAAGCTATGATTTGAGAGCATTATGAGATTATTGAGCCATTCCATGTATCTCTTGATTTTACTTATTGTTGATGGTCTCATCTCATGTCATTTGTTCCTTCGAGGTGAGATATAGCGAAGATAACAATTCAATTTTCAGTGCTACCTAAGTTTCATGATTCTCGAGACTCCCGTGATATTATCGATTTCATCACACGATGGTTAATTCTTCAAGGAATGATATAGTGAAGATGGTAATGCTAATGATAACGTTGATTTCATTTATGTATTTTTATGTGTATGTATGTATGCATTACATCCCACTGATCAGCTGGGGATAACACCGCGCCAACATGGCCGGGCAATATAATATCGCGCCTACATGGCTGGGCAAGATAACACCGCGCCTATATGGCCGGGCAAGATAATACCGTGCCTATATGGCCGGGAAATGATAATACCGTGTCTATATGGTCGGGCAAGATAACACCGTGCCTTAATGTCCGGGTAAGATGCTATATATAATACTGTGCCTTAATGGCCGGGCAAGATAACACCGCGCCTTAATGGCCGGGCAAGATAACACCGAGTCCCGAAAGGGTCGTGTACGGATATGACAGAAGTATGTATAGTAAATGTATGTGAATGCAAGTGTGTGTATATTATTTATGGATGTGTATGAAATGTTTTTCCTGTAGACGAGTAGTTTACATGATAGAGATATTAAGGAGAGTATGAGGTATAATTACTTACTTTGTCTTATGTTATCTTCATTCTGATATCATACTACTAGTCATGCCTTACATACTCAGTACATTGCTCGTACTGACGTCCCTTCTTGCGGACGCTGCGTTTATGCTCGCAGGTGTAGATAGACGAGATGAGGATCTTTCAACGTATGCTGCTTTCAGGTATTGGTCTCGAGTGGTGGCTCCACTTCTTCCTAGAGCATTACCGCGTCTGAGTTTATATATAAATGAATGGTGTTAAGGGTACGTCGGGGGCCCTGTCCTGACTTGTATAATTCAGTCATGTTCATAGAGTATTTGCAAACAGTTCCTGTGTACAGCTTAGTCATAGTGTGACAGTAGTAATGTCGGCATCATGGGTCCATTGTACATATATTTATGCATGATATTATGTTTATATTTAGCCTCTTGATCTTATTGTTTCCATTTGAGACACGAAGGATGTAAGTTATAAGTTGGTTCGCTCGGTTCCTGTAAGGTGCCAGGTGCCAATCACGCCTTACCAAGGGTGGGGTGTGACACTTATTTCAGTATTTTATGGCATGACTTATTTTTTTATATGATGCTTGAATGAGTAATAATAGACTAACTTGGTTAATATAAAATCGGACTTGAATGAATAGATGGTTTGTGTGTTGGCTCGCCCACTAGGAGTTAGTTGGGTACCAGTCATGGCGGCTTGGATCGTGACATTTCTTCTATGCGAAAATATAAAGATTTTAAAAAATTAAGCATTCTTTCTTGCAAAAGTGTGAACAATTGAAATCCATCTACAGGAAAAGCGGGTGACCACCTAGGAAACTTACGAATTTTCTGAGGATGCAGGAACAAACAAGCAAGGATTTTTACACTAACTCATTTTCTTAGATGTCTAAAGAGGGATAACTACGACAAATCGAAGAAAAAGAAAACCTTGAGACGAAATTCTCCTTAATTAAAGTTGTTTTACGCTGACAAGTTTGTTTGTTTTGCAAAGCACGAAAATTTTAGAAAAATAATAATTTTAAGACTACTAAAGGATATAATCACGGCTTACCGAAGCCTGATCTCAACTAAATAGTATTGCATAAAGGTATTGAGACCCCGACCTAGACGTCGCATGGCTTGCCTTAATGCATTGACTGATTAGGCGTCTTAAATTTGGTAAGCGAAGTTCTCACTTGAATTGGGTGACATAATTCTGACATCAAATTTAAGATCGTCGGCATAGACTGTCAGCAAAGATGGATTAATCCTAGCCCGAAAGGTGGTTACAGTTTTCATCTTGACAATCTGTGGTTTGAAGACAAAGAGTTGATATTAGCATTGTAGTGCCGTATTCATTACAAAAGAGTCCAGTCCTTTTGGATGATGTGAACCCTGTCGATGGGGGGTTATTCTTCCTCGAAGTAAAAAAAGGAGCGCATCGGTCTTGCTACCGAGGTAAGCTTTATTCCTCCAAACGACGATTTGAGCGATACGACTTCATTCCGAAGGGGTTGTAGTCGCCGTCCATATATAGCCAAAATAGATAGCATAATTTCGAGGTTTATGTCCACAATCTTTGAAATACGAATGTGATTCCTACATCAAGATTTGCGGTCGCTACTGCAGTTTATCTCAAGTCAATGTAATTCTAGTTCAAGGATAGCGGTTGTCATGAGAAAATGCCCCGCACTTGAGTATGCAATCGTTAACTTGAATATTCTGACTAAATGTTGTAATTCTGAATGCAGAGGTTGGTGGTCATCATGAAAGGAATATGATACTGAACTCTGCTGTGCAGTCTTCATTTGGGTATTTTTGACTATAAGTGACGTGATTCCAAAACTAGTATAACGCAGACTTCATATGAGGATAACGATGTAGTCGACACTAGATCTGCGACAGTCACCGCAGTATGTGAAAATGATGAGATCCTAAATTTTCAGGCATAGCGGATGTCATCAGAAACAAAAATGACCCCGCACTTGGAAACATGTCATCATTAATTGCATCCTGCTTACGGAAACAAAAATCGGACTGGGGTGTAAAGGTTTTGCAAGAATGCGGTATAGCCCGACCCAGATCCTAACAGAAGTTATCATTGAAAAATGAAAACATCTGAAAATGATGAGAAAAGAGCCAACCGAGGTGTCGTGATCATTATCCAAAGTAGTTGAAATCGTTTCAAAATATATATACACATAAAGCACACACTTATAGGAAAAGAAGAAAAGAAGACGGATGAGCATTCGCAAGGAGGCGGACAAATGGCGAAATCGACAAAATAGTCCTTTAAAACAAATGGCAAAAGTGCCGCACAGGTATGACATTTACATTAAAGAAAAAATTTCAAATGAACTAACACGCAGGACTCAGCATTTAGAGGCGGATCAAAAGCTACAAAGAGTGAAGGACAAGCCGGACTCAAACTAACACGCAGGACTTAGCATTTCTACACCAGGATTGAAACATCACTTTAAGCAACTGAACTCATAAATCCTTCAAACAACCGTTTCCGGTACTATCTTCCACCGAAAACAGTCAAAGGGATTCCCACATAAAGGGATATTCCTTTTTTGGGCTATCGAGTCGAACTACAATTGGCCTGATTCCCAAAGCAAGGGATATATAGGCTGCTCAAAATTCGAGGATCGACCATATTCCTATGATTATCTCGGGACATCCCGAGATTATTTTAAAAATTTCTTTATTTTTTCAGTCCTCCTAGAGTCAGAACTACAAACGGCTTGAATTCTCATATAAGCTGAGATATTTAGGAAGCCCAAAGATCGGGGTCCGACCATATTTTTGAAATTTTGAGCAAAAAGAAAGTCGTAATTTCTATTATTCGGTAAAAATTAGGTTTGTCAAAATTCGTAGCTCAACTCGAACTTCGAAGGGGCAGTTGTTGACACCTAATTTTCAGCTCATAAGACGCGTATTTTAGTTTTCAAGTTTCCCGAGTCAAAGACGGAGTAAGGATACACCCTTTAAAAGGTTAAAATTTCAAAATCCCAAGAAAATTGCAAAACGACTTAATTATTATTTCCTGCAAAAAACAACTGACAACTGCGAGAAATAGGATTTATTTAATTTCATCCCACTCCGTCTAATTCGGAAGTTTTTTTAATTTAGACAACGTATAAAATACAACTCATTTTTTACCGCATTTTTTCTTATTTTAAATATTACTCAGAACTATGTCAATATTGGGCTCGTTTTAAAGCCCGTATCTTAACTTTACAAGTCCTAATTTTTATTTAACCTAAATTATTTTTATATTTAGAAATATATGCATTTATAATATATGGTTTATATTTTTTTAATTAAATAGGGAGGGGTTCTTTTTAACATTTTAATAAATGGGAGGGGAATAATTTTTTTTAAAAAAGGGAGTGAAAGTTTGTTAAAACAAACTTCCACCCCGCCCCTGCCCCCCCCCCCCCCCCCCCCAATTTTATTTCGTCTACCTGACCCCTCTTTACCTCTCAAAGGAGGCGATATGGCGATTTAGGGTTACGCCGCCTCTGGTGGTGTTTCATGGCGGATTGCAGGTTATTTTGTCCCAAATTGAGAGGGCTTTTATGCCTTTTCACGTGTTCTTACGATTACCAGGTTTAATTTCGTTTAATTTTTAGTTATTTACACCATTTGAGCCATATTTCTCGTTGATATTGCTCGGATTTCCACGCGTGATGGTTGCCATAGGCAGGACCTTGAGTCCTTAGCCATCGTGTGCACCACACGCACTTGTGTGGGAACCTAGGGTAATTTCCACGAAGTTTCGTCGGCTGGGTATGAAATTTGGGGATTTTATCTCATTGGTACAATTTTGGTATAATTGTACCATTGGAATTGTATCATGTGGCGATTTGTGCTAGCAAGCGTACTATTCTCGTATTTATCTGATTTTTTGTGGATTTTATTGATTTTAGGGTACAAGTTTGTTAGCTTTTCATTTTGTCCTATCTATTGTATTTTTGAAATTATGATGAGGTACAATTTGGGGAATTTTTGGGGGAAAATGGGAGGACATGTGTCCTTTATTTTCGTCCTAAGGATTCCTATACAATGGGGGCTATAAATAGTAAATAGAAGAACCAAAAATGGTCCAGATTCTTTTTCCCTAAAAAAAACTAAGGTTTCATATATACTAGCTACACAGTTAATATTAAAGGATTCAAAAAAATGCAACATATAGGAGAAGATAAAAAATATAAGAAGAAAATATGATTTGAGGATTTGTGAAGGGTTTTGTTGCTTGGAGTGTTGAACCAACCCCCTTTTGATCTTTAGGTTGCCCCAGCAGATGGTAAATTCTAAGTATTAACAATGTGCCTCTTTGAACCTATTTTAGTAAGTATTAAAAATGATTTCTTTCCTTCATTATTGAGTGAATCTTTACTTGTTTCAATAGCTTGATTCATTCTAGAACAATGTGACTGCTTCTAAGAATTTTTAAAAATGTTTTAAATAAGAAAGTTTTTCCGAAAACTAGATCCTGGAGTCTTGTTTTGAAGTTTAATTGCAATTTCTGAAAACTTGGATGTCCTATGTGAATTTGGGTATGGAAAAACAAGATTTTCAAGTCACTTTTGACTTTAAAACTGCTAAACTTGAAAATCTAGTAAAGTTGAAGGTCTTATAATTTGATTTGTAGTCTGTTAGCCTCTTATTTTGTCAAAAAAAAATGATTTTTGAAGAAGTAAAGCTATTTCTGGGATGTAGTTTAGAGATTTGAAGTTTAAAACTAGCTAAGTATGAATTATAGTTTAAAATGAAATATGGATGCCTTATTAGCTTTTAACTTTGTCAAAATAAATTAAAAAGGGTCTGAGTCAGCCTTGTGTGTGGATTATGGAGTTGTGGAGATTCCAGGCTTAGCTAAGTGATGGTAAGCTTAAAATTTTGGAACTTGTCTTTGCTAAACTATGGTCTTATAAACTTGTGTAGCTTCATATTTGTTCTTGTTTGGAAACTTTGGAAGTTTAAAAAAATAAGGCAGGCCAGAAATACCCTTTGTTTTAATATTGATTATGTCTAAGGTTATTTATGTTATGAAGAAGTTGAAAATTGAATTATGTTTTTTCACGGAATAACTGTGAGTGGTCTAAATCAGTGTTCAAGTTGAATGTAATTCCTAAATCCATAGAAGCTGTTTTTCCTTTCTTTGTATGTCAAAACTTGTGCAAAACTGTTTGTTAATGGCTTGAGTTCTCAAAAACCAACATGGCTGGATCACAGGTTTTAAAGCACTCAACTTTAGGAATTTTAACAATTAAAGGCTTGAGAATTAAGTAGAAAATGACTTAAAAGCATGTGACATTCTTACTAGTTCTTTTTGTCCTCCTTTGTTTCAAAATAAGTCTCAAAGATGTGCATTGTCCATCTTGTTTTGTGTTGTCTTAACTGTGTTAATCTCTATCTGCTTTGATGATCCTAAGATAGGTACCATGTACCCTATATTAGTTCCTTCTAGTTTCTTTTGAACTATTGAATTTCTTGTTTTGTAACTGCCTTTGTTGTGTGACTTGCAATATGAGAAGTTTAACTTAAAACCTTTCCTAGGCTAGCCTTATTTAGACACTGTTAGACCTCTTGGAACCAACCTAGTTTGGAATATCTCTGGTGTGATAGTATGTGTAACCTGTACAATGTTTAGAGTAACCTCACTATTTTGGAAGGAAATTAAACCTTTTTAAATAACTGGAATCTTTAAGACTGAAGTTTTTTTTTTTAAAAAAAAGGATGAAAACCTGTTTTTGGCTTAAAACTAGTAATTAGCTAGAACCTGTAAAACTGGAAGATATGAGCCTATTATGTATAGATTGTGTGTTCCATGATTATTTTGACTCTGCACCTAAATAAACCCCTCTAATAGTGCAAAACTTAGTCTATAATACTGGTCTTGGCAGGTAAAGCCTTTTGACATAATATTTAGTGTTGATGGAAGTCTAGGATAAAAAATAGGATTTTGAAAAGGTTCCTCTCCTTTTATTTACTTGAATTCCCTTTACCTGAAGCCATGAGGCATTTCTGTTAGTTTAAGTGTGCATTACAATTTGATTTTGAGACCAAACAAACTGATTTATAGGGAAGAAAAATCTTGTATTGGTGCTTCATGTGAATTGTTCTTTTTTCTTCCAAAGCTGAATTAGACTACTTGTTTGTTTGCCCATCTTGCTTCTTCCTTTTTTACTGCCTTTGTGACAGTTGGAATTTTAAGCATGTTTGAAATATGATTGGAGAGGTGTTAAGAGCAAAGACTGTGAACTTTTTCTGAAATGTGTTGTGTTGACTATAGAAGTTTAAGAGAAAGCTATAAATATTTTTGAAAAGCTAAACTACATTTTCTTGTTTTTAACTTGGCTGTTTTCTCCTTTTCTTGACTGATGTATGATCCTACACTGAACCCTAATAATATTGCTGAAAATCCTTTCTTTGAACTATGTCTGAATTAGCACACTTAACTGGTTAGGAAAATGAACATGAAATTGTTATAATTTTGCTCCTCTCTTTTCTTTTCTTGATGGATATTGCTATGTCTATGAGTGTAACCCCTCCATGATCATTTAGGTCAAAACTTACATTTGAAACCACTGCCCATATTTACTTGGTTCATATTTGAAATCTGTGCAGATGTCTTTGTCTGAAAATTGACCTCTAGGACTATGTGTGTAACTGTCATTTGATCCCATTTGTTTAATAAACAATTTGAAAACAAGTTGCGATTTGGATCATCATTTAATGGTCCTTGAATACCTCACAGAATCTGGCATTGTTGGGTTGCTTGTGACTTATCTTAACCTATGATTGGAGACCCTATATGTGCCTTAAACCTGTCCACCTCTTGGTATTTTCGAGGAAAAATACAAGTTAGGACCTTTGTTTTGAGACTTGGTTTAAGACTTATTGACTGTCTAAAATGAATTTTTCAAAACCTGTTGAGTGTAATTTGAAAAAACGTAAAAACTGAAAAGTGTATTGAGACTAAATTGGAACTGTTTAACTTTTGCTTGAATCTGCAATGTGCTGGTTTTAGTTTTAGGTGATAATTCATCACTATGCCACTTTCTTGCATTAACACCTCTTCAAAAAAGTTTGAACTTGGCTCATGTACAACTTGTTTGCACGAAATTGCTTGGTTTTCCCTCCTATGCTAGTGGAACTACTTTGTGACACTCTTGTTTTTGAATTTGTTGATAACTGGCCTTAAAGCTATGTTAGGGATAATTTTTTATTGATTGTTTAGTCTTAATTAGTAGCTAAATACCTATGTTTGGAATTGTGGCATTTGCTGGGTAGATTTGAAGTTTCTATGTGAGCTAAATGTGGTGTTTGAGAGCTGATATCAGTTGAGTATATAGCGTATATTGAGGTGTGTAGAGGGTATGACCTTCATGGGTTTTGCTATCTATTTTAGTAGGTATATCAGTGGTATATCATGCATATCGCAGTCTGACACTTAGAAAATTTTAAGAAGAAGATAATTTTGGGCCACAATTCTGGCCTGTCCTTAGTCTTGATGATATGATAAGTGTTATATTTAGTAATTGATGGGCTTTTGCATAAATTGTCTGCTATTTTACAGGTATAATAATTTTGGGCTTGGCCATAAAGCATTGTAATTCATTTTTTGGCTTTGTAAATTTAATTATCATCCTCGGTTATTTTTCTAATATTATGTATACCTATTTGTTGTGATTACCCCTACACGTTGGTGGGTCCATTGAGGCCCACTAACAATTCTAGATCGAGTCTACCCCTATAATGGAAGGCATAAGCATTGGAATGCATATTGGAGTGGAAAATATTAATTCGTGCATTTTTCTGTTGGCTTGATCAGCCCAACTCCCTATCGTATTTTAGTTTTTCATTTCAATTCATTTTGTGTATAATTATTGGAACCTTTAAAATCATCACATTTTTAGAGCCGCAAAAACCATTTTTGAAAACTCAAAAATTGACTTTGGAAAATTCTTGTGACAAACGGCTTTTTTGGACTGATTGTGCTTGTATAATATTGAGACATCTTTAAATTTGAAAGTAATGATTTTTGGGAAAAAAATTGACGAACTTAACCAATTTTTAAAACAAAAATGACCATGGACCCATGGACTATTGGACCGTTTGGACAAGATTTGGACTTGAACTATTTTTGACTATCTTAGACTAAAAAATGACTAAAAAAATCTAAAATATAAAATATGGTTAAAATATGGACAATAATAGTATGCCAAAAAATGATTTTTTCTTAAAAAACTTAACTTAACTAAAACACTTTTAACCTTGGGTGGGCTTACGTAGTGTTCTACTTAGGTTAAACGCCTTCAGTTTTTAACCTAGGTGTTCTAGTCCGAAATCCAAAACACCCAATTTCCGAAATCCAAAATACCCAATTTTGGGCAAACCTTTACCACTTTTATTTCTTGAAACTGTTATATTTTGCATAAATGACTAACCTTTTATTGTGAGAATCTAAAACAAAAGCAGTTTTTATCAAAAGCGATTTATATTCACAAGGCATACTATTAGAGCCCGTAGGTCAACCGTATTTTACGGATCCTTAATACCGGGGTGCCTAACACCTTTCCCGGGGGATCACCAGAAGCCTTACCCATACTTTGGTTTAGATTGGTTTCTTTTAAAATTTAACTGTTTTAAATGAACCCTTTCGAACTGGTTTTCCTAACTTACCTATAAGTTAGTTGGCGACTCTAAAACAATATCCATTTGGAGCACCATCCACGTAGAAGTATATTTTTTTCTTTTTCGCGGTACGATTAAACCTGTACTTTCCCGGGACACTTTCCTTTTAAATGAGGTAAGTACAAATCCGAATCGGAAAAAATAGAACCGCTACACCCACCAACCCACACCCTTACTCCCGAACCACACCTCCCATAAATTTATCTAGATAATAAACAAATGATTTTAGAATAATACTTATGTACCAAACACAAGAACGTAAGTAAGAGACCCGCTTATATTCTTTGAAAACATTTTCCTTCTTACCGAACACACCCAGAACAGAACGGAGTTTTCCTATATGATGCCATTATATTCACCAATCACTTTGAAATAGCTTAAAAGTGCTCATTCAACTGCCAATGAGATTGTTGTGCTGCTGCATTTCCTGATCTTTTATTTTTTGTGCCACGACCTAATGTGATAGTATGCAATGTGACTCCAGTAATTTCATTAAGAAATTGGACCTCTATGCTCGAGTACAATCTAGTTTGGTTACTGGATGGAGTAGATTGAATTGTTGAAGCATCATTAAGAATGATGTTGTGTTAATGTGAAGAATTTCATGTTTGTTACTTTTGGCATGGTCTTTGGTGACACTACATAATGCTAAACTATGTTGATCCTTATATCTTGAAAGTCATATTTGGATCATAACATTATGACCTTGAAAAGGGAGTTGTGTTTGGATCATAACATTATGACCTTGAAAAGGGAGTTGATGCCTTATGTAGAAACTTGAGTAACGCCTCAAGCTAATGGAGTGAATCAGTGAGATTTTTACTAGAAGTGCAGATGGCAGCTATTACTGTTGTCCTGTGACCGCTTGCATTGCAGGGAGACTTTTGATCATATGATTGACATGCACTTGATGTAAATAATTTACTTATTATGATTCTTGTACTTTTTTTCTCGGCATACAGGTTCTCTGATATATAGAACATCAAATAGTTCCTTATGAAAAAAGAAATAGTTGGTGGTTATTATATTAGAGTTGAATTACACAAATCTTGTAAACAGTTGCAGACCTTTTACCTTGGTTTCTTATCATTTTATTTAAGTAGTGTCACACCACAATCTTAGGGAGGCGTGATTGGCACCCGACACCTACTTAGGGCCGAGCGAACCAAACTATGACTAGTATCATCTATGTCTTGAGAGACAAACAAGTCCAACCTGTGAACATGATGATATCATATATAACAAACACTGGCCATCTAGGCCAACGTACGTTTCTATAACCAACAGCCCAAAGGCATACATATGTATAAGTACAAGGTCCTACGAGGCCAACATTACGACTGACATGATATGACTCACTATGTGCATGAGTCTGTCTGCAAAGCCTCTAAGAATACATAACTGTAATATATATATATACATATATATAAGTTGGGACAGGGCCCCGACGTACCCTTAACCCAAAATACATATACCACATACTGACTTGGCAATGCTCCAGAAAGAAGTGAAGCTCACCAATCCAAGATGATACTCGGCAAACCTCATCAGTGCAATCCTCCTATCAACCTATCTGAACCTGCGGGAATGAACACAGCGTCCCCAGGCAGGGACATCAGTATGAAATAATGTACCGAGTATGTAAGGTGGAATGAATCATAATAATAACAATGTCATACTGTAGAACAAGAGTGATAAGAATCAACTTGTGAACCTTTTACTTACCACTGAGGACTGAAACCTGAGTAATACTATAACCTCTTACGCACGGTCGTATGCATCTTTATGTATCTATAACATCACTGTACTGGTGAGAATCTAGCTTATATGTCCCTCTACGATTCTCATATGCATAACCACATCTTAATGACTGTGCACCTATGCGTATCATAGTCCGTCCATAGGGCATACAACCTTTCTGAATATAATGAACGTGATACAAATGCATGAAATGCATGGGTATCATATATGTATATATATATATATATATATATATATATATATATATATGGCATTACCCATTCGCTCCGTCGAGCATCATATCATATCGGCCCTTCGGGCATCATAATCATCATATACCAGTTGATCAGGTGGTTTGCGTATATAACGCCATAGCCCTTCCCATGCCCCATAATATCATGATGCATAAGTATTTAAATATATATGTATAGATGATGCATGACAAGACCTATGAAACTCGGAACTCCCTTCGGAGTGACTTTCTAGTTGTTACCTTCCTATCTTGTTAAGAACATCTTCTTTTTATCATACGCCCCCTTCGAAACTTAAGATCCTTATGAAAATGTATACAAAATATGAAACTTTATATATATATATATATATATATATATATGCCCCTTCGGGACTTAGGAACTCAAGATATGATCAATATTATCATATGGGAAACAAAGACATAAGCTCTTAACATTTCTAGGAATAGATTCATTATGAGGAACGTTTGGTTACATTTTGTTTCCATATAGACCATGCCAAAAGAAAGAAGGAAAGGTTAGCCTTAACATACCTCTTGTAATCAATACAAACTCAATAATGAACTCGCCTCAATTATCACTTCAACATATAACAATAATAATACGCCCATCAACTTAGAGAACACTAGTATATGATGTATATCAAATGATAACTCATTTCTAAAGAAAGAGTCGGACAGCATTTTCCCTTTTTCATAACCATCCCCAACTCAATAAATAACATTAACAATATCAACAACAACCTCCATTTACCTCCTTCTAACTTCCAAGCACAAACAACACATTTATAAACTTAAAACAACCCAATATACATTCGCATACCAACGCTTGTATACACTTCTTTATTTTTGTATATACATAGTACAACAGCATAAAAACATCTCCTCTCTCTAACTTTCTCTCTCCTCTCTCTCCTCTCTCTCCTCTTCCCTTTACCATTCAGATCTGAGATTTAGATCAAATTAGATCTGATATCTGATATTTCAGATCCTTTTCCGGCCACTATCACATTCAGGTAATACCGGCGACCAGGTAACGCCGGCGACTTTTCCGGCTACATTTACTTTGCTTTCGCTTTTTCCTTTTTCTTCTCCTCTTCTTCTTCTCTTCTACTTTTTTCCCTTTTTATCTGCCGGATAGCCGCTGCTCAGTCGCCGGCGAATTTTTCCGGCAGCTTTTCCGGTTTGTTTCGCTGTGAACAGTACCCCCGACGTGAACAGTATTTTCCGGCGGCGATCAGGTTCATTTCGACTGGAGTTGGTACCTCCGGTTCTCATATCTATGCTTTGTTCATACATTTGTAGCTACATTTGCTAACTTTAGACCTTTGACTAATTTATTAGTTCAAACGCGTTTTCGTGGCTTTGGATATTGATGGTAGACTAGGGTCATGTTCTCGTTCAGGGACGGGGACGGAGACGAGGGTTAGGAGGAGTAAGTGGGTTAAAGGAGCATCTAGACTGAGAGTAGGTTCTTGGAACATTGGGACGTTAACGGGAAAGTCCATAGAGCTAGTTAAGACCCTCAAGAGGAGGAAGATTAATATAGCTTGTGTCCAAGAGACCAAATGGGTAGGACCTAAAGCTAAGGAGGTAGACGGGTATAAGCTTTGGTTCTCTGGTAGATCGAAGTATAGGAATGGGGTAGGCATTTTAGTAGATAGTGATTTAAGAGATCAGGTGGTGGAGGTTAGGAGAGTCAACGATAGGATGATGTCGATTAAGGTGATCGTTGAAGGGACCACTTTGAATATTATTAGTGCTTATGCGCCGCAAGCGGGCTTACGCGAGGAGGAGAAGAGGCGCTTTTGGGAGGATTTGGACGAGTTAGTGGGAGGCACACCGCCTACTGAGAAACTTTTCGTGGGAGGGGATTTCAAAGGGCACATCGGGTCTATTTCGGGAGGTTATGATGATGTGCATGGAGGCTTTGGCTTCGGGGACAGAAATGGAGGAGGAGTTTCACTTTTGGATTTCGCAAGAGCTTTTGGGTTGGTGATAGCCAATCCGAGTTTTCCAAAGAAGGAAGAGCACTTGGTAACCTTCCGTAGTTCGGCGGCTAAGACTCAGATAAATTTTTTACTTCTTAGGAAGGATGATAAAGGTTTGTGCAAAGATTGTAAGGTCATTCCGAGGGACAACCTTACAACCCGACATAAGCTCATGGTGATGGATTTACGGATCAAGATGACGAGGAAGAAGAGGGTCGGGGATGATCGACCTAGGATCAGATGGGGGAGTTTGACCACGGCTAGTGCCCTAGAGATGGAAGAGAAATTGAAGGATATGGGGGCCTGGGATAGTAGTGGGGATGCGACCAGTATGTGGGATAGGACAACTAGTTGTATTAGGGTTGTAGCAAGGGAAGTGTTGGGAGTCTCGACAGGTAGTCGTGGTCGGCATCGAGGGGACTGGTGGTGGAATGGAGAAGTGCAAGGGAAGGTGGAAGCAAAGAAGATAGCGTATGCGAAGCTGATAGAAAGCAAGGATGAGGTGGAGATGTGGACGAATAGGGAACTTTATAAGATAGCGAGGAAGGAGGCGAAGTCGGCGGTTTCGACGGCAAAAACGGCAGCTTTTGAACGCCTCTATGCTGAACTAGAAGAGAAAGGTGGGGATAGGAAATTGTTCAGGATATCCAGGGTGCCGGAGAGAAGGGCGCGCGATGTGGATCAAGTGAAGTGCATTGAAGATGAGCATGGAAAAGTATTGGTAGAGGAGACTCTCATTAAACAGAGATGGCAGTCATATTTTCACAAACTCTTGAATGAAGAAGGGGAGAGAGACATCGTGTTGGGAGATTTGGAGCATACAGGGAGGCGTCACGATTTTGGGTATTGCAGGAGTATTAAGGTCGAGGAGGTTAAGGGTGCTGTCCGTAGGATGCGCAGGGGAAGAGCGACCGGACCTGACGGGATGCCTGGGGAATTTTGGAAGAGCGCGAGCTCGGCAGGTTTGGAGTGGCTGACTAGGTTGTTTAATGTCATCTTTAAGACGGCAACGATGCCCGATGAATGGAGGTTGAGCGTAATGATCCCTCTATACAAAAACAAGGGGGATGTCCAGAGTTGCGAAAACTATAGAGGTATCAAGCTACTAAGCCATACTATGAAAGTGTGGGAAAGAGTGGTGGAGATGAGGGTGAGGAGAGGCGTGTCTATTTCAGAGAACCAGTTCGGATTTATGCCGGGACGCTCAACTACAGAAGCCATTCATCTTGTGAGGAGACTGGTGGAGCAGTATAGGGAGAGGAAGAGGGACTTGCATATGGTATTCATCGACCTAGAAAAGGCTTACGATAAAGTTCCAAGAGAAATCCTATGGAGATGTTTGGAGGCTAAAGGTGTACCTGTAGCATACATTAGGGTGATCAAGGACATGTATGAGGAAGCCAAAACTAAAGTAAGGACAGTAGGAGGGGACTCAGAGCACTTTCCAGTTGTGATGGGGTTGCATCAAGGATCAGCTCTTAGTCCGTTTTTATTTGCCTTGGTGATGGATAGATTGACGCGACAAATTCAAGGTGAGGTGCCATGGTGTATGCTTTTCGCGGACGACATAGTCCTGATCGATGAGACTCGTAGCAGAGTTAACGCTAAGCTGGAGGATTGGAGACATACCTTGGAGTCTAAAGGATTTAAGCTGAGTAGGACCAAGACAGAGTACTTAGAGTGTAAGTTCAGTGAGACACCCCAGGAGGTTGGCGTGGAAGTTAGGCTTGGTGCTCAGGCCATCCAAAAGAAAGGTAGTTTCAAGTACCTTGGGTCTATCATGCAAGGCAGCGGGGAGATTGACGATGATGTCACACATCGTATTGGGGTAGGGTGGATGAAATGGAGGCTAGCTTCAGGAGTACTATGTGACAAGAAGGTGCCACCACAACTGAAGGGCAAGTTCTACAGAGTGGTGGTTAGACCGGCTATGTTGTATGGGGCGGAGTGTTGGCCAGTTAAGATCTCTCACGTTCAAAAGATGAAAGTTGTCGAGATGAGAATGTTAAGATGGATGTGTGGGCACACTAGGAGCGTCAGGATTAGAAATGAGGCTATTCGGGATAAGGTGGGAGTGGCCTCGGTGGAAGACAAGATGCGAGAAATGCGACTGAGATGGTTTAGGCATGTGAAGAGGAGAGACATAGATGCCCCAGTGCGGAGGTGTGAGAGGTTAGCAATGGATGGTTTCAGAAGAGGTAGGGGTAGGCCAAAGAAATATTGGGGAGAGGTGATTAGACAGGACATGACGCAGTTATAGCTTACCGAGGACATGACCTTAGATAGGAAGGTGTGGAGGGCCCACATTAGGGTAGAAGGCTAGTATATAAGTCTCGTTATCTTTACTTATTAGTAGGTGCATTAGTGCATTATAATTTCTTGTGCTTTGATTTATGTTATTATTTGCTACTTTCTGTACTTTGATTACTCTATTTTATCTTTGCCGCTTTCGTGATTTGCATTTCCATATCGCTTTGAATTCCTTGATTATCCTGTTTTACTGTGTCGCTTGCATTATTTCATTGCAATATCGTTTTAAATCTTTTAACCTTATCTGACCCCCTTTTTATGCTTCTATTGAGCCGAGGGTCTCTCGGAAACAGCCATCCTACCTTGGTAGGAGTAAGGTCTGCGTACATTATACCCTCCCCAGACCCTAAGATGTGGGATTTCACTGGGCTGTTGTTGTTGTTGTTGTTGTTGTTGTTGTATATTACAACAGCAACAACAACAACTATAACTAGATCCAATTCCAGAGATATTCAAGCCCACAAAACAACTCATAACAATCACCAAACAACCCACACGATAACAACAACAACTTATCCGATTTCCGCCATTAATTCCGTAGTTCTCATCTCACAATTTAACTTTGACCTGGATGAATTTAAATATACCTAGGAGAGGAATTTTTTTTATCTTATATGCCAAGAACTACTCTTCTTCCACCTTAATTTACTTCAAAGAAATCTCCAATTTGCTAAAATCCCAAAGAACCATCGGTGTTGAGTCACGTAATCGACGTGGGCATAACCTCTACAATGTTCTTCGCATATTGCCGCTTCAATGGGATCAACTAAAATAAGTAGTTTCTGCTAATATAGTAAATACGTTGATATACATATATGGAATGCATGTTGCTGCTACAGCTAAAAGCATGTTGTTGCAAATTCCATTAATGGAAAATTAATGTCCAAGTTGAAATCTCAAGCAAGAAGGAATCAATTCCTTGTATAGACCATGGGTCCCAGCTAATTCAACACCTAATTCCCTTATCCCCAAATAAATCACCACATGTCTACAATTTTTTATTAGTCATTTGCTACCATTTTCCTTATGATTCCACGTAGACACCTTCACAACACAATAATCCCACTACTCCTTAATTAATTCATTTTTCCCACTCCACCAACATTTAATCAATTGTCCACATAATTAATTTCTTGATCTCAATTCACTTAAACATGGACTATTTTTAGCACACTTTATATACTCATTACCATAATCATGTGGTAGAACTCTAGTCCATATCCTCTTTATAAATACACCAAATATTATTCTCAATCACCGTCGTCACACTTGTTAAGTCCTAAATTATTTCGGGACCTCAAACTTTTATACACTGATATCTTTATTTGCATACTTGAATATGACATAAATTCCAGACAGTTCGTATAACTTGTTCAACATGTTCAACATCCCTAAACTTTGACAAAACTTATTTTCTCCGATTCGTTTAACCTCTAGTTCTTATTACACTTCCTTATCACTTGTTAAACATAGAATAACTACTTACAACCTCAAAAATCATCTTGTCCTTGATCTTATGACGATTAACTTACGACGTATCCAACATACAAAATCACGGGATATAACATCCTTCCCCCCTTTAGAAACATTCGTCCTCGAATGTTAACTCTCAGAGACTTGCGAAATTTTTTCCAGAGTCTACTTTGTAAACTGAACTAAAGCCCAACCTGTACGCAACCTGAAAACACAGTATACATGCAACACAAAGCCAATATCTAGAAGTAACAATACTTGGCCTCGCATGAACGTCCACCATAAGTAGTGTAAATCATGAATAAGAGCTCACCTCAAGATCTTTTGGATTGTGCCGGGCAGAGCTGTAATTTCCGTACTCGAGTATCATCTAGTCATAAGACGAGGTATATGACTGAACTACAATCCTATGGTATCCTTACACTTCCATAGTATTGTTACGGTAATCACATCTGATTTGTTGGTCTAAGATAGTTACTGCTCTTTCTCGTTAGACGAGTCTCTTGTAATTTACAGACGTCAACTCGAACGCAGCCTCTGTAATTCTCTCAATGTCAACTATTATTGAAATCCTTTGGGTCTCTAATTGCTATTCGGTTAACAACACTGTTTTCTGTTACCCCAGAAATCTAACTTAGCCCTTCCGATAATCTTGTTGGAGTCTCCAATTCGTTTCTCGAGATGTGGGTATAACCTTATGGCTTATACTCTCTCATGACCTCAAGATCCATCTTCTCTTTTTTCCTCCTGTACTTGGCCACAAACTTTCTCATCCTGTCATATTCTGACTTACTGTTATCATCTATTTATCATATTTTACTCGTAACACTTCAATTCTCCTCCTATTATCCTCTTACTAAAATTTTTGTCTCTTTCTTTATTTTGCAAACTTCAACAAGGAACTTGATAGTTTTATCTCCCCTTGCTTCGTCCCTATTTGTTCTTCTGGTCCCCCAATATTTTCCTTTACTTAGGACGGAACCCATGCTTAGGTTATTACTTATCCCTTCTAGGATTCAAACATGTAACTTCTAAAATTTTCAAACATTTTGGTAATTATATCTGACGGCTATCCCTCTTTGGCTTACTAAAGCATTACTAGTCAAAGGCATCGCATTACACAAAACAAATCAATATCAAGGATCCCATTCCCTACGACTCAACTCTATAGCACGATCTAGTTCCAAGAAAGGAGAGTGACCACTCCTAAATGCCCTGTAGTTTCCTGTTTATATAACGTGGTGCACGACACATTTATAAACAAGACTCTACTAGACATGGCTTTGCAGACAAACCCTAGGACAGACCTACTTTGATACCACTTTGTCACACCCCAATCTTGGTGAGGCGGGATTGGCAACCGATACCTACTTCGGACCGAGAGAACAAAACTATGACTCGTATCATCTATGTCCCGAGAGATAAACAAGGCTAACCTTTCAACATAATGATATCATATATAACAAACACTAGGCCATCTAGGCCAATGTACGTTTCTATAACCAACAGCTCAAAGGCATACATATGTATAAGCACAAGGGCCTACGAGGCCAACATTACGACTGACATGATATGACTCACTATGTGCGTGATTCTGTCTGCAAAGCCTCTATCGCCCTTGTGAGTTGGATGGTTTCCACGTAAAAACCATTGTGTGCTTTACTTTCCTATTCATTATTAATGTGCATACATATACGTAGAATAGGTAGAGCAACATGTTCTATCCTTAAGCAAAAATCCGGTATCGACCAAGATAAACACTTAGGTCGTGCAACTTCAACCGAAATTGATATCTAATATAATACATAGTCAATTGGGCATTCCCCGGGAATACTATGAAACGTCTATAATAATTAAAATATGGAGAATGACCTGCTATGGTGGGATGAATTAAAGTAGACTTCCAACTAATTATAGAATGTCTGCCTCTAGCCATGGATTTCATCGTCTGTGCACTCAACACCTGCCACACGATGTGGCAGGCCCAAACGGGCTATGTATCTCCAAGGGTACCCAGGAAATCTCACATACTACCTCCTAAAGGGGGGGGGGGGGGGGGGGGGGGGATATAGACTTTCTGGGATAAGAGCATAATAAACAAGAAAAAACATATTTCACAAGAAAGCGTGAAATCATATAAGGTCAGAAAACTAACACAAGTTGATAATTGAGGCTGTAAGCTAATAACTGAATGAAAAACTTAGTCTGAAACTGATAACTAACACCGAAGCTGAAAAGTGAGTTATTTTTATATAGAAATAACTTTTCTGTGTATAAAGCATTTTTCACATAATGGCCTTGCGTACGTGAGGATCTGACAACACGCATGGGGGAGTGTCGACCGATCTCCCCAACAAACCAATAGCCACTATGAGCATGTGGGTAGCTATCCATGGCCATCATGCAAGGGGAGGCCTGCTAGCTCTCCCGTTTGAGTCTAGATGTGATCACACCAATAACTGAACATGAACTGAGCATATAATTTGCAAGCAATTTCACATAGCATGAAGTGAAACAGGTAACTTATATTTCTCGAAAACTGAGTCTAAAAATCATATTACACATACAACACATCAAACAACCTATTAAAATATTCATGCACTACTACTTATGAAAGTAATGGATTAGAACGGATTGGATTGAGTACTTAATGACAAGAATTCTTCTTAATGCATTCTATCGAATACATAGAGCACATAGTTTTACTAGAATTTCTTATTAGTAAAGTAATTCTTAACTTACCTCAATTTTCTCTTCAACCCAAAGATAAGCTCTGTTAAGCTCTCGAGAAAACAACTCGATCTTGAATGAATATCAATGGAGAAACTTTTCTGCTCTAGTGGGTGAACTTTATTTTTTTTAGAATCTGCCGAGCAACAGATTTTCTACTCTTAATGATTCATTGATGTTTCTGGAATAATAGTTTTTATTCGTGCTATGTCATGTGTTGGAAATTTGAGAGAGCAAGACAACACAAACAACACTAAAAAACTCAATGGAAGAGAAATTGAGGAAAGTTGAATTTCTATTCAACTTGATTTGATCAAATGGCTAGATTATATGACTATTTATAGGTGAATTTGTCCATGTATCTATCCTAGCATACATGTATCACTATTAATAATTTCACACTTTACATCTTCTAAGTATATGAGTAAGAACTTACTAGACTAATCTAGAACTTTCCACCAATTCATGTATCTCATAATACATTAATCTACTAGTTCATGAACTACATAAAATATGACGTGAACATATTTAATGTTTTCAACATCCCCCCTTAAACATGATTCACTACTCCAAGAGCCATCCACAACTTCTGAAAAATATCAATCTTCAACGGTGTCACGACCCAAGCCGATGAGCCATGACGAGTGCCCGACCACTACTGACCAAGCACCCCTAAACTCATACTTGCACTATATTGAGTAACTTGGTGGCCCATTTTTACTTATATCTGAGCTATGCCAACTTCTATAAAATTAATACAATAAACTTTACATCGAACTCATAAACCATGCATATGGATATATAAGCGTATGTGCTAAGGATAACAATGCAGGCCAACATGGCCGCTACATATGTTGTACACAAAATAATAGATGACAGAACTGCACGACGTTCCAAATATATACAACTGTCTACAGACCTCTATGGAATATAAACCGTAGAAAAGACAGGACAAGGCCCTGTCATACCCACATATCTACATATCAAGATAGCATACCCAAAAGGGCTACAGCTCCGAACCAAATGGACCGCACTGACTGCGGCTGAGGGGAGGTCCTAATGGTCTGGATCATCT